>NC_086176.1:104990535-106269498 GCF_023053635.1 Elgaria multicarinata webbii
CTTTAATTTATCTCAGTAAAGAAGCATCAATCATAGTGGTAAAGTTATAGGACCTTATGGATGAGGCCAGAATATTGGCAATTGGTGGGAAATGGAGGATTGTATTACTATCTTTTTGCGGGGGGGTACATTTTATATGGCCGGTATTGTTCTAGCTCAGATTGTACATTATGCTGCTCTTGATTTGGTGCCAGGAATCTTACAGGGATTGTGTATGCCCAGCGTGAATTGTTTAGAATGCCTATCGGAAAAATGCTAGATTTCATTTCGGGTGTTTGCACGTCTTTTTCCAATTTGCTGAATGAAAGTACAGGCGACAAGACATTGCATGAGTATTTGTCTTTAAACAAGACATAGTTGGAAATTCCTCCTCCTCATTTTTTTTTCTCCCCTCGCTTGACAAGTCAATTACTTGTTTAAATTCAGTTTGAACTCTCTGAACTGAGAGCAGCCAGCGGAAGCAGGTCTTCCCTGGGAATAAACAAAAGGAAAACATGCAAAATCACTCCAGACCTCTCTGTATTTATGTTAGGTATGGTGGGCTATAAAATATCCCTCTCTCTCTCTCTCTTTCTCTCTCTCTCTCTTTAAAAATTCTTCACAAAAGACAAACACATATGAACGATCAATACATTGAGTTGCTCATTTCTTAACAAAGATATTTAAGGTAGTATTTAAGGAAATCAAACACACTTCCTTTTTTCGGTTCACCTGTTGTTCATGTCATCCGTCTTCTCCATAGCAGCATTTTTTTTCCTTTTCATTGTTAAAGACCTATATTTCTTTAGATTTGTAATACTTGTTTAAAAATAAACACCACTTTCCCAGAAACATTATGTATTTAATGTATGTGGTTGAACTATATGTGCCACTGTGTCACTTTTTGTCTGATAATATTCCATGCTTCGATTTTTATGCTAATACACACACATATACACACATTTATTTCAATAATATATGCTTTGAGTTGTGTAACACATTGAGTATAATAACTATGCTGCAAACACCTCTGTCTTTTACTTCTGGAATCTTGAAAGATATTTCTGATAGTTTGTATGGCCTGAAATCACTTTTTTAATCTGATGTTTAGCATTGCTAATTGCACATGACTGAGATTTTAGCAAGCAGTTGCTTGATCAAATGCTATACTTGAAAGAACATGGAGACAGCAAAGATGACATTATTGCTAATGGAATTGAAAGCAAAAGTGGCAAAACTTTCACTTAATAGTATTTTAAGATCTCATTATTGGCGCTCACCCGCATGCGCATGTGTTAAATCATATAGAGAACCCTATAATTATCATAATTACTCTCTTTTTTGGTACATTATACCAACACCCGTCAAGCCATCTCACCAACTACTTGTTTTGAAATAGTTATTTGTCAAGTCATCAAATCACAAAAAGTATATGCTAATGAATTTTCATGTTTGTACTCTGTCTGCTATTCTTATTATGGACCTTTTGAACTACCAAAAGTTCTTAGACAGAGATAAATAGTCCATAGTATTGTTCTTGTTAATAGTCTAGGCCAAATAGTATAATTTCATCTACCAACTGTAATGAATAAAAAGTAAACATATATGTGATGGAGGGATCATAATAATGTCTGTTTTCCTGTAAAATTGCCTGTTTTAAAACATACCTGTCAGTTAGACTTCATATTTAATCCACTTTTTAAAACAAGCGCTGTAATCCATATTCATATTTCATGCTGACATTGCATATGGAGTTTATGAAATGGTAGTAACTAGGTTTGTAAATACTCAAGGTCAGAAATAAAGGAGCATATGTAAAAGCAGTAAAATGCCAAAAATGTATTAACAGAAGAAAATCCTATTGAAACCAGAGGATGTTAGCAATATGTGTGTTCTAGTCATTACCACAATCTCATAAACAATAATACAATAACATTTTTTAAAGTAGCATTACAGTTAGATATTTTAATTTTATGTGTTTTCAATGTATTTTCTGCATTATATTTACAAACCAACATAGCTGGTAGAATTTTTATTTTCTACCACTCTAAATTGCTGGAGGATTCAAACTGATTTCTTAATTTAAATGTATAATAAATAGTTTTGAAATGTGACCATTCATATCAAGAAAAGAGAAAAGAAGGAAAAGATAAATAGTACTTCACTATACATAATATAGCTGTTTTTGCTTGACACCCTATGTATAGGAGGGCCAAGCCTGTGTGTGCATATATGTATGTGAGAGTGTGTGTGTTGTGTTTTTAGAAGCAAAACATAGAATGTTTCATATCTAAGGGTTTAACGAAATAATTTTTTTAACCATGACATCTCAAATAAATCACCCTTTCAAATGTTATCTTAACAATGGTGATGTCCCTTTATGGTACAAAAATCACAATCATTATTCTATTTATTGGCTGAATTGGCTAGATAGATATAGATATAGACAAAGACATATTTAGAGAAGTAAACATGATTAAATTACCATTTTTGAATGCAGCTTTATATCAACTCTTTTTTAAATGCAGCTTTATTTCGACTCTGAGCCAATATGCTACATCGTAGCATATTGTGTGGTGACCACCTCCTTGTATGTATAAACTTGATTGTGGTTGCAGAAATAAAAATATCATTCAGTATCTTCACAAATAAAATAATAAAGAGTGGTTACTTTTACTTAATAATGAATTGATGACGTAGACTTGGGAAATTAATGCATGTTGCCTTTAAGAAAAATACATTATTCCTAAAAAATCTTGGGCTGAGTACATATTTTGTTTTGGGGAGGGAGGGGCAATTTGGAAATGCTCTTTGCCAGTACAGCCTTTAAATACCTTTCCAAGTGATCTACAGGAAATTGTGCAGAAGAGTTGTTTGTTTCCTGTTTGAGAATATGTCTGGTTCACGTTATACTCAGTTTACTGTAAAATTGCCGTAGTATGTCAAGGACCTAAGATTTAGAGATATTGTACCAAGCTGTGTTTAGAAAGAGTGATAGATAGACAATGGCTGTCTAGATTCATAGGGGTATCGCTGTCTTCACTTACAAAAAGGATCCCCCCCCCCCCCCGCCACAACATTTGTAGACAGTGATGTTTTTGGACAAGGCAACTGCTGTATATTTTGTGCATAAGAGTCCACCGCATATGAGAAAACTGTGTGGGATACTGCTAGCCTGATCCATAACTCAAAGAACTTGCAGTCAATGAATTCCAACTACAGTCAATGGGGATAAATTGGCTTAAACTCTAGTAATTCAGCTTAACTAGATTGTGGATCGGCTCCACTTTTATTTTGTCTGCACAGTTGTCTATCAGTTCAACATTGCTTTTGACAAGCCTGGAGAATGTATGTCTTAAAGCACATGTTTGGAAAAAGAAGTATTTCTAAAGAACACAGATGAAGCGGACTGACATTGCTGTAGAACTACTGAAAACTTAGTTTCACGCCCAGCTTCTAGAAATCAAGCATTCTATTAATTAACATATTTTAATATTTTAGTTCCAGCCACCCAGGCATATGAATCGCAATGAGGCTCTTCAAGAATCACTCTTATATAATGTATATGTTCATGTTAGATTCTTGCGAGAATACGCAATATTTTGTTTTGCCAAATTGACATTATCAGAATTTGCTTAGAAAAAATTCCCATGTTTTAGTACTAGAATAACTTAGAAACTCCAAGGTGTGTGCATGAATTGTAATGCTTAAAGCATTTTTGTCTCCTAGAGTAAGTGGTTGCAACAGGCATATTAGAAGCACATGGTACAGGACCACTTTTTCATCTCTCACCTCCCAAAACCATCATAAATCCCCCCGTGTTTAAACAAAAGAAGAGTTGCATGCATCTGCAGATATAAAAATATTCTAGTTTAATGTTGTATCGTTTGCTGCAACTGTTGTTGCTCTTGCTGGCATTTGTAGCATCATTTTGCTACTTGCTCCTGTATTCTTTAGTATTTAAGATATGATCAGCTTATATCATAATATCAATCATGGTTATTTTATAGCTGTTTGTCTGCATATGAGTGTGTGTGTGTGTGTGTGTGTGTGTGTGTAACACTCATGTACATGTGTGGTATTTCCTCCCCCCCCCCCAGTTTTTATTTTATTGGTATGATGGTCCAAAATATTAATAAAGAATTAAATAGAGGAAATGTTATACCCCTGTACCATTTTAATAGGTACCTAAGCAGAAGTAGCGCTCTATAAATATCCTAGTGTACAAAATCTAGTTGTACTAAGAGAGGTGTGTTTCAGCATTTAACCAAGAATGGCCTAAAGCTGAGGGATAACAAATGAAAAGCGGTGTTGTGATGTCTCTCCGCTCAGGCACCCCTGAAATATGTAGTCTTTGCCTGTCATTCTCAGGAGACCCAAAGCTGAGCTTTCATAGAGACCAAATTACACTCGCCCTGAGAGAAGGCAGTGCTCAAGTAATTGGTGGGGCAGCGTGGAGAATGTTGGGTTCCAGCTGCTTCCATTGTAGCTGACCTGCAAATGCAAAGAGGATGTTAACAATCCAGACTAACATTTGACTTGGCTTTTTCACCTCTGTAGACATTTCAGTGAGAATTATAGACTAGCAAACCCCGAGTACTAGTAGCAGTGCTGATATAATGGGAAAGTCTATAACGTTACGAATTCTTTTCTTTCTTTATCTTTGACGTAAAAAAACCAAACATTTTGCACTTGCTAGCTAACTCCCTGTAATTACACTGAGAATAGTTTTTATAGCTGATCCTTATTATTACTAAGTTATTTTATTTGACTGCTGTGGTTCGGATTCCCAGTCCTTTATGGTCAATTATAGTACCCTTCCTCTTTAATAAAAGATATATTACACATATTTCCTTGCCGTTACGAACAATTGAATGTAGAACGTCTGCTGATTGTCCCTAAATAATCTCTGCTTTAAAGGGAGTAAGATAGAATTGCTCAATGGCTTTTCTAATGAAGGTGGGGGGAGAGATCCACATTGATGTACCCTGCATATTTAAATCCATCCAGTTAAGGGATGACATGATTAAAATAATCAAATGTATTACTTAAAAAATTAAAAAGGATAAGTAGTGCACCCCATTATTTTATTGACTTTTAAATATAAATTGCAGAAATGTTTACATTCTTAATAGCATTATTAAGCTAAACTGACAGATCAGTGGGAAAAAGTTGATTGCCCAGCATATTATTACTTCTGCACCTGTTACAACAATTCCAGTAGATGAGGAATAACATACAGTGTTGCTATGATTCCTTAGACTGTTTTTGAGAGCAGTTGTGTGTATCTGTGTCTGCGTGTGATAGAAACGGCTACAAAATTACGTAGGCTGCAATCCTGTAAATAATTGCTCAGGAGTAAGTCCTATTGAAGTCATTAGAACTTACTTTTGAGGAGACCTGCATAGATTTGCACTGTCAGTGGCATTTTCTTTCTGTTTTATGCTAGCCTTGATTAGCATGTGTTAAGTTTCAAAATGAAAATACATACTTACTCTGATATCTACTGCCAGAACATTTCTGGTATTTTAGCTTTTCTTTAAATACACCCACGTATATTCTTATGTACCCAGGTCCAAAACAGACTGACATGGATGCAGTTCTCCTTGCTTGGGATAAAATAAAATTGAGCCTCAATTAAATTGAGAAAATTGGCATTTTATTTCCAAGAAAATGTATTTAGAATAGCAGTCACAGAGACAGAAATATACGGCCCACAGTCCAGCGCACAGCTAAATCTCTGCACACGAAATGCTGTGCTTTATTGCGGCCTTTCTGTGCAAATGCAGGCATTTCCATGTTCTGACGTCTTTTTTGAATAATGTCTTGATCAGCAACAAGGACTTCCCTTGCCCTTGTTAGGGTTCCCTTTTGATATGGCTACACACTAAAAGGATTATGGTTGTGTCATTGTTAAGTGATGCCTCTCTGAGATTTAATAAAAATCATATCAGTTTAAAATTCACATTTTACCATCTTATCAGCATGATGCACTTTATAGACCATATTGTAATCCTCACTTCTTTGGGGTGGGGGGAAGGGGGGGTAATCTAGGTATGACAGCAGCATTTGTTGTGCCCATTATCAACAAGGGAACTTGCACTCAGAATGGCAGCACGAGGAGTTTCATGTTTCCTATCTGCATCCTTCGTATTCCTCTGTATTACATGTTTCCTATCTGCATCTTTCATATTCCTCTGCTTTATTATTAAAGCAAATGGCTTTAGTACTAATAACTCTTAAAAAGCATATTCAAAGTTATTCACATGTATTATCTCAGAAATCCTTACAACAGCCCTCTATGGTAGGCCAGTATCCTTATCACATGACACTTTGCCATTCAAGTTCTCAGAGACAAGACTGAGATCTTGTTTCCCCCCAAAAAACATTAATTCGTTTCAACCTGTCTCTTCATCAGTTTGCAAATTCAACACCAAAAAGTCCATATGAAAATTCATATGCATTTTCATGTCCATTTCTGGTAATTACACTTTTTTTGTACAAACTTTCCTTTATGTACATGTATTTTTCAAGTGGCTTCCTCCTAATATTCTGTATTTTTGTGCACATTTTCCCATGATATATGCATTTTTGGTGCATATTTTTCCTTAATATACACACTTTTCTTTAATTTTTCTGTCCATTCTTTTGAGTTGTGAATCACATTACAATGTTCTGAAAAGTGCAAATTTGGGCATGCAAGTACATTCTATTTCAAATATAATTTCAGCAGGTGCAGATTGGCTAAACTCATAGCAAAATTTGGAGCAAATGAGTTTCATCCGTAAGAATAACAAAGGGAGTTATTTGAGCTCATGCAGAGTTCTGTCAGTGCAGTGAGTGCCACATTCAGACTCCAGTCATGAGATATTTGAGGTGGAGAGTGTGACTTCTAGTCTAATTTTAAATCTGGCAATTCTCAGCTTAGAAATTTAAAAATGTTTCTTGTTACTGTTTGTTATTAGTTCAAAATTAAGCATTCTTACCATACCCCTTTAATCTTCAAATTAATGCCATTGGTTTAGGATTGTGGAAAGCCAAATCAGTCCCATTATAGATTTGTTCTGAATTGATTTATTGGTTCCCTATATAGCTACAGGGCGTAACAATTAGGGAAAAAATTGTTAAATTGTTTCTGGGCTGTGCATGGTTTTTGTACAGACCTTTTAAACTATTCTAGAGTTTCATCTTAACACAAACCTCTCAATTTCTAGAATAACAAAGACTTGTAATTTATCACAACTATTACTTAATCTGTAGACTAATTGGCATTAGAATACTTAAATAAGTGGATTGGCTACTCTTTAAATCAAGGTTTTTCATAGTTGACACTATTTTTGTAATTAAAATTATCTTTTCAGCTAACTTATAAGCATACACGAAACAGATAATTTCACTGTTATTGTAGTAAGCCGTTCCTTTGCTTCATACGGGAAATAAATTCCATGCATTCACCATTGCCATAGCATGACTAAAAGCTGAAAGCTGTTATTAGATATCTATGCAATGCCACTGCCAGTCAGACCGGAAGTTTGGTTGGCAAAGGGAGTAATACATACAGTTTGCTCCTGTTTTCATTTTACTACATTTTCAACACAGCGGCCATGTTCAAATTAGTTATTTTCAAATTCTGACAGCTGTGATATTTAAAACGATCCCAGCTGTTGTGATGTAAAATTGATTTTTCTATTAACACCTGAAAAAAGACCTTGTGTAGTATTAAGTATGTGAATGCTAGAACAGTAAGATGATATGTTCTGATTTGCCTATGGTAATCCCATTTCCCAGCACTTGCAAATAAAGCAAACCTATTTCTTGACTGGAGCTGTCGGAAACACAGATGCAATTTTGAAATCACTTGCAACAGGAAGGAGCTACATAACAAATTAAGCCTTTTTGAACACTCCATATTATCCTATACACACTTGCCAGGAAGTAAGTTCCATTCAGCTCAGTGGGACATAGTTCTGACTTGGGATTGCACTGGAAGACGTATTTGTTAATATGACCCTCTCAAACTAATATGAATGGAATTTGATTAACTGTATAGAAGCAAAACCTTTCATTTGATGATGGGTACTGACAGTAATTCATTTGTACCATTTTTTTTACAGAGAAATAAATCTGTATCATCCCCAAAGACTTCAGATGATAAACTTAATATGTTTAAAAAAAAAAATTGGGAGCAAATTTGCATTTAAGTTGTTTTAAAATTCAACTCATTTTAATAGTGCAATCCTATGCATGTCTGCTCAGAAGTAAGTAAAGATACTTAGCCCCTTAGCTTACTCACAGGTAAGTGTGCATAGGATTGCAGCCTAAAGAGCAAAGCAGTTGCGACGCACTGGTGTTTCACTATAAGATTTTTCTTCTCAGGTACCTAAATTTTATAGCTATTACAGTTACAAAAAATTGATTGATTGATTGATTGATCTAAGGTTCTTCTCCGGGTGCCTACTCTGAGGGAAGCTTGAAGGACAGCAACAAGGGAGAAGGCCTTCTCTGTGGTGCCCCCCCCCCATTTATGGAACGCTCTCCCCGATGAAGCCTGCCTGGCTCCAACATTGATATCTTTTAGGTGCCAGGTTAAAACTTTTCTCTTTTCCCAGGCATTTAGCAATATGTGATGAGCTTCAGTGATCCTAGATTTGTTTTTAAAGTTGTTTATATGTTTCTGTGTATGTTGTATGTTTATGTAGTTTTAAATTTTATATATTATATATAGCTTCGGCAATGGGGCAGTATAGCATTATTATTATTATTATTATTATTATTATTAATAATATATTTAGCAGCATGAGCACGCATAGAACTTCATGGCTTAATATAAGAAATGACAGGTCTCTGTGCCGTGGAACTCAGTTTCTACATGCGTTAATACAGATGCACAAAATGTTGGGGAACATGAAACTCCTTCAGCATCAAAAGGGGGTTTCAGGTGTGCAAAGTGTTGCTCCCCAAAGCTTACCCACTTTTTGTGCCACTGGCTTCAGTACGACTTTTGTGCCAATGGCTTCAGTACTATTTTTTGTTTTCAAATAATTCTTGTTCAATATCTGCTTAGAAATAATAGTTGCATCACACAGCCCATCAAATATGACTACTTGATGGTATCACTGAGGATTTAAAAAGAAGAAGCTAATTTAAAGGAAGAGGCCCCAGTGATTGTTCAACAAGTTCTATTTGGCAACAAGAAAAAGAAATCCATCATATCTGTGGCCGACCAAGGTGCAAAAGACCTAGGACACTTCTGCTACTATGAACCAGTTAGGAGATCAATGCAGGAGTATAACTTGTAGCTCTACGAATACTTCCATCTCCTTTTGCATCTGCTGATAAATCACCTGAAGGGATAACTTTTTACACAATGTCAAATGTTTGCAAAAAGCACTGCCCAATCCTATTTATTCATTTGTTTTAAAATTACTATACAATCCTTTATCCAGTGTGCATGGGAGTGAGAGCGAGAGAGGGTGGGGCAGTTGGGTGTTCAATAGTGACTTCAAGTATAGGTTACAAGTCCTGTTGTGTGTTTAAAGATATGGGTGGGGTTGGAGTGTTTGTTTTGCAGCATATCCAGGTTCATCACTGGGAAGTTCAACTTTTGAGCCTATGTAAATGCCTACTTTTCTGCTGTTCAGGGCACCATTCATTGAGTTATTTTCTCCTTAAAGCAACTCATGAGTATGTTAAACTGAAAGTTATATTGGCTGAACCAAATTAATCCATTGAAAATTGACCTTGATCTTAGTATTTGATGCAAGGGACCCTTAATGATATTCGTTGTTGTTGCTGTTACCACCACCAATGTCTGTGTAATTCTGGTACTTACTGTATAAAATATTTAAAAGGCAAAAGGTAACTACTTCAAGTCTAACAATGCTTTTAAAGAGAGAGAGAGAGAGAGAGAGAGAGAGCGCAACTAAAGAACCTCCTTCTACAAGTAAACTAAATGAAAGTCGGTATATTTCATTTAATGTCACTTATTACATTTTTATACCAGCCGATAGCCAAAGCTCTGTGGGCAGTTCACAAAAATTAAAAACCACTAAAAAAAAGTTTATGTAAAGTATAAAACCATTCACATAATAAATAAATGATTTAAATCAACAAATAGGTCACACTCCAACATGGAGCTAAAAAAAATTATATTCTGATTTTATCTGTACGCCACCCTGCGATCCCAATGATATAGGGTGGGATGCAAATGTTTTAATAAATAAATAAATAAAATTTATGCCACATCTAAAGGAGCTAAACACAGACCTGAAAAGCATTTTATGCTACACTTACGTGCATATAACTGTATTGGATATTAGAACCACTGATACCAACTCTTCAGTGTACTAAACTTGGGCCAATTCATGGAATCCATTTTGCAGTTTACATTCAATATAGGACAACAGTTTTTGTCTGCCAGGATTCACAGTAAATGTAGGGTCACTTAAATCACCATTTGCTATCTTTTTTAAAAGTAGGGAAGTTTGTATATAATATCTTTAAAAAGAATAACCGTGCACTAAAATGTTAGATAGTATTGACAGTGTACTTCAAAAATACAGAGAGTTTAGTTAACACAATGTACATTATTTTCAACACTATAATGGGCTATAGTAAACAAATAAGAAGAAAAAGTAACTTAAAATATGGGAAAGGTAATGATTGGTCTAAATAGATATATAACTGAAGGGCAGGGGTTTAGTACATTGTATTTCAAGACTTGAGTGACTGGTCTTCTCATTGGCCTAAGGGGACAGTCCAACAGGTAGGAGGAGAGGATGTTACTGTATGAACTACTTTCAGTTCAAATCAGTCAAAGAGACCTTCACCCAATCTCCAGAGGAAACCCAATTACATATGCACTTCCTTATTTGCAATGTTTCCTGCATGCAAAAGTGTTTCAGGCACACACTGAAAATGATTCTGAGTTAGTCTACTTGGGTAGTGGTGATAGCTAGTTTTGTTCTTTTTGTAATGAAGGGAACTAACTCACTTTCTCTAGATGCTGTGTTTCCATAGTGCTCTGGACTTAGAGAGTGGACAGAATCAGAGTTTGTTTGTGGTGAATGACTGTCCAGTTCAAATTTCCTTTGATTATGAACATTGCTTACATCCCATGTCGTCTGTGAACACTTGTAGATTACACACCATGTCATAATAAGGTATATTTGTAGATCTGGCATTTGGAGTCATCAGTAGTTCACATTTAAGGCTAATTTGGGCCATAATATCAGGATTTTTAATATTCCTTTTCCAGTAATTTCCTAGATTTCTCATGTTACAATGTGTTATAGCGATACTTTAAATAAATTTATCCATAGGTTCTCCATGGGGAAAACCCTAATTAGTGTAAACTATGATTTATTAATAATCCAGTGTAATAAAATATAGCTTGATTCTGGCTTGTTTCAACAAATCATAGTTTTAATTTAAACTTACCAGACTCCTTCCCCAGTTTGCAGTGACAATAAACTGTTCTTAGTTTAAAACAGGAAGCAAATGCTTCTGATCTTCTTGCGGCTGCATGAGCAGAGGTAAAATGATGGGGATCATGTGACCTCCCCCCCTCCCATGAAGGCTCACTTCAGCTCATTCACATAAAGCTGGTTTGCATGTAAAGCTAAGCCAGAAATCCTGGTTTAATAAGATAGAACATGCATGAGTGGTTTGCACCTGGCTTTGCTACTCCCTTCGTGCAAGCATGTTAACAAACACTTTTGTTGTTGTTTATTCGTTCAGTCGCTTCCGACTCTTCATGACTTCCGTAATCCAAATTTAAACCCTGATTTAAAGCTGGATTTCAAACCTGGCTTGCTTACAAACATTTAACCATAGTTTCTGATTTATATGTCAAAGGAAGCTGTGCTTAAGTGGCAAAAATTTGCTTATTTTGCTGCTCACATGAAGAGAGAAGTAGCAGAGGCTGCAAGCAAGTGCATGCCACTCATGCATATCCTAGTTTATTAAGCCAGGCTTTGTGGTTTAGCATAACATGCAAATATGCTCATGGTGCTAAATGATGATTTAGCATTACCAAACAAGATTATGTCTCCTGGTTAGTAATAGTATGTATTAGTCATAAATATCAATGATAATATCTTTGATCACATAGGATTGTGTTGCTGTTGCTGCTACGGCTGCTGCTGATAAAGATCATTACATTTTATCTATTATTTTTCTAATCCATTCACTTAGCATTGTGAATTACTGTTTAATCCTTTAGAATCATAGGCCTTAGCTAGACCTAAGGTTTATCCCGGGATCGTCCCAGAGTCATCCCTGTTCATGTAAATGACACACAGGGGATCCCGGGAGCAGGCAGGGACAACCCCGGGACAATCCCGGGATAAACCTTAGGTCTAGCTAAGGCCATAGAATAGTAGAGTTAAAAGGGGCCTATAAGGCCATCGGGTCCAACCCCTGTTGGTTGTTCATGAAGAGAATGCTTTTGGCAGTTGTGGAAGCATATTTACTTGGAATTAAAGTCCCACTGAATTCACTTTACCTTAAGTGTGTGCATAGGATTGCAGCCTTAATAAGAGAGAGTAACTACTTTTACCATGGATTTACTAAAGCACAAGAACAAATCATTAGCACTACTCTCTTAGGTTTCTCAAGCGAAGAGGAGCATTCCTGCATCCCCCCTTTTCCCCAAAACATTGGCAAGTTTTGAAAAATATAATTTCTATCTGAATGTCAGAAAATAACATCCCTTAAGGTCATAGAATCATAGAATAGTAGAGTTGGAAGGGGCCTGTAAGGCCATCCAGTCCAACCCCCTGCTCAATGCAGGAATCCACCTCAAAGCATACCTGACAGATGGCTGTCCAGCTGCCTCTTGAATGCCTCTAGTGTGGGAGAGCCCACTATTGTTTCCATTGTCGTACTGCTCTAACAGTCAGGAGATTTTTCCTGATGTTCCTCCAGACTTCCTATAACTTCAGCCTATTATTCCGTGCCCTGCACTCTGGGATGATTGAGAAGAGATCCTGGAGTTGTTGCTCTGCACATCAAAGGGGGCATAGTGCCAAGCAGACTAGAAAACCTAAAAGGAAGCAGTCCCTGTTGCCAGTGAAGTTTTAAAGTATGCCATGATGTATTTATACAGCATACTAAGCCGATGCCAAAAGAGCTACCGGAGTCTGCTAGAACAGTATTATGTATCTGTAAATTATGCCATATGTATATGCAATAATGACTTATATTCGATTTTGTCTCGTGCTATGGTCAGGAACACTCTGGATTAAATACCAAGTGTTTATACTTTTCATACTACGTAATACTTATCGGATTGCAACCTACAATCCCAAACGTAGTACCCAGGTGTAGACATAATGTTTCCAGATTCGTTAACCGTGGTTGAGAGATCAAGAGTGTTGTGCTGGTTCCCTCCTTTTCCTCCTCCCCTCATAGAATCATAGAATAGCAGAGTTGGAAGGGGCCTACAAGGCCATCGAGTCCAACCCCCTCTTCTGCATGAATTCCTCCGTCTCAGGTTCAGTATGAATTCTATCACACTTGCAATAGATTGACGCTATCCATGGTTTTACCTTTAAACGGTCTTTGCAAACGTGCTTCAAATGCTGGTTTAAACCAAAAAAATGGTTAGTATTAACTCTAGTGCAGATATAATGCTATTCCATGCTTAATGCTAAAAAGGGAAGGAAGGGGCGATTTGTGCTAACAGTGGGGATGGCGGTGGTTAAGCAATCAGTAAATGTTAGCCAATGTGACAAAATGTGATGTCCATACAAATGTTAATATACTTGGTTGGTTTCACAGTTATTATTTACAGCAGGGGTGGGGTCCTCCAGATGTTGCTGGAGAATAGTTTCCAACAGGCATAGCCAGTGGTGATGGATGATGGGAGTTGTAGTCCCAACGTCTGTGGGAAGACACACATTCCCCATCTCTGGTTTACAGAATAATCTATACTTTTGATAGAGATTGCCAAGAATGCATGTGCATAAATTTAAGCTATCGGGCAAAGTTATATGTGTGTTTCAAATATATATTTGTATTTGCTTGATCTTGGCCAGTGATACTTTAAACATACTGTTGAAAACAACATTCCTTTCTCTCCGGCTGGTCACGATTATCCCTGCAGGGGTGAGAACAACTTGCAGTTTAGAATTTTGTTCATTTAAACCTCCCTCTTACTTCACAACAGTTGTGTTCATTTGTGGCTATGTTTTGTTTACCTTTCTAACACATTGGACTAGTCAGTCATAAGGTTCACTCTTCTTCTAAATACATATAGATTTCCAGTAAGAAAATGAAATTAAAAACTTAAGTTGCTATCTACCTGCAGGGAGAAACTTTGGCATGCTACGGAACATGTGGTGCATAGCAGTTTTTACAAGCAATTCTAACTGTATAAATGATCTGTTGCAGTGGTTACTGGTGCATTTCTGGGCCCAATTCAAAGTACTGGTTTTGGGGCCTTTAAAGCCCCAAATGCTTTGGGGCCATGTTATTTGAAGGATCATCTGGGCCTTCATGAGCCTACCCTGCTTTAAGTTCAGTGTTAGAGGACTTGTGTGTTGGCCTGCCTTTTATCTGTGTTGGCACATATATATTTGTTTGTTTTTGCTCTAACTTGTCAGGGATGTAGAAGCAGTTTTAAAGCATTAAATAGTGACAAAGGACAGTGATGGGGGAGGAAGATAAATGTCAGCCATTTTGTCACAACTGAAGTAATAATATGGCCATGTCTAACTCCCCGGCGCCTGCCATAAGACCATTACTGCAGGAGCTACACCACTGCCTGCCTTTAAGATTTATTAGATTGGCAGACACTAGGGACAGGGCCTTCCTAGTGGTGGCCCGGTTTTATCGGATTCTTCCAAGGGATGTGCAGTTCCCCCCCCCCCCCCGGCCTCCTCAGTTGCAGCATTTGAAAATCCACCTGCTTTGAATGGCTTTTAATTGATGTGGTTTATTGGTTATGCTGCTGGTTTATTTTTTATTGCTACAGCTCTAGAAATACCTTTTTTTTAAAAAAAATACTGGCTACATTATAGCAAAATGTATTATTGGTCTTTTCTAAATTTTAAAATTTTATTATTATATTATTGTATTTTTATTTTTATACTTGTATATTGTTCATTGCCTTAAGTGGACTTTGCCTGGAAAGGTGGCTTCGAAACAAATAAATGTAAATGTTGAGTTCTACATCATTCAGTGTGGTGCAGTTTTGTCTTTAACTTGCATGGGATCAAGACCAGGACTTTAAATTCATTCCTGTCCAACCAGCTTCTGTGACCTGGGAAATTTCATTGCAGACAAAGGGACTGTGAAAACCACAAGTTTAGATTTCTTTTTAATGCATGATTGGATGTTGTTGTTGTTGTTGTTGCTGCTGCTGCTGCTGCTGCTGCTGCTGCTTTAAGCCATTTTGGGAAAGGAAAGGAACCTCTCGTGCAAGCACTGAGTCATTACTGACTCTTGGGGGGACTCCAGCTTTCACTGACGTTTTCTTGGCAGGCCTTATAGCGGGGTGGTTTGCCGTTGCCTTCCCCAGCCATTATTACCTTTCCCCCAGCTAGCTGGGTACTCATTTTACCGACCTCGGGAGGATGGAAGGCTGAGTCGACCCGAGCCAGCTGCCTGAAACCAGCTTCCGCTGGGATCGAACTCAGGCCGTGGGGAGAGTTTCAGCTGCAGAAACTGCTGCTTTACCGCTCTGTGCCACACGAGGCTCTAAGCCATTTTACTGTGCTAGAAAAGTCTATGGCCACTTTCACACGAGAAACTTTATTCAGTGTGTCCTTAAGGGTTCAATCCTATGCATGTTCAGACAGTAAAACTCATACTCAAGTACTTCCTGCCATGCTTTACGTGTGCCATGATCAGGACAGTTGTGCTCAAATGCTGCATTTAGGTTGCAGACCTGAACATGCTTAGAAGGCAGTAAGGCCTATTTAACACAAGGGGGCTTGCTTCTGAGTAAACATGCACTGTTAGAAATATATATTGCCAGCTCCAATGATTAACAATTGGTGTATGAGGGTTTGAGATGTGGGTTCTAATAATGATTAGAATTCAGAGAGGAGAGATTAGTAAAAAAATAATAATGAAAAATGGAGTCTCTTTATTGGAATGGGAAAGTTCAGGATTCAATACAACCTTATTTACTAATAGAGGCAAATTGATAGGAATTTGAGTATATTTATAGTTCTTCTCTATCATTATTTGTATTGATAAATAGATGCAATATGAAAATTAATAAATAAATAAAAGTTTTGTTCTGCTCCATATACTACATAGGTGGTATGACACATCATTCATAATAGCACAGACCCAAAGTTAGTGCAGCCATATAATTGGACTAGTAATAACCTTCATTTGGCCTGAGGCTCATAGCTTATACAGTTAATATTTCATTGTAGGTGTCAGAGTATTCTAATGGGGCTTATAACTTCTGAGTAAGGTCAGTAGGATTTACACAATTTTTGAAACCGTGATCTTCCATTTGGTAGCCTTATCTCCTTTTATTTTTTATAATATTAATCAGTTCAAATGAGCACTGAGTATTTTTCAGACAACCTCTTTATAATAAGATATGAACACTGAGTAACAGGAGATAACAGTGTCACAAATTGGCAGATGCCTTATTCTGGGTCTCATGATGCCATGCACAAACCATCGTTTCTTCCTGTAATAATTATGGTGTTAAGAGTCATTTCTGTTGTGTATACTCTTTCAGCTTTCCTGATGTTTGGTTCCTGTTATGCAAAATACCACTTTCAACTTAGAAATGCCAATTTGCATTAATATTTTGGTTTCATATAGCTAGTTATTGCATCACAAAATTCTAAAAAAGAAAAAGAAAAGAAAAGCACATTATAATGAGCATTGGCAGGAAGCAAAAAAAATATGGTTTTCATTAAGCACAATTGTATGAAATGCAGTAGTTTGTTGCCAAAAGTCATTAGGATAAAATGTAGTGCATGTTGAGGCCACTAGTATATCCCTCATCAAAGAGAATGATGACCTTATGGATTTGTAAAGTTTCAGTGCTTCTCACTGCATAGTGTGATGGTATTTTTTGTGTCGAAATACATTTTGGTGTCTGTACACACACACACACACCCCTTTTCAATATTGTTCTAGTAAGATGGATCTTTTACCATTTTAGAGTTTTGTACTTGATATACCAGTCACTTAAAATGTAATCATAGAGTTGTAAAAATAATAATAATTTATTTATTTAAAAGTATTTTTAGGCTGCCTGTAATGGTAGATCCTTATTTCAATGTTTCTTTCCCTTATTAGCTCTCACCTTGAACCTAGATTTATTGTTACAGTACATTAGTTGCCATTTTGTACAGTGTATACCTTTTGAATTTGGCTCTGCTTCACTATATCTCAGGCCATAGATAGATGGAGCGAAAGCCCGGGGTGATTCCGGGATTGTCCTTGTGCATTCAGATGACGCACAGGGGATCCCAGGAACAGGGAGAGATGATCCCTCCCTTGCTCTGAGATCTCACCCTCTCCTTTAGGCCCGTTTTTTCCATGGTCTTGGGCTGAGCCTGAGACTGTGGAACATGTGGCCGGGCGCCGCAGTTTGTCCCAGCTTCTCGGGGGTGGGGGTAGAGGGAATGGGGGAAGGTTTTTTTTTTTTTAAAAAAAAAAATAACTTTAACTGGAGAAAAATGGCGGGCGCGCCACCTCTCTGTCTGAGGTCAGTGCGCATTGTGTGTAAACAGAGGGGGGATCTCGTGATAAAACCATCACAAGATCTTCATCCCTCTGTTGTAGACTAAGAGGTAGGTCTCAGTTTTGTTTCACCCATCTGTATTAATGAACACCTTCACAGGAATATTGTGTAAATGAGGGAAATGGGATTGTAAATAAATGTTTTCTGTTTGTGTAGAACACTGTAATGTTGGTTTTATTTTCACATATTAAGGTTCTCAAGTTTCAGCTTTAGCCTATTGCTTTAGGTCTATTATTTAATATACCTAATAATTCCTAAATAATAGTAATAATAATAATTAGAGAACTGCTTTCCACAATTTTGCTAAATGCAGAATAGCATAAGTTTCAATGGCTTCTTTATTTCTTTAACATGTAGATCGATTGAGCAACTAAAGTTCCTTTATTAGTGGTCAATTAAAACTAAACATTGCTGAATATAAGTTCTTTGATCAAAATCCCTGCTATGGTCTTTTTTTGTTAACTTACCACCATCTTGAATTAATTTGGAATCAGTAGTGTAAACAAGTTTAAAACTGGCTTTTTTTATAAGAAGTCAGCAGAATTCTGTAGTTGCAGAGTCTCTCTCTCTCTCTCTCTCTCTCTCTCTCTCTCTCTCTCTCTCTCTCTCTCAAAGTTTTGTAGGCAGCAATTCAAAGTTAGGTTAAATAAAAACAGTGCTACGCTCTGGAAAACATTAATTTTAAAAGAAACGTTGAATTAATTAATCAGAATCCAGTTTCTCTCTTTGCTCCATTTACTGTTAAAAGAACACAACCTTTTCTCTATAGTGTTTAAACTTTATAAATCTGAAATAATATTCATAAACAAGATAATCTCACTAGGTGTCAAGAAACTGTTCAGTGCCTTCAGAACAAATGAGTAAAGAAACAAAAATATTTGCTGAAAAAATGCATTGGAGGGTTTCCCCCGCTCTCCAGTTGATATGGGCAATTTTGCTATTTTCATTTTGATCAGGTACTGTTTATACATTGATATTATAGTATGATAGTGGTCAATGAATGGCATTCTGATACTACTGGCCAAGAGCAGTTTTAGCATAAGTTTCAAAAGTGTTATGATTTTACCCAGCAAGAGGAAGAAATAGAAGATTATATACTATTCATCATGAGAGAATTCCAAGTGCTATGTTTCAAAGTCATTGGGCAGTGTCCAGTACTACCACTGCTTGTCCTCTAGTTCTGTTGCACCCATGGGACTTACCGCTAGCAGAAAGGACCTAGCGCTTCCAGAAACAACCTGGAAACTATCAGAAATGCTCATTTCCAAAGCAGGATAAATCAATGGAGCTCTGTCAACGTGTCCAGTTCCAGAAATGAGTTTTTCCTCTCTTTCTATTTGCTTTCCATCTGTGCTAGCTGTGGGTCCCTCTAGTGCATGGGCAGCATTGGATTCTGCCTATTACCGTATCTCTTCGATTCTAAGACACACTTTTTTCCCCATATAAACATCTCTAAAAACGGGGTGCGTCTTAGAATTGCGGGTGCGATTATTATTCT
Organism: Elgaria multicarinata webbii; assembly: GCF_023053635.1. NCBI lineage: Eukaryota > Metazoa > Chordata > Lepidosauria > Squamata > Anguidae > Elgaria > Elgaria multicarinata. The sequence continues at coordinate 105,009,738 of NC_086176.1, forward strand.
TAGAATCAAAGCTTTTTTTCTGTTGGTGGTACTGAAATTAGTGTGCGTCTTTCAATTGATGATGTCTTACAATCTAAGAAATACGGTAACTTTTATTATTAATGGAGAAGAACATGTTACTTCTGAATATTCTAAGCATTCAGTAGTAGTAGTAGAACAGCAACTACAACAACACAAGGCAACACATACCTAATAGAAAAAAATAATGAGATCTGCCAGTGTTTTCACTGGGAGGCTATAGTGTATGCTGGATTTTTAAAATATAAAAAATGCTTACTATTAGAATATTTGTGACCTTACTCTTGGACACTGTGGTTGTGATTCACAAAAGCCCCCAAAAGCTGAATTACAAAAGCCCTCTGACTTCCAGGAATTTGCTCCAGAAGAGTAGTAAGTAAGTTATGATCACACTTTCATGTCCATCACTCAGTGATCATGACAAGCACATATGAAGCAGCAATTACAAAGAGAAGGCACTACAATCAAAGCTTTTATATTCACTCCTGTTAACTGAGATACAGTGATTTGGGATCAAAATGACTGCACCCAAAGTACTGCATGGGAATCAAACCTTTTCTGACCCTTCTTCTTAGTGATGTCCCATGCACCAATCCCAAAAAAAGGGGGGGGGGATATTTCTGAAAGACAGTCGACCTTCCAGAGGAGATATAGCAGGAATGAGAAATCGGCAAACCTCACTGAGTGTATGCCAAGGCAATTTCTGCTTACACAGAGCATTCCTTGGACCCCAGTAAATACTTTTCAGCTGCAACAGCTCATGGACTCAGCTGCAATTAATTGATTATTCAGTAATCAAAAATTCAATGCTGAGTTGTACTGCACAATCTTTAGTACCTAGTAGTAAAAGAACAGAGAACCAGAAGTAAGCCTCAGGAACTGTAGTAGCCCCAGAGCCCTAATTGTCAGCTTAAGCAGCTTAAGCACTGGATGCCTATTTGCTACCGGGCCAGATTTAAGGTTCTCGTACTTGTGTATAAAGCCCTGCACAACTTAGGACCAGGATACCTGAGAGAGCGCCTTCTCCCCTACCAACCTGCCTGGTCACTGAGGTCATCCGAGGGCCTGCTTCTGGTGGTTCCACATAGACCCATCCTCCAATTGGAGTCCACTAGGAGACGAGCCTTCAGTGTGGTAGCCCCCCTCCCATGAAATTCCCTGCCTCTGGAAGTCAGGCAGGCGCCAACTTTGTATTCCTTTCAGCACCTCCTGAAAACGTCATCATTCCAGGAAGCCTTTCCTTAATGACCAGCCACGGTTCACTGTATATTTTGCTTCTTTTAAAATCTATTTTAAAGTGTTTTATTCTGTTTTTATTTTATTTTATCTTGTACAGCACTCTGAAATTTTGAATGGTGAGCGGTATATAAATATTGTAATAAATAAATAAAATAAACAATTTGCATGGCAGCCACAGTCATCGTAAATCCTGTGCTTTGCATTTTCCTGAGGCCCATCCCATGTTCTTTTTCCTCTTATTCTTTTGAGAATCTTTCCTCATGCGTTTCAACCTATGACTGTGAGGAAGACTTACAGAGGTCACCATGGGTCAGTGTACAACTACTTCTCCAAGCTTTCAAATACCAGAATTTGAGACATGTGCAACTGTGACATGTAGATCCATGTTGATGTGGAGTAGATCCAATTGTTCATTAAGTTATACCACTGAAGGAGTGGTCTTATTGGAACTCTGATGGAGCAGTACTTGAAGTGTTAGAGTGCAATTCCCAATGGAAATGTGAAGTGGGACTCAAGGAGTTTTAATTCATGGTTTGCTGAGCAGATCCAAAATTAAAGCAGAAATGAGGTTCCTCCTTCAGACCTTCACTCAACATATGGAGATCAGGGTGAGGCATGGGTGGGCAGGCCAGCCACAGGCCCCAGCTTCTTCATTCCCCCTTATTTATACTGAGCCACTTAAAATCACAGTTAACACAAGCAATGGTTTTCAAATCCCCTCCAGATGATGTTTCTGATTCTGGTTTGCAAGTCAATTACAAACCATGGTTTGCCAATTCAAATGCCACTGCAAATCATAGCTAGGCTTCCTTAATTATGGTTTGGTGTTACTTCTAGAATGAACTATAGTTGTAGATAGAAACCATATATTCTAGCTATTTAGTGCTTCAGACACAGGACTCCTAGAGCTACTTATTATTAGAAGGCATGTGCAGCTATTCTGTCCTTTTCTCTTTAATGGGTTTTCTACAATAAGAAAAGATGGAAGGAGCAGTCAGGAAGCCTGGGAGGATTGTGAGTAGGTAACATAATTGTTCTGCTACGCGTAGGTAACATCATTATTCTGCTGGTGGGAGGAGTGAACAGGCTATGTGCAGAAACATGCAACTTGGAAATGGAAAGCCAAGTTTCGCCTGAATTCAGGCTTGCCATTGCATTTGAACATTGTGTGTGTGTGTGTGATTCACCCAACTGAAAGGCAGGATATAAATCTCCAAAATAAGTAAATAAATACTAACACACCTTCCTTGAACATATTTATTAGATAGCAAGACATGAATTCTTATAACTATCTGTGTGAAACAGGTCCATAGTTTGGGAGTGCTACTTGATCCGTCTCGGTCACTGGATCTTCAGGTGGTGGTGGTAAGGAGTGCTAGGTGTGCCTTGTGCGCCAGCTGTTAACCTTCCTGCATCAGTCCGACTTCGCAAAAGTGGCTTGGTTACGTCACGTTTAGACGTTTGAAATATGTTCTGTACACGGGGGTAAAGAGTGTCTGGAAGCTTCAGTTGGTGCAGACTAGGGGCTCATCTACACCAAGCAGGATATTCCACTATGAAAGCAATATATAAAAGGCAGGAGCCACACTACTGCTTTGTAGCGGTATTGAAGTGCACTGCAGGATCTACACTACTGCTTTATAGTGGTACTGAAGTGCACTGACAACTATTGAGGCCCATGACACATCTACACCAAGCAGGATATAACACTATGAAAGCGGTATGAAAGCAGTATAAGGTATGTGTCAATGGGCCCCAACAGTTGTCAGTGCCCTTCAATACCACTATAAAGCAGCAGTGTGGCTCCTGCCTTTTATATACCGCTTTCATAGTGGAATATCCTGCTTGGTGTAGATGAGCCCTAAGCTGCTAACCAGTGCATAGTAGAGGTCATATTACATGCATGTCTTGAAAGATCCATACCGCTTGCCAATTGCTTTCTGGGCTCAGTTCAAGGTGTTGGTCTTAACCTTTAAATCCCTTTTTACTGTTTTAATGTTCTTGTGTTTATTGTTTTATTGTTTAAAATTGTTGTATACTGCCTTGTTGGCTTTTTAACAGATATATAAATGTTGTTGTTGTTATTATTATTAATAATAATAATAATAATAATAATAATAATGTGCTATATAGATGATGATGATAATAATAATAACAACAACAACCCAGATAGGTTTTCAGCACTTTCCTTTATGCCTCCTACTCCTCCTTTTTAATTTCACTTTGAAAGCCAACGTTTAATGAATCCAAATGTTAAACACAGCTGAAACTTTTGGGGTTTTTGCAGCTTTGTGTAAAAAGCGCTAGTGAGTGGAAATGAATTATCTTATTTAGAGTTTTTAAAAACGGTATCCCGGCTTACATAAGTTATGGGGCTGCTATTAAAAACTTCAGCCTCATGTCAAACTTCTCACTCCCCTTTGTAACATGTAATCCAATTTATTTGAATTACCCAGTGTCGCTGAGGTTCAGCCAGTGGACCCAATACTGTGGAGCAGAGGCAGGGAAATACTCCACACACAAAAAGCAGTACATGAACTAAGCTGGAGAGGAGCAGATATGGAGCTACTTGATATGGAGCTTCTATTTCTGTCAAGCTGACCCATTTTTGTTTTTATGATATATAATTCCACGCTAGAGAAAAACTGCAAAAGCATTGAAAGCCTTGGACCGCACAAGGAATCCATATATGTTATTTGTTTATTTTATTTACACCATCTCTGCTATAGCCTATTGGCTCAGGGTGGCTTGCAGCCATTTCATCAAAATTATATTTATCACATGAGGGGTCTTGGGTCACATGAAGAAATGGTGAATAAGATAGTATAGGTTAAAAAAGGATTAAGCAGTGATGTCTTTCAAATGTTCTCTTTCTCTAAAGAAAAAGAAAATCTGTTTATGTGAACCAGTGAGTGCAATATAAGAAGCAATGGGCTAACGCTGAAGCGAAACAGAAAAAAAATAATATGTTGAATATCAGGAAATGCTCCATAGCTGTAAGCACAGTTGGACAATGGAACAGGTTGCCCAAAGGCATTGTGGAATTTCCTTTTCTGGAAGATTTTCATCATGCATTAGATGAGTATCACATATGGCTTTCAGTGTAGGGAATCTATCTTTTGCAAGGGGCTGAATAAGATGACCTACAAGCTATAAGATTCCATGCAGATAGAGCTCTTGGGGCATGGAATCGACAGACTACTAAGAGGCCATCTGCAGCGTGCTTGTTCTACCCACTTTAAATAATATCCCAATTTAACACAGAGCTTAAGTAAGGCACAGGCTGCTTTGCCTCATGTCTAATATTATTAAGTGAGCTGAGACTTCACTCCTATCCCTTTTTCTACACTCTGGCCAAAGGGTCACATTCCCTATTGCATCACCTTCCATTTCAGGTCAACATTAAATACTTTGGCTCTCATTTAAACAAATGGCTTGCATATTTCCTAATTGCCTCTGCCTTACTTTAGGCGTTTAATTGTAGGAGTAGCCTAAGAGGAAGTGGTGCTTGACATAAAGAGATTTCCTTCCTCGGTTTTAAACTTTTGATCCCATTTGCCAGGAACTGGGTGAGATTCATGGTTCCACACAATAAAAAATAAAAATAAAAATCCCATCTCTTGATAGAGAAACAAATTGTTTCTAGTCAGTGTGCTTCTCAGCCTCCTCTCATGCCTTTTCCCAAAAGGACTGATTAGGATGTAATAATTGGGGTTGATAGCGGGGAGGAAGACGACAATTCCATTTAATTAAAGATAATTTATTTTACTTTAACTTGGTGATGTCCCTCATGAATAAGAGTAGATTTAGCAGATAGATTTATTAATGGGTACTGACATCTCCTCTGACATAAAGAGCAAACATTTTCTTTCCTTGTTGTTTTATTTTGTCTTGGCACCTGAAGCTGCTGTCACCCTTTCTTGCTTCATAGTTTACACGAATTACCTGAGAAGATGGACTCCTAGATTTGGGAGGGACTTCAGAAGTCATCTAATCCAAGCCCCTGTCAAGACAGGAAATCCGCTGTGGTAGAATCCCTGATAGGTTGCCATCCATCCTCTGCTTTAAAAACTCCATAAAGGAGATCCCACAACTTTCTGAGGCAAATTGTTCCAATGTCAAACAGATCATACCATTAGGAAGTTCTTTCTGATGTTTAGGCAAAATCACTTTTCTTGTAATTTGTTGGTGTGGGCCCTATGCTCTGGAGCAATAAAAAACAAATTTGCTCCATCTCGCTTCCATATTAGAAGATGGCTATTACATCAACACTTATCCAGGATAATCATAACCCTAGTTTTGGAATGAGCTTCCCCGAGAAGCTTGCTTGGTGCCTACGTTGGACTTTTTCTGGTGCCAGGCATTCTTATTTTTCCAGGTTTTTTAGGCAAGATCTAGACTAGTGCTTTATAGTGGTATTGAAGTGCCCTGACAACTGCTGGGGCCCATGACACATGTACACCAAGCAGAATATAACACTATGAAAGCAGTATGAAAGTGGTATATGGCATGTGTCAATGCGCCCCAACAGTTGTCAGTGCACTTCAATACCGCTATAAAGCAGTAGTGTAGATCCTACCTCCATATACCACTTTCATACCACTTTCAAGTCTTTGCATTGCTGTTAGGTTTTATTTTGGTTTTTACTTCTACTTTATATTGTAGCTTTAAACTTCTAAATTTTATAGTGTATCTTATATTGTATTTTATGTTTTTAATAGTTGTGAACCACCCAGGGCCTTCCTAGACGAGGCCTTAGCGCGCCTTCTGATCTGGTTTCCCTGCTGTGCGTCCAGATGACGCACAGGGGAATCCGGAGGCAGGCTGCGCTGAGGCCTCCTCCAACGCGCCATAAGCGAATTTGCTTATGGCGCGCCTTTTCCCCAGCTCCGGCCTCAGGCCAGAGCTGGGGAACGTCTAGGGACTTCCGCGGCTTTTTGCGGCTCCTCGCTTACTCGCGAGGAGCCGCGAAAAGCCACGGACCTGCCTGGCACAGCGCTCATATGAGCGCTGTGCCCATCGGCCTGGGGGGGGAAGAGAGGGGAGGGCGAAGGATGGCAGGGGGGGTGGCAAGGGGGGAGGGGGGTGAGATCGCGCCGCCCAAGCAAGCAGGCGAGCGCCGCTTGCCCGGGCAATGCCTGGCATTTGCCAGGCATTGCCCGGGCAAGCGCCGCTCGCGTGCTTGCTCGGGCGGCGGCAGCGCGATCTCACCCCCCCTCCCCCCTTGCCACCCCCCCTGCCATCCTTCGCCACCCCCACCCCCAGTTTTAAAAAAACACAGTAAAAACACCACTTACCGTCTCCGGAGTCTTCGGGCCGCACCCGGCCCCTTTAAAAAAAAAAAAAAATGGCGGACGCCGCAGGGCTTGCGTCCTCCCTGCGGCTCCGCCGTCTGGAAGCGTGGGGGAGGCGCGCTAATGTTAGCGCGCCTTGGCAGCGCCTCCCTGCCGGCATAAGCCGGCAGGTCTAGGAAGGCCCCCAGAAAGCTCTGACTGTTGATTGTATGGAAATTTAATAAATAAATAAACTCCTCAAACCTTTCTGCATAGAGCTTGTTTTCCACACCCTTCTGGACACATTTCAGTTTGTCAATATCCCTCATAAATTGTGATGCCCAGAACTGCACACAGTGTTCCAGGGGAGGTCTGACCAAAGCAAATCATCATGGGCATTATTTTAATGCTACCTTTTAAATCCACCAGCATCTCTCACTGGCAGAAAGTTGGGAGAAGGAATTTTCACCAATTTCTCCCTTCTCCTGAAATCCCTAGTACCAACTCCCCCACTGTTAGGGATAGTCACTAGCCCTGCAGGATGGATTTTTGAAGTTCATAGAAAGGGAGCATCAATAAAAAAAAAATGTCCTCCATTCTGCAAGGAGAAATGCTCCACTACATCAGAAGCCTCCTTGGATGGATATATTTCCACAGGAAATGAATGTTGGATCTGACCCGTAATTCCATAATTTTTGTCTTAGCCAATGTGCCACAGAAACACACCCATTTTACTTGCCTGTTATCTCATTCTATACATGGTGGTTGTGACAGGATGTGCATCTACTCCTAAGCTGTCACTTATATGTTTCCTGGAATATTTAGGGAGGATTCCCTTAATTGGGTTTCATTCACCACAAGGTGATTTCTGCCCCCACTCCAAATCACCTGAAATGGCTGAATTAAGTGACACGTTTAACGTTTATAAAGTTCTCTGACCAGAATGAAAGCAGAAAGCTAGAAATCATCATTGTCATCATCATCCTGTTCATGCAAATGGTGACTATGGATGCTGGACCTTCCAAAGGTCCATAGATATCATGGTGCGATATTTGTGAGGTTGTCAGGTGACTTAACCCATTAATCAATCCAAAAATGTTTGCCTAATTTTCAGATACGTGTGTGTATGTATATGCATGCAGGTGAGGAAATAACCATAGATGTTGGAGTGACCTTTGAATACATGCAGTGGAGGAGACTTTCTCTAGGAAGAAAGATACAATTTAAAATCTACATAGATTCAACTGCAAGTATCAGGCATCACTTACCACTTGGAACAATTCACAACTGTGTTGTAAATTCACATCCTAACAAAAGATGTGTTGATGTTTGTAGCTCGGAAAGAAAGTAGAAATGTGCATTATTATGGTTACACAACAATGTAGTGCAAAATTTAGATTCCTACCCCCATGACCTAATGTTAAGATACCTCTATGTTGTATCCCTCTCCACAATGTCCCAGTTTCTGTGTTCTTGTGCCTGCATACTCAGTGCCTGTGTATCAACCAATTGCCTGACAAATTCCAATTTTTATGCAGTAAAAGTGAATCCAAATTAATATTTCAAATGAAGCATATTGAGTAAACATGCAGTAATTTATCCCATACTTCCAGGTTGCAGAGTGCTGGTTTTTTGTTGTTTATTTTTCCTGGGAAGGGTATAGCTAGAATTTTATACTTGGCTCATTAGTTGCATTATTTAAGTGGTATTTAATGGGTGTTTAAGGGCAATATTTAACAGGATCCATATGAATGCTACCACTGATGTACAGATTTTGTTAAATCCGTTTCCATTTCACAGATTGTCAAACATTTTTCATTCTGTCAACCACTCATTGATAGAATAGGATTTTTTTAACCAGAATTTCGTACAATTTTTGCTAATTTGTATTAGTGGTAATGCACATTTGTACATGCATTAGTTACCTAATTACCACTAATGCAATGTGCATTTCTGCAAGTACATATGTGCGTTACTGCATCTCCACACACCCTCCCCCTCCCCAAAAAAGCGAAAAACCAGTCCGCTGCGTAATCCACAGGTTGGATTAATAGAATCTGTTGTTTATTTTGCAGACATGACTAAATGCTACACCACTGATTTTAGATGGATGTTGCATGGCAATGGTTGTGTACAGAACAGGTTTATCAAATTGCTGGAAGTGTTTCAAAAAAATTGGAAGAATCTAATTAATATATATTATTTAAGAGTCACAATCATACTGTACTAGATAGGTAGTGAGCAGAGTTAGTGGAGAAAAACCCTCAAATTAAGGTTCATTTCTCTAAAAGAAACTGAGCAGAATTTGGAGGAGGAAGAGGAGAATGGAGGAGAATCTGGGCAGATGTCTGATGCCGTCTCTGTATTCATGTGTATTTGTAAACAGAATCTGGAAATTGAAAAACACAAAATGGTTCTCAGGAAATCTGGCTAGGAGAAATTCCATACAGCTGATAGGAAATGAAAGGAAAACACATGAATTGCTTCTCTTTCTTTTCTCTCCCTCTACTGGGAGCCCTATTTAAAAAATGCTTGGGGACATACTAGCTTAAATTAAATGTGATTTAGAATTTACATATGGCAGCCACCCCTGAGTTTCTGCCAAATGGCACCTTTGTTCTTTTTGTCATCACTTTTATTTCTGCCTCCCATCATTTCTACTTTGCACTCTTTTATTCCCACATGCAAAAGATGATGCTAAATTTCTGAGCCCCTCCCTACTTCTATTGAAAGTCTACGATTTATCATCACTGTGGAGCATCAGCCCTCACTGTTGCTTGGTGTCCTTTGTTCCTTTATTCACTACACATCATTTCCATGTAATATTTTCTTCTCATATTACATAGGAAGCTGCCTTATACTAAGTCAGAACTTTGGTCCATCTAGCCCTAGTTGTGTAATCACTGACTGGCAGCAGCTCTCCAGAGTTTCAGGCAGGATGTTTTTCAGCCTTACCTGGCGATGCTGGGGATTGAACCAGGAACGTCCTGCCCGCAAAGCCAGTTCTCTACCTCTGAGCCACAGCCTCTTCCTCTTACCACATCTTTCTTATCTGATTGGGTTGTAGCCTTGCCAGAACCAGAAGAATATTTGCTATGAATTGATGTTTCATTGTTTTGTTGTAGTCTTTATTTTGTATCCTATTTGTCCTCTCTCTTAAATTTCTTCTGTGCCTTTTCCTTTTGCGCTTATGGAACAAAACCTGAACCTACTTGGTGGTAATTGCAAAACCAGCACGCCCACACTTCCATGGAACTTGCCAGGGCCAGAATACAGCACCCATCTTTTTCAGCAGCCCCTATTTTGTTCCATTGCCAGCTATAGATTTAGAGAAGAAGAAAATAAAATTACATTCTGCCTCTTATACAGAAGTTCAGGCTTAACCTTCACTGCTCATGTTATAAAACAGTGTTCCAATCTTTTCTGGAATGAGGACAGAGGGATTTTAAAAAAGCATCTCACATATCCTAAATACATTCCAATGAATCTATCTCTTGTTTCCTTTTTCCTTTGAAACTTGACTCTCTCCGTGAATTCTGACAACCAAGGCAGCTTTTCTGTATTTTGAAAACCGCAGGTGGATGCTTCTTACCATCGTCCCTTTCTCTCAGCCTCAAAAGTTGAAATGTGTACTGCATATGCTCCATCCGTTTTCCAGGGACAGCCCATACCATTGTTCTTATCTTGTCCCTATTCTTGCTTTTAGAGGAGGTTAGTGGAATATCCTTTAACATTTTTTGATTATTATCACTTAATTATTTTTAGAGTGTGCATTCAAATCACCCTTCTTAAGGTGCAACTCTTTGGCCTCTCTGGAGAACCAAGAAATTAAATCTCTAAATGGGATATGGGTGCATCTTGATCATCCTAGTGCATCTGCATGAACAGCAGAGCATTCTCTGGTTCACAGTCTGTGTCATTTTGTGTGAGCTTCATTTTGAACTCTTATATTAGATTCTGATGATTTGCCAGCTGAGACCTTATCTGGAGAAGGCAAATCCAGCCTCAGTAATTCCTGTGCTAGTTACATCCAGGCTAGATACTGTAATGTTCTCTGTATGGGACTTCTTTTAAAAATAGCTTTTAAATGACAATTGCTTCAAAATGTGGCCTGTAGGTAACCGGTAGGGGCAGGGCAGCCCACCAATTTTGCATCAGTTCCACTGGTTACCAGTTTGTTTATGGACCCAATTTAAGGACCTGGCATTTATCTTTAAAGCCCTAAACAGCCAAGTGTCAGATTCTTTGAAAGACATACGAACATAGCCAGGCAATATCACCAGCCTCAGAGTTCCTGTTCTTCGTCCATTTCTGGTGGAGGTGAGGTTGATGGATACTAGGGACATGGCTTATCACATTCTCAGGATCTCTACCAAGCCCCTTCTCTGAGGGCCAAAACGAATGTTTGGCTAATCATGTAATGTTCACACAACATGACAATCCATGTTCAAGGTCGGGTATGGGGTATTATGGAGCTGTGAGCTGTTGTGTTGTGTGAACTTGAGCCATGCTAATAAACCATGGTTTGTTATCCATGAGCAATCCAAAAAGACAACCTATGATTTGTCATTGGGTTGCAAACTGTGGGTTGTTCATAGTTAACAAACCACAGTTTGTTAGTGTGGCTGACTTCATACAATGGTTCAACAACAACCCACACTCAATCCATACTCAACCTTAAGTATGGGTTGTTGTATTGTATGAACCTAGTCATAGTGTAGGTATGCATGACAGTTTTATATACCTTTATATAATCATGCACAGTCCCAAATCAAATCAGGGCCATAATCCTCTGTGAGGGTGTTTTTTAAAAAGTATTTATTTGGAGCCAATGGAGGCTTTTTAACCTCCCTCTCCCCTGGGCAGATATTTGGGGGGGGGCATGGGTGAAGCAGGGTTAACACATGTACCCAAGAGCCACGGTCCCAATCTGAATCAAGGCCACACATGCTTACAAGAAGGTAAATAAAATTATCTTTCATAACTGCACTATGCGTGATTATCTGAATATTTAATTTGGCCCTGATAGGCTTTGGACATGGGCTTGATGGCCTTATACTCCCCTTCCAACTCTATTTATTCTATGACTTTTTCGATTGACTGTTTTTAGGCTGGATATTGTATATCTCAGTGCTATTTTTTATTCTTTGTACTTTGTAGAATATGGCTTTAGTGTGGATGTTTTTCTTTTATTCTCCTGTACTCCACATTTGGAGAATATGTCTTTTAAAAGGCCAGATATAAATGAATGGGTTAATAAAATCATGTTAACATATAAGGTTTTTTTCTTCTTCTGGTACATTATCTTTATCTTTAAATCTCCTTGTCAAGATACTGAAGGATGTAGATCATGTTTTAGACACTGTTATTCTATAGACAGTACCAACAATCAAGTTCTGATGAAAACTCCCATTAAAAATTCTTAAGTCTGTAATAAGGAAACGGTATGGTCAGTTTAGAACACATTTCAGAAGCCAGTGCATTACAGACTGTAATTAACCATGCATCTGTTTAGATGAAGCAAGCAGGATATTGCACTCTGAAAGCAATATGAAAGTGGAATATATAAGGCAGGAGCCAACACCAAGCAGGATATAACAGTATGAAAGTGGTATATGGTATGTGTCAATGGGCCCCAACAGTTGTCAGTGCACTTCAGTACTACAATAAAGCAGTAGTGTGGCTCCTGGCTTTTATATACCACTTTCATACTGCTTTCAGAGTGCAATATCCTGCTTGGTGTAGATTAGGCCGCAGTGGCCTATTCTGAACATAAGGTGAAGTCCAGTTTAGCATTACCCCCTCTCCTCCTCTGGCATGGCCATGAGGAAATTTGAAGCATCTACTACCACTTTTAAATTGACTGTAGTTTCCCATTACAAATGTACTCAAGGAAGTCTGGTTAGTTTAAACTATATGTGGTTGGTTTTTTTTTTAACAAGCCAGGATCCATAGTTTAAACCATAGTTTAAAATCACCCTTGCCCTCTCTCGATGATTTAGATGACAGCTACCATCAGACCCAGCCAGCATTTGCCTAAAACAAGGGATTATGGGAACTGTAGGCTGAAACATTTGACAAGGTTATAGCCTTCAATTACATTTTGACTTGATGCAGAACCTGTCCCTGATCAAGAAGAATTTCTGTAAACTGCCCAGAGAGCCCTGGCTATGGGAGTGGTATATAAGTTTAATAAATAAATAAATAAAAATAAATAAATAAGAAGATACGAATTTATTCTACATTATCCCAACATACATTTCTTTCTCTTCCCCTCCACCCCCCCCCCCCCCCGGACAGTAATGCACCTAAAAGTCTTCTATTAGCAGATGATGATGATGATGATGATGATTTATTTATATAGCACCATCTATGTACATGGTGCTGTACAGAGTAAAACAGTAAATAGCAAGACCCTGCCGCATAGGCTTACAATCTAATAAAATCATAGTAAAACAATAAGGAGGGGAAGAGAATGCAAACAGGTACAGGGTAGGGTAAACAGGCACAGGGTAGGGTAAAACTAACAGTATAAAGTCCAAACAGCATCAAGTTTTAAAAGCTTTAGGAAAAAGAAAAGTTTTTAGCTGAGCTTTAAAAGCTGCGATTGAACTTGTGGATCTCAGATGTTCTGGAAGAGCGTTCCAGGCGTAAGGGGCAGCAGAAGAAAATGGATGAAGCTGAGCGAGGGAAGTAGAGACCCTTGGGCAGGCGAGAAACATGGCATCAGAGGAGCGAAGAGCACGAGTGGGGCAATAGTGTGAGATGAGAGAGGAGAGATAGGAAGGAGCTAGACCGTGAAAAGCTTTGAAGGTCAACAGGAGAAGTTTATATTGGATTCTGAAGTGAATTGGAAGCCAGTGAAGAGATTTCAGAAGTGGAGTAACATGGTCAGAGCGGCGAGCCAAGAAGATGATCTTCGCGGCAGAGTGGTGGACAGAAACCAACGGACTGACGTGAGAAGAAGGAAGGCCAGAGAGAAGAAGGTTGCAGTAGTCCAACCGAGAAATAACCAGTGCATGAACAAGCGTCTTGGCAGATGATGGATGCTGAACTATCATTCAGAATCATTATTTACTTCTTCTTTTTTGTAATGCTTTTATCTCCTCTTTCTCATCATTACCCTTCATTTGTTACACTCCTTATTTTCTATTATCAAAAACCACAAGCTATTCACAGCTTATTGACTCACCTATAAACATAGCTGAAAAAAAGAGATTTGTACAGGTTAGTATACTGATAGGAGTTTTATATGATGTGTATTTTATTTATTTATTTATTACATTTCTATACCGCCCAATAGCCGGAGCTCTCTGGGCGGTTCACAAATCCTCCTTTAATTGTGCTATAAAGGGAAAAGAATCGAGGTATTTTACTAGTAGTTTTTGAGCAAAAATCATTTGTTGTTTTCAGAGTGTCCACTGGGGGCGCAGGAGCAGGATTTGATATGTTTAAAGAAATTTAAACAAATGCTTACATCTGCATAAGCGTTAAAGATAATGTCATCAAAATTGGCACAGTAATAGATATTAAGGAGAGCTTTAAGCATACCAAATTTGAATTGGATTGGGTCATCTGTTGATTACAGGTTAGTATACTGGTAGGAGTTTTATATGATTTGTATAGGTTAGTGTACTGGTATGAATTTTGGAAACTAGTGTTATGGTCAGGGTAATTTCCCCCAAACTACCTGTTACTACTTGAAGCCATAAGTAAATCGAGGAAATAATCCTGGTCAATGGGGATAAGTCAAGTTGTTTGGTCAGATGTTCTCTAACTATGACCTAAGATCTGTGTAAACAGCTAGAATTGGGTAGACATAGGCCTTAGCTAGACCTAAGGATTATCCCAGGCGAATAGAGGGGTCATCCCTGCCTGTTCCCAGGATCCCCCTGTGTGTCATTTGGATGCACAGGGATGATCCCGGGATATAGGCCTGGTCTAGCCATGGCCATAGAGAGGAAGGAGCACAGGTTGTTTATAGGGCTCTGGATGCCTAAACTAATTCTGGCTTTGTGACTACCTGTGACTACGGTTGCTTCCTATGTATGTCTCTTCTACTTGTAAGTTTGTTAATTAAAAGATTGTAGCAGACACAACAAGATTCCTGAAATGTATCCTGAAAATGTATCCCTTTTTGCTGAAGCTTGAGGATCAGGCAAAATAACAGAAGAAGAAATTGTGATGGGAGGGGGAGGGGACACAAAAATATGAACAGAATCTATCCAGGGTCATTTTTTTGTTATTATTTCTGTAAGAGAATGAAGAGTGCTACATACAGATGACATCATGTTGTATTTTTCTTTTTTTCAATTTTGTTGACCTTTTTTTAACTTTGGGCGTTCACAAGATGTAGAATTTAGCTGCTCCATCTGGAAAATATTTTAAGTTGACTTGATCTGTGGAGTTAGGATATAATATACAGTGGGATAAGGGGAAAAAATTGAGACTACTAATGGTTAGGGTATGTTTAGAATCAGGCTCTTGTTTGTATAGAAGTGATCTGTGATAGAATTGGAACATCTAGTGAGGAGCAGATGGGTGGTGTGGTCTGTATCTCAACATTTCACCTCAGAATGAGCTGTGGTTTTAAAAAAACTGGCATTTGAACAGCAACTTTTGAATACACAGCCGTCTCTGCACATTTCTGCTTGATTGCATTGGTATAAAATATATGGGAGAACAGTGGTTTGTCGTCATCATCATCATCATCATAGTAAGATAAAGCTGAGAATTTTCACATACATTAATCTTGGGGTATCAGTCTCCCCACTAAACACACTTCTTTGTGTTAGAACACTAGTTCTTCAGCTGCCTCTGGTAGGATATTTGCCCAAAACAAGGACATTACTAAGGGTTTAGAGGAAGTGTTGAAAATATTCTCTTCTTAATGTATTCATTATTATTTTTTAATGTACTATGATAGACTGGGGGTGGAAATTGAGAAATAAATCCTTTTTTTAAAAAAAAAAATGTTTTTCTTTCTTAGCATAAGGTATTTGTAGCAGAACATGTTGCAATTAAAGAACAGGGAGCATGTGAGACCAGAGAGCATCACAGCCGTTGTGATCATTCTCACACCTGCATTCGTTTTCTGCCGTGCTAAACAACCCTTTTCATTAACCCTAGGTGATCTTTAACCTTTTGCTATCCTCTGGGGTTTTATCTTTGCCAATGAGTCCTTCCCCCCCACTTTTCTTTCTTTTTTGTCTCTCTGACTTACAGGTGGTTACCGTAGCTATGTACACTTGTTTTTCATGGTGCACCATGCACTTAGCGGCTCAGCAGGACCTGCAATTTCATACCTCTCACGGGGCTGGGGGTGGTTTCAATGTGCTTTTCTGTTTTGTGGCTCATATGGTATCAATTACTATTTGATGGCAACGCCAGGCCCTAGGCCTTTTGCATGTTTGTCCTGTGAGAAAGATCTGGAAGAGCCGACATCTGGCTTTGATTGTTGCAATTGCAGGTTGATAGAATAAACGCAGAGTGAGGTGGGTGGGTTTTCCTTCCGGCCCTTTCCACTCCGGGCTGGTAATGTGCTTCACTTGTGGTGCTGGTCTTTTCATCATCTTCCTCCCTCCCCCAACCAACTCCCTTTTCCCCCTAACTCCAAATCACCACCAGCAACATGTGGCCTGAATTAGGGCTCTGTGATATTTTTTTTGATATTTTTTTTTTTTTGAGTATCCTTCTGCTGGAAACCTGGAATGGATCAGTCCAGGAAATGGCGAATCTGCTCCTAACACATAGCAAAGTACAAACTGATTTTTCACTGGAAGTCAGGGAAATTTATCCCTGGAATGGCAAAATAGTGCTTTCATGGCAAAGCAGGAGGGAACAAACGAAGAAGAAAATGCATCTTTTGGAAGATTTGTGTCAGAGCTTGAACTCTGCAGTCATTTGTTTGGGATACAGGGAATCTTACAATTACTCTTGTTCAGCAAGGGATGTGTATCTAAGTATGCCCAGGGAAAAGCTAGGAGACTGACTGAAAAGCAAGGGATCATTCAGAGGAGAATATAATCAGTTGAACTTCGCTGAATGTATGCCTTGATTGTGCTGTCAGCCAATCCTTTCCACGGACTGCCACAGTCAAAGAAGTGCAAGGGCCATTGTGCAGCTTACTCAGTTGTTTAAAAATCTCCGTTAAAAAAAAATAGGGACTTAGCTGAAAAGGTAGGCGGTGTTCCCGTCCACATTTTTACGGCTGCATTTATAGACAAGTGTCTGCTGTTGACTTCAATAGAAGTTACCCCATGTGGGCAGGATTATAGCATTAATGATGGACTGTGAAGCTGTATCTATCACGCAGATGGAGTAATTTTGGTTCACTACAGCTTGTGACCAAAAATAGGGGATCAGGATCAAAGCAAACGGTACAAGAAATAGACACTTCAGTTTAACGGAAACACAGAAATGATACCCAATTTTAATTCTAGAGCTTTTCTTGTATTCAAATACAAGCGTAAAATGCAGTTCCAGAGGTGGATGCAATTCATACTATGTAGAAAAAGTCCAGAATCTATTCAGGGAAACCCATTGTTATTTGTTCTTCAAGAACAATATGTTATTTGGGAGGAAACTTGTACAATTTCGGGGGGAAACACCATATGAAATAAATCCTACTTCACCAAAACTCAAGTAAATATGCAACTCTAATTTTTAGGGCTAAAACATTAGGGCACAGTTCTTGCTTAAGGCAAGAAGGCCAGTATGGTCAAGAACAGAAGGTCATTAAGGGTGGAAGGTCACTGAAGAGGGCTACCTATCAATGCAGAGTGCAAGAGCACCACCTCTTGAACATTGGAAGCTTTTGCAGATGCTCTCTGTAAAATATTTCAGATATTTATTCTATGAGGACTAAACAAAATGTGCATTTGATGAAAAAATTAGGGCTAAAAATTAGGGCTGTCACTCAAGTAAAGCAATCTTAATTAACTGCATGTGTGTTAATATTGATTAATTATTTTATCACATTTGCATAAATTGCATATGAATAAATTTATTTTTATTCATTTTATTTTAAATATTTATAGGTCAACTTTCTGGACAAAGTCCATTGTTGTTGTTGTTGTTATTGTTATTGTTATTATGTATTTTGACGGTGTGACCAGGTGTCATGGCAGGCACTATTTCAGGATAGGTATTGCCTCCTGTGTAAAGGAATGGCCCCATTTTACTTCTATTTCTGTCAGCACTCAACACCTGAATTTACTATTGGAGGGAGTGATAACATATTCACATCAAATTCTACACAAAGGAATTGAATAAACGTTTGCTTAAAGCTTCATCACAAAAGTTAAAGTGGCAGGAGCCCTGCCCTCTTTTGTATCTGGTCACTCTAGTATGGTTCCTGCAGCTTTAACTCTTGTGATGAAGAGGAAATTTCACCAGGGGCTGCATGCATACAAATGATACCTGCTGAAATTCCCTTTTCTGTGCAACTGTTAAAGATACAGGAGCCCTGTCCTCCTTTCCATATGGTCACTCTAGTCAAATACAATCCTGTGGATGTCCCATTACTTTTTCTATGGATTGACAATTTAGGATGTGCCCCACTGTTGGCCACTTCTGAAATAACTTTTATGTAACCAGATTTACTAACGTTTTCCCCCTCCAAGTCAGTGCATTCAAGTCTCTTTTGGAATTGTTGTTATTTTTCTTTTGTTGTTTACTGAGGCAGGCATTCCAGGATGATTTAGCAAAAAATGCATAGCTATTGTTTCAGTTTACTGCAAGCTTGCTGTTGAATACTTTTACCCCGGCCAATTTAAATTATGACAAGCCCAACTATCCTGGGCACACTTACTTGGGTGTAAGACCCATTCAACATTGTGGGACTTTCTTCTGTGATGACATGTATAGGATTTCATATTATTCTCCTTTACAGCATGTCAGTTGATGAGTATTTCCCTGCTTCATGTCGCTTGCTTTTCAGGGCAATTTTTTTCCATTCGCAACCTTTTAAAATTATTTTTTAGTGTTTCAGGAGTGCACAAATGAATTCATGTTCTTACTTTTAATTTTAATAGTTCTGTTGTTCACAAGTGCACAATGGTGCAGATTCACCTGGCTGCTATTTACTTTCTTCAGCAGTACAGATCAATATCCCCTCTAGACATGTTGAAGTCTTTTGTCAGTTTCATCCTCTCATGTTTTGATTTGGCCTCAACTAGCCAGGCCCTGTACCAATGATTTCTCCTTCCCAACGCATTAGATGAGAGCCCTAGATTTTAGGTGAATTGAGTATATGGTGGAGTCAGCAGCTATGGGAACCCGAAACATCTGGAGAGCATCTGGTTGAGAAAGGTTGTCCTAGAATCATAGAATCTAATGTCAATGGATAATTCCCATTGCCTAAAGAAAGGTGAGAAGAAGCCAGATAAGGAAGTCAAATTCCCCTGGGTCTCCTGGGTCTTGATATTCACCCAGAAACTGAAGCAGTTGGAACAACCTGGTTTTCAATCAACATCATTGTCCTTCTCAAGAGCTGCAGCCAAGTATTCCAAGACTCCACATCTCTATCCCACAATGAGACAGGAGTAACTAGTAGAGATTTGCCGCACTATGGAATAAAATAGCATCAAACTTCATGGCCCCTCCTTAAGGGATGATTACGTGAAAGAATTTCACTGTTTGCCCAGGGTCAGATTTCTGTCCATATCAAGACCATGAAACCCAGTCAAGTAGTCATGTATAGCAAAAGTTCTTGAACATCTCCTTCAAATCCAAGCCACAGATGTAGTTCCAACACAACAAGCATTGCACATAGCATTCTCAGTTTTCTTCACAAAACCAAATGTAATGGATGGATCCAGACTATCCAGGATCTGAAACATCTCAACATGTCAGTAGTGGAAAGACATTTCACAATGAGAACTCTCAAGAATGTTTAGTGCAAAGGCAGAGCATCTGTGTTTAAGTGGAAGAGCTCTTCTGGTCCTGTGGAACAGTATAAATGTAGCTAATGGATCAAACAGTGAGACTGAGAGGCAACTTCTATTGATGGATCCATCTTAGTTTATTTTCAGGTTCTGGATTAAAGTCATTAAACTCATTAAAGTCAAACTGACTGGGAAGCTCTGCTGCCCTGCAATTTCTAGATTCCTCTATTTCGGCTGGCATCTGTGAAAATGCCTATATACTTTGCAAGGAAGTACATCTGAACAATTAATCACCTTTTAATAAGGCAAAGGTTTAACATAGGAATGGAAGAAGCTGCCATATACCTTGTCAAACTATTTGTCTAACTTGTCCAGAATTATCTACTCTGACTTGCTTTCTAGAGCAGGGGTCCCCAACTTTTTGGATCCGTGGGCACATTTGGGAATTTGAGATACTACTGTGAGCACCACCACAAAATGGTTAAGTAATGGGTTGCCACTTTAGTCTACCTGTTGTGTCTATGGCCTATAGGTTGTGTCTTACTGAGCAAAAATGTTTGCTTTGTGTCAACTTCTCTTTAATAAGGTTTTGTCTAATTCATCTAATTGCTGATGGTGCAATACAGCTAATGTTTCCTTTGAGCATATGTTTTGGCAAGCTCCAGTAGTTGCTTCTTTTTGTGTGGAGGTTATTACACAGAACATTTTTGTACTGGAACAGACTTTAATAATCACTGATGTACATACTCTTTTAAATTATTTACCTGCTTCATGGAAATGAACAAATGGTCCGCATCCTTTTGACAGCTTAAAAGGATGATATTACAAGGTGCAAGGATAAACCTTCACCTCCTATAATGCAGTGGATTGAAGATCTTGCAACACCTTCAATATTGGTGGCAGATAGACGTCATCTTCAAAGGGATACTTATTTGGATATTTTGTCCACTTTTGTTGCAACCCATGTATCATTGCTAGAAAGTTGCATGCATTTCATACAAATCCATGTATGTATATTTTAAAAATGGGGTGGGTGGGTTAAAATAAATTAATAAATATTTCCTATGCCCGCAGGCACCACATTGTGAAACCCTGCTGTAGAGTTTCAGGCATTCTCACTACCTGGTATCTCATAATTTCTTTAACTTGAGATGCTAAGGGCTGAATTTGGAGCCTTCTGCATTCAAAGCATATGTTCTACAACTGAATGGTGGCTCTTCTCCAAACTCTCCATCAGTCTGTTGCATCCATTCTGTCCATATATAATTCTAACTCATCAATGAGCGTTGTGCCCATGTCAGAAAAGTGTCCAGCAATGTGTTCAATGAGGTCTCTTATTAGACTTAAATTTAAAATGCAGGGTCGTTCTTTAAAAATAATAGTAGCTCTTTATAGCATCTTGCTGTGTCAGAGATGGAAAATATTTTATTGTTTTCCCTGCCCTCTTAGCTGACAAAAACTGACTTCACAACAATGATGCCAAATGTTGAGGTGCAGTAGAGAGGATGTGAAAGATTGTCCTTTTTGTGGTCAGGCCTCAGGCAATTTTCTTGTTGCATATATTTCAGATTGACTGTCATACGGACAGATTGTCAGTTCCAGAAACATTTGTACTGCTTTCACAAAAGAACGGAGAAGCAAAAGCATGTTTCATTCTTCCTCTATTTTGATAGCGGAAGCCTGATCCCCAAAGCATGCTTATTCAAAAGAAAGTCCCATTGAATTCAGTGAGACTTGCTTCTGAGTAAGTGACCATTTGACTACAGCAGCCTCCCCAACCTGATGTGTTCCAGATGTTTTGGACTTCAACTCCCATCAGTCTCAGCCAGTATGACCAATGGTCAGGAATGCAGGAGCCTTAGTGCAAAACATCTGCTGAAAACCAGGTTGGGGAATGCTGGTATAGGCTTAAAACTGAGATACCGATTACATTTCTCAAGGAGGAAGGAGCTCATCTCTGCTTGGATAGAACACTAAATGACTTCTTTCACAAAGTGTATGTTCTCATAGGCAAGAATAAGTAAAGATGCTTGAAGCAATAGCTTTCCACATCCCACCCTGCTCTCCTGGAAATTAGGAAGCCATTGCATGCTCACCCTTGGCCAAAGAACTTCTTGCATGCCGTATTTATTTATTTATTTATTTATTACATTTATATACCGCCCCATAGCCAAAGCTCTCTGGGCGGTTTACAAAAGTTAAAAATAGTAAACATTAAAAAAGTATACAAAACTTAAAAACCACCAGAAACATACAAACAACAGTACAAAAACAACAGTATCCATTTAAAAACAACAGTTCTGGGGTCCGTTAGAAAACAAACTTAGTGTTGTTAAATGCCTGGGAGAAAAGAAAAGTCTTGACTTGGCGCCTGAAAGATAACAGTGCTGGCGCCAGGCGAGCCTCATCAGGGTGATCATTCCACAGCCGGGGAGCCACCACTGAAAAGGCCCTCTCCCTTGTTGCCATCCTCCGAGCTTCCCTCGAAGTGGGCACTCGGAGGGGGACCTTAGATGTTGAGCTCAGTGTATGGGTAGGTTCATGTCAGGAGAAGCGTTCCATCAGGTATTGCGGTCCCAGGCCATGTAGGGCTTTATAGGTTAAAACCAGCACCTTGAATTGGGCTTGGAAACGTATAGGCAGCCAATGTAAGCGGGCAGTTAATATTCCTCCAAAATTTAGAGGAGAATGAGAAAGCGGAGGGAAGTAAGCTACTAGAGGATGAGTGAGAAATTCAGCCAGATGACACTTTCTTTCCTCAAAAACAAACTACTTGGCCTAACACTTCAGATATAGCTCCGTCCCTCCCAGGAACACAAGGAAGTCAGTGGTACTTAAGTCTTGTTAACTATCTGAGTCGTAGGTGCAGCTTCTGGAGGGAGACCTTCAGTGTTTGTTTTAAGCAGAGCTCCTTGCAACCTGGCTAATATAACAAAATTGCAAATGAGCTAGAAAATACCAAAGAAACAGTCCATTCTTGTTTTACTCTCTCACATGCTCCAGACCCTCACAGACTGTGAAAGTTCTGCCTCCTCCCTTCTCTGCATGCCTTCCTACCAACTACTCTATCTGGTATGCTGAGAAGTTGGAATGTCCATTAATATTCCATAATCCCTTAGTAATTCTACCAATGGCTAGGGAGATCTCATTTCAATATGTTACAACCCAATACCAACAGTAGATCTGGAGCCTACATTTACCTAAGGGTACTTCCTTTCATCAAGTTTCTCTGATTGGGGGGTGCAATAGCAAGTTTGCATAACCACAGTTTCTGTGCTTTAACTTGATACCTCAGTTATCTCACATGGCCATAGTAATTGCCATAACAAACTGTCTTTGATTTCAGAAATAGATAATGTAAAAAACTGGATTTTCAAATACACATCCTAGGTGTATCACTGGAAGGTAAATGCACATAATTGCCTATCCAAATCCATATAAATAGTAAAAATGTATATACTGCATATGTTCAAGTATCATTTTTGTGGCTGCAGTTTGGACATTCATAGACTTGCTTTGAGAGAATTTCAAAGCATGCTGTTAATTTTGCAATTACTGTGACCTGACAAATATGTTTCCACTAACCAGTAATCAAGAATTCATTAATTGTGCTGTATGATTGCTCATATTAATGAATATTTTGAGTTCATATCTGGATTGGAATTTGCATTTAGCTGTTCTGAAAAAATTCAAAGCATATTCTTGTTTAACTACTATTTACACAGTGATTTCTTTGAGGCATAGTTTCAAATGAACACTAGCATATGGAAGTAAGCAGGCAAGAAAATAACTTTAGGAACAGAGTTGGAATGTGCCATAGTGTAAATATGTGAAACCTTTTGTTTGGAAATTGCCACTCTATTTGTAAATAGGTAATAAAAGGAAAAACAGATGCAATTTTGTATTTAAAAGTTATTCTGTAAACAATGCCTATTGGTCAAAAGTGATGGGGGTTGGTGTGAAGTACACACTGGTTGTATTCAGATGTATTGCTAAACCATGGTTTAGCATCAAACAAACCAATCTCAGCTCCCCCACATCTCTCCCTCTCCTCATGCCTCCTCAAGCATAGCTGCAAGGAGGAGATCTTAGCTTCCATTTTAGATTAATCACAGTTTAGCATATTGTCAAACTGGTTAGTCTTAATTACAGTTAATGAAAACAAGTCAGCTTCATAAACTATGATTTGAAGGTGGCTTATTTCCACTAACCATTGTTAATACTCACCACAGTTTTTCTGGGTTGTGATGACAGGCAACCTGCAGATAATTTTTAAAAAAGGAAATAAAAGCTTCCAAACTCTAATTGTGGCCATGCCAGAGGAGTAGGAGAAGTAGGAAACACATATGCCTGGTGAAAGGATAGACTCATTCTCATAATGCTAAACTATGAACCAGCGCATTGCAGACAAGTAGAAGAAAATCCTGATGAATTTTACATTTGGAGAGAAAGCACAAATTAAAATTAGGATGAGGGAGGCAGCTGCAAGTTACCCTTTCCTAAGCAAAATTTCCCTAAAAGATACCTCTTTTTCAGATATTCTCACATCATTATCCACATAATCCTTAAACATGTTTGATCTCCTGACCTAGGCCAAACCTCAAACAATAGTCCCTTGGTCCATATACCACTATGGTGGAAAAATTGGCAGAAATTTAGATTGCCCAGGTCAGATCTGAACATCTGCTCCTTTTATATTTCAATCCCATTTATTCCTCTTTATATGACTTCAATATAAGCTAAATTGAAGAAGCTTCATTACCAGATAACCTCCAAACAGTTCATTATATTCTGTTTCCATGAATGAGAGCAAAGCAGCACCTGGTTTCAGACAACATGATAGCCCGCAGTCAAGGGCTGAATATGGGTTGAGTGTGGTTTGTCATTGAAGCATGGATTAACATGTTGTCTGAACCAAGCTGCGATAACCATGGGCTATTCCATGGGGATAACCATGGGATATTCCTTTATGAAAGCAATATGAAAGTGGTATATAAAAGGCAGGAGCCACATTTTTGCTTTGTAGCGGTATTGAAGTACACTGACAACTGTTGGTGTAGATGTGTCAATGGGCCCCAACAGTTGTCAGTGCACTTCAATACCGCTATAAAGCAGTAGTGTGGCTCCTGCCTTTTATATACCGCCTTCATAGTGGAATATCCTACTTAGTGTAGATGAGCCCCATGTTAACCATGACTATTCACAATTGAGTCTCTTCAGTTTGGGTTATTCTGTTGCATGAACCCAGTCAGTATTTCCAGGAGTTACATGCCATTATACTGTTTAAACAAGTTTGAATAAGGTAATACATTTTGCTCTCACTGATTAATCAGGCAAATCAGTGGTAGCCCAGGACCAAACTAGATTTGATGCAAAAAACCATGACCTTTCTTTCTTTTTCTTTTTTCTTTTACTTCAAAGAATTGGCATGAGAGTTTTAACCTGACCAGGAAAGTTGTGCTGAAAGAGAGGGTGTCCACCATGATTTTTACCTTCTGCACAGTTCATAGCAGCTTCTGGTGGAGGGGATTCAGATTGGAGAATCAGTGATTCCAGCACTATTTCTCCAGTGTAATTAGTATTTATTTTTATTTATTTATTGCATTTTTATACCGCCCAATAGCCGATGCTCCCTGGGTGGTTCACAAAAATTAAAACCATTCAAAGTATAAAACAAACAGTATAAAACATGATATAAAATACAATATAAAAGTACAACCAGGATAAAATCAGCAGCAGTGAAGAAATACAAATTTAAAACAGCAAATTTAAACAGTAGCCCCACTTGGCTGCTTTGAAGTTAAAAAATCCCAAAAAAACATAGATCTTCCCAACTGCATCTAGTTTGGCTCTCAGAGTTCTTGTCTACATTACTAGTATTCCCAAAGCCAGGCCTGATTCAGACATATACAGTAAAGAAGGAACATTGCCTCCCACTCTTCCTCTTCTCTTTTCTCCTTAGTTTTGTTAAACTACGGTTCCTTGTTACCTCCAAACCAGGATACTATCATTTTATTCCTGACTATAACCAGGATATAAAACCTAATCTCATGATTGATAGTCAGAGATTAGTCCAGTTTTCCACTTTGGACATAATAGTATAACAAACGATAGTGGTATTAACAAACCCTGGACATTTTACATTATGGTGTAAGAGAAAAGAGAGTGTGCAATCCCAGTACTCATTCTTGGTCCAATAAACTGTGATTAAGTGCATTGAAATCATTAAGGCCATGGCTAGACCAGGCCTATATCCAGGCCTATATCCTGGGATCATCCCTGTGCATCCAAATGACACACAGGGGATTCCAGGAGCAGGCAGGGACGACCCCTCCATTTGCCTGGGATAATCCTTAGGTCTAGCTAAGGCCTATGTCTCTCCTGGGTCATACTTTCTGTAGTGGACAGAGGCTCCATGGAAGGGGAAATAAAAGTCCCTATATACTCTTGTAGCATTCCAACAAACAGTTCCCATAAGAACTCTTTTGGACTTCCAGTTTTGTGACCATAGCCCGAGAGATGTTTCTTCGTGCTGCACTGCTGCAACCCACAGCATGCTGCAGTGGATTGCAACTTAATCCAATAGCAATCCATATAAGTATCCTGTACAGATTACTTTACTTACTTAGCTCTTTTCATTTATATCACACTGTTCACACAACTAATGTCATTTGAAAACAAAATAAGAAATAGTAACAATGACAACTATTTTAACATTGTCAAACCAATAAGTAAAAACATGATAGGAAGGCATAAAAAGAACTTTGTGGGACCACAGTAACCAGTACAGAGTTAAATGTGTCAATGAACTTACAGATGCTTAATTCTTGTTGGATTGTAACCTTAGCTATCTAGAATGGGGATTTCTGGATCATCAGAAGAAGCCAAAAATCTATTATTAGAGGCCTAATTGTGTTTTCTCCTTTCCCTTGCTTAGGGTGACCATATGAAAAGGAGGACAGGGGCTCCTGTATCTTTAACAGTTGCACAGAAAAGGGAATTTCAGCTGGTGTCATTTGTATGCCTGCAGCACCTGCTGAAATTCCCTCTTCGGGCTCATCTACACCAAGCAGGGTATTCCACTATGAAAGCAGTATATAAAAGGCAGGAGCCACACTACTGCTTTATAGCAGTATTGAAGTGCACTGACAACTGTTGGGGCCCATGACACATACAATATATTGCTTTCATACCACTTTCATAGTGCTATAACCTGCTTGGTGTAGATGTGTCATGGGCCCCAGCAGTTGTCAGTGCACTTCAATACCACTATAATGCTGTAGTGTAGATCCTGCAGTGCGCTTCAATACTACTATAAAGCAGTAGTGTGGCTCCTGCCTTTTATATACCACTTTCATAATGGAATATCCTGCATGGTGTAGATGAGCCCTTCATCACAACTGTTAAAAGATACAGGAGCCCTGTCCTCCTTTTCATACGGTCACCTGACCCTTGTTGCTATTTATCATAGTTTAATCTACTGTTGTATTTTAATTTTAAATGGTTTCTATTTTTTTATTGTACCTTTT
The DNA here is from genome assembly GCF_023053635.1 of Elgaria multicarinata webbii. NCBI lineage: Eukaryota > Metazoa > Chordata > Lepidosauria > Squamata > Anguidae > Elgaria > Elgaria multicarinata. The sequence goes on from NC_086176.1 coordinate 105,036,684, forward strand.
ATTATTTTGTAGACCACAATGTGCACCTTGCTGGAAAAGTGGCATGGATGTGTGTAATTTTAAACATTTGGCAGGTATGCCTTCAGGCTGAGCTGGAGCAAACCCAGAGCAGCTGCAGCCATTAGAAACAATGGCTGATGTTGCAGCTGTCGTGTGCCAAGAGCTCCCATGCAGTTGGAGTTGGACTGCTTCCTGCAAAAGCTTGTTCTGTGTTGTTGCAGTGGTGGAAGCCAGGACCTAGTATTCCCCCTCACAACACATCCAGTTTACACATCCCAGAGCATTGAGCAAATTATAGCTTTTTGCTTATTCAGATTCTGTCTGCTTTTATCTTGCTGGTAATGTGGTGGCTGCAAGAATCAGGATGGGAGGTAGGAATATGCAGTAAGAAAGGAAAGACCCTATCTGTTGTTATGTCAAAGGGGGGGGGAGGATTGGAAATGATGGAACACATGAGCCATGATGGCATTAGAGAGCTAAGTAAGAGGTCTCTGCTGTGGCTTGGATCGATACTGATCTTGGTATTGTAGAAATGATCAAGCAGGGTGTAAAGTTCATTTTTCATGTTTCTTCCATCTCCATCTCAGACCACCGGCTGGGACAGGGCAATGCACAGTGCACTGATTGAATTTACTTTAACGTTAGGAAGAGGGGGAAGCAAAGACACAGGCAGCAGCCACTACAATTCCGTATCTCTCAATGCACCTGTTCAGACAATACGCTAAGCCATGGTTAGGATCGAAACCTTTTTCAGCACATGGTTAGTGAGCGTGTTTAAACTGTGGTTATGTAGCCACTATGGTTAGGAATGGTTCACATGACATGTTAAGTCATGGTTCACATGACATATTAGGCCATAATGTTTAGCTTAAAGTGCTTAACTACCATGGCCTAGCTTGTCATCTGAACAGGGTCACAGCATCTAGTTAAGCCCATAGGCTGCAATCCTAGGCACACTTATGTAGGAATAAGCGCCATGGAATTCAGTGGGACTTACTTCCAAATAAATTGGAATAGGAATGGGTCGCACAGGATATGAATCTAGAAGTATGGGAACAGGTAAGTTAAGATGCTTGAGACAATGGTTGTCCTGATAGATTACCTCTGTCAGGAGAGATACAGGAGAAGTATTGATTCTCCTTGATTGCTCAGTGGCTTTAATACTGTTGAATTTAGTATCTTGTTAGGTTGACTCTGTGGCTTAGGGTTACAGTGGTTCCACTGGTACCTGCAGATTCAGTTTTAGAAAGTAGCATTGGGGAATTGTTGCTTGTTTCCATGGTATTTGAGCTGTGAAGTCCTGAAACATTTCATCTTACCTCCTATGCTCTTTAACAACTATACGAAGGTGGTGAGTGAATCTATCTAGAGATTTGGAGTGAAACGTCATCAGTATGTTGATGACACCAAACTCCTATTTCTCTTTGCCATCAGATCCAGGTGGGGATGTGGAGGTGCTGAACCATTGTCTGGATTCAGTAATGAAATGGATATCAATCAATTGAAGCTGGATCCTGACAAGATGGAGGAACTTTAGCTCGGTGGTTCCTGGGTCTGGGGAGTAGATTCTGAAAGTTCTATATGGGGTTGCACTGCCCCTAAAGGATCTTGGGATCCTATTAGATCCAACATTACCTCTTGAGTCCTAAATGGCTTGTAACACCTTTTACCATCTTTGTTGGGTTTGTCAGCTGTGGACTTTTCTGGACAGGCATAGTCTGGTACCAGTGATCAGTAGTCCAGTGACCTCTAGATTGGATTACTGTAATGTGTTATATGTTAGGCTGACCTTGAAGCTTTAACTAGAACAGAAGTCAGCTGCTAGAATTCTTGTCTGGTTTACCTACGTAACGGATCTCGGCAATGTGGTGGAGGCAAGAAAGATGTTTTGGTCAGGGGAGGAAGGAGAAGATGGAGGTGAGCACATTGGCAGGGGAAGGGTTGTGGCAGCTGCAGGAAGCACATTTTGAGCAGGGAAGGAAGGAGGTGGAGGTGAGACCCATGATGATCAGGGGGATGAGTCACAGAGGCAGGCAGGGCATCTGGAGCGGGCGATGAAGAAAGAGCAGAAGCGGTGTCAGGAGGAAGGGAAAGACGTAGGAGGCAGCAAGTGGGGAGGGAAAAAGAAGAATGGAGAGATGGTGGTGGTGGTATCAAGGGAAGGAATTCCAGAAGAGGACGAGGAAAGGGAGAAAGAAAAGAGAGAATCCAATGAGCAAAGGAGTGCAAGAAAAGAGAGAATCCTAAAAAAAATGCCCACGCTTAAAAATAACTGCAATACAAATGTTCCCATGGGACAGAAAAGGTTACCTACCTCTTCAGTAATGCTGTTTTCACCTGGCACCAATGTTGTACTCTTTGCAGTGCCAGGTGAAAACATTTTTATTTGCAGAGGCATTTTTTTAAAAAAAACATTTTAACAGTATTTTTTTAGATTTAAGTTTGTAATTTTTTACCTGGCTGAAATAGATTTTAATGTCAACATTTAGATGGTTTTTATTGCTTTAAATTGTACTGTGTAAGTGTTGCTGTCCAGGTCAACCGAAATAAAAATATCTTTCTGTTTGGTGTGATTTCAGACTGGATTAGGGTTGGATTCTGCACTTAGCATATGCGGTTACATCCATAAGTAGTAATTATAGTAGCACTTTTAGTTATAAAAAAAGCCAAATTGGCCTCTGGGATCACGTACATAATAAAAATGCTTAATAAATAATTAACAAAAACATAATGGCTAAAACATTAAAAATGACATCACCAACTTCTATCAGCCCCCCTTTACTTTCTGTGTGATTATTCTTAATGTAAGACGCAGTTCATTCAAATGCTTTGTTTTTTAAAAGCAAGTTGTTGTTGTTGTTGTTTTAAATTATTCTCCACAAGATTATGATGATTCTTTGTATGTTATGATAAAATGTATTTTGCATACTGGGAAAATCTCTTTACATAGTTACAATGAAGTGTATAGTATTTTATACTTTAGATATCAGCTTAAAAGGTTCATTAATCACTACTGTTATTGTCAGGATATATCTCTTTGCTGGTGGCATTTGCTCTTTGAAAGAAATTATTGTGATATTTGTTAGGTTTATGGGGTGGTCCCTCCTCTTCCTCTGATTTTCCTGCTTTTTTTTTCTGTGACCTGTGAATGTCAGAACAGGCTCATTGCCAATGTTGTTATCTGTTGCTTGCTTCAAAATGGAGGCAAGAAGGTATCCATTTTCATCAAGATGATGGGGATGTTTTGGTCTTCTTAACCATCTGGGGTTAGAAAGGTCTCAAAAACAGAAACATATATTTTAAATATACAGTTACCTGCATATACATTAAATTCAACCAAAATACAAAAAAACAAAAAGCCCTCACTATTAAGCTACAATTTTTTTTAAAGAATGTCTAGGCATTAAAAAAAAAAGCAGTTCTGTTTAAATTAAATCAAAGTAAAATAATAATGAGATAGATCGTTTTTATCCCTTGTGAAGAAATGGCAGAAAAATCTCTGTTGTATTAGTAAACAAATGTTAAGTAAATTAGGTTTTTGGCATACTTGCTAAATTTATCGCACATACAAATATGCTAAGTACTAAAAGCGTGTTTCCCCCCCAAAGTGCACTCACACTGTCTTGGTGGTCTTGTGCCGATCCCGTTTTTTAATGGTTCGTTCAAGCTTCTCAGCGATGATCCAATGATCATAGGAGTTTAGTATCTTGGGAAATGTTTAAAATTTCCAGTACTCTTGAGTGCCGCTTTCTATATTTCATTTTTCAGTTGTGGGAAGAAAGGGCTCATTTCCTGCTTTCTTTCATTGCACCTCTTTTAATGTGTAAAATCTGCATATTCCCACACAATACAGCAGTTTTAAGGTTATATTTATGTGTGTGTGTGTGTGTGTGTGTGTGTGTGTATACATATATATATATTTCTATGGTATTATAGTTCCACACGCATAATATATATATATATATATATATATATATGGTATTATAGTTCCACACACATAATATATATATATGTATGTGTGTGTGTGTATGTGTATGTTTCTATGGTATTATAGTTCCACCATGCATATCTATGTCATCGAGAGTGTTTAGTGCCAGACACAGTAGATATAGGCCTAGTCTACATCAAGCAGAACATTGCACTATGAAAGTGGTATGAAAGTATATAAGAGGCAGGAACTTTACTATGGGCCAGTTTTGAGGAACGTAATACTTCTTTATGGTACAATCAACATTGGCTCCCACTCCTTCTCTGGGCCCAATTCAAAGTACTGATTGTAACTTTTACAGACCTAAACGGTTTGAGACCAGGGCCTAATCTACACCAAGCAGGATATTCCACTATGGCCATAGCTAGACCTAAGGTTTATCCCTGGATCGTCCAGGGGTCAAACCTGTTCATCTAGGTGACACACAGGGGATCCAGTGCTCAGGCAGGGGCAAACCCTGGATGATCCCAGGATAAACCATAGGTCTAGCTGTGGCCTATGAAAGCAGTATGAAAGCGGTATATAAAAGGCACCCACTCTACCGATTTATAGCGGTATTGAAGTGCACTGACTACTTTTGGGGCCCATTGACACATACCATATACTGCTTTCATAGTGCTACTATGAACATGTCAGGGTTATTTTCTCCTGCATGCAATTAAAAATAATAATCTTTCTATGGAGAACTTCATGAAATTCGTTAAATTCTTATCAAAAATGACCTGTAGTAAAGTTCTCGTGACTTTGCACCAGCCATATTCAATAGGCTATTCCCAGCTGTTAAAGACAATGAGCTTGTCAGTGCCTTTGGCCCAAGAGTTGGCAGTGGGGAGGAGAATATGGGAAACACCCACTGCACGAGCAGAGCTACACTCCTGTCTTCCATCCTCTCCACTCCACTGCAGTCTCTTGGGCAAAAGGCACAGAGGTCTGCGATGGCTGGAGGCAACAGGAGGAGGTGACGTTCTGCTCGTGCAAAGTATGTTTGGATCTACAACTGTACCTGGGTGACACTGTTCAGTAGCTCACATGACTGAATGTTCTTCCAGATGTAAAAAAGGTCTTTTACTATAGGAAACCAGATATCAGAAAGCAGCATTCTAACCTAGCCTTTCCGGAATGCTAGTTTTCTATATGGGGGGAATTTCTTTTTCATATGGAGGAGTTATTCAATCATGAGAGATCCCAGCTAGAGTCTGAAATGGTACCATCCAAACTCATGTTTATTGTGAACTGGGCTCATTTCTATTTTTTTTAAAAAAGCAGTATATGATATAATGTGATGAGCTGGATAAGCTCAATAAGGTCCATGGAAGATCACTATTTTAACTTTGCGTTTTAAGCATTGTCTTTCATGACATTCTTCTCAACTATTCTTGGAAGTTTAATAAATGCATTTCCTTTTTCTCTTGCCTTAGGTTTATGCCCCTTCTGCAAGCACTGCCGACTACAATCGGGATTCGCCAGGCTATCCATCGTCGAAACCAGCAGCCAGCACTTTTCCTAGTTCCTTCTTCATGCAAGGTATGATTGTGCCAGTGTTGGGATTTTGCTGCACATGCATTTTGAGAGCTAGTGGTTTGGCCATGATGGCTGAGAATGGTGGGAGCAGCTCTCCAATGTATCTGGAGTGCACAAGGTTAGGCAAGGCTGGACTAGGACTAGGGAGACCCCTGGGTCAAATCTCCACTAAGCCATGAGGCTCCTTGGCATCTCTCAGTATTGGTGACCATGGGTTGGTCACCATCTCTCAGCCTGGGTGACCTTGAGTTGGTCACCATCTCTCTGCCTGGGTGACCTTGGGTTGGTCACCATCTCTCAGCCTGGGTGACTTTGGGTTGGTCACCATCTCTCAGCCTGGGTGACCTTGGGTTGGTCACCATCTCTCAGCCTGGGTGACCTTGGGTTGGTCACCATCTCTCAGCCTGGGTGACCTTGGGTTGGTCACCATCTCTCTGCCTGGGTGACCTTGGGTTGGTCACCATCTCTCAGCCTGGGTGACTTTGGGTTGGTCACCATCTCTCAGCCTGGGTGACTTTGGGTTGGTCACCATCTCTCAGCCTGGGTGACCTTGGGTTGGTCACCATCTCTCAGCCTGGGTGACCTTGGGTTGGTCACCATCTCTCAGCCTGGGTGACCTTGGGTTGGTCACCATCTCTCTGCCTGGGTGACCTTGGGTTGATCACCATCTCTCTGCCTGGGTGACCTTGGGTTGGTCACCATCTCTCAGCCTGGGTGACTTTGGGTTGGTCACCATCTCTCAGCCTGGGTGACCTTGGGTTGGTCACCATCTCTCAGCCTGGGTGACCTTGGGTTGGTCACCATCTCTCAGCCTGGGTGACCTTGGGTTGGTCACCATCTCTCAACCTGTCCTACCTCTCAGAGTTATTCGTTTCATTCATTATCACTTATTGTGTTTCTATACCACTCAAAGCTGTCTGAGTGAGTCACAGCATGATTAAACTTAATGTAAAACTTTTAACGTGTAAAAATTCAAAACTATTTGAAACAGAAAGGATTAATAACAAGACTACCAGGACCCAATAAATAAAAAACATTAAAAAGCCGCAACTTATCCCATCCAATGCATGGGAATAGAGGTGCCAGTAACCTGGTGCCAGTAAGATGACAATGTTGGAGTCCAGTGGATTTTGTTCTGACTTTATCCTGTTAGTTTTACCCTACCCTGTGCCTGTTTGCATTCTCTTCCCCTCCTTATTGTTTTATTATGATTTTATTAGAATGTAAGCCTATGCGGCAGGGTCTTGCTATTTACTGTTTTACTCTGTACAGCACCATGTACATTGATGGTGCTATATAAATTAATAATAATAATAATAATAATAATAATAATAATAATAATAATAATAATAATTACTGGTGACACCATTCCACAATTGTGGGGCTACTTCTGAGAAGGCCCTCTCCCTTGTTGCAATCCTCTCACTCAGAGGAGGGCCTCAGAGGTAGGAGGCAGGTCGATACTGGAGAGGAGAAAATGAGGGAGAGGAGAAAGAAGCATGCATGCCAATGTGGTGTAGTGGCTAAAGTGTTGGACTGGGAGTCAGGAGATCTGGGTTCTAGTCACCACTCGGCCATGGAAGGCCACTGGGTGACTTTGGGCCAGTCACAGACTCTCAGCCCAACCTACGTCACAGGTTGTTGTTGTGAGGATAAAATGGAGAGGAGGAGGATTATGTACGCTGCCTTGGGTTCCTTGAAGGAAAAAAGGCAGGATATAAATGCAATAATAAATAAATCACCAGCCAGAGCTCTATGGAGGAAGGACAGGATTTTAATTGAATAAGGGTGCAGTCCTACAGTTTAAGGTATGCCTCATGAGACAAAAGCATCAAAACAACTAAGGGTTGTATCCAGTTTGTGTCATTCAAATGACAGATGGCTCTTTGATGCAGAAGATGCTTCTCTCAGCAATTTTAGGGGATTCCCCCTCCCCCCTGCACACCACCTGACATGTCACTGTTCTCAAGAGTTGCTCAACCCTCTGGAGGAGATTTTGTGGGTCTGGGGGGCAGGGACTGCAAAGGGGAAGAGGAACCGCCAAAAATCGCCTCCATCTCTGTTCTACTGATGGATGTCTCCAGTGGATCAAAGAGTCTTAATTGGATATAATCTTAAAGCAGCATAAAAGCAGCTAAAATAGGAAGAAATTACCCATCAAATGTCTGTTTGAATAGCAAGCTTTCAAAGAAAGATTCATCTAAAAGCAAAAAGTGAGATTTCCCCAGGGAGGGTGTTTCAGTTGTAGTGCCACCAGAGATAAGGTCCTGTTCTACATGCCCACCCTTCATTTTTCCAGCCGAAGGTACCAACAGATTCATATGGGCAAATTCACTGAAATATATTCTTTTAATTAATAAAAGCTGACCGTAACCATTTTTTAAACTTTTATATATATACAACTTATTTAATAAATACGACGGGCATGACTGAGTTCACCATGGTTACAATGCCTATAATGGGATGCCATTTGCTCCCCTTAGAGCGAATAGTATCTTGAAATTCTCTACCTTATTTGTGGGCAGAGAAATTGGGCAGTGTTGGGTGGAGAATACTATTTCATCAAATTTCTCCAGGGGAAGGAGGAATTCTCCAACACTTTCTCACAGGTAGGGCGCACTATTGGCAGGTGTTGTAGCACAACTTCCTTTTTCCCCCTCAGGGTTTTTGCGTCTTGTGCTGTCGCTGCAAGTTGTAACAGCAGCAGATGTGTTGGCAGCCTGGTCACCATTGTGCATTCTTCACCATGCCCTATACCTAGTGTCATTCAAGGGCATTGAGTTGAGCGGGGTGAGAGGGGGCGCCACAGAAATGGTGGAGAAAATTTGGTGGTGGCCAAGAGTGCAATGCTTTTTTCTTCTTTCTATTATACAACTCTCCTTTGTTCTGCGGCCTCCCAGGCTGCCTGTGCTTCCTCATCTGAAAAAGCCCTATGGGAGGAATTACTTTATGTCATCTTCCCCAGGGCTTTAATTGAAGTGCAGGAAGGCAAGGAGGCCCCGGGCTCCAGAGATACGGTTGTACAATGAAAGAAGGAAATTCACACACACTGCTCAGCCATCGCATAAGTAAGAACACTGAACCTGATCCATGAGAATTTCACCGAATTTTTCTTCTCCTTGGAATTTCTTTTCTAAAGCAATTTATTTTCTAGCAGTTTGAATGAGAATGTTTGTGGTGGGGGGAGGGGATGTAACTCTAATCCTCTTATGTTCAATGGAACCCTGTCCAACCTTTCTCCTGTGCTTGGGTATTACAGCAGTCCTTTAGGACAGGGATGGACAGAAGATAATAGATCAGGATTTACAGGTAGATTTCTGGGTGATTTGAAGTAGATCGGGAGCGATTTCTGACTCCCAACTGTTTAACAGTGGCATCCACAGAATCTCCCCAGCCCTGCTGAAATGGTTAGAGCTGAAGGAGTCAGGGAACAGGAGTACATTTTCATGTGGAAGAACTATGAGCTCAGTTCAGTTCTAATACATAAAATAAATTCCTAGGCTTGGAATTTGTTAATTATGAGTGCATGTCTTTTGTACAGTTGGTGGATTTCTGGGTTTTAGTACCCCCCCCCAAAAAAAAAAACCTTAGTGGAATGCACAGGCCTGAAGTCTGCACATCCCTGCTTTAGGAGGCACAGGAGGTCAATGTGTCCTCCTATATCCCTATCTCTAATTCTGGCCCATGAGTAGTTGGTGTAGTGACATTATGAGGCTGTTCACACTACACACTAGCCCATACTCAGTGGTTGAGTGTGGGTTGTTTCGAACCATGGGTTGTTTGTTGAACCATGGGTTAGCATGTTGTCTGAACACAGCTCGGGTGGCTTATTAAGAAAATAAGTTCCTTTGCAGCAACACCTATTGGTAACCATGCTTGATAACCATGCAGTGTGGCTTATTTTTTCAAACAACCCACCTTGAGAACCCATGGTTTGTTGTTGGGTTGTTTGGGGTAGTTAACAAGCCACGCTGGCTGTGTTCAGACAACACAATTATCCTCTCTGCAGAAAACATGCTGCATTCGAGACAACACACTAACCCACGGTTCAAAAAACAACCCACTATTCAAAACAACTCACACTCAACCACTGAGTATAGATTAGTGTGTTGTGTAAACAGCCCCACTGACTTGTAGAAAGATTCCCAGTGAGGAGTTGAAAGTCTTGTAGACAAATTGCTTTGTGAGTTTACATAAGGGGACAAACCCCTGACTGTTTAAGTTCTAATACTCCAGCTCTGCTTAATGTCAGCAAAGAACTATTTCAAGCTATTTTGCCCTAGTGAAGTTTTATAACAATACAGGTATTCAAGTTTTAGATAAAAATAGCACAAACCTGAGTAAAACCTTTGCATATAAGAGCTATGACTAATTGGTGGTGATTTTTGGCATTTGCTCTTCTACTTAGGAAACTTTCCCCCACTCATGAACATGTACTTATATAAAATTATTGTAGCCCTTAGGAGGCAAAAGGCTGATCACATAGCTTCCCATTTATGATTGCTGTCTTTTATTGTAAACCGTTATCCAACACAGTGACCCATGAGGTGTTCATCAAACCCTATTAGAATGCTAATTTTAACATTTACTGGAAATGCAACGTCGGAATGTTAGAGAACCCAGCCTTCAGCGAAGCCCTATTTTTCTTTTTGTTTTACAGACGGTCATCACAGCAGTGACCCCTGGAGCTCCTCCAGCGGAATGAATCAGCCAGGTTATGGCGGAATGTTGGGCAATTCTTCTCATATTCCACAGTCCAGTAGCTACTGCAGTCTTCATCCTCATGACCGCTTGGTAAGACTGTATTTCACTTTCAACAGAAATTGCGGGGTGGGGGGGACCACAGACATAGAAGACACAATTTTAAAGAATTTAAGGCACACACACACACACACACACACACACACACCATCTTGGTCTTCTGTCGAAAGGAGAAAGCTTATTCTAAGCATTTCTTTGCTAAATTTACCCTTTTAAAATTTACCATTTTAAAATGGAGGGAATTTGACATCCCTATAGGCCCAAAAAGGGTATGTGAACCACATGTATGGGATATGGATAAAACATTATGGAAGACACGTAAGAAGCTTTTGGGAAAGGATTTTAAAAAAAACTCTCCAATTTCTGTGCCATTACATCCAGGTAAAGGGGCTTAGAATAACATGCCAAGAGAGCGGGAAAGGTGATAAGCACCGGCCCTCCTGCAGTTAGTGTGTGTGTGTGTGTGTGTGTGTGTGTGTGTGTGTGTGTGCGCGTGCGTGTGTGCGCGCTTTTCAGACTACTTTTAACAGAATCCAGATTCTCCTAAGGGTTGGATTGAATATGCTTGCTTTTAAATGCATAAATGCAAATTAAGTGTGTGAGAAAGGGAGAGGCTATTTTAAAATTTCCATAAATTTCATACGAAATCCTTGAGCAGAAGAAGGTCGTAGGAATCTACTGTCCAGCTGATAGATCCTTCCTGTAAAACTTATGTAGATATTCCAGTTCCTTGCATAACACTTTCCACATCTATATGGGTTGGATTCAACAGTCATGTAGCAGATGTCCGTTCTCACACAATGTGACTTAAGTTGACGAATCTCTCCCAGCAGGCCATTCCACAATCTAGTGGTTTCCATCCCACTTGCTGTTTCCGTTCTGCTAGTAGATGGCCAGCCTTAGGTAGAATCAATCTGTATTGTATATATGACCTCTTTTGACACCTCTCAATAGTGGCTGCGCTCTACTTCAGTCCTAATCAGGCCTTGTACATCTCAGGCGTGATCCAGCTGAATTCCCTAAACACCTTTACCAGGAATTAAGTTTCACTTAGCATAGTAGACTGACTTCCAAGAAATCTGTATAAGATTACACTGCATGAGAGTGAAGTACACACTTAATTCCCTTCCGTTGACTTCATTAGAGCTTGGAAGTGGTTGACACAAACAGGTTTGACTTTGGCTGGATGACACACATTATTTATAATTTGTGGCGAGTCTTGAGCATAGTTTGGATTTTAATCTTTCTTGATGTTTTTAAAGTTTATTTTTATGTTGTGGATTTAAACACATAACCTACCTTGCAATAGTGCAGAATAGAAATAAATATTTGTAAACACATCTCATGTCTTTGAAATGTAACATGACAAGTATCCCTATTGTTTATGCTGTCCATCTGCTGTATATGGTATAAGGGTAGTCTCCCTGATCCAAGACGGAGAAGGACCAAACCTTGATCTGTTCTAGTCTTCTGCATACAAGAGAGCACCTACGTGAGAGGTGGAAATTCAATAGTCTGGCAATGCAGGGGAATAACCTGATGACCTTTCTCTTAGACAGGTTGCCTAGAATGAAGGAAAAAGGCAAATAAGGGAGAACGTGATCCAGTTGTAAAAAATTATGGATGGTGTGGAGAAAGTGGATAGGGAGATATTTCTTCCTCCTCTCTCATAATGCTAGAACCCAATGGGGTCATCCCATGAAGCTGATTGGTTGGAGAATCAGGATAGATAAAAGGAAGCTTCATCTATCTTATTATTATTATTATTATTATTATTATTATTATTATTATTATTATTATTATTTATATAGCACCATCAATGTACATGGTGCTGTACAGAGTAAAACAGTAAAACAGTAAATAGCAAGACCCTGCCGCTTAGGCTTACATTCTAATTAGCACTTTATTCAGTTCAGTGTCTTGAGGGGGTGGGCATGCTCAGTGGTAGAGCTCCTGCTTAGGCATGCAGGAGGTCCCAGGTTCAATCCCTGGCAACTCCAGGTAGGGCAGGAAAAAAACCTGCCTGAAATCCTTGAGAGCTGCTGTCAGTTAGTGTCAACAATACTGGGCTGGATGGACCAAGGTACAGAGTCAGTATAAGGCAGCTTCCTGTTTTCCTATGAACTACTTCTTTGTACAACTACAAAACATAGTGATGTCTACCAATTTGGATGCCTTTCAATTCCTGAAGATCAGGCTATCCTGATTGCTATATGCTGTCTTCAGCATCAGAGACAGTACTCCTGTATAGACCAGTTGCTGTAGAACATGAGCAAGAAGGTACTATTGAACTCATGTTCTGCTTGTTGGTGGCCACCGTCTGAATAGAATGCTGGACTAGATGGACCTTGACCTGATCCAGAATGGCTCTTCTTATGTTCTTAAGGGATGCATGAGGTCTAGAAGCTTTAGAATACAGAGTGGCACAGGAATGGCTCTCTGGCGAACTTTTCACCAGAAAGCCAGAGAACATGGAACAGTGAAAAGATGGAACAGTGCTCTGCAGGGCTCCTGGTTTAAGCCCTGTAGGGTTCAAACTAGATACATACCAGCAATTTTATGGTGAAGGGTGTCTAAGTTTACACTGGGGGCAGAGTCCACCAGGAACCTGTGGGAAATGGCAAAACGTAATATTAATCTGAGATGTTCTGATAATATTTATTTCAATGGAATTAAGAGCTGGAGCCTGGAGTATGCCGAAAAGGGGCTAAGCTCACACAGGCAGCCTAAGTGACTACAGCCTCAAGCCTTTCACCTGTGGCATGTTCAGCTGTAAAATATGTGTAGATTTTTATATCATATATTCTTATGAAGCAGAATGTCTGTCCAAAAAACATTGGCCCACATATTTTGCATGTTGAAAGAAAATAAAATGAACTGACCGTGCAAGATCCAACTGTTACGCATTCTTTTGAGGACTGAAATGTTCTCTTGCCATGTGTTCCATCACAGAGCTACCCATCACACTCCTCAGCAGACATCAATTCCAGTCTTCCTCCAATGTCCACTTTCCATCGCAGTGGCACAACCCATTACAGCGCTTCTTCCTGTACGCCACCCGCAAATGGAACAGATAGCATAATGGGTGAGTTAAAGACTTGTTTCATGGTTAATGAATGAAAGATCTCGCTTTGTTTCCCACATTGCTTTTCTGTAAAAAGAGGGGGCTGGTTTCATTGGATGTTGTAGGGAAAAAACCTTTACTTTTCACATTTTTATAAATATCATGAATGGAACAGTGCGGCTGGTTGAAGTTGTTGCTGCGTTGACGTGAAAACGAAACTCAAGTCAACATCAGCGTGGAACTAATGGGCAGAAGTCAACAGGGGGGTTACTCCCCTACTGATTCGCTTTTGTCCCACCAATTGCATTGTGCAAGTGGAACCCATCACTTGCACAGTGGCGTTTTAGTATTGCTGGAGCAACCTGACACAAGCAGAAACCCTCATTTCTGGAAGGAGGCAGGTCAGCGAAGCTCCTGTAAGGGAGTTCTGCCAGCCTGCCTCCTTCCAGAAATGAGTTTTTCCATTCATTTGGGGGCTTTCTAAATATCCCTTGTGTAAGCGGTGGGTCCCGCATGCACAACAGAATTAGCAGGACCCACAAGGGAATCGGTGGGGTGGAAAAGAATTGACGAGAGCATAAGCACCCGGTTGGATTTTGCCCAGAATTTCAGCTGTGCTGACTTACCTACCTTAATACTTTTCTTCCCCCCAAAAGCGTGTTTGCATTATTAATTACTAATCTGGATGCTGCCTCATAGTTACTTGCACAGTTGCATTTCTCTCTGGAGGAGGAGAAAAACGTGTGCATGAATATCAACTGGTGATGTCCTAAAGAAAACTGTGAACACAGCATTTCCAAGAAAAATAATTTTTCTGAGTGAATCATGTGAGAATATTAACTTAAAGTGATCCTTAAGTCTGTGCAAAGTATTACCCATGTGTTTTCAAAGGTTCAAAGCTATGTGGCATTTAGGCAGCCACTTACCAGGGGAGATTTAATGCAGCATATGCTAAAGATTACTCCAGAATATCTGCCTCATTCATGTATTAATCCTGCTTTGTACTCTCACTTTAAATGACATGTTTGAATGACATGACGCATGGCAGTATGTGGCTTTTTTAGTGGAAACATTATGTGTGCTTTCCCTTGAGGCCTTGGTTTTACTGTGATTTTATTATTAGAACAGTCACATAATACTGCACTTAATTTTTTTACAAGCGTGTTAAGCTTCCAGTGCAATGGGGTGATAAACTGTCATATGGCACAGGAGGGACATGAATTTTTATCCTGCTGTGTCAGTACATCTTATCTTAGGAAGAGTAAAAATATCAAATTGACCAAAGTTTTCTCTCTCTTGAGTCTAACCATTGCTCCGGTTCAGCTCTGTGACATGTTTAGGTGCTGGATCATGGGTTTTTTGCCAGCTTGTACCCAGTTCCTGTTCTGCCAGAGCACTTTATTCAGTTCTAGTTTGCAGTGTCAATTGGTCATCAACATTTTACATGCCTGGGGAGATTGTGCCTTAAGGAGGATTGTCCCCTTCCTTTCTTATTGTTTTATTATTATTTTATTAGAATGTAATAAAAACCATGTACACTGATGGTGCTATATAAATAAAAATAATAATAAGAAGAAGGCCAGCTTCTTTAGTAAGATTGATTTGATTGATTGATTGATTGATTGATTGATCACATTTATATACCACCCCATAGCCGAAGCTCTCTGGTCGGTTTACAAAAATTAAAAACAGTGAACATTAAAAAGTATACAAAATGTTAAACCATCAAAAACATAAACAGTATAAAAACACTGGTATTTTTATTTATTTATTTATTTATTTATTTATTACATTTCTATACCGCCCAATAGCCAGAGCTCTCTGGGTGGTTCACAAAAATTAAAAACATTCAAAGTATGAAACAACAGTATAAAACCATAATACAAAATACAATATAAAAGCTCAACCAGATAAAAACAGCAGCAGTGCAAAATTACAAATTTAAAACACCAAGTTAAAATTTATTTATAGACTGTTAGAATGCTGGGAGAATAAAAAGGTCTTCACCTGGCGTCTAAAAGCATATAATGTAGGTGCCAAGCGAACCTCCTTAGGGAGCTCATTCCACAGCCGGGGTGCCACAGCAGAGAAGGCCCTGCTCCTGGTAGCCACCTGCCTCACTTCCTTTGGCAGGGGCTCATGGAGAAGGTCATCCTCATGGACCCCTAAGGATGACCTTAGGGTCTGGGCAGGTACATACAGGAGGAGGCGTTCCTTCAGATAGCCTAGCCCCAAGCCGTTTAGGGCTTTAAATGTTAATACCAGCACTTTGAATCGGGCCCGGACCTGGACTGGCAGCCAATGAAGCTGGAAAAGGACTGGCGTGATGTGGTCTCATCGGCCAGTCCCTGTTAGTAACTGTGCTGCCCTGTTTTGTACCAGTTGATGTTTCCATTTAAAAACAACAGTTCTGGGGTCCGTTAGAAAACAAACAAACTTAGCATTGTTAAATGCCTGGGAAAAGAGAAAAGTCTTGACCTGGCGCTGAAAAGATAACAATGTTGGCGCCAGGCGAGCCTCATCGGGGAGATCATTCCATAATTGGGGGACCACCACTGAAAAGACCCTCTCCCTTGTTGCCATCCTCCGAGCTTCCCTCGGACTAGGCACTCGGAGGAGGACCTTAGATGTTGAGCGCAGTGTACGGGTAGGTTCATGTCGGGAGAGGCGTTCCGTCAAGTATTGTGGCCCCAAGCCGTGTATGTATGGGTCAGTTCTTACATAAGTCTGGCTTATATGCAGTACTTGCTTTCTAAAAAAAAGTTATGCTTTTCCGTTCAGAATCCAAGTGGCCCATGTAAAGCATAAACATACCCAATGAAACACTAAATTTGTTTATTTTATTTATTTAAAACATTTGTATCCCGCCCTATATCACCAGGATCTCAGGGCGGTGTACAGATAAAATCATACAATATAAAACAATAAATATACACAACTAAAAACAAATTAAACCATTAATCAAGTTAAAACCAATATATAATTTAAAAGCAGTAAAAACAGTTAAAACAATATGGAAGCCAGGTGAATTTAGCCGTTAAAGGCTTTGTTAAAAAGCCGTGGTTTTATTTGGCGCTGGAATAGAGTCAGTGTTGACCTCCAAGTCAGACCTCCAAGCGGAGGGCATTCCACAGTCGGGTGCCACAACAGAGAAAGCCCTCTCCCATAAATAGCATTATGAAGAAATAAAACAATATGCTTCAAAAAGCCACAATAAAACCTTCAACTGTCAAAGCTAAAAAGAGCAAGGATTAGATAAATAAATGAAAATTACGCAGCAGACAAATCAATGAGACACTGGAAAAGAAATGTCTTCAGGTAGTGGTAAGAGGCAATCTAACCTTGAGGGATAAGGTGTTCTACATCCTAAGTGCCACAGCATTCCTAGGGATGCACAAAAAGGCTTCATACTGTGACTTTAGCAAGCAGGCAGATTCATAAACAAACACATACCGGAGGCAGTGAGAGATAACCCTTTAGGTATTATGCCAGAAATGTGGGGGATTAAGCACACTGCATTACCCATTACAGACTCATTCCCCTAGAAAATAGTTGTGTTTACAGAGTGTGACATGTCCCCATCCCAAAATATGTTCACATCATTAGGATGAGCTTGCTTAGCAATCCTGATTCCTCCCATTTCCACATTTTCAGAATTGCATCAGCCGCCATTTATAACAGTTATCAATCCCCAGATGCCCTTGTTCCCACTGATGACCAAGAGCCTTGTTAGACGAGGGGTTAGCCCGGTACGAGGCCCAGGCTCGTCCTTGTGCATCCAGATGATGCACAGGGGATTCCAGGCTCAGGCAGGGGTCAAACCTCCCTGCCCCCGGGGTAACCGGCACCACTTGTGGCCCGGTATTTCCCACGGTCTTGGGCTGAGCCCGAGACCGCGGGCGTGTAGCCTGGTCCGCCGCTTTTTCCGGCTACCGCATTTACACACGAGTAGCCGGGAAAAGCTGCGGACAGTGCGCAGTGCTCCACAGGAGCTCTGCAGCCATCAGGGCAGGGTGGGGAGATGGGGGGGAATCGGAGATTGCGGTGGCGGGGTGCGGAGATTGCGGGGGGAAATCACAGCCAGGGGGACGGGGGACCCTATTTTCCGCTGGTGCGCTCCTGCGCATCCGGCCCTTTAAGAGGGAAACAAAATGGAGGACGCGATGGGGCTTTCCTGCAGCCCATCACATCTGATGTGTGGATTGGAGCAACAGCCCGTGCTACTTGTACCGCGGGCTCGCCGCTCCTCCAGCACCGATTCCAAGGTAGGTCTAGCAAAGCCCCAATATTACATGGAGTCATTCCCAATATCAATTTGTTCACTTGGAAAGATGAGTGTGTAGTGTTTTTCCGTACAGTACCTGGCTTGCTTGCAATTCTCATGAGGCGCCCCTATGTATGCAGCATGAGGCAAAATCATGCAGCCAGAAACAGAAAAATGGGCTCAAGTTACAGGAAGCCAGATTCTGGCTGGACATCAGGAAAACTTCCTGACTGTTAGAGCAGTACGACAATGGAACCAGTTACCTAGGGAGGTTGTGGGCTCTCCCACACTAGAGGCCTTCAAAAGGCAGCTGGACAACCATCTGTCAAGCATGCTTTAATGTGGATTCCTGCATTGAGCAGGGGGTTGGACTCAATGGCTTTATGGGCCCCTTCCAACTCTACTATTCTATGATTCTAAATACAGTAAATTTACAGCTATTTACTATATTAAATATTAATAAAATATTAATCCGTGAGCCCCTGCCAAAGGAAGTAAGGCAGGTGGCTACTAGGAGGAGGTCTTTCTCCGCTGTGGCACCCCGGCTGTGGAATGAGCTCCCCAGAGAGGTCCGCCTGGCGTCTACACTGTACTCTTCTCGTCGCCAGCTGAAGACCTTTTTATTCTCTCAGTATTTTAACACTTAATTTTAACTTAAATTTAAATTTTACTGTTCTAACTCTGTATTTTAATCTTATATCAATTTTGCTGCGTGGTTTTATCCTGGTTGTGCTTTTTATACTGTATTTTATATTTGTGTTTTTAACCTGTTGGTTGTTTTATTGTGGTTTTCATTTTTGTGAACTGCCTAGACCTTCGGCTATTGGGCGGTATAAAAATGTAATAAATAAATAATAAATAAATAAATAAATGTGGTATTATCCAGTTATAAAAAAGGAAGGGCCCAATGCTTGTCAATCATCCCAGTTCTATTGCACTAATTGCCAATAACACTCAAGGACAGGAGGAGGTTACTGCTCAGTGAGCAGTTGAATATGAATGAATACTTCATTCATGAATGAATAGTTTATTTTGGTCACAGACTAGTATAACAAACAACAACAGCAATAAATACATAAAATCCTTATATTAGACTCAAGAGTTGCAACCCAAATCTAAAGTGTTATCATTCAATAAAACCATTCAAGATCAATTTCCATTGGTGTATGACAGCTGCACAAAAACTGGCCACTTTTAGAGTATCGTGAAGATCCTAATCTGGCAATAGATACTTTAGGTAATATTCATCAGATCTACCAAGGATTCATTGTAAGATAGGAGTAATAAATGATTGGTTCAAATCCTGGTCAAAGGAGCAGGAGAACATGGTCTACCATGGAATAAAATACTGTCTTTACTGGATACTGGTTTTCTTATATCCCCACAAATGAAAGAGCTAGGATCTTTCCATCTTTAAAATCTGAACTTTCCAGGGAAGAACCAGTCATATCTCAGAAGGGGGTAATTATTTTTTTTGCTTGAGCCATTTGGATCTATCTTTCATCTTGGGAGGATGGCAAGTCCTATTTGTGGCCATTGGTGTCAGTTTTCCAAATGATTTCTAATCAGAAAAAAAACTGGAATCCCCCCCCCACTCCTAAATCTATCAAGAACTAATTTAGCATGTCTTTCTGATTTTAAATTTGGTAAACAAAATTAAAAAAGAAGTATGTTGTATTAATTACACATGTTGTGTAAGTAGTTTTTGCAGTAGCTGAAAGTAGTAATGGGCCGAAATACCAACCCTAGCCATTTTTGTCACTTTCGAGGTGGTGGGGGTGAGGTGAAAGGTTTTTTTTTTAAAAAAAAAAACTTTGGAGGGTGGGTAAAATTATAGAATTTTCCACTGGGGTAGGTCAATGTACCAAAATAAGAGACAAGATGGCAGAAGGTTGTGACCAGGACTGCTCCTCCATCACTTGAATTGGCAACAGAGCGGGGGGGGGGGGGGGGGAGGTTCTGTAAAAGAAGGACCTGAAATGCCCTGCTACCTCACTGCTATCATGTCAAGTTAGTCCCCCCTGAAAATTATTAGAAATTTGCTCACCCTTTGAAAGCCACAGAAAATTCCCCTCCAATGTAAAAGGTAATTCTTTAGCTCAGCTTCAGCCAAAAGTAGATTAACTGAAATATGTCATGGAGGTGCACTTAAGCTGCAAACCTGCTTGTAGGCAGCGGTGGGTCTCTGACAACAGCAGCTCCAAATGATCTAAGGCCCTGCCCGTCTTATGCCAGTGAGGTGAAGGGGGAGCAGGTTTTTTGTTTTTCTCTCCATCCCTGGCCTTTTAAAAAAAAATCCTGTTGAAGGGAGGGAATTTGCCTTCAGAACCACCCACCACTGGAATGCAAGCATTTCTCCAGAACTGAATTTGGCCCTCATGCTGAAAGAGGTTCAACACTCCTGGCATAGAAGTTTGACCTGTTTATTAAGTGGGTGATTCTATGTTTATAAAAAGATGAGATCAGTTGAGAGCAGCCTGATCACCTCTTCTTTTAAAGAGATTAATAGCAGCCTTTCTCTCAAAGAGAAATTGATAGCCTCCTGCATTTATCCGGCATCCCTTTTCTATTAGATTTAATAAGACAAGAAGGGCAAAGGCTGAACCTACAAGTGCTTGGACAAACTTGGTTAAGTATGTTGTCAGCATCATCAGGCCTCAACAACTGAAATGCCTACAACATAATTGGAGCAGACTATGTTCTAGACACCCCTACTGCTGGAACTGCACTAACTGTAAAGTCTCAAGTCATGATGGATGCAAGGCTCCTGCAAATTTGTCATGGCCTGCAATTGAGGGATACAACCAAGTCTTTCTCTCTCTGGGTCTTCTAACAGGCCCCTCAGCAGTTGGAAAGACTCTGCTGGTAGTCAGGATTTGTTCACTTCCCCATAATGGATGAGTGCTTCAAG
The DNA here is from genome assembly GCF_023053635.1 of Elgaria multicarinata webbii. Lineage (NCBI taxonomy): Eukaryota > Metazoa > Chordata > Lepidosauria > Squamata > Anguidae > Elgaria > Elgaria multicarinata. The sequence continues at coordinate 105,057,193 of NC_086176.1, forward strand.
TTTTCCAGGTCACTTGTATTATGACTCTGGATCCAGGGTAGTTTGTCTCTCTGATATGATTAAAGACAGGGTGGAGGCAGTGACTAAGTCCTTACTATCAATGGTCAGAGCCCTCCACCTATCCTATGCCCTGCCAGCAAGAGCCACACAATCCGAGAGGAGAACTGCCATTAAAAATACAAAAATCAGCTTGATCTCCTCTTACCCATCTAGCTGACCTACCTTTCAGTGATAACCAGAGGATACTGCACAACCTGGCCTCTCCTCTCCCTTCCCTGCCCACCAGCACGCTCCCTTTCCTCCCTCTTTGATTTCTCTTGTAAGGTTGCCATTGCGACTGGGAGGAAGGGAGAGAAGATCCATGATCTTATCTCCTCCTCCATTGTTGTAACTCTGTCTAGCGGCCTTAAGATTACTCTTTAAGAGACTATGTAGTATTTGACTGATATTCGTTCTCCCATGCATATGCACCTGAGACTGCAAAAACACCTATCTCCTCATTGCAGGGAGTAGTGGATGGCTGAATCCCGTAGTTCCTTTATTTGAACCTGAAGTCATTTGCAGTTCATTTCTTCTTGAAGGATGCATAAGGAACATTGGTGGCTGGGATACGTTTGAAATCTATCTTAGCAAACAGAATCCTGCCTTGCTTTATGTTCATTCTTTTGTTTTTCAGCAAGCAGAGGAAGTGGAGCAGCAGGAAGTTCACAGACAGGCGATGCGTTGGGGAAAGCACTTGCATCTGTAAGGAAATATTTGCTTTGGGATCACTTGTGTAAAATGAACTTGGGTCAGAACCAGCTACCAGATATTTAGGAAAGTGAGCGCCAAGCAGGGTTGATTTCATTATTGGCAATTAAAATAATGTAACATAAAAGTAGTGTTACCCTCTATACAAATCTCTCCGGAAAACCAATAATTTACAGGTGAATTGTTGATTCCAAGTGGTGCTTTGCCATCTTCCATTCATTTGAAAATAATCAAGAATTTTACATGATGTCACTCAGTAGCAGAATTTGTTCTAGAGTAATTCTTGGTATTGCTTCTCTTGTTACATTTGAAAAACAACATGGGTTCTCAGACATCTGCTTCTGTGAAAACCTTGGGCTCATCTTCACTTTAAACCTAAAGCATTTTGAAACCATTTTCAGTGATGTGTTTTCATCCGAGTATCACTGGGAGTCCTATTTCTTGTAAGGCTGCAGACCATTCTGCTTGGACTCCCTATTCCACAGTTAGTTTCCAGAGTTCCTAAGGAGGAAGCCATGAGAGTGAACCCATTTAAGTTTGTGGAGTGGATATACCCTTGAAGTTGGAACTATAATACTTGGGTTTATCCAAGAGACTGGAAAGGCCATGTCCAGAGTTGTCCCAACACAAATCCTCTCCACAAAAATGAGTGCAGCTGTGACTTTCAAATGTAATTTGAGCAGTGAGCCAGAGAAAGAATTCATTGAAAAGGGATTTGGCTTTCAGTGTTGTGTTTTCCTTTCTAGCCTCGGGGACCTTTAAACGCTGCCTTACTGTGCAGGAGCTGCCTCTCTGCTGGGACAAATTTTTAATGACCCGTTCTCATGGGCAGTGGCCAATCAAGTGAGCCTCTCGACAGAATTGGCAGCACCTGCTGGGTACCAATTCTGTCATCAGGAACTGCACCATCAGCCCCAGATCCCATGTTTTGAGTAATTTAAAGGTTGTGCTATCTGCACAAGAACTACTCTTGGGAAAGCGGTTCCCGCACAGCCAGGGTAGTGTTTAAAAGGTCCCCCAATCTGTTCCTTTGCAGCGGTTGATATTTAAAAGTCAGTGTTAACCTCAAATTGCCTTCCACTAATTTTATTTATTTATTTTCCCTTCTCTCAGGTCTGGATAACAATTCTGTATTTAAAATAATGCTGCAAAACATGGCTATATGCTGACTTTTAAAAGAACCATCATTGCAATTTATTTTCTGGGCAGAGTGGGTTCCGCTGAGTTCTCATGAGAATTGACATTTTCCATGTCCAGCTAACATATGTTACAAAGGCAAAAACTAGCACAATTCCCATGTAATAGCTACAGTACAAAATCTACTTTAACTGGTGCCCTGAAGCATTGATTAACATGGGAGAGGATCGGGGGTTAATTAATTAAATTGCCTATGTAAAACCCAAAGGAAGTGTTCACATTTTAAGCTTAAACGGTAGACAGTATGAGTTCCCAGCGTGCTGCCCATTCCCTGATAATTGTTTGACGTGATAAGAGTCAATGATCGCTATGACATCAAATCATGTCCTAAGTGATAACAGAATTTTACCTGTTCAGATATTAAGTAACATCATGTAAGTCTCACCTGAATAATGTAATAGATGAACTCAGCCTAAACAGGTAAACACTGTACCAAAATCAACACAAAAGCCAATAATTCTCTTCTCATTGCAAGTTCTATATCCTTTGCAGTTTGCTGTAATAAATATTGCCCACTGTGCTTTCTGTTGTAGTTCTTAAAGAAGTTTACCTTAAAATAGAATACTTCTCAGAAACCTCTTTTTTGTATTTCTATGTAAAGCAGCATGTAAAATATATTTTCACCATAGGGCAAATTACAAAGGCTGTTAAAACTTTTATAAATAAGGAGGAAAAAAGTGTTACAATTAGAACTGTCACTTCATCACAACTGTCTGTTTCTTCAAGATGTATTTGTCATGCTGTTCTGATTCTTCGTAGGCCTGATCTACACCAAGCAGGATATTGCACTACGAAAGCGGTATATAAAAGGCAGGAGCCACACTACTGCTCCATAGCAGTATTGAAGTGCACTGACAGCTATTGGGGCTCTTTGATACAGACCATAGACCGCTTTCATACCACTTTCATGGTGCTATATCCTGATCGGTGTGGCTCCTGCCGTTTATATACCGCTTCCATAGTGTAATCTGCTTGGTGTAGATTAGGCCATAGTGTATTTTTTGTGTTGTGAGGTAATGATTTTAAGGAAAGAAGAGGTTTTTTGCCCTATTCCCTAATTAATAGAAGCACCATACCTCTGTCTGCATCCACTCATAAATGGCTTTAGATTAATTCTTTATCATCTTTTAAAGATCTACTCTCCAGACCACACCAACAACAGCTTTTCATCAAATCCTTCAACTCCTGTTGGTTCTCCCCCTTCTCTCTCAGGTATTGTGGTTAAAATTATATTTTACTGAACATTTCAATTCCATAAAATAGTAGGAGATTCCTAAATATAACCCTACTATATAAAGTAGGAGAGCTAAATTACGCTAGAAAGAGAATCAGACTGCCACCATATTAATGTTTGGGGAATTGCCAAAGCTCAGTAGTGAGGTGCAAGCTTTGCATGCGGAAGGCTCTAGGTTCACTCCCTGGTATTTCCAGGTATGGCTGAGGAGGAGGGTGGAGGGGAAGCCGGCCTGAAGCCCTGGAGAGCTGCTGCCAGTCAGTATTGACAATACTGAGCTAGATGGACCAGTGGTCTGACTCAGTATAAGAGAGCTTCGTGTGTTCTTAATAATACACCAAGGCTGGATTTTGTACACCCAGAGTTGGATAGAAACACAACCGAAGCTACTCTAACTGGATGCAACATGAATCCTATTATTATTATTATTATTATTATTATTATTATTATTATTATTATTATTTATTTATATAGCACCATCAGTGTACATGGTGCTGTACAGCATAAAACAGTAAATAGCAAGACCCTGCCGCATAGGCTTACATTCTACTAAAATCATAGTAAAGCAATAAGGAGGGGAAGGGAATGCAAACAGGCACTGGGTAGGGTAAACAGGCACAGGGTAGGGTAAAAGTCCTAGTTTCCTATCATCTTTCACAAACTAGTGATCCCACCATTTGTAGTTTCAAAGGTCACTTTATTACCACCACCACCCCAAAATGGAAGGGAACCTTCACAGCGGCCATGTAAACAGTTCTAGTGAAGCAGATGGTCTCCTGTGGAAAAAGCTGTTGTGGCCTTTGCATCTGGGAAGTGCCAAATTGAAAGGGGAATAGTGGCAAACCTTGCCAAGCCTACACAACTAAGGTGTGATTCCCACGGCATTCTAAACAGCTCAGTTTATCAACCACTTTCTCTTCCAACCTGTCCCGTCACCAGAAGCCAGAGGGTTAGTCCGGTAGTCCCTAGTCTGCCCAGTCCTTCTGTACATCTCTTAGAAAAGAGTGAGTTGTGCAGTAAACAACCTTGGTGCTGAAGAAATATCCTGATTACTAAACATCCCAACATTTAGGGCCAGTTCAGATGTTTTTTGAATTCATGTGTTTTACCATGTGGGCAGTAACTACATGGTAGCTTAGCTGTGTCATGGGTCAGGGAGAGCTTATGTGATATGAAAGACAAGTCAAGTAATATTGGGCTGAATCCAATGTTATGAGAGGGTTACATCATCTCAGCAAGAATTTCCCTTCCCATTCTCCCCCTTACAGCCCACACACACACACACACACACACACACACACACACACACACAGATCCACAAAATCTACTTGGAGAGTTTCCCCCAACCCTTCTGAACAGATTTGGGTGGCTTCCAGGGACTGCAGGTGAGTGGAAGAATGAAATCCATCCGCAAAGAACATATTGGATGCAACTCAGTGTTCCACTGGGCTTACCAGTTTTCAGAAGCCCATTCCCATGCATATGCACCCAAGAGTTAAAGGCTGTATTAAATGAAATATAAATCCCTTTGGGTTTGAGCCAAACTTCATTATATTCATATTAGGCCCATTGAAATCTATGGGGCAGCTTAATTATTGCTAACTTAAGTTTCAATGGGTCTACTCTGAGCATGTCTGAATCCAACACAGTATCCCTTCATTGCAGGGAAAAGTGAATGACTAAATGGGAAATGCTGTGGTTATTTGCAATACAAGATCTGCTTTTAATCCAAAGTGTGGTGTGGAGAGCCAGTGTGGTGTAGTGGCTAAGGTGTTGGACCGGGAGTCGGGAGATCTGGGTTCTAGTCCCTACTCGGCCGTAGAAACCCACTGGGTGACTTTGGGCCAGTCACAAACTTTCAGCCCAACCTACCTCACAGGGTGGTTGTTCTGAGGATAAAATGGAGAGGAGGAGGAGGAGGATGTATGTCACCTTGGATTCATTGGAGGGGAAAAAAAGGCAGGATATAAATGCAGTAATAAATCTGCTTTTCAATTACTCACTTCTTCCTGTGATGAGGCCCATCGCATTGCGTTGTGAGCACGATATGATGGCAGCGGCAAATTATACTGGAGACCTTGTTTCCTAAGTTGTAGGGGTTCGATAGTCTGCAGGAGACCCAAGTAAGAGTTTAGGGCAGGGGTAGGTGGGGGGAACATGTGACCCTCTAGGTGTTGTTGGAGTGCCTCTTCCATCAGTCCTAAGCGGCATAGCCAATGGAGAGGGATGGTGGAAGTTGCAGTTCAACCACATCTGGAGGGCCACAAATTCTTCATCTCCGGTTTAGGGGAAATTAGCAAGCAATTATAACTTTCTGCACTCCTACTTCACCAATACCCAGGAGTCACCGAAACCCTGCATCCTGCAATTCCAGCAGGTGGGGAGAGCAATCCCCAACTTGTCAGCATGGGGAATCCCAAATGAAGTTGAATACAACTAGAATGTGTAAGCTGTTTAATTTCATCCAGCAAAATTTATTTGTGCTATAGAAAGCCTAGGAAACAAGTCACTGGCTCTGCTGTTATTCAGAATTTTATTTATTTTATTTATTTATTTACAATATTTATATACCGGTCCCCATTCAAAATTTCGGAGCAGTGTACATGATAAAATAAAATAAAAACAGAATAAAACACCTTAAGACAGATCTTTCAAAGAAGCAAAATGAAAAGTGAACCTTGAGCTGTGGCTGGTCATTAAGGAAAGGCTTCCTGGAATAATGACGTTTTCAGGAGGCGCTGAAAGGAATACGAAGTTCTTGCCTGCCTGACCTCCAGAGGCAGGGAATTCCATAGGAGGGGGACCACCACACTGAAGGCTCTTCTCCTGGTGGACTCCAATTGGAGGATGGGTCTATATGGAACCAATTTAAGGATCAGTTGTGTCATACAAGGGGGAAATGACATTACAAATGTCCAGATTATTATACTTTATGAGCACTTTCTGCAGGGAGAGAGTTTCCAAAGCAACTTTTGATCCCTGTGTGTTTAATGTGGCTTCATTAGAAAACTGATAGATTACACTGTTGACCCTTTTAAAAGCAGTAAAAACAGAAAAAAAAGAGGGTTGGTTAGTTGAATATTATTATTATTATTATTATTATTATTATTATTATTTATTTATTTATTTATTTATTTATATAGCACCATCAATGTACATGGTGCTGTACAGAGTAAAACAGTAAATAGCAAGACCCTGCCGCATAGGCTTACATTCTAATAAAGTCATAGTAAAGCAATAAGGAGGGGGAGAGAATGCAAACAGGCACTGGGTAGGGTAAACAGGCACAGGGTAGGGAAAAACTAACAGTATAACTAACAGTCTAAAGTCCGAGTAACATCAAGTTTTAAAAGCTTTAGGGAAAAGAAAAGTTTTTAGCTGAGCTTTAAAAGCTGAGATTGAACTTGTAGATCTCAGATGTTCTGGGAGAGCATTCCAGGCGTAAGGGGCAGCAGAAGAGAATGGGCGAAGCCGAGCAAGGGAAGTAGAGACCCTTGGGCAGGTGAGAAGCATGGCATCAGAGGAGCGGAGAGCACGAGCGGGGCAATAGTGTGAGATGAGAGAGGAGAGATAGGGCGGAGCTAGACCGTGAAAAGCTTTGAAGGTCAATAAAACACCACCTTTTTCAATATCGGTAAGAGCCAATGGCTTCAAATGCAAATATTAAAATGCGCACAGGCACAATCCACTAGGAGCCTTTCCTTCAGTTGATGCCTTGAAATGAATGGAATTAATGGAACAGCAGGATGTAGTTTATGTGTTGTTTACAAAGCAATGCTTCATTTTTTAAAAAAAAAATCCATAGGTTTGATCATTTATAATATTGTTACTGAAAAGAGATACTGTTTTCTTCTGCTATGGCTAGAATTAGGCGTAGGCTAGCAGTTCCCTTAGTACTTCTTAAAAGAATGATGCCTGCTTCCATTGGTGACACCTCTCTTTATGATGTAGCTTCTATTAGGCACTACTCCCAAACCAATGAAATCTTGTTCATTAGCCAGTAGGATGGGGGAACTTCTTGACTTTTATCAATATGTGTTGCTGCAAAGGTTTTTTTTTTCCTTAATAAACATTTCCTTTTAAAGTTCTCCATAAGTCTGTTCTTTATGTCTATCTGGGAAATTGTATTCAGGTGTCTGCAGTACTACCCAGAATGTTTGAAAAGGCATTTTGTTTGCATAGTTCCAATGGTAACTCCCATTTTACTATTAGCAGGCACAGCTGTTTGGTCTAGAAATGGAGGGCAAGCATCATCATCTCCCAATTATGAAGGTCCCTTACACTCTTTGGTATGTTTTTGACTGGTGACCTCCTTGGTGTTAGTATTTTACTGCTGTCTACTTCTTCCTTTTCTCATCCACTTTTCTAACACAGGTTTTCGTCTTTCTGGTCATTGCAACATGCTTGGATTTTTTATATATATTCTCTCCTACTACTTCCAAATTTGGTAATATGGGGATCCACCATTAAATATCTTTACCTACATTGTTAATATACACTCTAGCCAATAGTAAAAGCCTAATGCATAGAAATGTGACACAGAATGTAGAGTTAGATGCAGAAGATGAGGATGTGTACCTAGAACAGAGTTGAAAATTGTGCAGAACAAACCACATTGTGTGTTAGGATCACACTTTTATAATAAGACAGTGAAATCAATGAATGTTCTAATTAGGGACTTCAAAGAAAGGATGATAAAAAGAGGGACTTATTTAAATGGAAAAAAATTAGAAGAGAAGCCATCCAATAGCATATTATGGATAAATAGGCAGAAAACCTTCATGAGCTTTGTAGTGCTCCATCACTGATAGTAAAACACGCACATAACACACGGAGTATGTATGAGGACTTCATGAGTGACAATACTAGATAGAATCATGCAAAAACTCAGGATCAGAATATTTGCTTGACACAGGGATGATTTGGATTACAACATGTGGCCTATTAAAGATACCATGCCACTATCACGGGGGAATGTCTGATACCAAACTGTATTGCTGCAATCACATTTAGGATCAATAGTTCATAGTTCATCTGGTTCAAAGTAAATCCATCTGAACCACTTTCTGCCACCAAGTGATTTTTGCAAAATGTCCATTTGAGAAGGAGATGCCTGTGGCTGATACTTCCATGAGGAACGTTTATTGGCATCCTTCACCTATACATGCCCATTGAGCCTAAAAAAAACCCTTCAGCTTTCAGAGCATGTGATGGTAACTAACACGTTTAACTCAACACAAGGTTGGCAACTTTATGTCATGGTAGGAAGGCAGCAGTGCTACAAATTATAGATCTCAGGATCCCCCCCCCCCTCCAGCTTACTGTCAGTAGTCTGGAATTGGCTTTGTTCCTCCCTATATAGAAAGACTATGGGCAGTCAGCCTCTTTTTTCTTCCTAATTAGGTTACAGGAAGAATGCAATTTTTGAGCCAGGATGCAAAGATCCACTTAGCTAGTTTCATGAAGAATAGGGCATTTTGGACTTGAGTTCCTTGAACAATAAACCTACACCCACACCCAATACTAAGTGGCAAAACACATATTTATTTGATTTGATTTGATTTTTATCCCACCTTTCTACCAAACATGGCACTCAAGGTGGCTTACAAGCACTGATAAAAACAACAATCAGCAAATACATTAAATAGGAATTAAATGAAAAGGAGGACAGGGCTCCTGTATCTTTAACAGTTGCATAGAAAAGGGAATTTCAGCAGGTATCATTTGTATGCATGCAGCACTTGGTGAAATTCCCTCTTCATCACAACAGTTAAAGGTGCAGGAGCTATACTAGAGTGACCAGATTTAAAAGAGGGCAGGGCACCTGCAGCTTTAACTATTGCGATGAAGAGAGAATTTCACCAGATGCTGTATGCATCCAAATGACACCTGCTGAAATCCCCTTTTCAATACAACTGTTAAAAATACAGGAGCCCTGTCCTCCTTTTCATATGGTCACCCTGCATTAAAACACAATTAAAAATACAACAGCAAGAGAGTAAAACCAGCATACAGCTCAACAGACTCGCTTACACACTAAAGACATGCTAAAGGATAGCAGAGAGGGAGCAACCTAGCCTCCTTTGGCAGTGGGTTCTACAGCCGGGGAGTGGCCACTGAGGAGGCCCTGTTTTGCATTGCCACCAAACATACCTTCAAAGGTGGTGGTCTTGAAAAATCTTAAGAACCAGGCAGGCTCATATGGGAGAAAGTGTTCTTTCATGAACATTTAACACTAAGGGAGGTTTCAAACATATCTTATGGCAAGGGAGAAAGGAAGGGATATGGTATTCAAAGTAGGGGAGGGAAGCCCCATTAGGTGCAAATAAAATTGTGTATAATAGCTTGTGCTAGGTCCACTTTCCCAGCCTGGTGCCTGCCAGATGTTTTGGACTAAGGCCTAATCTACACCAAGCAGGATATTGCACTAAGAAAGTGGTATGAAAGCGGCATATAAAAGGCAGGAGTCACACAACTGCTTTATAGCAGTATTGAAGTGCACTGCAGGATCTACACTACTGCTTTATAATGGTACTGAAGTTCACTGACAACAGCTGGGGCTCATGGCACATCTATACCAAGCAGGATATAACACTATGAAAGTGGTATATGGGCTGTGTCAATGGGCCCCAACAGTGGTCAGTGCACTTCAATACCACTATAAAGCATTAGTGTGGCTCCTGCCTTTTATATACCACTTTCATACAGCTTTCATAGTGGAATACCTGCTCTTAGTGTAGATGAGCTCTAAAACTCACAGCATTTCTAACCATTGGCCATGCTGGATGCTGGAGCTGATGAGAGTTGAAAGTCCCAAATATCTGCCCCAGTGTTTGCAATAAGGATAATGTAGTTTACTTCAGAAGCATTCTTGGGAATTGTAGAAGTAAAAAAAAATCCTTGGCAGAATGTAGACAAAAGTACACATTGCTGTACTTCATTTTGTCAATTTAAGTAATTCCTTTTTTTTTTTTTTATGAAGTAGCCCATTGAAGCAGACATTACATTTCTTCAAAATCAGTACCACTACTCTTTCTGGCTTTAAACAGTGGGAAAATGCAGTGGTAGCAAAGGAGGCTTCTCCAAAAAACATGCAGGGGGTTGTTTGTGTTGTAGGCAAGGCTGAATTACACAGTTTATCACATGTTTTTGTTTTGTGTGTGTTTTAATCTAACACTGGCTGCGTAACTCGAAGGCTTGTTTATGTGAAGCAAACCCATTTAAGTTGTGCTAATGTTCTGAAAGCTGTTTGGGTATATGTACTGTGGGGAAGAAGGCAGAAACTATGGAAATGAATAGTAACCTAAGACGTTCCTTCTTATTATTTCTTTTGATTGCAAAGGAATAATAGGCCCTAACAAAGCCTGCTAGAGGTCGTAGTGCACAACCTACTAACTTTCACTTGTCTTCAAAAGGATCACTCAGGAATCCCAAGTTCTGGACTGCAACTCAGTGAATTTAAAGATTTTTAAATGTCATAGCAATTTGATATTTCTAAGCAATACAAAATGTTTCAAAATCAGAGAGCAACATATGTACTGTAGAAGTTACGTTCATGAGGAATCAATGAACCTGTTTTGCCCATGAAAATGAAAACTGTCTTTTTGTCAGCAGAACTTCCTTATTTTCCTAGAATGCTAGTTTGGGAATCATTGTTTCAGATAAGGCATTTCAGTTTTCTGCGGTGTTCGTAATGTAAAATACACATTCAGAAATAGCCCACCTACAAGCAACCTTCTTCCCCTTTTCCCTTCCCCTGTCTGGCACGTAGCGATAGAGGTGCTAAATGTGCAGTTCATAATCTCTGTTAGTTTTGTCTTGAGCGTTAAATGGCCCTTCAAATTTGCTGATGCTTCTCTTGATTTGTTTTTCATAAACAAACAGCAAAGCCGGATTGAAGACCGCTTGGAAAGACTGGATGATGCTATTCATGTCCTCCGGAACCATGCAGTGGGGCCTTCAACTACGATGCCCGGTAGTCATAGCGACATGCATGGCTTAATAGGACCCTCTCATAATGGAGCAATGGGAGGGCTTGGGTCAGGATATGGAACAGGTCTTCTTTCAGCCAATAGACATTCGCTAATGGTAAGCTATAAAGATTAAATACTACACTTTAACAAAATATATAATGTGAAGCAATTCAGATTTTTGGACTGTTTTTTCCCCAGGCTTTTAATTGAGGCACAATTTCGTCGCTCAGAAACTATATTGTATATACAGCAGTAGCACTGTACTAATATTTGTTAGTGCAGTAAGATGCTTGAAAAGCATACTCATATTACACAGAGAGTAGTTACTCCTCTATGTATGTTCTAAAGGCATCTGTTGCCTTTATATTGTACATACCATATTTCTTCGATTCCAAGACACACTTTTTACCCATATAAACATCTCTAAAAATGGGGTGCGTCTTAGAATCGCGGGTGCGTTTATTATTTCTTAGAATCAGCGCTTTTTTTTTCCTGTTGGTGGTACTGAAATTAGTGTGCGTCTTACAGTCGATGGCATCTTACAATCGAAGAATTACGGTATTTATGACTGTAAAATCTATTGTTCTCTGAATGTTTTCTGGTCATGCTTTTAATCTCTGATTGGCAAGAGGCTGCTATTCTGTTGCATCAGTCTTTACTAAAAGTCTGTTTTCATTATGATATTTTTGACTGAAATGTATTTGCCTGTTTTTGTATGGCCAATAAAGATTTAGGATGGGAAAAGTGCAAAGGAATAACCATAGTGGTGTTTAATACTATACTAGCAGAAGTCCAGACTTTTGTGGATAGTTGGTGAGTTTTCCTACCCTCTCAGGGTGTCTCTCCTAGTACCCCTGCTTCTTCTGTCCAACAACAGACTGGCAGGCAGCCTTCGTAGCCTCTACTACTCTTTACAGATGAAATACACCTGTCTAACTGCCTCCAAATTCCTTAAGTATTTTTTTAAAAAGTCTGCACAAGCAAAAGGATGGGAGCTTAATCCGCACTCATTCCTCCTCTCTAGAAAAGACTGGTGGAAGATTAGTCTTCTGGACTTTCAGCAAAATCATTGTTTATTCTCCTGAGTGTTATTGCCACATCCTCCTACTGAACATTAGCTGTGCATGCACCATGCACAGACATGAGGTGCCAATGCCATTGTGGCTTACTTTTTTTGAAAAAAACGACAATCTTGTTACTTATTTTTTGGAATATATTTTTAAAGAATATATTTCTGCAAACTAATGATTTTTTTTTAGAGGGTGGGAATTCAACTGCACATCTACAACTTCTGTAAGGGTGCAATCCTCTGTCCCCTAGCCAGTGTCTGGGGGACATCGTATTTTTTGGTTTCTAGGAGCCAAGGTTGTAAGTGACTTCAGAGTTCAAAACCTGCACTCTCCACCCCCTCATAGTTGGTGTGGTTGTTCCCGCGCCAGCTACATCACACTTGTAAACGGAGCACAGAGATGGTGATGCAGCTTCCTGAGAGCATCCTTGCTTTGTTCCCTCCCAGAAGCCCACGCCTAGATGAGTGAAATCTCCCATCTAGGGAAAACACAGGGCAGCCAAAGCACAGAGGCGAAGATTGCCTCCATGCTCTGGCCACCTTGCATTGAGTATCAGCAGCCTCTGACTTAAGAGTCTGCCAACTTATCAAGATAGGATTGCATCCTAAATTAGTTAACTTTGTGGCCCTTTACAGTTGAACTACTGCATGGCAGAAGCATTTAAATCGATCGAGTTGCTAATTCCATGGCCGGCCCCCTTCCACAAGCTTGGGTGTTTAAACATTACCCCAGCCACAAGCCACACAGGAACCGCTCAGACAAAAGCAGTTTCTATGTGACGAGGGTAACATTTTAAGATTACTCCACAATCTATGCAGAGCAGAGTGTACATCTCTTATAATTAAGAATCCTAAATTTTCTCTCCTCTCTTCTTTCTATCTTCACTCAACTTCTTGAAACAAAACTAACTTCATTAGATTTGAAATAATAGTGGATACAATCTCCACGCTTGAAAACAAGACATGGGATTTTAGAGAAAACCTACAGTATGCATATGTTTAAGTGCTTACTTCTGAACACACCTGTATTGGATTGGTCTATGAATCTGGTATTCATAATGTGTTAGACACCATCTTGCTAATAGTTCCAGGATTAAGTTGTTAGGGTTAACTTTTCTTTTTGTTCCTCTATGATAAATAACAAAACACATGCAACAGCACTGTAAAAAATCTACATCTCTGAGATAACATTAAATGTCCAAATGAGTGGTTTACATTCTGTTCTGCTTTTAGACCTGTATTTAGTCACAAAGAATTTGCATGGGTTCCATTTCACTTGACATGTTGTGCTGAGAGAGTTCTAAACAAGTGTTGTCAAAGTGGGAAGCCAGCTGAGAAGAGCCTACAATAGGGACCAATTAGACCTATCACTCTGGCCAGAAATCTATGGCCAGAACATGCACAGAAAAGAAAAGAAAAGCTTGCACAGAGTTATGGAGTAGCCTCGTAGCATTTAGCACAACTGAGGAGAAATGCTGAAAAATATAGGGATTGTTTCAGTAAGGCATTGTAGTATGTAACACTACAGCAGTGTGCTACATTGGGCACTGTATGAAGTAAAGTTACACTTTAAAAGCAAGGAATCTGGGACAGGTGTGCTTGGACAAATACTTGCTTTTAGCCCAGGTTTAATGGTTACAAATCAGTGTTGCTGTATGTAGCCAGGCTCCCAATTCATATCGAGATGAAAGGCATGGGATTTATGGGAGTTATTACCAATAAATTTTGTTTGTTATTAAAGATGGAGGGAGAAGGACCATTTAGATGTAGGAACTCTGCAGAGATCACCTCTTAAAACTAAAGTTAAAAGCAATTGTGTTTTGAGCACTGCATTATTATAAGCTAGAAGCGGACCATTGGCATTTATAGATAACGACATAAATGTTTGCTGGAAATAGTCTGCCCACTAGACTTTTTCCATATCCCCATTCCCTGCTTTCCCAATAAAATTAGCCTGAAAACAGGCATGATTTTGTTTCTGTATAGCAGTTGCTGAGAATTGACAGAAGCATATTCTGGATTGTAATTTAGCTTGCCCTCAGGTGATGCATTATGTATCCCCTGGGATACGTAGAATCTTAAGATTTGGGTGATTCCATGCGCAAACGCATAGCACGTCATGTTTAAACAATACTGCTTTTAATGAAGAAACCTGGCTCTATTAAAAGCCAGATCTGTGACTTGCAACTATTTCTGTGTATCTGCTCTCAATCAAAAGAAAGAAGGGTGGGAGGGGGTCTACTCCCCCTCCCTTTGGTAGCTTTTTTTTTTTTTGCTTTGCATATGTTAAACTGATGCAACATGCACCCAGGGCATCACTTCAGAGAGAGTTGTTCCATAAATATGCACTTCCCTCTTATATGCCAGATGTAGCTGAGGAAAAGACTTTGGCAGGGAGTGGGGGGGGGGGGAGCAACCCCAGAAATGTCAGCTCTGCATATAGTACTTGATGGAAATATCTGACCCTTGAATTTGGGTTGCTGCAATGGGAGAGCAGGTATTTGTCTTCTACTTTCTCGACGTTTGTTTGCTTTGATTATCAAATGGCAATTATGCAGCATATAAAGCACGAAACTTTGTTGCTTTTGCCGTTGAACTGAAGTTCTTGTTTGCTTATTTGAAATTCATAAAATAATAAATGAATCTCAGGCACAAAGTACATTTAAAACGGAAACTTCAGTGAGAGGCAATTTTGGAAATGTATCCACCACTCCACTCACACAGACACACAGACACACAAAGTCCCCCACCAAAGAAAAGCGTTGCATATATCACTCTTCTTTCTCCTTGCGGGATTCCCCCTCCCTCCGCCGCAGTTCCTAGTAGTAGTTCATGGGCAACATTATTCACTGTCTGAAACTAACTTGTGAGAAAGCATCAGGGCTGCTATTTTCTTTCTGGAAAACTGGTCTGAATTTTGAAGTAAAAACACAAGAACAAAGGAAATAGTTTTTGAGTAGAGTCAGTCTTAAGTTAGCCTTTGACCATTTGATACATTCCACGCTGAAAAGGAAGTTGAAGGGGGGGGATTAAAAAAAAATCAAGGAGGACACTGGTAATGTTTTCCACATTTGAATTTTAATACATGAAACAGGCTATAAAACTTTGGCCAGCTGCAGTAAATAAAGTAGCAGTGGGAGGTATGGACCGGAAACTTGTTCAGAATGTGCTGGTGGTGGGAGTTTCTTTGCCCACTGTACACCTTCCTTTGTCAGCTTTGTACCTTCTTGTTGTTGGGGGTGGGAGGTATGGAAGTATGCTAAACGTAATCTGAGATTTTGCCCAGAATGTAAGTTTGAGTTTCCAGAAGTCCTTCCTTATCAAATAACCAACATAAACCCAGTATTAATTTTATTGCTCGATAGCAAGAACAACTAGATTAATAGCAATTATAAAAGGATTAATAACTTATTAATAGTAATAAAGAAAAGCATGTATGCAATGTTCTCTTTCTCTCCTCCTGAGTCATCTTCTAAACTCATCTTTTCCGGGAAGCCTTTGGCTTATCTCCTTAATTCCTGTTGTCTAACCCACCACCACCACCACCCTCAAAAAGCTTCTCCCAGGGCCAGGGGAACCTGCTGAACATTGTGGGTTGTGTATTATAGGGCTGCAGTTGAAGGGGGAATTCACCAAAATAGGAAACCTCCCACTGCAGCCCCATAAAACACAAAGGGAAGGAAAAATGAAAAATCCATTGCATGCGTGCCTTCCGCTCGCGCAATGTTGGCTTCGACCTTAATCCTCATCTTCATCTACAGTCCCAACTGTAATGAAGCCTAAGTATGTGACAACTGAATTTCCTTACTTTCATCCCTTGCTATCCTGTTTTGCTCCATCCTCTGTTGGCTCTCCCACTGGGCTGGTTCGCACCACACCTCAGGCCTCTGTGGTTTAATTTAGATGTGGTGACTGTCATGCCATGCCAAGCACCCATGGTCGCGATTTTTGCGTAGTGCCCATGGGCACTTAGCTTACTGTGGTTTGTCGGGTTGTGCAAACCAGGGGAGCATGGCTTGTTGGGAGTGGGCAGCATGGCTTGTTGGGAGTGAGCAACAACCCAAGAACAGCCCATGGCTTACTTAACAGTTGCTGCCCAGTCCAACACAAGCCACAGCAAGCCACAGTAAGCCAGACACCCACAGGTGCCATGTAAAAATGGCGGCCACAGGCACCCAACATAACACAACAGCCCCCACTGCTAAACTTTGATCTCTAGCTTGTTGGGACAGGGAACTGACGTTTTTTGTTTATGAAGCTCAGATGTGTTGTGTGCATTTATGGTTCTGTATTCATAATAAAAATAAATGATAGATTGTGCTACAGTCCTCAGCTAGGCATGTATAGAAAATCCTTTAACCTCACTATTGGAGTCACTTCTGGGATTTCAAAGAGATCATTACATTATGCCTTATTCTTGTTTTGACAAACCTTACATTTATCTCCACTACCATTCAAAGAACTGCAGGATTAATTATTAGCCAAGGGGTTGTGTGTGTGACTATCTTTGGTCCAATGACAGTTTCCTCTGAAAAGAAGCAGCTTAGTGGTTCCCAGAAACACACATCTCTTTTACCTTCTTACCTCTGGCTTATGGCTGCTGAGTTTCCAGGAACGCGGATTCCACTGTGCTACATAAAATGGAATAGCTGGGAGTTGAGAAAAAGATACAGTAGAATACAAGTTCTGCATTGTTCCACCAGGGCCCAAATCTCTCTTCAACCTTGGCCAACCAGATGCCACTGAGAAGCCCTAAAGGAAGTCATGACTGTGACAACCTGTTCGTCCGGAGATATTGTGCCTTTGAGCATGGAGGCTTTATTTCGCTATCACAACTAATTCCCTTGCTTCTTTTCGTCATTTTGCCAATGTGTCCAACCCTTAGTCATTTAATACATCTCCCTCCACTGACTGATAGTGATCAGTGAGTGCCATTGATGCAACCCATTGTTCTCAAGATGGCTTATAACAATTATTAAAACAATATTATTATGAAATAAAACAATATTAAAGCCCATAGTAGTTGGGGATAATGGGGATTGTAGTAAAAAAACACTTGGAGGGAAGGCACCACGTCAGGGAAGGCTCGCCTGCTAAATATCTGGATAAATAGAATTGATTGTACCTAGTGCCTGAAAGTCATGGATTGAACACCAGGATGATCTCCATAAATGGGGCATCATCAGAAAAAATACCCTGTTCCTTGGTAGCTGTCCTCCTAACTTCAGAAAGTGAGGGCACACAGAAGAAGGCCTCTGATGAAGAATGTAACCATTGGACAGGTTCATATGGGTGCAGGTGGTCCTTCAGGAACCCAGGTCCCAGACAGTTGGTCTTTATTAAAAGGCCTAATTAGGTTTAGCACTTTGAATTGTGGGCAGAAAGAAGCTGACTGTTGGTGAAATTCTTTAAGCATTAGTATGGCAAGTTCAGTCCTATTCATACCAGTTTGGAGAATATTTAAGCATGCAATCAGTCAATATTGCTTCAATCCCTGCCTTTTTTGTGGATTGTCTTATCCTGGGACAGAGGGAAGAGCAAGCAACGCCAGACAAGCTGTTTCCATTTTTGTTGTTAAGGATTTGTTGTTGTTGTTGTTGTTGGCAGTTTCTCAGGGCTGAGAATCCAGTGTTTAAGTTGCCACAAGGATCCTTTGCCATTAACATTCAGAATATTTTCCCATCATTTCATTTATATGAAATGCACCAAGGTTCAAGACCCCTGCCGGAGAAACGATGGGATCTCTAGGTGATGCCTGCAGTCACAACATGGAAGCCATCTATTTACAGTAGTCAACCCTAGTTGGGAACTTGAGTTACCAGGGGCTTCCCAGTAGCTCCACAGCACAACTGATATGGCCAGCAGTAAACTTGGCCAGGGCACAAGTGATGCAGGAGCACCAAGACTCCAACGTACGCTGCCACAGACACTATTAATCATGAGTGAACATCCCTTCATTTGCCTAAAAGGGGCTTGGTCCTTTGCAAGCACTCCACAGGCAGTCATTGTCATGAATAGCATTTCTTCCCCAGTGGAGACACTGGTACTTTTAGTCCCAATGACCTTGTTTGGAGAGGATGCTTTGCCAAGAAGCTGATGCTGCCACCACTGTCTCAACTGTGTCCCTCTTCACCTTCCCTGTATAAGTTGGGTGACCCTTTAGGGCAGTTGGGAAAGTGGTAGCAGGGGGGGAGGTGCAGGTTGAGTGAGGCCCCTGCTCAGCCTTAAACAACTCATAAATAATAATGCTTGTACAAGCTCACCATTCCGATTACTCATGACATCCTAGCTGCTAAGTCATCCTGAAGAGGAGCATGAGATAGGCAGGAGCTGGGCAGCAAAGAGACCTGGGGAATGACAGGGAGAAGCAGAAGGGAAGTTTCTACCTCCATACTTCAGGCATTATATCAGCCCGGAGGCTACGAATTTGCCAAGGAACAGCGAAGCAATCTCACAAAGTAGCTCCCCTATAGCCAGAAGAAGCTTCACACCCTTGTAGAGATACATATTCCTAGACATGCAGCAGATGCGGGTCAGGAAA
Source organism: Elgaria multicarinata webbii (assembly GCF_023053635.1). Taxonomy (NCBI): domain Eukaryota; kingdom Metazoa; phylum Chordata; class Lepidosauria; order Squamata; family Anguidae; genus Elgaria; species Elgaria multicarinata. Next base: position 105,075,957 of record NC_086176.1, read on the forward strand.
TTGCATGTGTCCAGGTTTTACAGCACACATTCTTTGGCCTTTTTGAAGAAATGTTTGCCCTTTACAATTTACATGGCCATTGTGGGAAACACCCAGGTAGCTGTAGGTCTAATAAAAATAACTTATTATCCTGCCTTTCCACTAACAAAACATATTGGGAACCTTATTTATTTATTTATTTGTTACATTTTTATACCGCCCAATAGCCGAAGCTCTCTGGGCAGTTCACAAAAATTAAAACCATAATAAAACAACCAACAGGTTAAAAGCACAAATACAAAATACAGTATAAAAAGCACAACCAGGATAAAAACCACGCAGCAAAATTGATATAAAATTAAAATACAGAGTTAAAACAGTAAAATTTAAATTAAAGTTAAAATTAAGTGTTAAAATACTGAGAGAATAAAAAGGTCTTCAGCTGGCGACGAAAGGAGTACAATGTAGGCGCCAGGCGGACCTCTCTGGGGAGCTCATTCCACAACTGGGGTGCCACAGCAGAGAAAGCCCTCCTCCTAGTAGCCACCTGCCTCACTTCCTTTGGCAGGGGCTCCCAGAGAAGGGCCCCTGTAGATGATCTTAAGGTCCGGGCAGGTACAACCTTGCAACTCTCTTTCTTACATGAGTTCCACAAACTCTTTAAGGCACATTGCAACTTTAGGGGGTGGGGTGGGGCTTTTGGGAGGGTTGCATTAAACAGCACAGAAGCTAATGCTGAGCTAGAGAGCATCAGCTATTGGGTGGTATAGACATATAATAAATACATAAATAAGTATTATTGGCCCTCATACTTCAAGGACTCATATGGCATCATCTTCTTCTCTCACACTCAGATCCATAGAAAGGAGAAGTGATCGTAGCTCCATAGAAAACCATGCAGGAAATTCCAGATGGAATCCTTGCATCTCCAGTTTAAAAAGAAGGATCAGGTGTCAGGCAAGGTAAAGACCCCAACCTCTAACCTTGGAGACACACTGCCAGCCAGAGCAGACAGTGCTGCTGAGCTGTATGGGCAAATATTCTGACCTGCTATAAATCCGCTTCTTAAAGCACAGTCTGGCAAGTTGTTCTTATTTGGCCAGTCGCCTGTCATGTAAGATGGGAGTTAGAGGATTTTAAAAGAGGTCAGCAAAAGAATCAGTAATTAAACTAATTTTAGAGATGCCCTCCCAACTTGTCCAGAGCTTTGCTTTGTACTACACATACCATAATAATTGATCTAAATCTGCTTAGTGAAATGCAACATGGGTTTAAATATAATGCACAAGATATGCTATCAAACTGGGCTTCGAGTGAATCCAAAGATGAACTGACTGGCCCACAAAAATGCACCACTCTAATTGGTTGTGAATCACCAAAAGAAAATTGAAAGAGGATTTTATAATAGCACATCTCCAAAACACACACAAATTGGCTGGTGCTGATAAGGCTTTTCTGTCTTGATCCAACAGTCACCATTCTAGGGTTTTTTGGTTTTTTTTACTCCTGTCATTCTACAAACATTGCAGGATTTTACTCAAAGGCATTAAAATGGGATTGCATAAGGTAGCATTTGCACAATAACTTCTGCGGTGAAATTGCGAAAGAGGCCCATCTATTTCATGTCCGTTTACAAATGAATTTATGACAACAGTTGAGCTGCACAAAAAATGCCTGGATGGATTGAGAATCCTGTGGGCAGAGTTCCACTGGCAGAGCACGGTACTCTTAAGTGCTTGGCTCCCCATTTTCCCTGCAGCCCCCCCCCCCAAAATCTGCTCCAGATAGTTGGGGGACCCTTGTAAACGGCAGAGGGAGTGGTCCAAGAGGCTGTGAGAATGGGGGAGAGGTGCTTCCTCCTCATTTTGCTGGATGCAAGCCCGTTTCGTGAACAGGGTTTATTCGGGCACCGTCCGATCGAACCTGTTATGTTTTTGCGATACTGCTCAACCTGCTGACAATTTGCCTGCTTGTTTCACATGACAACACACAAGAAGGCTCTCTGTGTGTGTGTGTGTGTGTGTGTGTGTGTGTGTGTGTGTGTGTTTAAATATCCAAATTAGATTAACTCATGGAATTTTCCACCCTTAGGAAATAAAGTAGCAGTTTATGAAGCAGTTGTATTCTGGCATTTATATCAAAATCTAAAGACAGAAACAACATGAAATTATTTTAAAGGCAGTGCCTTGTTTACTAAATAAATAAATGTATATCCTAATTGTGCCCTGTTTAGTATTATCATAATAATACCATCCGTTATCGTCACCACATTGCCTTTTTTAAAAGTTCTCTTTCACAGAAGACAAAGCATCCTTACCGCACTGAAACATTTTAAAAGGAGCTGCAGCAGATCGTTTTATACAATGTTTGAACCCTACGTAATTTAGTTAGCATTACTAATTCTGTGTAATTATATCATACACTTAAAATCATTTTTGAACGATGATGTTGATGTTTGGAGAGAGTGGTGTGTAGGGATCCAGCCATTATATAAAATGACACTTTTAAAAAAATTCCTAATACAATGACTTCATTCATTTGAAACTGGCTAATTAGGTGCATTGTTAAAATAGTAGTATTCGGTTTCCAAGTTTTAATTTAGCATTAGACCGCGTTCCCTACTTTTCTACACATGGATGGCTCTATTGTGCAGCTGGGTGTGTGAAAGTTATTGGAGAATGGAAGTCTCTGGGTAACGTTTCCCCAGCACTGCCCTGATTTCTATTTCCCCTGTAGCGTAGATGAGAAACAGCTGGCTTTTGTTTAAAAAGCTGTTTTGCAAAACGTCTGAATCTCGAGGTGTAGAGCTGAGGTCACCATTCAACAGGTGCTTAGGAACAAGTGGGAAGGAAAGAAGGATGGTTGAGCCTAGCTGCAAGAGTCTCTTGAAAGATATTTTCTCTTATTTAAGAAGGAAACATCCAACCTACCCGCTTCACTGTTTATTTTTACTCTGTGGGTTTCACTGACAGGCCATTACTTACAGCAAAAGCACTAATATTCCTAATTCTGTAGCTTTTGGATCTTGAACATCTCCCTATTCAGCCAGTACATAAAATGAATAATCATCTCCGTAGGAAGGAAATCATTGCTGACTCTATTTCATTGGCAGTGGCAACCCGTTGCTCCCCATGGCAGCTCACTTCACTTTTTAAAAGCTCTACAGTTGTTTCACCTTGTGCGTTAAACAAAGAACGCCAGAACAGCCAATTAAGGCACTTTTGCAGAGGGGGAAATGTGTGGTAACGGTAGGACAGAGGAAGCGCTACCCATAAGATAGCATCCCAAAGGGCAAAACCTCTCCTCAAACGTATTAAAACATTACAAAACAGTACACATCGGCTGTCTGTTAGGCACAAAGGAAATGCATCCCCTCCCATGGATTATTAACATCTGTTGGTCCAGTAGGGAATGGAGCTTAGCATTGTTATTTTTGCATCTCCAGAAGAAAATGAGTTTGGGAAGTTGGCTCTTCCAATTGAGTTGATTCGCAATGCCAAATAAAACATCCCTTTTACGTGGAGCTCATGGGTTTGAGTTGAGCAATGTTGTGATTTCTTCAAAAAATAATAATAATACTGGATTACCCAAGGCCACTCCCCCTCCCCCTTTAAAATAGAACAGAAAGAGCATAGAGGCATGTTTGGAGTACTGCCACACGGCCTTCTCTTACAGTGTGCATAAACACGAAAATCCGTTTTTTCTTGTTCTTTTTTCTTTTCATTTGTTTATAGCTGGTCTCTGCCTCTACTTAAGACGTGGCATTCTACCTCTCTCTCTCTCTGTCTCTCTCTCTCTCTCTGTCTCTCTCTCTCTCTCTCTCTTTTAAAGCCAAACTTCTGCTTTGCCACTTTCGGTTACATTTAAATGGATTTTGCATATGACTACTACTTGCAGAATGCCTTTTCATAAGCTGTTTGGAAAGCTGCTTATTACTCTCTGGTACTTTTCTGTATTAAAAGAAAACTGTTAAACTTTGCTATTTTTCTTGATTTAATGCTGTTCATAGTGACTCAACCCCCACCCCCGTTACTATGAAATCCTTTCTTTTGCTTTTGATCTTATTTATAGCTAAGCCACCAGTCATATGGAAACTATTATTGTATAGCATGGAGATGAAAGACTTTTCGGTGCAGTTAAATAAGAGTGAATAATTCGGACCAATAACATGCACACACAGTGTGAGAACCTGACTTTGTTGAAGTGTCCTTCGTCATTCTCTCTTTACTTAGCACTGGAGGTTTATAAGAGCTTTGCACAAACCTGCTTTCCATCCGGCTTATACATTTTGACAATCTTGGGCTCATGTTAACACACGTCACCTTATAGCCTGCTTGCCATCATCTTTTTCTTTTTCAGTAACACTTTGAATTGGATTGTGTGTGTGTTCCCGCCCCGCGCCCCCCAGCCCGCCCCCAAAAGGTCATCATTTTAAACTATGTTTAAATATGTTACTGGGATTTGCCATTATTTTATCTGTTTGGCTGTACTCTTCCAAATGTGTAATAGCAAATAACTGCTGTTACAAGACAATTTTATCAGTTTGACAAGCCAAACACACCTCTTAAACCCTTAGAAAATCTAAGATGTAGATGAATAAAATCCTTCCTTCGTAGATTTGATTGTGTTTTATAAGATTATCTGGATGGGTTGACAAAATCATTATTGGAACTGGGCAGGCAAATCTTGTATTGCACACATTTGTTTGGTTATTCTTAAAGGAATTGCACTGGCTGCCTATACGCTTCCAGTCAGATTTTAAGGTGTTAGTAATGACGTTTAAAGCCCCAAACGGCTTGGGACCTCGATACTTGAGGGAGCGCCTCTCCTTATATATGCCCACCTGAGACTTCAGATCTGTTGGAGGAGCCCTCCTCCGCATCCCACCAACACAACATATATGCTATGGTGGGACATGGGAGAGGGTTTTCTCTGTTGTGGCACCCCGACTGTGGAATGCCCTCCCCTTGCAGGCCCGGCTGGCGCCAACGCTGACTCTATTCCGGCACCAAGTAAAAAAGCGGCTTTTTAATAAAGACTTTAATGGTTAAATTCACCTGGCTTGCACATTGTTTTAACTGTTTAATTGTTTTTACTGTTTTTAAATTATATATTGGTTTTAACTTGATTAATGGTTTAATTTGTTTTTAGCGGTGTATATTTATAGCTTTATATTGTATGATTTTATCTGTATGCCGCCCTGAGATCCTAGTGATATAGGGTGGGATACAAATGTTTTAAATAATTAAATAAACAAATAATCTGAACATAGGAAGTTTCCTATATTTATTTATATATTATTTTTATTTATTTATTTATTGTTGCATTTATATCCCACCTTTTTTCCTCCAAGTAACCCAAGGCAGTGTACATAATCCTCCTCCTCTCCATTTTATCCTCACAACAACAAACCTGTGAGGTAGGTTTGACTGGTCCAAAGTCACCTGGTGGGTTTCCATGGCTGAGTGAGGACTAGAACCCAGATCTCCTGACTCCCAGTCCAACGCTCTAGCCACTACATCACACTGGCTCTATATACTGAGTCTCCCCTGAGTGTACCATCTCCCTTGATTGGTAGTGGATGTCAAAGGTTTCAGGTAATGTCTCTCCCTCCCTTACTGTAATAGAGGTGCCAGTGTTCTAACCTGGGACAAACTACACACAAATATATATTCAACCACTGCACTCCATTGGATATATCCATTGGTATATATAAGGTGGAAATGGAAGGAACGTTGTTGGGGGATTGAATTAAATTATCTTCAGGTCCCTTCCAAACTAATTAATCTACATTATATGTTTCACACATTTTCAATATCATTTGTACCAAAAGGTATCAAAACCAGGTAGCCTTGTTGGTGCGGCAGAACAAACATCACAGATTCAGTGATGGGATACTTCTTTAATAAGGGCCAACCAGAGTTAAAAATGCAGTGTTTAATCTTTCAAGCAGGTTGTTCAGGACGGGGATTGGGTAAAGAATCCAAAAAAAAAAAAAATGATGGGGGAAAGATATTTCTAGGATAAAGTGAGTTCTAGTTTATCCTAGACTACAGATTATTTCATTCCTAAAATCCAAGAGGTGGTATACATAACAAACATAATTAAATTAAGGCAAGGTCATGTGTTACGATTGCAAGTTATGCAAAGGCCTCCTGGGAGTGGGCAGTAATAAAGAAGGCTTTGTTTGGAAAACCATCCATACTATGTAATAAAGACGGTTGCCCAAACATGCCAACATATTGAGAGATACCAGGGAGGGTCATTAAAAAAGTCTTATAACCCTGTGTTTCTTTTTCCTTCTGTTTCCCCTCTATTGTTTTGCTCCTGTAGATCTTTTTGCTACCGAAGAAACATGTCACATTTGCCTCTGTTCACCCCTAAATCCGTCCCATTCCATTCCCACATTAATCTGCAATGTTTTTTTTAAAATCCATATGAAAATTTGCGTTTATATACAATTCGAATGTGCATTTCTAAATATATCTCTAACTTAACATCTCTAAGATCTTTTTTCCTCAAAACACACATTTTTGCACGTATTTTGATGAGGCAGGAACTGCATTAAAACATGTAGGGAAGTGCAAAGCCTGATGGATCAGTAAGTCCCAATCCGCATATTTGTCTGGGAGGTGCAGATCAGGCTGATTTGATTTGGAATTTGCAAAGATTGAATTCCTCAAGCATCCTTGGCCTGAAAGGGTGCAGGACCTACGTCTTTGACATGCCAGCCCCGGTGTGCAACAACAACACATAGCGCAAAGCAGGGGTAGACAGGTTTCAATCTTGCCTATTCTACTTTTCTCTTTTACCAGAATCTCCGTAATCCACAGCTGTGTGTAAATTTAATTCAAGAGTGCATACATTGGGTGTCTTTGCACTTAAGGCATAACTAATTTGTGTGCAATGAGTCCGGGCTGATTCTGCAGTGTGAAGCATGAATCCACAGTATGCATTGTTGCTTAAGGACATAAGTCATGATAGATCAGAAGAAGAGTCCATCTAGTCCAGCATTCATTGCAAGAATTGCAGCAACTGGGATTCAGGGGAGGGGCCATAGCTCAGATGTACAGCACAAACCTTCTATGCAGAAGGTCTTAGGTTCAATTCCTGACACCTCCAACTAGGCCAGGCAAAACTGGTGCTGAAAACCTAGAGGCCAATGATCTAACTCAATATAAGGGAGCTTCCTAGGTTCCTAACTGGCAGGAATTAGACTGCCCACCAGAAAGTGGCCAGGAGCCACCAGTGGTTCTACTCACCCTGAAACTCTTATGCCTCGCAGTAAGGAGCAAAGTTAAGGCACGCTAGAGAAGGAACGTGAGGCAGAAATGGGGTTTACTCAATAACATAGCCTCCTGAAAAATACATCCTTTTATAAACAAATAGTGGGCTCATCTACACCAAGCAGGATATTCCACTATGAACGTGGTATGAAAGAGGTATATAAAAACAGGAGCCACACTATTGCTTTATAGTGGTACTGAAGTGCACTGACAACTGTTGGGGCCCAGGACACATCTACATCAAGCAGGATATAACACTATGAAAGTGGTGTGAAAGCGGCATATGGTATGTGTCAATGGGCCCCAACAGTTGTAAGTGAACTTCAGTACCACTTTACAGCAGTGGGGTAGATCCTGCACTTCACTTCAATATCACAATAAAGCAGCAGTGTGGCTCCTGCCTTTTATATGCCACTTTCATACCGCTTTCATAGTGGAATATCTGCTCAGTGTAGATGAGCCCAGTGTCTCAGATCTACATGAGTCTAAGAGCAGGGTGTTAACCTCTACAAACTTTAGGGGCAGAAGACAGTTTATTTCATGTATAAATTATGAATTGCCCATCTTGAACACATCAGATAGCTTGTGCTATAAATCAAATAAATATTGGCAATTTACCCACATGGTTATGGATGTTGGAGCCCCATGCTGAATCCTGTACTACTATGCACACTTACTTAAGAAGTAAGCCTCATTGAGCTCAGTGGAGCTTACTTCAAAGTAGATGTGGTGTGGTGTAGTGAGAGATTTTGTTGTCCTACTGACCTTTTTCTACCCCTTGATGTTTGTGGTTGAGAACGCCAAAGCTGTGAAGATACACCAATTTCCCACATTTGCTTTCTCTTGAGAACTGGTTTCAATTCTCTTTAAAGTAATTATACCTCAAAAGTAAGGGTACTTTGAAGTTTTGTCCCTCAGTATGAAAAGAGTTAACTGTAAGCAGCAGCAGGGTATACTTCTCATAACTTCATAAGAAACCTTCTTCCATTGTTTTAATTTTTTGCAGCTTTTATCTGCTGCCCACAATTCACAAACTTCAGAGTAACCCCATCTGTGCGCAATAAAAGTTAACATTTGGACGAGTGTTTCTTACCACTTTTAAAGATGCACTTTTAGGACTAAATGTTGTGTGTTTTTCTCCCCACTTTAGAGCAAATAAGTTTTGCTTTCTTTTGATATGACAGATACTGGCAGGGTAATTGAAACTGGAATCTAGCACTCTGAGCCTGTCAGGTATAATTGATATTTCATGGGGAGATTACAATTCAAAGACACCAAAACAGTTTTCTGTGTCGATGGGTGTCTAATTACAGTGAGAATACATCGACTTTTCTTTCCGTGTTTACTGAATGGAAATGATCTCATCTATCAAATATGTGTACTTGAAAGTTAATGTGAATGAGGTTTTTGTGCCTGCTTGTACAGATGTAGCTGTTTGCAGAGCCGTGTCTACTCTGTGCAAGAAAAATCGACATTCAGGAAGGTAGCTAATGCCTGTGCCAAGAAAACACAAAGGGCACAATCCTGCATGGTATTCTTTAGATTTAATTGTGTGCTTATGCCATAATTATTTCAATCAGGCTTAAGCATACATAACATCCTTTTGATTGCACAGAAATTCTGCAGTTAGAATAACTTATTTACCCAAAGCCAATCCCCCCCTTTTTTTTGTATTCATTTTGTTCTGGATCTAGAACCAGACAGTGGAAGAAGAGAGGGCAGCTTGAGGACAGACAGACTGCAGGGTCGTCTGAACAGTCCCCTTAGAGTGACCATATGGAAAGGAGGACAGGGCTCCTGTATCTTTAACAGTTGCACAGAAAAGGCAATTTCAGCAGGTGTTATTTGTATGCAGGCAGCACCTGGTGAAATTACCTTTTCATCACAACAGTTAAAGCTGCAGGAGCCCTGCCCTCTTTTGCATCTGGTCAGTCAGGGCAGGGCTCCTGCAGCTTTAACTGTTGTGATGAAGAGGGAATTTCACCAGGTGTTGCCTGCATACAAATGGTACCTGCTGAAATTCCCTTTTCTATGCAACTGTTAAAGTTACAGGAGCCTTGCCCTACTTTTCATATGGTCACTCTAGGTTAATAAAAACAAGCATATTCACTATGCAGATTTTTGTTCCCAAAGCCAGATTATGTGTGCAACAATTGCATGAACACACTGGAGACACACAACTATTAATATATTGTGACCTTACTTGGAAGAGCTGACACTTTCATCTCACTTGAGCATTTTTCTCATGCCATGAATATGCACACATAAAACAAAGGTTGGAATTAGTTTGCGTTTTTGTCACAGGAAAAATGATAATGGATTCAGACCTAGAATGCAGCCAGGAGAGGTTTGTTGCTACAGTCACCCAGCATAAATAACAGTAGGTAGTGATGATGGCTTAATGGCTTCTCACATTGCATGGTCACATCTCAGCAACATGGCATTCTGAGGCAGGCAAAACATGTTTTCGTTAAGATGCTGGTCTTCAGAATGCAACCTAGTTCCAGGGATGTTTCACTGGATCGGCAGTCTAAATCTAAAGCTTGCTTTTGAGACCATTAGAAGGAAATACAGCAAATAAAGATTGAAAAATTGTGGCAAAATATGGGGAAACGGCGACAAAATATAATAGATGGAAAAAAATTGCGGCTATCTTTGCCAGTATATTCTGTAGAAATATTCTGCTTTACAGGCGTTACGTTCTGAACTGCTTATTGTAAACAAAAGACAGTGAAAATAAGCAAATGTCATTTTGTTGTCTTTGTTTATTGAAAGTCTCAGGATGCGTACAATAAGCTGCATTGTCCTTGCACACAAACTCAATTCAGATCAGTGGGGTGGTTCTGTTTTCAAATGGATCGCATGCTATAGCCTAATGGCGTTTACCAACTGCAGGGCTCCACGTAAGTACAATGGTCCTCAGGGAGAAATCTTTCCTGAAGCCATTTCACGTTCTTAGGTGCCTGTGTTTTCTAACCTGTGCCAAAGGAGCACATACAAGGTGTGGAAGAGTACATACTAGGGCTTTGATGTTTTATAACCTTAAAGGAACAGGCATTCAGAGTGCTGAATATAATTTCCCCCTCTTCCTCTTCATGTCTTTTCAACTCAACATCCATTCTAGTCATCCTTCCCCCAATTATCCTTCTGACAGTGATATCCCAGGCATAGAATCACAGAATAGTAGAGTTGGAAGGGGCCTATAAGGCCATCGAGTCCAACCCCCTGCTCAACTTGATGTTGTGCAGACTTCTACTGTTACTTTCTACTGTTAGTTTTACCCTACCCTGTGCCTGCGTACCCTACCCTGTGCCTGTTTGCATTCTCTTCCCCTCCTTATTGTTTTACTATGATTTTATTAGATTGTAAGCCTATGCGGCAGGGTCTTGCTATTTACTGTTTTACTCTGTACAGCACCATGTACACTGATGATGCTATATAAATAATAATAATAATAATAATAATAATAATAATAATAATAATGCAGGAATCCACCTTAAAGCATCCCTGGCGGATGGCTGTCCAGCTGCCTCTTGAATGCCTCTAGTGTGGGAGAGCCCACAACCTCCCTAGGTAGCTGAGGCAGTTGTGGGGGTGAAACCCTGACCTTATTAATCACCATTGATTTCCTGTCAAGCTATAATTGCATTATTGCAGCTTACCCCAATCTGGCACCCTTTAGATGGGTTAAACTACAATTCCCATCATCTGCATTTCCTGTCATCATCACTAGATGGTGACGGCCATGCTGGGCCACTGCAAATAGTACTCAAAGTGGCCAACAACAAAGAAGTACAAGGGGAGGGAAAGTACAACATTATAATTATAGCAAATACATTTAAATAAATCAATAGAATTAAGAAATAAATAGCAAATATGAGTTAAGCCCTATTTCACCAACGAATTGGCTTTAAAGCCAAAAGCCCATCTGAACAATAATTAATAATAATAAAGTATTTGCCTGCCAGATGAAGGACAATGAAGATAGAGCTAACCTGGCCTCCCTTGGGATTATCTGCCTCACCCAGGAACACCTGGAGCTGAGATGGCACAAAATGCTTGAACATCTTGTCCAGAAATGGAATATTGGAAGCTGGCCAGAAATTATCCAATATAATGGGATCCATGGAAGTGTTAGGTGATTTGTTGTTGTTGTTAAAAAAAAGTCTTACCAGCACTGTTGTTATTATTTTTATTTATTTATTTATTTATATAGCACCATCAATGTACATGGTGCTGTACAGAGTAAAACAGTAAATAGCAAGACCCTGCCGCATAGGCTTACATTCTAATAAAATCATAATGAAACAATAAGGAGGGGAAGAGAATGCAAACAGGCACAGGGTAGGGTAAACAGGCACTGGGTCGGGTAAAACTAACAGTATAAAGTCAGAACAAAATCAAGTTTTAAAAGCTTTAGGAAAAAGAAAAGTATTTGGCTGAGCTTTAAAAGCTGCGGTTGAACTTGTAGTTCTCAAATGTTCTGGAAGAGCGTTCCAGGCATAAGGGGCAGCAGAAGAAAATGGACGAAGCCGAGCATTATGTGGCCAAGTACTTCAGTTTTGCCTTTAATACCATTCCCTCAAGTGAGCAGTCTGGCTTTATTTCCTGGAGTATGGTCTGGTTTGATCTTCTTGCAGTCCAAGGCACTCTCAGAATTTTCCTCCAACACCACAGTTCAAAAGCATCTATCTTCCTTCGCTCAGCTTTCCTTATGGTCCAGCTCTCGCAGCCATAGGTTACTGCGGGGAATACCATTGCTTTAACTATGCGGACCTTTGTGGTCAGTGTGGTGTCTCTGCTCTTAACTATTTTATCAAGATTTGTCATTGCTCTCCTCCCAAGAAGTAAACGTCTTCTGATTTCCTGGCTGCATTCAGCATCTGCAGTAACCTTTGCGCCCAGAAATACAAAGTCTGTCACTGCCTCCACGTTTTCTCCCTCTATTTGCCAGTTATCAATCAGGCTGGTTGCCATAATCTTGGTTTTTTTGAGGTTTAACTGCAACCCGGCATTTGCACTTTCTTCTTTCACCTTTGTCATAAGGCTCCTCAGCAACTCCTTGCTTTCAGCCATCAAAGTGGTGTCATCTGCATATCTGAGGTTGTTAATGTTTCTTCCTGCAATTTTAACTCCAGCCTTGGATTCGTCAAGCCCAGCACGTCGCATGATGTGTTCTGCATACAAGTTAAATAGATAAGGTGAGAGTATACAACCCTGCCGTACTCCTTCCCCAATCTTAAACCAGTCCGTTGTTCCGTGGTCTGTTCTTACCGTTGCTACTTGTTCGTTATACAGATTCCTCAGGAGGCAGACAAGATGACTTTGTATCCCAGCAGAATCCCTATTCTGTCCTGAGCACCCACCTTCAGATACACACATTTAGAATCTGATCTAGATTTACTCTTTGCACCCCGTTGTCCTGAACCGGATGTGTTGTCCCACATCTGCAATTTACGTATCAATAAATGCTCCCATTAAAGCAAACAGGATTTTTTTTCATAAACAAACTGCACGTGTGTGGGAGGGTGATCTGAGTTGGGACCACAGTCCTTCCCGCCGCCCCAGCTAGGGTCTGCTTTCCCGCGGTTACTTTTGGTTATCTAAAAAGAATAGACATAGCTATGTACTGTGCTTGAGTACCTTATTTCAGTCTGAAAGAAGGAAACATCTTTACTTCTTATTCCGTCTTGAGCTTAGTTGCCGTTATCCATACAGATAAGAACATAAGCAGAGCTGCACTGGATCAGACCAAAGGCCTAGCTAGTCTAGCATTCTATTCCCACATTGGCCACCAAATGCCTATGGGGAGCTCACAGCAGGACATGAGCACAATAGTACTCTCCTACTTGTGTTCCCCAACAATCAGTATTGAGAGCCATTATGCCTCTGACATTGCAGGTACCATTTAGCCATTGTGGCAAGTAGCCATTGATAGCTTCATACCACATCTTGTTCCCAACCAGATAGGATTATTGCATTCTGTTTTGGAGACAACATTTTTAAAAGTATTGCTCTATCTCCTTAATCATTATTTATTTATTTATTTATTATACTTATATACCGCTCCCATAGCCAGGGCTCTCTGGGCGGTTCACAGAAATTCTAAAATTGAGATTAAAACAAGAATACAAAATTTAAAACTCTAAAACACAGTACATACACACATAGAGCATTATCTTTCTGCAGAGCACTATGATTTAGTTTAGTTTAGTATATTGCTCAGGCTTTTGCATGTACATCAAACTAAAAACACGAAGCAAAAAATGATACAGAGACTGGGTTTGAATTACATGCTTTAGCTCATCATGGGTTATTTAGCTGCCAACAAGCCACAGAATCTGCAGGCACCACTTTCCATATCCAACCTGTGCTCGGGGGTTGTTGTGTCGTGCAAATCCAGCAAGAGTGGGTTAAACAACCCTTGCATAACCCTAAAATAGACCATTGGTTTGTAGGGTTGTTTAACCCTTGCATAACCCACACTCACTGGGTTCACACAACTATTTATTTATTTATTTACAATATATACCACTCCCCATTCAAAACTTTGGAGTGGTGTACAAGATAAAATAAAATAAAAACAGAATAAAACACCTTAAAATAGATTTTTAAAAGAAGCGAAAGGAAAAGTGAACATGACAACCCTCAAGCAATAGTTGTATATTCAAAATGGTAGCCACACACAGCACCACCTCACCATGGGTTAAATAACCCACATCAGTTGTGATGGCATGTGAACAGGCACAAAGTGTCAACATAAAAAAGCAGGCTAATATAATAATAGGAATATAAGTAATTTAAGAAGTCATTAACAACTATTCTATATTTCTATGGTGATTCTATGACTGTATACTAAAAATTATCAAATTAGCTAACTTTGTGGCCTATATTATATTTTTCCTTTTTCCCAGAGCCAACTTAATAAATTTAGCAGTGTGGTATGTCACAAAATAATGTGTCCCACCCAATAAAAATAAGATTTTGTTTAAAGAGAAGTTATTTCTAATACCGGCAGTAAGGGGATCAAGATGCTGATGCAAGATCTACGCTACTGCTTTATAACGATTTTATAACGGTTTTGACAGCTGTTGGGGCCCATGACACATTCCATATATCATATTCAAAGTGTTATCTCCTGCTTAGTGTAGATCTGGCATAACTCTTCAAATCTAGATACAATGGGCATTCCAGAACAAAGTGAACCAGTTCTTGTGCCTTCTGGCATCTAAACGGACAATGTCTATTTGCCCTAAGTTGCCCACTATAGCATCCCTTAACCTCCAACTACAGGCTGTTTCATCTGCATTTAGTTAAGAGCAATCTAAAACCATATGGGTATATACAAGACAAATATGGGGGCAATTTCCCTGATATTCATAAAGGTAGGGCTATAAACTCTTTACACAGCATGTTGGAACAACACTTGGCCATTATTGCAGTGATGATCTGGAAGCCAGTATCTATCATACATCTTGAGACTTCCAGACAGGCACTGTCCTAGCTCCTTGCAAACAAATAGCCCACAGAGAAACCCAGTTTAGAAAAGATTTTATGCACTTTGGTTGTCCGTGATTCTGACACCATGTCTTCAAATGGCAGTAAAATGGGAGGAGAGGCCAGTTGAAAAATCATCTAAAACCAAGAATAAATACCCTTCTTCTGAGCTAAACTTTCCACTGAACAGCAGGCAGTCTCCCTTCAGGCAATTGCCTTGCAGGGTTGATCTAGGAGCACTGTGGAACTAAAAGAAGTCATGCTTGTTTTGCTAGAAAGGTTCTAGCCAAAAGAGGCCATTAATGCCAAGATAGGAAGACACATAGAGGATTCACAGGACCAGGTTTGTATGGTGACCATATGAAAAGGAGGACAGTCTCCTGTATCTTTAACAGTTGTGTTAAAAGGGGAATTTCAGCAGGTGTCATTTGTATGCATGCAGCTCCTGGTGAAATTCCCTCTTCATCACAATAGTTAAAGCTGCAGGAGCCATACTAGAGTGACCAGATACTTTAACTTTTGTGATGAAGAGGGAATTTCACCAGGTGCATACAATGACACCTGCTGAAATTCCCTTTTCTATGCAACTGTTAAAGATACAAGAGCCCTGTCCTCTTTTTCATATGGTCACCCTAAGTTTGCCATATGATTATTAGGTTATTGCATAACAGGTTTGCAACTTCCTTGGTTTTTCCCCCCCTCCTTACTTGATATCCCTTCAAGTAAGATATGGATAAGTTATCTTAATGAATTCTTGTGGAGAAAGACTGAATTACAACTGAATTTTGGTGTTGCTGATGTCAAACAGTTCACTTTGTGCCTTTAACTTTGAGCTGGCAATGAAAGAATGTGTGTGTTATTTGGGATTTTAGTGAGAAAACATAAAGATGTGTAGTTACGATGAATGCAAATAAACCTGGAAGGTTTTCTTAGGATATTTTTGATCCCTGTGGGGGACAGCATCTACCTGAGACTGTCCGGTGAGCGAAATACCTGAAAAGAGATGAAAGAGGCTGTTAATGCCAAGAAAGGAAGAGACATAGAATAACAATCAGAGAGAAGCTCAGTTATAAGCAATAAATGCAGAAGGTCCCAAGCTCATGTCCGAGCACCAGCAATGAAATGTTCTCTGGTAACTGGTGCATGAGCCCTGCCCTCTTTTGTATCTGGTCAAGAGGGCAGGGCTCCTGCAGCTTTAACTGTTGCGATGAAGAGGGAATTTCACCAGGAGCTGCATGCATGCAAATGACACCTACTGAAATTCCCTTTTCTATATAACTGTTAAAGATACAGGAGCCCTGTCCTCCTTTCCATATGATCACCCTAATTTATTCCCTTTTTAATTTTTAATTTATTTTTTATCAACTGGGGGGGGGGGGATAATGTACCAGAAAATGTTCTTGTACGTGACTGATGGAAATGACTGTGTTTCTGTTCCCCTCCCATTCATGTCAACTGGGCTAAAACAAGCAACGTTGTCAGAGGTCAATACCCATCCTGTCAAAATTCCGGGCATCATTTAGTAGAGTTTTTCAATGTGGTGAAAGGTCTTTTAAAATATATGACCGTATTTACATTGGTCAGGAGTGACCGACTCCATTGTCTTGGTAATAATGTGTTCCTTTCTTTTTTAAGTCAGTGTTGTCATCAGATGACAGATCCAGATGAAATCATCACAAAACTTTCACTAGCTCCACCCAAGAATGAAAACAGATCATTGTTTTACATGCCTGAACTACATTTGTTCACAGAAACAATAGAGCTAGCTACAGTTTTATTCCTTATACCAATCCAAGGCATACTTCTCTGTTAAATCTTTGTGATTTATTAACCATTTATTTAAAAGCTGCCTTTTATCTTTGTGAAGATTTGGACAGCAACCAATTTTCCTGGCCAAAATTTGGTCAGCAGCAAGTTCGGGAGAGGTGGGAAATTTCAGCACCCATACTCTAAAATAGTTTGCTAGCAAATAAGTTGTGACAGGCATTTTCTCCTTTACCACCTCCTCATCTGCCAATTAAAGGACTGCTAGGGGGCACTCTTCAGGGGTAGGTTTTGCCCCAATGGTTTATGGTTTCTGACCACTTACATTCAGTTATAGATTCTCAGGTATGGACTCTTACTTCATATTCTAGACCAGATGGCTCTTTCTTCTTCTCAAATATTCTAGAGTTTCTTCTTAAAACCTGGCCATTGAATCTAGTTGGGGAATATTCCATATAACACCTGTTTGTACATACACTTTGGCCTAATCTACACCAAGCAGGATATTGCACTATGAAAGCAGTATATAAAAAGCAGGAGCCACACTGCTGCTTTATAGCGGTATTAAAGTGCACTGACATCTGCTGAGGCCCATTGACACATACCATATGCCACTTTCATACTGCTATATCCTGCTTGGTGTGGCTCCTACTTTTTATAAACCGCTTTCATACCACTTTCATAGTGCAATATCCTGCTTGGTGTAGATCAGGCCTTCATCATCCAGCTATGACCTTGATTTTTAAAAAATAATCTAACAATGGAGAGTGTCATTTACACTTGCTTTTGATTAAGTGCGTTATGTCTATTAGGAACTTCTTTTTTCTTTTTTATGTTTTGGCCTTGATTCCTCTTTGGCAGAATTCTCTTTAATCTATCTTTCACTCTTGCCTTCCTGGTAACAATTAGACTATATAGTCTTCTATGTCTGATTGGAAACATTCCTTGGTTTTCTTAATCTCCACAAATACTGATTAGTGAATGATACCATTAGAGAATCAAAATACCATATTGTATGGACTCACAGGAGCTCTGATGTTGTAGGATGAAGCTATGCCCAAACTGGGGGGCGGGGGGAGAATGTTTGGAATAGCAGTAATAGTATTTGGAGAGGTTATTTAAACAATATTAGATCTATTTGGAGTTGAAAACATATCACAGTCTCATTTTTGCTTCGTTCTCTCATAGTAGAATTTTGAGCATAATAAAATTTTGGTTCTCTGATCTTCTAAAAGAACCTTCTTTATCTCAGCCTCACAGTGGTGTGACGATACCTTCAATGTTCCCAGTGACCCTGCTCCTCTATAAGGCTGCTCAAAAGAATCTGTGGCAACACAGCAAAAACATGCTCATTGTTTGGATTATTATTATTTAATATTTGCATTTTTTGAAGGCCTGCAAAGCAGACCCTTGTCATGTTGTTTAATCTTCTATAGCTCCTAATAGTTTTAGGCACGTTGTTATTAGTCATGGCAGCCACAGTAGCACTAGTAGAACATAAATAGCACTTTTGATCAAATTTCTGATTAGGAAAATATTTAGTATGACATTTAGAATAACGAGGTTGCATAGTGTTAAAAAAAATGTCCTTGTGTATCTTTTCTTTTTCTTAATTCTGTAACAGATTTAACTTACAGGTGTGCTGAACAGTGTGACATACAAAATAAGTAGGCATCTCCATTAAGCTGGCTCCATCAATTATGCCAGCAATACCATTATGTTGATATCATCATGCCTACAATGATGGCATTACTGGTGTGGTTAATGAAAACCTTTATTGATATATTAGCCAGAGTCACAGTGCTGGCAAGTACAGTACCCCTTTGGAACAGGAATTCTGTGGTTAATGACATAACAGTGAAGATTAATTTAGAATGGGTCTAAGCTTCTAGTTTTTGGAAAGGTGATATTTTTTTTATTATGTTTGCTTCAAATTTGGAGGGGGTGGGTGGATGTCAGATACTTCAGTAGCTTCCACTGTCAGAGGCTTAGCTGGCATTATGAAAAGGGGTAGGAAAAGGAGGGGGGACTGGCAGACCCAAGAATCTTATCCCTTAAAATGAAAGTCGGATGCCAAATTGAAATTCCTGCAGGATTTCTGATAGCAATGAGGGAATTGAGAAGCCCACAATTAAGCATATGGGCATTAAGATAATTGTCAGATCTGTTGGCGGACATGATAGAAGACAGATGGGTACGAATCAGTGCTCTCTACTGCAGCACCCTGGGAGAGACAATTTGACGTTTTACCTGCCTGAGCTCCTCTGCCATATTTGTCACTAAATATGCTGCACAGCATCTTACTGAGTGTTAAGTGTTTTTGCAGATATATAGGTGTGTGTGTGTGTACCTATAGCAGTACCTCGGCGCCCTCTAGTGAAAAGCTAGAGGGAACCTTGCCATTATTTTGAAATGTCCACATTTCCTTACAGCATGTCTCTCCCCATGCCAACTCTGAGGGTTGTTGTTTTTCTCCCTGTTCCACCTAAAGCACTCATATTAACGCCTCCCCTTCACTCTCCTGATACAGGTTGGGGCTCATCGTGAAGATGCCGTTGGCCTCCGTGGCAGCCATTCGCTCGTGCCAAACCAGGTTCCAGTTCCGCAGCTGCCAGTACAGTCTGCTACATCTCCCGACTTAAACCAGCCTCCAGATCCATACAGAGGTTAGTGCCTTGGCATTATCTCGCTGCTATGTTATAATCCTACACAGTTGTGTTAGTAAATCTCTTCGCAATCCTGCTGTAGGGCCCCTATTGAATCAACAAAACCCATGGACGTTGCACTGCCATGGCTGCTGGAAGAACAGATCAGAACGATCCATTAGCTCAGCAATGTGGATTCATTGATAGCAACACAATAGTAACAGCAACAGTGATTGTGCCTATAGGTTGCAGTCTGGATCTATATTCAGATTCATACCCCCAGTGAGGATATCTGAATGGCTGGTGGAAATTGGGAATTCTATGATACAGGAGGGGAGGCCTCTAGTATTAGGTATTCTGCTCATGGTGCACCACTTACCACTACTTTTGCAAGCTTCCAAATAGTTGCCACCATGCACCAGATATTTTGCTGTGCCTTGAAAAACGCCTGTAATATTAATAAATATCCATGCAACATTGTTTCCAAATTTGATCAGAGCCCAGTTGAAAACAGGATGTGGGTCATGTTGGAGCCTGGCCATAAAGGAGAAGGCCCAATGGTAGAGCATTTGCTTTGCATGCAGAAGGTACCAAGTTCATCTCCAGATATGGGTAGGAAAAAGCTCCTGTTTGAAACACTGGAGAACCACCATCACCAGTGGCCTGACTTGATCTAAAACAGTTTCCTAATAAAAACTATTAAGGTTGCAGTCCTGTACACACTTACATGGGAATGAATCCAATTGAACTCCGTGGGACTTTGTCTGAGGAGACAGGCATAAGATTGCACTGTAAAGTTAACTATTGTATGCAAAAACATTTCTTTTGCCCTACTCTGGTTGGTTTTACATGTTTTTGTAGCACAACAAAGCCCTACAAAATTTGTCTTGACCGTGAAGCACAGACCAGAGGGAGAGAGAGAATATACACCGTGAATTGCAATGTTCCCCTCATGGCATCAGCTCTCTGGGAAAAACTATCATTTTTTTCTCCAGCTTCCAATGCTTCCTTTTTATACAAAATACCAAATGTTTGTATAGCAGGCCCAATGGGAAAGAAAGAAAGAAAGAAAGAAAGAAAGAAAGAAAGACCATCTATTTTGTTTCAACAAATGCCCAAACACTTACGTATCCACATCAGATGTTAGAGTTGGGTGGGATCTTTGTAAGCTTAGTATAGATATTTTGTAGCAGACGTACTGGGAAGTGGGTCCGTTGATTATTTATTTATTTTTGCTGTTAATTGAGAATGACACTATGCCTCTGAGGACATGTCTACACCAGGAAAGGGAGCAGGGAGGATCTTGCGATGTGCTGATCTTGAGATCCTCCCACTGGGTTCACATGTGGCGCGCGACGTCCAGGGAGGAAGCAGGACGTTGTGCCTGCCATTTTCTTTTTAAAGCCAGGAAGTGAAGCGCACTTGGAACTCCAGCAAAAAAAAAAAGCCCCAACCCCACTCCCCCCACTCACGATGTCCCTGGACTCCCCCCATCCCGGCTCCTTCCCTCAGCTGACCCCCACTACTCGTGGAGAGGAGGGAAGAAGTCAGGATGGGTACCCACACCACCAGTGGTCCTCGGGATCATCCCGGGACTGTGGGGTAAAATGGGGGGAAAGGGCCTGCAGATATCCTGGGGAAATGGAGGGATCATCCCTACCTGCTCCCAGGATCCCCTGCGCATCATGTGGATGCACAGGGACAATCCTGGGATGATCCCCAGGATAAAGACTGGTGTAGACATGCCCTGACTGTTCTGCAGAAGACCAAAAAGGATCAACCTCACCTACATTCAGTTCACTCTGGTCATTCCCTGATATACCCAAGGGTTAGGGTTAGGGTTAGCCACTATTCCACCTGTTAGCTAAACCCATAGTATCATTCCATTACAGCAGACAGAAAGGGAAGCTCTGGCTGGAGTGTGGGGAACTGTATTTATTTACATAAGCAAACCTAGATAAATTTTTTTCAAGAAAGGAGCTTCCTTATTAGCTAGCATCTTTGTTTGCAGCATAGGTGTATGCTTGGTATGACAGAGGAAAGTGGACAGAATAATTCAGTAATCTTCATCATTATTTCTTAGTACTACAGTTTATATGGATCACAGAATGCTTGTGTATTATTATTATTATTATTATTATTATTATTATTATTATTATTTATTTATATAGCACCATCAATGTACATGGTGCTGTACAGAGTAAAACAGTAAATAGCAAGACCCTGCCGCATAGGCTTACAATCTAATAAAATCATAGTAAAACAATAAGCACTTAATCTAGTAATTTCTAGCCAATGAAAGTATTATTCCTTCCAAAGTAGCGCAAAATACACCAGAGCCACAATACCAGAGCTGGAAAACAGGTCTTAACAACTGCTTTCTTTATACTTCCTTTTGTAAAAGGATCCTCCTACTATTAATGAAAGGAAAGACAGTTCTGCAATATTTGCAGTTCTGAGGAACACGCATACAAATTTCTTAACACTGTTGAGTAAGAGCTGTTGCTGGGAAGTGTGAATAACATTTTATTTCCCCCCTCCTCCTCCCCCCCCCCAGGCATGCCAACTGGACTTCAAGGACAAAGCGTATCTTCAGGGAGCTCCGAAATCAAATCTGATGACGAAGGAGACGAAAACCTCCAGGACCCAAAATCTTCTGAGGACAAGAAGTTAGACGATGACAAGAAGGATATCAAATCAATTACTAGGTCAAGATCTAGGTAACAGTATATAATAGTGTCGCTTCATTTAATTCCTTTATTGGATTTTGATGAAGTGAACAGAACAGGAAGAAACTTTGAAGTTTTTTTTCCTGCCAGACAAAAGCTTATAAGAAGCTGATGGCCCTTTCTGGTAGTACTAAGAGTATCTGTTCGGATGCGTGTACGCTAGAAGGGCTGGAATTGGATGAAACAAGCAAATTTTAAATTGATACACACACGTTCACATTTATCTGTCTATGGTGTGTGTGTGTGTGTGTGTGTGTGTGTACACACACGCTCACTCTCACACACATACACACACGTGCACACACTACTATTGTAAATATTCAGATTCAGAGATAATTTGCTTGAAATTTACATATGAAAATGAATGTGTCTTAAAACAGATGCCATTTGTATAACAGTTTATGCCCAGTGGAATACATGTTTTTCCTCCTGCCTTTTTATGTACATAACTGTGAATGGATAAATCAATGTAGCGTCATCGGGTTAAACAGAGCTGTGCCTGTGTTACACCATCTGAGGCCTTTTGTGGAGCCTTTGGAAGGAGCTGAGTGATTTCATCACGTCTTGATCCCAAGAATGGCTTGGTTTCCTTCTGTAGACCAGCATATTTAGCTTACAGGCATCTATGGTCATAGAACGCAAGATTTTACTTGGATTGCCACTGGCCCTCAATCTGTTCTTCATGTTCTGCATAAGAAATACTGCAAAACATTAGTGAAAACTTGTCCTTGGATTTCATCATCAAAAATCTTTGGTAAACCCACCTTATATTCTACTCAGATTTTATTGCTTGAATAATAGAAAAGTGGTTGCGCACCGGACAAGCTGGTCTGTCCTTACCCTTTGACCCTACAAAAATTGAGAGATGTGTAGTTAATAACAAGAAATAAATACAATTTGGAAACTATTATACCACAGTTAAAGCTAATACGAAATCTATTGCAGATAAGAAAGAATGAAGCCAAGTAGAGAAACCATCAGTCATTGGCATTGGATATGATGTATGAAATGGAATCTCAAAAAAGGAAGGGTAGAAACAAGAAAGATCGGGGTTAGATGCACAAGCAGGTTGGAACCCCAAGCTTGTTCAACAGTTCCTAGAACTCCTTTCCCCCTTACATTCCTTCAGTGGGGTGATGGCTGAAGGAACTGCTTAGCCTATGATACAGACCTGAAATACTGTAATGGATTCCCTGAAGCCTGGGTACTTAACAACTGCATTCAGCTCTCCAAGCCCTCAAGACCAAAAAGGCAGACCAAAAAGGCAGCCCCTAAGTAAAACCTATGTGCTTATGTATAAGGAATGTATCGCTCACATACAACTAGAGCTGTAGAAGCACCTGCAGGTAGCTACAGACTGCTTTGCTCAGGATTGTGGAACTAAAGAAGCACATAGAGCTAGAGCAAATAGCAAATCTTCTAGAGTTGCTGGGATAGGCAATTTATGACCCCTCATCCATTCCTGGCCTGCCAGGGCTCCTCACCCACCTCACTCTTTGGACAAATTACCAACAGACCAGTCATTCCAGTGGAAGGGATAAAATGAAACCATTGAAGAAAAGCACACCCACACACCTGTGGTTTTTTTAATGTAATTTATCTATTCCCTTAGATGATCCTCCTTTAAATCTTTTTTAAAAATTTCTAATTATCACAGACAAATACAGAGTTGCACTTTCTTACCTTCGTAAAACCGCATAATCCCACAAAGTCATGCTACAGATTTTTGCAGCCAGGAAACAGAAAATTCACCCCCAAAATAAAATAGTCCCCCCAGCTACGTGGTGGCCATTTCGGATTGTCAGCAGACTGACTGAGTTAGGAGGACAGAACAGTTCAGCCAGAATTATTGCTATTATTATGATCTACTAGTATTATGATTATATCCATGAATACAGATTACAGAATGAAGTTTCATAATTTATCCTTGATAATAAAGGCCAGAGTTAATCCAGGATTTCAATCTCTGCACCTTTTATTGCCTTGGATTTTAGCAGGCACATCCAATTTCTTCAAAGTGGCACATTTGAAATAACGCAAACATTCCTTCAAGGGTTGCCAAGACAGATTCTTGGGTACTTTCAGTGTAGGCAGTATAGGTCAGTCACAGGCTAAATTAACTTTTCAGCAGTGATCCATGGTAAAACTGCAGGGGAATTAGCCTTAAAATATGGGCCCAAAATGTGTGAAGCACTGAGAGCCCAATAAAAATAATCAAATATTATGGGACAAATTACTGTACTTAATGTTGGCCTAACAACATAATTTGCATATGGTTTTATGAATGTAGCAGATGCCACAATACCAGTGCAGACCTTTCACTTGTTCATGTATTCCTTTTCTGATGCTATTGCCCTTAGAGAATATGGGAAGTTGCCTTGTGCAAGTCCCACTGAATTTCATTTCATTTCATTGCAGCTTGTGCAAGTGAATTTTCCAATGGAATATGAGAATGTTGAGCTAGGATGTGTCTTAGAATTTGTGGACTCTTAAGATTTAAACAATACGTGAAGTATATCATTGACCTTTTATGTCACTTGGGCTTCCGCATTAGCACGATATGTGAAACTGCAATGTAAAAACTATGGCATGATCCTGTGTAGACAATATGTCAGAAAATTGCTATATTCCTGTATTCCTCCTAGCAAAGAACATTCTGTGGAACAGCAAAAGGTGAGCTGTTGTAGAACACAACCAAAGTTTGTACCACGTTTGAAAATACTGTGTTCTGTTTGCCTCTCAGCAATAATGACGATGAAGATCTTACACCGGAGCAAAAAGCAGAGCGTGAGAAAGAAAGGAGAATGGCCAACAATGCCCGTGAGCGCCTCCGGGTCCGTGACATCAACGAGGCTTTCAAGGAACTGGGCCGGATGGTGCAGCTCCACCTGAAGAGCGACAAGCCCCAAACCAAACTTTTGATCTTGCATCAAGCTGTAGCGGTTATCCTCAGCTTAGAGCAGCAAGTCAGAGGTCAGTTAGAGGCTGGTTTTATCTTGTGCACAGTTTGTTTATTTATTTATTTATTACATTTATATACCGCCCCACAGCCGAAGCTCTCTGGGCGGTTTACTAAGGTGCACTTCCAGCTTGTTGGGTTTCCCTATTTCTTGTTTTAACTAACTTCTCTAAGGCAAACAGAAAGCTCTGGCGTGGGCTGGTCCATGAAGTCACAAAGAGTCGGAAGTGACTGAACGAATAAACGACAAAATGGCTACATATATAATTGTTGCCTCCTGGCCAAATACGCAATCTGGGTCCATTGACATCCTTTTTAATAGACATATTATTAAACATCTTTTCCTCCCTCTCTTTTTAATAAGACATACAAAGCCCCTTCCCCCTTCCCTAACCCCTTTGATTCCTGTGTCTTTTAGCATATAGGGCGGCATCTTCCCATGGTTGATATATGCCTTGAATGTTCTGCCGATTTCAATTTCATCCAAGTACTTTGATAAAATAGACTGTCCAGATCATTTATTTGATCTGGAGATGCAAGGCCATATCTCGCTTACAGTAGAAGACATTTATTTCTCTTCGGGAAATGCAGTGTTGTACAACCACCCCAGTAATCGTGCAACATTTGATGTGATGCGTCCAGTTTACAAGAACGCTATGTGAAAGCCTGTTATGACTGCAGTCCACCTGTGATGCTAAAGCACTTAAATTTGCCACAGCAGTTATGTTCAAACTAATTTAGCGCATCTTCTCATAATATGGCTGCCATTCTTGAAGCTTCATCCGCATGGCAACTGCCCCATGTAGGAAGGTGCTTCATGTTAACCATCTCAGATTGCAGTTTACCTGCAACCACATACCTCTACTGGGAGATTAGATTTTCTGGAAGTTTGTAGATTCTGATGAGTGACTCCTAGATTTTGAGTCCGTGCTGCTCTTAGCAGAATTCACATCAAATACATTGTTTATTTTTATCCTCTCAGTGACGACCTTGGATTGTGGCCATTGACACCAGTCAAACTCAACTGGCTAGTTTGCTTTCTAGATGGATTATTGTATTTTTGGGCATGTCTACACCTTAAGGGTGTAGAGGGAGGGAGGGGGGAGGATCGCGGACTTACCTGCTTCTGCGATCCTCCCCCAGAATCTTGACAGCCGCACGACATCCCATTTTTTTTTACAAGGGAGAAGGAATGCAATTGCACTCCACTGAAAAAAAGTGAGTGAAAATAAATAAATGAATCCATTCTTCCCACCCACCCCCGGCATCCAAAATGGCTGCCCCCACCCTCAGTGCCCATTTCAGGCCCCGGGAGCCCGCACCACACCAGCCACAGTTCTCAGGATGGTCCCGGGACTGCAGCGAAAATTGAGATAACTAGGCAACCAGTTATCCTGGAGAAATGGAGGAGTCGTCCTTGACTGCCCCAAGGATCCCCTGTGCATCATTTGGATGCACAGGGATGATCCAGGGTCGACTCCAGGAAAAGGGGCTGGTGTTTAGACATGCCCTTTGTTTTAATAAAGTACAGCGGGCCCAGAATAATGTTAATTAAATCAGTAGCTTTTTAGCAAGATTTTTAATTCACTCATTTACTGGTTTGTACGCCACTCATCTCATAATGGGTCTGAGTTGGATAGTTCTGAAGATGCTAGTCAATCTCTATCTTGAACGTTCACACGCTTTGATGAACAAAGACTTAGGACAAAACCGAGAAAGACACTCTTTAAACATAAAATAGCCACAGATTTGAAATTCAGAGGTATAAAATGCTTGCAGTTTGCTATCACTCTAGGAATCCTAAGAGAATGGAGACAGAAGGTGGAAGATGGGAAAGGCATCAATCATACTGGGACTTTGAAGTAAACTGGTCAATGCGCTTTAAATACTAACATGTTTAAAATGCCTTTTCACTTTGATCCCACAGAAAGGAATCTGAATCCTAAAGCAGCATGTCTGAAAAGAAGGGAAGAAGAGAAAGTATCTTCAGACCCTCCTCCACTTTCTTTGGCAGGACCCCACCCTGGTATGGGAGACACATCTAATCACATGGGACAGATGTAAAAAGAAAAAGGCAAGTTAAATTACTATTTTCTACCTAATAATATTAATATTAGCTGAAAAAATTAGCTTCTCCAAGAGAAAAACAACTTGGAGACAAGATATTTGGAAGACTACCTCCTTCCATATGGACTTGGCTATGGTTTACAATCATCTTCTGACCCCTTGTTCATTGTCCCACCACTGAAAGAGTTTTAGCTGCTAGGAATGCGAGACAGGGCCTTTTCTGTGACAGTGCTCCAGATATGGAATTCTCTTCCAAAGAAGCTTAGACTAGTCCCATCCCTGATGACTTATAGGCAGGCAGCAAAAACTTTTATTCTGCCTGGCTTTTAATGGTATTTAATTTGGGATCAAAGGTTTTAACTCTTCTTTTCTTAGCTTTAATTCCCTATTTTAATTGTGTTATTGTAGCATTTTGTTTTGGGTATTGTCTCAGAGGCTTTGTTAGGGCCCAAAAATGGTATACATTTAAAAATAAATAACATAACATAACGTAACCATAAGCATGCACAAGGGGTGTGCTGGGTGTGCTCAGGCACACCATAATGTCTCAAGTAATAAGAGCTGAATTGAAGAGGGGCATTGAGTGAGGATCCAGAGGGGGATCCAGACACAATGGGAACGGTCCCCCAGTTGCTGTGCTGCCATGCTGAAGAACCGCTGCGTCTGAGAGGGTACCTCAGAAGACCTAAAGACAGTAGTGCACACGCTGGTAACCTCAAGGCTTGACTTCTGCAATGCGCTCTACATAGGGCTACCATTATACCTAGTTCGGAAACTTCAACTAGTTCAAAATATGGCAGCCAGGTTGGTCACTGGTACACCTAGGGGTGAGCACATTACACCAACATTAAAATCACTCCACTGGCTGCCAATTAGTTTCAGGGCAAAGTACAAAGTGTTGGTCATTACCTTTAAAGCCCTAAATGGTTTGGGTCCAGGTTACCTGCGGGATCGCCTTCTCCCATATAGTCCGCCCCGCACACGCAGGTCCTCTGGGGTGAACTTACTTCAGTCAGCTAAAACTAGGCTGACATCAGTTTCCCAGAGGACCTTTTCTTCTGTCGCCCCCAGATTGTGGAACGGCCTGCCGGAGGAGATTCGTAAAATTAACTTTCTGTGTGATTTTAAGGCAGCTTTAAAGACTAGCCTTTTCCGGTAGGCCTATCCAGATCAATGTTAAATCATGAATTTTTAAGATGTATTGATTCCTGTTCTAATGTTGTTCCCCTGTTCTAATGTTGTTCCCCGCCTCGATCCAAAGGGAGAGGCGGGTAAGAAATAATTTATTATTATTATTATTATTATTATTATTATTATTATTATTATTATCATCATCATTATCATCATCATCATCATCATCTTTGCTCCCAGCAGCAGGAGAAAAAAGGAATCGCTCTGCTGGGAGCTGCACTTCAAAGAGACCAGGAGGAGGGGCCCTGAAGGCTAATATCACCTTGTAAACCCGTCCTCCAGCCAGTGTCACCACAAAATCCCACCAATGTTGGGGCTTGAGAAGCACCATCTCATTCCCCCCACCACCACCTCCAACGTCCTTCCCATGGTCAGGCAAACCAACGCGGGGTAGGGCGTCAGTGTCTGTAGAGTTTAATAAATAAATTAATAAAAATAATGTCCTTTATGACTGAGTATTCAATAAAATCTTAACCTGGTGCTGAAAACATGACAATGTTGGTGCCAGTCAGACCGCAGTAGGTATAGCTTGTGGCCACCACCAAGTAGGCCCCAAAAGTCACTCGAAGGAGGTACTTGAAGGATGGCCTCAGATGTTGATCATAGTGTATGGGTAAGTTGATAGAATGTAATAACAATCTACCTCCCACTGATATGGAAAAGTTTCTTGAGAAATAGCTTGTAAGGTGTTTTATACAGTAAAATATTGTCTGAAATATTAAGAATAATAACAATGTTTGCTCTCCTTGGCTGACCTAAATGTTTTTCACTTCTCTTGCAGGTCCAAGTTGCCACATTTTTCTTCATGTAAACCAGAGACCACTTCCTTAACAGCTGTATTATCTTAAAACCACATAAACACTTAACCCCCCTTTTTGTAATATAATAAGACAAGTCTGAGTAGTTACGAATCACAGACGCAAGAGATTTCAGCATTCCCAATTTCGAAACAAAAAGAAAAAGAAAAGTGCAACTTGAGAGACACCTCTCTTCAACATATCATTCAGAATGTTTCAAGCAGTATGTTAGGAGCTGTAAATGCACAGCCGAGAGACTGAATGGCAATCTTCTCCACACTGTGGGACAATGCATTTGTGCCTAAACTTCTTTTGGAAAAAAATATATAATTAATTTGTAAGTCTGAAAAAAAAAATATTTAATTTAAAAAAATTGTAAACTTGCAATAATGAAAAGTGTACTTCTGAAGAAAAAAAAATGAACGTTTTCGTTGGTGTACTAGTCAGCTAGTGTTTATACTTACTGGATATTAAAAAGGGAAGCATTGCTACCCACATATTTACAAAACCAGCAAACGTCGTAATGAAAACTGAAGTGATGACATTAGCCATTCCTTAGGGTAGGAGGAACAGATGGATCTTATAGACCTATGACACACACACATACACACAAACACACACATATATAAATATATATAAATATATATATAAATAAATATATATATATTAAAATTAGTGAATATGGTAAGCTTTTGTTCATTTGTTTCAGACTTTTTGCTCCTGTAAAAAAAAAAAAAGTACTGATTAACTTTTTTAAAAAGAAGATTTTACTGTAAATAAGGGAATTTTTTTTTTGTCTTATTTCTCTGCCACTCCTCCTTTGGTTCTTTACTGTAACCTGTAGTGCCAACTCTGTTGCTGGAAGGGCAGTTCAGGATGAAACGCTGACCCTGATGTTGCTTATCATTCATAAATAGAGTTGTTTCTTCAGTCTTTTGGGGAGAATACAAGACTTGACAAGTCACATCATGTGCAGCTAAACTGCAAGCAACTGAGACTTGGCCCAAAACAGTCATTTTTGTGGGGGGAGGGGGGAATCATAAAAGTTGCTCTCATTTAGACCCTATTTCTGGGATTTTCAGAGGTACAAGGTTAGAATGCTACAATGTTACCACTGTGCCTTCCAATGTTTATATCATCGAAAACATAACATAATCAAAGGTGGCTGTGATTTAACAAACCAGTAGAAGTGTTAACTTTAATGTGTGTAGCCTAAATATAGTATGCAGCGAGGCATTTCAGAATACATGGTCAGATTTGGTAGGGCAGGCAGGGAGGGGGAGATTTCAAATGGGGAAATTGCTAGTTGTATGACAGATTTTGATTTTTTTTTTCAAAAAAACCTTTTTTTAAGGGATTACTGAAAGGTAGACCATATGCTGCCACCTCCTTCATTCATGGGGAAAAAATGCCAATATCCAGTTGTCATGCAGCATTAGAACAAGCCTTACCCGTTCTAAAGCATTGAGTTGCACTTTCTTGAGGAGGGGGGAATAGAACAGTATTTCTCTGGCCAGTATGAATCAAGTTTTTACTTAACATATATATATAATAATAATAAGCATAGATCAAACCCGTGGCCCAGCAATTCATCCAGTGACTAGCTTTGGATGCAACCGAACTAGTATCCATAGCAAATCTTATAAAGATTGACTTTGGTATATAGAACAATTAACAAATTGTGCTCCTAATTAAGTTTTTGTCAGCATCCTTTTGTCTCCAGTTCCAGCTTCTGGTTGTTGTTTTTAAAATAGCCACGCAAACTTGGCATGTATTTTTTGAATGAACTCTCCCTGTTCACATAGATTTTCCACCTATCAGCACTGAGTAAATGCCATAAGTCCATTGAAAAAACGGTCTAGATGTTCCATCTGTTCTCCTGTTTTGCCAGTTACATAGTAATGGGAAAAAAATACATTTGTAAATTTTATGCAACAAAATGGCAAGCGTATCATTATTTTGAAATTGTGTATGTAAAAGTTATATTTTTACATGTAGACTCTTGTTATTATGTGTTTTAATACATTGTATCAGTTTTTTGTTTTTTGTTTTTTAAAAACTGTGTGGTTGAAACAAAATCTCATTTCAATGACATGAGAATCTGATTTTTATGTTTCTGAAAAACATAAAGAACAAATATGATAGTTTACCATGTGAACCACCCTCTACATATCCCATAAACATTTTGATTACCTATGTGTGCGTGTTGAAAATTGTAAATATGTTCACAAGCAGTAAAACTTTAAATGCTTTTATTTGTTAATAAGTTTCTCAAATGTGGAGGTGGATTAAAAGCATTATAATTAAATGCATAATAGAGCAGCGTCCATGTTAGTTTAAGTCAGAGCCACAAATGAGTATTTCATTACAAATGCCGTACTTTTAATAGACTTTCTTTAAATGTTAATGTGTGTGGTCATCCAAATTCATTTAATTACTGATATTCAGAACAAGCTAAAGGATTCTCTTTTAATTGTCAAGCATATTAATACTGGTCAGTATTCAAAATTCAAGAAATGCAAATAGTTATGGGGGAATTTGTTTCTTCAGGAGATGAGTTTATGCTAAAAATCGAAAACGGCTGTCAAATTCCATAATTACTGAAAGTTTTTTTTTTTCATTTGCTTATGTCAATAACATCAAGATTTCAATCACCCTCCTCAGTCTGTAAGATTGTTGAGTACTGCCCACTTGTATTTTGAAAAGGTAATGTTCTGATATGAATATCAGAAAAAATGAACCTAAAATTATTATTTCTTAATTTAACAATTAGGAGCCTTAAATGATAAGATAGAAGTCAGGTAGCAAATGCAAATCAAAGTAACCATATTTTTATTTTATCTTATTTTATTAATTGCCCAGCTTGATGTAATTATGTCAGCCTTTAAACATGCACAGTCAAGATCACTCCTTATCAGTGATAAAAGGATGGATATTTTTTTTAAAAAAATCCATACTTTCAGTGTGTGCTTATGGGCAGAGCATGATTCTAAACAGCAATAGTGATTGTGATGTACTTAGAACCAGGAGAAGGTTAGTTATGTAAAAAAAGCCAAACTTGTCTGTATGGTTTTGAGATGGTTTTGTGTTCCATAATGGAATTTAAACTTGAAAATTAAGCAGTCGCACTGTTTTTTGTGGGGGGGGGGGAGTGGTTCTGCATTGATGCATTAATTTAGTGTGTGTCCATAAGAAAAAAAAGACATCAAGAACTCCTTAGCCTTTGCTACTGCTATCGTTTTCATACAGGTATCCATGAGGCAGCTGCTACTTGTTAGTAGATCTGGTAGTGATTTCTCTTTTAAGACCAAGGAGGGCCATGGATTGTACGGTAACAAATAGTACTCAGAAACTATTCTGTAGGAACCTATCAGAACTTTAGGAAGTGATCCACCTCCACATTCAAGTAATTTATGAATATGCTGATTAGGGAAATCTGTTCATCTAGAACTTTTTTTAAAAAACATTTGTCTTATGTGTAACTGCAAGGAACACTAATGTTTATACAACTGTCAGTTCAACCAGTGATGCAACTTGTACCGATGCAGTCTTCCGATTTGTTTTTGTGTTTAATTTCATTTGGCGGGTGGGAGCGGGTGGGGTGGAATTTGCAAGTTTCATCTTTCTATCTGATAGGCACGTGCAATCTGTGCCGAAAGGTGAACAATACATACATTGCCAGGAACGAAGAGAATTCATCAGGGGAGAAAAAGCACAAATAAATTAAACTTAGTCCACGGACTGACTTAAGGAGGAGAAAATAAAAAGATATCCTAAAGATGGAATATGATGAATTCTAACACCATGGGGCACCAAGACCTTTTCGGCTTCTTGTTTTTATTTTTCTTTCTTTTTTAAATGACATATTCTTTCTCATGGGACTTGAAGTTGATTCACCTTTGTGCAGTGCTGGTTTGACCATACTCATTTCAAGTATTATAGACTTATGTAATGGTGAAAATATATGAACTGTGGCCTTTTTCATTCTTGTTACTTGTGATGCAACTAAGTGAAGATAAGAGAAAAAAAGCAGAGATTTACCATGTATCAGTGCCTGGCTTTTTGTTACAAAGCTTCGTTTGTCTAGTGACCTTTTTGCTATAAAATAGACTGTAGTACACCCTATTAGGATAAAAGAAAACCCTAAATTTAAAAATAAAAAAAATATATTTGGCTTATTTTTCACAGGAGCAATCCTTTTATACCATAAATATTGCAAGGGGGAAAATTGTCGGATTCTGAATATTTCTTCTTTGTAGATTTTTGGAATCATTCTGAGTAAAAGTTTGTTACTTTATTTTACTATTTAAAAGATGTTATTTTACCATGTGTTACCGAGATGAAATTGTATGGTAGCTTCTTTTTTCTTTTTTTCTTTTTTTAGTTGTAGGTCGCAGTGGGGAAATTTTTTGCGACTGTACACATAGCTGCAACAGTTAAAAAGAAAAAGAAAAAAAATGAAAAAAGGGAAAAATATAAAAGGGACAAAAAGGAAAAAAAAAAGATAAAACAGTTACACTTTGTTTTCAATGTGTGGCTGAGTGCCTCAATTTTTTTCATGTTTTTGGTGTATTTCTGATTTGTAGAAGTGTCCAAACAGGTTGTGTGCTGAGTTTCTTCAAGAAGAAAAACACAGCTTTCTGTAGGCCATTACCTGTTTTCCATCTGTAGTTATTCGATGCCGTCATGTACATGACCGTTCTGTAGCAATAAATGTGCCATTTTTATAAACTGTTTCTGACACTTTTGTTTCATTTCATTTTGCATTGTCCATTTCTGTAGGTGTCACAAGAAGTACTGCTTTTGACCGACCTAATAGGTGGCGTTGTCATCACAGACACAACCTCAAATGCAATGAGTTTAAACGTGCCATTGGTGTTCTTGGAAGTGCCACATTCCAGATGATGTGTAAAACTGAAGTTCTGATCATCTGAGTCCTTCTCAGAACATAAAGAGTTCTTCTAGAGGCCTCTTCACACTCTTCACTTGGGTAGCTGTTAAGAATCTGCTTTCTGGACATAACTGTAATAGAAGCACATGTCCTTTACTTCTTGGCCTCAACCAGTGTGTAATATGGCTATGCATTGTAATATAGTTGTTAAAAAAAATGGCCCACAGTTGGCTTGAATTTCAATTGGTGGAGAAAGCTGTTTGTAAGTTTTAACTCCTTTGTAAAGTTCTTTCATATCTTTTGGAATGGAAGGTGCTATATCAATGTAAAATTGCTTTCATTATCATCAATATATAGCTCTTCTGTAAAGATAGCACCTGTATTTCACTTGAAAACTGTTATGTACATATGAAAGGATATAACGCACCTATGGACAATGGGCAAAATGTCAAGAAGGTGCTAACATGTATGCAAAAATAAACTGAACTATGTAAAGAATTACCCCATTGAAAAAATAAGATACAATCTATCCAATGCAAAGCTAAGGACTTGAAGAAATGTAAACTGTCATTGTACTGCTAGCAATCAACATCTTCCACAGGTTTCATGCGATAATGAGATTACTGTCATATCTCTAGGCAGAACGATTTCTGCCTTACTATTGTAGTTTTGAGTTGTACTAAAGAGCCAAGAGAAATGGTCATCTTTATTTCCCCCATGAAACATTTGTTGAAATTGTAAATTATAAATGCTGATTGTATTTACACCTTGTTAAAGTGGGGGAAAGAATAATAAATCCTGGTTGGCCCTGTTGCATTTTATCAGTCCAGAAAGTGTTCTCACTTCTATTAGTCGATATCACTTTTACTTTTCTTTCTAAAGGAAAGTTAAACAAAAATCAATGGTCTGTGTTACTTATAAGATGATGGGATGTGTTTGTGATGTTGATACTACTGACCATTATCAGGATATGAAGCCTGCTCCTGCACAAATGTTTATATATATATATATATATATATATATATATATATATATATATATATATATATATGAAAGTGCCATCCTGAAAAAAAGGGCGGCTTCAATCCTTCTGAATTCATGTCCAAGCTCATCACGTTCAGAAGAGACCATAGTTTAGCAGTACACGGATGGCTGCATGTTCAGGCGTTTGGATTTTGGAGAGAAGGAAAGATCTCTGGTTCCCGTTTGGCTGAGATACTCTAACTGAGGGGTAGTGTGAACAGAATAGTTGATTAAAAGAGTAGAAGAAGAGGGCCAATGAAGACTTATGAAGGGAAGGGTGGAAGTGAAGGCTGAAAGGAAGAATCTATAAGGCAAGGGTGCTTGAACGTCTTTCAACCTGAGGATCAAATTCAATTTTAGAGAAATGCTTGAGGCGCACATTCCAGTGATGGTGGGGCTAAAGGTAAAAGAGGCCAGACCAAAATACCAAAAATTCTAGCATACCTTAGCCTAAACATCT
This sequence comes from Elgaria multicarinata webbii, assembly GCF_023053635.1. NCBI lineage: Eukaryota > Metazoa > Chordata > Lepidosauria > Squamata > Anguidae > Elgaria > Elgaria multicarinata. Next base: position 105,111,245 of record NC_086176.1, read on the forward strand.
TGCTGACAGAGTATCTCAACCTTTTAGAATGGAAAAACCGTGACATCAGGGAGCCACCAGCCAATTGGCAGGTGAGTGAAAGGGTGTGGTGCCTGGGGAATGGCCATCTGGGGAACCATGGAAGGGTGGGTTGGAATTCCAGGTGGGCTGGCTGTAGCCCAAAGGTCTGAGGTTCAACAGCCTGCTAGAGAGGAAGAGAAATGGACAGAGAGGAGAGGTGTACATGATGACTAGATTCCACACCTTTCACTTATATGTATAATTCTTGCTTTTGGATGTGAGAGGTCCTTTGTTCAATTCCCAGACAAGCTCGTGCTTGCTTAAGAAGGGCAAAAACTTTTGGGGGTGGGATCTCATCTATCAACGTCTATGAGTTTTGATGGCTATACAGAACTTTCAGGGTCAGTTACCAAATTCCAGTCGCTGATGAGTGACAGTACGTTGCCATCGTATTCTACTTCTTGCCATCATGTTCTATTAATCAACGATGACTAGCCATGATGGCTATATATATTACCTCCAGTATCACTTATTTATACCAGTTGCTGGGGGAAATGGGCAGGAGGGTGCTGTTGCACTCATGTCCTCCTTGTGGGCTCCCCACAAGCATTCAGAGGTGAGGAAGGCTGACTTTCAAATCGAAGTTTGAAATAATCTGCAGAATCTTTGGCTACTGATCTTGAATTTGAATCCATATCTTTGGATTCTCAGTCATGAGACATTTACATGGTTACAGTTTCATTAAAATAAAAACGATTTTCATTTCCATTGTTCAAGCATATCTAACAAGTCACAATTTGTGTTAAGAGATAGGGTGGGATCAAGATTTAAGCATGTGCAACTGGGCTGGCAGACTTTCCTGTCCCCTTGAACCCATGACAGCCCCTCTAGCCCTCTTGAAAATTCAGCAAGGTTCAGGGGAGCTTGCTGAATGGAGTAGGTTATGGTATGCCAGGGCAATGGAGGGAGAAGAGGGACCCTGAAAAACTATTCAGAGCTCCATTTATGGAAGGTGCCTCCATTAAATCTTCAGGAATCCCCACTTCCCCTACGCCCTATAACCTACCCTGTTCCACATAGTCCCCTAACTCTGTTGGTGCCATAGGGATTAGGAAGTCTGCTTCGGCCAACCCAGGATATGCACCTAAATCTAGATCCAACCCCCTGATATAATACTTGGTTCTTAAATAATGACCATGTGTTATTAGTCCATAAACAGCTGATCATCAGAGCGCATTAAAATCTTCATTAAAGTGATTCCATTTATATGTACATACATGCACTGTATGCACACCCATGCCTGCATTTTCCAGATTTATGCAGATTCCAGTTCCAAATTCACATGTAATGTGAATTCCTTGCTAGCCCCAAGTTGGCCTATGAATGAGAAGGCAACTTGAAGATCGATATTCAGACATTTTTGTTCATTGGGTTGGATCCACAGTCATCTTCTCTGAATGGAAGGGCTCCTCCCATCCATGGAAGGATTCTGATGCAGTGGAGCATGTGTGCTGATGGAACAGGAAGAACCAACCTTCATTGATTTCATCTTTGCATCGCAATCCCTTCTCTCTGGCCCTCTAAAATCTGCTCCAGAACACTGGACGGGAATCAGTAAATATTACCTTCACCCTTTCCAGTGGGAGAGTTCTGAATGGAATTCCACTCCCCTGAGCAAAGAAGGACCCGAATCCAAATCATATTAAAGAGGAACATGGAAAAAGGAGATAGGAACATACAGGAATTTATTGCAGAAATAGGGTGAGCAGCTCAGGATTATTATTATTATTATTATTATTATTATTATTATTATTATTATTATTATTATTATTTCTTACCCGCCTCTCCACCCTGATCGAGGCAGGGAACAACAATAAGTATAAAACACATAAAATATTGATTAAAAACAGTATACATTGTTAAAACTTCCTTAAAAAACCATACTAAAAGCACCCTAAAATTCCACTGGATAGGCCTGCCGGAAGAGATCAGTCTTTACGGCTTTCTTAAATGCTAAAAGACTGTTAAGTTGATGGATCTCCTCCGGTAGGCCATTCCACAGTCAGGGAACAGCAGAAGAGAAGGTCCTCTGGGTAATACCTGTCAGCCTAATTTTGGCTGGCTGAAGGAAATTCTTCCCAGAGAACCTGAGTGTGCGGGGCGGGAGTGTATGGGAGAAGGTGATCCCACAGGTAGCCTGGACCCAAGCCATGTAGGGCTTTAAAGGTAATGACCAACACTTTATACTTCGCCCAGAAACTAATTGGCAGCCAGTGGTTCCAAGAGTAGGCATGGTTGGGCGTTTGGAAGGGTCCACACCCCATCAGGGGCCAACTAACAAGATACACACACACACACACACACACACACACACACACACACACACACACACGGAGTTGCTCCTCTTATTTATTTATTTATTTATTTATTTATTTATTTATTTATTTATTACATATTTATACTGCCCAACAGCCTAAGCGCTCCGGGCACTTTACAACTAAAACCATAAAATCCGGTTTAAAACTTTAAAATCACACAAAACCGGAATAAATTACAGTCCAGGGGAGTCTTGTTTAAAAAGTTATGGTTTTAGGAGGCGTTTAAAAGTTATTACATTTTCTGCCTCCTGAGGGAGGGTTTTCCAGAGGGTGGGGGCCACCACAGAGAAGGCCCACTGTCGGAGTTCTTCTTGACTGTTGTAAACCACTTGTTCACCTGCCTCTCGCCCTAGCCCAGAGAACGGTGTGTGTGTGCGCAAAGGAGGAGCTGTAGATGTTGCTGCCTTGCTCATGGGCTCTTTGCCTGTCAATCAAGCAAGTGGTAGCAATGATGAGAAAGAGGAAGGAGAGCAATAGCAGCTGGAGATAATGGCAGTGAGAAGGTGAGGGAGGGGTGCCATTGAGGGTGTCCTGCCCAAGAGCCCTCCAAAACCTGCCGCTGGCATTGCTTACTAGCCCAGAGGATGGCTATTAATCTTGGACACAAATCTATGAATAATTCAGACTCAGATGCTGTCGTATGCTCGAACTCAATAGTGGGCAAATACCTTTCATGACGGATTGGTTCTTTATTCGGTAACACAGAGGGAAGATCTGCTGCCTCCCTCAGGGCCAGCTCCCAAAGTGAGGGAAGGCAGCCAGACCCAGGATCAAACTAGGAGCATCATCACACAGCAGAAAATCACGTTTCCTTACCGTCGCTTCTCCGCCCGCGCATTTATCCCTCATTACTTCCTCTTTCGAAAGAGGAAGTAAATAACGTCTACAGGGCCCATTCAGTGGGCTGTTTTGAGCGCCCTGCTTCTCCTGCACACAGCAGGAGGTAGTGGTAACTTCCGTCTTTAAAAATAAGTCGGACTTATTGGGGTGTTTTTTGTGGCGCAAAGAAGGTTAGAAAGGGCGGGGGGTGCACAGGAGGAAGATAAAGTTGTGAGAGGGACCTGCGAAAATCTGTGACTGCCCAGTAATGAGCATGCAATAAAACGCTTGGCTGATGGAGCTCTACATCTTTCTGTCCCTTTTTTAAGTTGAGGGGGTCTGATTTTTATTGGGACCTCTTGCAGATGAGAGCAGGTTTAATTCTTCTCATAGAATTATAGAATAGCAGAGTTGGAAGGGGCCTATAAGGCCATCGAGTCCAACCCCCTGCTCAATGCAGGGATCCACCCTAAAGCATCCCTGACAGATGGTTGTCCAGCTGCCTCTCGAAGGCCTCTAGTGTGGGAGAGCCCACAACCTCCCTAGGTAATTGGTTCCATTATTGTACTGCTCTAACAGTCAGGAAGTTTTTCCTGAAGTCTAGCCTGAATTTTATCATTCATCACCACACTCCGTCTCCCAAGCAAAAGTCCACATTTAATTTCTTTTAAGGCCCATGGGGGATTTAAGGTAAGGGGGGCGTTATCAGTAAAATCTGGCCCAAATAGGAAAGGATTAAATGTCCTCTCCCAGATGGGGAGTCCCAATAAACTTGGCTGGGGGCAGGGAGACCAATTGTGACAAAAGGATATAATTACAGCTTTATCATAACACAGTCTTCTCCAACCTGGGGTCTTCCAGGTGTATTGAATGACAAGTCTCATCATCCCCAGGCAGTAGTGCCAGTGGTCATGCTGGCTGGCATGACAGGAGTTGTAGCTCAACATCTGGAGGGTAGCAGGTTGGGCAAGGATGACATAACGTAATGTTACCCTGAGAGTCACACTATCAGCCAATCCCACTGGTGATGTTAATCCTCCAGTGTCGCCTGGCTTCCTGGGTCAGAAGGGTTATGAGCTGTCCTGTGGACATCCCAGTTGCATCACCCTATGGTTCTTTCCTCTGAGTGGTGGTGCAAAGAGCCTGACTCACAGGCTTTCCAATTCACCCCTGACTAGCTGGACCTAACGAAATTTGAGATTAAGAGCACATCCTACCACAATCACATCCACAACAGTCTTTAAAACTCTAGGTAACGCCAGAAGCACATCAGGAATCATGGCACTGGTGGTGCATGGGCATTCAGGACTAGACTGCCCGAATCTCAAGTATATCACACGGAGAACAATAAATAAACTCTACACCCCGGTACCACTGATGCATTGCTGCAAAAGAGAGATTTAAGGAGCAGATTGCTTTGTGCAAGACTGGTGGTCAATTTATTTCTCATTCTTGATGAACACCACAATCAGTGATTTACTTGGAAGAGACCTGATTATATGATCAGATGGGATCTGTGACCATGATCCGAGTTTGGTTTGGGATTTTTTGTCGGGTTTTGTTTGTTCGTTCGTTAAGCTCTTTAAAAAGCACTATATTGTAATCTGGTGTTAATCAGATTGTAGTCAGATATCCCTTGCACAGCCTAATGTGGATTGGATATAAGGCTAGAAAGAAAGTCTTCTTGCAAAATTGGAAGAGTTCTAGGTATCCCTGCAACATTTCTACACTGAAAGTGATTTGGCATTGAAAACATGATCTTTGCTTTTTCGGTGGATATTAAAACCTGCCTCCTTCCCGCCAAAGTAAATGAGACTTTTCTTCTCCATTTCATATGTAGAAAGCTTGTTTCCTTAGTCCTTTCACAGACAGAAGAAAAACAGCACTTTATACAAACTTGTCACATCAGTGTGTGTGTGTGTGTGTGTGTGTGTGTGTGTGTGTGTGTGTTTAAGGCTCACAAGTTTTTTTGCTGATGGGTTGTTTTTGTGTTTTGCCTTGTTAATCACAGAGCTGCCACTGCGGCAGAAATGCTAAGCACCTTTTCTGCATCATTAGAGGGAAATGATTTATCAGCTCTAGTCGGCCCAACTAAGAAATATTGCCATTCTCTAGGAAATCTCCATCATTCCGGGGTAAATTAAACCTGCCCGCTCTTCACCTAGCACATGCTGTGCCTGAATTGTACCATTTTGTTCTTAGTTTGCAAGGTCCGCGGGTCAGGGACTGATGAGCTACATCGGTGCGGGTCCCGTGCGTGCGCGAGAGCAGCACTTTATTCAGCCGCTGCTAACTCCAGTTTCATTCTGCACCTGCCCTTCTGCGGTGCCAATGTGTTCCATCCTGCGTGCTTTTAAGCCATCTGCCTCACGCCTTATGCAGGAGGAAGTCACAGCAGGGAGAATGCGCCCCTTCCAAAAGGGAACAACGTTGCACAACGTCACCCTGCACTCTGGCAGCACCTGATAGACCTCGCAGTGTTGCCAGGTGCTCTGCAATACATATGCAGTTGGGGTGTGGGAGTGAAGTAAGGTTAGGCAGGTTGTGTTCAGTGCTTGGATTACTGGGGGCAGGGGGCACTCTTACTTTTTGAGATGCCCCCTTTTACAACGTATTATTTGCCCCCTACATGTATTCTATGCCCCCTTTCCCCCTCCCCCAAGCCTGGATCACTCCATTGTGCCCCTCTGTGGCTATGTGCTTCATTGAGGATGACCACTCTTACTTCAACTGTTCAACAGCAATGGAAGAAGTGGACTTCCATGTTCCCTTCTTCTCATGGCAGCTCCCCTTCCAGCTCCCTGGAAATGCTACACTGAGAGTCAGGAGATCTTGCTGAATGGAGTGAACTGTGATGTGTGGAGGGTGGGAGCAGGGGATCCCCAAATGTTGGGTGGATGGAGTGACCTTCCTTGAACATTTATTTATTATTATTACACTTATATACTGCTTTACAGAAATTCTAAAATTGAGATAAAAACAAGTATACAAAATTTAAAACTCTAAAACACAGAACATACACACATAAAACATTAAAAACCGTTAAAAAAACCTAAACATGTGGGTGATTAAGATGTGCCGCCATATGCCTGGGCAAAGAGGAAAGTCTTAACCTGGCGCCGGAAAGATAGCAGCGTTGGTGCCAGGCGAGCCTCGTCAGGGAGATCATTCCATAGTCTGGGGGCCACCACCGAAAAGGCCCTATCCCTCGCTACCACACTCCAAGCCTCTCTCGGAGTAGGAACCCAGAGGAGGACCTTAGATGTTGAATGTAGTGACCGGGTATATTCACATCGGGAGAGGCGTTCTGTCAGGTATTGTGGTCCCAAGCCGTGTAAGGCTTTATAGGTCAAAACCAGCACCTTGAATTGGGCTCGGAAACATACAGGCAGCCAGTGCAAGTGGACCAGAGCAGGTGTTATATGATCGAACCTTCTGGTTCCCAAAACCAATCTGGCCGCTGCATTTTGCACGAGCTGCAGCTTCCGAACCGTCTTCAAAGGCAGCCCTACGTAGAGCGCATTGCAGTAATCTAACTTGAAGGTTACCAGAGCATGGACAACTGAAGCCAGGTTATCCCTGTCTAGATAGGGGCATAGCTGGGCCACCAACCGGAGTTTGTAGAAGGCACTCAGTGCCACTGAGGTCACCTGAGCCTCAAGTGACAATGATGGATCTAAAAGAACCCCCAAGCTACGAACCTGCTCCTTCAGGGTGAGTGCAATCCCATCCAGAACCGGTAGAACACTCCCCATCCTGTCAGCGGAATCACCTACTAACAGCATCTCAGTCTTGTCTGGATTGTCCTCCCTCTTGCAGAAGGTCTGTTCCTCTTGCAGAAGGCAGATTGTGGGCCTAACCCCTGGTTGGTAGCTCCACATTGCTTTGTTTACTAAAAGCGATCCAGATCTACCCCTGTCGAGGACTGAAATACATGGGCTACTGTTTTTTAGGAATCTGTGGGAGAGAGGCATGATTTGGCTAAAACTGGGAAGAATCTGGGCATGGCTGACCCTGCTCTGAGGCAGCGTGAAACCCCTGCCTTGGGCAGTGGAGCAGAAGGACAAAAGTTATCTCGTACATTACAAAGTTTAAAGAATAAAACACAATTCAAAAACAAACAAGAATGGTAAACAGCACAGGAGAAATATAAAATGCAAAACATAAAAGAAGAGAAGGGCATTCCATAGATGGGGGTCCTTAACTGAGAAGGCCATGTCTCTCATAGCCACCAACCTAAACTTCTTGGGTGGGGATCACAGAGGAAGGACTACAAAGAGGACCAAAGGGTCTTGACAAGTACATATATGGGAAGAGACATGCCTTTTTATGCTCTGGACCTATGTTATTTAGGGCTCACTCACAGCAGTAGGGCATCAGTCCAGTGAATTGAGAGGGAAGGAGGTTAACTTCAATCTGAAAAATGTATATGTTTGATTCAGGCTTATTTCCTGTCATCTGAAACTATTCTAGGTAGTATTTAGCTCTGTGGTCACCAATCTTCTTCCACCTCATCTGCAACCAGCTGTGTACTGAATGTCAGGCCCACTGTGACCTTTTTGCATCGCACTTTGAGGGCAAAATCACTTCTCTCCGCAGCAAGCTTGACGCCGTTGTTAGTGCAGCTCCAGTTGAGGTGTCTGATGCCACCATCTGCCTGATTTTGTGGGATCAGTTCCAGTTATTGTGGCCTGATGATGTGGACAAGGTGCTTGCAGTAATGCAACCAACCACTTGCCTTCTCAAACCCTGTCCCTCCTGGCTTATAAAAGCAAGCCAAGGAGGGTTGACTGGGTGAGTCCGGGGGGGTGATAAATGCCTCCCCCCAGGAAGAGGTTGTCTCTAATGTCTTTAAGGAGGCAGTAGTGTGACCACTCCTGAAGAAGCCCACACTGGACCCAATGGTACTAGACAAATAGACAGTGGCATATAAATATTATAAATAAATAAAATAAAAATAAATATTTCCAATGCCTTCTCTGCAAGAAGTAAGAATATTACCTGTAGGGCACAGGGCTTTCACCACTGTAGCCTCAAGGCTGATGTTCCTCCAGATGAGGCATAGAGTTGCTCCTCTCATGTTTCTTTCCATAAAATTACATAAGATAGAAGAAAGCCCTGTTGAATTAGCCCAGAGGTCCATCTTCAGGGATGAGGGGGTCATGTAGGCCTCCAGATGTTGATTTACTCCAATGGTCAGAGATGATGTGATTTGTAGTCCGACATCAGGAGGCGCCACTGTTTCACCATCCCTGATCTTGTTCAACATCTTATTTTCCACAGTTGTAACATTATGGGTTGTGTTTCCAGGGAGGAACCAGGAAGTCGTTAAGGGCAACATGAATTGCTTCTGGATTGAGGAGAGAGTGTCCACAGCCCCTATACAGAGAGCTTTGTATAGAAGCCCTTGTTTAAATAAAACTTGGAAGTTTGTTTGTAAAACAGCGTGTGTTTAAATCTGTGGGGTGCAGTCCACCAACTTAGAAACAACAGTGGCCAGCCAAATGCTCTGGGTAGCAGACAATAACCCTTGCAGCTCTTTAGTGGCATCCTACCTCCCAAAGTGAAGGTTCCACACAAGCATCATGACTAATATTTTTAGGGTTGGATCCAGATTTAAGCTAGAATCAACGGTGCTGATAGAAGTGGACTTTCCCTTCCTCTTCTTTTCATGGCAGCCCCTCCAGCCCCTTGAAAATGCTACACAGAGTGTAGGAGAGCCTGCTGAATGGGGTGAGCTGTGGAGTAGGAGGGAGCTTGGGGACACCCCCAATCAAGTGGAGGAACCTTCCACAAGGAGAACCCTTCCTTTTGCAGAAGCTCTGGATCCAGTCCTTAGACTTAAAGAATGCAAATGTTCTTATTCCTGAGTTTTTCACTGGTTGAGGTTTCTTGTGCTGCTGTTCCTATGCTTTCCTCTTTAGGTTACTAATTTGCTGTTTTAATGTGATTGTTCAGTTTTAAGTATGGGTCTCAATATCATTATCATAAGCTACCCCGAGCTGAGCAAGGCTTAATTTAAAAATATTAACTTAAAAAACAACAACTAAAGAGATAAAACCACAACTGACTGGCCAGCTACTGCATTTACTTTCCCCACTCATTTAGGGCCCATGTTAAGCTGTGTAGTATGGAGCTTCTGCATGCTAAACTGGCTTCTTCCAACACAAGCAAGAAATGCATAGGTGTGCACAAGGGGTGTGCTGGGTGCGCCCAGGCACACCCTAATGTCTCAAGAATTAAGTGCAAAGTTGAGGGGGCCATTGAGTAGGGATCCAGAAGGGGATCCAGACACAGCAGGAACACTCCTCCGGCTGCCCAACGGCTGCTCCACCGCTGTCCCAAGAACCACTGCTTCCGAGACAGCGCCATTGTGAGCTAGCATGGTGTAGTGGCTAAAGTGTTGGACTGGCAGTTGGGAGACCCAGGTTCTAGTCCCCACTCGGCCATGGAAGCTCACTGGGTGACTTTGGGCTAGTCATAGACTCTCAGGATAAAATGGAGAGGAGGAGGATTATGTATGCCACCTTGGGTTCCTTGGAGGAAAAAAGGCGGGATATGAATGGATTAATAATAAAATAATAATAATAATTGCTCCCAGCGGCAGGAGCAAAAAGGAATCACTCTGCTGGGAGGCTCCCTGCCGGGAGCCATGCTTCAAAGAGGCAGGAGGAATACCCCCCAAAGGCTAATATTGCCTCATAAGCCCCTCCTCCAGCCAGTATCACCATAAAGCCCCACCAATGCTGGGGCTTTGGGGAGCATCTCCTCATTCCCCCCCCACCTGTAATGGCCCTCCCACATCAGGCAAGCTGAACTCAGAGTAGGGCATTAGTGTCTACAGTGTCTACCGACCTGTCTCTCTGTTGCCTCTTGTCTCAAAGATCCTGGAACGTGTGGCCTACTCTCGTTGTCTTGACTTTCTCTCTAGTAACTCTGCTCTGGATCCCTTTCAATCTGGATTCCGTCCTTTGCATTCCACTGAAACAGCCCTTACCAAGATCACCAATGATCTTCTTACTGCCAAGTCTAAAGGCCATTATTCCGTTCTTATTCTCCTTGATCTAACTGCAGCCTTTGACACGGTTGATCACGATCTTCTCTCAGATTCCCTCCATGACCTTGGACTCTGTGGCTCTGTCTATAACTGGTTCGCCTCCTATCTAGAGGGTCGCTCTTTCCGCGTATCGGCTAACGGCAGCTCGTCCTCCTCTTTTCCCCTTTCAGTAGGGGTTCCGCAAGGCTCGGTGCTTGGCCCGCTGCTGTTTTCTTTATACATGCTGCCCTTGGGTAAGCTTATTCAATCTCATGGCCTCCAATATCACCTGTATGCCGATGATACACAATTATATCTCTCATCTCCGGAACTTTCTCCTGATGTTCACGATCGTATCTCGGCATGTCTTTCAGATATCTCAGCCTGGCTGCTTCATCGTCATTTGAAACTTAATATGGCAAAGACTGAACTGCTTGTTTTTTCTCCTAAACCTTCTCCTCACCTCTCATTCTCTCTTACTGTCAACGATGTCACGCTTACTCCGGTCAAGGAAGCTCGTAGTCTTGGCTTTATATTTGATTCCTCGCTCTCCTTTATTCCTCATATCGAGGCAGTAGCTAAATCCTGTCGTTTCTTCCTGTATAATATTGCCAGGATTCAACCATTTTTGTCTGTCTCTTCTGCCAAGACTCTCGTTCACGCACTGGTTATCTCTCGGTTGGACTACTGCAACCTTCTTCTCTCTGGCCTTCCTTCGTCTCACATCAGTCCGCTGGTCTCTGTCCACCACTCTGCCGCTAAGATCATCTTCCTGGCCCGCCGCTCTGACCATGTCACTCCACTTTTGAAATCTCTTCATTGGCTTCCAATTCACTCCAGAATCCAATATAAACTTCTCCTGTTGACCTTCAAAGCTTTTCACGGTCTAGCTCCTGCCTATCTCTCCTCTCTCATCTCACACTATTGCCCCGCTCGTGCTCTCCGCTCCTCTGATGCCATGTTTCTCGCCTGCCCAAGGGCCTCCACTTCCCTTACTCGGCTTCGTCCTTTTTCTTCTGCTGCCCCTTGCGCCTGGAACGCTCTTCCAGAACACTTGAGAACTACAAACTCAATCACAGCTTTTAAAACTCAGCTAAAAACTTTTCTTTTCCCTATAGCTTTTAAATATTGAGTTTGTTCTGACTCTATACTGTCAGCTTCACCCTACCCGGTGCCTGTTTACACTTCCCTGTGCCTGTTTGTATTCTCTTTCCCTCCTTATTGTTTACTACAACTTTATTAGATTGTAAGCCTATGCGGCAGGGTCTTGCTATTTACTGTGTAATCTGTACAGCACCATGTACATTGATGGTGCTATATAAATAATAATAATAATAATAATAATAATAATAATAATAATAATAATAAAAATAATAATAGTGTAAAATAAATGAATGAATAAAAATAATGTCCTTCAATAAATGTTTGCCTTAAAAAAGAAATTCCTTGGGTGCGCACCCTGTACAAGCCTATGAAGAAATGTAGCAGCATTGATTTTGCCCCCACCCAGTTTAAAGCAGTAGGCTCAGTGCAGACATTTGAAATTAAATGTGATCCTGCATCGGTGGCAGAAACAACCGAGCTAACGCTTCTCGCTAGATCACGACACAAACTTTGGTACAGATGTGTCCCTGAGTGCGCTCGGATACTTATTGAAATTTACTAAATAACTTGTAAGCCCGAGATCCAAAGAGGACTAAAGAGGATTAAATAATCTGAAATAGGCCAGAACTACTTTGTTGCTGTTGTTGTTTTAACTTTGTTAAAATGGAAAGCTGCGCGGACGGTGTCTGATGAAAACTCTCTGTCCTGCGCGAAAGACAGGATGAAATGCTGCTAAAGACGTTCAGAGACGGCGGAGAGGAGGGATTGCTTTTTAATGCCACCTTGAACCAAAGATGTGCTTTAAAAGGAAATTGCTAGTGGGCCGGGCTGAGCACTTGCAATCTAGGGCATGCTAGCCAGAGAGAAAAGCTTAACAGACAGACTAATCCATTGGTTTTTATTTATTTGTTTATTTATTTTGCAAACGTGATCCTCCTTCGGCGTCTCTCCCGACCGCACTTTCCAACAGCATTCCAGCCAGCAAGCTGTTGATTCAGAATAACACGACCTTGTCTGGAATGCAAAACCTATGGAGTTGAACAGGCTGAAAGGAAGGCCCGCTATATGTTTTGGGGAGCAAACCAAAGGACACGTGTGTGTGTGTGTGTGTTCTTCAGGAGTAAAAGCTCAGGTGTTCCCTATCCCTAATGGACACTGTACATCAAGGTTGGATATGGGGGCTCTCATCATTTAGTAGCTTTTTCTGGTCTTTCTTCTTCTGAATGTTTCTGTTCATTGCATATGATTCTGTATGAGGGAATCTACACAGTGTACTGAAGGCGCACGCAAACGCCTTCAGTGCGACCCGAAAGCGTGTGTGTAGATCCTGCCCTAGAAGAGGCGGAGGAAGAGGCGGAGGAGGAGGCGTCCTTGCCGACACTGCTGTCGCCGCCCACCTCCCTGCTGGCCTCCTGATCAGCCCAGAGGACGTGCTGGAGCTGGGGCTGGGGCTGGCCTGGGCAGGGAAGGAGGAGCCTGGTCCGCGGCGGGAGGGGGTATCGCCCCCCACCCCCGTGGCTGGGACGAGGCCGGCGGGGAGGTGGGTGGCGGCGGCAGCAGCAAGGACGCGGCTGGATTCCCCAGCCTCCTCCGCCTCTTCCTCTGCCTCTTCCAGCAGGATCTACACACGCGCTTTCGGGTCGCACTGAAGGCATTTGCGTGCGCCTTCAGTACGCTGTGTAGATCCCCTCTATGTTTCTTAATAGCAATTCTTTATGACACAGTATAGTACTAAGATAAACAAAATCGGGGGGGAGGCGACATGTGACACGCAGTTTGCATGTGTCCCCTGCCAGTTTTGCAGCCGCTGCTGGGTCCCAATCTATTACGGCTGAATTTGCCACAGCGGCAAAAAAAACCCCAACTGATTTCGTAAGAAAACAAGGCCCGCTTTGTTGGTTTCCTTGTTCCATTGTCATGGTTTTCGCTGCCACAATTGCAGCAAATTTGACAGCAAATTTAGCAGTGGCTAAAGTGGGGTGCGACCCCCCTCAGTGGCTTCAGGAGATCAGTGCAGCTCCCCACCCCACCCCCAACCATGGATGTTGCCACTCCTGAACAAATGAACATACAGAGTTAATCAGCCCAAATAGATTTCAAGAACTACCGCTCTGCTTGGTTCAAATGGACGTCACATCTTCTTTGCCTGAGGTATCCTGATGGAGTTTCCCATTCAGTAGGTCGGTCCAATAAAATTACTAAGATCACAATCTTCCATTGTGGACAGTTCCTCTGTGCCAGCCCCACTGAAATGATCAGGAGTTGGTTATGTGCAAATGCACTCCCATACCTATTGTTCATTTCTGTGGGGCACAGCAGAACTTTATGAGGGATTGCACCCTACAACTTCTCTCTACTGTAGAAGTGCTTTTCTGCAGCAGGAAAGTGGATGCTGAAAACACGTTGTTATCCACGCTTTCTGCAATGGAAATGCTGCCTTCTAAGGCGGGGGTGGCCAGATTTGAGGCTTGCAGGATCTACTATGACCCTGTTTGGAGGACACGCTAAGCCACAGCGGTTAAGCATTTTGAGCTAAACATGATGGCTTAGCGTGTCATGTGAACCATTCCTAACCATGGTGGCTACATAACCAGGGCTTAGCATGTTGCCTGAACAGGCCCACAGTCTTTTATGAGAACCCTGAAGCCCACCAACCAGAGCCAGCCTTTGGACCATTGACTGACTGGCACCCTCTCTCCATGGACTCAAGTCGAAAGGGAGCAAGGGGCAGAAAGCAAAGGTCAGACCAAGAGAGGAGGAGAGAGAAGGAGGAGGAGGAGGACAATATGAAGAGGACGACAATGGAAACGACTCTTTTCTGGCTGCTGTGCTGTTATGCTATCCTGGGAGCCAGAGATGGAAACCGAAAGGAAGCAGCGCTGCCCTGCCGTCTCCTCCTGCCTGCTGCATACACAATGCTGCCGCTGGTGCTGCTGTAGGAGAAAGGCTTGCCAGCTCTTGGCATCTGGGTTCTGCAGCTGTCAAGCAAGCCCCATGAGTAACCACAGCAGTTGGACGGCAACGCGAAGCAGATAAAGGCTGAACAGCAGCGAGAGGATGGACGGGATCACACACAACACCATAATCAACAGAAATGGGAAGGTGCCAAATCAGAATTTAAATGGCTCCGTGTTCCGATGGGGCTTTGCACAGGGGGGTGGGGTGGGGGTGGGGGTGGGGAGATGCTATTTTTAAACAGTTTTATGAAACAGCCAGACAAATAAATAAACCACACCGAAGGCAGAGCCGGGCAGCTCTTTGCTCCCTCCTTTGAAATGGAAATGTTCCCTCCATCTTTATTCACTCCTCTGCGGTCATGGTTCAGCCTCTTTAATAAAAGTGCTTAAAGGATGCCAGGGAGGCCACCAAGAGATTAGTTTATATTAGGGTTTGATTATATATCTCATTTGGATCTGTCCTTGGCCTGGTCTACACCTGCATCAGAAAGAGGTGGCCAAATCCTGCATGGAGTGTACCATTTCAGGCTGTGTGACATATTCCCTTCCAACTTGGTTCCCTTATTGCAGCAATTTCCCAAGGCTAAACCAAACACCTCCAGTCCTATTCAGGTTTTCTGTTAACAGGCCAACTAAAGGCCTTTATCCAGGTTTTGGACTGCGTTTTTCTCACTTTTCTTTTGCTGTATCGTGCAGACTGTTATTTATCTGTTACTGTTCTCCGCTGCTTGCTTACGGTTTCTGTCAGTGCTGTGTTACTTTACTGCGTTTTATTTTTTGTAGCCCGCTTTGGGATTATTATTTTACTGAGAAGCGGGTAAGAAATTCCTTAAATTAATACATGACACCAGTCAAAGGTGCTGCTGGCCTAACAATGCCATTCCTCTCTTTTACTTATTTCTTCGTATATTTTTGTAAAAGGAAGAATAAGAGGAAGGAGATACGTTCTTAACCTGCAAATCAGGTCTGAGGGGGGATCTGAGACAATCCCGATGGAGATTGTCCAGTTTCTCTCAGCGGAAAAACATTTGAAAGTCCTTCCCGCTACCTGTGCATTATTCGTCCACACCTGGAGCAGCCTTCACAGCTGCCTGGCTTCTATTGGAAATAAACTGTATTGAGACAACACATGTTCATGATCTGTGTTGGGTAACGACGCTGCCTTTATTGGCCAGACTCCTTGCTACCCTTTGAAGTTTCTTCTCCTGATTATTTAAACATTGGGAATTTTGGATCAGAGCAATTCAATTTTAATTTTAATCATTTCAAGTAATTATGGCAAAAATAATGGAATAATAATGAGAAATGTCTGTGGCCCGTGGCATGCGTGGCCGCCGGGGAATGTGTCTGTGGTGGGCTTGGTTGTGCCTCCTGGGAGGGTGTTATGAAAGGGCCACCGAGGTCAATGGATGGTCTTGCTTTTTTACTCTTGAGGAAATGTGAATCAGATGGAGTTGTGTGGTGATGGCAGCCATCAAAGCCGTTCATGGGGGTCAAAGTGGAGGGAGAGGGGAGAAGAGAAATTACCCAGAAAGGGGTGAAAGTAAAACACCCTCATTAAAGTCACTGTATGCAATGTGTCAAGCCTCGTATGGCAAGCGGCAGTTACTGCAGCTGAAACTCTCCCCACGGCCTGAGTTCGATCCCAGTGGAAGCTGTTTCTCAGGCAGCCGGCTCAGGTCAACTCAGCCTTCCATCCTTCCGAGGTCGGTAAAATGAATACCCACCTAGCTGGGGGAAAGGTAACCGCGACTGGGGAAGGCAATGGCAAACCACCCCGCTACAAAGTCTGCCAAGGAAACGTCAGCGAAAGCAGGTGTCCCTCTAGGAGTCAGCAATGACTCAAGCACTTGCACGAGAGGTTCCTTTCCTTTCCTTCATGCAATGTGTCACTTGTAGGAGGCAGGAAGGGTACCAGTCCTGGACAACAGATTCCTCTTTGCCCCCCACCTCACCCCACCCCCCACCCACATGCAATCTCTTTAGCCACATTACATGCAACCTTTGCAGAATGTGCTTATTTTACTTATCTCCACGTGTTTGCAGTTGTGAGATCTGCTCCTTTCCAGCGCTGTGTGGCTAAAATGGTAACATGCACAGAGGCAGGGCTCATTTCTCAAAGTGGGGATGGGGGGGTCAGTGCTAGTTTTCAAGGGCCCTTGGGCAAGACACCCTCAATGGGGCCCATCCCAGGGATAAGTACTCCCTGGGAAAATCCGATTCCTCCCGCAGTTTTGGGAGGTGTGGCCACCTGTCCTGGCTTCTTCCCTCCTCCCTGCAAGTAGTGGGGAGCAGTAGAGGAAAGGAACCAGGCTGGGAGGAATCAGGGGTGGGGCTTTTTTACTACAACAACAACAACCACCTTACATTTAGTTGGAGCACACGTGCGCTCATCTCCTTTAAAAAAAATAATAACAACAGAGGGTGCAACATCCTCCTTGCTCCCTGGACCTCGCGCCCGCATGTGGACGAAGGGGAGGATCCTGCGATTAGGATATTGGGAGATCCTCACCCCTCCTTCCCTCTACACCAGGCTGGTGTAGAAACGGCCGTAGTCTTACTTAGAGTTGACCCATTGATCTCAATGGTTTTACGTTAGTCATGACTAATTAATGTTGCATTTATTTCAGTTGATCTCTTATGTATGACCAAGTCTGGATCCAACCCATTGAAACACACAGAAATCAGCATATTGGTTTAATAATGTGAAAAATCAAGGAAGGAGCAATCCAAAATTTCTAGCATCAATGTTCTCTCTCTCTCTCTCTCTCTCTCTCTCTCTCTCTCTCTCTCTCTCTCTCTCTCTCTCTCTCTCTGTGTGTGTGTGTGTGTGTGTGTGTGTGTGTGTGTGTGTATTATGCACTCCCTCCTCTCCTCCCATCACACCAACAAAGAGATAGTACATCTAGAGGAGAGGGAGAGCAATTCAGAGAGGAAAATCCTTCAATGAAATATGGATGAAAGCCAAGAGAGGACAAAAATATCCTGGTGGATTAAAGTCTCTCTAGCCACACTTAGATGGAAAGATTATGTGAAATTCCTGAATAATGTGGAATAAAAGGGACCCAAAGATCATTAACGATAATCAGAGATTAACATACACCAAATGCAAGACGGCTGAGGCGGTGTTATCTGCTATCAATTGAACTTATTTTAGCAGCAAAATAAGACAGATTTGCAGCATAATAATGACGATAATACAGATAAATAAGATAACTCTTAAATCTTTAAAGCAATATTTTAAAGTATTTGTAAGACCTTAGTAATATATCTGCAAAGGCATGCCTCGGTACTGTTAAGGATTGAATACCCCAGATGTAAGAGTAACATAAGTAGGGTGGGTGGAAATTCAGTTTCAGTATAATGATGTTAGAAAATCTTTGTTTCCCTTCAATTCACCTCTTAAGGAGATGTCAGGCGCATCTTCCTTTTATGGAAACGTGGGTCACTGGCAACCTTTCCTGGGGTGGTTTCACTGTTTTCTCTTCTGGAAATGGCCAGATCTTGGCGCACTGACAGATGGACGGGGGGGGGGGAGGGGGACATCTGCACACAGAAAAACATGGAGGAAACTAAACTCTTTAGATAAACAATAGAACCTTGAAGGCATCTGTTCTGAAGTTGCAAGAAGAAACGGGTGTGTTGCTTGCAGTTCCACCTTATGAGCAATGCTGAGGGCCATCTCACATATGGCATTTTTAGGAGGTACAGGCAAGGGCCAAACTACTTGTCTTATTAAGGTGGTCCTCGAAGTGGCCACTCCAAAATGCGGGGTGGGGGGGGTGGGGAAGCTGGACTGAGACTTAGGCCAGATCTACACCAAGCAGGATATGACGCTTTGGGCATGTCTAGTAGGGCTGTGCTCCACTTCTCTTCGGTTCAGAGAAGCAGTAGTGAGGCGGCCTGATTCGCCTCCAGAAAAGGCGGAAGTGAAGAAAGTCGGGGGGGCTGCAGATCGAGGCGAAGAGGATCACCTCAATCCGGAGCTCCGGACGCAGGTAAGTGGGGGGGAGGGGGACTCATCTGGCACCAGCGCCGCTGCAGTCCCTGCGGAGACTGCGCTGGTAAGGAGGCAGGTAAGGGGGCAGGGAGGAGGGAGGCTTACCTGCGTTTGTCGCGGTCTGTTGCAGGCTTCAATTGAGGCCTCGGTTGAAGCCCGAAGTGAAGGCCGAGGCCTCTTCCGGCTTCAAGCCGGGGCCTCAATTGAAGCCCGTGATGACAGACACAGGTAAGGGGATGGGGGTGGCTTACATGGCGCCGCCAGATCTCACTCCATGGAGCGGAGTGGGGGACGGGTGGAGCGGCACGGAGAGGATCGGGCCCGATCTTGATTTTCCGTATCAGGCCACGAAGCGGATAGGGGAGTCCATGTACAGCCCTAATGTCTAGACAGGGTGATATCCCGGGGATCGTCCCTGTGGGTCCAGGAGCAGGGAGGGAAGATCCCTGCATTTCCCTAGGATATTGCCCTACTCTTTTGTCCCAGATTTTCCCACGGTCCTGGGATGATCCCAAGACCACAGGAGGTGTGGGCGGCCGTCCCGGTTTTGTCATGAGGAGCTGGGAACTGGGCATGGGGCACGGAGCTCTTCAGGAGCCCATGCCCATTGGGGATGGGAGGGGGGAGCTGGATGATGATGATGATGATGATGATGATGATGATGATGATGATGATGATTTTAAAAAACTTGACATTTTTGATGAAGCACTCCTGCATTCATTTTTTTAAAAAAAGGTGGGCACGACATTCTCTTCCTCCTGGGATGTCTTGCACCACGTGTAGACTGAGGGGAGGATCTCGTGATCACTATATCACGAGATCCTCCCCCTCCCATCCGTAGGTCTAGACATGCCCTTTGAAAACAGTTTGAAAACTGTACAGGGGGTGTGTCCTGAGCCCCAACAGTTGTCACTACTGTTATAAAGCATTTTAAAGCAGTAATGTACGATCCTGCCCATGACATGGGGAGGAGTGAGTCCATCTTCCTCCTTGCACTGTTTCCCCATGGATCCCACCCAACCCCAAAGGTGCTCTTTGCTGCAAATAGCAACTTTGGGGGGCAAATTTCACCCTTGATGAATATTCTGTGGGGAAATGGTGGGCAAGAAACATGCATCATGGTTCTGATCTCCGTTTGGGGCCCTGTTGGTGCTTTTTTTAAAGAAAGAGAGAAAAAAGGTAGTTGTAAACATGCACTTTAGCATCACCAAATTCCAATAGAGACTAAATAAAATACCTTCTAATTACTATAAAACCCACTTTAAAAGAACAAAACGTCAGAGAGACCGAGCTCTGTACAGAATTCTTCTAATGTTTCACGCTGAGTCCTCACGCCCCGATGTATTTTGATGTGATAAAGAGACCTCCTTGCTTACAAGAACCATAGGAATCACATAGGCTCATCTACACCTGCAGCCCTTGGAGGAGTGGGGAGGAATGATCGTGGGGTTTTTCCACTTCTGGGATCATCCCTCAGGGGCCACACGCCAGCGAGTTGTCCCAGAAGTAAAAAGGGAAAATCTGGGGCAAGGTTTTTATTTTTATTTTTTAAAAAAGAGGAGATATTTGCATAATTGCTTAATTGTGTGGGCTATCGTCAAGATAATGAGGGAAAAACACTATGTAGAACCAATAAAAAAGAGAGAGAGACTCTAGTGTCGAAGAGTAGAAAAGTTTTTAATCTCTTTGTCCAAATGTCTCTACTGTTTAAAAATATGGTTGTTGTTTTTTTTAAAAAAACTGTTTTAAAAGAAGGGCTCGACGTTTCAAATCTATCGATCCTTCCTCAGGAGCTGATTAGACAGAATAACATGAAAAAAACAAAAAGTCAAAATGGAGCAGTTAAAAGACTTCTTTGTGTTCTTGTTGCCTGTGGTCTCTGCAGCAACAGGCGACAAGAAAGACGTCTTTTAACTGCTCCATTTTGACTTTTTGTTTTTTTCATGTTATTCTGTCTAATCAGCTCCTGAGGAAGGATCGATAGATTTGAAAAGTCGAGCCACTTTTTCAAACAGTTTTTTAAAAAAAGAACAAAAAACATATTTTTACACAGTAGAGACATTTGGACAAAGAGATTAAAAACTTTTCTACTCTTCAGCACTAGATTCTCTCTCTCTTTTTTATTAATTGTGTGGGCACAATCCTGCTCGAAGGTGAGATGTTTTCCCCCCTTTTAAAACCCAACGAACTTGGTGCTGGATGATGCCGTGCGCCATCCCAAAGATGGTGAAAATGCTCTCCCCCTCACCCCCGATGCCCACGGACTCCCCCCCCCCCCGGTACAATCCAAAATGCCCATTTCCTGAGCTCTGCTCCTCACAGGGAAGAGGGAGGACCTCCTGGGGTCCTCACCACCTGCGGAGCTTGGCATAGTTCGGAGACGGTGGGAAAAACAGGGAAAAAGCCGTCCCTGCTATCCTGGGAGAAATGATTGCTCATCCCCGGTTCACCCCGGGATCAGCTGTGCATCATTTGGAAGCACGGGGACGACCTTGTGACCACCCCGGGATAAATGGCAGGTGTAGATTAGGCCATAGGCTCCTGTACGATGCCAAGGTATGTGCCAAGGCACTGCCTCTGAAAGCCCCACCTTAAATACCAGAGGGAAGAGCAGAAGGTTCTTGGCTGCTTGACAGGGAAAGGGAGCAACGAACACAGGTCTGCACCAATTCCACCCAGCCCACTCTCAGCACCCACTTTAGAGTCCATGTTTATCAAAGCGATAGTTTGGCCCAGGGCTATTCTTTAAATACACATTTGTGTCTGAAAGTATGATCAAGCCTGGTGCCCCCCCCACCAGATGTCTTGGACACAGCTGGTTGGAGAATGCTAGGGTGTGTGTAGTCCAACACATCTGGAGGGCACCAGGTTGGGGAAGGCTGGTGTAATCATAGCACAGCAAACAGTCTATTCCCCATCTGGGGGGGACCCCCCCCTTTAAAGACTCTGCCAATAATGACAGGACAAGGCTCTGAGGTGAGGTAAATCTTCTACGTAGATTTATCATTGTAACACAGGTAGCAACAGTATATGCTGAGCTTTCCTCCAAATCCTCTTCACTCTAGATTGGGGACATGGATGTCGCACTGCCACTCCCAGCATTCCTCTCTATGGGCCATACTAGTTTGGACTGATAGGAGATGCAGTCCAACAATATCTGGAGTATCGCACATTCTTCATCCCTGCTCTAGATAGAAGTATATTCTAATCTAGGGATGGGCACATTGTCGTCCTCCAGAGGGGCTGTCTGTATGCCCTATTTACCCCGTGCTGGCTGTGCAGTGGCGCTGCATGGGTTATACGATGCAGCAGCCAACTTGCAGCCACCATGGGGCTTTTCCCTGAAACTGTGCCTTAAAAAAGTCATGGAGTTAATGTGATTTTTTCCGTTCCCTCGAGATCACCACTGTGGGCCTTGCTAGACCTACCTGAGAATCCATGTGGGAGGAGGGGCCAGCCCGCACTAGAAGTAGTGTGGGCTGTCACTCCTTTCCACACGTCAGACGTGATGGGCTGCACGGAAGCCCCGCCCTGTCCGCCATTTTCTTTTACGTTTAAAGGAGCCAGACGTGCAGGAGCGCACCACCGAGTCAGGTAAGGGTTGTTGTAGGTTTTTTTAAGCGTTCCCCGCTCCCCCAGGCTCTGATTCCCCCCCGGGCTCCGTTTTCCACCCCCTACGCTCTGATTCCCCCCCATCCCCTGCAATCTCCGATTCCCTCCCCATCCCCTCTGGCTCCAGTTTTCCCCCCATCTCTCCACCCTGCCCTGATGGCCGCTGACTGCCACTTTTCCCAGCTACTCATAAGTAAATGCGGTAGCCAGGAAAAGCAGCGGAACAGGCTATACACCCGCGGTCTCGGGCTGAGCCCAAAACCGCGGGAAATACCAGGCCACAACTGGTGCCAGTTATCCCGGGCCAAGGGAGGGTTACCCCTGCCTGAGCCCGGGATCCCTTGTGCATCATCTGGATGCACAGGGGCCGGGCCGGGGCTCACACCGGGCTAAACCCTGGTCTAGCAACAGCCTGTATTTCCACCATGTGTCGTTTGTGACCTCGCTTTGTGTTGATGCTGGGGGCATTCTAGGGGCAGATCGAGACCTGCAGTAGGTTGCCCGGAGCGTGGGAAGGTGGGGCAGGGGGCAATGGGCATGCTCCATTAACTGTTCCCACCCCACAGCTGCAATGCCATGGGGGTTTTAAGGAATGTGCAGCCAAAGCAGTGCCATAAAGACACTCCTCAGAAGTTTTGGCCTGCAACTCTTATTAGCTCGAGCCAGCCTAGCCAATGGTGAGGAATACTGGGAACTGTAGGCCAAAACATCTGGAAGGCTACAACTTGCCCATGCCCTAGAACCTAGAAAGTGATTTCTCTTTATAAAACAACAGCAGCAACAACAACAACAACAACAACAACCCTAAATACTCTTCAGCATTTGTGCTGTCAAGTTCCCACTTCTGAGGATTTTCTGTCAGTCCATATAGGCTTCAGAAATCAAAATCTCATGGAACATGACTCCATGCAACAAAGTGTACATGTACTCACAAGGAAAATGCATTGGTGTGTTGTCATGCACACTGATGGTGCTATATAATTAATAAATAATGAAGTAGCCCCCCTCCAGGTAGGCGCGAGTAGCGCTACCTTGTACAGAATCCATTTCTCTGCTTCCCTCTGTATATGATGGAAGCTAAGAACCTACTTTAACACCAAGAAAGAAAGAAAGCTAACAATCTGGACAAGGTGATATGCTAATGGGGCAGCCGGTGGATGGAAACCGTGGAATCTGACGAATGACTGGATTTCCAGATAGCCTGGAAACACTGAGAGTAGAGAGCAAGACAGCAGGCATCAGAGAGTGGAGGCAGGAAGAAATGTGTTTTGTGGAAGGCAGGGAGCACCCAGTGAGACCCTCTTGGGGACAAGGCATTTTCTCTCTGAGGTCCTACAAGGGATATTGTGGCGGTAGCCATGACAATAAAGACCTTGGCAGAAGTTGGTTCAGCTGCCTGCCTGCCTGCAACAGAAGCTGGAAAGTCAGAAGAATTTCTGGGTGCCATTAGTGGAGTTGCTTGGATCTTGTGAGAGGCAAGGCAGGCAGACAGGCAGGTTTCAAGTGGGTTTGGCCCAGGAGATTGAAGGGAGAGTAGGCAAAGAAGCCAGTATGGTAAGAGGAAGAAATGCCCAAAGAGAAGAGAGTTATACATGTTAGAAAGTCCAATCATGAACACTTATTTGAAATAACCAGCCAGACATTTAGCTGTAAGCTTCTAGTTTTTCTGCAACGCAAGGTGTTTCTTGAAGTGTAAAAATAAGGAAAAGTAAGAAGTGGGGGAACAGAAATGGATCCCAGAGTCTGACTTAGAAGAGGGGAAGAAATAAGACACAGGAGGGAAGCTGACCAGTCACATTGTCTTTCCTTCCTTCTGAAACTAGAATATACCAAGGTTCACTACTATAATGTATAAAGCAAGACTCTCAGGTGTCTCTTAACAGTGAAGGCATAACAAGGTGTGCCTAGTTCAGGCTCCTTTGCACACAAAAAACAAAGCAAACAAAAACCAGCAAGCAGGTCTGGATTTAATGGCAACCAGCTGAGACAGCCACCTGGCATGCTAGGCTTGGACGGGGACGGGGACTGGGGGCACTGGGATCTGGGTCCTCCTGTCCCTCAATTATCCACTCAGGATCTGAAACAAATAGGAGAATCAATTCATCTTCACTTGTAAAGCTGACGGCACTGACCTGTATGATCAGCATTGCATGAATGTTCTCTTGTATTGTTATTGTTATTACTGTTATTATTTCATCATTAGTTAATAATAATAATAATAGCATCTGTGTTCTGTCAACAAACTGTGTACATGTGAGTAATTGTAATCAGACCCATGTATGCAAATTGATTGTCTTATTATGAACGACAGAGATAAACCATGCTTGCAAATGGTGCAGCAAAGTCATGAAATTGGTTACAAATGCCATTAAAAGGAATATTCAAAAGTTGCACACATGGAGGAGGTACTGAAGGGGCACCACTTGATTGAGGGCCAGCCCTACGGAGACCTCTCTGGCAATTAGCCACTGGTCCATCAATGGACCAGAATCCATTTCCTGCTCTTCCCTACGGATAGCAGTGAGTTCAGAGAGCCAGGTGACGTCGAAAGCAGGATTGCCATTGAAAGAGCGCTGGGCCCTGCCCGCACAGCCCTGTTGCTTTCTCGCCATGCCAGAATGAATCTCCCAGACTGCTGGACCCCGGAGTCCTGGCCACAGCTACTTCCCCGCAGTCCTGTGACAAAGGAAGACTTGGATGCTGATGAGCTGGAAAAATATCTAGTCATGTTATTATTATTATTTTACCATCCCAGCAAAACAGATGTGGAAGAGATCCGTTGATTACTAGAAAACAGGCTTCCAAGGAAATTAGAAACTGGAGTGGGTTAAATTTTTCCTCCTCTGGCATCTGTGTACAGGCTGGAAGAAACTGCATATGTTTTAAGAAAGAAATGTGTTAAGCCTTGAAATCCAGCCACCCAAAGATTGCAGTTAAACTTTGAGGAGTTCAATAAGCCCCCTGGAAAAAAAAAACAGGGGGGGGGGGAGAGAGAGAGAAAAAAGAAAGCAAGAAAGAGCTGGTGTTGATTTCGGCCTCAGATTCGGAAATTACACAGGTGCGAATTCTTAACGCAATCTCCGGAAATGAAAGACGAGGGACAGCGACGGCCCGCCTTGAGGACCGGCCATTGGCTTGAAAAGTTGCACAACGGAATTTGCACGGGCTCAATGGGATCCATATGGAAAGGACAGCAGAAAAGCGTCCACGGGCCTGAGAAGGAGCCTTGCAAAGGGGGAAGGGAAGAACAGATGGCCCAACCGTCAGGCGTCACGAGCCAGCAGCAGTTCCCAGAATAATGGCATTTTAGGTAATCGGCAGCTCAGGATATCAAATGACGAAAAACGGCACCTTCATTTTCCTGGGGTACTTAGGGAAAACAATCAGTGGGGTGGGGGCGGGGGTGGGCGGTTTGCAGCAAGCCCAAAGCAGGATGCCAACTTCTGGTCTTCATTGCAGAACCCAGCAGAGAAGAGTGACACATCAACCAGATGCGTAGGAGGAAAGGAAGGGGGGCTGCTTTGATGTTCATGTAAAGACGTGCATAACCCAGGACAGTGGTGCAGGGGTAAATACTGAAGTGCAGGCTCTCCACATGACAGCTCCCATGCCCGCCCCAAGGAGAGTCCACAAAAGCAGGCAGCTCTGTTGATCCAGATCAGCACCCAGTCCCAGCACTTTGTTGGTCTTTCATAGAGCTCACGGCTCTTAATTACCAATTCAGGACCAAACCACCCCTAAAATACTTTGTATTGCAACAGGGAATGATACTTTGACCCGGTTTGCATAATCACCTGTGACAATCATGGGTTAGATAAGCCACGATGGGGTGCGGCATGACCCAGCCACCATTGTAAATATTCAAGCCATGGTGGGTAGTGGTGGGCTGTGGCTTATCGTGATGTAAGAACCTGGGCAGGGTGGCTTGTTGCCATGGGAATCAAGCCATGCAGAACCCATGTGCTGCAGTAGTGTTAAGACGTGGATTCTTAGCCATGGAAACAAGCCACCTTGCCCTGGGTTTGTATGTCACCATAAGCCACAGTGAACGCCTGCCATGGCTTGAATATTCACAGTGGCCATTGTCAAACGCTGGAACCCACTGTATTATCTTTAAGCCAAAATGGGCACTGGGGATCATGTGAACTGGCCCGTTGTTTCTGGAAAAATTCATTTCCTCACAGCTACTTTGAGGATTATAGCTAAGCTCAGAGAGAACAGGGAATCCGTAATGTGTGTGTGTGTAGGCGGGGTTGGGGGCAGGTGATGTCAGTGTGCCTGCAAATCAAAAAGTGCTACCTAATCAAAACATTCCAGGCTCCACTACACCACTGATATAGGTTCGACTGCATTGCTAAAGTCACAGGAGCCCTGTCTTTCTGTAAAACTGGCTACCCTAGAAAAGTTTTAAATTTGCTCGGTGGAGGCTTTTGGCTCCAATGTCCGTGGGGTAGTGAATCCGTCCCGGGTTTCTGTCAGAACCACTCAGAACTTAGCTCCTTTAGAGTTCTGAGTGGTTCTCACAGAAACCTGGGACGGATTCACTACCGTACGGACATTGGAGCCAACAGCCTCCATTGGATTTGTTACTGTAAGCCTAGCGCTAGGGGTGGCTGAGAAGTTCAGTTCAGTTCAATTTCCCAACCTCCTTTAAAATCTACCAGAATTCACAAACAATGTCATGTGTGGGATAGAAAGAATTTAGTATTTAAAATGTTGGAATGGCAGGAGAAAGCAAAACTGAGATTTGCACCCGTCCCTAATTCAACAGTCTGTGAATGCTTCGGAAGTCACTGATTATTCTGCTAAATATGATCTCGCTAGGAAGCCAGAAAAAGGGTTTGGGTTAGATCAGGCCTCCTCAACCTGCTGCCCTCCGGAGGTGTTGGACTACAATTCCCAGCACCCCCAGCAAACATGGGAGTTGTAGTCCCAATGCCGCTGGAGGATACCAGGTTGGGGAGGGCTGGGTTAAACTGTTTTTCTATGCCCTGGATCTGTTGGGCAAGCAGATTAAGGGGAAAAGGTGGAAGGTTTCCCACAACTTCCTAGCGCAGAAAGAGTAAGAGCAGAGGGCTCCGTCTCCCCAAGTCCCCTTGAGGCATGCCCATGTCAACCCAAACTGAATCCACCCCAGCATTACAGCTGAACCTTGGGCAGGTTTTCATTCCCTTCCTTGCAGCCACACAAATCTAAATTTCCTTAAAGCCTGTGGGAAATAACACTGGCTGACTTTGGCAGCCATTACGTGGTTTGACTAAAAGCAGAGATGCCCCGAGCTGTGAAGGTTGGAACTGGGACAGAACTTCCCAACAAGTTCAGCTCTGCAAGTCCAACTGAGGTTTGCTTCTAATTGGATGTGACACGTTGGCCTCCAAAGGTCGACGGATGTACGATTCACAAAACAGCCCCCCACCCCACCCCCACAAATACACACTCACCACACAAACAAAATTACCAAGTTATGCTAAGTGTTTCTGGATTTAACAGGTCTGCACATTAGGTTGGAATGTTTGTACTCTCTCTCTCAAACCGGACACACCATTAGAAATCATGTTTTGGATAGTTTCAACTACTCTACTTCTTGCCCTTTGGGAAAGAATTAAAAGGCCTTGGCCCTGATCCAACAAGGGAGGGAGAATGATACGCATGGCCCATACAGATGTGCATGCAGGTGTGCAGCGGATCTGCACTGAGATGCTTCATTTAATTAGGTGGCTGCATCCAATGGATGTGCACATCTTTCATCCATCTAGGGCCACTAGATGTATAGATTATTTATTTATTTATTTATTTATTTACTACATTTCTATACCGCCCAATAGTCGAAGTTCTTTGGGTTAAAAATCCACAAACACAACATGATAAAAAGAGTATGATTAAAAAGTATTAAAAGTA
This sequence comes from Elgaria multicarinata webbii, assembly GCF_023053635.1. NCBI lineage: Eukaryota > Metazoa > Chordata > Lepidosauria > Squamata > Anguidae > Elgaria > Elgaria multicarinata. The sequence continues at coordinate 105,139,049 of NC_086176.1, forward strand.
TAATGAAACGGAATATGGGAGCACACAGAACTAAAGCAAGACTGAATCCATCAGGAAACAAAATGTCTGCTTGATATCAGCTCAAGTATTGAAACGAACAACTAAAAGTAGGAACACTGAATTGTACCAGGCCTTCAAAATGGCTCTAGGGCATGGTCTTTGTATATATGTTATGGCAGCCTTGCAGAAAGTAAGTAGGGCCCTAGGTGTGGTGGCCTAGTGAATGGATGGGAGACTAGCTAGGAACCCTACCTACATTAGCTTGAATTTAATGGAAGAAAAGTGGGATATTTTAGGCTGCTCTGGCCAGATGGTTTTGGCCAGTTAGGTACCTGTAATGTGGAATGGTAGCTGCAGTTGCATAGACTCATGTATCTGTTCCAGAGAAAAGACAAATCTGGGTTTTAGGTCCACCGTTTGCCTGCTGACAGCCATCTAGCTTCAGGATAGTGGTGAAGCTGGAATTAGCCCACAGCACGGGGTACCATACCATATCCATATTGTCTAAACAATCTGTGATTTCCCAGCATTTTGGAGCTTGAGTGAACATGGAAAGCCTTTAACACAACGTGTTAAATGGAAAGCATATTTGTTATTCTAATAAATGTAACTGTGAAGGTTTGAGGCCTATAGAGGCAAAGTAAAATGGTCAGGCGTTAGTGGTCTCTTTTTGTTTTGTTTCTTCCTGTTGGGGGGGGGCGTATTTCTGAGAGGAGTACTTTCAGTTTTCCAGTTAAGCGTCATTTCTTCAAGATTGAAAAGCTACTTTCAGTTTTGTGGGGGAAGAGGAGGTAAAATGAGAGAACCAGAGAAAGACTAGACCATAAGGAAAGAGCAGAAAGATGCAGCTTGAAAATGCCCAATGCTGCAGGGGTAAAAGAATTTGCATTTTTGAAACTTATTTTCTTTTAATGCCTTTTGAATCACTCAGCTCTATTGACTAAATACCTTTAATTGTAATATGTTTGTTTTAATTCACCAGTTGAAGGGGAAGGTAAAACAGAAGGAAGGTGGGACACTTAAGGAGACAAGAGATCCTTAAGAATTCGCTCAAGGGGCCCAAGACATGGATGGAACCCTGACAATAACCAAGGCTTCCATCAGACACTCATTACTGAGCACTCATGGATTTTTCACGGGTCCCTCTCATGATGTTGTCTGCCTCCTGCACGCCTCCTGCCCCTTCTAGCCTTCTTCAAGTGACCAAAAAACACCCCAGTAAGTCAGACTTATTTTTAAAGATGAAAGTTGCTTTGTGCAGGAGAAGCCACAGGATCAAAATGGCCCACTGAATGGGCCACATACAAGTTGTTTACTTCCTCTTTCAAAAGAGGAAGTAATGAGGGACAAATGCATGGGCAGAGAAGCGATGGGAAGGAAACGCGATTTTCCACTGTGTGATGATGCTCTAAGAGAGGAAGCCTGATTGCGCAGAGCAGATATCCCAAGGCAGACAAGCTCATACAAAGACCTCATGCTGTCAGGGTGGAAGAGAGGGAGGCATGGGGGAGTGTCTGAGTTTCTTGTGTTGTTTTTAAATCCAATTTCCACTCACTGGTTTCAATGGGTGAGAATTCGTCAACACCAGCTCCTGGGCTGGCTTAGATGTGCTGCTACTTTGGGGATTGGGAGGGCTAGGGATCCACAACCTCTCTCAGCCTGCTTGCCTCCCTCCCTCCAACAGACTCAAACTGTCCACAGAGGTCCCCACAGAGGCTGGTGGTGATGGGGTCTAAGGTCATCCATCCTCAAATGAGGATGAGGAGATCCCATATATGTGGGCTGGGCAACTCATGGCCATCCAATGTTTTTGCTATGGTTAGGGCTGATGGGAGTTGCAAAAATCTTCCCATTGTGCCCCCGTGCCACGCTGCACAGAGGATCAGATCAGAAATCTGTATAGATGATTCCTGCTGGCTGGGGGTTGGGGAGGCTGCACTCCAACACACTTGCAGGGCGCCAGGTCAGGGAAGTTCACCTCATCTCAATAGTGAGGGAGGGAGGGAGGACCTCGTCAAAGGAGCACACATGTCCCTTGTTGCAACATCCAGTACGTCTGGGCAAACATCGCAATAGATCGTTCCCACTTCCTACTTTTCAGAACTACTGTGGAAGATGAGAGCTGGAGCCGCCTAGAATATCGAACTTGTTGGGTGGTACAATATTGTACTAATTTTTTCCTCACATGCTGTTCTGTAAAATGCTGTTATTGTTACTTAATTGCTGATACATTGTGTATTGTTCTGGTATGAACTATTTGTAATTCACTTATGCATTGAAGGCTTCCGCCTTGTTGGAGGCTTTGGCCTTAGCTAGACCTATGGATTATCCCAGGCAAATGGATGGGTTGTTCCTGCCTGCTCCCGGGATCCCCTATGTGTCATTTGGATGCACAACGATGATCCCAGGACCATTCCGGGATATAGGCCTGGTCTAGCCATGGCCTTTGTTTCACTGTGTTAAAGCACTGAACCAGCAGCTTTATTTCTATGTGTTAAAGGTTGTGTATCAACAAGAGGAGCATATCTTTCTGTATGTTTGATTATGACCATTATATAATAGTATCCCAGACAGCATGTAAGTTTTTGTGGTTGAGTGCTAAGCACCCTAATTGTGTTCTGTTATCATAACCACAGGCTTCAGTCTATTATATTTAATATGTACAGCAGCAGGTACATTGATGTTGCTATATAAATAAATAAATAATAACCAGTTCTTCTCCACACAGTGCAAAGTTAAACTATGGAATTCACTTCCACAACTTGTAGTGATGGCCACCAATTTGGGGGTTGGAAAAATTCCTGGAGGAGAAGGCTATCAATGGCTATAGTTCTGATGGCTATGTGCTACCTCCGGTATCAGAGGCAGTAAACCTGTATGCACCAGTGGTTGGGGAACATGGGTGGGAGGGTGCTTTTGCACCCGTGTCCTGCTTGTGGGTCCCTAGCCAACAGCTGGCTGGGCACTGTATGAACAGAGTGCTGAGCTAGATGGACCCTTGGTTTGATGCAGCATGACTTTTTTTATGTTCTTATGAATCATAGAATCATAGAATAGCAGAGTTGGACGGGGCCTACAAGGCCATCGAGTCCAACCCCCTGCTCAATGCAGGAATCCACCCTAAAGCATCCCTGACAGATGCTTGTCCAGCTGCCTCTTGAAGGCCTCTAGTGTGGGAGAGCCCACAACCTCCCTAGGTAACTGATTCCACAGTCGCACTGCTCTAACAGTCAGGAAGTTTTTCCTGATGTCCAGCTGGAATCTGGCTTCCTTTAACTTGAGCCCGTTATTCCATGTCCTGCACTCTGGGAGGATCGAGAAGAGATCCTGGCCCTCCTCTGTGTGACAACCTTTTAAGTATTTGAAGAGTGCTATCATGTCTCCCCTCCATCTTCTCTTCTCCAGGCTAAACATGCCCAGTTCTTTCAGTCTCTCTTCATAGGGCTTTGTTTCTAGACCTCTGATCATCCTGGTTGCCCTCTTCTGAACATGCTCCAGCTTGTCTGCGTCCTTCTTGAATTGTGGAGCCCAGAACTGGACGCAATACTCTAGATGAGGCCTAACCAGGGCCGAATAGAGAGGAACCAGTACCTCACGTGATTTGGGAGCTATACTTCTATTAATGCAGCCCAAAATAGCATTTGCCTTTCTTGCAGCCATATCGCACTGTTGGCTCATATTCAGCTTGCGATCTACAACAATTCCAAGATCCTCCTCGTTTGTAGCATTGCTGAGCCAAGTGTCCCCCATCTTGTAACTGTGCATTTGGTTTCTATTCCCTAAATGTAGAACTTGGCATTTATCCCTATTAAATTTCATTCTGTTGTTTTCAGCCCAGCACTCCAGCCTGTTGCACATTGAGGGGCTGTAGGCTGTCCACATCATCAAACCAGTTTGTAAAACTTTCCCCGGGAGGTATTGTTCAAAAAGATGATGAAGATGATGATGATGATTATAGTTATTTGTATCCCGCCTTTTTGCCCAATACTGTGTCTCAAGATTGTCAATGCTGGGCCTTCAAAGTGCATGTTTGAATGCTCCCCCATATAAAAATGACAACACCACTTCCCTGCATGTAAAATAATAATAATAGCATGCCAGGATAGACTAGCCATTTCTCTCTGACGTTACGTTGTATGTTGTTGTTTTTAATGGGGAGCACTTAAATATGCAAGCCCTCAGGCAACCCAACGTGGTGCAGTCCAGGAAAATATGCACCACTTGATTTTGCTGAATGCATGTTTGCAAGTCATGCCCGTACTTTTCTTTGTCCATGGGTACAGAACACACCCAGCGAACATCAGAGGAGCAAAGTGGGGCAAAGAAGGACAAGCTCAAGATTAATATATAGAAAATATTTACTGCACCTCTCCTTGAGCTCCAGGTGACTTACAAATAAGCAGACAATTAAAAAAAAATGTATCCCTTGTTGTTTCGGGATGGGTGTGTGTGATAGACCAGCGAGGACATGTCCTGACGATACAATCTCCACTTCGCCCAGAGCTTATGGCTGTTCCGCTTAATTACAGAATATTTCGTTCCCTTGTGTAATGTATTAGTAAAGCAGGCAATGATAAATTGAAGCTAGTTTTTAATTTATTTATTTGGGTTCAGGCACTAACTGACTCCAGATTGTCAGGCATTATCTACGGATGTGGAGAAATGCAATTTATGACTATTTATTTGTAAGTTGCGACCACTGGAAATAACCCAACGAGTGAAGAGAGAATTGCAGGGAGAAAAGAGCTGCAGGGAGGCCAAGGGGATTTGGGGTGGATTATACAGAAGATGGGAAACAAGTGGGCTTTGATTTAGATAAGCAAGGATGGAGGGTGGCTGCACAGTACATTTTCATCTGGTTCTATTGTTTCCAAGTCTCAAAACAGGCCTCCCTAGGGAAACGTGGACAATTGTTAGGAAAGTCACAGGCCCCTTCCTGAACTCTTCCACCCACCCATCTTGTACATCTCGATTGGTCATTGCAACATGGCCTGTTCTATGAGCTGCCATGGGTGACGTAAACTTTTCTACTCCTGTGGTTTCAGGAGCAGCTTGGAGTTACTGGTTTGTTGGACCAGGGCAGATTTTCCCCCCACGATGCCGAGGATGAAGAACTTCTCTTCTAATGGGTGAAAGAATGGAAAGAAGAAGGGCTCAAACCGACAGCACAGCGATAGAGCTTCCAAGTTTCAAATTCTGAGGCTAAGTCCTGGTCTAGACAGACAGCTCATTGTGTGGTAAGAAGGAATCTACCACGTCAGACTGCAGGTCGGGGAACTGCATGTTTTGAATGTTTCCGGCACCAAAAGGAAAGAAAGAAAGAAAAATGCACAGAAGGCCCATATGATGGAGAGAAAACTAGGCTAGACGTGTTCTCCTTGGCATCTAGTTTTCAAGATGTGGGGCAGCGTTCCTAACGAAGGCCATTCAGTCAAATAATCAGTCAGCCACTCTCTGGCAGTCTGACGTGATACAGTCCAGAAACAGTTTTACCACACAATGAGCTCTGGCCTAAACAATTAGCCTCAACTGTAAGCAACCCCAAGGCACCCTATCTACGGATCCCTTGCGCCGATGCCAATATGAACGCTTAAAAGAAAACAGGGTTGTAGGGAAACGCTGCGTGCAGCCTTATCAAGGAACGTCTGCTGGGTTTCCCATGCATGTGTGTTCGTGTCTTGTCATATAATTTTTACAATGTCCTTGATCTCCGCTTGCGGGTACCACCAGGGTTGACCCTGAGCAGTCAAGTTGGCTGCCTTGCAAGATCGCTCCGTCGTCAGCCACATGAAAGGCGAGGCGGAGGTTTGCCGTCTCCTGGAGCCAGCTGGAGCACCGCCGGTCGAGCTGCTGAGTTCAGCATCACGTAGACATATTTTTGTACAACCGGTTTACACAAAGGGCTTTTTCTTTGGCACTGGGGATGATGTCAGCACTTTCAGGGTAAGGGTGGGGGAGCCCGTTATTCGTGAAAACAACAAGCCGCCCATCATTTACTGCTCTGGGTGAGCCGAGCATCTGCAGAAGGTTCTTTTTAAGCTGCCAGACCTGTGAGAACTCTTACAACACTTGGCTTAATAGTCCCTATTTAAGTTAATGCCCCTCAGACCAAATCCTCTTTTTCCTTGAGGGCTGTGAAAAGATTCATATAATTATCTGAAGGCTCTTGACTGCCAAAAACGAGTTGCCCTCCTACGGATATCTTTGTATACAGTTGTGCACTCCCCCGGGGCTACATTACCTTTCTTATGGGCAAAAGAACCTAGAATGAATATATACATTACAACCAGTTTTGCCGTGTGTATCTTGGGGTGGGGGAATGGGGGTGGGGGGGGCAAGAGAGAAAAGCCCTATTTCAGAAATAAAACATATAACAAACCCTCTATAATGGAATAGAACACTTCTCTTAGACATGGCTAAACTTATTCTGTCCCCCTTAATTAAAAGCAATAATCTGACTCATACACTCCCATACAGATGTGTCACAATACAACTTACTAGTCAACAACAACTTTTTAAAAATCCTGTTTAAAAACCACAAATTCCAGTGGATAGGGGAATCATTTTGAAATATTTCTTGGACTCTCTCTCTCTCTCTCTCCCCCCTCCCCCCTCTTCTTTTTAAAGACATGTTTAAATGCATGCCCATAATTTGGACATCATTTGGTTACTGAAAGGTAATGGAGGCAGGTCAGTTTGTTTAAAAACAACCCAGGTCTGCCCTAGTCACATATACAGCACAGAGTGGGAGGACTGAGTTTTAATGCAAATAGGGGACCCTCATCCTAAGTTTATTTGCCTGTAGAAGCTCAGCCAAAGAGCATTCCTTCCTTCCCCCTGAGTTCACTTCTTTAATCTGTTAAGGAGGGAAGTACCTGGGGAGACTGGGCAGTAGGATCTTTTTTGCATGTGGCAAAGAACATTTCTACAAGGGGCTTTTATTGCACGAAGATGATTGGTCACTCTCAGAAGTTTCCGCATCCTTTACACAAGTCGTCAACCTCCAGGGTGTCTCCCGCACATTATGTCTTTTATCCCACTTTTTAACAACTCAGAGATAAGGCGGCAAAGAGCATTAAAATGATATATCAGCAGTGTGTAAGGATGGAGTCGCGCCATCGAGTGGCTGTGTAATGAAACCTATAGAACTTGTAGTCGAATTAAGTCCAGAATAAAGCACGTGTCTGCCTGTATAAAAGAGCTGAGCTTAATCCTGCAAAGTCTCTAGAAGCAACAGCCCCAGTAAATTACGGGATAAAAAGCTTGGGGTGACAGCAGCCTAAATCTCTCCAATTGAAATCACGTGTGTGTGTGTGTTTCAAAGTGCTTAACTGTAGCTGGGTTGGGCTTTTAAATCAAGTTAAGCCACCATAATTGAAAATAATAATTATTTATAGTCTCACTAGAAGAAAATAGAAAAATCATCCTATGATGGAAAGTACGATTCTACTTTTACTTAGTTATAAACTTACCTGCATGTATAATTTTTTATCTTTTATTACTAACTGGCTGCTGCTGATGAAACGTGGCAAAAATTGGCTGGCTGTTGAATATTGGTTGTTGTAGGAGTTTTTTTCTGTCTTAACATGCATAGGGTTGTGTTCTTAGTTGGACATAGAAATGTACATTTTCCAGAAATGTTGAGGCAATTGGGTATGGGGTGAGGGAGGGATTATGTGTTAGTCTTGAAGGTTCCCCAAGTTGTGGGCTCTCCCACACTAGAGGCATTTAAGAGGCAGCTGGACAACCATCTATCAGATATGCTTTAGGATGGATTCCTGCATTGGACTCGATGGCCTTATGGGCTCCTTCCAACTCTACTATTCTATGATTCTAAGTCACTTTGCTGTTTTGTTGCATCAATACATTATAAATGGCAACCAGTGAAGAACAAAAAAACCCAAAAACATTGTAAGCACTTTTTTTTCATTGGCAAGGTTGTGTGTGTGGAATTGCCAAGGTGAACAAGACCTATTTTAGCATAAAGGAGAAGGGCCCAAAGTTGGAAGGGGTTACTCTGCGGCGTAAGGGCTCATAAAAACCTACTCTGCACATGGTAATAATAATAATAATAATAATAATAATAATAACAACAATAATAGTATTTCTTACCCGCCTCTCCATTTTGATCAAGGTGGGCAACAACAGTAAGTATAAAATACATAAAATATTGATTAAAAACATAGTATACATTGTTAAAACAGCCTAAAAAAAAATCCTAAAAGCATCCTAAAATTCCACTGGATAGGCCTGCCGGAAGGAGTGGTAAACCCATTCCTTTCCCCCTTGTCATAGCCACCACTTTGGTTGGCTTCAAAAGGGGACTGGACAAATTCCAGAAGAAGATTATCAATAGCTACTAGTCCTGATGGCTACGTGCTACCTCCAGTATCAGAAGCAGTGTGCTTATATACACCAGTTGATGGGGAACATGGCCAGAGGGTGCTGTTGCACTCATGTCCTCTTTTCAGATTTCCCGTGGGCAGCTGGTTGGCCACTGTGTGAACAGAGTGCTGGACTAGATGGACCCTTGGTCTGATCTGCCATGGCTCTTCTTATGGGACCAGTTATGCTGGCAGGAGGGGGCTTGTTTCAGCGGTCTCCCCCAAATGACCCCCCCCATCAATTGAAACCCTAAAATGAAACAAAAGGACATCAGGCTTAATCCCAATCTCATACCTAACATTTGCTGTGCCCACTTCAAGTATTAGTGCTTAAATAAATATGAAACGTGAAATATAGTTAAATTAAATGAATTAAGCCATTGCATATGAAGAATGGTTGGGATAGCTTCTTTACATTTGGTGGGTTGGAGATTATGATCCTGACTCATGGATTTAAAACATACACAGACACACACACACAAGACCAACCTGAACTGTCATGGTCCAAACTGTGACATCTGGCATGTCTAATTATCCTCCAGGTGTTTTGGTCACAGTTAATTAAGTCCTAGACTGGTGAGTATATCCACACTAACGGACCTTGCTGTGGAGGGTCATTTGCAAATTACATTCACAGCCCAGGCCCTTTTGTGCTGAATTCTTAGTAGATCTGGGAGAGGAGGAGGGAATGGGAGACAGAACAGCACTAGAACTTGCAAATTTGCAAACAGCAAACAAGAAAACTTTGCAAAAATTTTACAAAAAACAGATGCTGCTTTTCTTATATAGCTTAGGGGCTGTTTCATGTAGACATGTGGGAATGCTTCACTATAGGAACAGTTGGTGACCTCCCTGTGTGAATGAAATTTAGATCTAACACCAGGGATAGAGTTTCCGAACATTTCTGCATTGCATGCTCATGCTTGGTCACTCATGAAGGTTTGTGGGTCCTTTATATGACACCATCAACCTCCAGAGCATCTCCTGTGCTTTTTAAAGCATTATTCCACTTTAAAACGATTGGAGATGAAACAAGAAGAAAGGTTAATTAAGAAGAAAGGCAGTGTGAAATGACAGCGCAGCACTATAATTCAGCCACTAAATGGTGTTGTGTAATTTTTGTGAACCGCCCAGAGAGCTTCGGCTATTGGGCGGTATAAAAATGTAATAAATAAATAAATAAATAAATAAATAATGAAACAGATAAAACACATATCCGCCATGTAAAGAAACCCATTGTAAATCCACAAAGAAACAGGAAGCAGAAAGCCTCGGTAAGGATGAGGGATTTCAGCCTCATGTGATATCGCTTCACATTATATGGGATAACAGCAGTGTGCAACATACTCCATTCCTCCCATAGGTGGTGACAGCGTGCAAACCTTCCATTTCTGTAGTGGCAGCAGCCACAATGGAATCTTAACTCTTTCCGGAAGAGTAGCTATGTTAGTCTTCTGCAGCAATTCAACAACAAAGAAACATGCAGCAGCTCTGGGGTAGCTTAAAGATGGCGGCTCTCCCTGAGGATGAGCAGCTCACTGGCATGAGCGAACAGATCAGGTAAGTCCCAAGGGCAGGCAGGCAGGCGGCAGCAGCTCACTGGGTTCAGAAGGTGAGTGGGGGGGACAAATAGGAGGGGAGGGGAGTCCTATGGCCTCCCAGTTGGCCTTGAACCTGGCTTTCCAGGTTGCCTGTGGGCACCTGGGAAACTGCAACAACCAACCTGCCTTGAATTTGGAACCGAATCTGAAGTGGACCAGGACAGTTCCGAGGTGCCCCAAGCGAAATCGGGGCCAACTGGGAAACTCTGAATCAGCCTCTGAGGTGAATCAGTGTATGTGTGTGTGTGTGCACAGTCCTAGTTTCTGCTCGCTACCCATAAGCATATCATCAGAGCCCTGCTGTATCAAACCAAAAGTCCATCTTCTCCATCATCCTGTGTTGCAATGGAGCAGCCAGAGGGCAGCTGGAGGGGATGTTCCCACTCCATCTGAATCCCCCTCAATTCAGTGCTTATACTTTGAGGCACACCCCTTGTGCACACCTATGCCCAGGGTACACAACCTTTTTGGCCCTGAGGGCTGCATCGGATGACTGCTCTCCCATGTTACCATCCTCTGTACCTCTGTTGGAGGAAGCACTTGAAGGAGGAGGACAGATGTTGATTGTAGTGTATGGGGATGTTCATATCACAAGGAAGAGGAGGAAGCGGAGCAGAGCCGGGAGCCTCCAGGACTTAACAGTGGGCTCCAGCAGGTGTCCAGTGATGCAGGTAATATGCACTACCTATGCAATAAATATAAATTTATTGCATAGGTATTGCATATTCTCAGTGGTATTTTCAGTTGTGGAACACTTGCAACGTGACAGTGAAAGCTTCTCCATAATACTGTTGGCTTGTGAGATGGGGGCTGGTCATATATGGAAACCAGGCATAGCCTCGCTGGATTAGGGTGGTTGTATTTAAAACAACAATATTCAACTTGCTTTCAGTTTAAGCTACTTCATAATTGCTTAAGAAACGCCATGTATCCCTTCCCTGCTCCCATGGCTACTCTGCCAAGGTAGTGTTAAATTAAAATGTTACAAAGCAATCCAGATGCATTAGTGCCATGTCCTTAGTTTTATTGGCAACATGCTCTTCTGCCTTTGATCACGCATGCTTGTTTGAAACACGCCGTAAATCACGGCATGCTAATCTGGGCTCGCTATAATTAAATTCTTCCATTCACATTTTCTCTTGGAAGAATCATTTGGAACAGAAATAATAATAATAATTTTAAAAATCTATCAGCACCAGGCTCGTGTGACTGGTTTTATTTTCTTAGCCATTTTGCACCATTACGGAAATGGGTGTGCTCACATCTCATCTCTGAGTCTGACATGACCTTGGGCATTGCTGTAGTATGCTAGGAAAAATGCAATTTGGAAAAAAGATCCATTATTGGATCCTGTGTGAAGATTCTCCAAGCAATGAAAATATTTATTTTAAGTTTCCACAATCATGTGAAACTTTGCCAAGGCATGGTCTCCTTCTCCTTCTCCGCCTCCTCCTCCTCCTCCTCCTCCTCTTCTTCTTCTTCAATCTGATAATCGCCTATAAGACTTCCCCTCCCCTCCTGGTGGGAAAGAATGAGTGAGTGAGAGATTACTAAAGTAAAATGTAATCTCTCCTTTATCTTTAACAGTTATATAGAAAAGGGAATTTCAGCAGGTGTCATTTGCATGCATGCAGCTCCTGGTCAAATTCCCTCTTCACCACAACAATTAAAGCTGCAGGAGCTATACTCGAGTGACCAGATTTAAAAGAGGGCAGGACACCTGCAGCTTTAACTGTTGTGGTGAAGAGGAAATTTCACCAAGTTCTCCATATATACAAATGATACCTGCGGAAATTCCTTTTTCAATACAACTGTTAAAGATACAGGAGCCCTGTCCTCCTTTTCATATGGTCACCCTACAGTATCATAATTGACCAGACAGGGAAACAAGAATCCATGCAGTGATGCAGGATCAGGAGACTACAGATGAAGAGAAGATACATATTTTAAAATAATGACTTATAATTTCTACGAGTTATTCTTAACTCATATTCCTTTCAGTGGGCTAAACTGTACAACCACACCCAGCAGCATGGAAAACACCTCTGTGCGGTCCAATCGCCACGGGAGTAGGGTGGCCACTTACACAGCACCCAAAAAGTGAACAAAAGAGGACACAAATTTGCATGCCATTTGCATATGCTAATTTATACATATAGATGCAAATTTAGAAAGAATTACTATCATTTAAATAGAAATATGATACACCTCACCAGACTGGGGAAGATTGTGACCAGGTGAGTTGTGTGCCTGGCTTAGTCTGCTATTTAGGTGCTGTTGGTGAGCAGCTTCAAGAGCTTCAACTTCCAACTCTTCCTTCTAATGTGTCATGTCTAGCCCTGCTCCCCCTGGGTTGGAAGAAGGTGTTTTAGGTGATCAATCAGAATCAGACTCTGAAGTAGAGGAGTCTGTGCCAGAAACAAGCCAGCCTGTACCAGTGGGGGAGAAAGCTCTCACGGGCTCTTCACCAGCTGGGAGTGAACCCTCTCCAGAGCTTATCTCACCAAGGGCAAATAATACACAGTCAGTGGGAAGACAACATTCTTCTGAAGGAAAAGGCATGGACAGGTTAGCTGATCCTAGAGTACGCCGCAGACTAAAATGGGTGGAGCTAAAAGAAGATGAAAGGAAGTCGACCTGGCTCGCATCCCGTCAGAAGCCGCCTCAGAACTAGTCTCTCTGAAGTTAATATGTCTTGGGAAAAGGCTTTCTGTTCTCCTTGAAAGGACAATTGTCTCACTTACTTTGCATAATTTTGCCTAGGGGAAAGTTCCAAGACTCTTTTCAGGTGGGAAGAGATGTTTATTGCTTAAATAAAGCTTTGTGGATTACTTAGCAGGCCTCATTATTGTCTCCCAAGAAGGCAGGAGGTTTGGAGAAACACAACATAATGCTCTCTTCCTTTATAGCAGACTAGAACTGGGCAGCCCTTCAAACAGAGGACACCGTGAAATAGTTGGACATGTGGCCTACACATTCAGAATAAATGAGATGTTGCACTCTTGTTCACCATATAATGAGAGCCCCTGGTAAGTGGAACTTGTCCCAGAGCTACACTTTCTGGGAAAAATAATTCATCCTTCTGTGTGCATGGAAGCACTCCTGAAAAACCCTTGAGAATGTAGTAGGGGCGAATCTACACAAGTACTAACAATGTTGTTTATTACCATTTATTAGCGCTTTAAAATGTCACCGGGCACACTCAGGGAATACAGCGTAACTTACCTTTCTCTTTCCCATTAGTAAACCATTAAACCAGGACACACTGTTTGTTGTGTCGCTGTAGCTTGGAGTTTCTGTTCATCGCTGGTTTCAGTGATCCACCCACTTCCTGTTCTCTGAGAGAAACAGGGTGGGCGAATGAACAGAGGAGAAACACATGCAAAACTGTTTTTCCCCCCAGCACCGAAATCAATTGACCATGCCCCCAGGTCAACAAATGGCTAAACAATGAGGTTTGAAATTTAAGCGAGACGTAGCGATAAAGAAGAAAGGGGCACATACGACATCATGCAACGCTTTTACAATGTGACAAACGAAAATATATATCGCTAGAAAGAAGAAGAAAACAACGAAGATACAACATTAAAAGATGAGTGTCAATGTGTCCCAAACAGTTATCATAACCCTTCATTAACTCCCCCCCGCCCATAAGTGTAGATCCAGCCTAGCTCTGTGGCCAAGTCTTTGCTGCTCGTTCCCCACAGGGTGGGAATGTTAATTTTTGTTGAAAAAGCCCTTTGCCCCACCTTCCCGGCTTACTGCATCGTATCCTGGGACTTGATCCACCACGGGGGAATGCCCCCAGCTTGAACCCGAAGTGAGGTCACCACTGACAGATGGCGGAAAGAAGGGGTAACCTCGCAGCAAAGGGGAAAGCCGTGGTAAGTTGGCTACTCCTTAAGCACACCGTTTCATTGAAAAAGCCTGTGATGGCTGCGAGTTGGCGATGGCTGCGATTTGGTGACTGCATCGTATCAACGACGTAGCGCCACTGCACAGCCACCACAGGGTATACAGGGCATTAGGGATGTGCTCTGCTTCTAATCGGACCAGCGAATTAGAAGCGGAGCGGGGGGCTTCACCTGCCCTTAAGGCGGAGGCGAAGAGGATTGGGGGGCTGGCGGAGCGTGGCAAAGAGGATCGAGGTGAAGGCGGATCCTTCACCTCGATCCGGAGCTCCACCGGAAAGGTAAGTGGGGTTTACCAGGCCCTGCCGCTGTCGCTGTCGCCCATGCGGCGACAGCAGCAGGGCCCGGTAATGCCCCCCGCCCTCCTCTCCCTTACCTGCCTCCGTCCGCGGTCCGTCGGCGTCTTCAATTGAGCCCGCGGTTCAACCAGGAAGTCTGGCTTGCGGCGATGGCGGCAGGGCCCGGTAAACCTCCCGCCCTCCTCTCCCGGCCTTACCTGGCGCCACTCCCCTCCACTGCGGAGCTCCGATTCGGAGCCGGAGCTCCGTGGCGAAGAGGAGCGGAGTATGGGCGGAGCAGCGCGGAGCGGGCCGAAGCGAAATTTTCGGATCAGCCCACAGGGCGGAGCGGGGGGGTCCGTGCACATCCCTACAGGGCATATAGACATCCCCTGCTTGTATATTTGGATCCAAATGCCAGCAAAGCACTGATGGATCCAATTGATTTCCGTCCCCCTCGCTTCTAAAATTCCTTGGCTGCTTATTTCACGTTCAACTCCCCTAATTTATGGATGTCATTGGCAACATAGAGCCCAATTATATTTATACTCTCTGTTATTGTTATCTAGTTCCTTTGTTCTCTTCCCCCCACCCTCAACCTCCACCCCTCCTTTAACAACATGCACAAGCAACGTATGTGGAGAATATTGTTCTGGGTTGTTTGCTGTTGGTGTTTTTGTATTTCCAGCCTCTCTGTCTGGCTGAGGATTTTGGGTACACTTTTAATAGCTTGTGCCAGCAAATAGAAGTGGTACCTGTGCCATGTCGCCATGGTGACAACTTAAAAAAAACAACCCAGCCTGGGTAGCAAACAGCTGAAAGAGGCTTAACTGTTGTTGCAGGCCTTTGAAGATCCTGAGTAGATAATAACGCTGTGAATCTTTGCTGCTGCTGCTACTGCTCTCTGGAACGCTGCTTGTTTGGAAGGGAAAGCGCCAACATCCGTGGCTGCCTTGTCGTGTCCTGCGATGGCAAGTGGCGGTCGCCACGGCAGGGGGTAGCCAGGCACCACCGGGTAATGTATGCTGATGTAATTGCAGACCAGAAAAAGAGACAGAGGCAGAGCTATATCGATCTGGATAGCACACCCGGGCTCGTGCATTACGCCGCTGTCTCTCAGTAGGGATGTTATAAACACTGGTAAAAGAGCTGATGGAGAGGCACTACGACGGAGCCAGAGACCCAGAAGAAACAGGCTGTTTGCCATTTTTTAGGGCATTTGGAAAGCAGATCCATGGTGTTAGCCATTCCCCATCTCCCCCAAGCCGTGAGAAGATCCAGGAGAGCACGACAGGGGGCCGGGCGGGGGGAGCTTCTTTTTGGTTGAGAAAGCAGCGGAGACGTCTTGGGGGAAAGGCTTTCTCTTCAGTTACAAATATATGCATTGAGCATGAATGAGTAGACAGGCAGAGATACTCCCTGTCTGTAAAGCAGCATCACTCCCCCCCCCACACACTCCATCCTGATCAATCAGCATCTGCTTGGAGTCACCCCCACCCCACCCCATGCCCTTCTCTTTCCCACCCACACCCACACCCACACACCCCACTTCTTTTCAACTACCTGCGAAGTCCAGGCCTGTGATCT
This sequence comes from Elgaria multicarinata webbii, assembly GCF_023053635.1. Classification (NCBI taxonomy): domain Eukaryota; kingdom Metazoa; phylum Chordata; class Lepidosauria; order Squamata; family Anguidae; genus Elgaria; species Elgaria multicarinata. The sequence continues at coordinate 105,154,810 of NC_086176.1, forward strand.
GGATTATATTGCACCTGCCAACAGCTTCTTGTTGTCATTACCTGAGACTGTGGGACAGCACCAACCTTCATGGGCTACTGGAAAAACATCTGCTAGGCACTGGTGCCCATGAAGGAAACAACATTAGCTGTTACTTAAATAAAAAGACTGGAGGGGAGATCACCTCCTCCTCATTGGATGCTGCACAACGACGTCTTGTTATTATAATATGGTACAATGGCCTTCCCCGACTTCCAGGTTCTTGGACTTCAGCTCCCATGATCCCTCGCCACTGGCCATGTTAGCTGCTGTTGATGGGAACTGTAGTCTAAAACATCTGGAGGGAACCAGTTCAGGGAAGGCTGTGTGTTAATGTGACCCGGTACCCTCCAGGGGTTTTTGGACTTCAACTCGCATCAGCCCAAGCTAGCAGGGCTAATGGTCAGAAATGCTGGGTGTCATTGTTGAAAACATCTGGAGAGCACCAGCTTGGGTAGGACAGCTTTATGTGACATCATTGTTCAGTTCTTGTCCATCTATCCCAGTACTGTGTAATTTATTTAAAACATTTTTTATCCCATCCTTCAGCCGAGAAAGGTTCCCAGAGCGGTTTATAAAGATGAATAATAAGACAACTTGCGCTCTTGGGCTTACAGTCTAAAGGACACGACACAAAAGGAAAAGGGATTGGGAAGGAGGAGGAAGAAAGTAAACCCAGGCAATAGTTCTTAGTTACAATGTTTTTATATGTTTTTGTTTTTTTGCTGGCAGGGAAGGAGGGCTAGATGCAGCTGCTGGTGCTGCTCAGAGAGCCAAGCCAAACCAAACCAAACAAAAGGAGGAGGAGGAGGAGGAGGAAGAGGAGGAAGAGGAAGAGGAAGAGAGAAGAGACATCAGGGTGTTGATGCTGGCTCTGCTCTAGCATAGGGCCAACTTTTATACTTGGCCCAGAAAATCCTATTAGCAACCCTGATCACCTTAGTACAAATGACATTTGCTCACATTCAACTCCCGTACCCCTTTCCTCTCCATTTCTTCCTCCTCCTCCTCTCTCTCTCTCTCTTTCTCTCTCTCTCTTCCTCATTTCATGATCCATGTTGCTCCTTCCTCTCCCTTTCCTCTCTCAGTTATCTCACCCTACTGCCCAAATTTCGATTTTAAGCTCCTTGAGGCAGGGACCTTGGTGCTAGATGAAATGAATACAAATTCCAGTATGAGACTATGGTACAGACGAAGGCACAAAGCATGAACCCTCCTCAGAAAATCTAGGCTTCTAGCCTTTATGGTAATCAACGAAAAGTGCTCAGAAACCAGATGGGAACATTGGAATTGCTTGCAGAGAAGAAGTGGCGGCAGGGATGGGGGGTGGAATCTACCTTCTGCAGTGCTCTCGTCTCTCAAATTTCCACTGATTTATATTTACTTCATTCCCACGGCACGGAATGGACTAAACAATGAACTAGGACATTGGAGGATCACACCCAATACCTCTATACATACTAGCATTCAACTGATAGGGGAAGCTTTCAGTGCCAAAAGATACATACACAGGAATAGGCAAGCCGGCCATTTATTGCTGCAGGTGTTTTGATCCTAGCTAGGCTTGGGCTGGTAATTTGTGAAATCTATTTTTGTCACTGCTCTCTTTTCTTTTTCCAATGGGCTACACTGGGTAGGAGAGACATCCTGAGCAGAATGCAACCTTTGTTTTATTTCCTCTTTGAGATTTTGTGAGTTTAAAAAGAACTAAAAAAAAATAAAAAATGCAGGAAGCTGAAGCCAAGGAAGGCTGATAGATAAGTCGCCCGTAAAACATGGATATAAAACTTCGCTACAGGAGCCATTTATTGCTTGCTTGTGATTGGCCACTCACAGAAGTTTGCAAGTCCTTTACGTCAACCTCCAGGAAATTTCCCATGCTTTTCTCCAGTAATATCGCTTTTTAAAAAAACCAGATAAAGCAGTATTTAAAATAATCGCGGGATGTCCCCAGTGTGTAAAGTTGGTGTGGCACTAGAATTTCACCACTAGGTGGTGCTGTTTCATTGAAGTTAATGGAATCTTCAAGAGGAGAAGTTTTCAATTCAAAATCACGTGGTTGCTGTCTAAAGGAGCCAGTAGTAAACGCGGAAAGACCGCAGAAGCAGAAACTCTAGTAAAGGTGTGGGTTCCCCCCCAAATGTAGAGACACCCATACATACAAGATGAATAGACAGACAGACTAGAGCCTTAGACCAGGCACTTTATTTAGCATCTTTCCCTAGCTATGAAAGCCAGTGTTGTAATGGATTGATTTGACCTGAGTTCCAATCTCAGTTTAGCGAGTATGTTCACTAGGTTACCTTGGGCACATTACTTTTTGAGACAAATTACCTCACAGAACTGTAACATAAACTGAATGCCTTGGAGGAAGGCCACCTGCACTGGAACATTGCTAACAATTATGAAGCTTTTTTGCCCATTAAAAGTTTTGTATATAGGGGCAATTTAAAATAAAAACATGAAAACTTGATAAGCCAGGTTCCAGCACCTGGCATCCTTGGACAGCTGATAAGGGTCCCGGTATGCTGGAGTGGTCCACCACTGATGTCTGCCCTGGGCCCTGTTATGTTTCATCCCAACCCAGTCCTCTGAACAAAACAAGGTGGCTCAAACTAGCTGCCATTTTAATTTCCCACAATGCCCATGATTTAACAATGCTCTGAGGCATTCTGGGAATTTAAAATTGCAGTCTTCAGCCACCTGACACTGGCTATAACTATCACAAGGTAAGCCTGCCAGGATTCATGAATGGAGGATGGGCCCCACCAGAGTGCACTTCACCCTGGGATCCGGTGAGAGTGGGAAACAGTGGCCAGGTGGCCACTTTTAAAGAGGATAGTCCTCCATTGGAAGGGCTACCAAAGGATGGTCCTCTATTGAAGGGATTATCCTTTCCAATTCTAGCACTGTATAAAGATTTTTAAAAACCCTATACAAACTGTTGCCCATTTACAGTTACATCTGGACAGCAGATTGAACAGGCAGGGACCCAAGTCACCTGATCCCATTTTCCCACACTCTGCTGAGATGTACTATATTTCCATTTAAAATTATCATTATTTCTAAATTGCATGTAAACACATCAATTAGAATATGCAAGCTTTGTGTGAATCGATTACTTGAACGTAATACCCTAACCCTGCTGGAGGCTCCCTCCCTCCCTCCTTCCCTCCCTCTCGGGGGAGGGGCAATGGAAGAAAACAGGAAGCAGGAGGAACAAACCACAGACGGGGGATTTGAGGAAAAAACTATTAAAAATGCATTGTGTGGCCCAGATCAGCACATATCTACAGACAACACAACGGTAAGAAACGTTTTAATAAATACATGTGCCCGGGGACGTATAAAATCGTAATAAAACAATACATTTAATGACTCAAAAAATGACATTTTATATGTGTGTAGATCCCGCCCATGTATAATTTTGTACACCTCTATCATGTCTCCCCCAAGCTAAACAATCCCAGCTGTAACCTTCCCTCATAAGAGAAATGCTCCAGACCCTTAATCATTTTAGTTGCCCCATTCCCTAATCATGTATTAACAGGGTGCAGAAACACCTGAATAGGACTCTGGTAAAGGAAACATTCCAGCACAGGGTGAATGTGGGAGAGAAAATGAGAGTCCCATTGTCTCTTTATATCTCTGAATCTGGGGAAGGGCATTCTCAATCTCGTTTATATTACACATATATTGCTCATCTCTCCTGTTGTGTGTCTGGCCTGTCCCTCCCCACCCCCATTAATGGTAGAATCATAGAATCATAGAATAGCAGAGTTGGAAGGGGCCTACAAGGCCATCGAGTCCAACCCCCTGCTCAATGCAGGAATCCACCCTAAAGCATCCCTGACAGATGGTTGTCCAGCTTCCTCTTGAATGACTCTAGTGTGGGAGAGCCCACAACCTCCCTAGGTAACTGATTCCAGGAAGTTTTTCCTGATGTCCAGCTGGAATCTGGCTTCTTGCACTCTGGGAGGATCGAGAAGAGATCCTGGCCCTCCTCTGTGTGACAACCTTTTAAGTATTTGAAGAGTGCTATCATGTCTCCCCTCAATCTTCTCTTCTCCAGGCTAAACATGCCCAGTTCTTTCAGTCTCTCTTCATAGGGCTTTGTTTCCAGACCCCTGATCATCCTGGTTGCCCTCCTCTGAACACTATAGTCATACAACACACCTTGCACACTTGCTAATCTCTTTAGCACTCTTGCTAAACTTCCAAGAGAATCCATTTCTATTTTCATGGATGTTGGCACAGTTGTCATGGAAGGCCAGTGATCAGACAGTGTAGTTATGGTACCCACCACCCACCTGGAGTAATGTTTGCACCACTTCAGAATGGCAGAAGCAGATTTTTCCTTAGAAAGAAGTATCTACTGCTGGTTTGTTTAATTCCTTTAACTTCAGATGCAAGCTAGACCCATAGCCAGGGCTCTGTTGGAGGGCAGGCTGCCCTCCTAAATTTTGTCTACCCCCCTAAAAAAAAATTTTTTTTACTAACAAATCGTTTAAAAAAGAGTTTACAATTTTGTATTTTGTATTTAAAGGGCATGCAAACCAGATGAATTTCCCCCTACTTTTTTTGGTGTCTCTCCCCACACCCCCGAACTTTTCAGCTGGCTAAGGGCCTGAGGCAAACCAACAGGATGGGCATGTATGCCTCACCTAAAAAGAGGACACGGATTTGCACAACATTTGCAGCTGCTAATTTATATGCATAGATGCAAATTTAGAAAGGATGGCTAACATTTAAATCAAAATACAATACATCACTGCAGACTGCGTCCAGGTCACCTCCGTGCCTGTTCTGTTGGATGTCCAGGTACTAAATGTGGATGTACAACTTCTAGCCGCTCTCCACTCTCCCTTCTTATGATCCTTTCCCTTTAAACTGGACTTGGACTGGACAGCCCTTTAAATATTGGATGCCTTCAAATAGAGGACTGTCCTCTGAGAGCCATTCAAATACAGGACTGTCCTCTGTAAAATAGGACACATGGCCACACTAGACGCAGCACAAGATCCGTTAATCGCAGACTAGGGGGTTAGGGTACAGCCTGGACGTGAAACGAAATGGAAATAACTGCTTTAAAAGTCACTGAAAGATAATCAATGATAGGAACAAAGAGAGGTGTAGGCCGAATAAGAATAAACAGCTCCGCTTACACAGCCCTTTTCACCTAAGGCCCAAGGAGAGCTTCATAAATGTTACATTAATGGATGAGAACTGGGAGTCCTGCCAAATGGAGGAATGGACGAAAACCAATTATTTTGCAAATTCCTCCCCTTCCTGTCTACATCGCTGCACACCTATTGAGCTATTCTGGGCTAAATTCAGAAGTTGGATAAAAAAGCGACATCTTTATAGACTCCAGTCATATGTCAAAATGGAGTTGGGACTATAGCAACTTTTGATTTGATATCGTTTCTGCTACCAATTGATCTCAGTCGCACATGTGGATCCACTTGCTGATTTGATCGACTGTACTCTCCTCCTAAGTTATTTCTTTCTTAAATTCTTAACCTACTAGTTCTTCCTGCCTTAAAGGTTCAGCACAAGGAAGGAAAGTCAACATAAAGCAGGGATAACGTTCAATGATAAAATATATGTGACTGGGTTTGAATGTCATGATGATCCATGATGGGTTAAATAAGCCATGATGGCTTAGTTAACCCATCATGGGTTATTGTGACGTCTGTTGGGGTTTTTTCAACCCACAATGGCTTATTTGGATAAAATATCCCTGATGTGACTAACGGAACAATTGTGACCTTTTCCGGTTGCCATTATCATTGTTATTTATATACCAGTGAATATAATAGAATATAATGGAATCTCTCCATGGTTCACAACATTAAAATGCAATGTCAAAAACACAGCATAAAAACACTTCCAACTGCAATGAAGGAGCAGCAAAATGCAGCCATAAAATGGAGTGGCATAATTAGTTTACCTTTCGCCCAGGGGAAGCTTGGGTGAATAAGTGTGTCTTGAGGAGGTATTTAAATCTGTTCTTTGGGAGTTACCCAGATGCCCCCACCCACCTACCACAGAGCTTCTTCAAAATTAGGGTAACCATATGGAAAGGAGGACAGGGCTCCTGTATCTTTAGCAGTTGCATAGCAAAGGGGATTTCAGCAGGTGTCATTTGTATGCGTGCAGCACCTGATGAAATTCCCTCTTCATCACAACAGTTAAAGCTGCAGGAGCCCTACCCTCTTTGTATCTGGTCATGCTAGGCAGGGCTCCTGCAGCTTTAACTGTTGCGATGAAGAGGGAATTTCACTAGGTGCTGCATGCATATGAATGACACCTGCTGAGATTCCCTTTTCTATGCAACTGCTAAAGGGACAGGAGCCCTGTCCTCCTTTCCATATGGTCACCCTATCCAAAATGGAATTCAGCTCTCAGTGTGAAAGACATTCAACACCCTGCTCAAGAAGTAAAGTTCCATGTGCACAAAGGACAAAGATTGCTGAATAAACAATCCAAGCCCGAAAAGCAAGTGCTTATTTTGCTATAAAGTCACTTCTCTTTAACCTCCTTTGATAACCAACATTCTTCTACTATTTGTGCAAGGAGATATACGTGGGTGCTGGTTTAGCAACCTTTCCTTGTGGCCTGCTCTGTTATGGCCAAATAGCCTCATGGCCGCAGAAAGAGGAATTAAAAGTACAGAATGCTCAGCTCCTGCTTTGAGAAAAGCTTGAGGGATCTATTTGGAACAACTTGCTATTGTCATTCTGTTTGATGTTGTTGCCCTTGGAAGCATCTGAGCACACCCTGATCCTTTGCTTACAGATCACAAAACGATGTGACTCTTGCTTTAGAGAACAGATGATGATGATGATGATGATGATGATGATGATGATGATGATGATGGTCCTGATTTATGGCCTGTGGCCAATTAAAGTGTAGAGATGGCATCAGAAGAGCCTGATGGAAAGCTAAAGGCAGGATGGTTGAAAATGGTGATGTGTTTGTGGATATACATGATCAAGACTCCCAACTCTTCACAGTTGGGCTGTGGTGGTGCAATGAAAGGCTAGCTGTACATTCCAAGAATAAAGACTCCCGTCCAGTAGACTAAGAAACTGCATATGTGCAAGGGAGTTGCACAACAGCCAATCCTGGTGGGTTTTTTTTTAATGGGTCCCATTTGGGTGGGGGTGGGGGCACCATCAGGGAATCACTTGGAGAGGATCTAGAAGTTTAGGAATGGAATCAACAGCAGGGATGGGCAGAAAGCTGATCTCGAGATACTTTGTACTTCAACTTGTAGCATTCCTGGCCTTTGGCCATGATGGCACGGGCTTCTGGGACTTGAAGTCCAAAATATCAGGACATCTACTTTCTGCCCACCCTTGTTTGACAGCAGTGGTCTTCAACTGGTCCAGACCTAAAATCCACCTCGGACTCCCAACCTGCAACATGGGACACACTTTCACCATTTTCTCCATACCCAATATGACGGCAACAGTTTTGCTGTGATCTATCTGGACTGATCACATGACTCGCTTTTGGGTCGTGACCCACCAGTTGACAACCACTGGCCTAGAGGAACCTGGCAGGTCAAAGGTGATGCCAGGATAGGTTCAGGTGGGTCAAGGTAGGAGCCAAGGCAGAATCTTTTGGGTCAGGGTGGAGGAGGTGGGTATGTCAAAGCCTGGAGATTACTGGTTTTACAGAGCCCACTACTGGCATGTGCACAATTCCCTGAGCCTGGTTCACAGTTGCACACAGGATCAGGGCATTGCTTATTTATAAAGTTGAACTGCACCCTTCATCCAAGAAAACTCGGGGAAAGGATATCCTGTTTTATCCTCGCAAAAAAGGGTGGATTGTCTTACTGAGATGACAATCATACTGATTGTCATCTCATACTGAAATACTGAGCAGCTCAGTAGTGCCTGCTCTGCCTGCCAATGTACTTTGGGTCTGCTGCTCAGTGGTATATGCAGAAGGTCCCGGAAGGCTCTCAGGTATCCATTGATAGGGCTAGGAAAGAACTGAAAACCCTCGAGAGCCATTGTCCATCAACGTAGACACTACTGAACTAGATGGACCAATGGTCTGACTCAGTATAAGGCAGTTCCTTACGTTCTCATGATTTTGCCTAGTATTACTACCTTTTAATCTGAACCTGCATGCTCTATCAAGGAGCTCTTTAACTGTTTTTCACTGCAGCTATTCCTGGGTTATTTAACCCAGAAATTTCTGGGAAGATCAGAACACACAAGCCACAAGCTTGTAGCTTCTGCTTTTAATCAACCACCCAGGAATGGTCTGTTCCTGGGTTGTTTCATGATGTGAGAATCTGGAAACTCTGAGTTGTTTGTGGGTTAAGCAACCCAGAGTTAACCCAACAACAAACCATGGGCAATTGTTGGTTTAACCCCTAAACAACCCAGAGTTTTCAGGTTGGCATGTCATGAAACATCCCCTTGACTGTTAATTAAAAATGGAAATGATGAACCTGTTCTTCTTGTGCTCCACTCACATCCTTGCAATTCCTGGGTTAAACAACCAAAGAATTAAAGAATTCATCAAATGCCGCCATGACATGAGAACCGGGTCATCAATTGAGAGAGGAGTTGATAATGAGCATCATCAGTGGAGATGGCAGCATTGTTGACTTTGTTGTTATTTAACCTTGGAAAAAGCAGTGAGTCACAACGGAAAGTCTGAGAACCTTTGGCTTTTAGATTGAATCTAATAGGGCAGGAATGCAGGATTAAGGATGGAATGCAAGGCATTTCACTGCCCGTTGTAAAGGGACAGCAAAACTATGGAGACGATGAAACCTGCTTTTGTTGTGTTGTGTTTTTCTTCTTCTTCTTTCCTTTTCCAATATAGCCATCATTTTGCTCTTACCGGGCTTATTATGAATAGCACTGCAGCAACCACCTCCAGAATCTGCTGACATAAATTCTCATGTAAGGTATCGAGCAAATATTTGGAAAATTGGGAAGTTTTATTTGTTTTATTGGGCCCTTAACGTTCTGTATTTGTCTTTGATAGTGAGCTTCACTCATTCTTTCAAAGAGCACTGAATTCCTCTGCGACTAAAGCAGCATGTTACGGCTGATACATTGTTACTCAGCATGGCCATGCGCCCTCTTTTACAGAGAAGAGTCCTCTATTTGAAGAGCTGCCACAGGATCGACCTCTATTTTGAAGACATCCTCCGTTGGAAGGGCTGTCTGTTCCAAGTCCAGTATAAAATTAAACAACCACCAGAAAGAAGAGTTGGGCCATGCAGCTGTCCATCAATAGCACCTGGAAAGCAGCCCGAGCAAAGCACAAAGCACACAGCTCACCTGGGCCTAATCTACACCAAGCAGGATATTGCACTATGAAAGCAGTATGAAAGTGGTATATAAAAGGCAGGAGCCACACCAAGCAGGATATAGCTGTATGAAAATGGTACGAAAGCGGTATATGGTATGTATCCATGGGCCTCAACAGTTTAGGGTGACCATATGAAAAGGAGGACAGGGCTCCTGTATCTTTAATAGTGGCATAGAAAAGGGAATTACAGCAGGTGTCATTTGTAGGCATGCAGCACCTGGTGAAATTCCCTCTTCATCACAACAGTTGAAGCTGCAGGAGCTATACTAGAGTGACCAGAATTAAAAGAGGGCAGCTTTAACTGTTGTGATGAAGAGGAAATTTCCCCAGGTTCCCCATAAGTACAAATGACACTTGCTGAAATTTCCTTTTCAATACAACTGTTAAAGATACAGGATCCCTGTCCTCCTTTTCATATGGTCACCCTACAACAGTTGTCAGTGCACTTCAATACTGCTATAAAGCAGTAGTGTAGATCCTGCAGTGCACTTCAATACTTCTATAAAGCAGTAGTGTGGCTCCTGCCTTTTATACACTGCGTTCATGCCACTTTCATAATGCAATATCCTGCTTGGTGTAGATGAAGCCCTGGTCAATGAGCTGCACTGTGCTTCTATTTAAATGCAATCCGATCGATTGATTGGATATGCAAATTGTTTGCAAATCAAATCCGTGTCTCCTTTTGTCCTCTTTATTGGTGATACGTAAGTGGCCAATATATACAGGCCCACTTTCTCTCTATTATAATGAACAACGAGGTGGAATTCATGATGCTACAAAAGCACTTTGCCAATTTCCCTCCCTTCCAATAGGAAGTAGGTCGGCCGATAGGACTGTCTGGCCCAAGAGAGCATCAAAACTGACAGGAGAGAGGCACAGGGAAAGACACAGGAGTAAAACATCAGCCTGGCAAAAAAAGAGAAAGTTTTCACGAGTTGCCCAAAGACTAACAAAGAGGGGAGTGGCAAGTGAACCTCCCTAGGGAAGGAGTCCTACAGATTGGTTGCTGCAACAACAAAAGCATAGCTCCATGCTGAAGAGCCCATCACACCTCAGGAGACAAGAGGATGTAGTGCAAGGCTTGAGAAGACCAACGGCAATTTGGAGATGTTTCTTCAGATATTATTTATTATTTAGTCGTTCATGTATACCTCATCTTTGAGATCTATCTATCTATCTATCTATCTATCTATCTATCTATCTATCTATCTATCTATATCCCAGCTAGCCAGCAATAATAACATTCACAACAGAACCCCCACCCCTACAAAGCCTACCTTAAAGGGTTGTTGCAGTTGTAAGTGGTGTAGTGGAAGCAAAGCTCAGTGAATTGCAGCAACAGCACTTTTTTTTATTAGCAGGGATGCTGTCATCATCTGTCACCTCCCCCCCCACGCCTCACTCTTCCTCTGAGCTTAGCTGCAATCCTCAAAGTAAGAACATAAGAACCTAAGAAGAGCCCTGCTGGATCAGACCAAGGGTCCATCTAGTCCAGCACTCTGTTCACACAGTGGCCAACCAGCCATCGGCTAGGGATGAACAAGCAGGACATGGTGCAACAGCACCCTCCCACCCATGTTCCCCAGCAACTGGTGCACACAGGCTCAGTGCCTCAAATGCTGGAGATAGCACACAACCATCAAGGCTAGTAGCCATTGATAGCCTTCGCCTCCAGGAATTTATCCAACCCTCTTTTAAAGCCTTTCAGATTGGTGGCCATCACTCCATCTTGTGGTAGTGAGTTCCATAGTTTAACTATGCACTGTGTGAAGAAGAATTTCCTTTGATCTGTCCTGAATCTCCCACCAAGCAGCTTCATGGGATGACCCCGGGTTCTAGTGTTTTGAGGGAGGGAGAAAAATGTCTCCCTATCCACATTCTCCACACTATGCATAATTCTGTACACCTCTAGGTAACTAGGGAGAAATTATTATTAATATTATTATTAATAATAATACTAACTTCCCCAATGACAATATATTGCTCCCCCTTGTAATGCAAAGTAGTTTGGGATTGCTTGCTGCTGAATGGGCAGTTAAGACTCCCTGAGCTTTTCAAAAGCCTTGGTCCTGGTGGAGAAATAACTGCAGAACTAGATGCGGAACTGCGGAACTAGATGCGGAACTGCGGAACTAGATGCGGAACTGCGGAACTAGATGGTTGATAAGGATCAACAGAGGCACCTGCATTTTTAGACTCTTCTTGGGAGCGTGGCTTTGACTGCTCTTGGAAACTGACCACGATACCACTGGTCGTTGCTAAGATTACTTGCTTAGGTTTGTCGTACAAGAGGAAGACACTTCTGTTTGTGCAAGGGGAGCCCCTGTGGCAGACCCCCTACATGCCTTTCTGTTCCAAAGGGTCCCCAAATCTCCAAAGTGGATTTTCAGATGCCTGCAGAGAGAACAGGGATGGGGGGTGGGGTGAGGAAGGCCGGTTTTAGGAACAGAGCTATGTTCAGTTAATGGGACAGAAGTTAGGATCTCAGCCAAAGTGTGTGAAGTTCTTTGAAGACTCTACAAGGCTATTTAAATGCAAAGCATTCTGATTAAATATTACAGCAAGCCCTGGTTACAAGCCCCTAATACAAACTGCAGCCTCAGACCCCATAAGGACAAGCACCAACTGTTGTAGCCACTTAACCAACCCATGTAACCATTTCCAGAGCGGGTAGCTGTGTTAAGTTTGCTGCTGCAAAAACAACAAAGGTTCTTGTGGTACCACAAAACCTTATTCCAAAATAAATGTGTTTGTCTTTATGGTGCCACATGACCCTTTGTTGTTTTAACCATCCAGGAAACATCTACTGAAAATGCTTAGTTACAATAAACATCTGTTCAAGTCACTAGCCCCTATTAACGGCTTAGCCGGTCCCCCTTGCGACTAAGGCCTTAGCTAGACCTACCTAATAATCCAGGATGGAGGAGGGAAGAACTCACGTTGCGATAAACGCGAGATCCCTCCTCCATTTACATGTGAGGCGTGACGACCTCAGGAAGGGAGGCGTTGCGTCCGCCATTTTTTTATTTTTAAAGGAGAAGCAACACACAAACGTTTGTGTGCTTAAGGTAGGTCTTTTTTAAAATTTAACTTAATTTCCCCGCTCCCCTCCCCCCGATGCGCACAGCACTCCTGGCTCCAATGCAAGGAATTGCGTGGAGCTGGGTCAAACCGTGGCAATCGGCCACATGTTTCGTGGTCTCAGGCTCAGCCCGAGACTGTGGAAAAAGCAGGCCCAAAGTGGAGGGCTCTATCCCGGGGCAAGGAAGGGATCATCCCTCCCTGATCCTGAGATCCCCTGTGCGTCATGTGGACGCACAGGGAGATCCTGGGGTTCGCCCCTTAATAAAGCCTGGTCTAGCTAAGGCCTAACTTCCTGGCACCATCTCCAATGTTGCTGCCACCAGTCTCCCTGCATCTGCCCAGCTCCACCCTCTGGCATCCAAGGTCCCAGTTCTGTGATGGCACCAACATGAACAGAGCTGCTCCCCCTTTGCTGATTTCCCAGAGGCCATTGTGTCTTGGAGTGTCATTTATTTATTTATTTATTTATTTATTACATTTTTATACCGCCCAATAGCCGAAGCTCTCTGGGCGGTTCACAAAAATTAAAACCATGAAAAGGATAATAAAACACCCAACAGTCTAAAAACACAAATGCAAAATACCATATAAAAAGCACAACCAGGATAAAACTTGATTTTGTTCTGACTTTATACTGTTAGTTTTACCCTACCCTATGCCTGTTTGCTTTCTCTTCCTCTCCTTATTGTTTTATTATGGTTTTATTAGAATGTAAGCCTATGCGGCAGGGTCTTGCTATTTACTGTTTTACTCTGTACAGCACCATGTACATTGATGGTGCTATATAAATAAATAATAATAATAATAATAATAATAATAATAATAATAATAATAATAACCACACAGCAGAAATTGATATATATTAAAACATGGAATTAAAAAAGCAAAGTTTATATTTAAGTTAAATTAGGTGTTAAAATACTGAGAAAATAAAAAAAGGTCTTCAGCTGGTGACGGAAGGAATAGAGTGTAGGCGCCAGGCGGACCTCTCTGGGGAGCTCATTCCACAGCTGGGGTGCCACAGCAGAGAAGGCCCTCCTCCTAGTAGCCCCCTGCCTCACATCCTGCCTCACTTCCAGATGAGCATTTTATAGCATGCTCTCACTTATGGATGTTCGTGGGTCTTTTTGGTGACTCTGTCCACTTCTCATGCGTCTCCTGCTCATTCTGGTCCTTTTTCCATAAAAAAATAAGACCCAGAAAATCCGTCTTCTTTTTTTTTTTTTTTTGGTTTTGAAGTGAAACATGCTGCCATTTCCTGCTGTGTGCAGGACAGCTGTGTGAATAAAAACACCCACTGAATGGGCCACGTGGTCTTTGTTTACTTCCTCTTTCTTCAGCATCTGAAGAAAGGGGAAGTTGCTCATTCAAAGCGATGGGTGGGAAACACGATTGGTCCCCTGTCTGAAGAAGCCCTTGCTCTCACATGTATGAACCCTTCGCATGCCCCAAATATATGAACGTTGCCAACATCCTCAGTGTCTTTAGTAAAAGGCGAAAGATGTATACAATTTGAAGACAAACTAGAGTATACAGTGTCAAGGGTCAAATCTAAGTGAATTAATTTCACATTCTCAGCTTTTCAATGGTTTCAAAGTTTTCTAAAAATGTCCATTTCAGATCAATGTATTCAGGGGGGTGGATCTACACTACTGCTTTAAAGCTTTTTGAAGTGCTTTATAACAGTTTTGACAACTGTATATGGAATGTGTCCTGGGCCCCAACAGTTGTCAAAACTGTTATTAAGCACTTTAAAGCGCTTTAAAGCAGTAGTGTAGATCCTGCCTAATTCTTTTAAATAATAATAATAATAATAATAATAATAATAATAATAATTTATTGCCTTAAAAATAATCTGTTCCACAGTGAGCATATCTCTGCATATTTGTACACAATGGCTATGATTACATCCATTTCATCTGTCTCAAAAACCAAATGTCATCAAAGAAACCTTTTGATTAAAATGTGCATTCCATATGACCGCAAACTGATTCCAGTTAACGTATTTTATTTCTAATATTTATACTTCCCTTCACTGTACTGCAAAGCTGTTTTGTCATTCATAAGGTTTGACATCTATGCTCCCCGTCAGGAAGGAAATGTTCTATTCTGACCTTATAAGCTACAAATTTTTAATTTAAAACAATTAGAGCTAAGCTTTTTGGTTGCCTCGCGGAGGTAGAAGCCTGGTTCTCTGCCATGCCTCTTGATTCAATGGGAGCCCACATTGGGAAAGATTATTAATGTCTAAAAAATTAAATTTCCTGGCAAGATCTGAGCCACCCACAGTCATACCACAAGAAACATCGGACTAGATGTATATCTCTGCCGTAGAGCATTCTTGAGGAGGAATATGGAAGTAGACAATAACAGATGTGTGTTAAGAAGCAAACTTCCTTAGGTACGTTTCATATTGCTCCTTTATAGAAGATGTGCCAGCTTTTCTGATCGTATACCATACTGCCATCTAGTGGCGGAAAGAGGTTATGATACTGTGCCGTTTCACTGATGACAGTGGCAACAAATCGCCCCCATGAAAGAAAATACCATCTTAACAGAGCAATCCTATCTGTGTTTACCCAGAAGTAAATTCCATTGCGTTCAATGAGGTTTACTCCCAAGTAAGTGGGTAGAGGATGAGGAGGGATTTTGCTCAGGAGTCCCCCATATTAATCTCTCTCTCTCTCTCTCTCTCTCTCTCTCTCTCTCTCTCTCTCTCTCTCTCTCTCTCTCGCGCGCGCACACACACACACACACACACACACACACACACACACACACACACACGGCTGATGCTATTTGCATTTTCTAAAAAAAAACCCTGCATGCACCAGAAGTGCAAAAAGTGCATTGAATATGAAATGGCCCCAAGCATAATTTTGTTCTATATTTCTTCTTTATACATAAAGACCAGGTGTATGAACCCTGCATGTTGTGCAAGGCGTTATTAGGTCCCATAACACGGTTGTCAGAGTCGATATGGGGACAGAGTTGGCGTAAGAGTTTTCTTCAGAATCAGACCCTGCTCAGCTTCCAATGTGATATATATGCCATCCTTTGCCAGCAACGCCCTACTGAATTCTACATAAGACAAACAGGCCCATCAAAGGAATAAATGGATACAGTGCTGTCATCTGTACTGGCAATATTCCCAAACCAGTAGGGATTTCAACTTCCCGGGCCCCTCTTATTGACCTTAAGGTGGCCATGCTTGAACAAAGGAATTTCAAAGGCAAACAGTAACAGCAAAATTGTGGTTATTCGTTCAGTCGCTTCCGACTCTTCGTGACTTCATGGGCCAGCCCACGCCAGAGCTTTCTGTCGGCCGTTGCCACCCCCAGCTCCCCCAAGGTCGAGTTCGTCACTTCCCGAATATCATCCATCCATCCAGCAAAATTACTTAAGTGCAATTCATCAAGGGGTTCAGTTGTTTCCTGGAGGAGAAGTCCTGGAGGCTACATGCTTACTCCAGTGTCAGAGTACACTAGTTGTTGGGGAACATAGGCAGGAGGGTGTTGTTGTAATCATGATCCACTTGTGGGTGTCCCGGGGTAGCTGGTTGGCTACTGTGTGAACAGAATACTAGACTAGGGCCAGATCTACACCAAGCAGGATATGAGACTTTGAAAACATTTTGAAAACTGTATAGGGAGTGTGTCCTGGGCCCCAACAGTTGTCACTACTGTTATAAAGCATTTTAAAGCAGTAGTGTAGATGCTTCTTAGATAGGGTGACCATATTTGGGAAACCAAAAAAGAGGACACCTAGTGTGTGTGTGGGGAAGCAGCTTTCTGAGTCCTGCAGAAAGTACGTTATTCCCCCGCCACCTTAAAGAACCTGATTGGAGTGGAGGAGGGGAAAGGATTTCATTCTGCACCACCAGCATCCACTCCAATTGGGGCCTTTTCTATAATGTCCACGAATGACCCACTTTCCCCTTTAAGACCTCAATTGGAGCTCGGGGTGGGGGAACGATGTGCCTCAAGAAAGCATGTCATTCCCTCCTGCCATGCTAATGGCAGCCTTAAAGGGGAAGGTGTGTCATTCCAGGACATTATTGAAAATTATAGAAAATCCCCCCTGACACCATGGAAAGAACAAAAACCAGGACAAATCCGGGGAAATCCTGACAGTTGGTCACCCTATTCTTAGATGGACCCTTGGTCTCTTCTTATGTTCTTAAAAACAAGGAAAATGGTTTTGGTGTTTTTTTTGGGGGGGGGATCGCATTACATTTGCTAATCTGCTCAGCATTGCAATGATGTCTGTGTTGTCACCCAACGTTTTGCGAAAGGCAACTGTTAAGGTAATTATTATCACACTCTGTAGTTTTTGCATTTCAGTTGCCTCCGGCCCCACAGTTTACATTCCTCTCACCACCTTGTAACATGTGAACATAAATCTGCTAGTTTGAGGTTAACACTATGTGCATCTGATGGCGGACAATGTCCATGAAAGCTCAAGCCAGAACACGCTTGTTAGTCTTTAAGGCTCCACAAAACTCTTTGTTGTTTTTGTTGCAACAGACTAACACAGCTACCCCCTCTGCAAATCCTTTCAAGAGTAGCATCCTCTACTTTCCCTTACTCAGTGCAAAGGATTATGGGATATGTTTTCTTCTTAGTGTATGAACAGAGCAAATAGGAGCCACAGTAGTAGCTTAACCCCTCCATGGGTGAGCTCTGTAAAGGGAAGGACTTCACTGCTGAAGTTACTTATACTTTGTAAGCTTCTTGGGGCAGGGACTAGCCTGGTTTATACTTGTGAAGTGCTTATATACATTGCTGGTGCTATATGCATTTATCATAATCATAATTTAATCTTATTTACATGTCTCCAGAGTGTCCTTGAAAGATATGGAGAAATCTAAAGGCTTTAGTAAAGATGACAGGGTTGCCTGTTTTGGTTTTGGTTTCGCTTGGGGGTTGGAATCTCCCTCAGAAGCCTTGTTTTATGCTGTAGGTTCTTGGCTCCCTTTTAAATTCACTGACACAAGTAGCAGGTATCTCATAGGGCACCAAGTGTTTCTTTGAATGCTTACTCTTTGCCTACAGAGTACCATGGGGAAACACATCTTTGCTAAGGCATGCCATGGCAGAATCGACGGTATGTTAATCTACAGAAAGACCTTGGAGGGTGAGCACTTTAATGACCTCTTTCTGAGAATCAGAGCCTGTTTTAAAGTTCTAAATGGCCCCATAAATGTAGTCAGGCATATATTTCCTTACTGATAGTAGATAATAAAAACAGTAGGACTCTAAAGTACCTTGAGGAACACCCTACTGTGCTTATTACCCTGTGCTTCTCCACCAGCTACTAGAGCTTACGTTTTAATACTCATGTGTTGTTTACCTTAGTCCTTATCAGCTGTGGCATTTGGCTTTCGTAGATCTGTTTGTTTCTCAATGACTGACTTCGTGTTATTTGCACTGTGTTTATATTTTGCATCAACCGGTGTAGAAAGAGAATGCTGTTCAAATAAACCTGGGCGGTTGTTTCTATAGAGACTGGATGGGGAATGTCTTCCAGATGTTGGAGACTCTTACCCTTGGCTATGTTGGCTAGGGCTGATGTGAGTCCAAGGATATCTGGAGGGCCACTGTCATAGAGGCATAGTGGTGGTGGTGGTGGTGGTGGTGTGTGTGTGTGTGTGTGTGTGTGTGTGTGTGTGTGTGTGTGACTGCATCCTACATTTCCATGCTTAGTCCAACAGTGAAGGAATGAGCAGCAGGAGCAGGGTTGTGGGGACCCACAACCTAGAGAGTTTGTGGGCTCTCCCACACTAGAGGCCTTCAAGAAGCAGCTGGACAACCATCTGTCAGGGATGCTTTAGGGTGGATTCCTGCATTGAGCAGGGGGTTGGACTCGATGGCCTTGTAGGCCCCTTCCAACTCTGCTATTCTATGATTCTATGATTCTATGGCCCTCAGAATTAGAATCGTGTGTGAGAGATGGCCTGCTAGCTCTGTTCTCTTCCGTCAGCACCATCTCCAGTGTCACTCTCCATGAGTTGTAGGGTGAGTGCCAGCAGTGGGGAGCCTGGTCTACTTGTATAGGGTCCGTATGTGATTTAGAATGGAAACAACACTAGCAAGCTGGTCCGTGCTCTGCTTCATCGTGTGAGGGATTTAGAACACCTGAACAGGGCTAGTCCCCAGAGCAACGTTAGGTTATTGTCATTGTGGGAAATTTAAATAGTGACTGTCTGAGGAGGATTGGAGGAGCACTGCCGCTACCAGCTAACTCCACTGGGGGGCACTAGTGTAGCAGGGGGCCCCCAACAGAAGGTAATATTCCGTGAGGGAAAGTAATGCCTGAATAGGGCTATTATGAGAAATTAAAGCGAGGACTGCTATTTTAATTTCCCACAATGCCCCAAAGTGATGCTGCACTGTGGGAAATTAAAATGGGTGCTGCCCTGTTGCCCAGTGCATGCATTGGTGGTGGGTCCAGCCAGGGCCCTAGAGTGTCAGATGCTGGGGAAGGATGCCACCAAAAAAGAAATAAAGAACAGAAAGGATGCAGGCAGAAGCCCTCTTTAGATGGTCTGGCATCTCCTCTTGAATGCACATATAAAGGGGATGGGTGCAGAATGCTCTGTCCCCCCATACATTGATTAGCACACACACACACACACACACTGTGCCTGTGGACATCTGCAAAGCTTTTTTTTAATTCCAGTCTTTAAAATATAGGCGCATAGATTTGTATAAATCCACAGCAAAGAATGCATCAGAAGCAACTGAACGAACAAACAACAAATAAGAAATACAATTTTCTAGCAATAATGCATAGCCTTGCTATTTCTGGCTACCCACTCCCTTCATATTTCTCTCCCTTCTCCATCCCTAGCCTTTCTTTTCCTTCTTAATCCCTAGTTTATCCCTCCCTCCCAGCCTCTAGCCTGACTATTTCTCTCCCCCACCTCTCTTGACTAGCCAGCCCCCCCCCTTGGGCACCCATTATGTGACTAGCCACACCCTCCATCGGAGCCATTTTGTAGTGCTGCCCACCGGCAGTTCCTCAAATTCTCAAATGTGCCCAGAAGTCCAAAAAGGTTGGGCACCCCTTAGCTAGCACATCTGCAGTGCACTGATTTTTGTACATAGTGCTCTGTGCAATTGCGAACCCTCCAAAGAGCGTGTTCTCAACTGAATAGAGAAGTGCCTACATGAAGTACTAAAGTATTTATGATTGGGAGGATGGCCCCGATGCTCTCTATCCCACCATAAGTGAAGGCCAGAGGAGAGCCAAAGTCTGTCAAGGACATTCTAAAGCAGAGGGGCAGAACCTCAGGGCTGTGGGCCAAACCCTGCCTATATGGGGTCCCAGTCCAACTCTCCAGAGATCCTCCAATTGCCCAGACCTTCCCCTTGGCTCCACCCCCTTTCTTCAAACACCAATCGTTTGGTGGATTCTTGGCTTTCGTGCAGTTTCCTACCTCCACCCCCACATTCTAAAAGGCTGAAATGCCTCTCAGAAGGTTTCGTTCCTGACAGCAGGGCCGGCCCTACCCTCAGGCAGAGTAAAGCAGCCACTCCAGGAAGCCGACTGCAGTTGTCATGAAAGTGTTAGTTGAGTTAGGGATCCATCGCATGGCTCCTAGGCATTGACTGAGAGGGGCATAGGATAGTACATATTCATATTCCCCTTCCGAAGTGGGAGACAGCACTCTGACCTCAGAAGGGGGAGTTGGAGATCTATCCCCTGCTCTGCCCTTCCTGGCCCCCTCACTGCCAGCTCTGAAAGAACCATGCTGGCCAAGCTCTGTGACCTCAGAGAGGGGGGAATGGGGGTGTTTGGGTGGGTGAATGGGGAGGGAAGGAGGCAGGAGAGGCCAGGATATGAGGTCTCTCTAGCCTTCTGCTCTTTACTTCTGAAACGCCTTTGCTGGGGGGAAGACGCCCATCTAGCAAAAAGTGTGGGATGGGAGGACAGGGAAGCCTTCTCCTGCTCCTCCTGCCCTGCATTTGATGAGCAGAAGCTTCAGGGTTTGGGGGCTTCCAATCATCAAGCACTCAACCCATAGGTTTTGCCCTTATTTATTTTTTATCATTGTGTTTTTACTGCCAGTGATAGAGAGAGGTGCTTGTGGGATTTTCTGCCTTATGTGCCAAAATAATTAATTTTGACTTGCTTGGGGGAGGAGGGGGGAGCCTTTTGCTATTCTGCCTCAGGCACTTAAATGTCTTAAGCCAGCCCTGGCTGGGGTAAGAGCTTGAAGCTAAACTATGCTGGGATTATTATTATTATTATTGGTGTTCTGCCTCCTGTGCAGCCTTTGCCTTTGTCTCTGCCCACCACTGAAATGTGGCCCCTCAGAGCTTCTCCAAAATGTTCTGAAGTGTGAACGTGTATTTACTGCATTCCAGTGTATTATATTCAAGGCAGAAAGCATGTGATCAAAGTCGCCACAGTTAGGATGTCTGTCTGTCATCACCCAAAGTGAGAGTGAGCTTCAGGTTTTGGTACCTCTCCTACTTCTGTTGTGGGTGAACAGATGGACAGACAAGTGTTACCTGCTCCCATGTCTTGATCAGGGCTGGCCCGAAGATAAATTGCACCCTGGGTGTGGAGTACCTTGGATGTTCCCCCTTGTGGACAGCTTTGGCACCCCCCCTCAGCTCAGCATGGCACCCCCCCCTCAGCTCAGCATGGCACCCCTCCTCAGCTCAGCATGGCACACACACCGCAGCTCAGAGCTCAGGCAACCACCCATCTCGCCCACACTTAAGTCTTGCTGCACCCCTTTCAGAATATTTAGGGACTTAGGAAAGCGGCATCTTTGATATTTCACTGCTATCGACTGGTGGCTTAATTCTGAGTGAAGTGGCAATTGTGTGTTGTGTTATAGAGACTTGGCCAGAGTAGGTATCTGGGCCAGCATGTCACTGGAATGATCAAAGGTCAGGGCAGTGGCTGAAATAGGGTGGCAAACTATAAAGACACCCCCAACAGGTTTGTAGGATGAAAAATTCAATACTTAGGATTTCCGGCAGGGATGTGGTGTTTGTGGATAATACTATGACTGTTGGTCTGCCAGCCAACCTATGCTGGCAGGACTCAGAAGCCTGTTTTGGACATAATGCTAAATCGTTCTTTAGCGTTTCATAATTGAGCAGCCATGAGCCTCTGGTGCGTTTCCTCCCCTCCTCTTCTCCTGTGGTGTGGCCTACATTACACTGCCCAATGGTTTTCTCTCCACCCAGAGTATGTGGTCCTAGCTAATAGCCACCAACCATCTATGTTCATCACCAGAAATATCTCGTAGCTATCAAAAGCCGCTGAGCAAGCTTCTCTAATAGGAACATCCACTGACTATAAAGTACACAAAAGTCTTCACCTGTTAGATACCCAATTTTATTTCTGTTAAATATGGAAAGAAAGAAATACAAGGGTAGAAAAGGAAAGAGAGAGAAAGGGGAAGGAAGGAAGGAAGGAAGGAAGGAAGGAAGGAAGGAAGGAAGGGAATAGAAAGGGAAAGGAGAGGAGAGGAGAGGAGAGGAGGAGAGGAGAGGAGAGGAGAGGAGAGGAGAGAGAGAAGAAAGGAAAGAAAGAAAAGGTCAGAAAGGAAAGGGAGGGGAATGGATAGAAAGAGAAAGAAAAGGAAAGTAAGAAAAGAGCAAAAATGGAAGGAAGGAAGGAAGGAAGGAAGGAAGGAAGGAAGGAAGGAAGGAAAGAAAGAAAGAAAGAAAGAAAGAAAGAAAGAAAGAAAAGATACTGCCACGGATTACCCGCTTGGTAATTTTTGACTGGTACTTATAACTCATTGTCCTTTAGCTGGCAGGCTGTGTTCCTAAGCACCTAATAATGTTAATTTAGCTGACAAAATTCAAAGTATTCAAGTCCAATAAATTGGATTATCACCCTTCAGTTGGATTAAGATGAATGAGTTTCCAGATTCCTGGCCCGTTTACTTTTGCTGTACTTGAATCCTGTGAACTGTACTTCTGATAACCAAGGAGGTTTTTTTTAAAGAAAAAAGGGGGGGGGGAGAAAGAAAGAAAGAAAAGAAAAGAAAAGTGGGGTCTGTGAAAATGAGATTTGAAAACAGATCAGGACTTTCTGGCTGATTTTATTTTCCTTCAGAAGACAGAATCCGTCAGTAATTGCCTTCATTAGCCTTGACCCAAGAACCTGATTCAAACAGCATTTTGGGGAGGGGGGTAAAAGAAGGGATTAATAAAGGGATTTGGAAGGAAGAGAAGGCATTATTAAAAAACAAGGTTCATGTCTGCCCTGCATAAATTCAATAAAGTTTTCCATGAAGTAGGCAGGATCATAATGTAGCTGTGGAAAGCTTATGGCTAAATTAGAATGCATGATTGCGCAGTTGCATTAGTATTTATTTATTTATTTATTTATTTATTTATTTATACTATTGCATAGTAAACAAACAAGCAGGATCCTCTTGTTTTTGGTCTGATTTAATG
Organism: Elgaria multicarinata webbii; assembly: GCF_023053635.1. Lineage (NCBI taxonomy): Eukaryota > Metazoa > Chordata > Lepidosauria > Squamata > Anguidae > Elgaria > Elgaria multicarinata. The sequence continues at coordinate 105,177,696 of NC_086176.1, forward strand.
CCTTCTTTCAAACAAAAGCCTTCAGGTCTGCAGTCTCCACATTGCCCTTTGGGTTTGCATCAAGAGAAATGTACTTCCAAACGCTTGGGTGGCCAGGTCGCCTCTTTTACAGAGGACTGTCCTCTATTTGTAGGGCTGTCTTGTCCAATCCCAGTTTAAAGATAACTAACTGGTTACCCATCCACAGTTAGCCCCGGAGATCTGTCTAAATAGGCAAACACAGAGGTCATGGTCTTCCATACTGTGCTGAAATCTACTGTATTTCTATTTAAATTGAGACAATTCTTTCTAAATTTGCATCCATGCATGAAATGTAGCATATGCAATTGTTGTTCAAATCACTGTTCTCTTTCATCCCCTCTTTTTTGGGGGGGTGTTGTGTGTCCTCTTCTTTGGCAGTTCATAGGTGCCCATCCTACTCAGGTGTATTAACAAAGCTATGCAAATATCAGCTGCTGTGCAGAGTTTCTGCAAGCACATGGAGTCTACACAATTTGCTACGGTAAGACAAAGCTCCACTTTGCCATAACTAACTATGGGAACTGCAGGCATGTGGTCCTCTGGATCAGGATCGTCACCTATTTCCAAAATGGCACATGGGTTTCAATGTGCTTGCAGTGGTCTTGTACAGCAGAGCTGCTCCATCCATGTGTGTAAAACAGAAATGCACGTGGCAGCTGAGCCCAAAGACTCTCCTGCTTCTTAGGGTAGGGCTGGGGAATCTCAGGTCTGGGGGCTTAATCTGGCCCTCCTGGGTCCCCAGTCCTGCTCTCTATGGGTTCTCCAGATGGCCGTGCCTCCTTCGCTAACACTACCAACTTCCCTCCATCCGTTGGTTCCATGGCTTTTGGGCAGTTCCTCCCCCCCCCCCCGTTCTAAAAGGTTGAAATGCCTCTCCAAAGGCTTAGTTACAGACAGGAAGGACCTTAAGCTACAAGATGGTGGCATGTTTGTATTATTTTTTGGGGTAGGGGGTATTCTGGCCCCATCCTTTTTGCCTTTGGTCTGAGCCCCTTTGCCTTCAACCTCATCTACACTGGAATGGGGCTCCCAAGACCTTCTCCGAAATTTGATCTGGCCTTTGGGCTGAAGGATGTTTCCCGCCCCCACCTTAGGGGATGTTCCAAGTTGGGTATCCTACTATCAGAGGAAGATGTGACTTATTTATTTATTTATTTATTTATTTAAGCATTTTTATGCCGCCATTCAGCCAAAAAAGGCTCGCATGGCAGCTTACAAAAGTATTTCTTGACAGTCCCTGCCCATAGGCTTACAATCTAAAAGACATGACACAAAAGGAAAGGGGATTGGGAGGGAGGAGGATTGGGCCACAGGCACAGCACAGTTGGTCCCTTGGTAGCTGTTTGTGAGCTGGTGGGATGTCGATGCAGGCTGGTGTATTTGCTGGGAGGAATTTGGGGTAAGGGTGCAGAACTGTATAGCTGTGGGGCCTAAGTAGAGAAAGGCATGTCACAGGGACGGCTGCAGCATTCCAAACCTCTTGACACCTGTACCTGCGCTGGGTGCTTTGATTCAGGAAAGGAATAAAGGAGCAGTATAAAGAAGGGGTTGTCACATGTGGAGAGTTATTTGTTGGGTTCCCAGGTTTATCTAGCTGATCATGGTTTTGAAACAAGTGATGGGATTTATTTATTTATTTATTTATTTATTTATTGCACTTATATACCACTCCCATAGCCAGGGCTCTCTGGGCGGTTTACAGAAATTCTAAAATTAAGATAAAAACGAGTATACAAAATTTAAAATTCTAAAACACAGAACATACACACATAAAGCATTAAAAACCATTAAAAAAACACTAAACATGTGGGTGATTAAGATGTGCCGCCATATGCCTGGGCAAAGAGGAAAGTCTTAACCTGGTGCGGGAAAGATAGCAGCGTTGGTGCCAGGCGAGCCTTGTCAGGGAGATAATTCCATAGTCTGGGGGCCACCACCGAAAAGGCCCTGTCCCTCGTTGCCACACTCCGAGCCTCTCTCGGAGTAGGCACCCGGAGGAGGACCTTAGATGTTGAACGTATTGACTGGGTATAGAAGTTGGCCTGACCCAGCACAGGCCTTTTTACATTTTTGCGTGTGTGTGTGTGTGTGTGTGTGTGTGTGTAGTTGTACATCCATACATATAGGATTTGAATCTGACTCCTATTCAGTTGTCTGATTCAGCTCTGATTGACTTGAAAGTCATCCACTTCGACTCAGGAACTGAACCCAAGTTGAGGTTTAGAAATCTGAATGTTTTTACCCACCCACCCCATTAACTAACATGGGAAACTATTTTCTCTTTGGTAGAAGGGAATGGAATTTGCAGGAATACTAGCTTCTTAGGAGGGGATTACTCCTGACAAATGTCATAAATATAGGTGCAGTGGTTTATGTGCTATGCACCTGTATACTTCGGATTTCTTTAAAAGGAACTGCCAATATCTTTTTTATTTGTTGGCAGAATTGGATGAAATGTGTAAGGATTGTTGCTCCTTCTGATGGGATCAAGTAGGACACACTTCATATGAATAGGTGCCGAAAATGTTGTGCAAGAACAGCATTTACATGTTGAGGCTATGACAAAAAAAAGGTGCACCTTATGTTCATTGTGGATCATTTTTCTGAAAGTGAGAGATGGCATAGAAGTCGCCCTAAATAACGAAATGGGTACACTCTGGAAAGATAGGTGTAATAGTTTATGTGGAAGTGGAGTCCTCTAATTTGGGTAGGGGCTGAGTGATTTGCCTCCCTTTCCCTGCCCTTGTGTTTTTAGGGGAATTTCTATGAAAATGGTACACTTCCTAGAGGTGTCCCCAGGCTCAAAGAACAGGTCCAGTGGCTGGAGAGTAGCAATGACTGAAAACCATAATGACGTCTGGTGGCATTGGAAGGATAGGGATCTCACCATCCCATCCTTGACCTCCACCCCACTCCCTTCTTCTCCACCTCACCCCCATCCCATCAACGTTTAGAGAAATGAAAAAAAAGACCCTGTTTTTGGAGATACACTGTTTGCCTTTCTGAAGGTCAATTGCAAACGAAGCCTCACCCAAGGTCTAGCTTCAGTTCTGCTCCCTTTGAAGGGAAGCCTGCTTTACCTTGGGAAGCATCAGAAACGTTCTGAAGGGGGGGGGGCAATTCAGGTCGGGCTTTAGCCAAATCCAATGAACATCCCTTCCCAGAAGAACTACCATCATGTGTGACATTGGTCCCCATAGCTGGTATGTTTGATGTTCTACAGCAGAGTTGGAGAACATGGGGTCCTCCAGAAGTTGTTAGACTCTTAGCATCCCTGGCCATTGGCCATACTGGCTGGAGGGATGCATGTTGCTATTCCACAGTGTGTAGTCAGCTGGTGTTTCTATTCCGTCTTCACTCCAGTTTTGCACTAGTTCCAGAACCAGAGAGTGTTTCTCTCTCACACCTCAGCCCCTGATAACTTTCTTCCAACAACAAAAAAGACATTTTCCTTTTCTCCTGTAATACACTCGGGTGCGAGCTATTTTCATTCCAGTGATGCCCACGCCCTGGAGAAAAACATTTTTCATTACAATATTCTGCATAAGCAAATGCCACAGCTATTATTAGTGCTTACAACAATAGCAGAAGCATCATCCTGCCTTTGTGTCATTTTCCCCTCACTCAGCATAATTTTAGAAAGTGTCTCCGAGAGCTGATCGTATAAGACCCAGAGCTCTCTATTTACGTACCCTTTCATCTCTTGCCACTCTCTGTTTGGCTCCCATGATTCCTGACACAGCAAGCAGAGCTGTGCCTGAGACACAGAGAAACACTTAGAGGGATTTTTAAGTCCGGTCCAATTCTTCACATTTGTTTCTGACATGGAAAAGTCACTCCAAGGTGACTTCTCTACAGCAGTTACATGTAGTGCTGAATATATTGTACCAACGCTCTTCCACAGGGCCGGCCCTACCATTAGGCAGAGTGAGGCAGATGCTTCAGTTGACAGATATTGGGGGGGGGGCAGTGGCAGCAGCCAGGGCAGCACTGAGTGAGCAGTGGGAAGGTGTTGGAAAATAGAGCTATATGTATCTCATTGTTAGCAGAACCACCTCCATTTTTAACAGGAAACTGTAAAATCTCCATTGCACACCAAGCAAAATGTCATAATGCCCTGTATGAGAATGTCTCCTTGTGTGCATCCTTGCATCCTTGATTACTAATATAAACAAGAGTCCTGGCTCCAGCTGTCTGTGTCGAAGTTAACTCTCTGTAACTTACTGTCAGGCCAAAGGTATTGTTTACAGGACTGTTTAGCATAATTAGCTATGCCTCAGTGTTATGTTCTGATTGGTTAATGCTGCTACTGGGCCCTGCCCCTTGAAAGCTTTAATACTGTACCATATTCCCTATGTCTTTTGTCTGATTGCTCCCTTTGAAGAGACCAGGCCTTGATTACTAATCAATAAAGCGCTTTTGAACCCTCTGTCGTTGGAATGGTGGAGTCGTGCTTAAGGGCTGTTTGGATCTCGTCCTTGGGTGAAAAGAACATTGATCTAACATCATGGCCTCTACTATGCTCAAGGCTGACACAAGATATTTGCTGCCTGAAGTGAAGAACAATATGGCACCCCTTCCCATTCCATGTACAAAAGCTGATTGGACTGGTAGATGAATCTGTCTCCAACCCTGATAATGGGGCAGAATTCTCCACTGCACTTGAAGGCAGCATCTTGCTGCCACCTTCCAGCATCTCCCACCTGAGATGACTGCTTCACTCTACATAATGGTGTGTCTGGCCCTGCCTACACTCCCTAAGCTAGTCCGCTGTCCTCAGGTGCAGTTGAAGATGCTGTCCTGTCACCATCACTGTTGAAGTAATATTCAATTCAATCAGCTTCTCGACTTGGAATGGAGGGGGGTGGGGCAGGAGGCCATCTTGTCCTTTGCCTCAAGTAACAAAATGCTTTGGGTCTCCCCTGCAAGTCCTCCTTGTCATGATAGATTTTATTTACCTCCTTAGGGAAATGTAGTGAAAACTAGAAGGTAGTTCCAACCACTCGAGAGCATCCTTGAAGAAAACCTTCACCACATGGAACTGACACATGTCCAAGTGAGCTGGTGGTGATAATCTGGCACTTGAGCCTATGGTGGAGTTCTCAGGCTTTTACTTTGCCACTTCTACATTCAACCCAGGCTGAAGAAAAGAAGCTGTTGCAGTTCAGACCATCATTGTACCAAGTGCACCACTTGATAAGGCCTCCAACATTGGAAGGCTTGGCAGAAAAATATCTCACCATGTTTTCAGTAAAACAGACAACCAAGCAAAATGGTTTTCAGTACTGCACCACCACCACCACCACCCATTCACACAGATCTCAAATGGGAGAGTTGCTGCTTCCTCTGTGATTGCTCCCTCACCATTTGTGGTCCATGTAAATTCATGTTTACATGCTTCATGCAAGTCATGCACCTTCCAAACATCTGAGCCCATGGTATGCCAGGATGATCAGGGGTCTGGAAGCAAAGCCCTATGAAGAGAGACTGAAACAACTGGGCTAAACAATGTTTAGCCTGGAGAAGAGAAGATTGAGGGGAGACATGATAGCACTCTTCAAATGCTTGAAAGGTTGTCACACAGAGGAGGGCCAGGATCTCTTCCCGATTATCCCAGAGTGCAGGACACGGAATAATGGGCTCAAGTTACAGGAAGCCAGATTCCGGCTGGACATCAGGAAAAACTTCCTGACTGTTAGAGCAGTATGACAGTGAAACCAATTGTCTAGAGAGATTGTGGGCTCTCCCACACTAGAGGCCTTCAAGAGGCAGCTGGACAACCATCTGTCAGGGATGCTTTAGGGTGGATTCCTGCATTGAGCAGGGGGTTGGACTCGATGGCCTTATAGGCCCCTTCCAACTCTACTGTTCTATGATTCTATGATGCCGTTAGTGGAACTACATGGAGAAGTGCAATTTTGAGGAACATGTAAATAGGGTCTGAATATTGATTCATATTGTCATTAAAACAATGCAATCTTGCACATGTTTACTGAGAAGTAAGCACTATTGCGTTCAATGCAGCTTACTCCCAAGTAAGGGTATATATGGCATTGCTACCTAATTCTATGGGGCTTATAAGTACTTAAATTTGGCTGGATTGTGCCTCACCCATATTTGCAGCAAAAGCTTTTCCAAGTATGAGTATTTCACCCATCGGATATGGAACATATTTCTCATGACCTCCATTACACAGGAGCAAGTCAAGTCAAAGTGCCCAAATATCTTGCCCTCCTAGGCTGAGCAGGGCAGGTGGCAGTTCAAAAAACGGAGTAATCTCTGGAACTTTATTTATTGATTATTTATTTATTTATTGCATTTCTATACCGCTCTCTGGGCGGTTCACAAAAATTAAAACCAGTCAAAGTATAAAACAACAGTATAAAACCATAATATAAAATACAATATAAAAGCTCAACCAGATAAAAACAGCAGCAATGCAAAATTACAAATACAAACGTTATATATTATGGTTTTATACTGTTGTTTTATACTTTGAATGTTTTTAATTTTTGTGAACCGCCCAGAGAGCTCCAGCTATTGGGCGGCATGGAAATGCAATAAATAAATAAATATTATCCTTTGTCATCTTCCATTTGTGACTTTCCTGTGTTTTCCCATTGCTTCTTTTGACATTTTTTTTCCTTACCGCAGATAATCTGTTAATGAGGGAAATTAAAGTGCAGAAAAGGGCAATTAAAATGATCAAGGGATTGGAGCATTTGCCCCGTGAGAGAAGGTTACAACAGCTGGGATTATTTAGCTTAGAAAAAAGCAGGCTAATGGGAGATATGATAGAGGTCTATAAAGTCATGCATAGTGTAGAGAATATTGATAGGGAGGCATTTTTCTCCTTCACCCGTAATGCCAGAACCTGAGGTCATATGGTGAAGCTGATTGGTGGGAGATTCAGAACAGATAAAAGGAAGGACTTCCAATTTGTATGGCTTTAAAAGGGGGTTGGATAAATTCCTGGAGGAGAAGGTAATCAATAGCTCCTAGTCCTGATGGCTATGTGCAGTAAGCCTACGTACATTATTAGAATGTAAGCCTATGCGGCAGGGTCTCGCTATTTACTGTTTTACTCTGTACAGCACCATGTACATTGATGGTGCTATATAAATAAATAAAAATAAAATAAATAAATAAATACAGCAGTTGCTGGGGAACATGGGTGAGAGAGTGCTGTTGCACCGTGTCCTGCTTTGTTGGTCCCTGGTTGATTGGCCACTGTGTGAACAGAGTGCTGGACTAGATGGACCCGTGGTCTGATCCAGCAGGGCTCTTCTTATGTTCTTATGAAACTGATATTCAGAGGTATGCTGCCTTTGATCCTGGAGGTGACATATGACCATCATGTAGCTATTACTATTTATTTGTAGCCTTACCCTCCATGAATTTGTCTAATGGCTTTTTAAACCATCCCAAGTCGTCGGCTGTCACTACATCCTGTGATAGAAAAATCCCATATTTTAACTATGCACTGTGTTAAGATGTGTTTCCTCTTATCTGTCCTGAATCTCACACCATTTAACTTCACTGGATAACCAACAGTTCAATGATCAACTGCTTTTTGTAAACTGCCCAGAGAGCTTCAGCTATGGGGAGGTATATAATGATGATGATGATGATGATGATGATGATGATGATGATGATGCACCCCCCATGAGCCAAGCACCGGGATGACCTGCATATCTAAGGACAAATAGCAGTGATCCTGTTCAGATGATACTAAGCCACAGTGGTTAAGCATTTTGAGCTAAACATTATGGCTTAGCGTGTTGTGTGAACCATTTCTAACCATGGTGGGTACATAAGCATGGTGTAAACACACTCCCTAACCATTTGATGCAAAAGGGTTAGTGGCCTAACCATGGCTTAGCATGTTGTCTGAAAAAGGAAAGGAACCTCTCGTGCAAGCACTGAGTCATTACTGACTCTTGGAGGGACGCCAGCTTTCACTGATGTTTTCTTGGCAGGCCTTAGCAGGGTGGTTTGCCGTTGCCTTCCCCGGCCGTGATTACCTTTCCCCCAGCTAACTGGGTACTCATTTTACTGACCTCGGGAGGATGGAAGGCCGAGCCGGCTGCCTGAAACCAGCTTCCGCTGGGATCGAACTCAGGCCGTGGGGAGAGTTTCAGCTGCAGAAACTGCTGCTTTACCACTTTACGCCACACGAGGCTCTCTATGTTGTCTGAACAGGCCCAATGTAAGTTATCACAGATGAGAGATTCTAACAACCTAATTTAGAAAGGAAGGGAGTGAAAAGCTTTTCATTTGTTGCTATTGTAAAACAATTAGGACTCTGAACCCCTTTCTGATGTGCTGCAAATCATCCAATGATCTATCAGTAGATCCTAATCTACCCATTACCCATCCTGCTTTAGTCCACAAACTACCAAGCTAATTCTGAAGTGTTTAATGTCCACTATTTGTTGTCTTGTCCAAAGTCTAACAACAAAGCATTTTATGCAGTTTTACTGAATGTGCATGGTACAAAATCACTTCTGACCAACTTAGGCCAGTTTCGTCTATGTTGAGACTAGTTTGTTTTAGGAGCTAAACTAGAAAATCCAGGCATAATTCATTGGGTTCCTTGGAGGTGCAAGTGCACCAGGCACTGATTTGTTCTTTATTCTGTGGATTTTAGGCAAACGGCATGTATCTTTCAAACTAAAGATGCCTGCTTTTCCAGCTGCTAGACAAATTGGGGGGGGGGGGGAAATGTATCCATAAATCATTAAAACCAGTCCCACAGCGAATATTTGGCCAAAGATATTCTGTTGTGATCTAATGAAAAACAAAGCCACTCTAATATGCAGTGCAGTTTTCTTTTCATAACAATCACTTATAGGTTTTTAGACTCAGTAATCTTGTTCGGCATTGGCTCGGCAGCCATTGTACAATCAAATAAGTTGGGCAAATGTATGAGCAGAAATTGACTTCTGTCATCTGTTATAACTGCCTTGGGGTTTGCAAAGCTCTTATAATAGTGTCCGTCTTAGCGGCAGCCATATGAACTTCTTTGCCAGGGCCTCCAAATCATTTCAGAAGGAGCTTCTCTTAATGTTGACTTAGTCCAGGACTCATCTCCCAAAACTGACTTCAGAACCCAAGAAATAAATCCTCTTTAACCACATCCTCTTTATAAAATGTGTCTCTTTTCAACCTCAGAATAAGAAATACGGCAGCCGGGAGAGCACGTTTGAATGGCGTGACCACCTGGGTAGGGCCAGTTGTCTGACTACCTGTCTCCTGATGGGATGTTAACTCCATAGTTCATGTCATGCCCAAACTCACATGGGATCACATTATTGATGCACAGTCCCTTCCAGGATGGCCAGATGTCCTACTTTACAGAGGACAGTCTCCATTTGAAGAGCTGTCAGAGGACAGAGCTTCAGCAATTCTGCAGTACAGAAATGTAATAAATAAATGTAAATAAATAAATATTTGAAGGCATTCTCTATCTAAAGGGCTGTCCGGTCCAAGTCCAATGTAAAGTTAACCATCTGTCAGGTAAGCTTTAGGGTGGATTCCTGCATTGAGCAGGGGGTTGGACTTGATGGCCTTGTAGGCCCCTTCTAACTCTACTATTCTATGATTCTGTGATAAAGAACCATAAGAAAGGAGAGCAGAGGTCTTGAAGTTGCCCATCCACAGTTACTACCTGGGGAGCAGACTGAGCAAGGCACACAGGTCACAAGCTTCGCCATTATGGTGAGATGTATTGTATTTCTATTTAAATTATAGGAAATCTTTCTAAATGAATATCTATACATATACATTGGCATATGCAAATTGGTGTCCTCTCTCTTTTTTACTTTGTGTAAGTCACTGTCCTACTGCCTTGGCGGATTGGACTGCACAATGGTGTGCTCCGTGCCACTTGGCGCAGATATACAGAGCAGCCTACTGAAATCAAAGGGAGTTAAATTAGGTATAATTTAACATGTGCCCATCTGGGTTGATTGTCACAACCAACTTTAGCTGGATTGGGGACCCTGTCTTGAACTAGGGTGACCATATGAAAAGGAGGACAGGGCTCCTATATCTTTAACAGTTGTATAGAGAAGGGAAATTCAGCAGGTGTCATTTGTATATATGGAGAACCTGGTGAAATTCCATCTTCATCACCACAGTTAAAGGTGCAGGAGCTATACTAGAGTGACCAGATTTAAAAGACAGCAGGGCACCTGCAGCTTAACTGCGGTGATGAAGACGGAATTTCACCAGGTTCCCCATATATACAAATGACATCTGCTGAAATTCCCTTTTCTGTGCAACTGTTAAAGATACAGGAGCCCTGTCCTCCTTTTCATAGGGTCACCCTACTTGAACCCCATCATGTCACAAACCATGTTGCCTCCTGTTGTGGTATGGGTCTTGGTAGTTGCCCAACAATGCAGCCCTGCTTGGAAGGGGCAGGAAGAGGTAGGATGGGCCCTTGCGAATCACCCCCCAAAAGCCCATGTGGCACTCAGCAGGCAGCAGTACTGGAAAACCCCAAGGGAGGAAGACCTCCAGGGAGCTTTTCAGGAAGCTCAAACAGCTGGAGAGGCTGCAAGGACAGCACAGGATAAAAATGGTAAAGTAAAGAGCGCACACACCACCACCACCACCGTAAGGTCAGCGCCGAAACCCTGCACATGGAGATATTTCTCCAAAACTCTCACCCCTTCCCACAATTTTTGGGTGTAATTTCTTTTCACTCTTCCCTGCCAGTAAGTGGTCGAAAATGAATGGATCAAAAATTCAGCGCAGTGCTTGCTATAATCTCTCCTTGGGATTTTGTATGACATGTAAGGGCAGTCTTAGCTCTAGGATCCCCATGGAGCTATTTCGTGTATGTAAAGCTGTGCTTCAGGAAATTTGCTCTATAACTGCATAGCCCTTGTTGCTTTGTAGCATCCGTGTTATTATGGCTCCCAAAATTGTAGAACTTGGCCGTGCTTGTCTCAATAAGCCTTGGGGCATGTCTAGACAAGGGGGGTGGAGGGGTATGATCTCGCAATTTTCTGATCGTGAGATCGTCCGTCTTGTCTACATGTGATGTGTGACATCCCAGGAGGAAGAGGTCATTGTGCCTCCTCATACTTATACACAAAACTAGTGTATAAAGTATGTAGCAGTAAGTAATTCAAAGTAGCCAGAATCAGGTCAAGTCTGTTTCTTGCCCTAGGTTACGTGTACATAGGAAGCTGCAGTCAGAGTAATTGTCCATCTAGCCAATATTATCTACTCTTAACCAGTAGTAGTATCGGAGGATCTTCAAGAGAGTTTTCTCACATCAACTGCTACCAAAGCCTTCTACCTGGAGATGCCAGGGATTGAACCTGGGACCTTCTGCATGCACCATGTGCCCTATTCCTGAGCTATAGTTCCTTCTCCTCCTCCTCCACGACCACCGCCCCATTGGGATAAGTGTGACCCGTACCACAGAGGATGCTTTCAATGTGTGTGGAAAGGCAGCCAATAAACTGAAGCTGAATCCTGGCAAGACAGAAGCCCTGTGGGTGAGTGGTTTCCAAGACCAGGAGCTACGTGCGTTGCTTGTTCTGGATGGGGTTGCACTCCCTCTGAAAGATCAGGTTCGTAATCTGGGGATACTCCTAGGTTCATCACTGTTCATCACAAATGACCATGGCATCTCAGAGTGCCTTCTACCAGCTTCGGCTGGTTTGCCAGCTATGACTTTTCCTGGACAGGGGTAGCTTGGTCAAAGTGGTATAGGCTGTAGTAACCAAAACACTAGATTGCTGCAATCCTCTCTATTTGGGACTGCCATTGGGGCTAGTCTGGAAGCTGAATTAGTGCAGAATGCAGCAGCTCAGCTGTTGTCAGGAGCTGCCCCTTTCTGGCATGCAACTCCTTTGCTGAGGGAATTGCACTGGCTGCCTATTTGCTACCAGGCCAAATTTAAGGGTTTGGTACTAGTGTATGAAGCCCTAAACAATTTGGAACCAAGATAATTGAGAGAGCACCTTCTCCCTTACCAACCTACTTGGTCACTGAGGTCATCAGAAGCAGGGCCGGTGCCAGACTATTTTGCGCCCTAGGCAAGGTGAGCTACTTTCACACACACCCGCAAGAAAAATGCCAACTTTGATTTTTAAGGACATATGTTTCCTGGAAAAAATAAGCACAAAACTTGAAACTGCTAAATTTATTTTAAAGTGCAAGAAATACGTCATGCCAATTATAGCAAACAAATTGGAAAGGAACGTCTATGGGTCTAAAATGCATTATTTAATAGGAATATCACCTCCAAATCATCCCCCCCAGCACGCACACACACACACTCAGCATCACTCACTCCAAACAAACACATGCATTCACTCAAAGACCCCATGCACCCATACATTCTCTCTCTCTCTCTCTCTCTCTTCCTTCTGGAAGTCGGAACGTGGAGCTCCCCCACCCTGACCCCAGCGCCCCTGGGTTCGCTTCGGCTGGGCAGGCGCGGGGTGCCATCTCGCCTGCCCAGGCCCAGCTGAATCCTTGTGCTGGCCCGGCTCACAGCCAACGTGCATGAGTACTGTGCTGTGCCCGGCGCCCCTCTTAGCTTGGCGCTCTAGGTGGCCGCTTGAGTGGCCTCTATGGTAGCACCGGCCCTGATCCGAAGGCATGCTCCTGGTGGTTCCGCATGGACCTCTGGCCTGATTGGAGTCCATCTGGAGAAGAGCCTTTGGTGTGGTGGCCCCTTTCTATGTAGCTCCCTGCCTCTGGAAGTCAGGCAGGCACCAACATTATGTTATTTTTGGTGCCTCCTGAAAACATTTTTATTTCAAGAAGCCTTCCTTGATTGACCAGCCATGTTTTTTTATTGGTACACTTGAAAAACAAAATTTCAAAAATGGTGTTTTAGTCTTTTTATCTTTTATTGTTCAGCTCTCCAGAATCTGTTTAGATGTGGAGCGGTATATAAATGTTGTAAATAAATACACACAATTTTGGAGGAAGATCCCAGCCTGGAAGGCATCATTTGAGTTGTGTCACCTCCAGTTGCTGCCGATCTGCCTATGTGGCTGAACTGCCACACAGGCACCTGCCCCTGAACGTGCACTCAAAGATCTGTTCAGTGCAAACATGTGTCCAGTTTTACTAGGAAGTCAGATACTTTCCTACCTCTCCTCACCGCCCCGTCCCTGGCCACTCAGGGCAGGACTGTTGCAAGGGAGAACATCAGCAAAACAACTTGGTGGGGGTGCCGGTGTCTTCATGGGTAGATTTCCAGAAGAGTTAATTCAATTCTGCAGAAATGTTTAATGTATTACAGGCAAAATGAATGCAAGTTGCTCCCCAACTTGATTATCCTCCTATCTGTCTATATATAATAAAGGAGAACAATATGTTGTGAAAACATGCCTTGGGATTTACCAAATGCAATCACGGTGCAGAAGGCAAAATAGATATTCAGAGGATCACCTGCAGACTTGCTTGAAAAATCAGCGCTAACGTTATATTTTTCCCCTATTTAATTATCCCTTCCATAACATCACTTAGATTTAGTCTCCTATCTCTGCAAATTAGTAGCACCATTATTATTAAAACCTACTTAGGAATCTCAATCAGGGAAAACTACCACTGATGCTGAATACATACAGGCATACGTAATTGGGAGTATGTGGGTTGGGGGAGGGGAACAACCCCCAAAATATGATATAAGTGGACCGTATGGATCCACAGAAAATGTGCCGTTCAACGTTTTATTTCTCAAATTGCATTTGAGAAGCACGAGTTGTGCAAACGGTATTAAACTAGCAGTGGGATCCCACGATTATGAGCTGGGAGCAGCTGATTTACTTGCACTTGCTTTGGTGAAGGCTAGTGTGCGGCCCAAGGCAAGGATTTGAGCGCAGAGCACATGGCCCCCAGTAGGGATGCACACCGCAGCACAGCAGTGAGAGAACATCAGCTTGGCATGTTTGTCACTTACAGCACAATCCTCTGAGCACAATCCTACAAAGAGCCGCCAATACACCGGCACCAACTTCAAGCTAGTTGGCATCTGACTCCAAGTTGACATCCTGTCGTGATTCCAAGCCCTCCCACTGAGATGAGAGACAATACAGAGGTCTGCCATGTAATCCATAAAGCTTTATTCAACAAATGAACAGCTCTTCACACCTGAGGGGAGAATGAATGCTAAGAGGTATCCCAGGGCCGGATTAAGGCCAGCTGATGCCCTAAGCATGGCCCAGTAACGGTGCACCCATGGCCCTTCCATTGCTTAGCCAGCAAGACATTAAGACGCAATAAGTGGGGAGAGGCAACGAGTGGGCTGCCGCAGGGCTCAGTCCTGGGCCCAGTGCGCTTCAACATTTTTATTAATGATTTGGACGAGGAGGTGCAGGGAACGCTGATCAAATTTGCAGATGACACAAAATTGGGTGGGATAGCTAATACCCTGGAAGACAGAAACAAACTTCAAAGTGATCTTGATAGGCTGGAGTGCTGGGCTGAAAACAACAGGATGAAATTTAATAGGGATAAATGCCAAGTTCTACATTTAGGGAATAGAAACCAAATGCACAGTTACAAGATGGGGGACACTTGGCTCAGCAATACTACAAACGAGAAAGATCTTGGAATTGTTGTAGATCACAAGCTGAATATGAGCCAACAGTGTGATATGGCTGCAAGAAAGGCAAATGCTATTTTGGGCTGCATTAATAGAAGTATAGCTTCCAAATCACGTGAGGTACTGGTTCCTCTCTATTCGGCCCTGGTTAGGCCTCATCTAGAGTATTGCGTCCAGTTCTGGACTCCACAATTCAGGAAGGACGCAGACAAGCTGGAGCGTGTTCAGAGGAGGGTAACCAGGATGATCAGGGGTCTGGAAACAAAGCCCTATGAAGAGAGACAGAAAGAACTGGGCATGTTTAGCCTGGAGAAGAGAAGATTGAGGGGAGACATGATAGCACTCTTCAAATACTTAAAAGGTTGTCACACAGAGGAGGGCCAGGATCTCTTCTCGATCCTCCCAGAGTGCAGGACACAGAATAACAGGCTCAAGTTAAAGGAAGCCAGATTCCAGCTGGACATCAGGAAAAACTTCCTGACTGTTAGAGCAGTGCGACAGTGGAATCAGTTACCTAGGGAGGTTGTGGGCTCTCCCACACTAGAGGCCTTCAAGAGGCAGCTGGACAAGCATCTGTCGGGGATGCTTTAGGGTGGATTCCTGCATTGAGCAGGGGGTTGGACTCGATGGCCTTGTAGGCCCCTTCCAACTCTGCTATTCCATGATTCTATGAAGTGCAGAAGGCGAAATAAGACATTAAAAACTCAGTTTTCTTCAAGGCCAGTTTCCCCCATGCCAGAACACACAACTATATTAAATATAAACTGTTTTTTATTATATTTGTTTAACACTAAATAGCAGCAAGTAATATAAGCCAATTACTTACTTATAACTAGGGCAACAGAAAAAATAGAAATTTTCATCAGTGTTTTATGCATTTTTTAATAAAACTGTTATAAGGGGGAAAATGCAAATGCAAAAATTTCTTATACTATGTCGCTAGGCCCTTTCTATGAATCTGGAATTCCTTAAAATTAGACGGCTACAGCTATGGAACCAGTACTCTGTGGTGCCCCCTTCCCTTGGTGCCCTAAGCACATGCTTATATTGCTTAAAGGTTAATCCAGGGCTGAGGTATCCTCTAAGCTTAATTAGTCTAACAAAGCTAGGCAGTTGCCTTTTAACAGAAAGGGAGTTTCCCTGCAGTTCAACTGGCACTTTACCTCAGGGAAGGTCTTTTTAGGAAAACCTCTGCTGAGTGGCGACCCTAACGGACTGTCTCTCTCCTCCTCTCAACTCTGCTGCTTGACCCTGCGGTGGATTCTGGGATCTGTCAACTTTGAAGTCCCCTCCCCTCCAACAGAGGCTGAGTTCCCAGGGTCGGGAGGAAGACGGTCTCTAAACTTTAGCATCCTGACACATAAGTTCCTGGGAAGATTCATCTTTGATTCCTTAAGAGTCTTGGAGAATCTCTTCCCCCCTTCCTGTTTTGGCTGGAATACTTCTGGTCCTGGTCCTTCTTCTCCTTCAGATTCTTAGCCCAATTCGGGCCCCAAAACCCCTTCTCCCACAATAGGGAGAACAAGCCTGGTCTTGACATCACCTCTAGTTTGTTTGGGCCTTGAATGCACCAGTACTAAGGTGAAAGGTCTTAGGTCAATTTGATGTGGGTGGACTGCATGTAGTGTCAAGACTAGTGCCGCCTCCTGCATAGGGATGCTAGAAGAATTCAATCTCTGCAAATTCTAATGTGAAATCACCAGGTTTACACCACCCGGACTTATGTGCAGATTGGAAGGCAATTATCTTTTAGTTTTCACACTTCTCCAAATTTGGCTCAGCTCAAAATAAGAATAAAATATGCTCAGAAATGTGCACTTCTATTAATGTGTATTTTATGAGAATATGTGTTCAAAAATACATATATTTAAATACAATTTTTGTGCATGTATGTCACAGATAATGCAAAAATGTGATGGAACGTATAAATGAATCCATATGATATTGACATGGGCATCCATTTGTAGTCCTGGCATAACACCGCTGACAGATCGGACCAAGGATTTATTCAGGCAAATTTTTCCCAACAGTGGTCAGCTAGATTGTACAGCAGGGATAGGGAACCTCTGGCCCATAAGCCTAATCTGGCACGCCAAGGTTCCCCAGCTGGCCTGCAGAAGCTTGAGCTTCCTCCATGCACCCACCTGCCCACTCCCCTCTCCAACTCTGGATGCTACCGGGGGCTTGGAGAGGAGATAGGGAGAGCAATTCCCTTGTTCTTGGTCACAGATTGGACACAACAAGGGGAATCCCCTTCCATAGCAACCCACTACCCTCCTAAAGTAGGGTGACCATGTGAAAAAGAGGACAGCGGTCCTGTATCTTAAACAGTTGTATTGAAAAAGGAATTTCAGCAGGTGTCATCTGTATGCATGCAGCACCTGGTGAAATTCCCTCTTCATCATCACAACAGTTAAAGCTGCAGGAGCCCTGTCCTCTTCTGTATCTGGTCACTCTATTATAGCTCCTACAGCTTTAACCTACCCGTACACTGCACTCAACATCTAAGGTCCTCCTCTGAGTGCCTACTCCGAGGGAAGCTCGGAGGATGGCAACGAGGGCCTTTTCGGTGGTGGTCCCCCGACTGTGGAATGATCTCCCCGATGAGGCTCACCTGGCACCAATGCTGTTATCTTTCAGGCACCAGGTCAAGACTTTTCTCTTCTCCAAGGCATTTAACAGCATTTAACAACGCTAAGTTTGTCTTTTAACGGACCCCAGAACTGTTGTTTTTAAATGGATGTTGTTTTTGTACTGTTGTTCTTATGTTTTTGATGGTTTAAAATTTTGTATACTTTTTAATGTTTGCTGCTTTTAACTTCTGTAAACCGCCCAGAGAGCTTCGGCTATGGGGCAGTATATAAACGTAATCTATATAAATAAAAATGAAAAAGACCGTTCGTTACTGTCGTTATATCTCCGAAAGTTCTTCACCGATTGCTTTGAAATTTTGACACAGCGTTGCGTTCGAATACGCGAGCGTTGTTATGTAACTATGTTCTCTATGGGGTCAAAGGTTTGTCTTAAAATTGAAGAAATAGGCCTCCTCAAAAACAGTCCTGCTGATCATTGTGACATCACCAACCAGTAGGCCAATCCACTGCCTCTGCCTCCTCTCCTATTTGCATGTACTCTCGCAATTGGCTGAGTGAATATAGATGTCACACCTGTGACAGTTACACGTTCTGAAGAAAGGTAACTGCCAGGAGTTTCCAGTAACCTCCTCACCGTAAAAACATGCTTTTATATCTCCGAAAGTTCTTCACCAATTGCTTTGAAATTTTGACACAGCGTTGCGTTCAAATACGCGAGCGTTGTTATGTAACTATGTTCTCTATGGGGTCAAAGGTTTGTCTTAAAATCGAAGAAATAGGCCTCCTCAAAAACAGTCCTGCTGATCATTGTGACATCACCAACCAGTAGGCCAATCCACTGCCTCTGCCTCCTCTCCTATTTGCATGTTCTCTCCTATTTGCTCTTATAGGTCATTGTGACATCGCCAACCAGTAGACCAATCCACTGCCTCTGCCTTCTCTCCTATTTGCATGTTCTCTCCTATTTGCTCTTATAAGTCATTGTGACATCGCCAACCAGTAGGCCAATCCACTGCCTCTGCCTTCTCTCCTATTTGCTCTTATAAGTCATTGTGATATCTCCAACCAGTAGGCCAATCCACTGCCTCTGCCTCCTCTCCTATTTGCATATTTTCTCACAATTGGCTGAGTGAATATAGATGTCACGCCTGTGACAGTTACATGTTCTGAAGAAAGGTAACTGCCAGGAGTTTCCACTAACCTCCTCACCGTAAAAACATCCTTTTTTAAAAAACCAAACAATCTGCTTTACTTCATCCAAATAATGCCTCGCAGAAGATCACACTTAGGTTGTCGTACTCGCAGAGCGGAAGCACTGCGACGAGAAATTGCAAATCAGACTGAGGAAGAACGGGTATCAGCAAACGAGAAAAAAAGAAAAAGAATGCCTCAAATACGTGCCAAGGAACCAGCCCAGCAACGTTCAGCTAGACTTGAGGATGCACGGTTGCAAGCACAGCAATCGCATTCTACAGCTTCAGATCTGCTTTGTTCTCAACAGAATGAACGCGACAGGCTGAGAGTGGCTGAAAGACGTCAACGAGAAACAGCACATCAGCGTCAAACACGACTCCGTGGTAAACAATCACACGATTACAATCGCCTTGCATTCCGGTACAACCCAGCTGATGATTATAGTTTGAGGTGGCATGTTCTCATCGGCACTATGACTGAAGTGTGTCCTTATTGCAAGGCTCTTAAGTTTAATGGAGAAACAAAAGGAATGTGTTGCGCTGCTGGAAAAATTAAACTGCCTCAACTTGGAGAACCACCAGAGCCATTACAAACTTTGCTTGCCGGATATACCGCAGAATCAAAGCATTTCCTATCTAACACCAGGAAATACAACTCATGCTTCCAAATGACGTCGTTCGGCGCAGAAATCATCACAGCTCCATTTATGCCAACTTTCAAAGTCAAAGGACAAATTTATCATAAAGCCGGCTCCTTCCTTCCGTTTCAAGATAGTCAACATAAATTCCTACAAATGTATTTCATTGGTGATGGCAATGATGAATTGAATGCACGCTGCGGAATTTATACCGGCATAAAAAGGTCCATCGTTTCAAAACTGCAACAGCTACTTCACGAAAAAAACAATTTAGTACATTTGTTCAAAACAGCAATTGACATGATGCCATCTGATACGCACAAGATTGTTATTCATGCTGACAAAACGCCTGCTGGAGAACATGTGCGAAGATTCAATGCTCCAACTATAGACGAAGTGGCAATTGTTATAGTCGGAGATCAATCTTGACAGGACCTTTCAAAGGTGAAGATGTCCTCATTCCTCGCATTCCTATGATTCCAACAGATATGCCATTTCAATTTAAGAGATTGCAATTCCCAATTCGATTGGCGTTTGCAATCACCATCAACAAAGCTCAGGGCCAATCTTTAGAATTGTGCGGTTTAGATCTAGACACAGATTGCCTCTCACATGGACAATTATATGCTGCGTGTTCTAGAGTCGGCAAACCAGACAATCTCTATATCTACACAGACAATGGAACAACTAAAAATATTGTATATCCACAAGCATTGTGAAATTAAACATATTAGAAACATCCGCTTTGTCTTTTCTTTCTTTTCAATTTAACCAGACTGAGCCACAGCAACGCGTGGCAGGGTGCAGCTAGTAAATAATATAAATAAATAACTGTTGTGATGAAGAGGGAATTTCACCAGGTGCTGCATGCATACAAATAACACCTGCTGAAATTCCCTTCTGTATGCAACTGTTAAAGATATAGGAACCCCTTCTTCCTTTTCATATGGTCACCCTAGTAGGCCAAGCATCAAAGTTTTTTAAGAAAATCCAAGTACTAACAGCAATTGGGCAAATGGAATTTGCATCTCTGATTACACATTTCTGAGAAATGCAGACATCAGTGTTAGCTGTTCAACTGGCATGAGAAGCCACAACTTCAAAATACTGAAGATGACTTGAGAAAGAACACGTCTCTGTCCTCCATTCTCCTCCGAAACAAGTGATATTTACAGGGATCTTTCTCTGTGTAATTACACAATTATTAAAAAAACACAGTCGTGAAGTAAGGGCTTTTATCAAGTCATTCAAATTAGAACTGTTTCATCTTAATCACTATCTCCATGAATATGTATTGCTTGGCTGTAACTGCAAAAGAAAAAAAGAGGGAAAAAGCTCATTAAATAATTTCTTTCTTTAAAATTTAATTACTGGGAACTTCTTCAGAGAATAATCATTGTGGGTATAATTAGGATCTTTGTTTCTCTTTGTTTTTAGACGAAAAGGTATAAAGACTGACAGAAAAATAGAGAGAAATTGCAGATCCAACACTTGGAAAAAGGAGCTGACAGAAGAGGGGCACAGCATATTAATAAACCAGAATCCCAAATTACACCATGAAAATGGTGGCATTTAAAAGGCAGCTACCAAGTTCCAGTCCTGGCTTTTTCACTGCTGGAAATCAATCATAGCTCTGGATCTAGGGATAGGCAAATCTTTCAGTTTTAGTATCATTCAGTTTCTCATTTTTCTAACCTTAAATTTGCTTCACTCCAAACTTTGGGAATGTTTTGCATCTTAAATTCAGATTCAGAAATTTTTTGAGACAAGTTTGCATGGAAATTTGTATATAGGTTTGTGAACATTTTTCCGGATATATGCATTTGTGCCACAATTTTGCCTAATATGCAGATTTTTTTTTTGCAAGCACTTTTCCTGGTATAAAACGTGTTGTGAATGTGATTTTCATGAATAGAGGCATTTTTGTGTGCTCTTAACCCCTGATACGCACATTTTTGCACTCAACTTTTGATGCGAGAACTTCATTGCATAATTCAGAGAAGTACAAATTTTGAAGAATAACTGAGTTTTCATTCACATATTGGTTGGAACTATGAAATTTGCTGAATTCGCATTCAAATGCTAACTGAGTGAATTTCTGCCACCAGCTTTGTTACACCACCATGTCCTGCTTGTTGGTACCTGCCTGATGGCTGGTTGGCCACTGTGTGAACAGAGTGCTGGACTAGATGGACCCTTGGTCTGATCCAGCGTGGCTCTTCTTATGTTCTTATCTCCAGCTGGGTCTGCTAGTGCAGCTTTAACAGCAGACCAGCACACAAAAATTTAACAGCTGAATCTTTCTCTTCCATTTACAGCCATGTCCAGAAATGCTTCACCTCCTTCACTGCCTTTTCTTGATATCTTGAAGCCCTTCATGTGTTGTCACCACACAGAGCCAAACTATGAAACCAGGAGTTCCACATGATCACCAAGTAGAGCTGTGATTCTCATACCAGTTTTATGATGCCAACCCCATTAATTTCAGTGGGGTAGCATTTGGGGTTTTGATAGTTCTCAACTGAGGATGTGAACTAATTGCAAAAAGTGTAGTTGAATAGCATCAGTGTAGTTGAATAGCATCAAAAAAATGCTATTTTGGGCTGCATTAATAGAAGTACTGCTTCCAAATCGTGCAAAGTACTGGTTCCCCTCTATTTGGCACTAGTTAGCCCTCATTTAGAGTATTGCATCCAGTTCTGGACACCACACTTCAAGAAGGATGCAGACAAGCTGTAGCGTGTTCAGAGGAGGGTAACCAGGATGATCAAGGGTCTAGAAACAAAGCCCTATGAAGAGAGACTGAAAGAACTGGGCATGTTTAGCCTGGAGAAGAGAAGATTGAAGGCAGACATGATAGCACTCTTCAAATACTTAAAAGGTTGTCACACAGAGGAGGGCCAGGATCTCTTCTCAATCCTCCCAGAGTGCAGGACACGGAATAACAGGCTCAAGTTAAAGGAAGCCAGATTCCAGCTGGACATCAGGAAAAACTTCCTGACTGTTAGAGCAGTACGACAATGGAACCAGTTACCTAGGGAGGTTGTGGGCTCTCCCACACTAGACGCTTTCAAGAGGCAGCTGGACAACCATCTGTCAGGGATGCTTTAGGGTGGATTCCTGCATTGAGCAGGGGGTTGGACTCGATGGCCTTGTAGGCCCCTTCCAACTCTGCTATTCTATGATTCTATGATTCTATGAACTGGGCATGTTTAGTCTGAAGAAGAGAAGATTGAGGGGAGACACGATAGCACTCTTCAAATACTTGAAAGGTTGTCGCACAGAGGGGCAGGATCTCTTCTCGATCATCCCAAAGTGCAGGATGGAATGATGGGCTCAAGTTACAGGAAGCGAGATTCTGGCTGGACATCAGGAAAAACTTCTGAGTGTTAGAGCAGTACGACAAAGGAACCAATTCCCTAGGGAGGTCATGGGCTCTCCCAACCTAGAGACATTCAAAAGGCAACTGGGCAGCCATCTGTCAGGTATGCTTTAAGATAGATTCCTTCATTGAGCAGGGGGTTGGACTCGATGGCCTTATAGGCCCCTTCCAACTCTACTATTCTATGATTCTATGTGCCTCTTGCTGAAGAGGATTAAGCAGAAACAGGAGGGTCTGGAGTGGCAGTAGGTCCCCTGGAGTGGTGTGACTTTGGCGAGTGCCCAACAATACCTCGATCCCTGTTCAAATTCTCATGACAAATCTAATGTCTTGGAGTGTAATAAGTCTTGTCCATGACATTCCAGTTTTGAATCTATCACCATTCAAGCATGTAATTCTCCCACTTGCAATCTGCAGTGGTACAGTCCACCAACTGGTACATCACATGGGTGGTTGTGTTTATTTATTTTGTCTGCCAATATTGGCACAACAAGAGTTGCTGTTGTTAGAATACCAGAACCATAGGATGGCCATGTTTCCTCTTTTACAGAGGAAAGTCCCCTATTTGAAGGGCTGTCAGAAGACTATCTTCTATTTTGAAGGTGCCTTCTAGTTGAAACGCTATCCAGTATAAAGATAAGGAAGCATCAGAAGGAAGAGTTGGGCTTTGAAGTTGCCCATCCACAGCAACTGGACAGCAAACTGGGGGGGATCTACACTACGGCTTTAAAGCGCTTTAAAGCACTTTGAAAATGTTTTGAAACCTGTATATGCAGTGTGTCCTGGGCCCCAACAGTTGTCAAAACTGTTATAAAGCGCTTTAAAGCAGTAGTGTAGATCCCCCCCCGTCATCATCTTTCACACTATTGTGAGATGCACTGTATTTCAACTTAAATTAGACTTAATTTGCATCTATATGTAATTAGCACATGCCCCTTGGTGTTGCTCTGTCCTCTTTTTGGCTATGCATTTCCTCTTTTCTTCTTCTTTTTTCATGAGCAGCCACCATTTCAGGGTTCTTTCTGTGTCCTGGACCCCTGAGCAACTCCTGAAGGATCTCTTGCTTCCTTAAGAATCCTATCATCTTCCTTTTACATTCTCCTTCTCAGGAATGCTGGGTTTAGGCTGTAGACATGGGGTGATTGGCACACCAAACACTTAAGGTTAATTAGTATGTTAAAACAACCAATTTACAAGTAAAGGTATTTAGTCAATAGAGCTGAGAAATACAAAGGCATTAAAAGAAAATAAAAGTCGCAGAAATAAAGGTTCTGTTACCTTAGCTGCACCAAGACTTCTTCAGGCTGCTTCTTTCTGTTCTTTCCTCATGCTTTGGTCTTTGCTGGTCTCTCCTCTCTTTTTATACCCTCCTCCCCAAAACATAAAATACTGTTTCAACCCTGAAGAAATTAACTTTACTGGAGAAATGAAACGTAACCGATAAATGAAACTGCTCCTCTCAGGGATACAAAAATCTCCACGTCTCTCAGCCTGACTTTATTACCTTGTCTCTGTAGGCCTCAAACCTTCACACACCATAGCAAGGCATCCCTTTTCCTCATGGTTGGGTTCTCAGCCCTGGATCCCTTGCCTTACTGCAGCTGCACTATTAGCAGTGGTCTAATGGTCTAAAAGGAATCAGGGTCAGTTAGTCATGTGGGGATGGGAAGTCAATGAGCAGCTTCAAAGAGAAACAAACCAAAGTCCTGGGAAAGTCAGGTGAAATAAAAACAGTCTTTGAGTGGTGGCAGAAAACCAATAACGAAGCGTCTAGAAAGATCTCCTAGGGCAGGGCATTCCAGGTGCTGGCCATGGCAAACCAAAAGTGCTTAAGTGTAGAGGGTCAGCACCTAGAAGGACCTCTCTCTGATAGCCACCCATCTCACTTCAGATGGTGGAAGCACATGCTGGAGCCCTCCATTGAAGATCTTAATGTACTGGTAGGTACATATGGAGACAAGTACCCTGATCCAAAGCTATGCAGGTCTTTTAGTGAATTGTTTATTAAAGCTTTTGACAAAGTATCCCATGACATTCTGATCAGCAAACTAGTTACAAGTGGGCTAGATGGAACAACTATTAAGTGGAGCCACAGTTGGCTACAGAATTGGTCTCAAAGAGTGCACATCAATGGTACCTTCTCAAATTGCGGGGGAGGTAACGAGTGGGGTACCACAGGGCTCAGTCCTGGCCCCAGTGCTTATTAATGACTTGGATGAGGAGGTGCAGGGAATGCTTATCAAATTTGTTGTGGTAAGTTTGTACAGCACAAAATGCAAGATCAGTTTGTAGTGTAAATGCTATTGACAAACGTAAGAGTAACTAAAAATTAAAGCTGCAATCCTGTACCCACTTACCAGGAAGAAAGCATTGATGGTGCTATATAAATAATAATTATTAAGAATAATATTAAAAATTAATAAAGCTTCATTGTACTCAATGGGACTTCCTTCTGTGTAGACATGTGTAGGATTGTGCTTTAAATATAAATACTGAGTAAAAGGGAAAAAATCAGAAAGAAAAGATTAATTGTCAGTGTTGTTGATGAAGTTCGTTTACTTTGCCTGCATTAAGGCATATTTCATAATACAAACCAGCATAAATTTTACCTAAGTCAGCATTTGTCTACAAAAGATATATCCTGACAGGCCTTCTCTAAATTTCCTGAAAGCAGCACAAAAGTTCTAAGAATTACCAGCAGGTTGATCCTCACCTTATTTCTATGTAGAAATTAAAATGGTGGATCCACCCCCACCAGAAGTGATACTGAGGATGGTATATGAATTTCTCACATCTGTACATCAAATTATGAAGTTTCTTTCCTTATTTTAAGATAATAACATTTTTAAAGCCCTACAATGAAAAGGGTTAGAGGAATATGTTATCACTCAACAGATTTTGCTTTATCTGCAGAAGAGTGTGCTTTTTGCTCCATTTCTCATGGCACCCTGAAGTGCAAACGATGTTATTTACCTAGTCAATTCCTTTCCAATTTACATCTATATTTTTAACCTTTCCATTTTCTGTGGTAAGCCACTCATCTTGGCAGAAGTCATGTAAGTTCTACATAAAAACAAAAAGACAAGAGTAGCCCCCACTGGATTGTACAACTGGTAAACAGCAAATATATGATTTCATATCATCATCGTCATCAACATCATCTTCATCATCTCTTTCTCGCTCATGGTAGTTTTTCTAGACGGACATAACAGGGATTGCCAAGTCATGCTGTCTTTTACAGATTCAGGAATTTCCTGACAATTGAGCATGTTTTAAGTGTGACTGCTTTCTGGATGTTGGGGTGGATGTATTTTGGTAGGCCCAGTTTCTGAAGGTTTTCTGTATAGTTTTTTGATGTGATCCCAGTGACTGATGTGAAGATGATGATGACGACGATTTATTACATTTATATACTGCCCCACAGCCGAAGCTCTCTGGGTGGTTTACAAAAGTTAAAAACAGTGAACATTAAAAACAAATATACAAAATTTAAAACCATAAAAAGCATAAATACAAACAAAAGCAGATAATATCCATTTAAAACAACTAATCTGGGGGTCAGTTAAAAAAAACTCAGCATATGCTGTTAAATGCCTGGGAGAAGAGAAAGGTCTTGACCTGGCTAAAAAGATAACAATGTTGGTGCCAGGCAAGCCTTGTTGGGGAGATCATTCCATAATTAAGGGGCCACCACTGAAAAGGCCCTATCCCTTGTTGCCATCATCCAAGCTTCCCTCAGAGTAGGGACCTGGAGGAGGATCTTAGATGTTGAACTAAGGGTAGGTGTCTTGAGGTTTATATAATTATTTATAAACCCTTTTGTTCACTATACCAGTGAACTAGCAGAATAGCAGCGGGTCTTAACTATGAAAGTCAGCAAAGACCAAATTAACTTCAAGACAGAGTCTGTTTTGTTTGGTACAAAAATAAAGTATTTTACTGATAGAAAATAACACAGTTTATGGCAATACAAATTTACACCAACATACTCACACACTTGGTCATACAGATTACAGCAGGGCTCACAACAGCAGAGAGAGAATATTTTAATCTGGTTACAAAGCTCCAAAACTCTCTTTATATACACTTCCCTGAACAAATGATGAAACCACTAATTGGCAATGGCAAGACAATTAGACTTTTGCATCATCCCAATAATTCAATAAAGTCCAGCTGCAAACTTGACCTTTAAGCTGATTGACTGATGCTGAGTCTTCAGTTTCTTCCAGGTTTTACAGGCTTGTACAAAGATATGGAAATCACAAAAAACCAGTCCTAATTCAGGACTCCCAACACCCCTTCTTTTTTGGGTTTTCCACTATTTCACCACGTTACAACATTTGTACAGTTAATCACATTTTTAGCCCTCCCTGAAACCTAACGTTTCACAAATCTCCCAATGTTTGATGGCTCCTAACGGTTTTGTAAAGACGTCTGCCAAATTATTCTGGGACTCACAGTAGACTATGTGTTTTAAACTTTAACAGTCACTGGCTTCACCACTGGGACCTTAAAGTCCTTTATTGCTGGATCAGTCAAGTAACTTTACCACTCACCAGCACCATACTTAGCCTTTTTGTAATTCGCCACACAACTCTTGCTTCTTGGAACTTCCATGATTTTGGCTTACTTCCAATCATCAACATTCCAACGTTGCTTTTCTATCATTTGCACAGCCAATGCCAATTTGAATCAAAATAGCACAAAAATTCTCATCTGACCTCTGCAGAAAAATTTCTCCAGTGCTCCAAGGTTCGAGATACCTTAAGATTCCCTTAGACACTCCAGGCTGAATTTGTTTTACTACATAGAATAAGCACAAAGAGTAAAGCATATGATTTCACAGTAGAGAAAATGACGTTAAAGTCCCTCCCTATCCTGACTAAATTCCTTGGCGACTAGTTTCTAAGAAACTCTGTTTACAAGCGGCTTGCTGTTAAAAACTTCTCCTCAGTGGCAAGTTAAATACTTCTGTCCCGGATGCAAAACAACTTCTCCTCCAAAAATCTTGTTAACTCGAAGACTAAGAATTAGGCTCACAGCTCATATTTCAAGCATGTATTCCAAGCCTATTGTCTTTGAGACCTGCGGGGGATCTGCACCTCCTCCTCCTCCTCCTCTTGCTCTCTGTCTTCTGGCTCGGTCTGAGTTGCTACAGGCGTTTGCCTGTTAGAAGAATCTAAATCTAGTAAAACTGACTGATTATCTCTTGAAGAAATATCTTCCTCTCCACCTTGGCTCTTGTCCAGGAAAAACAAACCGTTTTTTAAACTGGCAGTCCCCTTCAGTTCTCCATGCCTGGAAATAAAACATTTCCCCTCCTCAAAGGAGACAGAGAACTTTTTCTCCATTAGATTTGACACACCTAAAAGAGAATGACTTAAGTTGGGAACAAAAATAGCATTAGTAAAGCTTTCGTTAAGGACAGGAATATGGCAAATTCCTTCTCCCTTCACTTCCTGCTTTGAGCCGTCAGCAAGGAAAATAAATCTGTTAGACGTGACTCTGAAGTCCAGGAAGCTTTCCATTCTAGTAGAAATAACAGAATTACAAGCTGAGTCTATCAGCCAGATAGCTGAGCTTCCGTTTCCTTCCTCCTTGGACATCTTGCTCACTCCGGCTGTAACGAGCTGTGCTGACTTCTTTGAACAAGAAGCATTTTTCCAGCGATGCTCAGAAACTTTCTCAGGTTGTAATCTCACTCTACAGTCAATCTTCTTATGTCCAATTTTGCCACACTGCCAGCAAACAATTGTTTTTTGTGGCTTGTGCTTTTTAGAAACTGAATAAGCAGATTCAGTCTCCTCCTTTTTCACAGTCCCGGTCTTAACCCCTTCAGAACCAGACCATTGTTGAAATGAGTCTGCCTTGCCGTTTGAGCTCACGGCTTCTCTCTTGGAATGTCTTTTCTGTTGTTCTTCTAATAATTTTCCGCACACATAATTCAGGGTTAAATCACGGACAGTCACTCCCTCTAGGGTAGTCACCAACACGTCCCAAGACGTTGGTAAGCTAGACAAAATAATATAAGACTTCATTTCCTCTGAAAGAGTCAAGCCAGCCGATGCTAAACTTTGGAATATTTCTCTCAGCTCCTGCAAATGTTTGCCAATATCTCCAGACTCTTTTAGCATCGTCCTATACATTCTGCGTGTTAAATTTATTCGATAACCTGCTGTATCTCTTATATATACTTCACGCAATTTTGTCCAGATCACATGAACAGCATCCTCTCTATTAACATAGAATAGCTGATCATTCCTCATACAGAGGATTATATAGGTTTTTGCTTTCTCTGCATTTCGATTCCACTCTCTCAAATCAGCTGCACTTAAATCTTCACCGGGTGGGTCTGTAACAACTTCCCACAGCCCTTGGTTCCTTAAACTCATTTCAATCTTAAATGACCAAGTAATATAATTTGTGTCTGTGAGTTGTTCCATTTGTGTATTCATTCCTATTTGAAGTGCCATAACTGCTAATTGGTTGTTTTTTCAACCCTTTTGTTATTTGAATTTCCTTTTTGGGAACTGACCGGCTTAACAACCTCAGAATCCCTTTTCAAATTCAAAAATAGCCTTCTATCAGACAGCGTGTGACTTTGCAAGACAAAAGCTTTACAAAAAAGCCTCTTCCTTTGTCTAAATCCCAACGTTCTTTTGAAAAAGCAACGCTCCAGGGCAATTAGTCAACGCACGGCTTCTCTGTCTTATCAGGTCCTACTGTTTCTCTGTTAAGAACTAGAATTATGTCCAGACTGTTACTGGGCCCATAACCTCTTGAGGTTTATATAATTATTTATAAACCCTTTTGTTCACTATACCAGTGAACTAGCAGAATAGCAGCGGGTCTTAACTATGAAAGTCAGCAAAGACCAAATTAGCTTCAAGACAGAGTCTGTTTTGTTTGGTACAAAAATAAAGTATTTTACTGATAGAAAATAACACAGTTTATGGCAATACAAATTTACACCAACATACTCACACACTTGGTCATACAGATTACAGCAGGGCTCACAACAGCAGAGAGAGAATATTTTAATCTGGTTACAAAGCTCCAAAACTCTCTTTATATACACTTCCCTGAACAAATGATGAAACCACTAATTGGCAATGGCAAGACAATTAGACTTTTGCATCATCCCAATAATTCAATAAAGTCCAGCTGCAAACTTGACCTTTAAGCTGATTGACTGATGCTGAGTCTTCAGTTTCTTCCAGGTTTTACAGGCTTGTACAAAGATATGGAAATCACAAAAAACCAGTCCTAATTCAGGACTCCCAACAAGGTGAGACTCCCACACTCCCACTCCATTTTCCTCTGAAGTAGTTTATAATAAGCAGATGGAGACATTGCAATACCATGCAATAGTGATGAGTTTAAAAGCAGTCTTATACTTAATATCAATCTGGTTTGTGTCCCAACCAAATATCAGGCAGTAACATTGCACCAGGGACAAAGAGCTTCAGGTCTAGGGAACCTTTCCCATTTACTCTCCTTTCCTGGCATCTCTTAACTCTTTGATGGCCATTTATTTATTCATTCGTTCATTCATTCTCAGTAACAGCTCTCACTCTCCCCCTTCCAAGGTTCCAGGCAGTTTTAAAAAGGCTACAATCTCCTACACATTTACCTGGGAGTAAGACCATTACATTCAAAGGAACTTACTTCTGAGAAGACACGGATGATTCCACTAAAGAAATGTCTGTGCTAGATGAAGCAGGTGGCCATTTTATTTTCAACATTCTAATCTATCTGAGGCAGGAGGGAGGGGGAGAGCGATTCTACTGAACATGTGTCACACTATCCCTGAAGAAGTCCTCTGTATTCACTCTAATAGGATGAATAAATATTACTTAAAAATCAACCGAAGGGAATTTTTAAAAAAGAAAAGCCATTCCACCAACTACATTGAAGAAGGAAGAAGACACAACCACTGGATTAATAGGAAAGGGGCTGAATACTCCAAATTTCAGGGATAAAAAAATTGCCAGCCTAAATTAGCAGAACCATTTTGATTCAGAGAGGTTTTTCCCCCCCCCCCTTTTGTACTTTAAACTCCACTCCTTCCTTCAATCTTTAACCAATCTTCTTGAAATTGTCAGGGTATGTAAAACCAACGTTTCTTTCTCATACATGTAAATTTCAGGAAGATTGGTGAAACATTTTTTATTTTATGTATGTTAGAATGAACCCTCCCCCAATTACCCCTTTATAATGGTAGAATGCTTTTTCTACTCTCTGAACTTAACTACAGGGACACCACCGTGTCCCTGAAAATAATTAAATAAATAAGTCTAACTTCTTTATTTATTTAACTTCTTTTTAAGAGGATTTTAAAACCTCTTTTTCCTTTGAGTGGCAGATTCCCAATGTTATATTACACATTTTAAAAGTAATATTTTTCTTCATTTCAAAGGAGAGGTGCTGCGAGGCAAGAATGGATGCTGTTAGAGAAATAGAAATCCAAATAATAATAATAATAATAATAATAATAATAATAATAATAATAATATATTTCTTACCCGTCTCTCCGATTGGATCGAGGCACGGAACAACAGCAAGCATAAAATACTGATTAAAAACATAGTATACACTGTTAAAAACATCCTAAAAGCATCCTAAAATTCTACTGGACCAGCCTGCCGGAAGAGATCATACTTGATAGCTTTCTTGAATGTTAAAAGACTGTCAAGCTCTTAGGATGTGTGGAATGCAAGGTGTCATTCTTTGTATCCAAGATAATGTCTTTAAAATGTTTGCTTTTTTTTTTTAAACAGCTTTCAGTCCACTTGGTTGAACTTTGAAGAAGCAAGTGATGTTCAGATTGTAATTCCAAACACAGGAAAAAGCAGGACCTTTGTAATGTAAATACTAATGCACAATAAAATAGAAGCTGAGGATATTTTTATTTCAAAAAATATTTCAAGAAAGGGGATAAATAAATTACTTGTGCTGCTTGATGCAGCTTTTGAATCAGCAACAAGCAAAATCAACCATGATTATGTTTCCTCTTTGGTTGTTATAATCTGGTTGCCAATCAACCAGATTATAAAAAAAGAGAGACTAAAAAACATTTTTGGGGTGGGGTGTCAAGAGGGGAGGGGGGCAATCAGAATACAAATCTGGCAATCACATGAAAATAATCTACCGGACTAGATGAAAAATAAATTTAAATGGATGTAGATGGTGCATTCAAAAGTGTATTATCTGCATTCCTAAATCTGTAGTTGTAACGATGTACTCTTTGCCATTAAATGATGCAAGATTGTTGAAATGGTAGACAAAGTAGAGACAGCACAGCACAGCATTATTTTCTCCAAAAATAATCCCCAGTTTGTTTCACACCAAAATTTGTCTCCTTATTGCACCAGTTCTGTTCAGTAAAATGGAGAACAGCTCTTTCCAAGAGTTTTAGATGTGCTGTATTCAGCTTATCTGAGTAAGGTTATTAAAAACTCGATTTATATGCAATTCGTGTGGTTCAGTGTACTTGTTACAATGTGGAATTCTAATTGGGGAGACAGAGGGGCAAATTCTGACTCATTCCATGAAGATCACTGGGTGACCTTAGGCCCACTCACTTTCTCTCAGCCTAACCTACCTCACAGGGCTGCCATGAGGTTAAAATGGAGGTGGGGAGAATTATGTACACCACCTTGAACTCCTTGGAAGTAAGGTGGAAGGTAAATAAACAATAGAACATAAGAAGAGCCATGCTGGATCAGATCAAGGGTCCATCTAGTCCAGCACTCTGTTGATACAGTGGCCAACCAGCTGTCAAAAGGAAACCACAAGCAGAACACAGTGCAACAGCACCCTTGTACCCATGTTCTCCAGTAACTTGTGTATATTGGCTTAATGCCTCTGATACTGGAGGTAGTGCGTAACCATCAGACCTAATAGCCGTTGACAGCCTTTATCCAACCCCCCTTTTAAAGCCATCCATATTGGTGGCCATCACCACATTTTGTGGTAGTGAGTTCCATAGTTCAACAATGCACTGTGTGAAGAAGTTCTTCCTTTTATCTGTCCTGAATCTCCCACTAATCAGCTTCATGGGAGACCCCCAGGTTCCAGTACTATGGGAGAGGGAGAAAAATGGTTCCCTATCCACATTTGTATACCTCTACTAGGTCTCCACTTAGCTTCCTTTTTCCAAGCTAAACAATTCTAGGTGTTGTAACCTTTCCTCCTAGGGGAGATGCCCCAGTCCCATGATCATTTTAGTTGCCCTTTTCTGCACTCCCACCCCCAGCTCTAGAGTATCTTTTTTTTTAGAGGTATCTTTTTTCTAAGGCCACAACTAGACCTAAGGTTTATCCTGGGATCATCCAGGGTTCGCCCCTGCCTGAGCACTGGATCCCCTGTGTGTCACCTAGATGAACAGGTTTGACCCCTGGACGATCCAGGGATAAACCTTAGGTCTAGCTATGGCCTAAGTGTGGTTATATCATAGATTTGTATAAATGCAGTATGCTTGTCAATAGTGTTCTTTAAGTTCAGTGGGACTCACTCCCATTTAATGTAGATAAATAGCGTATGTCCACTTCTCAGAGACAGTTCTACATAACCCTTGAAATTTCTAAATCAAATCAGGGACCTAATGGCAAATCCTGTATCTTAAATATGCTTTAAAAACTTCTCATTTGCTATTTGAAAACAAACCATGTAACTGTGAAAGAAAGAGAAAAAAAAGGCTTAAAGCAACAAAACCACAAAGCCCCTATCAAAGCAGGATAATCTTTCATCACTATCAAGAATTTTCTGTAAGCAACAATAGATGTTAAATTTAGCCCTGAAATAGCTAGTTAATCAACCTGCTAATGCACACTTATTTCTGACACATCTAGTTGAACCAAACATTTGTCACCTAAGTAGTGTCAAGCTGTATTCAAAGATTATGTGTTATAAGCAATGTCTGTTTGCATTTTATTTTGTGCTACAGTATGGTCTATTCTTTGCACAGGTGCTCAGCTGAGGAGTGGTATGGGGGAGAAATTAATTAACAGATTGGAGAATATGGAAACAGCCAGATCTCCTCATTATGGTACAATACACAACTCTGCACCCGAAAAACCCTTCAGACAAACCAAGTTCAAGAATATTAGAATCATATATGAATGTGTCAGGAACTCAGAGGCTTATGGAGAAGGGGTGTGTGGAAAACCAGGCTAGTATCCAAGTGGGATTTAGGTAGGGCCTGGTGGGTTGTAGGAAAACCTGCCCAGGCTAGTGTCCAAAGATGGGATTTAGGAGTGGTCTGGTGGCTCCACTCTGTCGTCAATTCTAACAGGGGGAACTAATTACTTCTGGGACATGGCCAAGGTACAATATGTAGCACAGAGTGGCAGTACTGGGAATGGTGGGGAAAAGAGCCAAGACAGAAGAGCAGGAATCAGAAATGGTCAAGGAACAACACAGTGAGTCCTAAAGCAGAGGCAGCCAGAATAGACCCGCTATGTAAAGTGGGAAGATTCAAAACTGGGACACTGATCTTGACTAAATCCCCTCTCCGTTTCCTCCTGTACATAGTTTGATGCATCTTGATATACAGTAGTTCAGATATTCTGATATTAGAACAATTAGGAAAGGCCATGGTTTAGTGGCTGAGCACCTGCTTTCAGGGCTAGCGCCACCATTAGGCAGAGTGAGGTGGTTGCCTCAGGTGGCAGTTGCTGCGGAGTGGCAGTAAGTCTTGAAGGAGAGGGTTGTGGGCCACATGGCTTGCCCTGCACCCCCTAAGCTGTCTTCTGGTTTGGTGGAAGATGCTGCCCCATCACTGTAGTCAAAGACAGATTCAACCACCAGCCCAGTAGAAAGGGGAATGAGAGAAGATGCCATCTTGTACTTTACACTGGGCAGCGCAATGTCTTGGGCTGACCATGCCTGAGTGGCATGCAGAAGGCCCTAGTTTCCATTAGGGATGTGCTCCGCTCCGATTAGAAGCGTAGAAACAGGAGTGAATTGGCCTGCTCCGCCTTGCCCAGAGGCGGAGTAGAAGCGGACCGCGGACCCCTAGAAGCAAGGCGAAGAGAAGCGCCCATTTTCAGAGCGCTTCTCTTTCCGCGGACCGATCCGATCGCCATTTTGAAACATTTTGCCCATAGGATTGCATTGCGGAAAAGAAAAAGGGGATAACTGTGTTGTTTTTGAAGCTATCTTTCTGAAACTTCTTGTGCTTAGAGAGTCATGGCTGGGGGTCATTTTGAGCCTACTCTTAGCTCTCTGCGTGGTGCGGTTCGCTTGCTAGAATTTTTTAAAAAACCAGCGGGAAAAATACCTTTTCCGAAGGGCTGAGGGGCAAAGTCAACTCCCGGTCATGATCACATGATCCCAAAGTTGGAGGAGGGGATAGGCAAAATGGGTAACTTGGGATTCTGGGAACTTCTCTTTCTTATTCTGAACAGACTTTTCCCAGTGTTTTTTAAAACAGTAGCCCCACCAAATGCACAAACACAACCTGAAATCATATACTAAGCCAATAATAAGAGAGCACTGCTACCCACCCTAACTTTGGGGAACAACTGAAAAGATGTGGTGCAAGGGGATGAGCTCCCCTAGGGCATGCCATGTGGACGTGCCCTTACTCTCTCCTGTACTTGGAGGGCCATCAGAGCCCTCCAAAGAGAGTAACCCGGTGGAGCAATGCCTATCATGAGTTGAAGTGAGAGCGTTGCTTCTTAAAAGACTGGGTCTCAGAGCCCTCCAAAGAGAGTAGCGTGGTGGAGCAATGCCTTTCATGAGTTGAAGTGAGAGCGTTGCTTCTTAAAAGACTGGTGTCACTAGGACCAGTCAAATTGGCAGATGCTTCCCCCTCCCCTGGGCACGTCCTCCTCTTACTGGTAAAAGACAGATATAGCCTTTTTTAAAAAGTTCTTCTTGTTGTTTATTCAGCAACACTGCTGCTTTTAATTCCACCCCTCCTTCGTTTATTTATTTATTTATTCCATTTTATATGCATTACTGGCTTATCCTTGGCTCACTTCCTTATGCCCCCAGAAATGTCTGCTGCCTGCCTACCTTCCCTCCCTCCTCCCCTGCCCGCCTCGCAGGGATGGTTTGTGTCTGGCTTTGACTCAGGGGAGAAGTCCTTCCTGCGCTCACTTGGAGTTTTGGAAGTTCCAAATCCATTTTTCAAGTGTGGAAGAAGATTCATATTAGGTTGATAATCTCTACTTCCCAATTCATGGCATGTTGGGATTTCCTTTGAAATGGCCCCATTGAGCTGTCTGCAGGTTTAAGCCCCGCCAAAAATCAGGGGATGATGGGATTGCCTTGTACCTTGGCATGATTATCGGTCTAGATGGCATCTGTGAGTGTGCCTACTTCCCTTTTTTTTATCTGTCCAAATGTCAGAGAACACTCCACGTCTGCAAATGGGGTGCCCAATTTTCATAAATTCCCCAAAAATCAGGGGATGATGCGACTGCCTTGAGTCTTGGCGTGCATGTGTATCCCTGGATAAGCTGTCATGGTGGCAAGTTTGAGGTTTCTAACGTGCAAATTAACGGAGCTATCAAAAGGGGTGTGAATGGGGTGCCTGATTTTCATAAATTCCCCCCAAATCAGGGGATGATGGGACTGCCTTGAGTCTTGGCATGCGTGTGTATCCCTGGATAAGCTGTCATGGTGGTGAGTTTGAGGTTTCTAACGTGCAAATTGATGGAGCTATCCCAAGGGGTGTGAATGGGGTGCCCGATTTTCATAAATTCCCCAAAAATCAGGGGATGATGGGACTGCCTTGAGTCTTAGCATGCGTGTGTATCCCTGGATAAGCTGTCATGGTGGCAAGTTTGAGGTTTCTAACGTGCAAATTGACGGAGCTATCGAAAGGGGTGTGAATGGGGTGCCCGATTTTCATAAATTCCCCAAAAATCAGGGGATGATGGGATTGCCTTGAGTCTTGGTGTGCGTGTGTATACCTCTATGAGGTGTCATGGTGCCAAACTTGAGGTTTCTAACTTTCACAGAAAAAAAGTTGTATACTTTTTTAGCTTAATGCAAGCCTATGGGGGGGGGGAACGGAGCTCCGATCCGGATCCGGAGGTCCGCAGCGGAGCGGACATAGGCGGTGCGGGGGCGGAGCGAAGCGGCACGATCCGCAAATCACGGATCTGGAAGAGAAGCGGAGCGGGGGGTCTGTGCACACCCCTAGTTTCCATCATCAGCATCTCCAGTTAAAAGGCACAGGTACCAGGTGATAGGAAAGAACCTTTGCCTGAGTTCCTGGAATGCCAGCTCTTGTGTCAGAGTAGATGGCACATCACTAGATGAACAAATAATATGAACTGGTGTAAGGCAACTTCCTAGGTTCCTGTCAGAATATCCAGAACAAAACAGAACCTGAAGACATACCTTGGAAATGCCGTTGATATCATTCAACCCTATATCACTGAATCTCCCAAAAGGTCAATGCCTCCTTTGTGTGTGCGTTTTGCCGTTTACCTACAAACTAACCTGGCTTGGGCATCCTGGGAGTGGTAGGTCTTTTTTTTCTAATGTAACATGCATAGGATTATGCCTTTGATTGCCTTTTTCTGCACTTGTGCCAAATCTATGATCATAGAATCATAGAATAGCAGAGTTGGAAGGGGTCTACAAGGCCATCAAGTCCAACCCCCTGCTCAATGCAGGAATCCACCCTAAAGCATCCCCGACAGATGCTTCTCCAGCTGCCTCTTGAAGGCCTCTAGTGTGGGAGAGCCCACAACCTCCCTAGGTAACTGATTCCATTGTCGTACTGCTCTAACAGTCAGGAAGTTTTTCCTGATGTCCACCTGGAATCTGGCTTCCTTTAACTTGAGCCCGTTATTCCATGTCCTGCACTCTGGGAGGATCGAGAAGAGATCCTGGCCCTCCTCTGTGTGACAACCTTTTAAGTATTTGAAGAGTGCTATCATGTCTCCCCTCAATCTTCTCTTCTCCAGGCTAAACAGGCCCAGTTCTTTCAGTCTCCCTTCATAGGGCTTTGTTTCCAGACCCCTGATCATCCTGGTTGCCCTCCTCTGAACACGCTCCAGCTTGTCTGCGTCCTTCTTGAATTGTGGAGCCCAGAACTGGACGCAATACTCTAGATGAGGTCTAACCAGGGCCGAATAGAGAGGAACCAGTACCTCACGTGATTTGGGAGCTATACTTCTATTAATGCAGCCCCAAATAGCATTTGCCTTTCTTGCAGCCATATCTTTGTAGAGATGGGAATATCTTTGTAGAGATGGGAAACCCAAACTGGGGCCAGCACAACATAACTCATGCCATGGAAGCATCAACACAATGTGGGAAGCTTGCAATATTGCAATGGCCCATTTGTCTCTTTGCCCCAGAGCGGTGGGTCACAGTATTCTTATGTGTCAATATCCTTTACGCATATTTCTAAATGTGCTGTGATTCAGCTACACTGATGTATTTCAATCAGCACTGCTGTATGGAATGTCATTATTAATGGCTGAAAATATGTCATTGCTAGTGGATGTTTCCAGACTGATCACTTTTCTGTGACTTATGAAGTAATGGGTTTCATTCACTCGTCCAAGTACAAATGCAGTGTTCCTAATCTTATAACCATAGATTAGGGATCTGGACTGGACCATGTGGCGTCCAATATTCTATCCCCTTCTGCTTCTTCTCCCCAGCATAATTTCCTTCCTTGCCAACATTGGTCATGGGTAGGGTGACCATGGGTAAAGGAGGACAGGGCTCCTGTATCTTTAACAGTTGTATAGAAAAGGGAAGTTCAGCAGGTGTCGTTTGTATGCATGCGGCACCTGGTGAAATCCCCTCTTCAGCACAACAGTTAAAGTTGCAGGAGCCCTGCCGTATCTGCACAAGATGGCAGGGCTCCTGCAGGTTTATGTGTATGCGATGATGAGGTAATTTCATCAGGTCACCCTAATCATGGAGCAGCATTATGTTACATTTGGGTAATTCATTTAGCTAAGATTAACACCAAAAGTGTAATCCTATACATGTTTAGATAAAAAAAGGCCTATAATTCCTAGTATTCCCAAAACAGCATGCTGGGAGTTGTAGGACTCCCCCCCCCTCTTTTTTTTTGTCTGTCTACACATGCACAGGATTGTGCCCTAAGTGGCTTTACTGCTTCATCAGGGTTTGAAAACTAGACTCTGAAACAAATTTTCAAACTCCCATTATAGCTAACTACAGTTTTCGTTCATGCAGGTGTAAAACCTCACTATGGCTGATGCTAATAACGGGACAGGGGATTTGTGTAGAAAAGAAGAGGAGGAAGTGCTTAAATTCGCAGCACACTTCCAATCTTTTAACTATGGTTAGGAGATCAGAAATATCCATCTGTACTGGTCCACTTTGCCAAATTGTGTGTGTGTGCACATGTGTGTAAGAGAGAGACATGTAAAATATTGAGCATTGGGTGGGGGGACCCCAAAAGTACTTCTACATTTTTTTTAAAAAAAAAAATCTGGAGATGAATCATAGGCAATTAACAGGAGCAATTCTAATTAACTGACATAATTAAAAAACTAATAATGTTTAACATTATTGTTTTATGCAACAGCATTAAGCGTTAACAGCCCTAGCAACACATCAATGCTTCATTTGTGGAGCTACCAAGTACATTATTTATACTTGGTTTCTTTGGTAACCAAATTGACAAAATAGGAGGGCGGGGGGAGAACAGCAATGAGGGATCCTAAATTGTGGCACCTTATAGCTTCATCACTTATGCCATTGGCAGTAAATGTAATGTCTGTATAATTTCCTTTTAATTATCAGCTAATGAAATTTACATTCATCAGGGTAAAACTGAAGTCGGCTCATCTAGTTTTCAATCACCTGTCCAGATTCCCCTTCAAGTTTGCGAGTGTTGGACACTTTTTATGCCTTTGTTTAATATAAATGTCAAACTGAGAAAGAAAGCATAGAAATCTCTTTGATTATTAACATGCAGATGAATATTGATTACTGCCTGCACTTTTCCAGAAACCCCCCCTTTTTTTTTTTTTGCAAGTTCTTTTTAGAAATAAATTCCAACTGCCTTCTTGCAAAGACTTGGCTACTGCCTCTCTCTCTTTTTTTTTAATGGTTTTTTTTTTAATTTGGCATTAAGCTCTAAGGATTTCAAATGGAATTAATTTTGTAAACTTTAATTGCAGAATAATCTCTGCCATTCCCTTATCTCCTGATTTATTGCAGGCATTTATTTCTAGTTTGAAAAATTCTCATCAGTTTCCTAGGGAATTAATTTAGATGTCCCCACTCCCCCATCCCAAAAAAGGGGGGAGAAAAGAAAAGAAAGAGAAAGAGGAGAGAGAGAAGGAAAAGAAAAAAGGAAATTGATTCTAGATTCAAATTAAGAGACTAATTACAATAATTATCTCATAATATGATAGAGAAACTTTGTGCATTTCAGTTTAATCATTTTTGGGGGAGGAACAAGAAGAGCTCCATTTCACATTGAACTTCACATGGGAACAAAACTTCCGCTAAGTATATGTGAAATCATTATTTGACAGTGCAATCCTATATATGAGTGCCATCGGATGGGGATGGGGGGGGGAATCGTGTTTTCCTACTGTCGGTTTTCTGTCCCACAATAGGGACAAGCAACTTCCTCTTTCTTCACACAGGGAGGAAAGAGGAAGCAGCAACGACCATGTAGCCCACTCAGTGGGTGTTTTTATTCTGCTACTTTTCCTGCTCATTGCAGGAAATAGCAGCAAATTCTGCCTCAAAAAAAATCAGATTTCCCGGGTCTTATTTTGTCGCAGAAAATAGAGCAAAAGGAGCAGGAGATACAAGGGAGGTGGACATCGTCATCAAAAGGACCTGCGAAAAACCGTCAGTGCCCAGTAACAAGTGTGTGAAAAAACACTCGTCTGATGGTGTAACTTCTACTCATGTGGGTTCTATAAGGCTTAATTAGAATAAACTTGCAAAAACATATAACTTGAACAAAATATGTCTTTAGTAAACATCAGTTTACAGAAATATGCCACAAATTGTCCTTCTATGTGCAAACAAGCAAACAAAATATATGGATCTGTATCTCCAGGCGCTGAGTATTTCAGAAGTCCCTTTTGTAGATTTTTCTTAATTTTAATTTCACTAGGCAAATCCCAATCAGTAACTCAACATTGTAGTTTAAAGTATTAGCCCTAATTAGTACAAATATCAAGAATGGGGGGGGAAAATGATTCCCCATCCCCCTTGAAATTCTACTGTACACAATTAACAGTTCAATTTACCTTATACAAGGTGATAAGAGCCCATAATTAAATAGCAATCTTCTTAACATTCAGCTTTCTGCAGAACAACTGGCTCTCTTTTTTTGTAGTTGTTTCTTCTCTGGTGAGAGCCCCACCCCAGGGACGAAACCATCTACTCCATAGGGGTTACAATGGTGCTCCATGGTCCTGTTCACCTTAAACCATGGCTTTAACCATGGTGAATAAAGCAAAAAGCCTTATTCACCATGCTTAAAGCCATGGTTTAAGGTGTTTTCTGAACACAGCCTCACTTTCTGGCTTAACCACCATGGTTAAAGCTATGGTTTAAGGAGTCTTCTGAATGGGCCCCATGTCTATTCAAAAGTAAGTTCTGTTTAGTTCAATGGGACTTACTCTCAATTAAGTGAGTATAGGACTGTAGTCTTACCTAGGAGTAAGTCTCACTGAACTCATTGTGAATTACTTCTGAGTAGACCTGCATAGGGTTGCACTGTTGGAGAAGTAGTTGAAATTAGCCCTCCCCAATCTGGTGTCATCAAGATTGGAGGAGACCATGCTGGCTGGAGATGAAGAGACTTGTAGCCCATCATATCTGAAGGGCAAAGAATTGGGGAAGTCTGTTCAGGCCTGGGACCCAGGTTTAGCCCAATCATGCATTATGAAACCCCTCATTTATTTATTTTTACCATGAATATGTACGGCTGCTTGTGCAACCCACCTCAGTCTGGCTGCAACCTAGTTAAAGATCCTGACCCCTCAGTTGAAGGCCAACACTGTACACCAGAGGTGTTAAATCTCTTTCAATCCAGGGGCCAAATCCCATTTGGAATAGCTCCCAGGGAGCTGCATTCTTTAACTATGTTTGGATCTAACCCATTACTTTTAGGAGTTCAGTCTGTGGTGCTTGACGTGTGATGAGATTTTCACACATGCAAATCATTTCTTGATGTTGTGTTCAGAACGGGCACGTGTGAACTCATCCTTGGACTTGCTACTTCACTTAGAGCATCATCACACAGCGAAATTTTTGATGTTGTAAAACAGCATTCCTCAATCTGGTGTATTCCAGCTGAGTGATCCTACAACCCCCATCTCGCCCAGCCACCACATCCACTGGCCGTGTTGACTGGGGATGATGGAAGATATCTGGAGGGCACCGGTTTGGGGGGAAGACTTTTGCAAAGAATACCCAACATGGTAACTTGCCCTTTTAAAAAAACAAATGCATTATCCTGGATCCAGAGAAAATTGTGACCTTCTAGAACAGGGGTGGAGAACCTCTTTTATCCCAAGGGCTGGATTCAATTTTAGAGAAGCTCTTGAAGGCTACATTCCACTGGTGGCAAGAAAGCGGGCCCAAAATGCCCCCAAATGTCAGCATATTTTACCTGACAGGTCTTCCTGCCAATAACTAAGTCTTTAAAGCATTTCAACCTTTCAGAATGCACAAACACTGGAAAATCACCAAATGATCTGTGATTAGGCAAAACCAAGTGGGACCAGGGGATGGATGCAAGTTTAGAAAGAACGATTATAATTCAGAAATGCAGTACATCTCATTATTGTGAGGACGGCTGGATAGGTGACCTGTGTGCTTGCTGCTCAGTGGGGGCTATCTATACGCAGGGAAAGCCCCACGGTGGCTGTGGATCTGCGCCACGTCAGTTAGATGACACAGACACAGGTTCACAGCCACCACGGGGCTTCCCCACAATGCTGTGTTTTGAAAAAGTCGGGGTTTACCCTGACTTTTTTCGAACAGAGCAATGTCAACATGGCTCTTCCGCTGTGCAACGTCGCTTCGTGGCAAATCTGGGGTCAAACTGGGGGTGGAGGCTGGTGGAAGGCAACCAGCGATTGGTCACCTTCCCCCAGGAAGAGGCTGGGGATGGTTCCAGGTCCCAGATGGCCACCCAGAAACCCCACACTGCCTCCTTGGTGTCGGGATTACCTGATGCCACCCTGGGAGAGAGAAAATGCAGGGTTGAAGACGGAGGCAATGCCAACCCAGTGCCATGAAAACACACACACACACACACACACACACACACACACACACACACACACTGTGGCAATTGTTGAAGGGAAACCTCAAGGCACCATTATGATGTTTTCTTTATCTTTAAATCGGGCTTGGACTGAACAGCTCTTCAAATGGAGAACAGCTTCAAACAGAAGATGGTCCTCTGAAAAGGAGAACACATGGCCACCTTAATGAGTTCTGCCACTTAGCTATGGCTCTTCCTACACAGTGAGATGTAGAAGCCGTACCCACACACAATCTGGGACTCATGTAGCTCTCAGTGTGTTTCCCACAACATATTGGTTATC
This sequence comes from Elgaria multicarinata webbii, assembly GCF_023053635.1. Lineage (NCBI taxonomy): Eukaryota > Metazoa > Chordata > Lepidosauria > Squamata > Anguidae > Elgaria > Elgaria multicarinata. The sequence continues at coordinate 105,220,648 of NC_086176.1, forward strand.
CTCATCAGCATGGCGTATTTTGTCTTGTCTCCATCTTTCTCTCTCTGGGTTTGTTGCTACAAATTAGCACAGCTATTCTTGTGCCGTTTGATGGGAAAGCAGAGGGGTATTCTGAGTGCCATTTGGCAGAAAGGCAGCCTGGAAATATTTTTTTGAAGACGTACGTAAATGTAGGTCTTCAAAATGTAGGCCTCAAATGTTGTCGTCACGAACCTAAATCGAAAAGGAGGGAAGTTGCTTTGTGAAGAGTGATGCGGTCGTAACAAAGTTATTCTTCCATAAGGCAAGCAGTTCCAAGGGGTGATGTGGGGAGGGCAATAGAGCCAGTGTGGTGTAGTGGCTAGAGTGTTGGACTGGGATTCCGGGAGCTCCAGGTTCTAGTCCCCACTCAGCTGTGGAAACCCACTGGGTGACTTTGGGCCACTCACAGACTCTCAGCCCAGCCCACCTCACAGGGTTGTTGTTGTGATGATAAAATGGAGAGGAGGAGGGGAATTATGTATGCTGCCTTGGGTTCCTTGAAGGAAAAAAGGCAGGATATAAATGCAATAATAAATAAATAAATAAACAAACATAAGGGTGTGTGTGTCTACTGGTCCAATGGAGGCTGGTGGCTCCGATATTGGTGGGGCTGTAAATCAGCCCCACCAAAATCTGTACACCACCCTGAGATCCTAGTGATGTAAACTTGCATTTATTTAGTTATTACATTTTTATTTAGTATACTTTTGAATATTATTGTGATATTGTGGATTGTATATTGGAAATATTGTTGTAGTTTTAATTTTTGTAAACCGCCCAGAGAGCTTCAGCTATTGGACGGTATAAAATGCAATAAATGAAATGAAATGTAATATAGGGCGGGATACAAATGTTTTAAATAAGTGAACAGCCTCTACTGGAGTGGACTGGGGTGACCTTGGCCTAATCTACACCAAGCAGGATATTGCGGTATGAAAGCAGTATGAAAACGGTATACCCTCCTTGGTTTAGATTAGGCCTGAGGAGTTTCAACCTCAGGTCTAGCAGCTAAATCCCAGAGGCCCACACACCCCTTCTCCACATCACCAAGTGGTTTGCCCTTCCCCTCATGACCATCTAATATTTGGTGGCTTCTCAGCTCCTGTGCAATTTCTTGCCTATCCTAAAAGGTTTAAATGCCTCTCCTAAGAGCATTTTTAGACCGGGGGGGGGGGGAATCACATTTCCCTCCCTTCACTTTGCCTCCTGCTTCCATCCCACAATAGGGTCGATCAGCTTCCTCTTTCTTCACACAGGGAAGAAAGAGTAAGGAAGTAGCAACCATGTGGCCCATTCAGTGAGCATTTTTGTAGTGTAGCCTCTCTGCACACAGCAGGAAAGAGCCCCAATTATTGTCAAGACCAAGAAGATTTTCTGGGTCATATGTTGTAGCTGAAAAAAGAACAGAAGATGTGGGAGGCGTGCCAAAGGATCCCTGCATCATCAAACTGATCCGCGAAGATCCGTGAGTGGCCAGTCACGAGCGTGCGATAAAACGCTCATCTGACGACACTCTTAGTTGCTGGCAACTTAAGGTAACTCAAGAAAATAAGGATGCTTCACATTTATATAGTACTTTCTATAATGTGACCCTCACAACTATCCTTTAAATTAAAGTATTATTATTCCACCATTGCTGCCTCCCATCAAGATCCGCTGGTCAGCATAAGGATGCAGTTACTGCTCTGAAGGTGAGGCTGTGCGGTTTGTTTTTACCCCCTCAAACACTAACTATCCCTGGCCTAGGCAGTCATAGAAATTTGGTCTGCTTGCCTACGGAGACAGACAATTCTTGCGCTTTGGGAAGCGTGGCTTGAAAGGAACAAACATCTGGGTTGTTCGCTCAACACAGAGCGCCGCGTCGGCTTTGCATGTTCGGGTCCACTAAACAGCATTCCTATTGCAACTTGAAATTCATTAAATTTCATTATCTGAACTGCTTAAGCACTCTTGTCTGGATCTGGGAAATTTTAAGCCTGTGGAGAAGTCGTTTACGCCTGCTGTGGCATCGGCTCCCGTGACTGAACGAAGGCAAAGTTGTCTTGCTTAGACATTCTGGCAAGTTGATATGTGGCTGAACTGTACTGAAATGTAGAGGGCTATTTGCAGAGAGAGATAGAGAGAGAGAGAGAGATATGTAAACCGCCCAGAGAGCTTTGGCTGTGGGGCGGTATATAAATGTAATAAAATAAATAAATAAATATACCTTCATCACACCAGTGTTACACTGTGCAATCACTGCAAATTACGTGCAAAGGACTCCAAAGTTTTCCATCTTATAATCTGCTTTTACTGTGAAGTACTCCCATGTATCCTGCTTAAAGTGTGCTTCTTAGCCAAAAGAACCGTTGTATTTTAGTACCCCCTTTAAGAGTGAATCATTTGTTGTTCTCCGTGTGGCCACTGGGGGCGCAGGAGGAGTATTTGATATTAAACTTCAAATTAAACAAATGCTTACATCTGTGTAAGTTTTAAAGATAAAGACATCAAAATTGGCACAGTAATAGATATTAATGAGGGCTTTCATCATACCAAATTCGAATCAGATTGGGTCATCTGTTGATTTTTTATGATTTTTTATATCCCCCCCCCTTTAAACCCTTTTCCTGGTATGCAAAAGATCTTAGGAGTGCTGCTGCCCAGGGTGTGATTTAGCTAACAACAACGACGATGACAGCTTTATGCTATGGGGTTAATTCGAGGAAAACGGGTACGTGGGATGAAGCTCATAGTTAGTTAGATAGGGTGCATTTACTTTCCCATTCCTGGTTTATTTTGACCCATTGCACAGCTATTCTATAGATCTTTCTCGCAATACAAGTACTCTTCTGGGTGCATAAAAAGGAAGGGATGGGCTTGAAGGTGGAGCCATGTAACAACCACATGCCAAGATCATCCATCCAGATTAATGCCGAGCTTTGAAGTAAGTGGGAGGGGTGCAGGAGGGAATGACCTATCTGCTAAGGATAAAAATGGGCTGGCTCTGTGGTATCAGTGGACCAGAAAGTTGATTCTGTTCCCAGGAGATGATTAGGATGGGGAAGGGGAGCCTGCGTGGGCATCCACTCACAGGGACAAGGAGGTGCAATGCCCCCCTCCACCCCAATTCCAGTGATCACATCATTCTGAGAGTGGCAACAGCAGATGCCCATGGAAGTCTGTCACATTGCTCACTACAGATGACTGAAGTGCATTTTGATTGATTGATTTTTCCCGGTGTATATTGAGAAGGGCTGACGCGAAACAGTGTTTTGACCAAATGTTCATAAAATTGACCCAGTAATTTGAAGTGAGACAGTTTCACATAATGGCCCTTTCCCCCAGTGGTGTTTTCTCCAAATAATTTAGTGATTTTTCAGCACGTTTACTTGGAAATAAGTCCCTTTGAACCCCTTGGGGGCTTTCTACTGATTTGCTAATTTGGAGTGGCCAGGTGTCCTACTTTTCAAAGGGTACTTCTCCTTTTTGGAGAGCTGGCAGAGGAGTCCTGAATTGGAAAGTGTCCTCTATTTGATGATCTGCCCAGTCCAAGACCAGTTCAAGGATAAAGAACCGTCAGAAGGGAGACCCCAGGAGCCTTAAAGTTGATGAGTACCAGTTACCACTTGGACAGCTGACTGGGCAGGCACCAGGTATATGGGTCATTCTTCTCAACTATGATCAGATGCATTGTTTTTCTATTTCAATTCAGTTATGTCTAAATTTGCCCCATACCTATACACTTGCATATGCAAATGTTATGAAAATTGGTGTCCTCGTTTTTAGCAATGCAGTTCCTCCTTTTTGGCAATATGTATGTGGCCACCCTATTTAGTGTGCGTGGGAATGCACTATTCACCTCTGATGTCCACCTATTGAAAAAGGATGGGTCACCTTTAAGTCCTTTGGATCTAGTTCCAAATAGAGCAGAAGCTGAGAACCCTATTGGCCTCCAAGGAATAATCTGGAGGCCCAGATGACATCAGGGGTGGGACCCTCTCCCTGAAGCCCCTCCCCTAAATCCAGACCCTAAAATCCCCGAGCTCCAGTTCCTCTTTCTCCAAGTAACAGAGAAAGTCATTGAGCCAGCAGCTGGAGGGGCAGTTCCTCCAGGTGCTGGATGAGTGCACACCAGTTTTGTCGACCACTTGCTGTCCCAATCAGGGTGGTGAGCAGTGGGCAAAGGACTCTGATGGCACCTGGAGGTGTGGCTTCTCCAGGCACTTGATGAGTGCATAGTTGCTTTGCACAGTGCTCGGTGTCCCATATTATGAAATTGAAACATAACAGATGTTTCCCCTGGCTGTTCAGGTTTAAAAACCAAGTTGCATGGAAAGACACACTGTGACTTCATATTTTTAACAAGCAGGGCTGGCCCTCCCATGAGGCAGGGTGAATCCCCTGCCTCAGGTAGCAGAGCGGGAGGAGTAGTGAACTGCACGCTCCCTTTTCCCCCACCAAGAGGACCTGCTGCTGCCTCCAGCAGGTGCTTCAGGGAACTCTGTCAGTCCCACTCTCCCACTGTGGCAAATGCTGCAGTGAGAGAACAGCTGGTGGGGCTCTCCTGAACATCCATTAGCATGCTCCAGAAAGCCCAGCTTGCCCCACTATCTTGCTGCGGAGCACACACCCTACTCAGCTGCCCACCTTCTGGCTTGTGCTGAGAATCCTTTCACCATGAGAGGCAGGCTCTCTGGAGAGCCATGTCTGCTGGTGGAAGAGGTGCTTCCTCAGAGCCAGGCATTTTGGATGGGGTGTCCCAGGAGATTTGGCTTATGTGACTCTCCAGAGGGCAGGCAGCAGTGGCCAGGCGGTTGCATGGGGTGGGCTGGAGGTTGATGGCAAGGCAGCACACGATGGCAGCAACGGTTGTGCAGGTGTGCTGGTGCTCTCCTGCTTCTGCCGGTGCTGTTAACAATCACTGTCCTTTCTTTGGAGGGGTGGTTAGTGCTGCACCTCTCAATAGCATGGCCACTTATGAATCACCAATAAAGAGGACCAAAGAGGATGCAGATTTGCATACAATTTGCATAACTAATTTATAATTTAATAATTTAAATAAAAGCAGAGTACATATCACTATCATATGGAAGACTTGTGTGCTGGGCTGAGTCTGCTGTCCAGGGGTTAATTGTTGATGGGTAACTTCAAGACATAGTTCTTGCTTCTAATAATTCTTTATCTTTAATGTGACCTTGGCTTGGAGAGGTATTTAGATTCAGGTTGTCTTCAAAATAGAGGACTGTCCTCTGTAAAAGTGGATACATGGGCATTCTTGAATAAAATGAGCTGTTGGAGAAATTATATGTAAAATGTCTTTAGATAGATATTCAACTCCTGTCCACCAGTAAAAGGGTGGCCTCTAGTGTGTGGTGAAGGAGTCAGCCAATTCCCAAAAATTCAAAAAGTGCCTCATAGCAGAGCTTTCTCAGCTGCTCCGATTCTCTTCCCTCCAAACGAATTTTGCCTTCCAAAAAACTATAGACAAAAGAAAACTACCTATTTCGAAGTGGCTAAAAGGGCTAGAAGTTGTCCTTTTCCATCCAGGTCAGCCCTAAAGTTGAGCCAGAAGGCAAAACACTTAAATATGTTCTCCCAGATTCATCAGCTTTTTACGGAAATATAATGATGTGCACATAGAATTTGATTGCTCACAAGAGCTGCACCATTCATTCCAAAGGGAAAAGCAAATCCACATGTACATCCCTTAGACGTGCACGAATTGGCTCCTTCCGCCGAAATCAATGGGGCAGTGCAAAAATTCTAGGTTTGCAGTGGAGCTCATGTTGGCTGCTAGCCCACAGGAGGTCGGTTTTCGCTTTCATGATCTAAAGATAATCTCAGTAATTAAAACACTTACGCCTTGTGCAAACAGAAGGAGTTCAAGCAATCTGCCAGCTTCTTTGGCAGGGGAGCAGAACATAGGAAGCAGCTTCATACCAGGTCAGATTATTTGTCCTTCTAGCTCAGTAGTAACTCGTTCACTCATGTCATTTTTGAACTTTTAAAGAAATGAGAGATTGCAATGGTTGTTCTCCCATAATAATTGCAAAGGGTCGTTCTTTTATTGCCTGAGTAATCTAGTCTGCCCACAGCCCACTAACGAAGGCGGTTGTGCGTTCTTGTTTCTGGTTTAGATCTTCCCTGAACTTTAGGAAAACCAACATTAGGTGGCAGTACATTGTCACAGTACTGGCTGAACAAGAAAACAGTTTCAGCAGGTGTGTTTTTGAGAAGGACCGGGAGCACAGCTCTCTAGTGCTCTGAAGAAGAGCCCTGATGAGTCAGACCAAAGGTCCATCTAGATTAGAATTCTGTCTAACCAATGGGTGGTGGTGGTGGGAACCCAAACCTCTGTTCTTATTCCTCTGCAAGGCTGCAGCGCTGCCCAGATAGAAGACAACACGTAAACGAATATTTGTGACCCAGCATGCTCTACCCAGAATACTGAGCATAGACCAGGAGCTATGAGCAAGATATGGAACCAGCTGTAAGGCTAAACTCAATTCAGGCCCTGCCAGTTGCATGTGCCTAGGGTGACCATATGAAAAGGAGGACAGGGCTCCTGTATCTTTAGCAGTAGTTAATAAAAGGGAATTTCAGCAGGTGTCATTTATATGCTTGCAGCACCTGGTGAATTTCCCTCTTCATCACAACAGTTAAAGCTGCAGGAGCTATACTAGAGGGCCGAGCTGAAGATGAAATGGTGGGGTGGGAACCTGGGGATTAGAGGAAGGGTAGCTGCTGGGTAGCACAGCTCCCACACATTGCCTCTTCCCAGATTTATTTATTTTTTAAAAAAACACCTCTTGTAAAACTTTGACGCAGGTTGATCTCAACTTGTGTGCTTTGTCTATCACTTTTTCACCGAGCAACGATATTCTTTTTCTTGGCAGCTGCTGGCAACTCTGTGCCAGTTAAAAAGCTAATGGGAATTAATTCCCCATTCAAGATCAATCCATTGCAAAATACCTTGCATTATATCAGGGAACAATATATTGTTGCTGGAGGTGGATCACTTTTCTGCTACTGTGAGGATTACATAATAAGTACATAAAAAGAGCCATGCTGGAGCCATCTAGTCCAGCATTCTGTTCACACGACGGCCAATGTTCATGGGAAATCTACAAGTAGGACATGAGTACAGCCCACTCTCTGGCCCATGTTCTCCAGCCACTGGTGTACGTAGGCATACTGCCTCTGATACGGAGGGTAGCATTTAGCCATTAGGACTAGTAGTCATCGATAGCCTTATCTTCCTTGAGTTTGTCTAATCCCCTTTTAAAGACAACCAAATTGGAGGCCATCACTACATCTTCCATACGCAGCTAAGTTCAGAGAGTACAGGAAAGTCCGAGGAGGGGTGGTTGTGGTATTTATTTATTTATTTATTTATTTATTTATTTATTACATTTCTATATCGCCCAATAGCTGGAGCTCTCTGTGCGGTTCACAAAAATTAAAACCATTCATAGTATAAAACAACAGTATAAAACCATAATATAAAATACAATATAAAAGCTCAACCAGATAAAAACAGCAGCAATGCAAAATTACAAATTTAAAACACCATGTTAAAGTGTATTTATAGGTTGTTAAAATGTTGGGAGAATAAAAAGGTCTTCACCTGGCATCTGAAAGCATATAATATAGGTGCCAAGCGAACCTCCTTAGGGAGCTCATTCCACAGCCGGGGTGCCACAGCAGAGAAGGCCCTCCTCCTGGTAGCCACCTGCCTCACTTCCTTTGGCAGGGGCTCATGGAGAAGGACCCCTGAGGAAGACCTTAGGGTCTGGGCAGATACATATGGGAGGAGGCGTTCCTTCAGATAACCTGGCCCCAAGCCGTTTAGGGCTTTAAATGTTAATACCAGCACTTTGAATCGGGCCCGGACCTGGACTGGCAGCCAATGAAGCTGGAAAAGGACTGGCGTAATGTGGTCTCGTTGGCCAGTCCCTGTTAGTAAGCGTGCTGCCCTGTTTTGTACCAGTTGAAGTTTCCGGACCTTTTTCAAAGGCAGCCCCACGTATAACGCATTGCAGTAATCCAAGCGAGAGGTTATCAGAGCATGGATAACTGTAGCTAGGCTATCACTGTCCAGATAAGGGCGCAGCTGGTATATCAGCCTAAGCTGGTAAAAGGTGCTCTTTGCCACTGAGTTCACCTGTGCCTCAAGTGACAGTTCTGGATCCAAGAGCACCCCCAAACTACGGACCCGATCCTTTAGGGGGAGTGCAACCCCGTCCAGGACAGGGCAAACATCACCTCGCCGGACAGATGACCCACCCGCTAACAGTACCTCCGTCTTGTCTGGATTGGTAGATGATGCTATTGTCCCTGCTAATCAAAAGTACCATCCCCTGTGGGCCTTGGCTACACACCACCACCATATGTTGCAGAGAAATGTGTTAGGAGCGCCTCTCTCTAGATCTGAAATTACCCAAACACCAAGATCAACATCTGGGCCCTTCCTTCAAGTGCCACCTCCAAAGGAGGCTCAGAAGGTGGTAATAAGGGAGAGGGCCTTTTCAGTGGTGCCCCCCGATTATGGAATAATCTCCTCACTGAGGCCCGCCAGGTGTCAACACTGTCATCTTTTCAGCGCCAGGCTAAAGCTGTCCTCTACTTCCAGGCATTTAATGGCATATGATGGGGTATTTATGCCAGCTGTCTGAATAGGCCTAGTAGTTTATTGAAATTGTTTTAGCTGTTAAATTGTTTTTAAATTGTGTATATTTTAAATGTTTATGCTGTTATCTCATGAATTGTTGTGAACCATCCAGAGAGCCTCAGCTATTGGACACTATAGATACATACAAACAAACAAATGGAGATATAAATTATAAGAGTCTAATTTTGACCTTCCTTAGAACACTTCATTAGTTGACTTTTAATTATATATTTGTTGGTTTTTCCCAAAAATCACAATCTTGTTGTCATAAATGGAATTAAAGCTGTACTCAAGCAGGTAAATGAAGGCCGGACTGTTGTATGCTGTCAAAAGCTTTAGCATGTGGTCTTCTGCCTGATTGAAATCTAGAAGAAAATTATTTATGTTGGCTTTGAGTTTCTCCATCAATGCAGAACCAATGTTTCAAGAAATGGAATCAATAGAAAACCCATAGAAGTACTTTGATGGGAAGCAATTCTAACAATTGCTAGATTTCAGTTTGCAGGAATTGGTGGCCGTTGATGACGAAAGCAGATGATTATCAAGGCTTTTACTGACATTTTATGATTTCAGAAAAGCAAGGTGATTTAACAGCTTGTATTTTCAAATCGAGGATCTAAAAGAGCAGCTGTAGCAAAGGGAGAACAAAATTGATGTGAGCCATGGACTGGCCCAATGGGAAGTAGATTGAATTGAACAGAAGGGAAATCTAATGACTATTTCCACATAGAAGTCATTGATTCGTGAAGCCATTCAAGGAAGTCAGTGCCAAATGGTTGGCTTGGGGAATTTGTTATTCATGTATAGTTAATGTTTTCTGAAGTAAAGCCACAGCTTGTATCTAAAGACATCGGATTAAATGGATTTTAAAGATATAATACCTATGAAGTCTTAACCAGTGGAGGCTACATATATTTTAGAGATTCATGCAAGCACTTGAGTAATTGCTGACTCCTAAAGGGACGCCTGCATTCGCTGATGTTTTCTTGGCAGACTTTGTAGCGGGGCGGTCACAGTTATCTTTCCCCCAGCTAGCTGGGTACTCATTTTACCAACCTCGGAAGGATGGAGGGCTGAGTCGACCTGAGCCGGCTGCCTGAGAACCAGCTTCCGCTGGGATCGAACTCAGGCCATGGGGAGAGTTTCGGCTGCAGTAACTGCCGCTTACCTCTCTGCGCCACTCTGCCTCCTTCCTTATTTCTTCTCAGACGTGTATTCAGTTGGTAGGAACGTTGGGTTGCTAAACACAGAGCCATTTTTAGTGGCTGGGCATAAACTTTGTGGTATCTATCCATCGTCTATTGATTCGATCCTGATATAATCATACTTAAAGTAGACCCACTGAAATCAATGAGACATACTTTTCATGAATTACTTAAAGTGGGTTGAGTTGAATGGGTTTACTGTAAGCATGACTAAATCTAGATCCAACTTTGTATATTTGTTGTTTACACATCTTTTTTAATCAACTATGGCCAATGATATCAAAGTTTTCTATGTACTTGTATAAAGAAGAAGGCTCTTCTCTGGGTGCCATAATGGTGTGACAGGCAAGGGATCGTCATAATGATTTGAACTCATACCTGCTGCAATTTGAGGAATTTGTTTTCAGAGCAGAGAATGGTTTCAGAGGGCTTTCTCCGCTGTGGCACCCCGGTTGTGGAACGAGCTCCCCAGAGAGGTCCGCTTGGCGCCTACACTGTACTGCTTTCGTCGCCAGCTGAAGACCTTTTTATTCACTCAGTATTTTAACACTTAATTTTAACTTAAATTTAAATTTTACTGTTTTAACTCTGTATTTTAATCCTATATCAACTTTGCTGTGTGGTTTTATCCTGGTTGCGCTTTTTATACTGTATTTCGTAATTGTGTTTTAAACTGTTGGGTGTTTTACTGTGGTTTTAATTTTTGTGAACCGCCCAGAGAGCTTCGGCTATTGGGCGGTATAGAAATGTAATAAATAAAATAAAATAAAATAAAATAAATAAATTTAAGCTATTACCACTATACTAAGGGGTCCTCTAAATAAGCGATTTATTGCATGCTCATGATTGGCCATTTACGGAAGTTTGTGGGTCCATTACACAACAGGATGTCTCCTTCCCTATCCCCTAAAAACCCTGCTTTTAAAAGAGACAGATAATGTGGAAATATACAGGAAAAAGTGGGATCTCCCAGTGTGTAAACTCAGCGTTGCACAATAATTCCTCCACTAGGTGGCGCTGTCTCAATGGAAGTGGATGGAGCACACACAGAAGCTGTATTCAGTTCAAATCACATGGCTGCCCATGTAATTGAGCCAAATGAATCCTAGAAAGAAAGCGGGAGAAGAAAGTCCTGGTAAGACAGTGGAATTTTTTAAAAATAAATAAATAAATAGAGAAGCTCTAAGAATGCATGTCTTCATCCAAAATTAATACTAGTCCTGTGACATTGCTGCTACAGCAATGAACAGGGTTTGTTTGTTTATAGTTTAGCTTTTTTTTAAAGATAGCTGCCACTGCTGAAGAGGACGCCTTGATGTGGTCCTCTACTCCTCTTCCTTCCTTATGGAGAGCCTGTTCTCTGAAGTCTCTCCAGTCTTGCAAAATTCCAAAGAAGCAGAGAATCTCCATCCACACTGTGGAAAGACAGTCTAAACCGAACCTATATAGCCAAACATGAAGCCTACAAATTGCTCCTCCTCTTTCGGCATCTCAGTCATTCTTCCAATGTTCCTACATAACAGACCGGTTCTGCAGGAAAGAAAATCCAGAGGCTGAACTTTATCACAATTGCATTAAGCTGGACCAGTAAATGAATTGTCTGTCAATCACTTGCCCTTGTCATGTTTTCCCCCACCTGAACTGGCAAGTTGTTTGTAAGCCTAGGGCTGAGTGTAAACAAGGCAGAGCTGGAAAGCAGATGGAATCTTCCTCAGTTGAGTAAGAACAGGTGTCAAACAAGAGATTACTGCTATTTACCATCCCTTGCGTTTCTTTACCCATGATATGCACAAACTAATTATAGGAATTACGTTCTCAGTTTTTCTCCTTATTGCAAAATGGTCTTTTCTCCAATATACTCTGTATTTGTTTAACTCAAATATCTGTGAAATGGAATCATGTCGTAGCTTTGCCTGCATTGCACGTTTAGGCGCCATGTTGTTATATGTTAATACTCTGTTTTTAACAGTTCTAATGACACACCATCGATTGCCCAGGCTGTGTTGCTGCCCCATTCCTCATGTGGCTGTCTACCTTAGGAATTAAAATATGTGCACAATGAAATTATTTTCTGTCACTCTAGTCCAACAGGAGCTTGGGCGAAAAACAGTGTCTGCTTTTACTGCCTGTCTGGTAATGTACAAAGAGGGAGATTGTTAATCACCTGGCAGAAGATTAACAGATGGATGGTGTACTGAACTCAGTTTAGTGAATTCAATTATTATTATTATTATTATTATTATTATTATTATTATTATTATTATTATTATTGCCTACTTTCTGTCATACCAAAGGCAGCTTACCTAAAAAGATTAGAAACAGGTTAAACAATCCTACAATTATGTGATATAATTTAATCAAAACAAGCAATTAAAAAGAGAGAAGTAGCAGAAAAAGAATCCAGTTAATAGAGCCAGCTATTATAAAAAAACAAGAAAACTTCAGATAAAACAATGACCCAGAATCATCGCTCCAAAATTGTCAGGTGAGATCAAACAGAAAAGGCACAATGTAAAAAATAAAAATAGGCAAAGCAAATAGATTTTTATTCCTCTCCTACAAGGAGTGTGCAAATCTGACCTCAACTGCCATCATCCTGATGCTAAATTCTAAAATGAGCCAGGCATGACTGGAGATAATTAAGTAAGGTTTGAAGTTGAAACGTTTTGGAAAATAAGTACGAGTTTGCCTGGACCTTTTTCCATGCATGTGATGGAAATGATAATACGGATGTCCAACACTGAGATTTCTGTTCTGTTTAAGCCCAACAGAATTCTGCAGTGTTTCCATTCTGGTAAGCGGGGGTGAACTGCATTTGGGGGGAATGTGATTCCAACAAATTTTTTTGCACAAATCCCCCCCCCAAGTTCTGCCATTTGTGTGAATTGTAGTTTGCAATTTATTTATTTTTTTAAAAAATGGGGGTATCTTGAAATGTGTGCAAACGGTGTTGTCATGTTTTAATTATTATTTTCTTTTCTGATGAATTTTTGTAACTGTGTGCGATTGCATGTCTGCCTGTCCACTATGTAGCTCTGCAGAGGCATATTCCCTACTGGTCCATATCCTTGTCAGTTTCATCTTCTCCACACATCACAACAACTTGTCAGTTCCATAGCTCCGCCTTCACTTGAGAAGTGCTGCCTTGGCTACTGGAAATATTGTAAGAACATAAGAAGAAGTGCCCTGATGCTGGATCAGACCAAGGGTCCATCTAGTCCAGCACTCTGTTCACACAGTGGCCAACCAACCATCGGCCAGAGATGAACAAGGTGGACATGGTGCAACAGCACCCTCCCGCCCATGTTCCCCAGCAACTGGTGCACGTAGGCTTACTGCCTCGAATACTGGAGATAGCACACAACCATAGGGGCCAGGAAAAGGGAGCGGAGGCTAGATCTGTGTCAAAAGCACTTGCCTGAGACTAGTAGAAGTGTGCAATAGAAGTTGGGTGCCCACAAATATAAAATCAACATTTCAGACCTAAGGATCAAGTTGCTAAGTGGGAAATCAGGTCCCCTTTTATGCAGTAGGTCATTTGCGCTCACTTGACACTGACAAAACCCGGGGAGAAAATGTGCAAATTGCCACTGCTTAAAATAACAGAATATGTGTGTTGGCTTGACTCACTACAGAGTGAGTATTTGCGTGTGCGAGCACACACCGAAGAGAGTCCCGGGGAGATGACACCGCGGGGGAGAGCGAGAGGCAGGAGCTGAACTCGTCTGCCGCACGCACGCAAACGCAAATACAAACACACCGAGGGAGAAAAGTGTTTTGCAGGAGGAGCCGCCGCCACCGGGACTCGCAAGAAGAGCCGCCAGGTGGGAGGGGGGATTATTCGAATGGAAGAACACGCGAGGGGGAAGCAGCCAGAGCAGAGCAGCGTCTTTGAATGGGGTAGAGATTCTTCCACAGGCGGCGCTGCCTAGCTCACAGTCCACACAGTAAAGAAAGAGGCGCTTCTTTTAGGTACGTCTTTAAAAAAGGCGCATGGAAGCGCCTTCGCAACGACGTGTAGATGGGTTGGGTCCACAGCAAGAAGAAAAAGTTTAAAGGTGTGCATATACATGCCCACCCAAAATCCTGCATTCCTGCAGCAAATCATATAGTTAACCTAATGTATGATTTGGCCCTCAAATTCAAATCTTCAACCAAATAGCAAGTATTATTCTGTGCAACTTTTTTTCAGCCTGAAGTTTATAGGGCAGACAACCAGAGAGCTGCTTCAGTCCCATATGCTCTACCTACACAACCAAATTTCTGCCATACCAGTAGATTCCCAGGATGAACCTACCTGTACACTATGCTTGTCTAAGGCCCTTCTCCAGGTACATTGTCCAAGGGAGGCTCAGAAGGTGGCGACAAGGGAGAAGCCTCCTCAGTGGTGGCCCCCCAGTTATGGAATGAACTCCCGAGGGATGCTTGCCTGGCGCCAACGCTGATATATATTTTCGGGGCCAGGTTAAGGCCTTGCCTGTAATCCCAGTCATTTGGCAGCATATGATAGGTTATTAGTGAAGTCATGAGATATTGTTTTGATATTTGTGTCGGCTCTGATTCTAAGTTTGTAGCTAAACAGTTTATACGTTATGCATAATACTGTATTTTTAAGGGTTTTAACCTTTATAAATGGCCCAGAGAGCTTTGGGTGTTGGGCAGTATAGAAATGTAAAAAAATAAAATGAAAAAGAAATGAAGGGGAAATTATTCTGTTGTGGTTGTTATTATTATTTATTACATTTATATACTGCCCCATGGCCGAAGCTTTCTGGGCAGAGAGAGAGAGAGAGAGAGATCTTGATACTGTATAATTAAACAAATAAATTAATTACAAGGCTCTCCTGGTGACACTGAAACAGTTGAGGCAAAATTAGCTGCCTTGTGCTTCACTGAAGGTTTACTCCTGAACACTCTAGCTGCCCCATCCAGTTAAACTGGACTGCTTAGCCTTCCATTGATAGTCTTCCAATAAACCCAAGACAGTCCCTGGGAAGTTCCACGTTGACACCATCCAGGCTCACCAATAAGTGGAGTGGCCTGTGTACATAGCTCCCATCACCACTGTTGTACCCCTCGGGCATAGGGACCATAGGGGTGAGCTTACCTACTCAGCCTGCCGCTTGCCCCAGACCTAGACTGCCGGGCAATAACTTCAGAGCCTTTTCCTTGAGGGATTCCTTTATTACTAAAACCTCCTGGAACAGCGACGCACCAAACTCTCTGCAGCAAAGCCCACCACACGAAGATCAATGAAACAGAAGCCCCACCCAGGCCTTCGATGAGGACCTGGAGACTAGCAGCTGCAGACCTCTTAAAGGTACATTCGCATATCACAACCACCAAGCAAAGACTGAAGGGAGATGAACACCTTGCTTGTGTGGGTGAGGTGTTTCTTTCAGCTGCTGCTTTGGCAATGAACTAAAAGTCAAGAATGGACTCTCACAGAGGCTGTGAGTGCTCATTGCAACTATACAAATGCTTGAATATAAAGGCTGTACAGATTGGTTCAGAACTGTTATACTGTTAGTTTTACCCTACCCTGTGCCTGCTTACCCTACCCTGTGCCTGTTTGCATTCTCTTCCCCTCCTTATTGTTTTACTATGATTTTATTAGATTGTAAGCCTATGCGGCAGAGTCTTGCTATTTACTGTTTTACTCTGTACAGCACCATGTACATTGATGGTGCTATATAAATAAATAATAATAATAATAATAATAATAATAATAATAATAATAATAATAACTGGCATGTTCTGTTCTCAAAATGGACAAGTTCCAGAATGCATTACCAAAGAGCCTTAAACCTATTATACACTTCTGAATGAAGCCGCTATGTCCTATTTATTTATTTATTTATTTATTTATTTTTATTTTATTTATTGCACTTATATACCGCTCCCATAGCCAGGGCTCTCTGGGCGGTTTACAGAAATTCTAAAATTAAGATAAAAACGAGTATACAAAATTTAAAATTCTAAAACACAGAACATACACACATAAAGCCTTAAAAACGTTAAAAAACTAAACATGTGGGTGGTGTGCAAACTCCCATGGGGCTTTTTCAGCTCAGGAGGCCCAGGCAGCCTGGGAGGCTGCAGAGCTATGGAGAGACGTATGACAGAAAGATAAAACACCCACACACAACCCTTGGCCACCTTGCAGTGACTAGGGGCTCATCTACACCAACAGGATATTCCACTATGAAAGCAGTATATAAGAGGCAGGAGCCACACTGCTGCTTTATAGCGGTATTGAAGTGCACTGACAAGTGTTGGGGCCCACTGACACATACCATGTTCCGCTTTCATACCATTTTCATGGTGTTTTATCCTGCTTGGTGTGGATGTGTCCTGGGCCCCAACAGTTGTCAGTGCACTTCATTACTACTATAAAGCAGTAGTGTGGCTCCTGCAGTGCACTTCAATATCGCTATAAAGCAGTAGTGTGGCTCCTGCCGTTTATATACCGCTTTCATAGTGGAATATCCTGCTTGGTGTAGATGAGCCCTAGGTTTGCTTAAGAACTCCACAAAATGCCCTGAGAATTAGGCAGAGAAATTGAAGCCTTTTTCACCGGAGGAAGAAAATTTACAGGAAATTGGGGGAGGGCAGATTTTGGCCCTGCATTAGTTCCACCTGTTCCCTGGAGCTAGGTACAACACTGCCACACCCTCACGCATGCACTGTGGAGGAGGCAAAATTGGGACTCGGCTGCCAACATAGCTGATGGTGTTGCAACTCGCAGTGGTAGTGCAGAAAACAAAAGAAAAATTTCAAAAAGAACCTGTGTCACAGTTCCTGCCCACAGCGAGCCCTACTTGTGAGAAACTATTGAAAATTTCTCCTCCTCCTGGAGAAATTCAATGAAATTCCTCCCCCCGCCCCCATATTTGTCTCCCCACAAACAGAGTGGAGAAAGTTGAGAAGACCTTTGCGCACAGGTTTAATTTGGTGGTTCCTCCTCTTCCTAATGCTCTTCCTGGAATCTCTTAGATCCTCTCCCATTTGACTCCAGCAGTAGGCCGGCAAAGGCAAAAGCCACAGCAAGGCCTGTCTTTCTCCCCTCTGCTCCACTCTCCTTCGTTGGGGACACTTAAAAAGAAAAAGCTGCAATGGGCCATATTAGATTCCCCACAGAACTACATTACCCAGGGAGCACTGGGCTCTTGGATCCAATGGAGGTGTGATTTTAGAGATTTCTTCCTCACAGACCTCCCCTGTGATGCCTTTGCCTCGACGCAGCTTACTGTGACCAGATTTATAAAGATGAAGGGTCATTCTGGCCCAACAACCCAATCATAACTGACACAACTAACATAAGCAGATAAAACCTGGTTATTTAAGGAGGCCCTTAGTTGAGCAAATGTCTCTTTCTCCTGTTCATCTTCATTTTTAAATTATTATTATTATTATTATCATTAATATTATTATTGCCTTCTGGCCTTTTGGTTTTGTTGCTTGCTGGCATTTTTATCTCCTTATGTTAATTGTGTTTCATTACGATTGTGGTTTAATGAATTTTGTGATTTTATTTTTATATTGTTTCATATTTTATTGCCGTAAACTACCTTGAGGTTTTCAAAAACAAGCCAAGCCACATGCTGTGGTGGAAGAACGTGATAACGCCCCCAGTTCACATGATAGGGCTCGTCAGAACTCAACTGGAAAGGCATTCCACTAAGAGGGGGCTACCATTAAAAAGGCTCTGCTCCTCGTCACTCCCTGCCTGAGATACTTCAGATGGCCAAGGGATCTATAACAAGACCTCAGATGATGAACAGGGCAAGACTATTGTCAGGAACAGGCATTGAGAGACACTTGATTAAGTGTTCCATTGGGTGACGTGATAGATGACTTTCAACCACACTCAGGATCTGACTGCTTTTGGTGGCAGGCAGGAATTTCCTCCCAGCACAGATTGGCAGTGAACTTGGGGTGTTTTCACGTTCTGCCACCACAGCATGTGGCTTGGCTTGTTTTTGAGATTCATCTTGAGCTATTTTCCTCATAAGCACATTTCTGTAATGTGCCTCCTCCCAGCTGACACATTGCCATCCGGATTACATAGGATGCTTGACGGTGTCTTCTAGCACTATGGGTACATCTACTCTACAGGTGTAAACTGGTTTAAAAGTTATTCCCTCTTCCCAGGGAACTCCTGGGGATTCTAGTTCTTGTGAAAGTACCACAGAGGCAATGGCAATTAGATCCCATATTCACTTGCTCCCAAAATGAATAATGCACAAGGATGAGCAGACATAGAGCCTATGGAACAGACAGCTAATGACCAATACCATGGGCTCCTCTAAATGAGTGATTTATTGCATGCTCATGATTGGCCACTCAGGGAATGTTGGGGGTTGATTTCATGACATTATCAACAATCAGGACGTCTCCCGCAGAATCCTCTGGAAATCCTGGGATAAAAATAACCACTTTTAACTGTGGTAATATCCAGGAAACAGCAGGATCTTCCACCACTAGATGGTGCTGTCTCAATAGAACTGAATGGAGAAGTATTCATTTCAAACCCTCTCCTCCTGTATAACGCAGCCCATAACAATCACACCAAAGAACAAGGAAGCACAAAAGCTCCAGGTAAACAACACAATTTCACTTAATGTAGGGTTAGCCTTCTTCAACATGGTGCCATCCAGATGACAGGCCATGCTGGTTGGGAATGATGGGAGTTGCAGTCCAACACCTCTGGAGGACACCAGGTTGGAGAAGACTAACTTAGGAGAATTAGAAGGGGCAAACAAACTTATCAGGCAAATCAACAGAAACCCTAAAAAGTGTTAATATGGCAAGGCAAGGCAGTCAGCAGCCAAATGCCCAGCTATGATCCACCATCAAAAGGGAGGGAGGGGCATAGTCCCACCTGCATGCAGTTGGTGAACATGACACAGACATACATCATCTTGGAAAAGCTCTTCAGCAGCTCTGGGTTGGTGAGCATGCAGTCCTTCAAACAGTTGTCCAGAAAGCTCATGTAGTGGCTCAAGACGTCATCTATGTTGGAGGCCTGTTCAGCAAGATTAAACACTGCTCAGCAAGCCCTCCTCCACAAAGCAGGGACCTGAGAGACCAACTGGTCCAGCCCTTCAGACCAATGCAAGATCTGCTACACCTACAGTATCACTGGCAAATGACCTTCCAGCTTAAATGCCTCTCGCTAAAGGGAGCCCATCACCTCCAGAGGCAGTCAAAGAGACCTCAGGGTGTTTCTGCTCAAGGCAAGCTATGTCAGCTTCCCTGCTATTTCTACCCATTGGTTCTAGACCTGCCCTCTGGTGCAATGCAGAACAATCCTGTGCTGCTGCCCTGGAGACCCTTCCAAAGCCAGGGCTCACAGGTTTAAGCAGCTGGTAACCATCTAGCATGTCAATGTACATCCCAGGAATATCCAGACGGAAAATGTGCCATGGCTCTCAATGTTAAAACCAGGGCCCAGAGGTTTTTGAGTAGGAACAGCTTTCCTCATTATTTCAGCTTTGCCTTCCACTCCTCACCTGGTCACCAGAGGTAACCGGGAATTCCATCCAGGTGAGTGAGATGGGGAGGGTCGTTCTGTTCCTCTTCTGTCCATTGGGTCCATTTCCATGCAGGCTGCCAGGGTGGGGCTGAGGCCATAAATGCTTCTTACGCCTCCGATCAGCTGTGAGGCAGGGGGGAGGCTCTTGGTGACCCTGCAACTGCGAGAACTAGCCGTGCAGGGACCAGGCTTTATGGGGGAGCGGCAAGGCATGGAGAGGAGTTTGGGTACCAGGGGCAGAGCCTGAGGAGGGGGCAGAGGGGGCCAGACACCACCCTCTGGGCAACTTTTATTCATTACATTTCTATACTGCCCAAGAGGCAAAGCTCTCTGGACCTCCAAATGTTTTGGCCTACAACTTCCATGAGCACTCACTGCTGTCTAGGGCTGATGGGAGCTGTAGACCAAAATATCTGGAGGGCCACAGGTTGCCTTCCTCCTTCTTCCTCCTCCTCCCTATGAAGATGCTTGTGGACCTGCTGCTATTGCTGCTACTTGCCCAGGTCCTGGGTGGCTACTGATCAGCCATATCAGTAAGATTGGGGATCTGCATAGATTGTTTACCTAGCCAGCCAGTGGTGCAGCTAGGGCTGGACTTTGGTGCCAAGGTCAAATGGCCCAAATGATAACCCATAGAGCAGCAGGAGCACATGGGCCAGCATGGGTATGCCAGGGCCATCAGGACTAGGGAGACCATATGGAAAGGAGGACAGGGGCTCCTGTATCTTTAACAGTTGTTTAGAAAAGGGAATTTCAGCAGGTGTCGTTTGTAGGCATGAAGCACCTGGTGAAATTCCCTTTTCAGCACAACAGTTAAAGCTACACTAGAGTGACCAGATACAAAAGAGGGCAGGGCTTCTGCAGCTTTAGCTATTATGATGAAGAGGGAATTTCACCAGGTGCTGCATGCCTACAAATGACACCTGCTGAAATTCCCTTTTCTATACAAGTGTTAAAGATACAGGAGCCCTGTCGTCCTTTCCATATGGTCACCCTACCAAACTAGCAACCATCTCGGTTGGAGAACCAGAATGCGTGGCAATTTGGCCTGGAAGAATGTCTACATCAGTGTTCCTGAACCTGTTATTGTGCAGATATTTTTGGACTTCAAATTCCTTCAAGCATGGCCAAAAGTGTGGGTGGATGGGTGTTGTTGACCAAAACCTCTTAAGAGCCTCCGACTGAGGAAGACTGACTAATGTGCCTGATGTTATCTTGCTAGCAAATGCCAAAGGTGCAACATAAGGAACAGAAATGGTAGTTGTTGAGTTTCTGCTCTTTGTAACTAGAAGTGGTCCATGTCCCACTGACACATAGTAGGCCTGAGAATACTGGCCTGGTAAACCAGCATCTTTGAGGTTAATTTGGCACCATTCCAGGTACGTGTGTTTCCATTTTGTGCTGCATTGCTATAGTGTCCAAAGAAAAGCCTTTGCATCTTAAAGCCACATCTGAAATGGCTCTTAATAACTCTGTCAAGCATTGCCCAATTATCAGAGGCAGTAAGCCTATATTCAGCAGTTGTTGGGGAACATGGGTGGGAGGGTGCTGTTGCACCATGCCCTGCTTGTGGGTTCCTGGTTGACAGCTGGTTGGCCACTGTGTAAACAAAGTATTGTATTTTATATTATGCTTTTATACTGGTTGTTTTATATTTTGAGTGGTTTTAATTTTTGTAAACCACTCAGAGAGCTTCGGCTTTTGGGCGGTATAAAAATGCAATAAATAAATAAATAAAATCCAGCATGGCTATTCTTATGTCGTTCAAGAGACAAATGATCGGTCACTCTTGTGTGCAGGAAACAGAATTAATTAACTACCATGCAGTGCTGATAGAGGGTCACTAGACTTCACCAAAAGCTGTGAACTGAAATAAATACCTTTCATTTACACACACACACACACACACATACACACACACATATATATATATATATATATATGAATGAATTGGTGTGATTTAAGAGCCAAAACAAGAATTCGTTGAAGGCCTGAATATTAAAACACACAGTACACAGTATAATTATGATGATGCTATACAATGTTTCATCAACGGTGATTCACAAGTCACTTAAACTGTTGTATTCTCAATGAAGACAACGGAAGGTGAGTAATTTGAGTATCAATTTTCTGAGCATCTCCTGCATGGAAAGCCCCTTTAAAGGAATGGAAGAAATTGTGGAGATAATGGCGAAAACTTCCAGTGTTGGCAAAGCTGGCAAATTCTGACCGATTGGTTGAAGAAGAACGATGTCAAGATTACTTTGGCCACGCGCTGAAGACATTCTCCCTTGGATGCAGATTAGAACTGCGAAAGCAATTGCTTGGAAACCGCCCCCCTGTCCCCCCACATCTGTACCTAAAATATAACCTTCCAATGCAATGTCCCAAGTAGCTACCAAAGGATGTCTAAGAGCGGGAAGAAATGTGAATCAGCCAAACCTGATATTCCAGAAGGAATCTTATCTGATTAATGAGAAGACTTCCTACACAGGAAATTACAGCCTTCATACAGACTACAACGTGATGTTGAGATATGATATCTCAGCAGATGAATATGCGAGATCTAAATAGGCAGGTTGGTATGCTTTGTCATATCATAAGTCTGAAATCACAGGCAGAAAATGTGCCATCACCATATTTACTAATCATGATTTCCATTCCCTGACTGCTGGTCCTAATGTAGCCAAAACAATACTACCCACAAACAAAAGGGAGATATCAGCAGGTTCAGGGGAGCCCTGAGGGTTGGAGAAGTATAAAAAATCCTTAGCAGGGAAACCACTTCCCTTTCAGAAACTCCCCTGCACAGCGCTCAGCATGTGCAGTGGTGTGAAATGCTGGTTGACTGCTGCAGGGGACAAGAGGGAAAATGGAAGGGAGTGGCTGGCATCTTGAACAGGGAGCACGTCATTTTGTGACAGGTCCCACATGTATCCTCTATTTCCAATCATCAGAGGTGAGTGCCGTTGCTTATGGGCTCCTCTAAGCTGAGCGATTTATTGCGTGCTCCTGATTGGGCACTTATGGAAGTTTTCGGGTTAATTTCAATGATGTCAATGACCAGGATAGTTCCCGCCAAAGCCTATGGAAATCCCAGGATAAAATGAATCACTTTTAAAGTGGTAAATAGCTGGGAAACAGCAGGATCTCGTTGCCCTTCTCCTCTTGTGTAATTCAGCCCATAGCAATCATGCCAAAGAACCAGGAAGCGCAAAAGCCCTGGGTAAACAATGTTATTTCCCTTAATGTAGAGACACTCTATGTAGCCATAAAGGGACAACTCACACAGAAGAGGGAGACATCAGCAAGCTCAGGGAAATTCCAAGGTTTGCAGAAGTTAAAAAGTGTTTCTTTTGCTTTCTTTCTTTTTTAAAAATAAAAGAACCTTAAGAGAAGAGGGGAACCCCAATACAGCTCAGTGCTAGCTGAATATTGAAGTTGGTGGTTGGAAAACCCGGGTAATGAGGAATGTAATAAAGCATCATAGAAGTGAATGCAGCTGGCTAAGTGGCTCTCTTGCTTTCTCTTACATACACACACACATTTTGCCTTTAATTCTGAGCCTCTTGCTGGGAATTAGACATGCTGTGTCAGCAACTTCTTGGCAAAGCTAAAAACATCATGATAAAGCTATAATTTGAGGAGCAGGGTTTCTTGGGATCTGGAGATATATCTGTGCCACTTAGTCCTAATCTACACAAAGCAGAATATTGCACTATGAAAGCAGTATGAAAGTGGCATATAAAAGACAGGAGCCACACTACTGGTTTGCAATGGTACAGAAGTGCACTGACAACTGTTAGGGCTCATTGACATATTTTTATTTATTTATTTATTACATTTCTATACTGCCCAATAGCCGGAGCTCTCTGGGTGGTTCACAAAAATTAAAACCAGACAAAGTATAAAACAACAGTATAAAACCATAATATAAAAAACAATATAAAAGCTCAACCAGATAAAAGCAGCAATGCAAAATTGCAAATTTAAAACACCAAGTTAAAATTTATTTATAGACTATTAAAATGCTGGGAGAATAAAAAGATCTTCACCTGGCGTCTAAAGGCATATAATGAAGGTGCCAAGCGAACCTCCTTAGGGAGCTCATTTCACAGCCGGGGTGCCACAGCAGAGAAGGCCCTCCTCCTGGTAGCCACCTGCCTCACTTCCTTTGGCAGGGGCTCGCAGAGAAGGACCCCTGAGGATGACCTTAGGGTCCGGGCAGGTACATATGAGTACATACCATATACCACCTTCATACCGATATATCCTGCTTGGTGTGGCTCCTGCCTTTTACATACTGCTTTTGTACCTCTTTCATAGTACAATATCCCGCTTGGTGTTGAGTAGGCCTTACTTAGATCAAAACGGCCCACTGAATGGGCCACGTGCACGTTGTTTACTTCCTCTTTCAAAAGAGGAAGTAATGAGGGACAAAGGTGAGGCAGAGAAGTGATGGTAAGGAAACGTAATTTTCCCCTTTCATCTTCATGGAAGTCAAGGGGGATAATGGGTGTGTGAATTAGCAGTGCTGGCGCCAGATTTCTGAGGGCTCCAAACCCAGGAAAATAACACATATTTTGTACATGTATATACACACATGGTTCTGATCCAGGATCTGCCTTCTGCGAGAAGAAGGGCTCTGTTTGCAAAATGTTCCTCAGACTGATTATTGGGGATTCCCTTTCCCCTCTCACACCACAGCTTATCCCATTCAGCAGGGTCTCTTCTCTTCTCTTCTCTTCTCTTCTCTTCTCTTCTCTCTCTCTCTCCATAGTATTTCCACAGGGCCGGGGGGCTGCTGTGGAAAGGAGAGGTAGCTATATTTTTTCCTGATGTCCAGCCAGAATCCGGCTTCCTGTAACTTGAGCCCATTATTCCATGTCCTGCATTGTAGGATGATCGAGAAGAGATCCTGGCCCTCCTCTGTGTGACAACCTTTCAAGTATTTGAAGAGTGCTATCATGTCTCCCCTCAATCTTCTCTTCTCCAGACTAAACATGCCCAGTTCCTTCAGTCTCTTGTCATAGGGCTTTGTTTCCAGACCCCTGATCATCCTCATTGCCCTCCTCTGAACATGCTCCAGCTAGTGCTAGGATCTCTTCATCTGGAAGTACCTCAGACCACATTGGGAAGTTCCCCTTAGTTTTTTGCTTTCTTTTGGAGCAAATGGCCTGACTTACTCACTTAATTCATCTAGAGCTCTATGCTGTGGATTCCTTGGGTGGTGTCCTGCACCCAGGTCACTCCAGTATGTGACATGCTGTGGTTTGATTGTGTGGTCTCTTCTTGCTCTAATATTCTGTGATATCCTACAGATACCCAAGTGATGTAGAATCCAGCCACATGGAAACACCTTCCACGCTGCTCCATGAATGTCTGACTCTGTCATGCCGCCACTGGAGGAGTCCTCCTCAGAGGAAGAACTAGAGCACCCAGAAATCCAGGTCACCCCAGACCAGGGCCTGCCTCCAGGCCCTCAGGAGGCTGAGCCCTCAGGGGAGATGTTTGCAGGGCCATCCCTGTCCAGGGAAAGGGATTCTGTGGGTCTCGGGCCAGTCACTGGCCTCTAGCTTTTCATCTGAGGAGGACTTTTCCAGTGGCATCATGATAGACTCAGCCAACAAATGTCGAACTCACAATAAAGCAGACATGTTGAGCAGCTTTATGCAAAATGAACCAATTTCCATATGTATTATCTGGGAAGAAAGACACTTTTCTTTCATGTGTAGACTTTGATGTTCTCGGTGCAAAATTTGAATGAAGGGTGATTTACAGTACCTGAATTGTTCTGCTTATTATCTTCCAATCTAGTATGAGAGTGGCAATAGACTTTGAAGCCATGCCCTGCCTTTCCTGGTTTGCAAGTCAACATGGAGAGAAGTCAGAACTGATTTTGCTTTCTCAAGGACTATAACCTTTGGTTGGAGGTGGGAAAGGAGTGGCCCAGACAGAAATGCTCTTTAAAAAGACGTTGCTTTGTAGATAAGCTGTATTTCTAGGATGTAGCTAGTAGTGATTTGATTTTAATCTGAGATAGGATTCACAATATTTTAGCTCTAGAACCATCAGGACTAGAACTGGGAAACTATAGATCTATCTACTAAGGTGAGCTTGTCTGGTGAGCCATGAAGGCTGCAGGTTGGATGCAATGGACTGTGAAGTACAGGACTAGTGTCATCTCTTAGCATCTGCCGTGGCTGTAGTGCCCCAACAGTCTGGGAGCTGCCATTTCCATTTCCTAGTGCTTCCAACAGCATAATTCCAGGGCATTGTGGTAAATTAAAATGGGGGGGGGGGGGAATCCTAGATTCTCATTGGGAGCTGCCCTGAACTCATTGGTGCATTGCTGGCACCGCCCACCACGGCTACCACTACTTAAGCCCAGCAGGGAAGCCACACTGGTGTAGGATGTCTTTCAAACCTGAAGGCAGACCCAGGCCAGAGCTAGACCTAAGGTTTATCCCTGGATCGTCCAGGGGTCAAACCTGTTCATCTTGGTGACAAACAGGGGATCCAGTCCTCAGGCAGGGGTGAACCCTGGATGATCCCAGGATAAACCTTAGGTCTAGCTGTGGCCCCAGTAAAGTGTTCCGAGGCTCTGGACTGATGCCACCACCCTCACTAGCCATTGGCTGCATGTGGAATGTCTCTAATGGCCTCCAGGTCACTTTGCCTGGGCACAACAGTGTCTGGCTTATCACTTTCTTACTCTCACCCAGTGGCTTTCTAAGGCACAGCATTTATTTATTTATTATTAATTTCTATAGTGCCCAATAGCCAAAGCTCTCTTAAAGGAATCTGCTTTGAAAGCTAGGCACCAATGGGAGTTACTGTTTTTTCTCTGTGTCCTAGCCAAGCCAGGGGAGGAGGTATTTAGATTCTGATCACACTGGGGAATAAAGACATTTGCCTCCCTTTCTTTACACTCAGTATTTATTCTATGGATTGCTCCCTACTGTACATGCACCTAGAATTGAGCAAAACCGGTTATGTAGCTGCGTATTTACAAAAAGTCTGCTATGGCCCTTATCTTGGGTCCATTCCTTTTGTGCATCTACAGCAGGAGTGGGCAACTTGTTGTCCTACAGATATTTTGGGCTACAACTCCCATGATCTTTCACTATTGGCTACGCCTGATAGGGGTTGTTGGCCAAAACATCTGGAGGACCACAAGTTGCCCACCATGATCTGTAGAGTACTTTTACTTCTACGGTTTCCAGAGGGGTAGCTGTGTTAGTCTGCTGTAACAAAAACAACGAAGAGTCTTGTGGCACCTTAAAGACTAATAAGTGTGTCCTGGTTTGAGCTTTCATGGGCATTGTCCAGGTGCATTCAGTGTTAACCTCAAACTGGAAGATTTATGCCAACATGTTACAGGATGGTGGGAGGAAAGTAAACTGTGGGGCCAGGGGGAATTGTTGCAGCAAAACAACAAAGGCCATGGTTAGACCTGCTGATATCCCGGGGATCGCCCTGCTATCATCCCTGTGCATTCACATGACACAAAGGGGATCCCGGGAGCAGGGAGGGATGATCCCTCCTTTGCCGAGGGATATCGGCATAACCTTTCAGCCTGCTTTTTCTGTGGTCTTGGGATGATCCCGAGACCACGGAATGTGTGGGTGGGCATCGTGGTTTGCCCTGGTTCCTCACGAGTAACCGCAACGAGCCGGGAGCTGGGCACAGAGCTCCTCAGGGGTGGGTGGGGATTTTTTTTTTTTTAAACTTACCCTTTTTCGCACGAGCGCTCATGTGCTTCATCCCCTTTGAAAACAAAAACAAAATGGCGGACGCAACGTCCGTTTCCTCCTAGGATGTCGCGTGCCGCGTGTAGACAGAGGGGAGATCTTGGGATAACCACATCATGAGATCCTCACCCCTCCGTCACACTAGACCAGGTAGGTCTAGACATGGCCAAAGTGTCCATGGCACCTTGCTCTAGTGTAAGCTTCTGTGGAGAAGTCTAGATGCCAACTTTGTCCCCTATCTACTCTGGCAACACTATGACAGGTTCTAATCATGCCATCTACAACATTTGGGGTCCATACAGCTGCTCAGCTTCCAATGGGATATATGCCATCAATGCCCTTCTGCATTCCGCATAGGACAAACAGGCCTATCTCTATGCAAAAGAATCAACAGACACAAAACTTACATTAGGAATGGCAATATTTAAAATAATAGGGCGGACATTTCAGACTCCCAGGATACTCTGTCAGTGGCTTTAAGGTGGCCATTCTTGAACAACGGAATTTCAAAGCCAGAAAGCAATGTGAAATTGCAGAAGTCTAATTCATCAAGGTATTCAACTCTATATTCTGTGAGCTGAACAAGGACAAAGGATGTGAGTTTTTAATCACACCTCATAGGTTAATCTGCTCGCCATTGCAATTATGACAGTGTGTAACATTTATAACATTTTGGGAATGGCAACTGTTAAAGTAATTATCACTGTCTGTACTTTTTTGCATTTCAGTTCCCTCTGACCACATGACCTACATCACCCTCTCCCCTCACCCCCATCCCACACAGACAGCATATATATTTAAATCTTCCAATTTATATCCTGATGCTGAATTCTGAAACTTTCATAAAGTTAACAAACATAGTCTTTGAAAGAGGGTTTCCAGTAGTTTTGCCTGAAGGTTGCAAAGATATGGCAAGTATTTAAGAACACAGTGAACAGATTGCAGCAATGCTGGGCCCTGAACCAATCAACCTTCTTTTCTTTGGAGGATATTTGCATGCACAGTTTCTATTGGTTGGAAGGCTTAAAGAGGACAAACCCACACCCCACATGCATACCTTTAGACTAGTGGAGTTGTGGGTAACAACGGTTAAAATCCTGATCCTGTGACAAGAATTATGGTAAAAACAACAGAACTTATTGACAACTGGCAAATCTCACGCTGTTCAGAATGATGCATGAAGCAACAGCCATGCTACTTCCTATTTAAAAGCATGCCTTTGCAAAGTGACAATGCCTCAATTTTATGTTGGCAATTAGGCCTTGATTCAGTCTTACTTATCAACCATTTGGATCATGCGTTTACAAAGGAAGAAAGGCAGGTGGCTACCAGGAGGAGGGCCTTCTCTGCTGTGGCACCCCGGCTGTGGAATGAGCTCCCTAAGGAGGTTTGCCTGGCATCTACACTATAATCTTTCAGACGCTAGGTGAAGACCTTTTTTATTCTCTCAGCATTTTAACAGTCTATAAATTCAATTTCAACTTTGCTGTTTTAAGTTTGTATTTTAAATATGTATTTCAGTACCGCAGCTGATTTTATCCTGGTTG
This sequence comes from Elgaria multicarinata webbii, assembly GCF_023053635.1. NCBI lineage: Eukaryota > Metazoa > Chordata > Lepidosauria > Squamata > Anguidae > Elgaria > Elgaria multicarinata. The sequence goes on from NC_086176.1 coordinate 105,249,363, forward strand.
TGCTTTTATGTTGTATTTTGTATCATGTTTTTTTATACTGTTTGTTTTATACTTTGAATGGTTTTATTTTTTGTGAACCACCCAGGGAGCTTCAGCTATTGGGTGGTATAAAAATGCAATAAATAAATAAATAAATAAATAATATGATTCACATGACTGAAATAAACCAAAGGGCACCACTGTCCTGGTAGTGGGCAGATGAGCCTTCGGGGGGCAACTGGAGACTTGCACTGAGGGGCCCCTTCTAATGCTATCTTATTGTTATTAATGAATGAATGAATTTCATTTATAGACCACCCAATAGCTGAATCTCTCTGGACGGTTCACAAAAAATTACAAACTATAAAACAGTATAAAATTTTAACCTAATATTATGTTTTAATTTCTTGGATTTTATAGTTTGTATTTTTTTGTGAACCATCCAATAACTATAATAATAATAGTAATAATACCCACCACCATAGAAAGAGTGGGTGGGGGGAGATAAGATTATGAAGCCCGGGGCCCCGAAATTAGGCAGTTGTATTTGGTGTTTTTTTTTTTTTTAAATCTTTGCTTTGGAGCTCCAGGTAAACTTTTGCTATTACATTCTTTCCTCTTGCTAGATGGGCGAGGCAGCAAACATCCCCCTTGGGGTGTGTAAGTATGTATGTGAAGCACTAACTTCTTTTCATGGGTGAAATCCAGCTTTCTCCTGGGGACGATGGGAGATGTAGTCCAACACACCCAGAAAGCAACACCAGGCTGGGTGAAATCGACCCGCAGGCCCCTGTTTCTAGCCGGGAGGGGGTGGAAAGGTGCCGCGCGCGGAGCTTCCCACCTGGAGGCGCGTGGGAACGCGGCGGCTTCCAGCTCGGCCGGCTCAAAGGGGCGGGCGAGAGGGAGGAGCTGGGCCCGTCGGTGTTTGGAAGGAGCCGAGCAGGAACTCCGCGCAGACGGGAGAAGGAGCGGCAGAGGTTGCGGGGATCTTTGCCCGGAGAGGGATACAGACACACACACACACGAGAGGCGCTTGGACTGGGGTAAGACCAGGCGAGGGATCGTCCGGACGCAGCCCCCGAAGGCTCATCCGCCCACTACCAGGACTTGTGGGTCAGGTTCCCCGCCCGTCCAGGATTGATAGGGAGGTGTCTGGATTCCGCTTTGGAAAGCCTGCCCCTCCCTGGAGGTAATTCTGTGTCGGGTCATGAAGCCACAGCCGCTGCGGGTTTTTTCTCCCCAAGCTGTTTTCTCCGACAGCTTTTTTGCTTCTGGACTCACACTTTGGGGGCTGGGGTGGTTTGGGGGAGATTTATTGATTGATTTATTACATTTATATCCTGCCTTCTTACCCCCTTGTAAGGAACCCAAGGCGGTTTACATGGTTCTCCTCTTCTCCATTTTATCCTCACAACAACCCTGTGAGGTAGGTCAAGCCGAGAGTCCGTGATTGGCCCAGTGAGCTTCATGGCTGTATAGCCACTAGACCTCCTGAGCCCCAGTCCAACACTCTAACCACTACACACAGGGTCTCTTTTGGAGCTTTTCTGCGTTTAATTGGGGAAAGTGAAAACTGTCACCCTGCTTTGGATGCAGAGAGTTTCAAAAGAAGGGAGAGGAAAGGTATGTGCGCTTGGTTAAAGAATTCTGTATATCTCAGAAACTTGCTTACTATTATGCCCGATTCCAAGAAAAAATGTCCCGTGTCTATTTTGGCCACTTGGGGGGCATTGGATCCGTTCATAAACTCATGAAATTGAGGAAGGGGACCATGGACAATGCTTAACTTTTGTGGGTGTAGGTGACGGGACCCTGGGGGAGGGGAACTAAAATCTATCCGAAAGCAACACTTTTTGATTTGGACATCCATCTCTCTGATTTTTGACTTTCTGTAATTTAATCCAGAGGGAAATGCGCTCTGCCACTGGGTAGGGAACTTTCATTTATTCTTACTTCATAGTATTATTATTTTTCGGTGTTTACATGAATATTCATTGTATAGGTTTGGAACACAGGAATCCGCCTTATACTGAGTCAAACCAAGGGTCCATCTAGCCCAATGTTGCCGACACTGACTGGCAGCCACTCATCAGAATCATAGAATCATAGAATGGCAGAGTTGGAAGGGGCCTACAAGGCCATCGAGTCCAACCCCCTGCTCAATGCAGGAATCCACCCTAAAGGATCCCCGACAGATGCTTGTCCAGATGCCTCTTGAAGGCTTCTAGTGTGGGAGAGCCCACAACCTCCCTAGGTAACTGATTCCACCGTCGCACTGCTCTAACAGTTAGGAAGTTTTTCCTGATGTCCAGCCAGAATCCGGCTTCCTTTAACTTGAGCCCGTTATTCCGTGTCCTGCACTCTGGGAGGATCGAGAAGAGATCCTGGCCCTCCTCTGTGTGACAACCTTTTAAGTATTTGAAGGGTGCTATCATGTCTCCCCTCAATCTTCTCTTCTCCAGGCTAAACATGCCCAGTTCTTTCAGTCTCTCTTCATAGGGCTTTGTTACCAGACTCCCGGCAGGATTTTTCCTAGCCTTGCCTGGAGATGACGGAGTTCGAACCTGGGACCTTTTGTGAGCAAACCAAGTGCTCCACCACTGAGCCACAGCCCCGGAGCTCCTTGACCAAGCACCTGGTTGATAGATGATAGATGGATCTTAGACTGTAGTTTTGTCCGCAGCCTCAGTTTTCCTTATGAATTCTAGCAATAGATTAGTTAGTGCTGCAGCAACTGCCTTCTGGAATGCTCATTCTAATTAACAGATCTACCATCTTGACTTTGAGATGTCTCGTTAAGGCTCATCTCTTTAAGCAGGCATTCCCTGAGGTGTGACTCAGCTGGTTACAGTTTTATTGTTGGTCAGGAGTATTTATTGTTGTAGTGTTATGTTCACGCCTTTGATAATTTCATTAGAAATTAGATGACTGGGAAAGGAATTGAAAATAAAACAACCAGGGCCATATTTAGTTAGTTAGTTCCCAGGTACAAATTTTATTCATGGCTACCCTAAATGGGTTTTTGCCGAACACATATTATCACCCATTATTACATAAAAAAATTGAAATTAGCTAAACTCCATACAGCAATTACTCCCATCAGCACACATCTTCTACAGTAAACATATCCTAATTTTTCATTGTACTCTGTATATCTATGGTATATCTATTATTTACAATCATCCACCTGAACGTGGATTAGTTAATGACGTCAGGAAGGCTGAAGCTGAGAATGAGCTGAGTGCAGGACACGGTCATCAGGAAAAGCTTCCTGACTGTTAGAGCAGTATGACAATGGAACCCATGACCTTGGGAGGTTGTGGGCTCTCCCACACTAGAGGCATTCAAGAGGCAGCTGGACAGCCATCTGTCAGGGATGCTTTAAGGTGGATTCCTGCATTGAACAGGGGGTTGGACTTGATGGCCTTATAGGCCACTTCCAGCTCTACTGTTCTATGATTCTATAAGTCAACTTCAACTTACGGGAGCCCTATGAATCAGCAACCTCCAGTTGCATCTATTGTAAACCACCCTATTCAGGTCTTGTAACTTCATGTCCATACCTTCCCTTATGGAGTCAATCCATCTCTTGTTTGGTCTGCCTCATTTATTTATTTATTGCATTTCTATACCGCCCAATAGCTGAAGCTCTCTGGGCGGTTTCCTTCTACCTTCTGCTTTTCCTAGCGATATTGTCTTTTCTAATGAGTCATTTCTTCTCATTATATGCCCAAAGTAGGGTAGTCTCAGTTTCATCATTTTTGCTTCTAGTGAGAGTTCTGGCTTAATTTGTTCTAGATCCCAGCTATTTGTCTTTTTCACAGCCATGGTATCTGCAAAACTCTCCTCCCTTGTACAAAACTATGGTTTGTGGCCACACTTAGAATACTGTGTACAGTTCCGGTCGCCATCGTACCTACAAAAGGATATTGTAGAGCAGAAAAACGTGCAGAAAATGCCCACTTAGGGGCAGACTTCCCTAGCCAAGGGACCCTTGGTAGGCCAAGGGACTGAGTTATACATCTACTCTTCCCAGCACTGTGGGGCAGCCCATCCCGCAGGAAATGGAGTGGACAACCCTCTTTCTTAGGTGGCTGTACGGGCACACTATGGCGTGGGCCATGCCTGGGGTGCCCCTAGGCAGGTGAGGCAGGCTCAGTGTGGCAAATGCTGACAGCTGAACTTAAAGCCTTCACTGTGTTGAACAAAGTACTGTTCAAACCTGTTCGAAGCCGGGTCTGTTTGCTAGTTTCAGTCACTCAGACAACTAAATCACACTGTAGAGGAATTAGAAGAGCTGGTGTAGTAGCTAAGGCTGCAACATTACACACATTTACTAGGGAAAACATCATACTGAAGTCAGCGGGAGTTACTTCTGAATGAAGATGCTTTGGTGTGTTAAGCGCAACAGAGAGCCAGAAAGAGACTAGTTCAAAACTTAACTTTATGCCATGAACTCATCAGGCGACATTAGGCCATCTACTGTCTTCTAGCACCCCTTATAAACATAAGAATAATCATATTGGCCTACTTTACAGGGTTGTTGATGGGGATTACTGAGAAACTGCCAAAGCAATTTTATTGTTTAAAGAGCCTAATATAAACGTTAAGTATATCGCTCCAGCAATGTGTGTGTGTGTGTGTGTGTGTGTGTGTGTGGTATTTGTGAGTCTGATTGCTTTGGGTAATGTGATGTGCAAGTGTTGTAAGTACCTATTGGACAGTACATGTGACATCATTACAGCCCAGTGCCACAACTTCTGCCAGTTGTGTCATTTTTGTGTACTTTTAAAAAGTGTATAGCACTTCCAAAAACCTCTTTAAAAAAAGACACAGCAACAAGACACCTAATAGGGCTGACAGCATAACGGGGTATTTTTGCCACGCCAGAGTCTGAGGCTACATTTTCTTCAAAAACATCCATGATAACTGTTTCATGTACGACCTCTCCCTGCTCTTGGCTGGGACCAAAGTCCACTGGCCACCACTAGTATGGCAAGGATAGCCTATTTCCTGGGTGACTCCTCCTAACTAAATCACCGCAGGGCTGTTTATCTGAAATTGTTTTTGCAGAAATCATGAGTCTCTGATTTTGCTCCTACTTTTCCTCACAGTAACACTGAACTGTAAAAAAAAAAAATTGTACAAAACGACAAATGGCTATAGGCTGTTTAACTGTGTGATGAGTTCTTGCATATTTATTACAAAACCACTTAAGTCTCCAGTGAGTTTTCCTCCAAAAGGAAGCCAAACCCTGGAACTTCTCACTACTCAGAGAAGGAGGGAGTATCTAGCAATAGTTTAATGATAAAAGCTTTGTATGAACAATAGGTTAAAAAAGGTTCTCTGGAAAGGTGGCTAGCATTTGCTGTGTCATCTTACTTATTTATTTTATTTATTTATTATTACATTTCTATACCGCCCAATAGCTGGAGCTCTCTGGGCGGTTTACTTACTTTAAGATGTAATACTGTAAAGTATTTTATCCCACTTTACAGTCAAAAGATGTCTAAGAATTTGTTCCCTTGAAATGTGTACACATTTTATTTAGTTACCTTGTTATTAGTAGTAAATACAAGTCAGATCTGCAACAGAATGTTGCAGGGGTGGAGTGCTTCTGTTCAGTGTGCCAGCCAGCCAGCTCTGCCTACTTTCAGGAGACTCCATTCCATACCCATTCCTTCCCTTTTCACCTGTCAGCATTTTGTGGTCAGCATGACCAGTCCTCATTGGGCTATTTTTGGGCTCCCCCTCCCTTAATTTTTTTCCCTAAAGTATTTTTTAAAACCTTGGGCTTCCCTCATATCCTTCTTGTACATGGGTAGTACTGTTTTGGCTACACCAGTATTCACACTCATACATTGAGTTTCAAATCAGTAAATTACATGAAGCTGAAAGATCTGCAAGATAAATATGTGCCTGTCTGCCACTGGGAATATTCCTCTCCTCCATCTGATGATGACTGAAGATGTGAGTTGGGAAGTTCCATGCACGAGTGGCATGGAGCGTGGCCAATTCCCAATCACCCCAAAAGAGGAAACGCATCAGCAAAAAGGAGGACAAAAGAAGGTACCGATTTGCATAAGATTTGCACATGCTAACTGATATGTTTTAAATATTAAGACGTATATAAGTACTATTAATAAATAAAATAAATATCATTACATAAATAATAAAATATGTGCAAATTTAGAAATTCTTATTATAATTTAAATAGAAATACGATACTTCTCACCATAGTGTAGAAGATGGTGGCCAGGCGGCCTGTGTGCTTTACTCAGCTTGCTAGCCAGGTGCTGTTGATAGGCAACTTCAAGGCCCAGCTATTCCTTTGGACGGCTCTTTAAATCGGACTTGGACTAGACAGCCTTTTAAACAGAGGATGCCTTCAAAATAGAGGACTGTCCTCTGTAAAAACAGCAACAGGACACATAGCCACTCCAGTGGCATGCCGCCTTTTCAGAATTATGGTTCTGCTAAGCCGGCAGGTCGCCCTATCCTGCATTTGCTGGTCTGTGACAACTGGCTTGCAACTCAAGCCCAACACTCTAGCTCACCTGTGATTTGGAATGCTCAGTGCTGGAACACTGGAGGTCAATTTTGTGTACCAAAGTCCTGAGGGTTAGTTTTGAAGAAGACAGGTTAATTTCCCCCCCCCCCTCTTTTATGCTTTTCTGATGAACAAGGTTTTTTGGATTATGGTTGTAGCAAATGTCCACTTTCTCCCCGTTGTGTCAGAACCTTAATCAATTCGATAGTATATCCCTGTCAATAAGCAGTAAGAGCCCCCAAGCATCTTTTTTTAAAAAATAAATAAATAAATCCCTCCGACCGTTTGGACACCTTACAAGTTACCAAAGAGTACATGCAATGTATTGCAAATATAATAAAATGCCAATCAAATATGTCCATGTTTATACCTGGACAGTTATGCTTGCTCAAATAATAATATTCAGGTTTTGGCAGTTTCCAAAACAGGCAAGAGTTAATAAGGCAAAACCAGGTGCCTCAGGGTGAGTATTTCTGAATGTGTAAACGAGAATCTGAGCTCAGCCCTTCCTTGTTTGCAGTAGTCGTTTGTAAAAGGTGATTAAAGCACACAGAAGTTTTGTTGGAGGAGATGTGGAAGTGCAGCTGACAGACGCAGTTCCAATGAGAGAAATGGAAGGATCTTAGGAGGCACATGTATCGTTTTTGGAACCATGGGGTCTTACTATGTCAAATGCAAGCATATCTTGCCCCCCTGAAGTTGAGTTTTGTTGTGTTTCTACATAACTTTGAAGCAGAACCTGGATGTGCACCGTGCTGATTGGCTTGCCTCCTGTGAGGTCAGCAAGAAAGCTTTCACGCCCATCCTCGGAGCAGTTCTGCTTTCCTTTCTCAACCATACTTTAATAAATTAATAAGAGAGAAGTGAACAGGTTAATACCCAAATGTTCATCTGCCACTGTAAAGATATAGAAATGTTCTGATGTTTGGAATAAAGGCAAGACTAATGGCTGAATCAAACTTTGATTTGCTGTCATTTCAGCTGCAAACCCTGCAACAGAGGAATGATTTTATATATATTCATTCATTTCACTTATGTCTTGGCTTTCCACTAAAAATAGTCTGCTGTGATTCCCTTTTTTAGACTACGTGTCGTTACTCTCTGTTATGGGTGAGCAACTGGAGGCCCTCCAGATGTTTTGGCCTACAACTCCCATGATCCCTCACCATTGGCTAGGGCTGATGGGAGTTTTAGGCCAAACCATTTGGAAGACCACAAGTTGACCACCCCTGCTCTCCATTTGAAGGTCAAGACTGTTCAATAGTGCCTTTGGCCAGTCAATACTTAAACAAGCAAGGAGGGTTCTCAAGTACATGCAAATACTTGCTCTTGCTCAACTTTTTATTGATTTATTTATTTTATAAATAAATACACTTATTATGAAATCATTTCAGTTGATTAACTGTATGTCTTTTTAACTAATTAATCAATTTAATTACAGTGCCCCAGGGAATGATGCAAAGCCATGATGAGGCATCAATCCCACGTGGCATTATGTCCCAAATTACAAGGAAGTTCTACTGGACTTCTGAAGGCAGCCAGAGCACGCATAGCTCTGTGGCTGGTTGGACCAGGAGAAACGGTCTAGCGGCTGTTGCTGCCACCCTTCAGCGTCTGCCGCCTGAGACAGTTACCTCACTTTGCCCAGTGGTAGGGCTGGCCCTGAAGCCTGGCCTGATTTCTACCAGAATAATACAGCAAAACAACTTTCAGGATGCTTGTACGTGATTCCTTTTGCCTACTGGGTGTTTCCTCTGCTATTTTATTGATATTAGGATTCTCCTGGTAGTATTTTGAGCTCTGATCGGGTGACTTGTACTTTTTAAAGAGAGACGAATGGGCAACCAAACCTAAGCTTATGGAGATATTTGCTTATGCAAATCCTGACATTCTTTCAAACCTGTCTGCTGGCATGCATAAAACAAAGAAGGAAATTCCCCTCCACCCACCCTTGTAGTTCATGGAAAGCAAATAACAGAACTGCTAAACAATTATTCGGTTCAGGATGGGAATGAGTATTTGCAAACATCTTTGTAATAATCTTGGTAATATTTGTCTGGCAGTTCAGTAAAGCTCAGATGTGATGTTCAGATGGAGAGAGGGGGGTGGTTGGTGGCGATGGCGTGGGTGTGTTTTTTTATAACCATGTAGAAAACATGTGGCTGCATACTGCCTATTCCCTTACGGTGTAATCGACTATGCATGTCGATTCAGGAATTAACCCCATTTAGTTCAATGGGACTTACTCCCAGGTAAGTGAGTACAGGGCCTAATCTACACCTAGCAGGATGCTGCACTGTGAAAGCAGAATATAAAAGTCAGGAGCCACGCCAAGCAGGATATAGCGGTATGAACGTGGTATATGGTATGTGTCAGTGGGCCCCAACAGTTGTCAGTGGACCTCAATACCACCATTTATTTTATTTTATTTTTATTTTTGTTTATTACATTTTTATACCGCCCAATAGCCGAAGCTCTCTGGGCGGTTCACAAAAATTGAAACCATCATAAAAGAACCAACATGTTAAAAGCACAATGACAAAATACAGTATAAAAAGCACAACCAGGATAAAACCACGCAGCAAAGTTGATATAAGATTAAAATACAGAGTTAGAACAGTAACATTTAAATTTAAGTTAAAATTAAGTGTTAAAATACTGAGAGAATCAAAAGGTCTTCAGCTGGCGACGAAAGGAGTACAGTGTAGGCGCCAGGCGGACCTCTCTGGGGAGCTCATTCCACAGCCGGGGTGCCACAGCGGAGAAGGCCCTCCTCCTAGTAGCCACCTGCCTCACTTCCTTTGGCAGGGGCTCACGGAGAAGGGCCCCTGTAGATGATCTTAAGGTCCGGGCAGGTACATATGGGAGGAGGCAGTTATGTGGCTCCTGCCTTTTATATACTGCTTTCATGCCACTTTCATAGTGCAAGATCTTGCTTGGTGTAGGCTAGGCCAGTCCTTTGAACAAACGCCAGCTTACTTCTCACTATTAAGCCTGTGTGTGGGCTGCAGCCAACTGAATGCCCCTTTATGCAAGAAAGTTCCCTGGACATAAAACTCTAGAATGTCAGGGAGAAGACAAGGCGGTCCCAGATTTTTCATTTTATGGAAGTCCTGCTGGATCAGACCAATGGTCTATCTAGCTCAGTATCTTGTTTCCAACTGTGGCCAACCAGATGCCCCCAGAAAGTCCAACTGCAGGGCAGAAAGGCAACAACCCACCCCTGCGCTCTGTCTCCGCCTGCACAGCAACTGGCATACAGATGAACACTGCCTCTGAACCTAGAGCAGGGATGGGCAATTTGTGGCCCTCTAGATGTTGCTGGACTGCAGTTCCCAGCAGTCCTAGACAGCATAGCTAGCAGTGGGGGTTGCCTGGAGCTGCAGTTCAATAACAGCTGGACAGACACAATTGCCCACCCCTGATAGAAAGGTGTTATTAAACATGGAATTAGCTTTCTTTATCACCACAGTGCACTGAGTCAACATTTCCCTTAAACTGTCTATCAGGATCTTTGCCCTGGCTTGCCAGGATCCACTTTGGACCCATTCAGCATATGTATGTGAAGCGAGGATTACTTTGTCCCAGTGAGTGCATCACTTTGCACTCATTTGCCATTTTGTTGCCTTCTGGCATTTTTTGGAGCATGCCAGCATTTCCTAAGCCCTGCCAGGCTCTTCCTGGCAGGGTGGAAGTTAAGGGCCCTTTCTACACCTAAGGATTATCCCAGGAAAATGGAGGGATTGTCTCTGCCTGCTCCTGGGATCCCCTGTGTGTCATTTGGATGCACATGGGTGATCCCAGGACAATTCCAGGATAAACGGCTGGTGTAGACATGCCCAGGGACTCGCAGAGTTCGCCACCCTCCTTCTGTTGTTTTTTTCTTTAAAAATATTTCCTTACAATTCCAATCAATGGGAGAAAAAGGATTAAGAGCCTAAGGACATAATATGAGCCCTGCTGGATCAGACCAAGGGTCCATCTAGTCCAGCACTCTGTTCGCACAGTAGCCAATCAGCTGTTGACCAGGACATGGTGCAACAGCACCCTCTCACTGGTGTACATACAACCTCTTAGCAGCCTTCCACCTCCAGATGTGTTGGAGTATATCTCCGGTACACATACACACACCCCTCCCTCTGCTAGTCATACTGTCTAGGGGATGCTGGGACTTATAGTCCAACACATCTGGAGGGCAGGAAAGGCTGCTTTAGACCGCCCTGTGTTGAGGGGGGCGGGAAATTGGTGCAGGATTGGGATGGCTTCTACATTCCACCCATGCTCTGCCCCTGACACCTCCTCTCTCTTCTCTGACGTAGGAAGAGGAATGGCTGCAGAAAGATCTGTGTGGCCTGGCATGGGGTCTCCATCTCCGACTCTGGAGGGGAGATACTTTTTTTTCCCCTGTGGCTCCTGGGATATGACATCCCAGGATTGCAGCCCTACTGCAGCATCCTGTTTCCAACAGTGGTCAGCCAAATGTTTACGGAAAGCCTGGGCAACAGGCCTTCTCCACTGTTTGTCCCCATCGACGGACACCAGCTACGAACCTAAGAAGAGCCCTGCTGGATCAGATGAAGAGTCCATCTAGTCCAGCATTCTGTTCACACAATAGGCAACCAGATGCCCAACAGAAACCCCCAGGGAGGACATGAGTGTAACAGCGCCCTCCTGCCCATGTTCCCCAACAACTGGTGTACAAAGGCATACTGCTTCTGATAATGGGGGTAGCACATAGACATGAGGACTAGTAGCCCTTGATAGCCTTCTCCAGGAATTTGTCCACTCCCCTTGTAAAGCCATCCAAATTGGTGGCCATCACCACATCTTGTGGACGTGAATTCCATAGTTCAGACATACTGCCTCCAGAAACAGGGCAAGAGAAAATACAGATCTGCTGTCTGTGAATTTGTTTATCCCTCTTTTAAGCCATTTGAGCCAGCGTCTATAAGCACATCAATGTGGTTTCCATTCTGGAACAGGCACCCAAATTTTCCCAGGAACGTTATATTGAGTCAGTCGGGTGAATCATTCCCTCCAGACAAACAAGACAGGTCCCTTCCAGACTGGAAATGGGGATGATGACACCATTTGAGACCGTTGCCTTCTTGGGTCTCATTAGAGAGAACACCAAATCATGGATTAAGTGGGATAACTGGAGGGTGTGTCATGGTGCTGACAGCTATATCCTGGGAAGGATAAACAAACATAGAGGTTGTAGACCAACCGGAGTATCTGGGATTAGTGCTTTAAGTAGCAACTATGCCGCTGTTAAGTTCTTTTCCCCATCCCCCCCCCTTTTACTTCAATGCCCTATCAAAGGAAGTGGCCACCAGTGAAGCTGGGGCACCCATAGGGCAAATGGAGCATTTGGTTTCAGTGCAGCCTTTTCCCAGGGACCGGCATCACAACAACGGCTCCTGGTTATCACCACGCCAGCACACTCACTGTTGAAGCCTAGAGTGGGTCTGTCTCCTGTTACAGAGGACAGTCCTCTCTTTGAAGGGCTGCTAGAGGACCGTCCTCCATTTTGAAAGTGTCCTCTATCTGAAGGGTGGTCCAGTCCAAGTCCAGAAAAAAAATCACTAAAGAACTAGCTTTACTAAAGAAGGGAGAGGTGGGTCTTGAAGGTGTCCCATCAACCTTTAGCACCCAGACAAGACTGAGCAAGGTGCCCAGGTTAGCTGGTCATAGTCTTCCATGCTGTGGTCTACTTATTTTCATTCAAATTTTAATAATTATTTCTAAATTTGCATCTTTATATATAAATTAGCATATTATTTTTATTTATTCTTTATTACATTTCTATGCTGCCCCATAACCAAAGCTCTCTGGGTGGTTTACAAAAAGGTTAAAACATTAAAAATCAATATACAAAAATTCAAACCATAAAAATATAAAACAGACGGCATACACAAAGGCACCATACATCTGAAAACAACTTTGAGCTGTCAGCCAAACTTAAAAATAGATCCGGGATCGATTAAAAACTCAACATATGCTGCTGAATGCCTGGAAAAAGAGAAAATTCTTGACCTGGCACTGAAAAGATAACAATGTGGGCGGCAGGCGGATCTCGTTGGGGAGATCATTCCACAATTGGGGGGCCACCACTGAGAAGACTGTTTCTTGTTGCTGTTATCCAAATTGGTGCCTTCTTTTTGGTTGGAGTCCTTTTTTTTTTTTTTGGCGGGGCAGGGCGGGCGGTAATTCTCAAATGGCCACCTTAGCCTTTGCCCTAGAAAGGATTGCATAGCGTGTATACTGGTCCCCCTATTCAAGAAATCTCCGTCTTTAATAGAGAAGGGTTGATGTAGCATAGGGCCTAAATAACTGCTTTGTGAATCAGAAAGCCCCAGGTTTGAATCTCGTTGCTGGCATGGGCTCACTAGTGCTAGTGCGGTGCAGTGGTTAGAGCAGCATTCCCCAGCCTGGTGCCCCCCAAAGAGGACGTGGACTGCAACTTTACCATGACCAATCCGGAGGAGACCAAGTTTGGGAAGGCTGGGTTTGAGAAGTAGCACAGAGCTAGGAAGATCCAGGATTAGGGTGGCCTCTTATGAATCACCAAAAGAGGACACCATTTTTCATAAAATTAGCATATGTTAATTTATATGTACAGATGCCAATTTAGAAGTGATTATTATAATTTAAATAGAATAATAGTTATAATTATTAGAATTTATTATACTTTACCATAGAAATAGAAATCTCACCTGTGTGTGGAAGACAGTGCTGGGATGAGCTGTGTGCCTCGCTCAGCCTGACCTCGAGGGACTGACTGTTGATGGGCCAAAGTTCTTACGCTTCATTATCTTTAAACTGGACTTGGACTGGACAGTCCTTCAAGTAGAGAATACTTCAAATAGAGGATGGACCTCTGGCAGCCCTTCAAATAGAGGACTGTCCTTTGTAAAAGAGGACATGAAGCTACCCAAGATGGCATTTACCGCTCATAGTCAGAAAGGGCTATAACTCATTGGTAAAGCACATGAGTTGCATGAAGACCGTCCCAACTTCAACCTTCTGGCATTTCCAGTTTTGGTTGGGAAAATATCTTTACAACCCGGAGGGCTGCTCCCAATCCGTGGGCTGTGGGCTCTCCCACACTAGAGGCATTCAAGAGGCAGCTGGACAACCATCTGTCAGGGATGCTTTAGGGTGGATTCCTGCACTTAGCAGGGGGTTGGACTCGATGGCCTTGTAGGCCCCTTCCAACTCTGCTATTCTATGATTCTATGAGTGTAGATAACACTGGAGTAGATGGACTAATGGTTTAACAGCATCATATGTTCCCAGTGTTCCATCCAATGAGGTGCTCGAGTTTCCACTTTTACAAAATTGGACTTCTTCTTCTTCTCCTCCCATCCTCTGCATCCCTTTGGCCATTTCCCCAATCCTGCTCTGTATGGTTACCTAGCTCTCTGGGAGCAGATTTGTGGGCACACGGGGGGCAGGAGCTGCACGGAGGAGTGGAGTCTGTTCCAGGGTTGGATGGACACAGATGGTTACAGACCCAATGTGGTGCAGTGGCTAAAGTTTCGGACTGGCAATCAGGAGATCCAGGTTCTAGTCCCTACTCGGCCATGGAAACCCACTGGGTGACTTTGGGTCAGTCACAGACTCTCAGCCCAGCCTACCTCACAGGGTTGTTGTTGTGAGGAGAAAATGGAGAGGAGGAGGGTTATGTACGCCGCCTTGGGTTCCTTGGAGGGAAAAGGAGGGATATAAATGCAGTGATAAATAAAATAAAATAATACAAGCCCTAGTTTGTAAGTTCTTGTATTAAAAAGCGTTTACGTGGGGGTCATTCCATGGAGCTGGTTGGTGGGAGATTCAGGACAAATAAAAGGAAGGACTTCTTCACTCAGCGCATAGTTAAATTATGGGATTCACTACCACAAGATGTAGTGATGGCTACTACTTTGGATGGCGTTAAAAGAGGAGTGGACAAATTCAGGGAGGATATGAATCCTGATGGCTATGTGCTGCCTCCAGGATCGGAGGCAGATTGCTGGAGAACATGGGCAGGAGGGTGGTGTTGCACTTGTGTCCTGCTTGTGGGTTTCTGGTCGACAGCTGGTCGGCCACTGTGTGAACAGAATGCTGGACTAGATGGACCTTTGGTCTTATAGAATCATAGAACAGCAGAGTTGGAGGGGGCCTACAAGGCCATCGACTCCAACCCCCGGCTCAATGCAGGAATCCACCCTAAAGCATCCCTGACAGATGGTTGTCCAACTGCCTCTTGAATGACTCTAGTGTGGGAGAGCCCACAACCTCCCTAGGTAACTGATTCCATTGTCGTACTGCTCTAACAGTCAGGAAGTTTTTCCTGATGTCCACCTGGAATCTGGCGTCCTTTAACTTGAGCCCGTTATTCCGTGTCCTGCACTCTGGGAAAATCAAGAAGAGATCCTGGCCCTCCTCTGTGTGACAACCCTTTAAGTATTTGAAGAGTGTTATCATGTCTCCCCTCAATCTTCTCCAGGCTAAACATGCCCAGTTCTTTCAGTCTCTCTTCATAGGGCTTTGTTTCCAGACCCCTGATCATCCTGGTTGCCCTCCTCTGAACACGCTCCAGCATGTTGATCCAGCATGGCTCTTCTTATGTTCTCCCCCCCCCCTAAAATTGGATCTTTGATTTAATAGATCAAAAGGTTTTTATCTGAGCAGTCTAACTCATTAATCTAGTAAATGCTGCAGGCCTTGTGAGGTGGACAAGTAACTGGAGCTTCAGCAGCAGGAGGGAAGTGAAGGAGAGGAGGAAGGCCACAGCAATGGAGCCTAATTTTGAATGGAGGGACAAGTGTGGAGAAGGGAGAGGAAGCCATACCTCGGTAGTTGTACCCTTGCTTTGCACACGGAAGATCCCAAGGTTCAATTCTTGGTGTTTTGAAAGATCAGGTAGCAGGTGATGGGGAAAAGAACGTCATGGCCATGGCTGAGAACATGGGGAACTATTGTTAGTCAGAGTAAGCAATACTGGACTAGATAGAACAAAGGTTTGACCTGATAATGAGATGACAGGTGTGACATGAAGTGTCATCACACAGGGGGAAATCGCATTTGCTTACTGTCGCTTCTCCGCCCGTGTGTTTGTCCCTCATTACTTCCTCTTTTGAAAGAGGAAGTAAACAATGTGCACGTGGCCCATTCAGGGGTCCGTTTTGATGGTGCTGCTTCTCCTTCACACAGCAGGAGATAGTGGCAACATCCATTTCAAAAAATCGGACATATTGGGGTGGTTTTTGGCGCATCTAGTAGGCTAGAAGGGGTGGGAGGCAGATGACACCATGAGTGCCCAGAAATGAGCGTGCAATAAAACGCTCATCTGACGGAGCTCATGGTGATGAGCAGGGATATGAAGCAGGAATGTCCTAAGGTGTTGGGCCTATCACCTTTTCCTCACATCTCATTTCCCTCCTTTCAATTCTTTTCATCCCGCAGCCATCTCTGAACCTAGGCTGGCGATCTTTTTGCCCTCAGGATAACTGCGATCACGTGCGCTCCCAAACAGCCTTTCAGGAAAGGGGCAGTGTCTCTTTCAACATGAACCATGACAACTCAAGTATGTACTGGCGCTTGCTTTGTGGGGGCTGGGAAGTCCTTTGACCTCCAAGCCAAGTGGGAGGAGTTTTTTTTAGGGCAGGTGGGGGAAGGTGTGGCCCTCCAGATCCATCAGCCCTAGCCAGGACAGCCAGTGGGGAGGGATGAAAGGAGTTGTAGTCTCTGGCGTTACCCACATTTCTATTCTCTTAGGTATGTCTGTGTGAGTATGTTTAGAGAGTGCAGAACGTTGGACTGAGTGGGTGTGGCTGGTGATGCTGTGGAAAGTAGGGGAGAAGTAGATATATGGGGGAGCTGAGTGGTTTGAGGGGTTCGGTGGGTGATTGGGTTTAGAGGGCAGATGTGTTTAGATTTGTGATTTCTTGTCAGGAGTTGTGTGAGGAGTGAGTGAAAATAAGATCATAAGGACTAAGGATTGTTATTATTAGATTTATTTCTACCAGAATTATTAAGAATAGGCAGGATTGGAATAAAATTCAAAGGAACTAAGAACTGTAAACTACAATAAACATTTTCTTTATTTTGCTACCGCAAAACCACGTGTCAGTTTGGCTGTGTCCCCTGCTCTATTGGTTCATAAATAAACACGTTACATTAAACCTTCAGCCTGCTATATTCACAGAAAAGCCTTTTCCAAAGCTCCTTACCTTTCCCCTCTGCTATAAGGGAAAGGTTATACTTTTCTTTTTACCCCTTCCTCGGGTATTTAAGTGGTGGTGCTTAGCCTGAGGGAGGTGTGCGCGTCAAGGCCTTGTGTGTGAAGTGGTGGCGTCGCATAGTCCAACAGCATCTTGAGGGCGACATGCCCCCAACATGTTTTGGGGCGTTCGTAAATTTGTAGGATTTTATGCTGTGTCTTCACTCTGATTGGGTTAAGAACATAAGAACTGCCATGTTGGATCAGGCCAAGGGTCCATCTAGTCCAGCATTCTGTTCACACAGTGGCCAACCAGCTGCCTGTGGGAAACCCATAAGTAGGACATAATGAAATTTCTCCTCCTCCCTCCCAATCCCCTTTCCTTTTGTGTCATGTCTTTTAGATTGTAAGCCTGTGGGCAGGGACTGTCAAGAAATACTTTTGTAAGCCGCCGTGAGAGCCTTTTTTGGCTGAATGGCGGCATAAAAATGCTTAAATAAATAAATAAATAAATAAGCATTGAACAGGGGGTTGGACTCAATATTTATTTATTTATTTATTGCATTTCTATACCGCCCAATAGCCGGAGCTCTCCGGGCGGTTCACAAAATTTAAAACCATTCAAAGTATAAAACAACAGTATAAAACCATAATATAAAATACAATATAAAAGCGCAACCAGATAAAAACAGCAGCAATGCAAAATTAGAAATTTAAAACACCAAGTTAAAATTTATTTATAGACTGTTAAAATGCTGGGAGAATAAAAAGGTCTTATGGGCCCCTTCCAATTCTACTATTCTATGATTCTATGATCCCCTACCTTCAGAGGAGCCAATATACAGAGGCATATTGGCTCAAAAACCTGAAGCAATATATAGCCATCATGACTAGTGGCATTTTAAAGTTTCATAATCAACATTCCGGGTGTTTCCAGAGGAGGATTTTTAGGGTGCAATCACCCTGCCTCATTCACAGATACAGCTGTGAGACCAAGAGGAGTTGAAGCTACATCTGGAGGGCGCCAGGTTGGGGAAGGCATTTGCAGATGCACAAACTACACATAATCGAGGGATGGGATCTCCCCTCCCTTCCTCTCCTGTTACATTAACTTTAAAATTATAAGGGCAAAGCAGGCAATAATGCTGGCGGGTTGTAGAGATGAATTCTGAATATGTAGGCAAGAGATTATTCCATCCAACACTGGATGTCACCGTTGTACTACACAAATATCTCTGAAATTCAACATTAGAGTGGCGTAGGAGGCTGGGAGGCTCCCATTCCCTTCTAGCGAGTGATATAGAGCGCTCTCTGTTTTTCTGTCTTGCAGCCAAGGAAATATTATTGTCTCCCGACGGCTGCAGATATCAGCCCCAAATTAATATTTCAGCTCTTATATGGACAGGCTTCATTTCGTAGGTTCTGTTATACGGGCAGGCTTCATTTCGTAGGTGCTGCCATGGGTCATATTGGATGCTACTTTTATGTCTTCAGATTGCAGAAACTTACGCTCATTTCAACATGAAATTTTATATTCATGTTGAAATGAGCATAATCCATGCAGCCAAAACGATTTCCTGGAAAATACTGACTCTGCCACACATCTGTATTGGTTTGGGACCTTGCTTCTCCTCTTCTTCTTCGCTCCTCTTTGCCCTCTCCCTCATTTGCCCTCACTGCCTTTTAAAATGTCTTGGCCATGGCAACCCACATGTTGTTTACTGGTATCCATGCTATCACAACCTCTGGAGCTTCAACATGACATTTTCCAGCATCACCAGACAAATGGTACCAGATTGCCAGGCTAAGAAATTATATAAAAGAGTAGTTCGCAGGGAATCGTTGTTTTTTAAATCTGTGTCTTGCAAAGAGGTTTGCTGGTGGACGTTGGTGGTCTGGGGTGGGTGGGTCACCAGACATGATTTAAGCACTCCAGCCTTGCTGTTTTATCCTGGAAAAGAGCTGATGAACTCAAGATGATGCTTCTTGTTACACTGAAAGATCCCATCAGAACATAAGGAGAGCCAGTGTGATGTGAGTGTTGGGCTGCAGCTTGGGAGATCCGGGTTCTAGTCCCCACTCGGCCATGAATCTCAGTGGGTGATTTTGGGCCGGTCTCTGACTCTCAGCCTAACCTACCTCACAGGGTTGTTGTGACGATAAAATGGAGAAGAGGAGGATCGTGTAAGCTGCCTTGGAAGGGGAAAAAAGGCAGGATATAAATGTAATAAGGAAGGGGCGAATATTTTAGGTCTGTAATGGGCCTAAACCATTTAAGTTTGTATAGGACAAAGCAACCGGAGGTCTGGGAGTCAGCAGTGAAACTGTTTCATGCTGGTGCATGATGACTGGTGCGTGATTCATGACTCACCTTCATCATGATATGCTAGGGTGACCATATGGAAAGGAGGACAGGGCTCCTGTATCTTTAACAGCTGTATTGAAAAGGGAATTTCAGCAGGTGTCATTTGTATGAATACAGCACCTGGTGAAATTCCCTCTTTATCCCAACAGTTAAAGCTGCAGGAGCTATACTAGAGTGACCAGATACAAAAGAGGGCAGGGCTCCTGAAGCTTTAACTGTTGGGATAAAGAGGGAATTTCACCAGGTGCTGCGTGCATACAAATGACACCTGCTGTAATTCCATTTTCAATACAATTGTTAAAGATACAGGATCCCTGTCCTCCTTTTCATATGGTCACTCTATGATATGCTATGAAGCATCCCAAACCTCCATGCTATGATGTGCATTTGATCATCATGCCCACTGGTTAGAGACTGAGCCTTTGCCATGTGTATAAGACCATTTAACCTACACTTGTGGCCCTTGGATGTAGATCGCCCCAAAGCCTGGATAATGACTACAACTCTAGTGGTGACACAACACATCTTGAAAGAGGACAGAGGGACGAAGGGGGATTTTCTCGTGTATGGATCCACTACATCGGAGATTATTGAAGAAACTGAATATATAAATAAGGTATGTCATTTCTCCATGAGCGTATGAAGGGGCTTTATATGGAGTTGGACCACTGGCCCATCTAGCCCAGTATGGACTACTCTAGGGTGACCATATGAAAAAGAGGACAGGCTCCTGCAGCTTTAACGGTTGTGGTGAAGAGGGAATTTCACCAGGTGCTGCATGCATACAAAAGACAACTACTGAAATTCCCTTTTCTATGCAATTGTTAAAGATACAGGAGCCCAGTCCTCCTTTCCATATGGTCACCCTAGACTATTCTGACTGGGAGAGACCAAGATCTCAGCAGAAGGTCTCTCCCAGCCCAGGCATGCAGTATGGTCAAACCTTATAGAGCTGGAAAAAGTGCAGAAAAGGGCAACTAAAATGATTAAGGGACTGGAGCATCTCCCCTATGAGGGAAGGTTACATCAGCTGGGATTGTTTCGCTTGGAGAAGAGGAGGCTGAGGGGAGACATGATAGAGGTGTACAAAATTATGCATGGTGCGGACAATGTGGACAGGGAGACATTTTTCTCCCTCTCTCAAAATACTAGAACCGGGGTCATCCCATGAAGCTGATTTTGGGAGATTCAGGACAAATAAAAGGAAGTACTTCTTCACACAGTGCATAGTTAAATTATGGAACTCCCTACCACAAGATGTAGTGATTGCCACCAATTTGGATGGCTTTAAAAGGGGGTTGGATAAGTTCCTGGAGGCAAAGGATATCAATGGCTACAAGCCCTGATGGTTGTGTGCTATCTCCATTATTCGAGGCAGTAAGCCTGTGTGCACCAATTGCTGGGGAACATGGGTGGGAGGGTGCACTTGCACCATGTCCTACTTGTTCATCCCTGGCCGATGGCTGGTTGGCCACTATGTGAACAGAGTGTTAGACTAGATGGACCCTTGTTCTGATCCAGCATGGAACTTCTTATGTTGTTATGTTCTAGAGCATAAGAATATAAGAAGATCCCTACTGGATCAGACCAAGGGTCCATGTAGTCCAACACTTTGTTCACACAGTGGCCAACCAGCCATCGGCCAGGGATGAACAAGCAGGACATGATGCAACTGCACCCTCCCACCCATGTTCCCCAGCAACTGGTGCCCACAGGCTTACTGCCTCAGCTACTGGAGGTAGCACGTAGACATCAGTACTTCCAACAATTTGTCCAATCCCCTTTTAAAGCCATCCAAGTTGGGGGGCCATCGCTACATCTTCTGTTAGTGAATGCTATAGTTTATACACTGTATGAAGAAATCTTTCCTTTTAACTGCCCTGAATCTCCCACCATTTAGCTTCAAGGGATGACCTGGGCTTCTGGTATTATGGGAGAGGGAGAAAGACTGAACTATGGCATATATCTATATGGATGAATGGACGGTTGGATCTTCACATATTACTTTTTCTTTTTTAAAAAGTTGTCACATTTGAAGATTTAACATTTGAGTTATTTTCAGGTAGATGTTTGAAAACATCTGTATCTTGGCAGAAGCCATGGTTAGTTGTCGAACGTACACAGCGATAAACCTTGGATTTCCATTTTGTTGTGTCATGTGTAAAATATTCTGATATATGACAGAATCCTGCTCAGCTCAAGCAGAAATAATTTAAAGAGCCATGTCAAAATGTTGACGCTGCAGTACATCTGTCTTTAGCGGATAAAGTTTGTGGCTCATTCACCAAATACAGCTGTTAACAACTTATGAATTAGTTTTCCAGTAAAATGCATAGAATGCCAGAATTCTGAATTCCATTTTCAATTGCACTTCAAAATTGTCAACAAAAAAAACCCCTGTTATGTAGAAATTGAAATTTCCAGAAATATAACAGCCACATTTAATACAACATATGGTGTTTGGTGAATCACATTTGTATATCTGGCTTAGATTTACAAGCATAGAATATCACGGATATGTTGATTTTTCCATTTCCTCCTGCAGATTAGATCCACCCTAGCAAAGGTTCAACCCCTGCCGAGTAAACGTGGCTTGAGTCATGGGGTTCCAGATTGCCTGTCGCTGGATTCAAAGGTATGGATGGATATTTTTGTGCTGAAAATACGCGTTGTAATGGCCAAGCTGTATCTGTCATGCATTGCAGTAAGACAGCCTTCCCCAACATGGCGCCCACCAGCTGTGTTGGACTACACTTCCCATCATTCCCAGCCAGCATGGGAGAGTGCTGTAAGCTAACCAACAACCAAATCATGGTCTCAACTTTAGCTTTCTTAAAAGCAGTAACTAAGAGCAGTAGCAATAACTACCTACCGTCCACAATTTAAGCACTGCCTTGAATTATGCATGTTTTGTTATGCTGATGAAACAGCAGGGCTCACCATTTCCCCTGGAAAGCAGGCTGCAGGGTCATGCTGCTTGCTAACTAGAGGTTTGCAGGCCTCTCTGAACACAGAGAGAGTTCAGTGTTCCTAAAGAACGTTAAGGAACTGTGCTTGGCTTTTAGTTGTCTGATGCCACCAATTTGCAAAGCTCGGCAGAAAGAGTTTGCTGCCCAGTGCAGTGTTCCAAGTGCTAATTAATCTTGTAGGCAGAGAATATTGTCCCAGGGGAATCAAAAGCTGTTATTTATCAGGTCTGTTGTGCTAATGCTTTCAAATATGAAAGCCCCAGGGAGCTGAGCAAATAGAACATGATAGTTTATTGCCATGGGCTGAGAGAGGGGGAAAAAATGTTTTGGCTTAGAATCTTAAGCACTCTTGGGTCTCAGTTCAATGTGGGGCCAGAGCTGTTGGCTTGCAGAATTCATCTGGGCAACTCAAACGACACCTGCCTGCCGGCAGCTGCTTGTAACATTGCCACCATAATTGGAACCAAGGAAGATGCTGTATATATCAGGTCAGATTGTTTCTCTATCTAGTCCAGGGTAGAGAACCGCTTTTCCTTCCAAGGAATCCCATTTCCTTGGGAACAGTCTTTCGGGGGCTGTTTGCCTGTGGTGGATGGGGACAGAGTCAGAGCTCCATCACACCAGTGATTTAGTGCACTCTCGCCATGCCTGGTGTGCGGATTTGCAGCACGGTACTCACATGACACCGTGCCTGTCCTGCTGACACCCTGTCTCTTCTCCAGCCTTTTCCATCTTTTCCTAGAACACCTAAAGTCTGGATTATTTCCCCCAAGCGCGTTTTCCTTTGTTGGGTGTGTGTGCTGTGATGGTAGCATTGCTGTTGGCTTGAATGGATTGCATCAGGTCCTGGCAGGGAAGAGAGATCTCTCCCAGCAGCTGGCTCCAAGCCTCAATATAAAACCCCAACCTTGCATCCCAGGCTCAAAAGCGTGTTTTTTTTTAAAAAATAATCATAATCATACAATGCCCAAATCTCTGCAGAGACAGGATTGTACTCCCTCGATGCTCCCAAAGAGCCAGACTAAAGGGATGTTTCATTTTTGCTGGGCAGAAAGGCGGTCTGGTTGAAGTACTCATCTGACAGGACCTGCTTTGTTAAGAGGGGAAGGAGCAACCAATGAACTGGAGGGAGAAAGAGAAGGGGTGGGGTGGAGTGGAAGAGCAAACAAGCGAAAGAGCATTGGAGGTAAAAACGCAGAGGCAAAGCAGGGGAAAAAATTACGTGTGATGGAGCCCTCAGTTCACACAGTCTTCTTTCTCTTTCTCCCTGTCTCCCATTACCATCCATCCATTCACACATAAATCAATCCATTCACACACACAGCTATTAATCCATCATCCCTTCATTTTCTTTTTCTCTTCCCCTTTCTTTCGCTTTCTCTGTCCCTCCCCCCAGACCTCTTCATTCATTCATTCTTTCATTCATTCATTCTTTCATTCATTCATTCATTCACACACACCCTCATGCCCATGCATGTGCACACACCTTTCTAGTGCTTTTACTGCTTTTAAATTATATATTGTTTTAACTTGGTTCATGGTTTAATTTGTTTTTAACTGTGCATATTTATTGTTTTATATGGTATGCTTTTATCTGTATGCTGCCCTGATATTGGGCGGGATACAAATGTTTTAAATAAATAAATAAATAAATAGTGCCCCAGCCTAGCAGGCAAAGTTGCACTGGTACAGCCACCATTTGCTGGACTATCATTGACTTTAATTCAACAAAAGTGTGTGTGTGTGTGTGGAGTGAGGGTAGGCAACAAACTCCTCCCAAAGCTCCCGCCTTTGGAAAACAGCCCTAACACTTGCCAAATACACAGAAGGTTGAATCAGAGAATTATGGGCCTGTTCAGACAACATGCTAAGCTATGTTTAGGCCGCTAACCCTGTTACAAAAAATGGGTAGAGAGCATGTTTAAACCATGGTTATATATCAAGCATGGTTAGGAATGATTCACATGACACGCTAAGTCATGGTTCATATGGCACGCTAAGCCGTAATGGGCCTGTTCAGACAACACGCTAAGCCCTGGTTAGGCCGTAATTAACCCTTTTGCAGCAAATGGTTAGTGAGCATGTTCAAACTGTGGTTATATAGCCACATGATGAGAAATGGTTCACATCACACTATAAGTTATGGTTTACATGACACGCTAAGCCGTAATGTTTACATTAAAGTACTTAACCACTTTGTGTGTTGTCTGAACAGGGTCATTGTTTAGCTCAAAATGCTTAACCACCATGGCTTAGTGTGTCATCTGAACGGGGTCAACATGGTGTGTGTGTGTGTGTGTGTGCATCTGTGAAAGAGAAGACTGCACAATTGCAGCGCTGTGCGTGCCAGCTATATTTCCCAAATTACCGTTGCAGGCACGGCTTGTCGTGTCTTCTGAACATGGGCAGCAACCCTCAAACAACACATGGGCTATTGTTGGATTATTTGAGTGTTGCTACTGTCCCCCAACAAGCCGTCCTGCCCAGGTTCGGATTAGACGGCAAGACAAGCCAGTGAAGGTAATTTGAGAAATCTGGCCAGCCGTTGACCAGCTTGCATGGCGGATGAAATAAGCCTTCTCTGCAATCCAGGGAAAGGGAAAGAGGAAGGAGGGGGAGAGAGCGAGAGAGCAGTCAGTTCTGTTAGTTAGGACTGAATAACTAAAGCCATTGTTTATTGGGGATTAGATCACAGGTTTTTCTTTTTTAAAGAAACCTAGAGACATTTTGTCGATTGGAGCAATCTTAATTGCCAGCACAATATCTGAATTGGATCTTCCTGGGAAGAAAGTCAATGGGTTTATTATTCATTCCATCTTTCTCTGCTTCCATGCTGGTTCCTTGGAGGGTGGTCTCTTCCCCTCCCAGCAGGCAAGTGTGAAGTGAGCTGCTAGAGGAGGAAGAGAAGGAGGGACAGGGATCACTGGAGAAAAGTCTGGCATGGCCCAGGAGGGGGGTCTACCCAAAGGGGAGGTAGGACTGAGAAGGAGAGTCCATAGGACAGATGAGAAGGGGCTGTGGTGGGATCCAACCCCCACGCTGTCTGTCCCCTGTCCTTGATCTAGCCTGTTGTTGGGTTATTTGAGGGCTATTTCCCACTCCAGCGATCCATGCCGGCCAGGTTCGGATGACACGACAAACCGTGCCTGGGCGGGTGATTAGGCAAATGGTGCCTGGCATGCGGCACACC
Source organism: Elgaria multicarinata webbii (assembly GCF_023053635.1). Taxonomy (NCBI): domain Eukaryota; kingdom Metazoa; phylum Chordata; class Lepidosauria; order Squamata; family Anguidae; genus Elgaria; species Elgaria multicarinata. The sequence goes on from NC_086176.1 coordinate 105,274,623, forward strand.
TTAAACAAGCTATCATGACTATACAAAACTGGCCTATTGTCTACTCTGGCTGGTAGCAGATCTTCAGCATCTTAGGCAGAAGACCTTGCTACCTTACCCTTTTTACGGAGATGCCAGGGATTTGATCCTTGGACTTTTTGTGTGCAAAGTATGTCCTCTACCACTATGCCAATGTTGATCAGAGTTGCTTACAAAATTTTCCCCACTCAATTATACTCCCTGTTTTTTGAGGTTCTGAAAGACCTCCTTTTGTTTCTGGACTGACATTGGCACATTAGGAATCAGCCCTTTGTCCATTTTTGAAATTCCATGTGTTGTCCGGACCCTAGCACATATGCCATTCTGCCACAGTTCTCAGTTCGCTTTTTTGCCCCTTTACAGGTTACCAATGCACTCAAAGCATACATGCTCAGTGATTAAATTGCAGCATGGAAATTAATTGTGATGTGATTGTGCAATTGCATCAAGTGTCCATTTGTGTGTGTGCTAATTTAACCAATCTCTGCATGTGCTTATGCACATCTGTAACCTGTGAGTATAAAAAGATCTGAGCTGAAAACCACAGCAAACAATGCATGTCCTCGTCCTGAAAATCAATTCAACAGGCAGATGGAGTGAAAGATGGGGGCAGTTAGCCCATAGAACAATAACAGAATGGGGTGAATCAGCTCATCTTTAATGTGATTTTGTATTAGCCACATTTCCAAGAACCTGGATTGGAAGCCGATAAAGAGGCCTTAGCCTCCAGCTGCAAGGAGACCATGGAAAAGATGAAAAACACAGAAGAAGAACTGTCACGGGTGAATAAAGAAAACGAAAGGTTAAAGATCAAGGTATGTCCATATTTCTGTAATGTAAAAGAAATATTTCTGAAACTACACAGAAAATCCATTTGCATTTCAGATTAATTCTGTTAAAAAAATGTGACTCTGAATTGGTTTTGAAACTGGCCTGGAATACTCAAATAGCTGAAGGTAAAACAGTACCTGGACTTTACCAACTCCAATCTGCAGCTGGAGAGGCCTCATGATTGAACGCTCTTCCATATATAATGAGCTTCTTGCTTATATAAAAAAGAAAGCTTTGAGGAAGAAGAGTGGTAGGCAAGCCTTCTACCTCTTAAGTTAGTTTTGTACATGTTGGGATATCTTTGTTTTTCACGAGGAAGCATTCAATCATGTGATTTCCCTCCCTCTTGCACTGTGCTTTGGTACAATCCAGGAAAAGTGCCTCATCTGCTGTTGGTGTAAAGTAGACCTGAGTCTATAGTATGGAAGGTTCTAGAATCGTATGGGTTGCCGATGTGGAGCATTTGCTTGAACTATGTTAAAACAAAAGATTAGGGTGGGGTTTAATGTACATGTTTGCAACTTATTAGACCAACCCTTCCCAACTGAGTGCGCTCCAGATGTTTTGGCCTACTACTCCCATAATCCCCTTCAGCATAGCTGTTGGCCACTTCTAGTTTCAGAGTAAAGAGGATAAGCACTTTGTGGTTGCTAGGCAATAGCTGGAGGCAATCCCACAAGACTCAATCCCCATCGAGTCCAACCCCCGGCTCAATGCAGGAATCCACCCTAAAGCATCCCTGACAGATGGCTGTCTAGCTGCCTCTTGAATGCCTCTAGTGTGGGAGAGCCCACGACCTCCCTAAGTAACTGGTTCCATTGTAATACTGCTCTAATAGTCTGGAAGTTTTTCCTGATGTCCAGCTGGAATCGAGCTTCCTTTAACTTGAGCTAATTATTCCGTGTCCTGCACTCTGGGAGAATCAAGAAGAGATCCTGGCCCTCCTCTGTATGACAACCTTTCAAGTATTTGAAGAGTGCTATCATGTCTCCCCCTCAATCTTCTCTTCTCCAGGCTAAGCATGCCCAGTTCTTTCAGTCTCTCTTCATAGTATATCTCTGACGCATATCTCGAGGGCAGTCTGTATGGACGTACATGCACAGTGCACATACGTAGATGCACATACATGCAGTCATTAGGATTGTGTTAAAAGGGAGTTTCAGTCATTCTAAGTATGTATGTGTGGACTCTCCTCCCCTGGACTCTCTTCCTCTTTGGCTGCCACCTGGTGGTGCCAGTCAACTATTACAGCAGGTGTAGGCTGCAGCTGCTAATAATACCTGAATGCTAAAGAGAGATAGCAAAGCATTTGCTAAATATCTCAATGCTTCTTTTCCCTTGAAATTAAAATTACTTAGTAATTGGTAAACCTCCCTCTTGGTTTGCTCCGGAATTTGGCTCCGCACGTGGAGCTATTTTACAAAAAATAAAAATAAACTTCGTTTGTTCTGAGCTTAAGAACGTAAGAAGAGCCGTGCTGCGTCAGACAAGGGTCCATCCCATCCAGCATCCTGTTCACGGAGTGGCCAACCAGCTGCCCTGTAGGAAACCCCTAAGTAGGACATAAGTATAACAGCACTTTCCTGCCCATGTTCCCCAACAACCTTCCAGGCCTCCAGAAAGTGTGCATTTCCCCCAGCACACCATTAGCATGGCCGGGGGAATTGAGCACGTTCTGAAGGCCCTGGAAAGCGCGCTTTGCCTCCCCCGCCAATTGTGGCCTTTAAGGCCCTCTTAAAATCCTGGATTAAGAGGGCCTTTAAGGCCAAGTTTGGTGCAATGGGGGAAGGGAGGCAAAGCACGTTTTCTGGGGTCTCCGGAAAGTGAGCAATTCCCCCTGTTCTGCCCTTTGTCCTTTCCCCCTGCTGCGGCCGCCATTAACACAGCAGGGGAAATTGCCTGGTTTATCCTTCCACTACCTCCAATCAGCATGGGTGGGGAAAATGCAATTTCCCCACCCTTGAGAAGTCGTTCCCCCCCCACCCCACTGATGGGGGCCCTAAGGGCACTGTTAATAGGGTGTTTAAGGCCTCCATTGGTGCAGGGGGGAGGAGGAGAGAAACTCAATTTCCCCAAGGCTGGGGAAATTATGTATTTCCCCCCACTGTGTTGATTAGTGGCCACTATAATGCAGTGAAGGAAAAGGACAAAGGGTGCAGGCAGATTTTTGCCCCAACGCTGGTTTTCATTGCCTAAGGTACCACACTTTTACCCTGAAATATTCAGAGTTCTAGCTAAGTTTTGGAAATGCGGAAAGCTGTTTGAGTTGTTTTTGCTTGACCTGATGTGCTGTCTGGCAATGGTTTCAATATTATGTTTTTGCTCGCCTTTCATACCTATTTGATGTATGTATCTACCTGTTTTAAATTGCTTTCACCCACCTTGGGGAAAAAAATTAAACACGCCATCCTTGCCCTCCGATTTGGGACTTTTCCAGCTGGAAGCTTCAAGAGCAGCAGGGGCAGAGGGCGTGAAACACGGGGCACAGAAACTGCAGGAGGATTTCTCCAAGCGCTCTGAGGATCTCAGGAAAAGGCACGAAGGGACCATCCATATAATGAAGGTAAATGACTTTGAAGGGGGAGTCTTGTACGGAAGTCTCTGGTCAGTAGCAACTCCTGGCTACTTTGAATAGGTGGTAGAAGATGCAGATCTAGGGACAGTTGAAGGTTTTGTTGGGTCCATATTTTGAAGTGGGCCAATCTGAACTGCACCTTCCAGAGGCAGACAGCTCCTGGCCTGCCGGCTGTGTTCTGCCATTGGTAGGGCTGAAAATGGGGAGGTCTGAGTGGGGAAGGGAGTCATGGGTGGCCAGGGAGGCATGGGATCCTGAGTTCCCCTTGTTCCCCTGCCCCCAAGCAAAGCCAAAAGTGACACCAGTTTGAGAGCTGATAAAGGAACTTCCTTCCCATTGCAGGCCATGTGTGTGTGTGTGTGAATAAAACCTCTCTGCCTTCTACCCTGGCCGATGGGAGCCACAAGACTTAGGAAGTGGCAGTTCATCCACCATGGAACTCCCCCACTCCACACACACACACACCACATTAGGAATGCTCCGTAACAGTGCAGAAGAGGGACATCTGAATGCATTATTATTATTATTATTATTATTATTATTATTATTATTATTATTATTAGTATCCCGCCTTTTGCCCAATACTGGGCCTCAATACTGTAGCGCTTTTCCTAGGACAAAAGGCTGAAGGATTTGGGGCTTTTAGTTTAGAAGAAAAATGACTATGAGGGGGACATAATAGAGGGGTGTACAATTATGTATGGCTTGGACAGAGTAGGAAGGGAGAAGTTTCTCTCCCTCTCCCATAATAAGAGAACTCAGAGCCATTTGATTGGCAGAGCTTCAGGACTGACCTGAGGAAGACCTTCTTCGGACAATGGATGATGAACTCATGGAATCCGCCGGCACACGCTGTGAGGCTGACAACTAGCTTAAGGCTGGCCTGTACGTGCAGCAGATACAACCCAAGGGCAAACTAGACAAGATGTTGATGATTTGAATAGTAGCCAAAGGTGGCTTCTCTTAAAATGCAAATCACACCTTCAGAGAAGGGATTTTTTGACAGTACCATGTCCTGGACCCCTTGAGCAACTCTTAAAGGATCTCTTGCCTCCTTAAGAGTCCCACCTTCCTTCTTTTACCTTTCCCTTCCCAGTAACGTGGGGTTTAGGCTGTAGACGTGGGGTGATTGGAACATCAGACACTTTAGGTTTAACACAGCAGTTTACTGATATATTCAAATGAGCAAATTACAATTAAACGTATTTAGTCAATAGAGCTGTGGCAGGGTCTTGCGATTTACTGTTTTACTCTGTACAGCACCATGTACATTGATGGTGCTATATAAATAAATAAATAATAATAAGAATAATAAGAATAATAAGAATAAGAATAAGAATAAGAATAATACAAAAAGTATTACAAGAAAATCAAAGTTGCAGAAATGCAACTTCTTTTACCCTAAGCTTCACCTAGACTTCTTCAGGCTGCTTCTTTCTTCTCCTTCCTCATGCTCTGGTCTACCTGGCTATATAGAACTGACTGGGGACATTATGCCACTGAATTGCAGCCGTTGGGGAGGAGGTGTTGCCATCATGTCCTGCTTGGGGGCGTTTCAGAGGTACCAGGTTGGCCACTGTGTGAACAGAATGCTGGACTAGAGGGACTTTTGGTCAGATCCAGCAGGGCTCTTCTGATGTTCTCCAAACATATGCCTTTCACCTGGGTGCGAACCCAGCTCCAGTGGCGAGATAGCCCAGGAAAGCAGCCACTTTGCAACCTTGAGCTGAGTAAACGGCTTAAGAATTTGCTGCTGCGGGAGATCAACCCTGTTTCTACATGTCCCTCAGCATTTCGATGTTCTCCTCCCCTTCATAGGCCCGCAAGCTCGAGCAAGAACAAAAATTAAAAGAAAGCACAGACAGTCTCAGCCAGCTGAACGTGCAACTGCAAGAAAGGTACGAGCGGATCGAAGAACTGGAGAAACGAGTGCAAAGGATGGAAGAGGTGAGCCTGGAGGGTCTGACACCGTTTCATCAGCCACCTGTGCAGGCCATCCATTCTGCAGGAACCCAGGGCAGGGGGCACACACACACACAGCAAATTTATTTATTTATTTATTTATCTATATATATAAAAGCCCAGAGGCCTCCTCCAAGCCACTTATGCAAATAGGAGAGAAGGCAGAGGCAGTGGATTGGCCTACTGGTTGGTGATGTCATCGCCAACCAGTAGGCCAATCCACTGCCTCTGCCTTCTCTCCTATTTGCATGTTCTCTCCTATTTGCACTTATAGGCCAATCCACTGCCTCTGCATTATCTCCTATTTGCATGTTTAAAAATTCTGAGCTCACAGGGCCTTCTATGGAAGTTCCAAGAAAAATAACTGCCATCTAGGGAAGTTCCAAGATAGAAGGCCAGAGGGCGCCTCCAAGCCACTTCTAGGTTTTGCCCTCTGGTGCCATCCAGCGACGTTTCTCAAAACTGTGGCCTTCTATGGAAGTTCCAAGTTCTGAAGAAAGATAACTGCCAGGAGCTTCCTGCCTAGCAGACAGGCCAAAACCCACTAAACTCCTCACCAGACTGCTCCTCTACACCTGTCGTATGACAGGCTTTTTTGCTAGTTTACAATATTTATCTACCGCTCTCCATTCAAAATTTTGGAGCGGTGTACAAGATAAAATAAAAACAGTGTACAAGATAAAATAAAATAGAAACAGAATCAAAACACGTTGAAATAAATTTTTTAAAAAAGGAAAATGCAAAGTGGCTGGTTATCAAGGGAAGGCTCTCTGGAACAACGGCGTTTTCAGGTGGCGCCAAAAGGAATGCAGAGTTGGCGCCTGCCTGTCCTCCAGAGGCAGGGAATTCCATAGGAGGGGGGCCACCACACTGAAGGCTCTTCCCCTGGTGGACTCCAATTGGAGGGTAGCTCTATGTGGAACCACCAGGAGCTTGTGGGGTGGGGTGGGGGCTGCCAAATATGTCACTGGCTGCCAAAGCTTCTAAAGATTCTTAGTTTTCATCTTTGAAAAAAACCCACATTAAAAACCCAAATTGAAGGGTGAAATCACAGAAGGCAAAGGAACATAGGAAGCCAGATTATACTGATTCAGACTCTTGGTCCATCTAGCCCAGTACTGCCCACACTGACTGGCAGCAGCGGCTCTCCAGGATTTCAGGCAGGATTTTCCCCTCGCCCTACCTGGAGAAGCCGAGGATCGACTTGAGACAATCCAGGTGGTTGTGACCAAATCCCATTTAAATCAATGGGACATAACGTAGTCAAGCTTAAGTTGCAGTTCATTGCTTTCAGAGGAGTTCACATTTTAGCTAAACGAATAGAACAAAAACCTCGACACCCCTTCTTCTAAGAAAAGTGTTTTTTGGAAGGGGGGGACTTGGGGCAAAGAAGCAGGGGAGGAGGTGCTTAACTCACATCCCGCCAACCACTTCACAGCTGCAGCCGTCCTCCCCCTCCTCAAAATGGCTTTCTTCCGTTGGAGGTGGGCAACCTTTCCAGATGTTTCAGCCTTCAGCTCCAGTCAGCTCTAGCCAGCATCACTGATGGATGAGGGATCATGGTAGTTGTAGGCCAAAACATCTGGAAAGCTCACAAGTTACCCTCCCTTGTTCTAGATGCATGTTTTCCTTGATCTGCAAGTGCCTAAGCGCTAAAGAAAAACACAGCCGTACATTCATGTTGCACATTACATGCTATAGCTGGCTTAATTGCACACATCGGGTTGGACATCTAGGACCTGGTGTGTGTGTGTGTGTGTGTTGTGTGTGTGTGTTACAAATCTGAAGATTTTTCTCAGCCCAGCTGCCTGTTGAGGATATTTATCAGCAGCAGTGGATATATGTTTTTCACCCCAGGAACAGAAAATCGCTGCTATTTGCAGGTTCTTTACATGGGAAAGGATTCTTGCATGGCCCTCTCTGAATGTGTGTGCAAGTAGATTAAGATCAGTAATGCTGCGTGACTGCGGAGACTGCGAATCTGATGTGGGTGCAAATAGGAACCATCTGATTTTCCAAAATTTCTTACTCCATTGGTAAACAGTAGAAGGATGCCAGTTGATTATGTTTTTGAAACAGTTTGCGTACAAACGCCCACAATTTTTTTTGTTTTTCTTTGTCATCGTTCGAGCGCACTGTTGAACTCTCTTGCAGAACCTTTCCAAGCATTTCTGGCTGATTCACCAGTGCTAGCACTTTCTTTGTAGTAAATAGGGATTAGCAACAAGAAGTTATTGCAGCGAACGTATTCCTTACACATCCAAGCATCCCCATCTGTTCTGTTATTAACTTGGAAGCCAAAAGGATCACATTCCATTGATAGAGTCCCAGCCAAAGAGTCAGACTGAGAAGCCTTTTGAACGTGAAACAATTAAAAATGTGCATTGCTTTGCTGTAGCCCTGACAAAGCTATGCTTTTGAGAACTTTAATACCATTTTCCCTTTTGAGCACTCTCATCCACAGGGTAAATCCAATGAATGATCTTCTACTGAAGCTTCAGTTTAGTAATCTCCCATCTGGGAAGTCACAAAGTGGGAGAATTTGGATGAACTTCCAAAATTTTTATTATTTTGTTTATTTATTATTGCATTTATATCCCGCCATTTTTCCTCCAAGGAACCCAAGGCAGCGTACATAATCCTCCTCCTCTCCATTTTATCCTCACAACAACAATCCTGTGAGGTAGGTTGGGCTGAGAGTCTGTGACTGGAAACCCCAGTGGGTTTCCATGGCCAAGTGGGGACTAGAACCCGGATCTCCCGACTCCCAGTCCAACAGTTTAGCCACTACACCACACTGGCTGGTAAGCTCATGATAATTAGGAATTATCATGAGCTTCCCAGACAGTGAATTATGGGGGCTGTAATCTCTTGTACACCCCAAAGCCATTCTATAACACTGACCCACTTCACACGATCATCATGGCTTAAACAAACCATGGTGGCTTGTTTATGCTGCTGTGCAAACCGGGCGTCATTTGCCTAATTACCTGCCCAGGGAATTTGTTGTGTCATATGAACTCGGGCAGCATGGCTTGTTTGAGAAGGAAACAACCCTCAAATAACCCATGTTCTGTTGTTCCCATGGTGATTGTGCGAACCAGGTGAATCCGTCTCTCAAGGAGTTCCATATCTTAACAGGAATAGAAATCAAAGCATTTCAGAAAATCAGAGTGTACGTATGTATGTGTATGAATGGGAGGGTGTATGTGTGAGGATGGTGTGTGTCTGTGTGTGAATACAACATGTATCTTTTATGTGTGAAAGTGTGTGTGAGAGAGTGCATATACGAACACTGGCTCCACTCAACCGCCTGATGTCCCAGGGTCAATTCAGCCTTTGGACTGAAAATGTTTCCACCTCTTAGCTAGAGGCATAGAGATAAAGAACCTTGCCCTTTGTTCTGTCCCGATCCAAAAAGTCAGAGCTGCATGAAAGTATGCCAAACAAAAATTAGAGTCATGGAAACTTTGCTATTTTCCCTTTCTTGGAAACTCTTGGCAGCTTTTTATTCCTCAAAAATGGGCACAGAGTATGTGATCCTTGTGACTTTGCTCTCTCCTAGGAGAAGAAAACGTTGAACGAAAAGAAACGATCTTTAAAAGAAAAGCTGCACCAGATGATGTCAAATGCAGAAGATACTAAAAGGTTTGCAAAAACGGCGCTCGGTTGAAAAAACAAAACAAAATAAAAATCAATAGAATTTAATGGGTTAGGGTGGATCCAGATTTAGTCATACCTAGAGTAGACCCATTGAAATGATTTGGACCTAAGTTAGTCATGATTGATATAAGTCCCACTGATTTCAATGGTTTTAGTCTAAGTATAATGAAATCTGGATGCAATCCTTAAACTTACACAATTTAGCCTCTTAAAAAAAAAAGTTTGTTCTATAACATTTCCAGTAGGGTGTCCAGATGTGATCTGATTTTAATAATACCACCCTCCCAGTAATTAAATAATGCTGCCTGATGCCTCTGGGATGAGCCACTGCCTGTTTCTTAAGTGGATGTCCTTAGGGCTGGTTCACAAATGAATTCCTCCCTCACTGCCCCAGACTATGGAAAGGACATGGATCAGTGGTGGAGCACCTGCTCTGCATGTAGAAGGTCTCAGGTTCAGTCCCCAGCTTCTTCAGGTAACGCTAGGAAAGAATCCTCCCTGAAACTCTGGGGAATTGCTGACGGACAGTGTCAACAATATTGGGCAAGATGGACCAGTGGTCTGACTCAGTAGAAGGCAGCTTCCTGTGTTCCTAATGTAGTAGAATGGAGCAGTGAATTTCCAGTCCAGATACACACTGCCTACATGTGCATCACATCATGTCACAGTGGAAGACACAGTGTGTCTTCCACAAAAGGGAAGGATGGGTTCTGCAGATGGGATGCAGTCTTGTGTTCATAATATATATGCTCAGATCCACATTGGCCCCTGCACTGCATGTAGAGCCGACTTGCTTCTGGCTTGTGTGAGCTTCCTCTTAAATCCATCTTCACATTCGTTCTGGTACAGTGTTGTTGGGACTGTACCAGTTCAGACTCCAAATTGGAGGAATGCAGATAGCACTGAAAACAGAACACGAGCACATCACGGGATTGAATCTTTCTCCCAATTCGTCTAAGGTGGGTTTTTTTAAAGTACAGTAAGCATTTTGGGCCTTAATCAGAGTAGACCTATTAAAATGAATGAGACCTAACTTAGTCATGATTAACCTAAATCCCATTGATTTCAACAGGGCTACACTAAGTGTGATTAAGTTTAGATCCAACCCCAAATATTAGTTTTACAAAAGGGAAACATTTAAACATACATACAATCTGAAGTGGTGCAGTCCACTATATCCCATAATTATTCTGAATGTGTGGGGTGACCAACATTTGATTACCTGGAGACAAGTGAGTGATCAATGGCTACCATAGAATCAGGTTTCTCCTCTGGCTGTGTTTGGACAAGATAATAGTCAATGGTGGGATAATAGTCAACTCCATGGTTGATTATTGAGGGGGTACTCCCCACACAACATGATTTTAAACAACTGTGGTGGAGATTGAGGCCAATGTCAAGTTGACTATTAGTCAAAGGTGTGTTTGATTGATAAATCCCCCACTCTCCACCACCCCCGCCCTGGTCCTCCTGCTGGGATCCCATCAGCTATTGCAAGTTCTGCTGCTTTCGTCACTCTTGCCAGGGGACTCTGTAGTCGCCAGAAATAACCAACTGTGTGCAGCAAAATAGTCAACAGTGCCGACACACGGCACGCTAACCAACGGTTGTTCAAATAATCAACTTTGCACAGCGTTGGTTATTTGCGTTGGTTGTTTTGGCGAAATAACCAACCATGGTGTGAAAAAGTTCCAACAGACAACACAATAACCCACCATTGACTATTTAACCCACCATTGACTATTTAACCCACCATTGGTTAGCGTGTCGTCTGAACCCAGTCAGTGTCTGCTTGATGCTGCTTGAATTACTGTCAAAAGGACAAAAGTGGCAAAGACCGTCAATGGTTGAATGAAGAGCTATTGCAGAATATTCCTTCAGTTAGGCTATGAGAGCAATTGTATAGATTCCACCCCATGGACGATCCCCACTTGAAACACATTTAATTCCTGAATAAACTACTGATGGGCTCCTGTGATTTTCGTTTGTTTGTTGGTATTCCTTGGTGCTGCAATGATAGCTCTTCTGTGCATGTGTTCAATGCCACTTGACTTAAGCTTAATTCCCCCTGCCCCCAAGAATGCTCACACAAACTCTAACCATAAACGGATGCGAAGCTCAATCCTACTTCTTTTATTACTTAGAGAAAATGAACACCTTAGACCGTCCTTCCTCAATCTGGTGCCCTCCAGAGGTGTTCAACTGGAACTCCCACCAGCATGGCCGATAGCCATGTAAGCTGGGAATGATGGGAGTTGCAGTCCAGCACCTATGTTGGAGAGAGCTGCCTTCGGCCCAAGCTAGACATTACAGGGGCGATGGTAACCTCTAATGAAAGAGCAGACATGTCATGACATCACACTCAGCATGTCCCACAATTCCCCTTGGAAGCTGAAGTGGGGCAGGGAACTGCTGAGGATGGCAAGGTTGCATCATGCATCCGGATGCTGCCGAGCAGACTTGGGTCTTTGGCGGCCTCAGAAACGCCTTGCTTGCGCTTCAGTGATTGCCAAATAGGAATCGCACCATTTGAGGTGTTTTCACAAGCCTGCTTCCCTACATCAAAGTTTCAGTGCGCCAGGGGGACTCAAACAGCATCAGACAATCCGTGCTCTTGGACAGGTCCTGCTGCTTTGCCTACTCATTCCCCCCAAAACTCCGCAGCATCGTTGCTGCGAAGCAGCATCAATAGCATTATATGGCAGGAGGTGTCACGATACAGGCTCTGAACACCAGACCCGGCCGCAGCTACTCCCTGCTCAAGCCAAGCACCACTATGTGGAGAAAGGGGTTTAAAATGGAGAATGGATTTTAATATATATAATAATGCGCTGTGAGTTATATCTGCTGAGGTGAATGATTGTCAGAGTGGGTGTTATATGTGTAAACTTAAGATGATAAATGCCAAACAGACACGTGGGACTTTTGTGGTAGTTTAAAAACAAGACAATCAAAATTTATTTTTAAAAGTTCATAAGCTTTGTTTCAAATAACAACATTTAAAAACCTTTTTGAAACCTTTCATACAGTCCGGTCACTCATTCACATTCGCGCTTTCCTTTTTCTCACACAATCACTCTTGAACTTTCTTTATTCTCAGTATTGATTAATATACATCCACTACGTGCACACCACACAGATACCACTCACTACACTGACTCTTAGATTTCCCAGAACTTAAGTACCATAAACACAGAGAGCACTACAGACTCTAAGAGTACCTAACAAGTCTCCCTGAAAAGCTTTTTCAAACCCCTCAGTCATTCCCTTATATATCACTCCTCCCCCCTCCCAAGACATTCTAACTCCGCCCACTCAGGCCAACATTCTAAAAACCACAGACTTACAAACTGCAGACATACATTTGGAATTGACTTGTGGGGTGTAACTCCACAGGAGGGAGTGTGGGCAAAATCACAGCACCATTGTCAGACGGCGGTAACGGGCAGCAATTTCGAGGAACCGAACACCATGAAACTCTTCCCCTCTCGGGTAACTCTGTACAACAAGTCCCACACTTGGAAACCCTGTAGCAGCACATATGCTGCTACAGTTCATTGAATTTATTGCGTTATTAATCATAACTGCCCTTACTTTTGTTCCCCAGACTTTAATATCGCCACAGAGGCCATTACTAGGCTGCCCTGCGTTCCTACACCTACCCTGCACTGGGATCCGCCCCTAACTACGCCCACTCCCTTAATCTGAACTGAAGCCACCGCTGACAGACAACCGTGGTGACATCGGAGCAACGTAAAAAAGTTGCAGTGAAACGAAACATCGAAAAAGCGCAGTTTTGTGGGGAATATCACGTTGTGGCTGCAAGTTGGCAGCTGCGTCATAGAAACAATGGGTCGCAAATGCACAGTCGCGACGGGGAATATAGACAAGCCCCCCCCCCCGGCTCATGGTCCCTGTAGCTAATAAAATGGGGGCCATCGTCCCTGACGTTCTTGCAGATTGTTTTGTCCCAGTTATAATGTGGCTTTCCAGCCTGTACTGCTTCTCCAGTGTATCAATATTCTCACATTTCATTCTTGTCTCTACCAGCTGTGTAACGGTTCAGACAGAGATCTCCAGACTTCAGGAACAAATTAGCCACTTGGATCACGTCATCCATTCCCAGCATCAAAACTTACGCGGTCTGATTCACCAGGTTAGAGTTCTTTAATCCTATATACAAATAGCAAAGCAAAGCTTATGCAGCCAAAATAGCGCCATCCAACCCCCAGTGGGAGGAATCAGCAAGCTTGAGCAGAAGCACACAAAAAATGTTAAGGGGAAAAAATCCTGGGGAGAGGAAAATCCCCCCCAAACATCCCTTTAAGGCTGGAATATGCTCAGTGTCCATGGAATGGTGACCATTTGAGGATCTGGGGAGAAAAACAAAACAAAGCAAAACAGGGTGATGGGGAATGGAATGGAGCATCTAAGAAAAGGACATGGGTGGCTGGAACCCAGAACAGGAACACTGCAGACGGCAACATTTTGTTGCATGTTTCATTTATTTGATTGATTAAAGAATGACACTTATTCCTGGAGGGTTTTATGTGAATTCTTCCTATTTGCTTGGGAAAGACTTACCAAAAGCACTTCATTCTATTTATTTTTTAAAAAATGTTTGGCACATGAGCAGTTCAACCCGTGCGGTGCAGTCCTGAGCATTTAATCCTTAGAAGTAAGCTTCACTGTGTTTAATGAGGTTGCATAAGACTGTTGTAGCCCATCATCATGAACCAAGAGCATGTCTACACCTTAAGGGTGTAGAGGGAGGGAGGGGGGAGGATCGCAGACTTACCTGCTTCCACAATCCTCCCCCAGCGTCTTGATGGCCGTGCGACGTCCCGGAAGGAAAGAGGGACATCGTGGCCGCCATTTTCTTTTCAAACTTGGGAGAAGAGTGCAATTGCGCTCCTCTGCAACAGTGAGTAAAAAACCAAAAACAAACGCTAACCCCACTCCCCACCCCCCACCTCGATGGGCACAGACTACCCCCACACAGCTCCGTGCCCATTTTAAGAGCCCCGTTACTCACGGGAAGGAAGGAACGAGCCAGGAGCAGCAGCCTCATGGCCCGCATTCCTCGGGATGGTCCCAGCACTGCAGAAAAATTGGGTTTTCCTCAGTTCCCGATATCCCGGGGGAAGTCCATGGTTTTCCCGGGATGCCCCCGGGATCCCCTGTGCGTCATTTGGACACACAGGGACAATCTTTATTTATTTATTTATTTAAGGATTTTTATGCCGCCATTCAGCCAAAAAAGGCTCTCACGACGGCTTACAAAGGTATTTCTTGACAGTCCCTGCCCACAGGCTTACAATCTAAAAGACATGACACAAAAGGAAAGGGGATTGGGAGGGAGGAGGAGGAGGGGGAAAAGGAAAGCAAATTCAGGCACTACAATCTTAGTTGGAAAGTTCAGCAGTTACAGGTGACAGCAGGAGGGAGGGGGCTCTCAGCTGGAGCTGGACCCAGGCACGGTGGAGAGGTGCCTGGCTGCTGTTTCCTCCCTCACTGGTGGCCTCTCCAGAAATAGTTGGTAGCAGGAGGGAGGGGGCTCTCAGCTGGAGCTGGACCCAGGCACGGTGGAGAGGTGCCTGGCTGCTGCTTCCTCCCTCACTGGTGGCCTCTGCAGAGACAGTTGGTAGCAGGAGGGATGGGGCTCTCAGCTGGAACTGGACCCAGGCACGGTGGAGAGGTGCCTGGCTGCTCCTTCCTCCCTCACTGGTGGCCTCTGCAGAGACAGTTGGCAGCAGGAGGGAGGGGGCTCTCAGCTGGAGCAGGACCCAGGCACGGTGGAGAGGTGCCTGGCTGCTGCTTCCTCCCTCACTGGTGGCCTCTGCAGAGACAGTTGATCTTGGGATGACACCGGGATATAGGCATGGTGTAGACATGCCTCCAATTTAGAACTTCTTTTTCAGGCTTTGGGGGGAAATTGTTCACTCTCACTACTTATTTGGGTTATATTAGATCTACTATTGTGCTGTGTATAATATTTAGGGGTGTGCACGGACCCCCGATCCGCCCCGCTGGCCGATCCGAAAATTTCGGATCAGGCCTGCTCCGCCCCGCGCTGCTCCGCCCATAGACCACTCCTCTTCGCCACAGAGCTCCGGCTCCGAATTGGAGCTCCGCAGTGGAGGGGAGTGGCGCCAGGTAAGGCCCCCCTCCCTCCTCTCCCTTACCTGCAGAGCCCGGTAAGGGACCAAGGGGGAGGGGGGCCTTACCTGCATCTGTCCGCGGTCCCTCGGCTTCTTCAATTGAGCCCGTGGCTCAACCAGGAAGTCTGGGCCGCAAGTGCGGCCTAGACTTCCTGGTTGAGCCGCAGGCTCAATTGAAGAAGCAGAGGGACCGCGGACGGACTCAGGTAAGGGAGAGGAGGGAGGGGGGGTTACCAGGCCCTGCCGCTGTCGCTGCATGGGCGACAGTGACAGCGGCAGGGCCCGGTAAACCCCACTTACCTTTCTTGCGGAGCTCCGGATCGAGGCGAAGGATCCGCCTTCACTTCGATCCTCTTCGCAACTCTCCGCCGGCCACCCAATCCTCTTCGCCTCCACTTTAAGGGGAGGCGAACCACCCCGCTCCGCTTCTAATTCGCCAGTCCGATTAGAAGCGGAGCACATCCCTAATAATATTGTGCAGTTGTTTACGGGAGTTTGGCAAGAAAGATGGCGGCAAAATGAGCGGCGGAACAAAAGGGAGAGAAGTTAGCAATAACAAGGCCGCCAAGGGAAGAAATACAGATTCAAGGAACAGAGACAAAAATGACAAAACAAAGAACTTGTCAGGCATATAAGGTACCACACTTCTAGCAGGATCAATATATATGGCCAATTCAACAATATGTTATTAATTATTATTATATTTATTTATATCCCGCCTTTTTCCCAGTAGTGGGACTCAAGGCAGTTTACAAGATTAAAACACATAAATATAAATTTACAAAAGTTAAAATAGAATTAAACCTGCAGTAAAATTAAAAACATGCAGTTGTTGTATTAAAAAACAGCAACAGATTAAAAGGGAGGGGGATCCAATACATCAACACAGGTCCGGAGTAGTTCCAAAAGCCTGCTGAAACAAAAAGGGTGCCTCCGAAAGTGTAGCACAGAGACAGACAGCCTAGCCTCCCTGGGAAGGGAAGTCCAGAGCCTTGGAGCAACTACTTACCCAAAAAACCCCAAAGTATCCTTAAATAACTCGAATTGTATCATTTGAGTTATTTAAAAATATTTTTGCTAAGTATATTGTTGAATTGGCTATAAATGATTAACCCTGATAGTAGGGGCACACCTGCTGAAACCTTCCCTTGTGTGAGTCTCTGCTTTGCAAAGTGTATCAGCACACCGCCATCTTGGGTATATGATTGTACGTTCAACTTAGTTAGCAAGCCACAGACAACATGATATTTTCAGATTTGCACAGGGAGAGAAGCCCATTTTTTCTTTCTCATAGCAAAATCAACTCCGTGTGTTATCTATCTATCTATCTATCTATCTATTTTAATTTTAATAGTTGCTTCCCTTTGAATTGAAGCAGCTTCTCAGAGCGGTTTATGGCACCATTTAAAACCCATTACATTTTTTTTTTTTAAAAAATGATGCAAGTTAAAAGCACCACAAGTAGCATTTGGTCATTTCTCGTCTGGATTATTGCAATTTTCTCCTGACTGGCCTTCCTTCTCCTCACGTTGGTTCGTTGGTTTCTATTCATAGCTTTGCTGCTAAGATCATCTTCTTGGCTCATCGCTTTGATCATGTCACTCCACTCCTGAAATCCCTTCATTGGCTTCCAATTCACCTCAGAATCCAATGTAAGCTTCTCCTGCTGACTATCAAAGTTTGTCACAGTCTAGCTCCTTCTATCTTTCTTCTCTTATCTCATATTATTGCCCTGTTTGTGGGCTTCACTCGTTGAATGTTATATTTCTTGCCCACCCAAGGGTTTCTACTTCTCTTGCTCAGCTTCGTCCATTTTCTCTCGCTGCCCCCATGCCTCTTCCAGAGCATTTGCGGACCACAAGTTCAATTACGGTCTTTAAAGCGCAACTGAAAACTTTTTCTTTTTTCTCAAAGCTTTTAGAACTTCAGTTTGATCGTACTGTTTTATAATGTTGTTGGTTTTATTGACCCCTGTGCCTGTTTGGTGCATTCCCTACCCTTTCTTGTTGTTTTATTGTGATTTTATCAGCATGTAAGCCTATGTGGCAGGGCGTTGCGGTTTTATTATTTTACCATGTATGGCATTGTGTGCATTGATGGCGCAATAATAATAATACTTAATAGCATGAGCAGCATAGAGCTGAATTTAAAATCATCACATCTAAAAGACCTGGGAAAATAAAAAAAGAATTTCATGGAGCTCTGAAAAGATATCAGACTTGGCACAAGGGGCGGTTCTCTGAGGAAAGAAGTCTAAAAATAAAGGGTGAGTAGATGAGCGGAACCATCTGGAGTTGACACCTGAAGGTTCTCTGAGGCAGATGTCTATGGCCATGGTGGCTGGGGATGATAGAAGATGTAGTCCAACACTGTTATCTTTTCGGCGCCAGGTCAATACTTTTCTCTTCTCCCAGGCATTTAACAGCATCTGCTGAGTTTTTTAACTGACCCCAGAATAGTTGCTTTAAACAGATTTTGTCTGTTTTTGTTTCTGTTTTATGCTTTTTATGGTTTTAAATTGTATATTTGTTTTTAATGTTCACTGTTTTAAACTTTTGTAAACTACCCAGAGAGCTACAGTTGTTGTTAATTACATATAAATGTAATTAACAACAACAACAACATCAGGATAGTACCAGGTTGGTGAAGATTGCCTTAAGGTACCATAAAGTATGTGGGTCCTAAACCTTATGAATATACCACTTTATTATGCCTCTGCCAGAACCAAAATCTGCCATAAGGCTTATGCGAAATGAGAAACCTATGGTGCAGTCCTATTGGTTGTGCCCTCGCTGCTCAGGAGCCTACGAACTCAGAGGCATCCAAGATTCCTGTGCTCTGTGGTCCTCCATCTCTGGTGATTTTTGCTAGACAGGCTCTTCAGCCTGTCTAGTGAGGTCACTTCAGAGGTAGAGGGAAATGGCTGGAGGAGGCTCAGGATATCTCGTATCCTGGCCTCCTCCTTCGCGGTTGCTTTTCTAACCTCAGAGGGAAGACAGCGCAGTTCTTTCTACACTGGCTGTCAGGCGGCGGGAGCAGGGGGGAGGTCAGATCTCCAACTCTTCCTTCCAAGGTCGGAGCGCTGACCTTGGGAGGTTTTTTCCCCCAAGCACTCCTGTGGTTCCTGGTGTTCTCTCCAAGGGACGATAGGATTATCCGGCTAGGGTAAGTAGAACTGCTGTGAAAGCCTGAATTGACTGGTTTGGCTGGGCACCATTCTTGAGAGGTCAGCTTTATTGAATAGACACGCAAAAAGGAAAAAAGGACGCAACCCAATCTGTAGTAGCTATTCTGAGAAAGGGAAAACGGTGGTACACCTATATAAGAGAAGAAAAGAATTTAGTGTGGAAAAGGGGCCAGACAAAATGACCTGCGAAAAATTATAATGTTGTGGTTGTCAAGTGAAGAGAGAGCCTAGGAAAGGTCTTTTATGTAGCGACTAGCTAAAGATGCTTCCTAAGTCAGCACTGATTACTAGAAAGGGCTTGCTTAGATGGGGACGGATGGCTTTTGATGGCTGGTGGCTACTAGAATGAACCCTATCTGCTCAGGGAAGGTCTGGAGATAAACCTTTTGGCAGCTTGAATTTAGTCAGTGAAATTATTATTATTATTATTATTATTATTATTATTATTATTATTTATTTATTTATATAGCACCATCAATGTACATGGTGCTGTACAGAGTAAAACAGTAAATAGCAAGACTCTGCCGCATAGGCTTACAATCTAATAAAATCATAGTAAAACAATAAGGAGGGGAAGAGAATGCAAACAGGCACAGGGTAGGGTAAGCAGGCACAGGGTAGGGTAAACTAACAGTATAAAGTCTGCACAACATCTGACTTCTGCAGAAATCTGACTTCTGCAGCCAGCTGACAGGAGAGGAGTGGTTTGCTCCGGGGAAAACTGATGCCACACCATCTTTGTGGCATCACAAAGCACCATCTTGCTTCCCATCATTCAAAACAACACACGTCCCCTGCTGCTCTCCTTACAATAACACCGAGAATCTAAAACTCTACCACGAGAGCTGTCTTCCACTCAGGGCACTGATAAGCCGTGAAACAGTCTCCTAATTTCATGGATGTGGCTTCACAAAACTGCATCTAGCAAATTTGTGTTACTAATTTTATTTCTCCAAATGGCTTTTAGATTGAAGAACTGAATAACGATCTAAAACATCAAGATGAAAGAATAGAAATCCTAAAAGAAAAGATCGAGATGCTGCAGGCAAAGGTAAAGGGACTGTCTAGAGAAAGTGCGCTGGTCAGGGCCGCCCCATGGCTGGAGAGGCCATAGGATTCCTCATATCCCACCTTCTCCCCTCCCCCTGGATCACAACCTTTCCCATCCTTCCGAGGCCGCATTTACAATCTTGGGAAGCAGCCGGCTTGGTTCTTTCTGCCGTACCTACGAGGGGCAGTGAGGAGGGATTGGGTCCAGCCACTTCTGCAGACGTGCCCCAAGAAGACATCGGAACTGATTCTGAGTCAGATGGGGAGGGGCAAAGCCTTGTAGAGGCACCAAGGTCCTCCTTGCAGGACCAGGAGGCCCGTGAGAAGGACAGTTACAGACAGGAAGAAGCCCAGCCATCAGCTAAGTGTTCGGAGGGCAGTCAGGTTGGGCGCTCTGAATCTGTGGGAATGCAGAGACTCCTAACAAAGAGGAGACAGTAGGAATCGGAGACCCAAGAGTCAGGCATCAGGGAAAGAGGGAGGAGCAATACAGGGTCACGAGGTGTTCTAACAGGCTTGCAGCCAGGTAGGTGACCCAATGGAAAGATTCATCTTGAGAGCAGGACTTGGTAGGCCGGGGCCAGGTTGGGAAGTGGAGCTTGTAGTAGTGAGGGGATGTTTCATAGCAACTCTCTTTCATAGGATGTTTTTTAGTTTAGGATGTTTTTTAGGATGTTTTAATTGAGAATTATGTATTTGATCGTTTATTGTTGTTCCCCGCCTCGATCAAAATGGAGAGGCGGGCAATAAATTATTATTATTATTATTATTATTATTGTTGTTGTTGTTGTTGTTGTTGTTGTTGTTGTTGTTGTTGTTGTTGTGCCTTAACCCAGGTGATTACTTGAAGTCCACATGATCCTATATTACGCAGAGTCTCTTAGAAAAGCTTGTCTTCAATGGATGTGTGAGGGTACTGTCTGTAGCCTGAGGTGATGCCTGTTTGCTTGTAGTTTGCATAATAAAAGTATTTGACTGCAAAGAAAGCCAGGGGCCTGGTGTCTGGCAGGATCAGATTCTGGAGTCTATGGGATACTCTCCCAGGACCATAGGATTCTTCTCTATAAGACCCCATTGTTGAAATGTACATTTTCTAAATTCAGCATTTGTCCTTGTAACACTACACAAAGGGCAGCTCTGTTTATCCAAGCTTTTCATTTATGTGAAAACGTTCAGTATCCTATGAGCCATTTGGATAAATGAGGCTGGTGAGCACATCTGCCTGTCTTCCATTATTAATTGGTGCTGAAATGAAACAAACTTACACAGTTTTTTCCTACACTTCTAGAACAAAGAACTGAAGTACAAAGTGGAATTCTACTCTGGCCAGTCAAAAACAAAGTCTTCCAAAGCTGTTTCAGCAAAGTAAGATTTATCTTCTTCTATATTTTGTGGTGATCCAGCAACTTACATGTTAAGAATTGTTGATATATATCCTTTGGTATGCGGACATTTCAATTCCTCTACCCCCTCTCTCCACTGCCAAAGAACTCTGAGCCAGCACTGCCAGAGGACCCAAGTTAGGGTGACCATGTGTCCTCTTTTACAGAGGGCAGTCTTCTGTTTGAAGGTGTCCTCTCTTAGAAGGACTGTCCTGTTCACTTCCAGTTTAAAGATAATGAACCTGTCCACATTTAGCACCTGGACAGAAGGCTGAACAGGCAGACACACAGCACAGCTGATCACAGTCTCCCACACACTGGTGAGATGCACTCTATTTGTATTAAAATTATAATAATTATTTGTAAATTTGCATCTATACGTGTAAATCAGCACATGCTTAATTTATGCAAATCACTGTCCCCTTTTGTCTTCCTTTTTTGATGATGCATGTCAAGAGAGGGGTGGATTCCTGCATTGAGCAGGGGGTTGGACTCGATGGCCTTTTAGGCCCCTTCCAACTCTACTATTCTATGATTCTATGAGAGGAAGGGGGTGCGCCCTGACTCCCGGCAGTGTAGGCAGGGGCAAAAAGTGGACTAATAGTCAACTCAATGTGGACTAATAGTCAACTCAATGCTGATCCTAATCCACACCACGGTTGATTATTATCATGTTGTGTGATGAGTATCCCCTAGATAAACAGCTGTCGAGTTGATTATTACCCCGCCGTTGACTATCGTGTTGTCTGAACACAGACATCTTCTCCTATGCCATTAAGAGACCGTGGAGCACACTGTCATTTTTCTTGGCCTTTGCCAGCAAACAGAGGAACCCTTTTCCACAAATGCCACTTGAGTGAGAGAGACTCGCCCAAATGAAGCACACGTGAAATGGCCTACAAGCTGCTGTTAACATCCCTGATCCCTGCCTTCATTTCAAAGGGACAGCTTAAAATGGAGACAGCAAATATGTTCCCCAGGCCCACCAGGCGGATGGCTATTGCATGCCAAATTCATCACAGCCTTTTGGCTCGGGTGGTGGGTTTTCAGTGTGGGCCCCCTCTGCTGAAGGAGATGCCAGTCTTATGATACGTTGCTAGTTAATCTGGAGGTCCACCACCTGTCCTTCTGTCTGTGGGAGTCTGTTACAGACCAGCCACTTAACTTTTCTCATAGTTATTAATAAGCAGCCCATCTGCTACTGAATAGTTCTGCTTTCTGGTATGGAGAGAGAGAGAGAGATTGGATTTCAGGAAGGTTACTGTGCAGAGAGGATAACTGAGTTGTTCAGGAACGCTTGGTTGAAATCTAGCTGTCTAAACTACAGATTCTAAATACAAGTCGGCTGATTAAAAACTGCCTTAAATCATCTAGCTTAATTCTTTGCTGCTGCTGCATATCCGCAGCCCGAGGCGGAAGCCGCTTCACTGTACCTAAGTTTAGGTCTAGCCTATCATTGAATACATGTGTAGGAGCTCCATGTATGCATTTCAGCACATCTAGGGCTTTGCCACCAGCTTGAGGCTAGCTTCTCTCCTTGGGTTGGATCCAATCTTAGTCGTGCCTAGAGTAGACCAGCCTTCCCTAACATGGTAGCTACCAGGAAATGCTGGCAATTAAACCAGGGACGTCCTGCATGCAAAGTATGTGAACATGGAAGCCAAGGGGAAATTCTTCCATGGGTGGATCTTCAGTGCAGCCACCATTAGAACTGGAGAACTGCTTAGGGTTGAAATAGACATTTGTCAATGCCTTTGGGATAATATCTAGTGGGGTACAACACAGCGCAGTGATGTTGAGACATACAGCTTGGAATCTCTTCTGACATGGAGCTAGACTTTTTTTTTAATGTAAGGATCAACAACTATGCTGGATCTCCTGGAATGTGCTGCCGTGGTACAGAGACTGACCACATGATGGGGCCAAAGCACATGATAAGTGGCTCGCACGTTTCGTGGTGCTACTACCATATGGAAACATTTCCTCCAGTTGGTTATTGTCATGTTTGAATTAACCCTCAGAACCAGGCTGCAAGGGATGTGCGAGCTTTATATTCCATGACTGAGCATATTCCTCACTCTGGGCTAATTCAGACATTATGCCAAACCGTAGTTTGCCTAGATTGTTTTTTTGGGAGGACTTGCCTTTGCTATGTAAACTGTAGCTATTAAGGGTAAAGGGGGAGGGCTTGCTGGAAAAACCTTTGCTCAGTTACTGGTCCACAAAAGCTCCCAGGCTGCTGTTGCTGAAGATATAGTCCTGCCACAGGAAGCAGGAGGGTGGAAGAGGCAGAGAGCGCAGATGTTTTGCCTAGATAGTCTTTCCTGGTGGACTCGTCATTGCCAGGTAAGCTGCAACTCCTAAAATGAGGTAGGAAAGGGTCTCCTTGAGTATAAGGAGGGCTTGTTGGAATTTTTTTTCCTTTGTTTTGTCATTGGCCCTGTTCAGAAGACACCTTAAACCAGTGGTTCTCAACTTTCCTAATGCCGTGACCCTTTAATACAGTTCCTCATGTTGTGGTGACCCCCAACCATAAAATTATTTTCGTTCTTCTCTACACGATCCATTGTCATGGGATGGTTTGCTAATGAAAATAATACATAACAATAGCTTTAATAATACAAAAGATGATACATGACATAGTTCAGTCAATACAGTTTCCTAAACCATCGGAAATATGTGTTTTCCGATGGTCTTAGGCGACCCCTGTGAAAGGGTCATTCGACCCCCAAAGGGGTCCCGACCCACAGGTTGAGAACCGCTGCCTTAAACCATGGTTCTAACCACGGTGAATAAGGCTATTTGCCTTAGTCACCATGGTTAAAGCCGTGGTTTAAGGTGTCTTCTGAACACAACCCGGCTTTCTGGCTTAACCACCATGGCTAAAGCTGTGGTTTAAGGTGCCTTCTGAACACCTACTGGTATTCTCAGGAGACGTAGCCCATTTGACATTATGTCCCTTCCTCTCACAAGGGGGGGGGGGGCAAAAATGATGACGTCAGACATCATGGTAATAAAACTCTCTCCATTGAACGCAGAGCACTCAGAGCGTAGAGACTTTGCAGGGAGACCTTGAAATTGGTGGTTAGCCTGCAAGGGATATACTGCCTGACGTGGTGGACAGATGTCCATTGGCTTTAGAGGGGAGAGATATCATCTCACCTTCTGACATTGAAGCTGCATGCAAGATGCCACTCTTGGTACCAAAGAAGCTATTAATGTTATTGCCAATCTCAGTACCAAGAGTTCCAGCCTTGGTACCGAAGAAGCCAGTTATGTTATTGCCACTCTTGATATCAAGAGTTCCAGCCTTGGTACCGAAGAAGCTAGTTAAGTTATTGCCACTCTTGGTATCAAGGGTTCCAGCCTTGGTACCGAAGAAGCCAGTTATGTTACTGTCAGTAGAAAATACTGAGCTAGATGATCCAATGGTCTGACTCTATATAAAATTGGAGCACCTTGGAGAGCTCCTTTAGAGTTCTGACTGGTTCTGACGGAAACCCGGAGTGGATCCACTGCCCCACTGACCTTAGAGTCACCAGCCTCCACTGCTACCCTCCATTCTCTTGCATATGTATAAAAGTTCCTCAAAGCTATCAGGGAATTCTACAGGCTGATGTGTTCAAATCCGGATGCCTCACCTCCGAACAGGGTGAGTGAGAACTTGGGGAGTGGCATTTTTCCTACTCCCAACCCCAATCAACTAAAATTATTAGTGGGAGAAATAATCTCCTTAGTTGTTGAGCACTCTTTAGTTTGGGTGGGAAAAACATGTGGCAGAGGTTTATAAAACCAGAGCAGACAAACGCTTCACTCTGCAAGTAAAAAAACACCTGTGGCTGAATGAAACTGATAGCAATCAAGCTTAATATATGTAAAAGAAAATATAGCTTCACATTTAACTTATTGCTATGGGATGCAACCTGCCAATGACACAAATTTATTTATTTTTGCATTTATATCCTGCCTTTTTTCCTCCAAGGAACCCAAGGCGGTGTACATAATCCTCCTCCTCCTCCTCACAACAACAACCCTGTGAGGTGGGTAGGGCTGAGAGTCTGTGACTGGCCCAAAGTCACCCAGTGGGTTTCCATGGCTGAGTGGGGACTAGAACCCGGATCTCCCGGCTCCCAGTCTGACATTTTAGCCACTACACTACACTGGCTGTCACACACCACACTGATTCATTTATGGATTAAAGAAATATATGGCAATAGTTCTAATATATATATATATATATATATATATATATATATATATATATATATCAATCATTACAAGATGTTGAAGGCTTCTCCCAAGGGATAGATATTGCCATTTTATTTTCCTAGTAAATCTCTGCTCTACCAACAACTAGACATTATTGACAGGCAGTCTGTTGAATTAGATGGGCCACTGATCTAACATGGGCAAATATCCAATGGTGTCCGGCCATTAGTACTATTTATATTGTGCTAGCGGAAACCAACACTTGCATAATGTCAATAGTGCTTGCTCATATGACGGCTTTCCTGGGAAACCCATTGCGCTAGCAAGCACAATTGACATTGCACAAGCATTGGTTTCTGCTAGCGCCATGTAAATAATGCTAGCAGCTGGACACCACTGGATCCTTCTCATGATACAGTGGTTCTTAGGAGCTTTCAGATAAGTTCTTCTCACAGACTCATTTCCTAGTGCTGGCACAAGATCAGTTTGAACATGCTAAATTGTCTGTTTCCCCCCACCCCACCCCAGACATAGCTTTGCTCATTTGTAATCTTCTTGTTTTCCTAGGATGGCGCAAGCCTTGCCATACGCCATACTGCGCAAGTGAAGCACTGCTACGCAGCGGGACCTTTTTTTCAGATCTGCCACAAGGATCACATTTTTGTTGATGTCTTTTCAAGGATAACTCTTCTATGCAATTCTGTTGGGAAACACTCTGCATAGGAAAATCTCCCACTCTGTTTGTGCTTCTGGGCTCTCGGTAGCACAGATGGGATCCTGGAATGGTCTTCCAATGGAAGAGGCAAAATCAGATGTGGGGGAAGACATGCAGGTGGCTGGAATGTGGGGAGGAAGGCCTTCCTCCTTGTTATTTATTTATAGATCCTTTACCTTCGCATAGCAGCTATTCCCACAAGTGATGGACATGCACTGCCTTCAGGACTGAGTCATCCATACAGAACTGATTTCAGCCAGCAAATTCTGTGTGCCCATCCGTCTACACTGAAGAATATACAGTGAAATGGAAACAGAGCCCAAAGAGCTATCTCAAAAGATGTGATACGCAAATGGAAGCTGCAACAGACTGAGCCTAGGGCTGCATAGAACAGCCTTAAATCCATTTAACGGCGATTCCTTCTTCCCAGCGAAAGCTGAGAATTGCAGGATGGAGGATGGAGATTGCGTGCGCGTGAGCAAATACTCTCCATCTCACCATACTTCCATGGTAGGTGAAGAGGTAGAAACCCTTTTGATGTTTCTAGTGGACATACAACTTTACTGCACCAGCGCTTCAGAGTTTTAGGATGTGGCATACGAACCACAGTGCCATCTCTTAAGAACTACCTCTCAACCACAGCCTTCTTGTGGCAATATGGGGATAATCACGATTATAGTGCGAATGAGCCTACCACTGTGATTTTGCCTAAAGTAGGCAGGGATTTGAGAAAAGAACTTTTAACGTGGCTGCTTTCCTGCAGAGGCCAGAACAGCTGCAAGGGTGCAGGTAGAGATCCATGATCAAAATTAGTGTATTAAGAAACAATGGCTTTGCAGTTTGGATTTAGAGAGAATCGGACATATACCGTCAGTTGAGGAGCATTGAGTAGGCTGAAGCACTTTGGGGGAGCGGGGGTTGTCTATACCCCAACTGAAGCAGGATTAGCAGAGCTGTTGCATGAATTAGAAGTGTCACGATGACCCCCATTTACATAGACACCATAGGTCTCTCCTAAACCCGGTAGCATTTCCAGGAACATCTCGCTGCTGAGAGACAATACAAACTTTGCAGAACGCTTAACAATTGAGCCCTACCTTACAGGGTTGTTGTAAGGATTACGGAGACAATGTATGTGAAGCGTTTCAATCACAAAAAAGTATTGTTACTAATTAGGGGAAACATGGAACCCCCAAATTTGTCACCCCATTCTTAGGCGGAGTAACTGGGGAGGAGTTTTGGCAATTTTCAAGGGGACAAAATGTGGCCAAAACATGGAGGTCTTTCCATTGGTGGCACTCCTGCTGTGGGTAGCTAATGATTTAATTTCCCGTAAGTCTCCTAAGAACAATGCTGCGATGGCATTTAGCATCACTCACCTGTGGACCTATAGGAAATAAAAATGTAACTACTCACAATTCGGAGGAGTACTACCAGTGGCTGCAGCAGCACAACCACCATTGTCAAGAAAATGGAGGAAATATCAAAAGGTGAGCTGTGGGAAAATTTATCTCTTGCCCCCTGCTCCCAAATTTCAAGCCAAAGGTTTTTCAGCTCAGCTTTACTATTATTATTTTCAACAATAGAAGTTTGATGCAATCTGCCACCAAAACCACTGCCACTCATTCCTGTACATTTTTACCGAGAGGCAAGCCCTACTATGTTCAGTGGAACTTACGCCTGAATAGGCACACATAGGAATATACAAATTAACCATACAACCTAACCATTATGTTGACTTTATTGTGTGTGTGTGTGTGTGTTTTAAAAAATTGTTATTTTGCAAGTCATTTTGAACCTCTTTTTTTGGAGTGGGGGAGAAGCAAGATGTAAGGATTTTAAGAAATAATTAAAGATCCTACGGACAGCGTAATAGATTATTTTAACAAAATGTTGGTCCTGTTCAGAAGACACCTTAAACCATGGCCAATTCACCATGGTTAAAGCCATGGTTTAAGGTGTCTTCTGAACACAGCCCGTCTTTCTGGCTTAACCACTGTGGTTAAAGCCATGGTTTAAGGTGTACATTTAACAGGAGCACGTATAGAAGACAGAGTCGGATCCGGACTTAAGTAATACTTACAGTAGATCCATTGAAGTGAATGGGACTTAAGGTGGTCATGATTAACTTAAGTCCCATTGAGTTGTGTCCAGTGTTAGTCTACTTACAGTAGATCCATTGAGATGAATGGGTCTTATTATGATTTAAGGTGTCTTCTGAACACAGCCCATCTTTCTGGCTTAACCACTGTGGTTAAAGCCATGGTTTAAGGTGTCTTCTGAATGGGGCCATTGAGTTGTTTGTGGTAGAGAAAAATCACCTTCTTCACCATTTATGTATCCGTTCAGTAATTGTCCCAGTTCAAGAAGGGCATTAGACAAATTCAGTAGATAACAATTGGTCATTGATAGATCTACATGCCACAATGGTTGTACAGAACCTCCATTGTCCAAGGCAGTGTTCTGTTCAATAGTGGTTGCTGGCGGTGGGGGAAACAGTGGCTCGATTTGACAGCCAATCTGCTCAAGTAAGCTTTATTTTATTGCAGGCCGGTGGTACTGGCATTTAAAATAAATAATGGCAGAATTTTTCCAAGATGCTCAGGACCGCAAAGAACTGAGAATATCTGTATAAACACTTTGTACATTTCAGGCATTGTGAGTCCCCGATTGTTCATCTCCAGTTGATACCAAACACGGTGGCCAGCCTGGGATAAACAAAGCTAAGAAAACACAATACACACACCTCTGTTTACAATACATACATCACAATCTTTGGCTGTATCTTAATGAGCCATCGGAGGCTATCACAAGTTGTGAAGGTCTACTGTGGTTCATATCAGTTTTTTCAGTTGCATCTGCTATAACAAGCTGAATGGCCTCTCGTCAGGGAGACGTTGGATATTTAACTAGATTCCGTTTGAAATTATATACTGCAACACCCAAATGGTTTGTGTACATCTCAACAAATCCCCCTTACTGTGCGTGACTGCTCTCCTTTGTGGAAACTTGCATCCGTTTTGATTGGTCAGGTGTACATTTAACAGGAGCACGTATAGAAGACAGAGTCGGATCCGGACTTAAGTAATACTTACAGTAGATCCATTGAAGTGAATGGGACTTAAGGTGGTCATGATTAACTTAAGTCCCATTGAGTTGTGTCCAGTGTTAGTCTACTTACAGTAGATCCATTGAGATGAATGGGTCTTAGACTTATTTTCATCGGGTCTACTCTAAGCATGACTATCTATGGATCCAACCCAAACTTTACACTTTGGATGGCATTATAGGCTTAGAGCCAAACTACACAAGACCTAGGAGATCTCACCATTAGCTCATCTGACATTTCCATATTTACTTTGAGGCAGCTGCTGGAGACTCCAATTTTGGATGATGCTCAGGGAGGGGTTGTTTAACCCGCCCGGCTACCATGAAGCGTTTTCGAGCTAAATCTAACACATTTTCCATGTTGTACCACTTTCAAACTTGTCCATATACTTTCAGAAACCCAAAAAATTAAAATTGGATGCTCGAAAATGTAAACATATTCTGTACATTTGAAGCTTTGAAATCACTGCCTTTATTAAAGATTTACAAGCAACTCTCCTACACGCTTGCTTGCGCATGAGTTATTTAGTAGTCTCAGCAGGATACTTGCTGAGCTGCCCCCAGGAAATAGAAATATGGCAAATAATAACATCAAATAGTACCGGTAGCCTGCCATTCAACGCAGCTGAATTTGGAAAAGTGGAAGTCAAGTATACAAGCACTGCAAAAAAATCAACAATCCCCAAAACCCAACAATATTAACAGCCGAGATTAAAACAGTGGCTTCAAAAGCAAATGTTACTATAAAATCCGAACTTTACCCTAAATATATTGATCATAGCTTCACCTAAGAAAGCTAGATTTCTTTTGAAGTATTTGCAAGAGCACACACATGGATGTTGGTGAAATCTGCAATAGAATCAAATGAGTTTGGATTTCTATGAATCCAACCTGTGTTTTCTGTGGCAGACAGGTTTATCCTGAATTGCATGGATTTTGCAGACCTGCGGGGTTTTTTTTTTAACTTCCTGGAATCTTACACAAGTTTAGTCATAGAAAAATATGCAAAATTTAAAAAAATATCCAGCTGAAATTCAGTATTTTCCCCATATGCTAAAGCCTGATAATGCACGAACTGCATATTTTTTTTTGGGGGGGGGGGAATTGCACATTTTTGCAAATGTGAATTTGTGCAAATGTGAATTTCCACAGATTCAGGAAATTGGGAAAAAAATCTGATTCTGCCAATGAGCATAGAACAGAATGAGAGGCACCTGACAATCCACGAAATACAGACAGAACAGATTTTACAAAGTCTGTACAGCCTTAAGTTCATGTGAAAAACGTGTCTCAGTGCCAACAAAGTTCAAGCTGAAGCTTGGAAACGAAGGAATTGTAAAACCTCATCTCAAATGAGACATGAGCTTTTAAACCCTCCAAATCCTTCTCTATTAGATAAAATATAGATGGATATAGTAAATGGCTGCAGGAACAGCAAGATAAGTAAAACAAGGCTATCCTAGCACCTCTGCTGAGACAACAGTTACCATTGGCTCCTCCAAGCCAACACATACCTGGCAGCCATTCCGTCAAGCAACCTGAGCTGTTTCCATCCCAGCTGGTTATGTTAATTAGTGTAACTTTAAGAACTGTTGCCTGAGTTTGCTTGTTTCTC
This sequence comes from Elgaria multicarinata webbii, assembly GCF_023053635.1. Taxonomy (NCBI): domain Eukaryota; kingdom Metazoa; phylum Chordata; class Lepidosauria; order Squamata; family Anguidae; genus Elgaria; species Elgaria multicarinata. Next base: position 105,305,099 of record NC_086176.1, read on the forward strand.
TCTCACTCCTGATCCCTTTTTCTTCCCGTGCCAAGTGTTCTTGATTGGAAACCTGAGTGCAGGGCCTGTCTTGCTACCAATATTTCTATGCAGCTCTAGGAACCTTTTTGGCTAAAGCGAGATCAAAAAAGCTTTAAGTAAAATAAACAATCCAACCCACCTCATATGGAGGACGCATCATGGGTAGCCTCCCCAATCTTAGTCCCAGGTCTTGCCCCTCCCACATCTATCTATCTGGTCCTGCATAATCTAAAGGAGCAAAGCCGCTCAAGTAGATTGTGTGGGGTAGGCAGAAAGATACTTCACAGGTTACATGTGGAGGACGTGCTACTGTTCTATGTACGGGAACTTCATGTATGGAGGATGAGTCATGTGAGCCCCACCAGAAGTGGGAATTTCAGTGGTGCAAGGAATGGACGGCTGCCCTTGGGAAATACAGAACTTCCTTTCCTTTAAAAAAAGACATGCCACTGCACCTTTAATCAGCTCCACATTTGCTAGTATCAAGGAATTCTTGCTCCGTATACAGTGGGGGAGTATATTGATCTGCTACACCACGTAAAGCCCTCTCACTTCTGCATTGTGTCCTCTTCTTTCTGGAGCCGAGTTCATAGTAGAGATGTCCTACTCAGAAAGGGGAGTCTGGAAAAGGGAAGAGACTTTCAGACCATACCAGAGCTTTCCACAGGCAGAGCCACTCATGATATGGGAGAGGAGATGAACAAAGGAGCAGGCTAGTGATAATGCAAGGCCCGCCCGCCTGCCCCAATTTATTTTAGTGGGCTTATAATCAACAACCTTTTGATTCTCTTCAGATATCTGGCATGAGAGGGAACCCCTATATTTGCTTTGAAATTAACTTTGGGCAATATTTCAGTGACAATCTCCTAGGTGGGTCAAAAGTTAGGGCATGGATGTCCAGGTGACTTAACAAGACATTCTCCAGCTGTTATGTAACCCATTAAAGGCACCAAATTCACAGCTTTTAGATACCCGCCCCCTCAATGTGCAACATCAGTGGACTGTTATGATATGCATCTTCTCATATAGTGATTGGCATATTCCTTTAAGGTGCAATCCTATGCATGTTTAGACAGAAAAAAAGTCCTACAACTCCCAGCTGCTGGCTGGGGAATGCTCAGAGTTGCAGGACTTTTTTGTCTAAACATGCGTAGGATTGCACCTGTCGTGCTTCCAAGCCCTCCTGCTGCAGTGCAAGACAATACAGAGGCCTGTCAAGTAATCCACAAAACTTTATGAAGCAAATAAACATCTCTTTGCACCTGAAGAGAGTGTAAACACTAGGAACTTTCCTCTAGGCTAAAATTTAGCTAACTAAGCAAGACAATTGTCCTTCAACAAAAGAGGCTGGTATTTCCCCTGAATCCCTTAACTTCAGGGAGGATTCCTCTGAAGAAGCCTTTGGTGAGAAGCTAGCTGAGCTGATTGCCTCTCACCTGCTTTTAGCTCCACCCATTTGCATCTTCAGTGGACTCTGGGATCGGTCAACTCTGAAGTCCCTTCCCCCTCTGATGGGGGCTGGACTCGATGGCCTTTTAGTACCCTTCCAACTCCGCTAGTCTATGATTCTATGATTACTGAGTCCTCAAAGACTCTGAGGAGTTCGCGTTTCCACTGATCAGGTCTGGTGAAGAGCCTGGGAGAATCTCCTCCCCTGCTTCCTGTATCGGCTGGTACATTTCTAGTCCTGTTTCTTCTGGTTCAGAATCTGATTCTGATTGATAGCCTGAAACTCCTCCCCCACCCATTAAGATGAACAGGCCTGATCATGACACCACCTTTAAAGTACAGTTATTTCAAAAGTTAAATGTGAGTATGATGTTATTGACAGTGTCCTTTGGGACAAGGGCACCCAAAATAGTTCATTCACTCCTAAAAGATAGATACCAAGTTTTAATTGAAAATACTGTAGACATAGTCTACAATGCATATTTACATCTCTCTCTCTCTCTCTCACACACACACACACACACACATACACACACACACTGATTTTTACTCTCCATCACAACAGTCTACTACTGATTAAAAATGTATTCTCTTTTAATTTTCAAAAGAACAGTGCAGAAATGAAATCACAGGATTACATTCCTTAACCATATTATTATTATTATACAAACCCAGACACCAGTGAATAAAATTTGACGTGTGCATGTATATAGAGGGATATCATTTTAAAGCCACGGGTACTTTGGTACAACAAAGTAATGACCGACATCGTTATGCTGGCATCACAGTCTATCAAGAGACATATAATAAAAACTTCCACATTCAAGAGTGTAAATCTTTAACATGTACAGAGCTGCCGCATAGACCAACATCAAACATGCTCAGAGTAATCTTAACAGGGGGAAACACACCAAAGCAAACAAAATATACCCCAAAAAAGAAAAAGAAAAAGCAATTGATCAACTAGAAGATTGTTAGTGTTAAATCAGAAAGACAAAGGATACAAAATCTGGAAAGGATCATTTCAATAAATATGTTGAGACAAGGTACATGAAGCACCTGGAATATAGTTATGTACACTGAAACCTCAATTGTGTTGGGAGGATGGGCAATTATAGGAGGGAAATATTTCATAAAAAATCAGTTTAAAATGTTGGTATGAAATTAAGTGTAGAGCATAAACATTGCCACATGCCCTACTCTAAACACAAAGAGAATAAAATGTGTGTGTGTGTGTGTGTGAGAGAGAGAGAGAGAGAGAGAGAGAGAGAGAGATGTAGTAGTTAATCCCCAGTTCCAGAATTTGCCCTATGCAGATGAGGTGGAGAAGTCATAACAAAGGTTCAGCATAGTCAAAATGAAAGTTTGTTGCTTGCAGGGCATTCTCATTCTCATTCTCATTCTCTCTCTTGTATGAACATTTCTTGGTACAATGCTAACCCTGCCAAAATAGCAGGGCTCTACCCACTTCCCAAAGACCTGATTATAATTCTGCCTCTTCTCCCTGTGATAATTTGCTCTTCTTAATCCACTTCCGTAACAGCAGGAGACACAGCTTGATTCAGATTATGTTTCCTTTAGTTTGACCTTCAGGAGAGAAGAGAAATCCCTGACCACCTCAAGAGAGGAGAGAGAGGGAGAGAGAGCCTTGTAAACCTCATGCTCCTGAGAGAAGCTACAGAAGATTCCATAACCGGCTCACACGTGCACAGTTCCCAATGGGGAAGCGCTCAGGGGTCACAAACAATTCTTTCAGCATTCACGTATTTTAACCCAGACCACCATTTTGCTCACTGGGAAAGTGGGACTTCAAGGGGTAGGCTTTGTTAATAAAACACCAGGCAAAGTGTTACTTGAGTACTTTGTAGATCTGAGACAGAAAGGTTCTGAGACTAATATTCTTTTAGTAAGATATTGAGCTTTTCTTAAAGAACGTGCCAGTCCAGTATCATTTTCAGAGCACCACATGTCTTTCACCACACAGTCTGTGTACTTCCTCACATAAATACAATTAGATCAAGTGATCAAAGCTCCCCTTCACATGTGGCCAAAGCAGTGTGCAGTCCCACGTTGCTGCAGTATGCAGGGGAATACTAGATGCATTACAACACATCAGCAGGCGAGAAATGGCTAAATGGTGCTAACGATCTTACCACCACCACCACCACCAAATCCAATTCTCTCCTCATCTGTTATGTGTTAGGAGTCTTGTGAAACCATCTAGCAGAAGTGGTTTGGCCAATAATTAGGATATGCCATACAAAAGCATTGCAGAAATGCTTGAGAAGTTGTAGAGTGCCACTGTTTGTTCCTTTTGGACACTGTTCAACTTTTTCAGCCTTCCCCAACCTGGTGCCCTACAGATGCATGGAACTGAAACTCTGAGCATCTGGAGAGCACCAGGTTGGGGAAGTCTGGACTATGGGGAATGTGTCAACAGTGTTGTCTCTGGCCACAGCTAGACCTAAGGTTTATCCTGGGATCATCCAGGGTTCGCCCCTGCCTGAGCACTGGATCCCCTGTGTGTCACCTAGATGAACAGGTTTGACCCTTGGACGATCCAGGACAAACCTTAGGTCTAGCTATGGCCCAAGTCTCTCTCCCTCTTTCTCAAACACCATGAAGCTATGTTTGGTTGCAAATATTCAGCACCCATTTGTCTCTGCTGTGGCCATAGTTTTAAACAGATCAAAAGGAAGCCTGCAATTACAGTAACATTTTATTTGCATACCAGCATTTCTATTGCCCTGACCATTATTCATCAACGAACTGCAGATGAAATGTATTCAAGTATTCCATTGTGTGTAACCTTCTTTTGTGAAGGACCGTGAGGGCAAGTTAACTTTCCTACATACTTAATACTTGATGTCACCCTTACACATCCTGCTCCCCCTCATTTCCGGCTCTGATGAGACAGTGAAGAGGAGGTGGGATCACAAGATACCACAAAAGATTAACGATGTGATATGGAATGAATCAGAACAGACGTCACTGAAAACCTCAGATGGACTCTAGCGTAGCAATCACAGCAGCCTCCTAGTTGGATCCAGACTTCAGGACATGGTCGTGGATTAGAACAGAGATGGCATCAAGCCAATCTGGGAATTTGCATCTTGGTGGCCAATAACCACAGATGGATTAGCACTATGTTCATTTGTAAGAGTGAAAGAAAAGCATGCAACATTTGGAAACAAAGCGGCATGCTTCTCAAACATCTGAATCCTATGCATGCGGGGGCCCGAGTATGCACAAGAAAAGCCACGATGCCAACAGCTGCCCTATCTTGTTCAGCAGAAGTACTTAGTGCGGTCAGAGGAGCATGTGCGCATAGAACGTTCACCCACATTGTCATTGCGCTTTGTAAAAAGGACAGGTGGACTGAGATGGAGGCATGAGCGGTTGGACCTTTGTGCCTTGCCACGGCACTACTGCTACCGTTTCTCCTGTGATGCTGCTGGCAGTGAAGGGCCATGGGGAGATGCAGTTCTGGTGGGCAGCTCAGCATGACGGTCCAAGATGATGGCCACATATGACTGGGCTCTCATGACTTGGCTTAAGTCCTTGAGGCTGCTGATCTAGAGTGGGGAAGGGTAGCAACCAAAATATGCATGCCAGACCAACAAATATACCTACTATTGGGATATCAGTGTACCTGTCTCTCCAACTTTGGATTTACACTGCAAGAACCACCAAATGGTGATGTCTAGTCAAGTGCAACTCTAAATAAATAGTCTGGGATCCCAATTCTACAGTGATAGAACCTGTTGCTTAATACTATTCAGAAGACAGCATTGATGGGTTGGGAAAAGCAACCCACAACTGAGGATACTGATGGACGTATTTAAAAAGGGGGACAGGCCCTTCCTTGAACTCTGAGAAAATGTCTCTCTCCTAAGTCTCTCTCATACTCATTGTTGTGATAGGAGAAACTCCAATGGTGAGACATCTGTCTTCCTCAGAACTCTTTAAACAGACTGCATGTTTTGGAATATGGCCACTCTCCATATATTTCATAAACTTGTACAAGTATGGATACCCCAGCCAATATAGCTGGAGGCTTCAGGAAATCTTGGGTGCTGGAATGTTGTGGAGGACAGGGTCCCTGTACCTTTAATAGCATAGAGAAGAAGAAACTTCAGCAAGAGCAGTTTGCATCACAAACCCCACCTGCCAAAATTACCCTTTCTTCACATCTTTTAAAATACAAAGGAATACTTTGTTCTAGTCCCTGTAAGGAAACTGCACAGGTCAACATTCTCCATTGCATGGAGCCATTAAAAGCACAGGGGGCTCCCTTTGAATCAAACGTTTCCAATTTATAGAGGCATTTAGACTTGATAAAACATTAATAAAAGATAGAAAGTTGGGGTCTCCATAGCAGGTAGTGAAGATGTCTTGCTATTTTGTCATTGGTCAGAAAAGGAACTTGTCCGTGGCAAAAAGGGAGATAGCTACTCTTGCATGGGACCATCACTCTAGTATTTTTTTGTTTTGTTTTTTGTTAAACAATATATTTTAAAAAGCCAAACTAGCAAAATACACAGGTTTTATGAACTGCTCTACCAGCTCATCCATATCAGCTTTTTTTGAAGAAGTCATTTTGTTAGATGCTTTGCAGGGCAATTACTTGCTGTGGTCAGACAGACACTCCACGCTTGCAGCAATCCAGCAGCTGCCGCCATCTTGCAAGCGCACATTTTCAGCTTCAGTGAGCAGCTTTCCTGTGCCAGAGATCTTGCCGCCCATGTGCTCCTATGCACCCTGCCGCCACCACCCCTCAGGCTGGATTCAGGATCTGAGGGCCCTCCAAGAAGGCAGCTTCAGTGGAGATCCTGAACGAGTGACAGATGGCGGGGCCTGATTTCAGAGAGAGTAACACAGAATACTCTAACCAAATTATTTAGGCAAGCAAGCCAATCTATGCTGCATGCCAAATTCTTCTTTTGCTTTTTGCTTCTTCTTTAAATGTCATCTCCCAACTCTCCATGTTGTTACTAATCAGGCAGTTTCTCAGCGTTTTCCATAACAGGGATGCCCAGTCCTGCCTTCCACCCTCTTTCTACGTGAGATCACAACACAATAATCCAGTCAAGATGAAGAAGAAAGCCAAGAGCACATGGTTCTTAAGAGGTGGGTGGAGTTGGTCCAGATTTCTTCAGCCTTTTCAGTGAGAACTGGTTAGCCTCATTGGAACCATCCATGTTGCTCTATGACTTCACCAACAGATCCTCTACTCTGAAGCGGCATCATATAGGAATGGTACATAACAGAAGGAAAGTGGCTGATTTTTTTTTTTTTAATTTCAAAAGATACATTTTACTACATCACTGTCCTATCATATTAGGCTCTAAAGTACACATGCCCTTATTGGACACCATAGCAACAGAAACAGAATCACCCTTCCTACTTCCACCTCTCTATTCCTATACCTATCTTTCAAATTTTAAATGCTTCAAAGTGCCGGCCCATATATTATGTATTTCATCAAGGTTTATGCCTTTCGGTGCTCCGTTTTCCAAATCAACACTCACCACAGTTTCACATTACGAAGTGAACCACTTGTAAAATAAAAATAAAAATCCACAGTATGAGAAAAAGGGCATTAATTAGAAAAGCTAACTGCACTCATATGGAACTTAATAAATACCCCTCCTTTCTCTTTCTCCCCTAAGAATAGGAGCCTCCATTTAAAAACAAACAAGCCACAATTCTAAAGTCTCCGGGGGTAAGTGCCCATCACACCCTTGCACATATTTTTAGGAGACAGGGCTGATACGTTGGCCTGGGTGTTTGAAGGACAGGCAATACCTTTTAGTACAGAGCCAAAATTTCACCATACTATTTCTTCCATTCTTAGCCCATATCCTGCCAATCTTGATGATCAAGCTTTAACCTTACACAGCCCTCCAACTTATTCTGGATTCTAAGCGTATCAGGAGCTCAGGCAGCTAAAAAGTATTCACAATGGCAGCTTGGTATTAAAAAACAAACATACACATAAAGACATTTATAAATAAGCCACATTAAATACCCTTTTGTTTCTTTTTTATAAATGGTCTTTAGCAAATGCATAATGTACACTGTAATAAAAGGCAACCGGATTCGAAGTGATGGCACAGGCCTAAAGGGTAACCCCATAAAAGCTATCTCCTAATGTTTCAACAATCCTGTCCCCAAGATCAGGAAGTCTTTCCTCTGTTTACTAGGCTAATTGTATTGAGAAGATGAGGGCCTTTGGGTTTTCCATGAAGATGGCACTGCAAAGGAGCATCTGTTCAAACACAGAAGCATGACTCTTTCAGCATCGAAAAAAGCCAGGCTTGCTTACGACAACAACAGCTGCCCCCACGTGGGCTACAGGAGCTTCCAGGGTAGAATTTTGTGGCTCGTTGACCTGCCTTTTCTGGTTGGGCAATTTCTCATCCGTTCTCCTCAGCTCGAATGACCAAATCAACAGGCACACTTCTTCTCTTCCGATTTTTCTGAAGCCAGCTTCCCCGAGTTTCCCCCGTTGGCCGTGTCGGAGACTTGAGTCTTGTCAACACACTGTTCCATACGTTTCATTATCAAGTCCAAGAGCATTTCCACTGCTTTGTCCACGTTTTGGCCAGTCGCTGCACTCGTTTCAAAGTATGGAATGCTAACGTAGGAAAATATTAGAAATCTTATCAGAATGGGTATTTTAATGGGAGCACTGAGAACACTTTGGGTGGGATCCCCAATGTCAGCTATCTGCCAGTGGATCAGAAATCGCAGGTGGAAACAGATTTTCCCTCCTCCCTGCAAATCTGCTCTAAAGGGCTGGGGACCCCCTTGGGCTGATTTAGGGGATGCACAGGGTGGCGGAGGAAGAAAAGCAAGGGAAAGTCCAATTGCATGAGCAAAAGTCTGCTTCCTTGACATTGGAGTCTTCCCTCAAGTCAGAACTACTTGTCATAGAACTGGTTCATGGGCCTCCAGTCCAGATCATTCTCTGGGAATCCTAAACAAACCTATTTTGACTCCTCCCCAGTCTTCCTAACATTTAAGAATAGAAACCACAACTTCTTATCATTGCAGGCCCTTGCTTCAGGAGAACCAGATAAAACAAAGTTTCAGCTCCACCACCCTGTATAGAAAAGCAAAGCCTATAAAGATAAAATGTTTTGCATCTTGATCAAAATTCCCATTTTAACCAACTAAGCATTTCTGGTTTTATACATGTGGGCAGCACTGCACATCCCAGGAGAGACAAATGGAAGTGTTAGGGCATGACTTTTAAGAACCATTGCTGTCAATAGGGTTAAACATGTGCTTAATTCTCTTCCGCTGAAACTAAAGAGACTTTAAAAGGTGCTTTTTCATTGCACCTTGCTCTTATTCCCCCACGACTGCGATGGCCACGTAGATTTCTGCCGAAATTAACTCAGCGAATACTGGCTTACCCATATTTGTCTGCAAGATCTTTCGCTTGTCTTTCATTGACCTCCCTCTGATCTGACAGGTCAGCTTTATTTCCAATTAATACTATGTCTGGGTTCTCACAATATGCATTTGCTTGTAGTTGGCCTAAAAAACATAAAGGAATGTTGAAATGCTATCTGGAAACAGATCAGTAAAAACAATTGTTTATTCAGTACAGACATGTTCATTACTGATTCTTTTAGATCAGGGCAAGTTATGTGCAACAGAAATGGAACGATAAAGGATTTTTTTTCTTGCCCTAGAGTACACTGTATATTCCAATAAATAAATATAATGGGAAAGATATCAAGTTAAAATGCTGAATCTACAAAGGGGAAGTAGCATGGACTTTCTTCTTTCCATTATAATAGCAACAAAACAGTAATTCACATGTATGTGGTTTATCTCAAGCATTCAAAACACTTCACATACCTCATCTCAGTAATCCTGATAATAGCCCTATAGGGTAGGCCAAGATTAATACAAGTGTGATGGTGGTTGAGGCTTAAATGTTGCATTGGCAAACCAGCCCAATTCAAGGTGCTGGTTTTAACCTATAAAGCCTTACACGGCTTGGGACCACAATACCTGACGGAACGCCTTTCCCGAAATGAACCTACCTGAACACTATGTTCAACATCTAAGGTCCTCCTCCGGGTGCCTACTCCGAGAGAAGCTTGGAGAGTGGCAACAAGAGAGGGCCTTTTCTGTGGTGGCCCCCCAACTGTGGAACAATCTCCCTGATGAGGCCCATCTGGTGCCAACATTGTCATCTTTTTGGCGCCAGGTCAAGACTTTTCTCCCAGGCATTTAGCAATATGTAATGACCCTGGGTCTGGTTTCTTTTTGGCTCATTGTTTTTAAAGTTGTTATAGTGGTTTTAAATGTATGTGTATTTTGCTTGTTTTTGCAGTTTTTAATCTTTGTATATTGTTTTTAAGTGTTTTATCTCATGTGAACTGCCCAGAGAGCTTCGGCTGTGGGGCGGTAGACAAATGCAATAATTTATTTATTTATTTATTTATTTATTACATTTATATACCGCCCCACAGCCGAAACTCTCTGGGCGGTTTACAAAATAAAATAATAATAATAATAATAATAATAATAATAATAATATCCCCATTTTGCAGATACGAGCATGATGGTGGTTGAGGCTTAAAACAGGAGTTGGCAGAAGGTAGTTCTTCAAATGTTTTGGACTTCACTTCTCAAACGCCCCTGCCAGCATGGCCAATGGTCAGGAATCTGGAGTTGAAGTCCAAAACAGCAGAAGGTCTACTTTCTGAGGGGCTCCAAGCAAAAGTCTATGTCATCCACATTCTGTGGCTAACCAGATGCCTCTGGGAAACCTACAAGCAGAAAATGGATGGTCCTTTCTGAATTTGTGGTCAAGGCAAGATTTGAACCAGGAACCTGCTGGCTCACACCTCTTAGCTCACAGGTTCAGCAGGGGTTCGACATTTCTTTTGAAGAGACTCAGGAACGTGTCCCGGGGCATGGGTTTTTTCTTTCTTTTTCTTTTTTTTAATCATCCCAAACATGAACAACGATGCTATCTTATAGGGGGAATACTACTGCATGAAGGATGACAGATGCTATATAGTCTAATCTAAAAGCACTCAAGACCGAGAGAGGCAGCTGCTCCTTCCACTTACTCATCCAGTTCCTGACATTTAAGAAGCTCTGTTGACTGGTGAGATCAAACATTAACAAGAAGCCCATGGCATCTCTGAAAAATGCTGTCGTGAGACTTCGGAATCTGCCAAGAAAAAGTGAAAGGATCAGCGTACAGAGTCAGCTCAGAAAAAAAAAGTAGGTAAATGTTTCCCTGCTGCATTGTTTAATGATGCTGAAATCAAAAGATAAATGACAAGAGAAAGTGTTAACATTCTCTTTTTTGTAGGGACAGGAAATATATGCCCTGATTCACTGTTAGCCAAATGTTCCGGTAGAAGCAAAAGAGCCCACAAACCATCCTGTAGCCCACAAGGCAGCCCCCGAGGGGTAACGTATTTGCTCACATACATCTGTTGATGTATAGAGAAGGGTGCAAAAGTTAAGATTCTGCACCCTATGTGAATCATATAAATTAAGAGGGGGTTTGCATATTTGCATGTTTTGCATAATTGAGTCTAGTTTTGCTATCAAGGGGATGGGCAAACATCTATTCAGGGTACTGAATCATGGACAGTGGAAAGCTGATTCAGGCACCTCTCCCTTCAAGCACAATCCTAGCCATAACAACTAAGAAAGTGGGGGTGAGGTTAAGTGAAAGCTGAAAATTATATGACATTCTGCACTTCTGCAGAATTCAACGCACAGACAGAGAGAGAGAGAGAGAGAGAGAAGGAGAGAGCTGGTAATATCCAGTTGCTTGCCATCATCATTACTAGGGCTTTCACCTGATTAATTAACTGACAAAGATTTACATAAAGCTGTAATCAATTTTTTGCATTCAATCTGCAGATGACTAAAATAATGGTTCAAAGGCGGCGAGGGAAGGGATTCTTTCTTTGCTTGAAAGATGATGTATACACACATCACAGCAGCCACCATCTTGGGAGAGGCATTCCCTGCTGCGTGGAAGAGAAGGAATGCCTCTAAGATATTGCCTGTCACCCAAGGTCGTTGGAAGGATAAAAATAATTATATCAACAACATAATAACATCAACATCAACAACAACAAATCACTACCCAATTGATCAGAGGCAACTTTTAAAAATACAAAACCTTGAGCTTCAAAACTAAAAACATAAAGCTACAAACTGAAATAATTGTTGCATTCTTCTCTCTCCCTCCCCTCTTCCTTCCTCAGGGCAAGGGGCTGGCCTTTGCTGCTTATGAGACTCTGTAAAGTACTATATAAAAGACTAGTGGCCCTATATAATTAACAATCATAAATCAAAATGTTAATTTATTAGACACACTCACAGAGCTGCTTCCTTGATTATGACATGCACAGCAGTTCCCTGCCCATGTAATCACAGCAAAACACATTTTATGGGTGACTGAGTACACATTTTCTCTTTGACAGAGCACATCTCAAGTTTCAAAAAATAAAAGAAAAACCATCCACTCTAAAACAGCCCTTGCCTTGTCAACAGCAAATATAATCCTGCCCTTTAGATGGAGCACACGGGATGATGCCTTACTGTTAAACCATTGCCACAGGGTCACCAGATCACTGCTGCTCAGGTGTGCTGGAAAAACACTGCAGCGGTTGCAGTAACAAAAAACACGTGTTGGCTTCATATGTGCTACCACCCCCCATGCACGGATAACCACTGCAGCTCCTGCTGGAATCAACGGCACATGATGCCGATCCGAAGGCAGGAAGAAGCACAGGTCATAGCTGAGTTTTTAATAAAAAGGCTTGGAAACAACCCAGACAAGAAAAGGACTGTGGAAGTCATGCAGTGCTGTGCATTGTGATAGAGGCATGAGGGTTAAGAGGTGAGAAATTTCCGATGAGGGTGTGAAACTGCATGGGGGAGATAATCTCAAACAGATTTGTGGAGTATATAAATTGTTTCTTTTCCAGTCCCCCTAAAAATGCATCACATCTCTTGCCATCTAAAATTACTGATTAATTCAACTTAAGAACTAGAGTACATTTCCCCCTCCTTTCAAGAATACAACAAAAGTATTTTAAAAATTACCCTTTTACTAACTTGCCTAACCTGAAATGGCTTAGCAGTATCTAATGGAGCGTCTTTCATTTGCTCTTCCAGTTATATCTGCATCAGAGATTTTAAGTTCTTGTGCATTACCTTTCTTGCCCAGCTGTGTCCCACAGCTGCAGATGGACCTTAAAGGCCTTCCCAGGAGATCCATTTGAGCCCCGGCTGTTGTACACCTGAAACACACCAATGGAAGCCTAGCTGTTTATTAAGCCCTTTGGTCACTGACCAGATGCAACTTCATAAAGGGCGAGAACACACAACAGACTGGCAGAGCACTGATCAGGGAAGAGGTCAACAGGTGCTGAAATGGTCATGTGGCTGTTTTGTCACTGTATGGTGGATGCAGAGTTAGACTTGGGCTGGAGAGTCTTAGCTCTGGTGGTGGTTATTATTATTAATTGCATTTGTATACCGCCCCATAGCCAAAGCTCTCTGGATAGTTCACATAAAACACTTAAAAACAATATACAAAGATTAAAAACCACAAAAACAAGCAAAATACACATACATTTAAAACCACTACAACAACTTTAAAAACGATGTGCCAAAAAACAGACCCAGGGTCATGTAACAAGAAGCCACCGTGGTTGAATTCCCTAGTGGGCCTTCTTGTTCTGGCAGTGGCCACCTTTTGAATATTCGGGTCACAGCAGGGGCACACTATGGCTTCTTGCGACGTGTGAACCCTGCGACGGTGGGTTGTTTGGATAGTTGAAAAACTACCTGCAACCCTAAAACAGCCCATGGGTTTTGTGTGGCTTGTCAACCACCCCAACAACCCACCCTTGCTGAGTTCACATGTAACAAGAAGCCACATTGGTGGGGGCTTGGATTGCCAACCTGGTGCCCATGGGTGCTGCAACCCATGATGGCTAATAAGCCACGGTAGGTTGCGGTGATTGCGTGAACCAGGTCTTGGAGTCAAACCTCACTTGGCCATGAAGATGACTCTTGTTCAGTTTACCTCACAGAGTTGTTGTGCTAACAGCCTGAGGAAATCCCATGCAGCTTGTAAGACAGGTGTGCATAATAGAAGCTGCTTAACACACTGAAATTGTGGCCTGACCAGACAGACCACACTGGGACAGAAGACATGTGCAGCTGTTGGTAACAATGGCTCTAAAAGACTGCTTTGAGTTGTCTGAAAAGTTATCATTGTTATACAGCCTAAGTTGTAGAGTGTGGGAGGTATCTTAGCCTTGTGACTTTGAGGTTTGCTAATTAAAGGTTGACATAATGAACTCCTTCCTGGGAATCATAAGGTGTGCATTTGCCATCTTTAGGGAGTGTGTTCCTAATGAGTTCAGCCACAGTATATTTCAGCCTTCCGCAACCTGGTGCCTTCCAGATGTGTTGGTCTAGAACTCTCGACATTCCACACGTTTGGCTATGATGGGGGAGATTTGCGCAAGTTTCAATCGCTGCTCGATTTGCGCAAGTTTCCCGTTTGCGCAGAGCGAGCAGCAGTCACAAATGGATGTCGGGGACGAGACAACTGTGGCGTTACACCCTACAAGTCAGTTCCCAAATGTATGTCTGAAGTTTGTAAGTCTGTGGTTTTTAGAATGTTGGCCTGAGTGGGCGGAGTTAGAATGTCTGGGGAGGGGGAGGAGTGATATATAAGGGAAGGACTGAGGGGATTGAGAGGAGACTTTTTAGGTACTCTTAGAGTTTTTAGCTCTCTGTATGTTAGCTCTCTGTGTTTAGAGTACTTAAGTTCTGGAGAATTTGAAGTTCCGTGTAGAGAGTGGTGTCTTTGGAGTGTGGTGTGCACATAGTTGTTGTATATTAAACAATACTGATAATAAAGAAAGCTCAAGAGTGTTTGTGTGAGAGAAAGGAAAGCGTGTATGTGAATGGGTGGAAGGATTGGATGAAAGGTTTCAAAAAGGGTTTTAAACGTTTTATTTTGAAACAAAGCTTGTGAACTTTTAAAATATGTTTTAATTATTTTGTTTTAGCTACCACAAAAATCCCACGTGTCTGTTTGGCATATATTATCTGAAGTTTATACATTTAGCACCCACTCTGACAACAATTCACCTCAGCACATATAACTCACAGTGTATTATTTTATATTATTGAAATCCTTCTCCGTTTAACCCCTTTCTCCACATAGTTTAGAGGAAGGTGGTTTTTGTCCCTCGCTTCAGGCATATCAAGTGGTGGTGCTTGGCTTGAGCAGGAAGTAGCCGTGGCCGGGCCTGGTGTTCAGAGCCTGTGTCGTGGCAACAACCACTGAGACAATGTTCAGAGAATCCTGGCGATCTCAAACATCGCTCATTTGACCATCCTACCTGTTAGTGAGCTCCACAGAAATCAACAGGAATTACTTCAGAGTGGGCGCGTACAGGATTTCACTGTTTATACACTGGGAACAGCTCTGTGAAAGTGAGGCCTTAGTAGCAAAAAAGAAGAGTGGAATAATGGCAAGCCTATGGATGTTTTTTAGAATGGCAATTTCTCATCTATGTTTTGTGCTGTTAACAAACAGAATTGCACACAGTCACTATCAAGAATTATCATCTGAAGGAGACACCATATAGCTTTGACATGGGGGGCGAGATAACTAGTGTAAACCAATGTTGCGAGGAATGAAGACTGCAGCAGCAAAAATGGCTTCTAGCATTTCTGAAAAACATCACACTGCCCCACATACCATTTCCAAGTCCTATCCTACAGCAATATAGAGTTCTTGGAAAACTTACAAGTGTCTCTTAGCTCTGAACCCCAAATGCGACCTTTGATGATTAGACAAGCTAGCAGATGAGTGGCCGAATGGTCCCTGTAGCACTGGGGTCTTCAACATGGTGCCCTTGGGCATGAATATGCCCAAGGACACCTCTCTTGGTCCACCAGGCTAGGCTCCCCATCCCTCCTGATTTTAATATTATTTCTTAAAGTTTTTTTAAATTATCTTTTTTTTAAAAAAACTGGAAGCTGGCTTGCTGCAAAGAGAATTGCTACCCTCCAATGCCACCTTTATTTAGGTTTTGGTGCTCAAACTCCACCTCTACCCTATACTTAGGTTCTTGGACACGTTTTCTTTTTAGTTTCATCAGTTTGGATTCTGGGAAATGAGTGTTCTTTGACAGGCCAATACCCACCAGGGCAGCCATTTTATGAATCGAAAAGGCACCGGCATGGCAGCTACTTTATGAGAGCACCCATGACACACTTTCAAATGTCCAAATTGCTGCCATGGCAAAAAGCTTGGGGACCTATACCTGTAAAGGTTTTATTGCAAGAAGCAAGTCCGCTCAATTTCCCTCTGACGGCAAAGCCTGCTTTTTGAAAAAAAAAACTATTTTAATGTGTTTTTATTCTGTTTTTATTTTATTTTATCTTGTACACTGCTCTGAAATTTTGAATGGAGAGCGGTATATAAATATTCTAAATAAATAAAATAAGTCATTTTTTAAAAATTAATATCAGAATATAATCAAGGCTATTTGATTGTTTTGCAAATCATAGCATACCCAACCTCCATAGACCAGGGGCATATCTACACGGGCTCTTTACACCGAAGTAAATGAGCAGATGTGCATTTTAGGACACATGACGCTGCCGTTCATTTGGAGCAGCGCCGTGTTTTTAACCCGATAATGCGCATATTTACAGTTGCGATTTAACACATTTCTTGAGCAACATACGAATGTGCACTGTGTTAAACTGATGTGTCGTCGGGGGAGTTAAATCACCTTTTGACATGTGGGCGTATCTTCCTGGGCAGGACAAAGTGATTGGCCGAGCTCCCGCCTTCCCACCTATCACATCCTCCTCTGGCTCCCTTGTTCCTTCGCACCCTTTCATTTTTTAATTCTATGATACTCCGGAGCGTATATTAAATATGAAAACAAACAGGGGGAAACAGGCAGCCAGAGGCAGGAGACGTGTTGCTTTCAACGCTCTGCTTCCCCCCTGCCCTTTGTTATCCTCCTGGGCTGCCTCGTTCCTTTTCCTGGCTCATTCCTTTCCCCGGCTCGTTTCTTTCCCTCGCTCACTGTTGGTGCTGCAGTGTGATGCTTGTTACGTAGATTCGAATCTATGAAAATTCAGCTTTATATTTAATGAGGAGCAATCCCATTGTCGTATAGACGGGGACCAGGAGTTAAAAGTATATGAAAGACTTGCTAAACTGAAACAACACGTAAACACAGGCTCTGACTGAACAGACAAGTTGCACTAAATTCAGATGAGAATTACAGAAGGTGCCTGAGATCCCTGGAGGAATGTCACGATAAAATGAATGTTGCAACATTAAAGGTAGACCAGTAGCTTGCAAATATTTGGAATTCTTTCTTATTTGAACGCGAACCCCAGAAAGAGAAAGCTTCTTTTTTTTTAACCATATATAGAAAAAACTCACCACCCGCTTTTCCCGGAAGTCGATTCCTACTGTTGTGATGAACTTTGGATTGAACTTGTTGTCTGTGTATCTGTATAGGAAAGTTGTCTTCCCAACCCCAGAATCCCCAAGGGCCAGGAGTTTGATCAGATAGTCGTAGTCCCCATCAGTCATAGTGCTGACCTTGATGAACCTGCAGAGCAGAGAGAGGAAAAAGCCAGGTATGAAGACAGCAAAAATAATAATAATCCAGTGATACAAAATCCACTGTGAGCATTCTTAAGGGCTGGTGGAATCCAGCTCTCTCTTACCTACAGCCTACCACTCTTTCCCCACAGCATCTTCCATTCTTGGAGTGAGTAAACCATGGCTAAGGGGCTGTCTATACACCTTATTTGACCCATGGTGGCACTGCGTTGGTTATATGACACAGCTGCCAACTCAACCCAGAAAATTTGTTAGTTCTGATATCAGGACACACAACAAACGCTGAGGCTTTTTAATCAAGCGAACTGCGTTTGCAGTTGTGCAGTTTGTCCTTTCTTTTTTCTTATTACAGCTCCTGAGGAAGGATTCCTCTGAATCCGAAACGTCGAGCATTTTCACATCATTACAAAAATAAAAAGTTCATTGTTTATCTATACACGGTACCAGAGCTCGTCTCTCTTTCTTCCACCTTCCACCATATGACCTTGCTTCAGCGTCGAGGTGGGGGTGTTCTGGGGCAGATGGCAACTGTTGATAGGTAGCCGGAAGGCTGGACAGAGGGCAAGGAGTGGGGCCTATGAGCCGAATGGCCACCGGAAAGCTCGGGCTCTCTCCCGCAGTGGGGATTTCCTGCCCCCACCCCGCAGCAATGATACCGCAGGTTTTACAAGGAAGGAGCAGCAAAGCAGTGCCGTGAAGACATCCCCTAACAAATATATATTTCAAGTGGACTAATTAAGATTGCTCCCATGGCATTTTTTAATTACAGCCCCCAGAAGAAGTGTAGGCAACGTTTTGGGGCCATGGGCAAATTTGACAATTTGAGAAACTGGCCTGCGCACTACCACAAAATGGTTGCCTGAGAGGCATGGCAAAGGGCAATAACCTGCCCCAAAGACATGAGTATAAGGCAGAGATGGAGCCTGAGCCCCAACATACTAAAGTCCTTTGAACCCACAGTTTTCAACACCAACAGAAATCTATTTCACAACAATCCCAGCTGCTGGTAAGAATATATTAAGTGGGCGGGGGTAGGGCACCTTTGTGGGCACCAAGAAAAGCATCTGGAGGTGGACTGGTGCCCGTGGACTCCATGATCCCTATCCCTGCCTTATAATCTATTTTCATCCACAGTTCTTGGTATGTTTTACTATGCAGTTTACTGTTGCTGTGGATTTCTTGCAGTTTTTAGTATTCTATTAGTATTCTATTTAGTTTTCTAGCTTGCTTTTGTTATACCTTGTTCTGAATGTCATAGAAAGGCAGGCAAGAAATACCAAAATAAATAAATACATAAATATAATATATCTGTACCAACATCAATTGAAGTTTAGGTTTTCCTTTTAACCAGGATTTACATGTTTAATGCTGGTTTCAAAGTTGGCTATAGGGGAACCCAGATTGTTCTCAGCTGTAGCTCAATATCCAGACCAATGTGTCTCTGAGCTCCATCAGACGGGAGATCACGCTTGCCTACCATCGCTTCTCCACCCCCGCTTTTGTTGCTTAATACTTTCTCTTTCTCTCAGGGAGAGGAAAGAGGAAGTAAAGAAGCACATGTGGCCCATTCAGGGGATGTCTTTATCACGCCGCTTCTCCTGCACACAGCAGGAGATAGCAGCAACTTCTGTCTTTAAAAATAATACGGACTTAACGGGGGCTTTTTTTGTCACACAAAGAAGACTAGAAGGGGTGGGAGGCAGACAACGATGTGAGCGGGACCCGCAAAAATCTGTGAGTGCCCAGTAATGAGCTTGCAATAAAACGCTCACCTAATGATGCCCTCTTAATGTGGTTAAAGCAGGAAGGGAGAGGAAGTTCCCCCCTCCAACAGAAGAGGAATTATTGAATCCTACAGCTAGTTCTGAGTCCCCTACGAATAGTTAAGAGGGAACCAGCATTATGTCTGAAACAGTCTTACGTAGTTGCCATCAACCTCTCCTTAAAATTTACTTCTCCATAAGCAAGTCTGAATCAGAACTCACAACTTTGGTGATGTTTGACTTTTCTTAACAAATTTCAGTAACACTGCTATTCCCATCCCTGTCCCTCACCCTCCAAAACTTACTTTTAAAAGTGGGGTGTGTGCAAGGGGGGGAGGAGGATAGGAGGACATCAGTTTTATTTCCCAAGTGTGCCTGCCAATCTGGATGTGATTTTTTGAAATATCCTGTTCACTGTTGTGGTACGAAGGCACAGGGCAAGTTGTCCTTTGAAAAAAGTGTTGTTTAAAAAAGTCATTTAACTTTAGATCAACAGATTCCCCCCCCCCCCCTTCTTGTGAAGAGATGGCCACCCAGTTTGGTTTACTGATCGCAGCTTGCATCTGGTCAGATACCTTTTGTCATTTCCTATCTCAGCATTTACCCTCTAAAATATATTTATCTGCACACACATGCTCTTGGGCAGATAACAGAGCAACTTATCGAATGCAGGAAACCCAGGCAGGTTTTAAGAAAAAGAGTCATACTGCCTAACCTACGCTGATCAAAAGGGAAGATTATCCAAAGAATTATCCGTTTTGGGATCACTATTCCTTTGTTCTGTGCAAAGCAAAGAAGGGAGACAATGCATCAGATAAAAATCCTCTAACAACTCCCTTGCTGGTGCTTTAAGCAAGAGAACAAGGCAGTCACTCAACTACAGATCCAAATGTAAAAATAAAAGAGAAACAAATTCCCCTGTCTGATGCATTAAACAAAGACGTGTAGAGAGGAATTTTTCCTCCTTCTCCCTTGATAATAGAACTTGGGGGGAACACCCAACAAAACTCACTGGACGAACAGATGGAAGTTCTTATTGCCTGACATATGGAATTCACTGCCATAAGAAGTGGTGATGGCAATTGAAGGATAAGGCAATAAGGCACAGCATTCGCCCACAATGCATAAATGGAACCTCCATGTTTAGAAGCAGTGTACACCTGAATATCAGGTACTGGAGACCAGGGCCGGTGCCAGACTATTTTGCGCCCTAGGCAAGGTGAGCTACTTTCACACACACCCACAAAAAAAATGCCAACTTTGATTTTTAAGAACTTATGTTTCCTGGAAAAAATAAGCACAAAACTTGAAACTGCTAAATTTATTTTAAAGTGCAAGAAATACGTCATGCCAATTATAGCAAATGAATTGGAAAGGAACGTCTATGGGTCTAAAATGCATTATTTAATAGGAATATCACCTCCAAATCATCCCCCTCAGCGCGCACACACACACTCTCAGCATCACTCACTCCAAACAAACACATGCATTCACTCAAAGACCCATGCACCCCATGCACCCATGCATTCTCTTTCTCTCTTTTCCTTCTGGAAGTCCGAACGTGGAGCCGCCCCACCCTCACCCCAGCGTCCCTGGCTTCGCTTCAGCTGGGTGGGCGCGGGGTGCCATCTCGCCCGCCCAGGCCCAGCTGAATCCTCATGCTGGCCCGGCTCACAGCCAACGTGCGTGAGTGCTGCACTGTGCCCGGCACCCCTCTTAGCTTGGCGCTCTAGGCAGCCGCCTGAGTGGCCTCTATGGTAGCACCTGCCCTGCTGGAGACTAACAACATGCAGGGCTGTTGCTTCTCAAAGGCATCTGGATCACCCCAGAAAAAATAATCCTGGATCATATGAACCCTTGATCAGATCCAGCAGGGCTTTTCTTACATTTGTATATAAGAATCTGTGCAAGTGAAGGCCTTCAAGGATACACAAATAAGCTCCCGCTGTGTTATGGGTCCATATCTTTGTCTTTCTTTTGCAGTAGGAATCCAGACCTGCAGCAAAATATTGTACTATGGGGGTTCTGTTCCCAGTCATGACTCCTTTCCATCCCACCCAGCAAACACTCAGAATTCTATGACCACTGCGCATGCTTAGTCAGTTCTGGGTTTTTTTGCCCCCATAAGTCCCCCCCCCCCGATTAAAGATTATTCCTACATCTACAAACTTTGGGGTTCCTTCAGCATGTTTACTCCTTCCTTTCTGTCTCGTTACCTCTATTTTGGTTATAAAGCTGTTATAATTCGGTATCGAAGTTCGTTATTAGCATATGAGAGAATCAAACTCCCAATTATCTGAATACTTCAGTGTCTTGTCAGTACATCCTTTGGTAAATTACAACTCAATTTATTTGAACAACTGATTCATCTTTTCCACGTCCCTGAGGATGAACTGAAGTTGCACTTTCTGTCGGACATACTCATATATCCAGAAAGAAATTTAGAGTGCCAGTACAGAATAGATGGTAAGTCTTTGGAAATAATGTAGATTTCCTGCCGTTTCTAATAACAGAAGCTTGGACATTTTTTCCTCTGACCAAGAAGACTGTACAGCAATTACAAATTTGAGTATCCCCTGATAGACAGCTTCTTGGACATGCCATTGAGGAAATACTGCCTCCTGAAATTTGAGGTTTATCCCCATTTCAAAACTAATGTAAGACTAACTTCATCTCTAACTCTGCAGGAAGAATTTACCTAAATTTAGCTTGTACTTCAAAGAAAGAAGTTCAAGTATTGGATCAGCTACCTAGGGAGGTTGTGGGCTCTCCCACACTAGAGGCATTCAAGAGGCAGCTGGACAACCATCTGTCAGGGATGCTTTAGGGTGGATTCCTGCATTGAGCAGGGGGTTGGACTCGATGGCCTTGTAGGCCCCTTCCAACTCTGCTATTCTATGATTCTATGATTCTATGTTTCATCACCTTATGTCTTCAGATTCCATGCCCAGTTAGTTTTAATCAAGTGCCTTCCTCTAGTAAGCCTGAAAGTAATTACAAAGCTCACAAGGCCCCCACTGAACCCCCCAGGACCGCCGTCTCATTTGCCATGTTAGAGTCGCTGTGTTCCTTTTGGAATTATAATCCAATTCAAGAGATGTTCTGAACAACTTTATTACTGCTGAACCTGACAGCTCATTCCTCTTGTTGTTCCCTCGCTCCAGACAAAGAAAAAAAAAGGAATGAATTTATTACATACATTATGTAACAGTCCTCACACATGGCAAGGAAAGATACTGTATTTCTTCGATTGTAAGACGCCATTGATTGTAAGATGCACACTAATTTCAGTACCACTAACAGAAAAAAAGCTTTGATTCTAAGAAATAATAAACGCACCCGTGATTCTAAGACGTACCTCGTTTTTAGAGATGTTTATATGGGGAAAAAGTGCATCTTAGAATCAAAGAAATATGGTATATTCCCTTTTCCAAACACACTCCATAGAAATGGCAGGGGTACAAAAAATGAACTTCTCTGGAGGAAATATTCTCTATGGACAGGGTTGTCCAACAGTGTTTTCATTATACCTTAATCAACAGAACCATAAGGGTGTGCCATTGAAGGCACACCTTTACGTCTTCATCCTCCAAAGCAAACATTTATTTATTTATTTATTTATTACATTTCTATGCCGCCCAATAGCCAAAGCTCTCTGGGTGGTTCACAAAAATTAATGTGATGAGAGATAATTCAATTGCACGTAGTTCAGAAGGACTGTGACCCTAGATACACTTTCCTCTTTCCTTCCTGAAAAAAATTGCAGCTTCCAGACATGCTGTTTCTGCAGAACATGCAAGTTGCTATTGGTGCACATGACACTGCAGTTGTCTTTTGCTACATGGTGATAATCTCAGTGAAGGAAAAAGATGTGTGCAAAGATGTGGGCAGTTGGGTTGGCTAGTGGAACTGGTTTTCAGCTGTGTGAGAATTCTAATGTTTCATTGGGTTTCTTTCTCCAGGGCATTTTGAAAGCATGTTCAAGGCAGAAATACTTGTGTCATGTACTATTCTTTAATTTTATTTTATGTATAGTTTTCATTCCTCCGCTCCCCCACACAAGAAAGTGGTTCTCAGGGTGGTATACATAAAAAAAAATCAACATCTAAAATATAATTAAAAATAAAACATTGGGAAAACAATACATAAAATTGGGAGGAATAACTTTTCAACCAGCTAAAATTACAATAATTTAAAATGGTTTTAACTTAGCACCCTAACAAATAGTGTTATTGTTATATTTTATGGCAATGACATTGAATGTTGACAGGTTTGATAACTTTGTTATCAAGGGGAGGTGCCAAAAAAGCAGGGGGCAGTTCATCTGGTTTAAAGACAAAAATATGAACTGATTTTTAATCAGTTGTTTGTAAAAATATTTAGGGGGCAGACCCCTCTGCCAGCCCTGCCCCCGACTACAGGCCCATTTGGAAGCAAACTTTGAAAATGAAGCCTTTTCTCGCTTTGCGTAGCAAGAATCAAGCAGGCCTTTCAAACACAACTGTCCTTTATTGCTACATCACACGTCCGGAAATAAACTCCTAAATTGAGCTATGGCAGCATGCAAAGTACAGGACCTCAGAAATGTGGTCTCAAAAGCACCAGCAGTGAACTACAGTGCCCCCTGGCATATTTCACCGCCTCCTCAAATGCATTTTTTTGTACTGGTTGTGAAGACCGAAGACAGAACAGCTATATTAAGGTTTGGCAAGTATTTGAGGATGGTTCTGTGTACTACAAGTGGGCGAACTGTGATCTATTGAGCCTCTTCAGGGCAGCTCAAGAAAGGGAACGTGAGCTCCTTTCTCTCCAGTGTTGGGGCTGCTGATTTGTCCCTCTCCAGCCCCTGAAACCTCACCAGTGACACAATGAGGCACAGGGAGCATGGGAAGAACGCAAAGGCCGTGGCAGGGGCCCAAAGTAAGGGTTTTGTGATTAGAACAGGCCAGCATGGGCCTCTTGGGAAGCCCTCAAGACAGAAGGCCATATGAAATGTTTAAGTGTTAGTAGTGTTAATAACCAATTGCACTCTCCCAGAGCTATTTTCTAAAGTCGGGTTTGAAGTTTTGAGCCCTACAGAGAGGCAAGGTAATAAACTCAGGCCCTTAGAGGCCTGGAGTTTTCCTATTTGGAGGTGGTATCCCTGAGAGGCGTAGTTTCATTTCTCCAGTTTCTCCAACCCCACATCTACAGCATAAACCCCACGTTACCGGGAAAGGCGAGCTAAAGCAAGGAAGGTGGGACTCTTGAGGAGGTGGGGATCCTTCAGGAAGTTGCTCAGGGGGTCCAGGATGTAGAAGGAACCCTGACAGGGGGGCAATCCCTCTTTTTGCATGGGACAGGAATTTCAAAAAGCGGTTGCAGGGGAAGCGTCAGGCCTTGCTTGAGGTCAGAGCAACAATTCAAAGCTGCTCTGCCGATCCTGTGGCAAAGAAAAAGGAAGCGCCAGAGAGCATTGTGTCCTTTGTCGCACCAAGCCGGCGGTGCAGAACAATTAACGTGGTCAACCAAGCTGTTATCTCATTTAGTGTTGTGTACTGCCTCTTTAAAAGGCCTCAGCAGGCCACGTGAGAGGAATGCTTTCACTTCAGGGCAGATGTCACTAGGAACAGCTTGGCCAGCCTAATCTACTGAGGGGCCAAGGAAATCCTGAGCATATTTATTTATGTATTTATTTATTACATTTCTATACCGCCCAATGGCCGAAGCTCTCTGGGCGGTTCACAAAAATTAAAACCATAGTAAGACAACCAACAGGTTAAAAGCACAAATACAAAATACAATATAAAAAGCACAACCAGAATAAAAACCACACAGCAAAATTGATATAAAATTAAAATACAGTTAAAACAGTAAAATTTAAATTTAAGTTAAAATTAAGTGTTAAAATACTGAGAGAATAAAAAGGTCTGCTTTCGTCAACTGGCGACGAAAGCAGTACAGTGTAGGCGCCAGGGGGACCTCTCTGGGGAGCTCATTCCACAACCGGGGTGCCACAGCAGAGAAGGCCCTCCTCCTGGTAGCCACCTGCCTCACTTCCTTTGGCAGGGGCTCACGGAGAAGGGCCCCTGTAGATGATCTTAAGGTCTGGGCAGGTACATATGGGAGGAGGCGTTCCTTCAAATAACCTGGCCCCAAACCGTTTAGGGCTTTAAATGTCAATACCAGCACTTTGAATCGGGCCCGGACCTGGAATGGCAGCCAATGAAGTTGTAAAAGGACTGGCGTGATGTGATCTCGCTGGCCAGTCCCTGTTAGTAAACGGGCTGCCCTGTTTTGTACCAGCTGAAGCTTCCGGACCGTTTTCAAAGGCAGCCCCACGTATAACGCATTGCAGTAATCCAAACGAGAGGTTATCAGAGCATGGATCACTGTAGCTAGGCTATCTCTGTCCAAATAAGGGCGTAGTTGGTATATCAACCTAAGCTGATAAAAGGTGCTCTTTGCCACTGAGTTCACCTGTGCCTCAAGTGACAGTTCTGGATCCAAGAGCACCCCCAAACTACGGACCTGATCCTTTAGGGAGAGTGCAACCCCGTCCAGGACAGAACCATATATATGACAGAACCAGTTACCAAGGACAATCGTTCAGTAGTAGGTAGTAGTTATTATTATTATTACATTTGTATCCTGCCATTTTTCCTCTTGCAAGTTATACAAGATAGTGTACATGGTCCTCCTCCTCTCTATTTGTACCTTCAGAACAATCCTGTGAGGTAGGTTAGGCTGAGAGCCAGTGACTGGCTCAAAGTTTACCCAGTGAGCTTGATGGCTGAGAAGGGACTAGAACCTGGATCTTCCCAGTCCTAGTCTTACACTCTAACCACTATGCCACATTGGCTCTCAGTTCAGTTGTTCGTGCTCCTCTTACAAATCAAATAATGTTCAGTGTTTCTGTAAGCTTGAAGACATCAGGAGTGTGTTGCTCTTTGCCATATACAAAGGAATAACCTTTTTCCCCCAATACTTGTGTTTTGCTGATGTATACTCTTCCTGTTGCCTCTTTCCTTCAACTTTGTCATTTGTTTTTACCAAAGGAGAAAGAACAGCTCCATTTTTCTCTACAGGCAAAGAGAAAACTCAGTTGGGCACCCAAGTTGACACCCTTTCTCCAAATGCTTTACAAGGTTATTTTTTGGAGCAATCTTTGCAACTTAATCAGGAAGTAAATGCATTTCAAGTGCACCAATACTTAAAAGCCCATTATTATATTTACGATTTAGTGGCCAGGATTAAAACGCTTTTAGAAAACAAGTCATTCAACTATTACATCCTGTTCATTTTCCTTGTCAGTTGCAGAACAAACAGACTTTTCATTCATACAGGGTAAGGTAATGAGACCTAGCCTTCACATTTAGAAGCTAACCAAAAAAATAATAAATGTTCTTTCACAGATGTGCAGTTTACCAGAATACTGAGAAAAACAGATGGAAATTGTGTTGCCCTCCAATCTCACATTCTAAGAAATATGTATTCTCAAAAACTTGTTAACTATTGATCACATACCTATCGCCTTTTCAATCCTTTTCATTAAAAAAAAAAGGGAGAGAAAGATGCAACACAAATCTGGCTAGTGCAGCACAGCTGTTTTTCCTCTCCTTGGATTCCCACCCTCTGTGTCCTTTTGCATGTAACACTAAACTATGGTTTGCCTTGGACTCCTGTTATTTCCCCCTTTGTCTTCTCTTTACAGCTGGTGCTGGAGAAGATCAGAAGCTTTGGCTTCTGGTTTTAAACCTACCATTACATCCAAACTTGGGAGAATTCTGGCTAGTTTCAATTCTGGTTTGTTTAAACAAGCAGGATCAAACCATGATTTACTATACTGGCGTGACTAACAAGTTTAAACTAACCAGAGTTCTCCAAGTTTGGATATATTGAAAAATTCCAGTTTAAACACACAAGTATCTGATCTTCTCCTTGTGACTGTGCCAGAGGACAGATAAGGGGAAACACACAAGCCCAAGGCTTGGTGTTGCTCAGGCATGTATGTGTGAAATGAGCGATAGGGTTGCCATGTCCAGATGCTGAGAGGGCTGCAGCACCCCTGAATGGGAGAGAGAAAATTTTACTAAGTGCAGTTTTCTCTCAACACAGTGCTCCAATGTGGAAAAGATGGACCTGGCAAGACTTAGGCCATAGCTAGACCAGGCGAAATCCCGGGGTGATCACCACATGACGCACAGGGGATCCCAGGATCAGGGAGGGATGATCCCTCCCTTGCCCCGGGATTGTGCCCTCCCTTTCAGGCCTGTTTTTTCCGCGGTCTTGGAATGTGTGGCCGGGCACTGCTGTTTGTCCCGGCTCCTCGCGGTTCCTCGCTAAGAGCCAGGACCCGCACATGGTGTGCAGCGCTCCTCAGGAGCACTGTGCCCATCGAGAGTAGGGTGGGGGGAGCGGGGAAATTATTTTTTTTAAAAAAAATCTTACCTTTTGTGCACGAGCGTTCGTGAGCTGCTGCCTCTTTAAGGAAAAAATAAAAAATGGCGGGTGCAACACCTCTCCATCTGAGGTCGTAGCGCGCCGCATGTAAACTGAGGGGGGATCTCGCGATAAAACCATTGCGAGATCTTCACCCCTCCGTCACGGACTAACAGGTAGGTCTAGCTAAGGCCTTATCCTTTCTTATGGAACCCTTTCAGAGTTTGAATATGGTAACTATTCATATGAGGGATTCCAAGCCTTTTTGAGTTCGTGGGCACGTTTGGAATTTTGAGAGAGTGTCATTGGCACTCTCACAAGATGCTTCTAAAGGAGTTGGCCGTTCATAAAACGGCTAACATGGTGGGTTCTGTGAGAGAACTCTCAAATTTCCCAGATCAGATGCCAAAATGCTGAGACTAAAACAAAGAAAGAAAAAGAATGTCCAAGAACCCAAGTACAGGTCTGAGGTCCAAAAACAAAAGAAAAACCACTCTTTCGAACCCAAACAAACTTTACAGGAAGCCAACCTTCTAATCTAAAAAAGATAATTAAAAAAAATCTTAAGAAATAAAATGAAAATCAGAAGAAGCAGGAAGCCCGGTGGGCCAAGAGAGCTGTTGTAGTTACATTGGTGCCCATGGACACCATGTAGGAGATGCCAGTATTATACTTTTTCCAGGCAAACATAAAACAACGCAGTCAGTATTGTCACTACATGACTAAATCCTCAATGAAGATGTGGTCCCAAATATGGCATTTTGCACTCGGCTCAGTTTTTTTCTTCTTCTTCCCTGCCAAACTTCTAGTAAGATATTAATAAACCCCTTGAGTTTCACCATTTTCAAAACCTGCTTGGTAGCTACATGAATCATTCCTGTCACAGATTCCCGGAAAGCAGGCATGTCTTTAATAAGTACACAGCCCATTCTGTCACCCATGAGCAATAGAACTAGGTAACCGTGGCTACTGATAATAAAATCATTGTTTGGCAGGGCTCAACCCATCCAGTGTAGAAAATATCAGGCATATGCCAATGGCAACGGCAACCTGTTACTGAACACCTACTCATTACAAGCTACCGCCAAGATTTCCATTCACACAACAGCAATCAGGAGTAAATTTTTTAAAAAAAACATGCAAAGGCTTAACGGCTTGGAGTTGCTATTAACAAAAACACCAAAAGAAAATCAAAGTGATGGAAGCAACTCCTGGGGTGGGGAGGGGCTTTGAATCAGGATTAAGACAGGCTGCACAGAAACTCGAAACTACAATAAAATCAGTCACACTTGCTCTCACATCCTGAATAATTCAAAGACATTTTACAAGCATTTAGACCCATTCTTCTCAGTGGCAGGTGAACAATGAGAAACATGGGTATTCATTTCAAAGATGCTTCCTTTCTCCTCTTGGCCTTTAACTACTGAGTGACAGGCAGAAATTCAACAAGCTCAGAGTTTCCCACACTGCACCTTTCTGGTCCCAAAAGCTTCATTTCCTGAATTAATTCTTCTCATGCAACTCTTCCCAGGGTCACCAGATTCAATGGAGGAAAAGCAGGAGTCCTGTGTCTTTAAGTGGCCTAGAAGAAAAGTTTTCAGCAAGTTTCTCACCTTTTCATGGCAAGTTGCACCTGCTGAAATTCTCTCTATAACACAGTTACAGGAATTGGAAATTTCTTTTATTTATTTCTTTTATCACATTTTTATACCAGCCAATAGCTGAAGCTCTCTCTAAATTTGACCCTAAGTTTCACTTAGGGTTAAATTATACATTATGTTAAATACATAGTATGCAACTATGTCTGGGATTTTCAAAATTTAATAGTAAGTGCAGGGGAGAGGTGATTTTCACTGGGACCACATTGTGTGGAGAGGATAGATATTTAATGTAATCCTGGTGAAAATTACCCCTCTACACTACCATTAGCCTTTTGAAAAAATCTTCCAATGGTGCCAATGGGAGGGTTTCCCGCCCCCTAAGCCTAATGACAATCCACCTGGATTGTCATTAGACCATCAATCAATTTAACTGGGTAGTGCTGGGACAAAATACCCACCCATACGCATAATTTTTGCAGCCCCATTGACTGGCCACAGAAGTCGGGGGGGGATTTTAGTGATTGTGTGGGTGTGGGTGTTCAATGGCATGATTTAGGGGAGCACGTCAGCCAGCAGCCAACATTTTGTTTTCCGCAGTAAATCCATGAGAATGACAAATGCCCCAAAATACAGAAGGAATGTAGTTTCATCCCTGAAATTCTCCCCCTGGGACTTTCTGCCTGCAAAAGATGTGCTCTGTCAATGAGATACCCCCCACCCCCAGTTAATTCCTATAGGGCAGTTACTATGAATATCACTCCAGGCCATCTCTGTTACTGGAGGCCCAGGTGACCTCGGTGGCCCAGACCGCCCATTGTGAACCACCCAGAGAGCTCCGGCTATTGGGCGGTATAGAAATGTAATAAATAAATAAATAAATAACAACTTCAGTTGGTGCACCAATTATGACCATTCCTGGATAAGGATACCCTAGTAATGGTGATCCATGCACTAGTAACCTCGTAATTAGACTACTGCAATGCTCTCATTGACCCTGTTCAGACGACATGCTAAGCCACGGTGGTTAAGCATTTTGAGCTAAACATTATGGCTTGTCATGTGAGCCATTCCAAACCATAGTGGCTTCATAACTGCAGTTTAAACACACTCACTAACCATTTGCTACAAAAGAGTTAGCGGCCTAAGCATGGCTTACTGTGTTGTCTGAACAGGCCTGCTGTGGGGTTGCCCTTGGGCCTCGTTCAGAAGCTGCAGCTACTGCAGAATGCATTAGCTAGGATGCTTACTGGGACAACCAACTTTGTTCACGTAACACCTATGTTAAAAGCTGCTTATTAGCTACCGAGCCATATCCAAAGTTATGTAACTCATACAAAGCCCTAAACAACTTGGGACCAGGATATCTAGCATACCGTAGTCCAGCCCACCTTCAAGATCATCAGAGGAGGCCTTGCTGGTCATTCTGAAACCAACAGGTTGTCACCACATAATACCTTGGCCTTCTCGGAAGCGGCACTCACCTAGGCTTGTCCTTCGTAGGGAAATCCTCGCGATGGACCTGGCTCAGCTTGCGTTTGCGAGCTGAACTACCTGACAGTTCCTGAAACCCGGCGATTTTGATGGGGGGGTTGTGCAAAATGGTGATGGCGGCAACAGGACTCCCTGCTGCTGGTGCCAGCACTATAGCTGCCATGTGCAAACCTCTCATGCTCTCCTTGCTGACATTGGCAAGGAGAGTGCAAGGGGTTTGCCCATGGTGGCA
Organism: Elgaria multicarinata webbii; assembly: GCF_023053635.1. Lineage (NCBI taxonomy): Eukaryota > Metazoa > Chordata > Lepidosauria > Squamata > Anguidae > Elgaria > Elgaria multicarinata. The sequence goes on from NC_086176.1 coordinate 105,335,762, forward strand.
GCGAGAGCCCCCAGCGCCGCCACCAGTATCACCACGTGCAAATGGCTGCTTCTCTGCCCTCCTGGTACCCAAGAGGTGGAGAAGGAGCCATTTTCACACACTGAGGCCATTGTGCACATGTCTTTCCTTCTCCCTCCTGGGGTCAGCAAGGAGAAGGAAAGACATGCGCATAGCAGCCCTACCACTGTGCACAAAATGGACGATGAGAGGGGAGCACGCTCCCCTCTCACCCTCCTGTTCCTGCTGCTGCCTCGCGGGAGGATGATGGGGGAGCATCATGGCACTCCCCTCTCATTCTCTCTCTCCTGCTGCCGTGCCGAGGCAGAAAATGCTGGCCCCATTCAGCGTGGGCCAAGTTGGGCCGGTGAAGAGATGTCCAACCGGAGTCCGGGGAAGATCAAGCCGGTGACAGCCCCCGGAGTGCCACCTCCCAAGTGGATTCCTCCAGCACCCCTAAGCCCACCCTCGGGAAACCCCTCCTCCATGCAGTGCAGGAGGCAGAAAACATGGTGTGTTTCAAACTCCTCCTGAAAATGCACTCATTCACCCAGGGTTTCCCTAACTTGTGACTAATTGTACTTAAGCATGCTGCTCCATCTTGCTGCTGCTTCTACTGCTCTGTACTATTGCCATAACTGGAATTGTTCTTAATTATGTATTCTAAACGTGATCTTAATATATAACACATAAATAAGTATTTTCAATCAGCTCTAGGAGTTGCCACCTTTTTCTGGCAGAGTTTGTGTGCCTTTAACTACAAGCAGACAATGGCGATATGAATTTCCCTGTTGAATTTCTGTCTGTCATAATCTGTTATAAAACTGAGTCTAATGGCACCTTCAAGACATCTATCTGGTATAACCTTCCATGGACTAGAGTCAACTTCATCAGATGCATGAAGTGTTATCCTCAGTTGCCATGTATGTATACACAAGGGGGGGGGGAGAGAATGTAAATAGCAAAGTTAGATGGAAATGAATGCAAAAACAAAAAAACAAAAAGCCAATCTGTAAAATGCAAACAACAACAACTGTCCAAGGCACAGGAACCCAGCTGGGATGAGGAAGAAGAGATGGCAAACTTCTATTGTAGCACTCATAGTTTACTGACAGGCCAGCAAGAAATGCTTTGAACATAAGAAGAGCTATGCTGGATCAGACCAAGGGTCCATCTAGTCCAGCATTCTGTCCTCACAGTGGACAACCAGCTGCCCACAAGGAAACCACAAGTAAGACATGAGTGCATCAGCTCCCTTTGGAGCTTCAAAATCACAGAATAAACCTGGTGGAAACCCAGAATGTAACCTCACAGACAAATTGGCAGTAGTAAGCCGTGCTGAATCTTGCAAGTGTGAGGCACGTAGGAAATAAAAGCTGTGGCGTTGGTAGAACACGCCTCCCCCTTGGCTTTATTCTGCTGCAACAGCTTATTTCGTAAGGACAAATCCGGTAAAGAACAAATACGTCATTTGAAACTCGCAAGACTCCCATAAGGTGTAGCCAAAACGCTGAGCTGTAGCTGGGTGAATGCCAGCCCCAACTTCCTTGAGCAGTTGGCTTTGCCCCACCATTTACCTCCACAACCCCGTCTTCCTCTCACTCTCCATCCTGTGGGGCTCCTACCTTTATCCCTGCTACTTCCCCAAACCATGCATTGCCACTCAGTTCCTCACAATGGAAGTGATAAGCCCACATCTGGACTGGTGAGTCCTTATGTGAGTCATTGCTCCTACTCACAAAAACGAAGCGAAAACACCTATCTGACAGCACATAGACAATCAGCCTGCCAGGAGAAACGTTTGTAGCCTCGCCTTCTTCCTGATATCTTGTTTTCTCTGTGCAGAAAGGAGAGGGTGGGTTTTGCCCAAGGAAAAGGGGGCAGGTCTCCAAAGACTGGATCGCCTTCCACTCCTTTCCATAATTTCCTCTCCCGCTGGTGCCAAAGTCATTCAGGCGGACAAACAGATCTACCCCTAAAAGTCCGGGTTCTTATTATAGAGTTGCCAACTGATCAAACGCCGCACCTGAGCTTGTGCCTTAAACAGCCACTTGATATGCAGAAAATCAGGATAAAGGTCTCATAGCAGGGCAGAGATGTTTATTATTATTATTTATTTATTTATTTATTTATTTATTTATTTATATAGCGCCATCAATGTACATGGTGCTGTACAGCAGCAGTCAGGCCCCCTCCATCTACAGCTGGAAGGCCCCCCCCTTCCTGCTATCAACTCCACCGCTGGGGGCTTTAGAGGAAAAGGAAGCAGAAACAGTAGCCCTTCTGCGATGTTTAGATCCATCGCTTGCTGAACTTTGCAATAAGAATCTAGTGCCCGAATTTGCTTTTTCCCTCCTCCCTCCCAACTCCCCTTCCTTCTGTGCCGTGTCTTTTAGACTGCAAGCCTGAGGGCAAGGACTGTCTCATTTCTTACCTTTGCAAGCTACTCTGGGATCCTTTTTGGTTGAAGGGCGGGATAAAAATGCTAAACCTAAATACAAATGGGCAACCCTCCTGCAGATAAGGAGCGATACTAATTTACCACACAAAGGCGGGGAAACGGCAGGAGCCTTCAGCTGAAATGAAACCAGTGTACCCATGAAGGTATCAACACTACAGCCACTTCTGCAACTTGTGGCAAGGTTTAGAGGTGAAGGCAAAATACACACGCAGGCACCTCCTCCTCAGTCACATTTCAAGGAAACAGGATGTTGTGGGAAAGAGTTTTCCCTGTCAGAGAGGCTAAAATCAGAAGTAATTTCACAGTACACCTTCCCTGCTTCTCCGTTCTTCCCGTTCACAGCTGGGTGCACACTTGCTCAGGGATGAAGGAAACTCCAACTGTGCTGGATTTTGCATTACCAAGAATTAACACTGTCTTTAGGTGGCATCTCAGGAAAATAAAGAATTAATCTTATTATGTATGAGGCAGGAAGTGAGAGTACTTCCTGCATCACTGCAAGCAAACAATGAGGTATTGTTTATCACACCGTTTTTCTTTGTCCCCTTACTCGAATTATATGTATTTTCAAGTCTTTCTACAAGGCACAATTGCCCTGGTATTTCTCAATCAGAAAGTATTTATGGAATTAGAAAGATTGCTACTGCAAGTTGTTGTTGTTTTAACAGTGGAGTTGCTACCTTTCTCTTGACAAGGACTCTGTGCCTTAAACTGTTGAGTATTTATTATTATTATTATTTATTTATATAGCACCATCAATGTACTAGTAACAGGTAGAGATTCATGTTGACTTTTCCAATTTGTCCTGGAACTGCTACCTTATCTTGAGGGTGCACCTGTTGGATTTCTGCCTGTGGTACAGCTGTTAAAGGCACAAGGCCTATCTCAGTTAAGGTATATTGTTTCATCTGAACTTAGACTAGGGCCTAATCTACACCAAGCAGGATATAGCACAATGAAAGCGGTATATGGTACATGTCAATGGGCCCCAACAGTTGTCAGTGCACTTCAATACCACTATAAAGAAATAGTGCAGTTCCTGCCTTTTATATACCACTTTCGTGGTGCAATATCTTGCTTGGTGTAGATTAGGCCTAGGTAGAAGTGTCACACAACACATTCTTCCCCATTAGAAGATGACTTTAAAAGAAATTAAGGGTTACACAAACTTACTTTTAGCCATGTCAGAGAAGAAAAAATATTGTATGTGTTTCACTTTCTGATCCTAATTTGCCCAATAACCTCCACCATTTTAGTTGCCCACAACTTGCCAGTTCCCATGGTAAATCATTATCTCAACCCTGCACCCAAAGGTCAACAATGAAGACTTAGCCGGAGGACCATTATTCTTACATTGAGAAATCAGCTCTCCCCACTACCCACTCTTTATAGGGTGGCCAATTGCAAAAGAGGACAGGGCTCCTTCTCCTACATCTCCTATGTAGAAGACAACCACACCTGCTGAAATCCCCTTCTGCATCTGGGCACGCTACTTCTGAGCTCCCACCAAATCCCTCTCATTCTCTAAAGGCCTTTGAACCCTAAGCCACATTTCTTTCACCAGCAAGGGGGCAACAAATGCCATTAAAAAAGGCAAGCAAGCAAACAATGAGCTTAAACTTTAAAGAAAACTCCATGGAACAGTTTGGAGGAACTCTGCAGTGATGTTTTGTCACAAATGGTTATATGTTGTAGCTCACACATGAGTAAAAATGAACAAAGCTTTACAGAGGAATATAATATTAAAGGTGACTATATGAAAAGGAGGACAGGGCTTCTGTATCTAACAGTTGCATTGAAAAGGGAGTTTCAGCAGGTGTCATTTGTATATATGGAAAACCTGGTGAAATTCCCTCTTCATCATAACAGTTGAAACTGCAGGAAATTATACTAGAGAGACCAGAATTAAAAGAGGGCAGGGCACCTGCAGCTTTAACTGTTGTGATGAAGAGCAAATTTCACCAGGTTCCCCATATATACAAATGACACCTGCTGAAGTTCCCTTTTCAATTCAACTGTTAAAGATACAGGAGCCCTGTCCTTCTTTTCATACGGTCACCCTAATATGGTCACCATATAATATTACTTGGAAACTCTTTTCTGGCCCCTGCTGAAACTTGTATCTCTTCCACCCTTGGCCTCCTGAAGCAACATTCTTCCCTACTCACTACACTGCTTCAGCTTTCTGCCTCTCACTTGACTCACAGAGACTTCAATGCCATTCTAAATGCACTCATTTGAGAGCGGTTGTACCTAATTTACTGAGATGTTAGAGAGGAGACTCGGATCCCTCAAATCCTTCCTTATTCCCTCCCCAGCCATTCACCAACAGACTTTAAGGCCAATCCAGCTTACCTTGTTAATATTATAGAGGACTCGGTTAACAGGCAGAGTGGAAATGCAGGTCTTTGGAGAAAGAACCAATTGCTGTTTCATGACTCAGCAGGCCTTTGCCTCTGTCAAAATGTGCTCCACCTTCAAATGCTGAACTTTCTTGGAGAGCGTGCTTCTCTACCAACCCCTTTAAACCTACAGCCAATTTATTTTAAGGCAAATTCACACATACTTCTGCATACAAATCACCCGATTTCCTGTCAACCCAACTTGAATTGAGATAATGCTGAGCCAATCTTGTGAGTGGCTCAACAGGTGTCCGGACTTCAGGTCAAACCATCTGTTGAACATTTTGCAAAAACAGACAGTGGCTGGGTTCAGACGTCACGTTAGCCCAGTGTGGATTGCATTTGAGAGCAATCCACTGTGAGTTAGTGTGTCGGGCGGGCGGGCGTTTCCCCCTCCCCCCGCATGATGGGTACTGTATCCACATCTGTTACCCACCCTCTACAGTGTCATGATGTGGGAGTAGCGCCGTTAAATCTGGCGGCTCTGTGGGAAACATGTGTGAGCATGGAACTTGTGGTGACGCTCTAGGCAGCGCAGCCCGATCCTATGGTCTCCGTTGCATAGCAACAGATGAAGTGGCTGTTGCGGCCTGATTCCCACTGTGGTGGGAGCAGGACGATGGGGACTTACCTACAGAGCAGGGATGGGTAAGTCAACCATGGTGCGCTGCTTGGTTCCTAGTCATGTGAAGGGCGCGCACACTGTAGTTTTCCTATCCCTCCCCCCAGCATCCGTGATTGTGTGAACAGGGCCGTGGAAGAACCTGGATACCCACTGAATCACAGGCTGACTGCAAAAGAAATATAGGCTTAGTGGGAAATGGTTGCGTGAACCAATTCTTAAACTTGAGAGCAGTATTTTATATTGCTTTCAGTCATCACAGCAACATTAAACTGCCACTATAATTTTATGTATTTATATAAAATATTTGTACCCCCTCTATTTAAAAAAATATATCAAAAATTTAGTACCAACATTTTTCAAGGCAGCTGTCACCATTTTATAGTATGGCGTGTATTCCTAATATATACATTGTGGAGCTCTCATGTGTACTCTTACTTAGCTTCCTGCATTTCTGGGAGCACACAGTTATCACTTCAAGCAATCACAAAGAGTGAAATAGATAAACATGCCAGAACATATACCTTCTGTTTCCTGGTTATGAAACCCCCAGACCAGCATGTACAGTTAACAGAATATTACAAATAAACCTTAATGATGAAGAAAAACACTGCAGCATCGTTCAGAAATGGGACTTGTATCAAGATATTCTCCGATCTGACACCAGAGATGCCCCCACAAATCTGTAGCCTGCCACTTGGAACACGGCAAGGCGGAAATAAGTTTATTTGTGTTTTTTGGCAGCCTCCAACTAAATGTTGTCCCTTAATTTGGACCTAAAGCAGCTTGACGGAACTCAAACTCTCTGCTATGAACAGAGTTGGGAAAATCTGACTCCTCAGGATGTTGACAATTTCCCCACCGTAATGCAGGATGATCCACACTCCGATGCTGGCACCTAGGAAACATTTATAATTATGCCTCGCATCTCTTTATGTCTGGCTGTTCACTCTCTTCCTCTGGACCATTTTGCTGTTGTGGGAGGGAAAGATGTTTGAAAGAGGGGTGGGTGGGGGGAAGTAACAGATGGCATTTGGGGAATGTGCAACGTTTCCCTTGAGTGAGAGCCTCAAAAGATGTTGCCTCACAGATATCCTTTCCTCTTAGGACATGGTTGGGTACCTTGTGGCCTCCAGATGTTTGTTTGTTTGTTTATTACATTTCTGCACCACTGAATAGCTGAAGATCTCTGGGCAGTTCACAGGTTTTGTTGGTGGGCTGAAACTCCCATCACCCTCACCATTGACCTTGCTGTGTAGGGCTGATGGGAGCTGCAGTCCAGCAGCATCTGAAGAGCCACGAGCTGCCCTAGGAGCTGCCTAAAGCAGTGGTTCCCAATTGGGGGTCCGTGTAACCCACCCAGGGGGTCCGTGGCACCATTCACATATTCACCATTCATTTCTGGAGTCCACTGACGACAGATTCCTACCAGAAGTAAAGTATAACATCAATGAGCACCTGCTTGATTTAGCAACTAGCTTCAGAGATTACTTCCCTGCACCTAATCCTGAAAACTCATGGATAAGGAATCCTTTTGAATGTGGTGATGTACAACTAACAACTCTATCTGCGGAAGTCACTTGTTGACGTGACTTGTGATGGTTCATTGAAATCATTTTTCAAAGAATATGGACTGGGCCCAATTCTGAGTGAAGGTTTTTCCTGATTATGTTAGGTGAAAAAGCTTTGAAACATCTAGTTCACTTTTGTTCCACATATCTTTGTGAACAAACATTTTCAACATTTTGTTATATGAAGAACAAGCATAAAAATCGGCTTGATGTTGATCCAGATTTGAGACTAAAAGTAGAAAATACTGAACCGGATGTGGAAGGGATAATTCGGGACAAAAAGAGTCATGATTTCTCCCATCACATTTAGGTTTAGTAGCTGCTAGACATGTCATAATTTGTTCAATTGTAAACTAGACGTTAGTAAAATTAAATTCGTCTTTATATTCCTAACTAAATCATTGTCATTTTTGCGTGGTAATATCACAAATATCACAGATTTTAAGATCTGTGGGTTTTTTTTTGTATACCTAAAATCCTTTGCTTATTAGGGGCTACCCCTTATTTTCTCCAAAAAATTGCTTTGCACAGGTAACTACCATAGAGATACCAAATTTTTCAAAATTCCATGGCTTGGCATTTGAAAAACAAGGGGTCCACAGTACGTAGCTAATTGGGAACCACTGGCCTAAAGGAAAACATTGGTGCCTTTGTGACATTTATTTATTTATTTATTACATTTATATACCACCCCACAGCCGAAGCTCTCAAACATTAGCAACCATTACAGCTCTCCTCATCTCAGACTCATTTGCTTGTCTGACAATGGACACATCTAACATTAAGAAAAGGAGGAAATTCTGCCATGCTTAAACATGAAATGAAAGAGTTAGAATCAATGGGGTCAATAGAGAAGTAAAGTGAGAAGACACTAGCACAGCAAGAGTCTGGAAACAGAACTCAGGGCTAAGCAACTGCTAATGCTGGTAGCAGTGCCCCATCACCTGTTCTCACACTTTAGGTGGGAGAAATGCAGAACTGAGCGGTGGTGTGGGAGCTCAACCCTTTCTTTGCCTATTTCCCAGCTCCCATATGGTTTTCCTGGCCATAGGGGTTTCAAAACATGTTTGCAAAGGTAGAACTCATGGTGAAGGGGTGGTAGAACTGAAATGTGCACATCTTCTTAGCTAGAGCCCACCCTGATGGTCACTTTCCTCTTCCTATTCCCACCATTTGGTGGGTATGTTGCTACTAACATGCATGCAACGTGACTCAAAGTGTATTGTGTATCTTGGGAGTGTCTGCCTTGAGAGTTTCTCTATCTTGTAAGGGAGGCTGCACACTTTTGCCTAGGCTTTAAATAGCTGCTGATTATACTACGAAGCAGATTTTATAAGAAGTAACAACTCTAATACTCTTTCTTTTTAGGCAGATACGATCACTGTCCATCATGAGAACTGTTCCTTATCATTGTTCAAACTTTCTCAACGCCTAAGCCAAGCTGGGTGTGCAAACACAAATGTTATCAAAACTTCTTGTACAGTTACCTTGAACACCAGAGGTTTTGGGCTAAGAACAAAAGAGCCATGCTGCATCAGACGCAAGGTCTACCTAGCCCAATGTTCTATTTACACATTGACCAATTAGCGGTCCGTGGGAAGCCCAGCAGCAGGACATGAGTGCAAGTGCACCCTCCTATGTTCCTCAGAAATTGGTATACAGAGGTATGCTGCTTCTGAACCTGGAGGTAATATATAGAATAAGGTCTACTAGCGTCAGATAGCCTTATCCTCCATGAATTTGTCTAAACCCCTTTTAAAGCCATCCAAGTTAGGTGCCATCACTACAACTTGTGGTAGTGAATTCTGCAGTTTAACTATGTCCTTTGATCTGCCCTGAAACTCTCACCATTCAGCTTCACAGGATGACTCCAGGTTCTAGTATTATAGGAGAGGGAGAAGTTCTCCCTCTCCCATGATGCTATAAACCAGGGACATCCCATCTCTCCATCAACTCTCTCTAAACAATGCACATTTTTGTACACCTCTATCATGTCTCCCAGGACTTCCTTTGCTCAATTCTTGTCCAAGCTAAACAGTCCCAAAATTGCTCCAGCTGCTTGATCATTTGGGTTGTTTTGTGGGGGGCAGGGGCATGTTTTTCAATTCCACAATATCCTTTTTTAGGTGCCAAAACTGCACGGTATTCCAAGTCTGGTTCCATCATAGATTTGTATACGGGCACAGTATGATATTGGCAGCTTTATTTTTAGTTCCTTTTCTAATTATGCCCAACATGGAATTTGCCTTTTTCATAGTACTGGGTTGACATTTTCCTCAATCTATCCACTTTTTTCATCGAGCTATTAAGCTTCTATTTATTTTTTAAGGAGGAAGCACGAGTCAGTCAAAGCTTAACACTTTTAGGGACTAAACTTGCCACGCAGGGCACCCGTATGTATGCTGAACACACGTTCTCCCTGTTCACAAGGAAGGAATTGACGATTTACAGAAAATGGATTATGCAAAGGAGGGAAGTGCAACCCATCCACCTCCTCTGTTTTACCTTGTTACACTCTGTAGCTTTTAAACAGGTTTCCTTGGTCTGGTTCTGATACTGGAAGTGAACAGTACAGGCAGAAAATTGTTTAGAGTTATGGAGCTCAGCAAGGAAATGTCGGGAAGGGACAGGTTTCGTTTCACTTCACTTCCCCCTGCCCTCTGCTTTCTGTAAAGAGGAGACCCCTCCCCTGCCCCTGCTTTACATGAACCGGGCAAACAGATGTTTAACATACTCTGCAAATCTAGATTAGGCCTAAATCTCACTGTTTTGAAGACCAAATTAGACATGATGTTAATTGCATGAGTGCAATTAATGTGCACATTGTTCTTATGCAAATAGCAGCTGTGGGGATGCCTGAGCAGTCTTGGGACTGCAGGGAGATGGGAGGGGAAGGGCTAAATCTTTATCCCTCTGCAAGTGAGAGGCTTCCCTTGAAATGCTTCAGAAAAAGGGATACCTGTAAAGATTGTGGCAGGAAGATAAAGGGTTAACCTTCTTCTCCCCAGCTCCCCTGGTCCCAAAGCGTGCGTTAATTGCACTCATTCAATTAACATCACAACTAGTCTGACTCTTAGTAGGAGAGATGTAAGCACATGCTTAAATCTCCCATTGAAATCAATGAGATGTACAAGTGCTTATATGGTTGTACTGATGCACAGTTTTGTACCAAGCCTAAAGGAACAACTTGTAGCAAGAATGACAAAGTTATGAATTAGAAAATAATTCTTTGATGACCATTTCCATGTTAGTCAGTTACAGCAAAACTAACAAAGAGTCTGGTGTCAACTTAAACACTAACTAATGTAATATGGCATAATATATTTGATAGTTTTTAAGGGGCCAGAAGATCTCTTATGCAAGGTCAACCTGGTGCTAACGTTGACCCTATTCAGATGACACGGTAAGCCACGGTGGTTAAGCATTTTGAGCTAAATATTATGGCTTAGCGTGTCATGTGAACCATTACTTAACGTGTTGTGTGAACCATTCCTAACCATGGTGGCTAAGTAACCATGGTTTAAACACAATCACTAACCATTTGCTGCATAAGGGTTAGCGGCCTAGCCATGGCTTGGCATGTTGTCTGAACAGGCCTAATGTCATCTTATCGATGCCAGGTTAAGACTTTCCTCAACTTCAAAGCATTTGGCAGCTTGCGATAGGGCTTTTTAATGTGAGTTGTTTTTATCGAGTCCTGGGGGTAATCGGCAAAGCAAGTGAATCAAATACACTTCTTGTTTATATATGGATCTTCTTCAAATCGCTTTGGTCCAGCAGCAGGAGAGCTGAATGTCATCAAGCCCAGAGGTGCTGCTCAGCAAACGGGAGAAGCTTATTTCCACTCCTGTCCAGGCTCCCCACTGCTGCTGTGTTCAGATGAATGGGAACTGCAGGCTAGATACTCACTGGGAAAGCAACTACTTTGCAATTCTGGAGGCTTTATGAATGAAAAAGACAGGCTGGATACTCTTGACTGGCAAAAGCTGCAATTGCGAAGGCTAGGAACAGTGCTGTTGAGCTTTTATGAATGAGAAATGGGGGCTAGATAATTTCCTTGGGGAAGGCAACAACTGAGCAATTGTGGAGGCTGGGAACAGCGCTGTAGCACTTTTATAAATTGGAAAGGCAGGCTATTTACTCTGACTGGAGACAGCAGTGCCAAGGGGGGGGGGAAAGCGAATGGGGAGGGGTACCCCCACCCCTTGACCTCGTAAATGCCAGGTCACAGCCATATCACAGATGTACGCCCAGGGTTTAATGTGACGGGATGGGGCACACTGCAGTGGAACCACCTGGGAACCGCTTTAAGTGAAAAATACAGACTAAAAGGATTTCTAGAAAATCTGGCTTTTCAACAAAGAAGCTGCTGGTTGGCTGTGGACTGGTGATGACGTCACGTGTCTCAAAGGACCTCAAACTGCTCTCCCCCCACACTAAATGAACTGCGATATTTTTAGGCATCTCAAAATGTTTTAAATTTCACTACATTAAAGGTTTTGTATCATGCTTTAGTATGCTGAATTTTAGGGTTCTGATTTTTGTAAATGCCCAGATATGTTTGGCTAAATGTAATAAATGTAATGTAATGTTTCTTGTTTTTATGTCCAGAAACACTTAGCTAGGAGTTGCTTCAAAGTACAACTTAACTTTGAGATGAAGCATAACTTCACGTTCTGACCATTTACATTCTTGGGCCTTCAAATATTTAATTTGATTCTTCCGCTCCATTTTCCTTCTTCTTCCAAACACTTCATATAAAGATAATTTCAAAACTTCAGCAAGTCATTCAATAGGAAGTGCCTGACTGAGTCCACACCCACCTGAACAACACACAGAAATAGCCACAGACTTTTCTTTCTTGATATTTCACTTTGGTGTCTTGAAAGTTTTTGGTGTATCCTCTTTTTCAGCAATGTACACCCTTTTCATGTTTATGCAATGTGTAAATAACCACCAAATCTTGTTGGGGGCATCAGAATCTTGTTGCTTCTCCCCTGCAAACCCAGAACTGACTTCAGGAGGTGGAGGAGGGCCATTGGTTCCCTGTTCCATGGCGTCCCGTTGCTGGTGGCCAGGCCACCCAGTATCAGGAGTGGGAGCTAGGATGTGCTTCCACTGCAATGGTGTCTTTAAATGCAGCACTGTATTTTTCCCTACTAGCATAAATGGCAACCATCAATTCACAGCGCACTTGCAATTCCTGCGTAACATGGGGCTAAACCTGCTTCGTGGCCTTGGTGACCTCAGCCATTAGGAATCAATCCTACTTCTACTTGCAAAGCTCCCTCTCAGATGCTGTTTCTCGGTCACACTATAAGTGTGACAGAAAGTTGGGAACCAGCTTTTTTTTTTATATATAGATACTTCATTCAAATAATAATGTCACATATTCCCAGTATTGGGTTACCACCTCTGTCTACTGACTTCCTAAGGCATTCCCCAATCTATCTAGGGAGAACCACACTCCTAAAGAAGGGTTCCAGTTGCCTATAATTTGCAGGCAACAATACACATTTGAGAATAAATGCTGTGTATTTGTACTGCATTGTTTTCAACGGGACACACATTTTAAAATGCATTTGCATGCATATCTCTGTCTACGTTTTGACACAACTATTCATGCATAAATACCCTTTTAAGTGCAGCTAGAATTGGGTCAGGATGACCTGCAAAACCTATAAGCATGATGGGATGGAAAGTGAATGCTGGAAACACTAGGGGTTAGACGCTGGAGGGAAGAACCTCTCCCTCCCTGCCTAGTATCAGATGTGTGTGGATCAGTAGCAGAGGGGATGTATGTGAGAGTAAGCTCTGGGGCAAAATGCAGGTGGGGAGGAGGGGGACAGAATTTCCTAAACTGCAAGTCTATCTGTCTGTCTCCTTTCTTTCTTCCATCCATCCATCCATCCTCCTTCCAGCCTCAGCCACCCCTTTATTCCTAGGTTTCTATTCTCTACATATACGGGATACATATCTTTCCTCTAAAGAAATGGACGATATAACAGGTTAATGCTTCAGTTTTTAAAAACCACTAATCCTTAATTAAAATATATTATAAATACGGTGCCAGATTATGCAATTTCACACACTATGGTCAGTAAAGTGTTTATTTGAAAATAAGTATATATCTTCCTGAACAATCTGCCTTAGGTACTTCTGGTTTCTTGCTTTCATACCCATGAAAGTCGCCATCAAACATGTCAACATTTAATTTGCACAGATGCTTTGCCTTTATATGTTAACAGGAAGATAATATTATTGGTCAAAATAATGCCCATTTGGGAGAACACATATTCAATACAGCTGTTGCTAACAGGAACCAATATTCTGTATTGCACAACCTTAAAGAGGTTGTGTACAGAGTCAAGCTCCACATTTTTTCAACAGTTGCTTCCTCCACCTATTTGCACATGAATTTTCAGTCATGACAATCATGCACTTCACTGTTTTTTATGGAAACAAGCTCTAAATGCAACAGCTCCTGCATGAAATTCAATCACTGCTGAGAGCCACGAGGTGGCTGGAAGTGTAAGCTCATGACTCTGAAGTGGAGGCATTATCACAGTGCAGAACAACTGTGGGAAGGAAGGGTGCTGGTGGGTTGGAAGGAGCCCAATGAACATAAGAACATAAGAAGAGCCATGCTAGATCAAGAAGGCTGCAGAAAGCTGGAGTGTGTTCAGAGGAGGGCAGCGAGAATGAACAGGGGGGTCTGGAAACAAAGTCCTATGAGGAGAGACTGAAAGAACTGGGTATGTTTAGCCTGGAGAAGAGAAGATTGAGGAGAGACATGATAGCACTCTTCAAATACTTAAAAGGTTGTCACACAGAGGGCCAGGATCTCTTCTCGATCTTCCCAGAGTGCAGGACACGGAATAACGGGTTCAAGTTAAAGGAAGCCAGATTCCAGCTGGACATCAGGAAAAACTTCCTGGCTGTTAGAGCAGTATGACAATGGAATCAGTTACCTAGGCAGGTTGTTTGGCTCTCCCACACTAGAGGCCTTCAAGAGGCAGCTGGACAACCATCTGTCAGGGATGCTGTAGGGTGGATTCCTGCATTGAGCAGGGGGTTGGACTCGATGGCCTTGTAGGTCCCTTCCAACTCTACTATTCTATGATTACCTTCCCATTACTCTGGAATGGGAAGCCCTATGAAGAGAGACTGAAAGAACTGGGCATGTTTAGCCTGGAAAAGAGACGATTGAGGGGAGTCATGATAGCACTCTTCAAATATTTGAAAGGCTGTCACACAGAGGAGGGCCAGGATCTCTTCTCGATCCTCCCAGAGTGCAGGACACGGAATAATGGGCTCAAGTTACAGGAAACCAGATTCCGGCTGGACATCAGGAAAAACTTCCTGACTGTTAGTGCAGTACGACAATTACCTGGAGAGGTCTTGGCCTCTTCCACACTAGAGGCATTCAAGAGGCAGTTGGACAGGGATGTTTTAATGTGGATTCCTGCACTGAGCAGGGGGTTGGACTCGATGGCCTTATAGGCCCCTTCCGACTCTATTCTATGATTCTGTGATCAGACGAAGGGTCCATCTAGTCAAGCATTCTGTTCACACATTGGCCACCCAGCTGTCAACCAGGGACTCACAAGCAGGACACAGTGGAACAGCACCTCCCTTGCCCAGGTTCCCTAGCAATTAGTGTATATAGGCTTGCTGCCTCTGATACTGGAGGGAGCACATAGCCATCTGGACTAGTAGCCATCGGTAGCTTTCTCCTCCAGGAATTTATCCAACCCCCTTGTAAAACCATGCAAATTGGTGGCCATCACCACAACTCGTGGCAGCAAATTCCATAGTATAACGATGCGCTGTGTGAAGAAGTCCTTCCTTTTATCTGTCCTGAATGTCCCATCAACCAGCTTCATGGGATGACTCCAGGGTTCTAGTATTACGGGAGAGTTAGAAAAATGTCTGCCTAGCCACATTCTCCATACCATGCATAATTTTGTACACCTCTATCATGTCTCCCTTTTGCCCTCTTTTTCCCCATCCTAAACCATTCCAACTGTTGTAACCTTCCCTTATAGGGGAGATGCTCCAGGCCCTTGATAATTTTAGTTCCCCTTTTTGATATCCAGGAGCCCATATAAACCTAGCTTAGATGGCTTTTTAAAAGGATTCAACAAATTCATTGAGGTTAGGGCTAGCTAGCTAAACAGAATGTCCAACCGGAGAAGCAGTGTATTTCTGAATCCCAGATGCTGGGATAAACAGGGGGTGGGGCAGGGGGTTGCTGGCTTTGTGTGTTGCTTGTGAGCTATCCAGAGGCATCTGGTTATAAATAGGATACTGAATGACATGACCCCTTGATCTGATCCAGCAGGACTCCTTTTATGTTCCTAACCTGCAGCTGGACTTGGCTGGAGGATAGCCAGACAAACATGGCTGGGGAGCAGATTCGTTTGGCCATTCCCCTCCTTCCTGCTTCACCCACCTCTGCTGTCACTTGTCAGGCCCAGGGCTCATGCTGGCAGGGCTTGTATTTCTTTGACCACAGACTGAGGCTCCAAACGGAGCAGCAGGAGCCTTGGGCGAGCTAAGTGAGAGCACTAGAAGTCATCTCTCTGTATCCTCCTCCAGGCAACCTAGCAGAGCAGCGTGAGCAGGTGCCCCCATCTGGAGTGAGTTAAATGGCAGCAGGGAAGGGTGGGCACAGAGGGGGGAAATTCTGCCTTAACCAGTTTCCTCCTTTCCAAAGCCACTCGTGGGTTCTAGGCAACTTGATCTTGATACTGATTACAATTTTCTATCTGTCCACATGAAAAACTGGCAGAGGGCATCCCTATCACAGTCTAAATAACATTTGTGTAGCACTTTCAAGTATTCAAAGCATGGCTTCCGTGAGATGTACTCCCAGTTAAATGTATTCAGCAGCCTTCCCCAAGCTGGTGCCCTCCAAATGTTTTGGATTATAAGTCCCAGCATTCCTGACCATTGGCCATGCTGGCTGGGGCTGATGGGAGTTAAATTCCAAATCATCTGGACCAATTTGGGGAAGGCTGGCATATAGGATTGGAGACTTAAAGTAACATGTAGTTTGGCCCATCTGCACATTTGTTTGGAAGTTGCCCCACCAAACTCAAACTAGGCATATCTATGAGTAAATATGCACAGGCTTGGGCAGAATCTGAGCTTGACATATTTTCCTGAAGCAGCTGTTGTTGCTTTGGGGCAACAGCAGAAAAGACCCTACTTCTCTCAGGTGTCATCTCGATATCCCAGTTGGCAAGACTTAGAGCTGAAATAAGTGTAGAGCTCTAGAGCTGAAATAGAGCTGAAATAGAGCTGAAATAAGTCACTCTCCATTACTTTTTCTACTGAAATTGCTTCCAGGACAATCTCCATTTCCCACCACACACACACACACAAGTATTTGCAACACACAACAGTGTTAAAAACATTTTCTAACCTAGAAGCACAGAAAACCTTTGCTGCTTTACCTTCTTCACTTATTTTATGCTGGGGTAAAATCTACTGTCTGGATTGTATGGAGGTAATATGGTAATATGGTGTAACAGAGAGGAAGTTATGTCCTCTATGGTGTAATTGGTAAAAGAGCAGAATTCTGTCAGTCCATCCATTGCTTATGTATACCCATGACCCACATGCGACCCCACAGAATCCCAGTGATGTTACTGATGGTTTATCGGTCTATATAGAACTGGATGATCAAACCTCCATTAACTTCAATTGGAGCAGGTTGGGACCCAATATATTGTTTCAGTTACCTAGCAATAGAAAACAGAATCCCTATTATCTAAAATATCTATAATTGCTTGGAGATATCCGCTTGGAGATTTTATTATATTAAGCCTCATGTAAGTATTACTACTACTACTCCCTAGCTACCCAGATACAGGCTGTGCCAAATCTTTCCCAATATCACCTATACACACACAACTTCATTTTCAAAACTTCTTTCCCCCCTTTAATTACTCATTTATCCAAATTTCTGATAATCAAACACCTTGATCTTAAAACACATTATCTAGAGGTAAGTCCTCTTGATTTCAGTGAAACTTATTTCTATGTCAGGCATTCAGTGTCCTGGTGTAAGCTTCAAATAGCTGAAATCAAGCTGAATTTACTTTAAATATATTTAGGAGTGGTGGACACACAATGTCAACGTCTCACCACCATCTCACAGCAATTCAGGTAAATTAATGAAGATTATATATAGCTCATGCACTGCAATCTTCTGCGTATTTACTCAGACATAAGCCTTACTGTGTTCTAGGGTGACCATGTGCCCTACTTTACAGAGAACAGTTCTCTATTTGAAGGCATCCGATAGGGGTCTGATGGCAGGCTAAACTGTCATTAGGGAGCTCTAAGCCCCGCATGGCACAGATTGCAGTTGAAGAATAGAATTTGGAATGGAAGGTAATGAAGCAACGCCGCTCCTGGAGCCCTGGATGAGCTGAAGACAATAGCAAACATGTACAGAGGGAAACAGAGGCAAGGGAGGGAAGTGAACTAAGTGTCTGAGATGCCTGGCTCAAAATCCTGGAAATATGTTGGGCCATATGAGGATTGAACCACTGACCCTACAGCCCACAGTTCTTAGGAGCTATGCCCAATGCAAGACATCTACTTCCTGGAATCCAAGTAACCCACAAAACCTTCAATACTGCAGACACATATGCATTGTAAAGCCTCCGAGGGGTAGTTCCAGGCAATAGGCTGTTTCCAGTGGATTTGGTCTGTATTGCCTAAATGGGTGCAGACTAAAGGCATTAATGGGTGCTTCAAAAGGCATGAAGCTCTATCTACGGATGCAACATGGCGGGTCTATCTAAGCATATAAGGCAGCAAGGTGGTACAAGTAAAGAAGGAAACTCTGGGCCTGGCAAAATAGGTTCGGAGAAGAGGGAAAGCTAGAAGCAGATAACGAGGAATGGGTAGCATGCCAGGCAAACCCCAGGGGACTCTTAGTATGTCCTGGATCTAGTGAACAAGACTTGAGCAATGCTCCCGAGTGCTTCAAGGCTGTTCAAGAGTGCTCAAAATACGTTTAGTTTCAGGAGCAGTTATAAGCAGTTATAAGACAATGCAAAGGAGATGACAGTTTTGGACATACTCCGATTGAGGTTAAACAAAGGAAGTAGCTTGACTATTGGGAATGAAGAGGAGCCTTCCAGAAGTTCTTGGCTTCTGGCTAGCTGGCTAAGCTTCCAGAAGCCATGGTTTTGAGGGTTAATCAGGCAGAGAGTCTTAGGACAAGGGAGACCATGCAGGATACCCAGGTGGCTCTTTAGCTGATCTATCTGGAGGTGAAAACGCCTTAGGATTGGCCTACATTTCCTGCCAAAGCTTTAGATTAGTCAATTTGTAAGTTATCTCATGGGTTGCTTGTCTGTGGTGGTGACATGGAAGTCAGGAAGGGATCCAGGCTTCCCATTGTTCCCCTATCCACATGAGGGACACTCCTTTTAAGTGAGTTACAGATCGTGAGGTCTAATTACAATGAAGACAAGTAGCTGGCATACTACCATCTGAAACCTTTTGGTCCTAAGTGCCACGAGTCTCTTGCCTGTGCAGCTTTGCCCCTTTTGAACAAGGTTCTAGGGTGATGCTCAAAAATACTAACTGTACAAGCCATCATGGCTGCGATCCTAAGTAATATTTATGAACCTGATCTGCAAAGGGCGCAAGCAAGAAAAGTCCCCCTGTTAGGACAACACACAAAACAAACGGGATTACCTTGTTCATGGTAATCTAGGACTCCTTAGAATCCTGGCTTACCGTTCCATGTGAACATGGCCATTGTGTTCAATGGGGCTTGCTCCCAGGAGACTGTGTACAGGATTGCAACCTAAATCACCTTTGACTGCCACTTTTTCCCTCCTTAGCAAAACTATTTCAGGTTACGCCTTTTTTCTTTTCTTTTTTTAAGTTACCACAGCACTTCCTGTACACATCAGCAGAGATCAGTATCTTAAAAACTAACAGCTACATTACAAAAATGCTGTTAGAGAGTTGTACTTTGTAAAAGCCATATTTTAAAAGGCCACAAGTAATAGTGAATTGGGAAGTAATAGTTCGATCAATTAGAATAATTTATCTCGAGAGAAAAAGCAAAGCTATTTTCACATCTGCAAGGTGTCCTGCGATCCTGCTTAAAAGCTTCATGTGTAAAGTAGAAGCGTAGAATAGTAGCTTTGGAAGGGGCCTATAAGACCATCGAGTCCAACCCCCTGCTCAGTGCAGGAACCCACCTTAAAGCACCTTAAAGTAGAAATAGTCTGGCAAAAAAACCAACCACCCTGCATCCCTGAGATCTCCCCAGCTGTTCGACAGGCAAACACCCAGAAACAAGCAAGGTGTTTTTAAATTGTCTGGTAAAAGTTTGCATTTAAAAAAAGCCTTAAAAGCCCGTGACCTGGCTTACAATTCGTTCAGAAGTAACTAACAGCAAGAATTGAAAAATAATATTCCAAACCTGTTTGTCCTTTTTAAGGCCTACCGTCCTGGCATACCTTCAGGTCTGGTTTTCTTTTAGCAAAGTTACTGAGCGGTTAAGAACGTGCTTACAGGAATAAGGGTGTGGGAATACATTTGCGAAATAATAAACGGGCTCTGGGTTTCTCCCCTCTCCCGGTTGTGAAACTTACCGGTGCGTAAAGTTGTTCCTCTCCTGCGGATTTGGTGTCCGATTACAGGGTCCAATCCCCGTTTCGCCTTCCCAAAAGACTCCCCCCACGGTCAACTCCTGATAGCCAAAAGAATGCTCCGAAGCAACCCAGCAATCCTTGAAAACATTGAAGTGAGTGAAGGGGGGCGGGGGAAGTCTTCTGGTTGCAGAGCCCTGGAAGATTAGATTTAGCCCTCGCTGCTCGGAGCACAGCCGCGCAGCAGAAAAGTCGGCTTGCTTTTGACTCGGCGCCACCCCTCGGCTCTGAGCTCACAGGAGCTTCTGCCTGAAAAGGCTGATTGGAGGGAAAAGGCGTTCCGTGTCAGCGTCCACACGGATGGGAAGGGATGTACCCGGGGCAGAACGTGCTCATGTCATGACTCAAATGCATACCCTGCTAACTGCTAAGCACACACTGCTCCTTGTTAAAACTTTGCAGGCTCTTTTCTGTTCCTTGCATGACTAACTTGGAGCTCTCCATGTTAGTGAGAATGTTAAGAGTCCTGTATTAAAAGGACAGCGCAGACTTCTTTTGGTAAAATAAATAGCTCTTTGCTTAAGCATTTATAAGCCACATTCTTCATTAGGAAACTGCACCCAAAGTAGAATGCAAAGTGGGGTCAAAATGTGACCCACAAGCTTTATTATACATGGCAAAGTTTAGCTAGGCTGAGCTTCAAAATCTGCTTTTACTGTAGGAGTCAGCCCTGGGGCAGATAAAATAGTGATATAGAAGAGTCATAGGCGTGCACAGCACATTTCGTTAGGGTGTGCACCCAGGAATCTTTTTTAAAAGGCAACATTTATTGAATACTCAATCATAAAGGAAATTATTTTTCATTTATTAAACATTCTATACACTGATGCCCGACTCCGCGTTTGGCTTGCCTGACCTCAGGTGGTCTGTTGCAGGTGAGGGTGGGGAATGAGGAGACGCTCCTCAAGCGCTAGCATTGGTGGGGCTTTATGGTGACACTGGATGGAGATGGGGCTTATAAGGTGATATTTGCCTCCAGAGGCCCTCCTCCAGGCCTCTTTGAAGCATGGTTAGAGTAGCTCCTGACAGAGCATTCCGGAGGGCAGCGATAGGAGTGTTCCCACTGCGTCTGAATCCCTATTGGATCCCTACTCAATGGCCCCCTCAATTCAGCACTTATTGGTTGAGACATTAGGGTGAGCCCTTGTGTACGGCTATGTGAAGAGTGCAGTTAGAACATATACAGAGTCCTTTGCCCTGACTATTAAGTAATCAAAAGACGTTTGGAAAGCTTCGTCTGTTACGTGCATAACAATTCAGGTTTTCCTGGTAGTTGTTTAATGAACTGGGACGATGGTCCATGCAATGAATGAATGCACCCAGGCACTCGGGTTCAAATACCCCCAGAGATAAATATTACACACACTGCACACACTGATATTGGCTTGGGAGATCCAGAATAATGGGGGGGGGGGGTGTTGAAGTGGGCAAGGAGTGCACCATTGAGTATCAGAAGTCCTGCTAAGGCCAGAAACTACGCAAAATCCTGCTTTTAACCTCCACCTCCACTCTAATGGCTGAGGAGAATGAAGGACCACGGCGGGTGGCCCAATGCTCGCATGTTGCTGTAGCTACAAGCAGGATGATAATATAGAAAGAATCAGGAAATTGTGAATCAAGGTTTACCAAACAGTTAAAAAAAATCCATGATGAATCATTTAAAATATGTACATTGCACAATTGTACCTGGGGGGAAAAGTCATCTCTGTAGATGCTGCTGTAAAAGCTCACGTCTCAGATGTCACAGAATATTTGATAAATTTATGGACCCACATACCATGACTTAACAAATACTTTGGGAGATAAAAATGATTAAAACGCGTATACATCACTAGCCATGTAAAATATGAGGAGCACTATCAGTCTCACTGCTTAAGATGTCACCATTAATTTGGTTTATTTTATATGAATACAGTCCATTCAGGTATTTATAGTGGCGCATATTAAATTGACCAGTAGTGCAATTGACCTCAGTCAATAAAAGTCCCAAATGTATCATGTAATCATCCAATCCTTGCCTCATTTCAAAGGCTGGCAGGAGCAGATTAACCGGCAACTACACGAGGCTGCAATTTAAAATGGCAGCATGATCTAAGGTAGTAGCTGTAGTTAGATCTCCAAAATGAGTTGTCCCTATACAAGCTCATGATTAAGGTAGCTTCTTTGAAACAGGTAATTGGGCTGGCTTTGAAGCATTGCTTTGAAGCAAGTCAAACAAGCTTTTTTGTTTTTTAAGGAAGGTTCTAGCCTCTAGCTGCTCTAGCACAAAGGCAAATTGAACTTAGGCACCCACACCCCATTAGGGACACAAATCGCCTCAATATAACCCAAGACACAGGTTGTATTTCCAATAAGAATTCAAAAGTAAGAGATCTCCAGAGACAAATTAGAAGTATGAATCAACAGAAGAAGAGCACGAAGTAAGAGCACATGGCTTAACCTTGCTTTACCATCTTATATCAACTTAATTAACTGGAAGACCATATTAATTTCTTGTAGTAACTTTCTTTAACCCCTCACCTTTCTCTTCACCTGCAATGGAGATACATTTACTCACATGCATCCCTTGTTATACTTGGCTTCTAGTGCCTCATCCCTCTGCTCCCATGCCTAAGTCAGTCAAATTGTAAGCTTCTTGGGGCAGAGCTTCTTCTTTTTTGTTGAACATTGCCATGCAGATTATTTGCTACATATTTATACTGCCCAACAGCCTAGGCTCTCTGGGCAGTTTACAACTAAGGCCATAGCTAGACCTAAGGTTTATCCCTGGATCGTCCAGGGGTCAAACCTGTTCATCTAGGTGACACACAGGGGATCCAGTGCTCAGGCAGGGGTGAACCCTGGATGATCCCAGGTTAAACCTTAGGTCTAGCTGTGGCCTAAAACCATGATGTGACAATGCAATTTAAAACTTTAAAATCACATAAAACCAGCATAAGTTACAGTCCAGGGAAGACTTGCCTAAAGAAGTATATTTTTAGGAGGCGTTTAAAAATATTACATTTTCCTGTTTATTTATTTGTTACATATTTATTTGTTTGTTACAGATATATTGATGGCCCTTTGTAAAAAAAATTCTGTAGTAATGTTCCAGAGGTCTGCAAATATGCAAGACTATTCCAGGAATGGGCCAATGCATCAATTTTGGTTTTGCTCTGTATCATCTTTTTCCAACTTTAATTAAATTTTGTCCTATTTTGCATGTTTGTGATCTTTTTTTAAAAAAAAGGTCCATGTATAGATTTTTGTGCAAATTTCCCTTAAATTATGCATTTTTATATGCATGTTGGCCTATAATGTACCCATTTTCAAGCAATTTTCCTAATTGCTTGAAAAAAAATATTCTCCCAGTATTTTAACGGTCTATAAATTAATTTTAACTTGAATGTTTTAAATTTGTATTTTAAATTTGTATTTTTGCATTGCTGCTGTTTTTATTTTGGTTGTGCTTTTATATTGTATTTTATATTATGGTTTTATACTGTTGTTTTATACTTTGAATGGTCTTAATTTTGTGAACCGCCCAGAGAGCTCCGGCTATTGGGCGGTATAGAAATGTAATAAATAAATAAATAAATAAATAAATATAGAAATGCAATAAACAAATAAATAAATAATATAGTGTGTTTTTGTATGTTATTTTCACATATTCATGTGCATACTTTCTCCTAATATACACGTTTTTACACATTTTTGGTATAAAACTGCACCACAAAATTCAGAAAACTGTGAATATTGAAGCATAACTGTTTTGGTTCGTGTGTTGCTTCGGGAAATGCATATTAGGTAGGTTTGCATTAAAATGCAAACTATATGAATTTCTCGCCTATCCACACCATTGATGTGTTGGTGCTGCATGAGTGAGGGATGTTTAGAGGTGACAAAGGGGAGATACGATAGAAATTTATAAATCATTCATGCTGTGAAGAAAGTGGATAGAGAGAAGTTTTCTCTGTCTCTCATAACACTAGAACTTGAAGTCACCAAATGAAGCTGATTGACAGTTTATTCAGAACAAATAAAACACTGTACTTCTTCACAAGATGCATAATTACTTCATGGAAGTAGAATGTGGTGATGCCCACAAGGGTTTAAAAGTAGGGTGACCGTATGAAAAGGAGGACAGGGCTCCTGTATCTTTGCATAGACAAGGGAATTTCAGCCGGTGGCATTTGTATATATGGAGAACCTGGTGAAATTCCCTCTTCATCACAACAGTTAAAGCTGCAGGTGCCCTGCCCTCTTTTAAATCTGGTCACAGATTGTAAGCTGCCACAGCCTGGAAGACCTTGATGCAGGGCTTCCTGAAGGCCCCTTGGCCTCACCTTTCCTGGGCAGGGAAGGCAAGGGATGAGGGAAACAGGCTCTGTGGGAATCAGCCACCTCAGGTGCACCAAGAGCCAGTGCATTCCAAAGGCAGTATCTCCCCCTCATCTTAATGACAGCATGGAAACAAGAAAAGCTGTTCCATGGGTCTCCAAAGGACAAGAGGTTCTTGTAAGAACCTTAGCTAAGGTTCTGTGAGTGGGTCCTTGTGTGGGCCTTGAGGTGTGTGTGTGTATGTGAGAGAGAGAGACGCCTTGTCTTGTGTGTGTGTGTGTGTGTGTGTGTGTGTGTGTGTGTGTGTAAATGCCTTGGGGTTTTGCATGGGTGAGTCTGTGGGGGTAAATGGTTTGGGGGTTGTGTATGCTATGGGTGCAAATCGGGGGGGGGGTTGCTGATGGGCAACATTTAGTGCAAGAATGAAAGACGTGATTAATGGAGGGGGCAATTCTTCTGTTCTAGTTCTCATGACCATAAAGTCACTCAGTTATCTATGCAATGGAAGTTGTTTCTGGAATTGGAGAATGTGGGTCCAAAGGAATCCTTGTGTGAGGCGTTATGAATTCCCTGACCTACTTCCCCCTCACAATCTTAAAATTTATGTGCCACAGTTTCCCCTTTCTGTGGTCTGGATTTATTTATTTATTTATTTATTTATTTATTTATTACATTTCTATACCGCCCAATAGCTGGAGCTCTCTGGGTGGTTCACAAAAATTAAAACCATTCAAAGTATAAAACAACAGTATAAAACCATAATATAAAATACAATATAAAAGCTCAACCAGATAAAAACAGCAGCAATGCAAAATTAGAAATTTAAAACACTGAGTTAAAATTTATTTATAGACTGTTAAAATGCTGGGAGAATAAAAAGGTCTTCATCAGGTGTCTAAAAGCATATAATGTAGGTGCCAAGCGAACCTCCTTAGGGAGCTCATTCCACAGCCAGGGTGCCACAGCAGAGAAGGCCCTCCTCCTGGTAGCCACCTGCCTCACTTCCTTTGGCAGGGGCGCACGGAGAAGGACCCCTGAGGATGACCCTAGGGTCCGGGCAGGTACATATGGGAGGAGGCGTACCTTCAGATAGCTTGGCCCCAAGCCGTTTAGGGCTTTAAATGTTAATACCAGCACTTTGAATCGGGCCCGGACCTGGACTGGCAGCTAATGAAGCTGGAAAAGGACTGGCGTGATGTGGTCTCGTTGGCCAGTCCCTGTTTGTAACTGTGCTGCCCTGTTTTGTACCAGTTGAAGCTTCTGGACCATTTTCAAAGGCAGCCCCATGTATAACGCATTGCAGTAATCCAAACGAGAGGTTATCAGAGCATGGATACCTGTAGCTAGGCTATCTCTGTCCAGATAAGGGCGTAGTTGGTATATCAACCTAAGCTGATAAAAGGTGCTCTTTGCCACTGAGTTCACCTGTGCCTCAAGTGACAGTTCTGGATCCAAGAACTTTCTCCACACCATGCACAACTTTCTAAGCCTCTATCATGTCATCCTTCCACCACCAATTGCCTTTTTTTTTCTAAATGAAGAAGCCTTGATGAAGAGCAAGCCCTTCCCCCATGTCAATGACAGGTCTATCAATGTTTATTAGCCATGATGGCTATATTGAGCCTCCATGTTCAGAGGTAGTTTGCCACTGAACAACATGGAGGAATGTTACCTTCACGGTTGTGGGCTTCCCAGGGTATCTAATTGGTTATGGTGGGAAATAGGATATTGGACTTCAGTGGCCTTCCCTGACCTGGTGCCCTCCAGGTGTGTTGGATTGCAACTCCCATCATCCAGGTTGTGGAAAATTGGGCTAGAGGGACTTTTCACCTGATCCAGCATGGTTCTTTACATTTTTAATAAACAAGGTTCAACATCAGAATAAGGAATAATAAGCACACAGCTTGGTGAAATTTCAACTGGGTAGTGGTAGCCGAGTGACTTGGTTTTCTGTGTTGCCATCATTCACCTTTGCTGGGCAGAGAGATTTGAACAAGAGGATAAATGTCTCACAATATAAATTAATCTATGTAACATGATTGCAGTGTGATTATGAGGTGTTGGAGGGTGGGGGGGAAATGGCTTGAAATAGATCTATGACTAATTACTTTGAAAGGGCTGTGAGATAGTACATGTTAACAAAGTCAAGTTAATCAGCTGTTGTACGCTAGTACTACATGGCAACGTGTCGCAAAGTATACCATGCAAGCTTGACCTACCTGTCAATGTACCAGCAGAGATATGATTCACTATCCTGACGAGATGTTAGAATTGTGCATTGCAAATAATGAACAAGCCTTTCATTTTCAATGAAAAGCCTAGCCATGAATTTGTCAAACAGTGTGTAAACTGAATGTCAGGGCTGGCCTTACCATTAGGTAGTGTGAAGCAGATGCATCAGGCAGCAGATGATGGGGGCAGGGTGGGGAATGGCAGTAGGGTGCCATAGCTTAATGCAAGGTTCACAGAATTGGTCCTCCTTCACTCTCCTCCCCTGCTCCAGCAGTGAAGAGGTCAGAAGCATCAACTTCTGTTTCCAATGAACCACAGTTTGTCATTTTAACTATGTTGTATCCAATCAAGCTAGGATCAAAAACCAAGGTAGGATGTAAGAGAATTTCATTTTTACTCGCAAAACATGCAAGAATCTCCCGTTTGAAGCCCTGAACGCAAACATGAGTGTAAGCACATGTCTGTTGAAAATGTTTGCAAACTGTTGAACACATGCTTGTTTTCTCATTCCTAATTCCCAGTTCAATTTGCGCAAATTTTCTAATTTGTCTTCCCCAGGAGACTGAATCAGCCCACTTTAATCTATGGAGGATATTTGTGCAAATTAGGAGATTTGCACAAATTTGGGGAGATTTGTGCAAATCTCCCACATGATTGCTGCTCGATTTATGCAAGTTTCCTATTTGCATAAAGTGAGCAGCGATTGGAAGGGTGAACAAGAATCAGGCATGAGATGAGCAGTGAGACAATGTTTGGAGAATCCTAGCGATCTAGAATATAACTTGTTTGCTGTTCTCTACAGAAACCATAGCTAGAAATTGACTTGTTTGGACCAACCGAAGTTAAAACTAACCACGGTTTGTTCCAGTAAACTATTTATTCATTTATATGTGTTAAGGTGCCTAATAAAACAAATTATGTGAGCATCAAACAAGAACAATTAAAACATAACAACAAAAATATAATAAAAATGCAAAAATTATTCTTCAAAAATCCAACCCAGCCTAAAAATGCAAATATACAACTATCAACACGATAAAATACAAATTCAAAATGGTGGAACTAAAAAAATCAAGCAAATAAGTGGAGTGAAAAACCACCATCGATATCACACGGAATCAAATAAAAGACCTTACTAAGCTTGGGAGAAAAGGAAAGTCTTAATGCAGTGCTGAAAGGACGACAATGCGAGTGCGAAGCGAGCGCGTATGGGGTGGAGAGCACTACTGATTATATGAAGATCTTTGCCATGGAGAGGAGAATTGGAAGGTGTAATAATAAGCCAGGATTGCTGAGAATTTTGGCTTATCATTCAGGAGTAGCATGCTCACGCACACTGCCTGATTGCTGCTGTCTGGCTCCTCCCACCAATGAGGGGAGCTAAACTAGAAAATAACAAGGAATCAAAGGCTTCCTGTTACAGCTGAACCCTTTCCCCAGCTTGCCATTCCGCTAACAAACCAGGAATGGCAAACCAACTTTAAGTCTTATCTTCAGAGTCTGGTTTATTAGGGGAATGACAAACTATGAGTCCAGGTTTTTATGTTGGGGAGTTTTTGCTTCTTCATTAGTGCCTGGTTCATTAGTGCCTGATGTGGGGGAGCAAAAAGAGGGCAATCACGTAGTGTGCATCAGCATGGTTCTTCTGAACAATAAGCCAAACTTCTCATCAATTCTGGCTTAGCATTACATCTGAACACAGCAAATACGGTGCTTTATTAAGAGCTTGTGCGGAATCTCTGTTTTCATCCCACTTCCATCTCATAGCTGAAAAGCCTTAGTGGTGCTTAAGGGTCCCCGTATAAGAAGAAGAAGCCTAGATGACCTTTGGATCCCTTCTGTTGCAGTGTTTTTATTTAGTATCATTTCCTTCTCCGTTACAGTAGTAGATGAAAGCATTGAGGGACTGGAATTGCAAATACCTGAGTGCTTTCATTTTTAAGGCAGATGGCCTGGGTGAAGATAAAAGACGGGATTGAAAAGGATTAATTAGCATCTACCAAAGAGGAATGCAAAATAGGGGAAATAGTTCATAAATATTCATCCATGTTTAAGCATGTACTTCCATTCCACCCTATTTGTGTCCCTGGCAGAGCAACATTTCCACAAGCATTTGTCTAACTAGGGATTTACCACTGCAAATCTTTGTAAAAAGGACGTGAATATTCATAAATAGAAGTCAAGGAAAGTACAATTTTCAGTCTACCACAGATTAAGTTTAGAGTCAATTTGCCACAAAAACAAAATTGTTGGAGAGAGAGAGATATCAAGGTGTGATGAAGATTTAAATACTGAACAGTACAAACTATGTATGTATGAGTGTGAATATTAATTATTAAATGTATATCCCACCTTTCTTCCAAGGGGCTCAAGGCTGTTTACACAGTTCTTTCCCCAAACACACAACCCTGTAAAGAGGTTAGGCTAAGAGATAGTGACTGGCTCATGGTCACCCATATTTGAAACCAGATGCTTTAACATAGGAACAGTGTGCGATATTCTTCCCATTTTAAAGGCCACGTTTGGATGTAACGGTGGTTTCCAGCTGCAATTTGTGGGTTAATTAATTGTGGGGATGCACACTGTGCACAATGCGTGTCCGGTTTTCAGGAACAACCTACAACGGTGGCATTCGTAGGTTGGTTCCATGACATCCGAACCTGGTCACTTGGGGTTGTGCATAGGTTATACAACTCCATGTTAACCCATGGTTTGTTCTTGGGTTAATTTGGTGTTGATTAACCCACAAACAGCCCCGAGTGCCTGGGTCTGCACATGAAATAAACAACTTACGAATGCCTCGGCCGTAAGTTGTTCCTGGAAACTGAAAGTAGCTTGCGCACCGCATGTCTCCCTACAATTCATGGGTTAATTTATATGGGTAAATTAATCCACAAATTGCTGCCAGTCACCACCATTATATCCCAACAGGGTCTAAGTGTCTCAAATGCCTTACATACATTAACTACCTGATAAAAGCCCGGTAAGGCAGGTCAATGTTATTACGATGGGAGGACTGATGCTGGAAGACTGAAGCTTGTATAAAGCATCCTAGTGAGTTAATGGCCTACTTGAGGTACTAACCAGGAACATCCTGTTCCTGCAGGTTTAAACTATCATGAATAGTTTTCCACAAAGAGCTTCAGCTACTAAACAGTATAGAAATGTAAGAATTTTTTTTTTAAAAAAAAAATACAAGCAGCTGCCTGAGAATGAGTTTCGCCATCTAGCCCAACACTGGAACTCACTGGAACTTAATCTGACTGGAACTCACTCTCTTGGTCCCAAGCAATGGTATTTCTCATCCCAGGTACCTGAGATCCTTTTAGCTAGATACATCAGAGATTAAACCTGGGACTTTCCACAGACAAGGTGTGCACTCATTAAGTCATACCTCCCCATTAGAACTCCTTACAAACAATTTTTTCATTGCTTTACTCAGACTTAGTTGATTTTGACCTTAGCAAATTGTGTTATGTGCTGCCTATTCAGATGGCAGTACCAACTTATATAAAAGCCAGGAGCCACACTACTGCTTTATAGCAGTATTGAAATGCACGGCAGGATCTACACTATTGCTTTATAGTGGTACTGAAGTGCACTGACAACTGTTGGGGCCCATGACACATCTACACCAAGCAGGATATAACACTATGAAAGTGGTATGAAAGCGGTATAAGGTATGTGTCAATGGGCCCCAACAGCTCAACTTCTGCAATGTGCTCTACATAGGGCTACCTTTGTGCCTAGTTTGGAAACTTCAACTAGTTCAAAATATGGCAGCCAGGCTGGCCACAGGTACACCTAGGGGGGGACCACATTACACCAGTTTTAAAATCACTTCACTGGCTGCCAATTAGTTTCCGGGCCAAGTATAAAGTGTTGGTTATCACCTTTAAAGCCCTACATGGTTTGGGTCCAGGCTACCTGCGGGATCGCCTTCTCCTGTACAATCAGCCCCGCACACTCAGGTCCTCTGGGAAGAATTTCCTTCAGCCAGCCAAAATTAGGCTGACAGATATTACCCAGAGGACCTTCTCTTCCACTGCTCCCAGACTGTGGAATGGCCTACCGGAGGAGATTCATCAACTTAACAGCCTTTTAGCATTTAAGAAAGCCGTAAAGACTGATCTCTTACAGCAGGCCTATCCAGTGGAATTTTAGGATGCTTTTAGGATGCTTTTTAGGATGTTTTAACAATGTATACTATGTTTTTAATCAGTACTTTATGTATTTTATACTTACTGTTGTTCCCCGCCTCGATCAAAATGGAGAGGCGGATAAGAAAATTTATTATTATTATTATTATTATTATTATTATTATTATTATTATTATTAGTGCACTTCAGTACCACTATAAAGCAGTAGTGTAGATCCTGCCTTTTATATACTGCTTTCATAGTGGAATATCCTGCTTGGTGTACATGAGCCCTCTGAGTTTGGGTGTAATTCATTCTTTTATTTTTTCAACAGGCCGCAATGTTAGGTTATTACCTACATGAGAAGTGTCTTTGCAAAGTTTGAACGAAATTTTATATCAGCTTAAATAACCATATACAAACTTCACTATATATTGTTTACCTAATGTGTTCAAATATAGTTACATTTAATGTAATCTGCTCACAATGACATTGATGGTGCTATATAAATAAATAATAATAATAATAAGAAGAAGAAGAAAAAGATAACCATGGTAAATGAAAAACATTACTTGAAGGAGGTTATTTGCCTAGTCTGAAATGCATTTGTATTTTGTTGCTTCTCTGTAGCCCAGCCAAAACTTTAATGCTTGGGCATATCAAGAGCACTCTTGCTAAGTTCCCATTCATTTCCTCTTGCTAGAAGAGGCCTAGGACATGAACTGTGGGTTCATAAGGCAGCCACCTTTCTGAAGCTAAGCAGGTCTGGTGAATGCCTGGATGGAAAACCAGCTGGAACCCATGAACACTCCCTTAACTTCCAATGAAGAAAAATGGGATATTAATGTAATAAATAACATTCCCAGTGATAGTACAATCTTATACATGTCTACTCAGAAATAAATCCCACTGAGTTTAATAAGGCTTACTCTCAGCTAAACAAGCTTATAGGATTGCCACCTTAGAGCACAATCCTATGAATGTTTAGACAGAAAAATGTCCTACAACTTCCAGCATGCTCCAGCTGACTGTCTAAACAAACATAGGATTGCACCTTAAAAGTCTTAGGTTTTCGGACAAATGTCGGTAAAAGAAGCCACTGCAGATTCTCACCCCGCCCCCATGTCATTTGCATGATTCCCCATGATGCAGTATGGCACACAGTGAGGCGTGGATGGCTTCCTACCCACCCTACAACCAGTACTGCAAATTGTGGGTTTTAGGTAGGTACAGAGCCAACCCCACCATGCGCTGGGTTCAGACAACACGCCAACTTGTACTGCATCATAGGGAATTATGCAAATGATGGTTGCGTGCAAGGCATGCATGGGGGACAGGGGGAGAAGCCATAGTGGCTCGTTTTGCTGTCTGGTTGTCCAAAGCCAGCACTGTTTACACAATGCAGAATAAAATTTCTTTTTCGTTTTAACTGGGCACAGGACTTTCATCCTTCCATGTGTCTTGACAAATGTATAAAGTAATCTAGGATGCTCTGTGTGTGCTGGAAAGGGCTGAAGAGGAATTGCTCTTTAAAATCTACACAGCAAAGCTAACTGCTGAATATGATGGGAAATCTGAAAAATGGAGCCCATTGTGTGTGTGTCCCCCCCCATTTTTTCCTATCCTAGTAATGAAGTTAATCTTTTGTGGGCTAAAGCAGCCACAGTGCCATAAAATTAAGCTGCTACATGAAAATATCAAGGTGATGTTGTTGCTGAGAGATTTCAGGAAGGAAACCATCTTGTGGTTTAGTACAACAACGACCTGGCTTTTTACTCCAAACGTGCCTCTGTAAAATATCTGTAAATGTGAAAACAGTAATATCTGTAGAATAGTAATAATTCTAATCTGCTCCCACACATATGAGATACTTTCCATGCCTGAGAATTTATGCACCGAGCTTTCCTGAACATGCAAGTTTCCATTTGATTTTACAGATAATGAAAGAATCTGAGAAACTTCAAACATCAAATGGACTTGAATCTGAAGGCAAAGTTTTAAATTTGATACTCTCTGGTCATAGCCCTATGGAACTGGAGAACCATATGCTATAAGTGTTGGCATGTATGTAAAGTGTTGGCATGTTTGTAAACCGCCCAGAGAGCTTTGGCTGTGGGGTGGTATATAAATGTAATAAATAAATAAATAAATAAATGTATGTGTGACTTGCTAAGCTGTGGCTGGCTAGGCCTACTTGGACAAATCTATCCAGTTCTGAACTCCAAACTTCAGCTTGCACAAGCTAGCTGCTAAAGTGTGCTGCTATGACTCCCTTCTCAATTGGCTTTAATTTCCATATGTGTTCCATATGTCCTCAACATGGCCCTCCTAAGAGAAAACCAATGATGCTCTCTCAACCTATGGAAAAGAAGATAGCCTCTATAAGCATGGTCATCTACCCCTTTTAGAGTGGGTGGGAAGTCCAATGGGAGGGGAGGGGAGTCTTCGCATTCTACTGGGAATCCATTCTCCTATTGCGATGTTCTGTTAAGCACTTTCCCAGATTTAAATATATGAATATATGTATCTTTTAATAGGGCATTGAGACAGGATAGGGATTCTGTGGGTATGCCACCCATCCCATTACCCGAGGTGGTCTCAGAGGTGGTTTTGAATTTCTCTAAATCAATTGTCTTGGGGAAACTTAGGTTCAGGGCTGGGTTTGATGGCTTCCATGGGAACCATAGGCCTGTCTCACTTCATATCTGGCCCCACAGGGCAGAACTCCATTGTTATGGGCAGACCATTACATAATAAGAGTTTAGATTTGCTAGTACTCTGAACCTCTGCAGTTGTGGGGACCCTGATAAGATGGTGTGCCCCCAGAGATGAATGAACCCAGGAAGTTTCCCAAATGTTCTGAGGGATTTTCCAGCCACTAGAGCTGGCAATCCTGTCGAAGCTGTAGTTGACTTGTAACATGGGGAGGTGATTGAATGCAACCGAGCCTGGGCTAGAGCCCATTTCAAAGCCTATTCCATGACAGTAGGGGCAGCGAAGAAATTATTCTCTGCCGCAGCCACAGTAGCATAGTATTGTCCAGCAGAGTTGTTTTGAGTTGTAAAGGGGCTGCTTCATTCTGGGGCCCCAGAATAGTGAACGGATGTTCTTGGCAAAATGCTATGACGAGTTTGCAAAACACTTTGTTGATAAAACTGCTTGCATCCATTCCAAATTGAGAACAGGCTCCAGGGTGATGATTAGGCAGCTGCTTCTCCAGTTTTGATGGATGAGTTCCATCTTGTTGAACCTGAGGATGTGGGCAATGTGCTATGAGGACTGTGGCCAGTCACTTGTCTGTTGGACCCTTGTCCATCCTGGTTAGTACAAACTGCCAGAGAGAGAGAGAGACTGGACAATTGAATGGTGGAGGTAGTAAACACTTTCTTGGAGGTAAATGTGACCCAATTCCTTTAAAGGAAACTGTGTAACATCATTGGATCCCACCACCCTAAATAACTATCAGCCAGTGTGTTCTGGATGGGATTGTACTGCCTCGTGAAGGATCATATTCTCAACTCGAGGGAACATCTGGACCCAGCAGGCCAGGAGAGCCTTTGCCTGGCTTTGGTTGGTGCACTAGTTGCACCATTTACTGTAGAAGGCAGATCTGACCACAGTGATCTATGCCTTAATCATCTCCTGTTGAAACGATGACAGTGTGCTCTATTTGGGGCTGCCCTTGAAGAGCGTTTGGAAACTGCAGCTAGTGCAAAATGTATCGGCCAGATTGCTTTCTAGCGCATTGTTTGTTGACCATGTTTCAATGGTCGTGCACTAACTAGCTGCCAATTTGTTTCTGGAGAAAATTCAAGGTGCTGGTTCTTACTTACAAAGCGATATTTATTCATTTTATTTATTTATTGCACTTGTATACCGCTCCCATAGCCAGGGCTCTCTGGGCGGTTTACAGAAATTCTAAAATTAAGATATAAATGAGTATACAAAATTTAAAATTCTAAAACACAGAACAAAGCCATAATGCCAGGATACCTGAAATACCACCTCCCATATGAAGCTACCCATATTTTAAGATCTGCTTCAGAGGCCCTTCTGTATGTCCCAGCACTAAGAGAAGCTAGATTGATGAGAACATGGAATGAGGCCTTCTTTTTGGTGGCATCCCAACTGTGGAACTTTCTCCCTAAGGAGGTAAGACTGGCCCCTTCTTTATTTAGATTGCTTGTTTGCACTTTGTATAGCTCCTTTAATGTTCTGGCTGGTTCTGAATGGATTTACAGCCCCACCAAAATCAGAGCTACCAGCCTACACTGATTAAACTGTATATTCTCTGCCCATATGTATGTATGTATGTATGAATGTATGTATTTAATATGTATCTATGGTTCCTCCAAGGAGTTCAGAGTCATGTAGTTAGGATTACTCCATTTTATCCTCACAACAATCCCGAGGTAGATTTCGCTGTGACAACTTTGTGATTACCACTGGGCCCTTGTGGAAGTGCTGCGGACAGAGGAGATGATGTGGTGTGTAGTCAGAGAGATGTGGAGTTCGCAGAATATACAGTTGCTGTTTCAAACAAACAGAAATGTGAATTTGACATTAACTGACCGCCAAACCTGCACTGCACAGGCTTGGTCAAACCTGGAATAGAATAGTTGCATCATCCTGAATGTCCAAGGGAGACAGTTCAAGCCTAAAAAATTATAATCTGTTTCATGATCTGTTATGAGCAAATACAAGAACTAGGAAACACATCCGAAGTACACCGCTTGTCTCATTTTAAAACGAGTGCAGTTCGTGATAGGTTTCCAATGGAAATATTGAAAGAGATGAGTTGTACCCAAGACCATGATGTCTTAGGCTGGAGATTATGTCAAATCAAGTAGAATTCAGATGAGTCATGGTTCTTTTCCTTTTCCACTAGTACCCCTTCCCTTGAATGACAATGTAAGTAAACAATAACTAAAGTATATATAGAGAAAACTCATCTAGGCACATTGATTTCAGGTCAAATATATCACTCTTCCTTCTCTATACCCGGTTCAAACTAAGGGCTCATCTACACCAAGCAGATAATCCACTATGAAAGTGGTATGAAAGCGGTATATAAAATGCAGGAGCCACACTACTGCTTTATAGTGGTATTGAAGTGCACTGACAACTGTTGGGGCCCATTGACACATACCATATACTGCTTTCATACCACTTTCATAGTGTTATATCCTGCTTGGGGTAGATGTGTCAATGGGCCCCAGCAGTTGTCAGTGCACTTCAGTACCACTATGAAGCAGTAGTGTAGATCCTTCAGTGCACTTCAATACCGCTATAAAGCAGTAGTGTGGCTCCTAGCTTTTATATACTGCTTTCATACCACTTTCATAGTGGAGTATCCTGCTTGGTGTAGATGAGCCCCATGACTTGCTTTCAGTTATTCATACGTAAATTGCACTGATTGGGATTTAATTCCTAATAGAAGTGCTTAAGATGAGGAAGGGTGTTAAATCCTCCATCCTCCACATCCCTTTTCTTTTCCCCTACTTGTTTAATGTTTCTTACCAGCTAATACATTCTGCATTCTCCCAGGCAAAGGGATAAACATCTACTAAACTGCCCCAAGGGACTGCATAGCGTTCCCCCCCCCCTCCTAATCCTTCCCATTTCCCACTACACAAAAGAAGTGGGATCCTGCAGAAAAAAATGACTGGGTTCACACAACAACGCTAACCCACACTCAGCGGTTGAATGTGGGTTGTTATTGAATCATGGACTATTGTTGTAGCATGGGTTATCGTCTGAACAGAGGGTGTCTTGGTAACCAGGCAGTGTGGTTCATTTTTCTCAAACAAGCCATCTTGACAACTCATGGTTTGCTGTTGGGTGATTCAGGATGGTTAACAAGCCACCCTGCAGAAAACATATGCATTTACACAATACGATAACCCATGGTGCAACAACAACTGCTTATGCTTTTTACACTGTATTTTGTATTTGTGTTTTTAGACGGTTGGTTGTTTTATTATGGTTTTAATTTTTGTGAACCGCCCAGAGAGCTTCGGCTATTGGGCGGTATAAAAACGTAATAAACAAACAAACAAACAAACAGCTCACGGTTCAACAACAACCCACACTCAACCATTGAGGGTGGATTAGCATGCTGTGTGAACTCAGCCAATGTTGCAGTGTGAACTGCTTCTGTTCAGGGTTCCACCCACTCTGATCCTCCTCCCACCCCCGATCCCACACTCAGTGTTTTTCTTTTCATAGCATCATTCAATCACAGAATAGTAGAGTTTGAAGGACCAAATTTACACCTATAAGGCCATAGTGTCCAACCTCCTCTGCTCAGTGCAGGAATCCACTTTAAAGCATCCATGACAGTTGGCTGTCCAGCTGCCTCTTGAAGGCCTCTAGTGTGGGAGAGCACAACCTCCCTAGGCAATGGGTTCCATTGTCATACTGCTCTAACAGTCAGGAGTTTTTTCCTGATGTCCAGCCGGAATCTGGCTTCCTGTAACTTGAGCCCATTAGTTTGTCCTGCACTCTGGGAAGATCAAGAAGAGATCCTGGCCCTCCTCTGTGTGACAACCTTTTAAGTATTTGAAAAGTGCTATCATGTCTCCCCCTCAGTCTTCTCTTCTCCAGGCTAAACATGCCCAGTTCTTTCGGTCTCCCCTCATAGGGCTTTGTTTCCAGACCCCTGATCATCCTTTTTGCCCTCCTCTGAACATACTCCAGCATGTCCACATCCTTCTTGAAATGTGGAGCCCAGAACTGGACACCATACACAAGATGAGGCCTAACCAGTGCCAAATAGAGGGGAACCAGTACCTCACGCGTACTTCTGTTAATGCAGCCCAAAACAGCATTTTGCCTTTTTTGCAGCCACATCACACTGTTGGCTCATCTTCAGCTTGTGTTCAGCAACACAAAGTACCACATGACATTCTGATTAACAAACTAGCTAAAAGTGGGCTAGATGGAACAACTATTAGGTGGATTCACAGTTGGCTACAGAATCGGACTCAAAGAGTACCTATCAATGGAACCTTCTCAAACTGGGGAGAGGCAACGAGTGGGGTGCCGCAGGGCTCAGTCCTGGGCCCAGTGCTCTTCAACATTTTTATTAATGATTTGGACGAGGAGGTGCAGGGAACGCTGATCAAATTTGCAGATGACACAAAATTGGGTGGGATAGCTAAAACCCTGGAAGACAGAAACAAACTTCAAAGTGATCTTGATAGGCTGGAGTGCTGGGCTGAAAACAACAGGATGAAATTTAATAAGGATAAATGCCAAGTTCTACATTTAGGAAATAGAAACCAAATGCACAGTTACAAGATGGGGGATACTTGGCTCAGCAATACTACAAACGAGAAGGATTTTGGAATTGTTGTAGATTGCAAGCTGAATATGAGCCAACATATGGCTGCAAGAAAGGCAAATGCTATTTTGGGCTGCATTAATAGAAATATAGCTTCCAAATCACGTGAGGTACTGGTTCCTCTCTATTCGGCCCTGGTTAGGCCTCATCTAGAGTATTGCGTCAAGTTCTGGGCTCCACAATTCAAGAGGGATGCAGACAAGCTGGAGCGTGTTCAGAGGAGGGCAACCAGGATGATCAGGGGTCTAGAAACAAAGCCCTATGAAGAGAGACTGAAAGAACTGGGCATGTTTAGCCTGGAGAAGAGAAGATTGAAGGGAGACATGATAGCACTCTTCAAATACTTAAAAGGTTGTCACACAGAGGAGGGCCAGGATCTCTTCTCGATCCTCCCAGAGTGCAGGACACGGAATAACGGGCTCAAGTTACAGGAAGCCAGATTCCGGCTGGACATCAGGAAAAACTTCCTGACTGTTAGAGCACTATGACAATGGAATCAGTTACCTAGGGAGGTTGTGGGCTCTCCCACACTAGAGGCCTTCAAGAGGCAGCTGGACAAGCATCTGTAAGGGATGCTTTAGGGTGGATTCCTGCATTGAGCAGGGGGTTGGACTCAATGGCCTTGTAGGCCCCTTCCAACTCTGCTATTCTATGATTCTATGAACAATTCCAAGATCCTTCTCGCTTGTAGTATTGCTGAGCCAAGTGTCCCCCATCTTGTAACTGTGCATGTGGTTTATTTTTCCTAGGTGTAGAACTTGGCATTTATCCCTATTAAATTTCATTCCGTTGTTTTCAGCCCAGCAATTAATAAAATTGTTGAAGAGCACTGGTTCCAGGATCCCATTCATTACCTCCCCCCTCACACTTTGAGAAGGTACTGTTGATAAGCACTCTTTGAGTCCGATTCTGTAGCCAACTGTGGATCCACCTAATAGTTGTTCCATCTAGCCCAGTTTTAGCTAGTTTGTTAATCAGAATGTCATGGGGCACTTTGTCAAAAGCTTTGCTGAAATAACTGTATATTATATTATGTCCACAGCATTCCTGCAGTCCACAGGAGTGTGTGTGTGTTACCCAATCAAAAAATGAGATCAGATTAGTCTAACATGATTTGTTCTTGACAAATCCATGCTGGCTTCTAGTAATCACTGCATTGTTTTCAAGATGCTTACAGACTGACTTTTTTATAATCTGCTCCAAAAATTTCCCAGGGTGATTTGAACTCGTTCAACGAAATTTCCCTGGAGATTTGAACTTGTTCAAAGAAAATAGGTGTTCCTTCACCATTTATCAATCTTGAACTGCAATCCTTCCCCTTCAGCTTGTACTTCCCTTTTGCCAGGATGGTCATAGACCTGGTTTTGGGAGAAGGCTGAGCTGAAGTAGGAAATGAGCAAATTCGGCCTTTTCTTTTTCATCTGTCTATTTACCATCCTCACTGAACCACCATTTCTCTCCTCTGTCTTTTACTATGCATACACCTGAAGAAAGTTTTTTTGGTTGCTTTTAGCATCCCTTGCTAATCTCAGTTCATTCTCAGCTTCAGCCTTCCTGACGCCATTTTGGCACTTCTGTGCTATCTGTTCGTACTCTTCTTTTGAAGCCTGGGCTTCCTTCCACTTCCTATATGCGTCCTTTTTTGTTTTCAGGTCAACCCTAAGCCTTTTGTGGACCCACATTGGTTTCTTCTGTTGCCTTCTATCTTTTTTTCCTTGTTGGAATTGTTTGTAACTGTGCTTTTAAAAATTCCTTTTTAAAAAACTCCCACCCATCTTGGACTCCTTTTCTCATTAGGGCCACTTGCCATGGGACCTTACTTATATTTCTGAGTTTATTAAAATTGGCTTTCCTGAAATCCAGAGTACATGTATGGCTACACTCAGCTTTTGCTTCCTTTAAAATCAAGAACTCAAGTATGACAAGGTCACTTTCCCCCAGAGTTCCCGTAACTGCCACTTTATCCACTAAGACATCCCTATTAGTCAGTATCAAGTCAAGGATAGCTGATCCTCTAGTTCCTTCCCCCACTTCCCCCCTCCTCCAATGGTCTATTCAGCACTGTGTGCTCCCTGAGAATTTATTTATTTATTTATTTATTTATTTATTACATTTTTATACTGCCCAATAGCCGAAGCTCTCTGGGCGGTTCACAAAAAACAATGTTCTATTTTCCATTGGGCTATTTCGCATTTCCTCCATCCTTTTTGGTTGCCCCTTCTATTTTGAGGTTTGGGAGTGAGATGATCCCACCAGTGCCCAATCCCAGCTACATTAAAATCTTGGATTTCTTTGTTGATTTCTATGGGCAGCAGCAAAACCTTATGGAATAAAACCCCTAAAAGTTGGACATCTGCCCTGAAAGAGTCCAAAAGATAACTCAATAGCATAGAATGTTGACAAATTGAGGGAAAGAAATGGACAACTGTTGGAAGGGGCCTATAAAGCCATCGAGTCCAACCCCCTGCTCAGTGCAGGAATCCACCTTAAAGGTGGTTGTCCAGCTGCCTCTTGAAGGCCTCTAGTGTGGGAGAGCCCACAACCTCCCTAGGTAACTGGTTCCATTGCCGTACTGCTCTAACAGTCAGGAAGTTTTTCCTGATGTCCAGCCGGAATCTGGCTTCCTGCAACTTGAGCCCGTTATGCTGCACTCTGGGAGGATCGAGAAGAGATCCTGGCCCTCCTCTGTGTGACAACCTTTCAAGTATTTGAAGAGTGCTATCATATCTCCCCTCAATCTTCTCTTCTCCAGGCTAAACATGCCCAGTTCTCAGTCTCTCTTCATAGGGCTTTGTTTCCAGAGTAATGAGAAGGTGTAAAAATAAAGTGGGGGGAAAATGATGTGAGAAGCCCCGATGGAGTGGGAGCCGTGTGGGTGGAAGAACAGAATGGAGTGTCTGGAGAAGGAAGAAGCAGGAAGAGATGCATACAGAATAATAGTGAGACATCTAAGTTACCCCTCTTTCTGGTCTTCCCCCTATCCAGACAGATGTAGGTGGCCCTGTTAAGCAGCCCCCTGGCTTGGTGTGCTGCTTGGTAATGCCAGGATGGTCCAAAGAAGAGCAGTTGCCATCCATTATTTCATTGCGGATGGAAGGGCCAACCTGGTGTTTGCCACCCAAACCTGGGTAGATGAGCTGGGTACCACTGGTCTGTCCTAGCTCTGTCTGCCTGGATACATAGGGTAGAATCCATCTGAAGTCCTACTTAGAGTAGACCCATTGAAATGAATGGGACTTAAGTTAGTCACTCCAGGTATAAGGTGCAGAATAATTAAAAGAGTAGGAATCTTATAGTTTACTATTCTTCTCTTCTCATGTATTGGTATTTCTGAAGTTTGCATTGCAACTTTAGGCCAGTTCACACACGCATGTGTATCACTGCTGTATCAACAGCATGTGAATGTGCCATCATAGACGAATCACAGAAGAATACAGCT
The DNA here is from genome assembly GCF_023053635.1 of Elgaria multicarinata webbii. NCBI lineage: Eukaryota > Metazoa > Chordata > Lepidosauria > Squamata > Anguidae > Elgaria > Elgaria multicarinata. Next base: position 105,376,982 of record NC_086176.1, read on the forward strand.
TTTCACTCCACAATCACCTCAAATTCAGTGCTTTTCGGTAGAGCTGCTTCGTTTCACATATCTGATCAGTAATCAAATGAAAAGAAATCAAGATAGTGATACCAAGCACATTTGGGGTGAAATCAGGCTACGTTTGTAGAGCAGTAGGGTCGATTTGCATTCAGTACAAACAGACCTTTTCCTCTTAAAGGTTGAATCCTGGGAAAACTGCTTCTGCAAGATGGTGCTGACTGACTGGCTAGTGCCCATGATGTCACAATGTCATCTTACTGGGGAAATTTTCCAACTTTTTCAAAAATGTTTATCTATTTTTATAAGACAAGCAAAGAAGGTTAAATCCAACCCTTGCACAACGGGACTTCACCTTGATCTCCTCCGCACTGCAGACCCCCATGTGCTCTTAAATTTGCCCTCCAGAGGGCCCCACAATCCTCTGGAGCAGATTTGAGAGATGGGGCTGCAGGAGGAAAGAAAATCCATTCTGCCAGTGAGTTCCATTCTGCTAGTAGATGGCCAGCACTGGATCCAACACTGAATGTATAAAGAAGTAAATATACATGTGGAGCTTTTTGATTTATGAATTACATTATGGAAAATTGAATTCAAAATTCATTTGAATTACTGCTGGGGCGGGGGGGAGAGGAGATTTTCCATTGATTTAGAGTTCAATTTGCCAAAAGGCAATTCTGTTGTGCAGATTTTGCAGCCATGGGCAAAACCAGTGTGGTGTCGTGAGACTTGGGAGATATGGGTTCTAGTCCCTACTCTGCCATAAAGATCTTTGGGTGCATTTGGGCAAGTCACTGACTCCCACCCTAACCTACCTCACGTGGTTGTTGTGAGAATAAAATGGAGAGGAAGAAGGTTATGTAAGCCGCTGTGGGTTCCTTGCAAACAGAAAAAAGGTGAGTTATTGTTAATAACTTATTGTTATTTATATAGCACCATCAGTGTAAATAAAACTAAATAAAAAATATCAGGGTGAAGAACCGGCTTCAAGTCATGTCCACGGTTGTGAGAAGGAACCAGTTCTGTCTTTTAGGTATATCCCAACGTACATCTATTACCAAGCATATATATTCTGGAAATTCCTGTACTGGCAGCAGAAATGGTGCTTAGTAATGCTTTTGATTTAGCATTACCCAGTCTAGACAGGTCTGTATTATTTTTTTTAAAAAAATAATGTAATATGCAGTTACAGCCTTACAAGAATAGAGAAGAAATAGCTTGCTATGTCTACAAATTGAGCATTTGACGGTCTCAGCATTGTCAAATTTAAAAATGCCCATGGGGGAAAAATATCTATGGAAAAGTAGAAAGAACTGATTCAGCAGAAAACTTCAAAGGAGAGTGAGGGTGGGGGCATAGGGGGGGGTCAGAACCAGTTTTGATTTCAGCTGCTTTTAGGGTCACTGAAATTAAATTGCTAAGAAACTTACCAAACTAAATTAGTACAAATCCTCATACTGTGCTTCAGTAAATAATCAGTTAACGATTTTCATTTTGCTATGTGCTTTATTATCTTAACTTAAAATAAGTCACATTTCAAGCAAAGTAAATATATTACTGCAGCAAATTGGATTAGAAATAGGACGTTCTCCCCTGGTGCGAGTCATGAGAATTGTAATGTTGGATCAGATAAGGTTCTATCTAGCCTTATAATAGTTTTTCTTACAGCATCCATTACCACTTTTTCATAGGAAAAACAAGTTTTTTAAATCACGTAGATTAATCAACTGAAGCTGAGACCAGAAAGGTGTCTGAAAAAGTATCTAATGGTTGGAAAGTGAGGTTCCAGCACTTAAGGCTTTTCTTTGTGCAGAATCTGGACTATTTTGCATAAGAAACTGCCTTATATCCAAACAGATTATTTGTCCATCTAACCCAGTATAGCCTAATCTGACTGATAGATGCCAGAGATTGAAACGGTGATACTCTCCATGAAAAGCAGACATTCTACCACTGAGGTATGAACTCTTCCTAAAAGTTCTTTATGGTGTTAAAGAATTTTATCATTAATAGAATGATAAAAGAATTTTATCATTAATTTTATCATTAATTTACCCTACCCAGTGCCTGTTTGCATTCTCTTCCCCTCCTTATTGTTTTATCATGGTTTTATTAGAATGTAAGCCTATGCGGCAGGGTCTTGCTATTTACTGTTTTACTCTGTACAGCACCATGTACATTGATGGTGCTATATAAATAAATAATAATAATAATAATAATAATAATAATAATAATAATAATAATAATAATAATAGACAACAGCAGCCTTATTAAAAAAAATGGAGTCGCTCTTACCTGTTTTGTCACTAGAATCCTTCAAAGCAGGAAAGCGAGAAAAAATGAAATCCTGTTTCCCATCACAGCTTTTTCATAAGACTCTGTGGGTGTTGGGTGGGAAAAAAAGGGCAACATTAACAATGAAGTGAGCTTTGTCTTCCAAGGACAGCGCATCGTACAGCTTGTTGATGGATGTTAAGCATACAGCCCTATGTAGATCATATGAACAGAGAAATAGTTTAGCAAATCATGCATGTAAAAAAATGCACCCAGTAATGCTGCCAGAGTTCACTCGAGGCCTATAATGAGATGTTTAGTATATACTGTCATCTAACTTGTTATAAAATACTTAAGGGAACGGGCAGGAAATGTTCATTGCCATTTCTCAAGCCATTTGTATAAAACACATTGGTGTCAATTTTAATGGCTATCTGACCACTGGAATTTTCATCAGATAAGCGTTTGATTGCGCGCACGCTACCACTCCCGGTTTTTCACGCGTCCTTTAAACGATGTCCGCCTCCCGCTCCTTCTTGCCTTTTTTCTGTCATAAAATGGACCCCTTTTAATCCGACTTTTTTTTTAAAAAAAAATGGAATGTGCCACCATTTCCTGCCACGTGCAGGAAAAGTGGTGCAATAAAAACAGCCCCTGAATGGGCCGCATGGTTTACTTCCTTTTTCTTCTCTGGGAAGAAAGAGGAAGTAATGTGGGACAGGAGCGGGGTGGAGAAGTGATGGTAGGGAACCGCAATTCTCCCCCTGCCTGATGACGCTCTTAGACAACAGATGCTTGATTCAGGTCTATTCTGTCTGGGGATAGTGTGGGAAATAACAGGCAGATAGACCAATTCGGACTGGGGATAGAAAGATTCAGGTTTCCACTTTCGGCCCAACCATATGAGATGTGGAAGAACCCCTAACCCCCCTCTATTAACCCCACAAGAGACGAGGGACAGGCTAAGCCCCTCTTTCTCTGGTGCCACTGGCCCTGTTAAAATCTGAACTCCCACAGAGAGTGCTCTAAAGATTTTTTAAAAAGTGGGCAGAAATCTAATCACAGGTCTCCTGCTTCTCACATAATCTTCCCTACAGCAGCCATTTTGTGAGAGCAACCACAACACTCCCTCAAAATTCCAAATATTCCCAGTGACCAAAAAATGATGGAGAACCCTGTGCTAGGCCATAAATAATAATAGAAGAGTTCTTCTCCATTGTCTTATTTCTTATTTTGAGACATATGAGGAGCACTAAAAACTTGTTAGTGAGGTGGGGGGTATGAAAAAAAAAAACATTTTAAAGAAATAGTCCCTGTCAGAAGAGTGCAACAATCTTCAACTTGGACTGGATGCTTTATTTCCATTCGTATAACCCTGGGAGTAATAGCCATCAGACTGGAAAAAATCAACTTATATCCCCATACCAAAAATGGGAAACACTAAAGAATGTTCCAACTATCGGACAGTGGCACTTATTTCACATGCCAGCAAGGTAATGCTCAAGATCCTGCAAGGTAGACTCCAGCAATTCATGGAGCGAGAATTGCCAGATGTACAAGCTGGGTTTAGAAAAGGCAGAGGAACTAGAGACCAAATTGCCAATATCCGCTGGATAATGGAGAAAGCCAGGGAGTTCCAGAAAAACATCAATTTCTGTTTTATTGATGATTCTAAAGCCTTTGACTGTGTGGATCATAACAAACTGTGGCAAGTTCTTGGTGGTATGGGGATACCAAGTCATCTCGTCTGCCTCCTGAGGAATCTGTATAACCAACAAGTAGCAATGGTAAGAACAGACCATGGAACAACGGACTGGTTTAAGATTGGGAAAGGAGTTCGGCAGGATTGTATACTCTCACCTTATCTATTAAACTTGTATGCAGAACACATTATGCGACGTGCTGGGCTTGACAAATCCAAGGCTGGAGTTAAAATCGCAGGAAGAAACATTAACAACCTCAGATATGCAGATGACACCACTTTGACGGCTGAAAGCAAGGAGGAGCTGAGGAGCCTTATGACAAAGGTGAAAGAAGAAAGTGCAAAAGCTGGGTTGCAGTTAAACCTCAAAAAAACCAAGATTATGGCAACCAGCTTGATTGATAACTGGCAAATAGAGGGAGAAAACGTGGAGGCAGTGACAGACTTTGTATTTCTGGGTGCAAAGATTACTGCAGACGCTGACTGCAGCCAGGAAATCAGAAGACGTTTACTTCTTGGGAGGAGAGCAATGACAAATCTTGATAAAATAGTTAAGAGCAGAGACATCACACTGACAACAAAGGTCCGCATAGTTAAAGCAATGGTATTCCCCATAGTAACCTATGGCTGCGAGAGCTGGACCATAAGGAAAGCTGAGCGAAGGAAGATAGATGCTTTTGAAATGTGGTGTTGGAGGAAAATTCTGAGAGTGCCTTGGACTGCAAGAAGATCAAACCAGTCCATACTCCAGGAAATAAAGCCAGACTGCTCATTTGAGGGAATGGTATTAAAGGCAAAACTGAAGTACTTTGGCCACATAATGAGAAGACAGGATCCCTGGAGAAGAGGCTGATGCTAGGGAAAGTGGAAGGCAAAAGGAAGAGGGGCCGACCAAGGGCAAGACGGATGGATGATATTCTGGAGGTGACAGACTTGACCTTGGGGGAGCTAGGGGTGGCAACAGCCGACAGAAAGCTCTGGCGTGGGCTGGTCCATGAAGCCACGAAGAGTCGGAAGCGACTGAACGAATAAACAACAACAATAGCTGTTACTGGAATAAACTCCCTGGAGTTCCCCAGAAGGAGGGTAGGATGCAAATATGATGAATAAATAAGATGAGATGAAACCTTTGCAGGTCAAGAGAAAAGCTAGCAGTCCGTCATTGGAGTTGGCTGACTGAACTGTGTCTTTCATTCATCTGTGGGGAACAAGTTACACATCTTGACTGAGCCTTGTGAAATTGTGGACAGAGAGAGGAGGCTTTAGTAGTACATATGTTGATATCAAAGTGCTACACTCATGTTTTAAGTTCGGAAAGAAGAACATATAAAAAAATCCCGAAAATCCCATTACTTGCTCCTTGCTAAATTTTCATCAAAAGCCTGGTTTGGAGCTTATCTGAAGTTGCAGGTACACCTCTGCAGTTCCGCTCTTTGAGATTGTTTCTATAGTCCTTTTATAGGCTAAGTAAAAAGCAGCTGCTCCTTCCATTTCTAGTGAAAGGATCTTAGACAGCAGGGCTGGGAAGAGATCTGCCTGCCACCTTGGAGCCCAGCTGCCAGAATAGACAATATTCCATTAGATGGACTGATGACTTGTTATAAAGTAGCTGCTTTGTATGGACCATTACTGGTCCAGTGTTAGAGCATAGAGTAGCACGTCAAAGTTTCAGTTGCCATGACAGTTTTGTTGTCTATACATGACCCGCCCCCATAATTGCCGGTACCCCTTCTGGGGAGCTCAAACCAGAGGGAGTTTGGCTGGTGACAGGCTTCAGGAGTTCTGAGCTTCTTCAAGGGTCAAAGCACTGATTCCACCTCATTATCTTTAAAAAGTGACCAGCGATTCAGCAGGAGAAGGCATCAAAATATTGCGTAATATCTATGATATGCTGCTACCAACTGCAAATGATGTTAATACTTGTAGAACAAGATAGAGACAAATTGCAGCATGTCTTGGAGAGGCGGGGGGGGGACTCATGCTTGTACTGGTTGTGATCTTTAGGAGGGACAAATAACCCCGCTGTAGCTGAACAGGACCTCAGACACTGTCAAAAAGAAAAGGGCATGGCATTAAAGAACCCATGTTAGATTTTGCAGGGTTCGGTTTGTGTCCTTATAGCTAGCAGCTACTGGTCTCCATTTAGTAATAGTAAGGGGCGGCCTTGATGGCACTGCACTGATGCCCTAAACCCCACAGTTTTGCTTGTGTGGGGATCCCTATGCCAAGGAGGGAGTGTGGGATTTCCAGAGTTCATTCAGGTACTGGAGCCGCCTCCCTCCCTCTTCCTGGCTTCCAGCGACCAATTGCCAGGCGCCATCCTCTCAGAACATCCCCCAAATCAACCACGGAGCGAGGTCAGGTGGAAGATCTGGCGTGACCTTGCTGCCACTGAAAAAGTCAAGGTAACTCCCTGACTTTTTTTACTGCGCAGGTTCGCGGGAAAGCCCTGCGATGGCTGTGAATCTGCAGCTGCGTCATATAATAGATGCAGAGCTAATTCGCAGCCCCACAGGGCTTTGAGCACATCAAGGCCACAGCTAGACCTAAGGTTTATACTGGGATCATCCAGGGTTCGCCCCTGCCTGAGCACTGAATCCCCTGTGTGTCATCTAGATGAACAGGTGTGACCCCTGGATGATCCAGGGATAAACCTTAGGTCTAGCTATGGCCATAGACAGTCCCATAGTTTGTCCTAAACTAAAAATGCATTTTAAGCCTTTTAAGACAGAAGAAGCATTGGAAGGATTCCTTGCAACATATCTGGAGAAAATCAGAAAATCCTTTCTGACTTTGGGCATAATAAATGTTTTACCAGGCCCCTTAAAAATATTTTCTCTCGTGTTTTGGGACATATACGTGCCTTCCCCTCTTTCTGTTTCTTTAATAATTTGTGTGGCCCAACCATGTTTCCTTCCAACAGATGAAGAGTTTCGAGCTCCAGTTTAAAACTTATGACTTTATTTTTTGCCAATGTTTCCAGAATCATGCTGAATGCCTCCCCACAAGACTCTGTGGTATTTTTAAAGGTTCTTAGCTTTCATTGTTCCAAACAAACAAATAGGATAGCTTATACAACAGCAGACATTATGATAAATCTGGACTGAACCACAAGACTGCACGCAACAGGGTGAAATCACCCAAAAACAACAGCACTCAAGTGTCAGGGGAAAGGACTGCACCCTATCCTCCCCACTATGCAGGGATGTTTTCTTTCTTTTTTAAAGGAGCATTCAAGCAGGCACCTGCAACCCATGGACAATAGTCCAGGAACAATTTAATCGGTTGTTTGTATACACCAGGCCTCAATAAAATTTACTAGCATTGATTATTAACTTTATGAGGGAGTCTGGATACAGTGTTCTCATTTCTTTTATGTACAGCTGTAGTCCAGTTACTGTCAGATTCCCACATTTTCCTCTGATATAGCGAACGTTTCAGAGAACAATAAAAAAAATTGGTAAATCTTTAGTCCTGCTGTGTGAATTGGGTGAGTATCCAACAGAAATGTGTGAAAATGGCATTCTCTAAGGAATGCTGAGTAGTAACAGCAGCGAAAGTGGTAAGCTTTAACAAAGGAAGCGCCCATTACGTTTACACTCACAACCAGTACCATCAGCGGCAAAATGGGTACGTTATTTGGTGGGCATATCTACAATATGTATATCAGACTTTGGAAGGGAAAACTGTAAAGTGTGAGGGGAAAACAGATGTCTCTAGAGACATGAGATGAACTAGTGCTGAAACTCTGTGATTGAGCACTACTCCAAGGCATATATTCATCACATTTCAGATGCCCATGTTTTCTTCATACTTTATATCAGCAGTGGGCAAATTATTTGGCCCTGAAGCTGCATGAGGTATCAGGTGTTGTGGGGGGGAAACATACATGTATGTATGTATGTATGTACACACACACACACACACACACACACACACACACACCATAGCAAACACCAGCGTACATGTAGGTATCTTTCCACTACATAAATGCAAATTGCTTGTTTAGTAGGTCCGCTTGAAGAGCATATTAAAGTAGGGTGACCATATGGAAAAGAGGACAGGGCTCCTGTATCTTTAGCAGTTGTATTAAAAAAGGAAATTTCAGCAGGTGCCATTTGTATGCCTGCAGCATCTGGTGAAATTCCCTCTTCATCACAACAGCGAAAGCTGCAGGAGCCCTGCCCTCTTGACCAGATACACTGTTCTCATGAAGAGAGAATTTCACCAGGTGCTGCAGGCAAACAAATGGCACCAGTTGAAATTCCCCTTTCTTTCTTTTCTTTTTTTAAAAATACAGTAAACATTTAATTCCGCACGAGCAAAATGTTTTACTAATGAAACATGGGTCGCAAGCATGAGATAAACACCCTGCCATCCAATAGTCAAATCAGTGGGCCCCACCCTTCTCCCTTCGAGTTGGCCAAGCGTTCCCTATTTGCCCAAGGGTTGATCTACAATCTCATCTCTTTATACTTTGGTGAACTCTCTATAGGCAACAACCCCTATAGGCCTGAGTTCAGTGCTCCCCCTTCTCCCCAAAGTCCACTCTCTCAAGCCACTGTCTCTGTGGCTTTGTCGTGGAACATTTCATATAGTTTGGACACATCATCACTGGAGACACGGATCCAGCCATCCTGGCGCATGTGATAGAGGTTGACTGTGCCCCCTGAGTAGGCATCACTGTGTGTGGCTTGGTAGATTGCACTGCGCGCCAGATCGTAGGCTTCCTCGACTGAGAGATCATGGGAGTAGCCATGGTCCATCACCCTGTAGGCATAGACAGAACCAGAGCCCACAGAGAAAACCGTGCCTGAGATGCGGTTCCCTTCGCTGTCCACGTAGTACAGACCTGGCCCTCGCTTGTCCCAGCCACAGATCATGGTACCCATGGAGAGCCCCATGCCCTTGTACTGATACACCACGTTGGCCAAGAGCTTGGAGGCAGCAGCCACAGAGAACCACTCCTTGTTGCGGAGTTCATAGATTCGGCACTGCCGTGCCAGCAGACGCTCCCAGAAGCTGCAATCAGCTGCACCACCAGCCATGGTGCCCAGCAGGTAAGGGTTGATTTCAATGACTTTCTTTACTGTTTGTGAAGCAATGTAGACCCCTGCTGTTGCCCGCAAATCCACTGCTACAATCACGCCATGCTGAAACTTGAAGGCCAGAGTGGTGGCCCCGTGCAGTAGCTCAATGTCGGCAGCCTCCTTGGCGGCGCCTTGGCTCAAGCTGGGACAAGGGGCGGCCAAAGCCAGCCGCGGCCCCGAAGCCTGAGCCGCTGCCACATTCTCACCCCCACCGCAAGTGCCGAGCGCGGGCAGCTGAAACTCGCACCCGGCCCCCAAACCAAAGAACCCGGCCCTGTTCACGGGCAGTTGAGGCTCCAGCAGACTGGCCAGCACCATTTTGGGTCAGGGTTATCACCGTGACTCTGAAATTCCCCTTTCTATACAACTGAAAGAAACAGAAGCCCTGTCCTCCTTTCCATATGGTTAATCTAAATAAAGGTGGGATAATTTTCTGATATTTGACATCAGACAAGTCAAGAAAAGATGAAACTAACTGGAAGAAATGAAAACCCTTTCAATCTAATTAGAATGATTTGCTCTAACTTTCATATTTCCTTTTCTAGAAGTGCTATTGGCAATTCGAGCATATATTTCTGACAAATATTTTATTAAAATATCCTGAAATATAACAGCCCTCTCCACTTTGGGTTATGCAACAGTGGTTCCTTTTTAGTCTATAGACATTTCCAATTCAAGGTATCAAAATGGTTGACAAGATGGGATGAGCAGTACTCCTGTGAGTTCAGGAAAATCACTTGTCTCATTTCATATGGAAATGTGTTCAGGGACGGCGATATTGCCTCTAGACATGTAAAATGTCTCTGGTAAAACTGAATTGCAGTTTCTCTGCTCCTGCTTCTCTAGTGTAAGCAAGACCGAGACATTTTTCAGAAGGCAGGGCTTTAAAGTACATCTACACTTTGACAGTGTTTTTTTTAAAATGAAGGCATAATATTTTAATTTTTTTCAGTGTCTTTAGACAGTAGAGCAGATAACAATATGATAGAGACAGATGGATCACTGTTTGCACTGCACTTTAGTTAAATGAGAGCCTGGGCATTTAATAAACAATCCAGTTAATAAGAATTTATCAATAAGACACAGACACAAAACAGCAGCATCCAGCTTTTTTTTTTTTTTTTTTTAAAAAAAATACAGTTTGAAAGCAATATAAACAAACATGTTTTCAATTGAAGAAGCATACGATGGCAGTGGGAGATATAAATCTATTTTGGAAGGGAGATCCACAAAGAGGGAGCTGCTACAGAAAAGGCCCTGCCCTATTCCCCAGCAGTAGAAAAAGAGGGGGCATGGAGCAAGACCCCTCAGATCAGAATCCTAAAGGGAAGTATCAGCACACACAGAATTGGGCCCAGAATATAAACACACATACAGGCTCATGCTTGTGCACACACAGGCATATATTGCCCTGGACTCCTGCTCTGGCCTGTTGAGAAATTAACATCATGGCTTCAAATAAGGTTTGCATTGTTACATTCATCAATAATGGCGGACTAGTAGATGACAAACAAATGCGCCCAGGAAAGAGAGCAAAAGGGGACAAGCTACTTATGTGCAATATAGCATCGGCACATAGCACCAACTGAGGCTTCACATTTGGGCAGTCCAATAAGCAAACTGGTGTTTATTCGTTCAGTTGCTTCCGACTCTTTGTGACTTCATGGACCGGCCCACGCCAGAGCTTTCTGTCGGCCGTCGCCACCCCTAGCTCCCCCAAGGTTGAGTCCGCCACCTCCAGAATAGCAAACTGGTATCTGCTACATAAGAATGCTAGAACTCTGTCTACACTAATGGTTTGCCAAATGCAAGTTGAAAGCCAGTGCCAGGCAAAGGGAGGAATGGCAGTGGAGGTGAGGAGAACCCCAGCCTGTACCAGCCAATCGCTAAGTTTGCCAGTTCTGCCAGTTTCATCAAATTCAGCTCTTGACCCATTAGGATCCACTTGCTCCTCCCCTTTCCTGCTAGGTTTCTCCATGCAAGCCTAGCCGGACCAGACAATCTTCATCTGGTCCAGTGCAGCATCTGTGACAGTGGCCACCCAGATTTTCCAAGGAATGATGCAGGTTGTCAGGTGTTTGGGTCTGGGGCCTAGATCCTCTAGCAGGGACTCAGAAGCAACTCCCTTGCAACAGCTGTGTAGTGGGAAGGAAAAATGTATCTTGGGCTGAGCTCCTTCAGAAGAGCAATGGAAGCGGGAGGCTGCGATGTCAGCGGGGTGGTGAATCTGCTCCGGGTTCCGCTCAGAACTCTAAAGGAGCAATCCAAAGTGCTGCGTCCTTTTTGGAAGTCAGGTTCAGCACTTTGGATAGCTCCTTTAGAGTTCTGACTGGTTCTGATGGTAATTTTAAGCTATTATGTTTTATATTGTATTCTGGGGTTTTAATTTTTAGGAACCGGCCAGAAAGCTTCGGCTATTGGGCAGTATAGAAATGGAATGAATGAATGAATAAATAAAATAAGGAGTTTTGCACCTTGGATAGCTCCTTTAGACTTCTATTTGGTCCTGACTGAAGCCTGGAGCTGATTCACTTCCCCTAACTTCTGTAAGTTGTCTGTGCAGCCATGCTTTAGGTTGGACTCAGCTTGGCGCTTAGTGGGTCCAAGGTACGAAGCTCCTTATCTTATTTATTTATTTATTTATTTATTACATTTCTATACCACCCAATAGTGGTTCACAAAAATTTAAACCACAGAATATAGCACAAAATGCAATGTAAGATATAATCTCTTTCCTTCCAAGGCGATATATCTTCAGGACCTTTTAACTTCCTTTCCTGCTCTCTGGCACTGGCTGAGTTCTCCTCTCTTTTCTTATCCTGATTTCTTGAGCCCCAAGAGCTGCATCAGTCTGTATCCCCAGCACTGATGGTTCTATGGTTCTTCCAACCCAACTCTGACCTTAGCTAGACCTAAGGATTATCCCAGGCAAATGGAGGGGTCGTCCCTGCCTGCTCCCGGGATCCCCTGTGTGTCATTTGGATGCAAAGGGATGATCCCGGGATGATCCTGGGATATAGGCCTGGTCTAGCTATGGCCTCTGTTTCTATTTAGCCAGGTTAGTCATTCAGGGGCTCCTTCAACTGGGCAGCCCCCAGCCCAAAGCATGATCATGATGGGACACGTGACAGAAGACGGCTCAGCATCTGGAGGTGAGGTCTGCTTCCTCTGATGGATCTTTGGTTCCTAATAGTCACTGGCCCAGTTGGCAGACCTCCATGAATTACAAATTCATGGCCATTGCTATTTACTTTCGCAACATGCTGGGTGGGAATGGATTCCATACATGTCACGTAAAGAAGTACTTTGTTTGTCTGCCCTGAACTACTTGAAGTGGACAACTCAGAGTGAAAGTGTCTCAAGAAAGCTGAAATCATTTCCATTTCTTAACTCTCTGCTTTCCGCTTCATTTCTTATTTTCTAACCTTCAGAGACATCTGCTCTTGTTCTAGAAACCAATGAATCTACTTCAGGGTTCCACACAGACTCAGTGAAACTGAAACAGCTGTCAATAACCCAGCCTACAACCAGAGATTAGGTATCAGTCATCTTGAGAGGTTTGCCACTAAATATAACAGCATGTCAAATGACTGAGTGGCAGAGCAGAGCTGGCTGAATAAAACGCTGCTCCTCTCCTGAATGCCAAAAGCCTCTGATGGATATAAAACTTAAGACGAGAGTACACTCTAAGGCTTAATTAAAAGGCAAACATTTATCTGAGAAAACATCAGTGACCTGTCTACATAGCTGTCTGACTATTGCATGTTAAAAACAAAAATATACAAATGTTACAACTGATATATGATAGAATCTGTTGTCAAAAGTAAAAAATTAGCTTGGACAGTTCAGGTATTGATTTATTTTTAGGTTGATGTCCAGGAAAGCCTCTCTGCTGGACTAAAACAATATATATGAAACATTACAGCTTACAAACTCATCCTTCTATGCCAGTTCTCTGCTCCCTCTCCTGTACATTATGGTCTTACCCATCACTCATCGTGTGCCACGACATTATCCCATAATTCAGTGGTTTGCCTCACTTGAACTGAAAAGAGTGGCCTAAAAAGACAACCTTCAGTATTCTATAGCTACACATTGCAAAGGGATATGAATAATGGTAAGCAAGGTGGCTTTCTTCCATGAAGGCTGCCCACCATGACTCAGATCTTGCTGAGGAACTCTTGAAAAGCTTCCTAGGAAACCCAAGAAAAACCAGCCAAGATGGGCATGGATCTAAACAATATACCTTCCACGATGGAAGAAGTATGAAGTAATCCACATAACACCGACATTTCTTTTGACATGCTTAGCCCAGATGCTGGCACAGCAGTCATGAGCAAGTCAGACCAGATTGGAGAGGCTTTACAACACATACACACCAAATTGAGCAAAACCATGACAACAAGCTATAGATCCTTCACATGTCAGTGGATCTTCCCACTCACAACCTGGAAAAGCTCAGGTGAATGTGATTCTGCTCAGGTGGATGGAGTAGAGAAGAATGGTTTCGTTGCCACCTCATTGGCCTGCAAATGGCATAGGTGATCATATTCAGCATGGGTCTTACACTTAGAAACATAGGAGCTGAAGAGGCTTTTTAGGCTATCTAGTCCAAGCCCTGCTCAGAGCAGGGAAACCAAAGCCTGAGCATCTGCAATAGATATCTGTCCAGACTCTGTGTATGAGGACAGAACATAAGAAGAGTCGTGCTGGATAAGACCAAGGGTCCATCTAGTCCAGCATTCTGTTCACACAATGGGTTCTGGGGCATTTGAGACGCAGATAGAGAGCACTATAGGGAGGGGAGACTCTGCTCAATTACCCACTCCATGTGTCCACCACAACACTAAGGGCTTAATCCTATGCATGTTTAGACAGCAAACATCCTACAACTATCAGCATTCACCAGCCAGCATAGGATTGTGCCCTAAGAATGTTGACTCTAACATTATCCCAGAAAATTCCCCGAATCTAATAGGCTCCATACGTCTTCAGCGTTGGTCCACTGTACACTCCAACCCTTGTTAGTGACAGTATGTACATTCACAAGTACAATGGATGACAGGGCAACCACCAATTTGCCACATTTTGCCTTCTTGGAAAAGTAGGACTTGTTATACAGAAAATGAATGCATGTCTTCAAGAGGAAGGAGGGAAAGACTCTGGCAGTATCTCCTTCTGTCCACAGTTGAGATTTGTCTCTACTTTTTTAAAAGAACAAAACGAAACTTGTATTGTTTAAAACAACATGGCGAAAACTCACAATGTGATGCAAGAGAGTGTTTGTCACTCGCCATAACTTTTGATCTAACAGGGTCCCCATGACTATATTTCACACAACACTCTGATCACTAATGCCAGTGATTGCTGGGAAACATTTTCCCAGTGTTAACTGTATCACAATTTGAGTGTTGTGTCAGTCTTTTTTCTTTTCTTTCTTTTTTAACAGAGATTAAGACAGCAAGACTTATGCAGACTTATTAAAGAGTAAGCCCCTTTGAACGGGATGGAATATAGTTCAGAGTAAACATTCATAGGCTTGTCTTGCACAGTTCAGGAGACACCGTGGAACTATAAGCTGCTCTCTTCAAGGTTCCACACATTCAATTTCCTTCCAGTTACCAGGTCAGAAGGCCTGATGTCTCTCTAATATATGCTAATAAAACATACATCTTAACTAGTCCAACTTCTGATGAGTGGAGAAGGTGAAGATGGGAGACCCTGTGCTGATGGATTTGTGTGCTGCTTCGTGGATTGGTGTCCGTTGTAATTTTTTCAAGTGGGAAAACTGTGCCATGGAGAGTTTCCAAATATCGACCAAAAATGCAGCAGGAGGAAAGGTTGAAGCTAATAATTCTGATGTCAGACTAATTGGTGAAGCACTTAGACCAGAGAAGGATGACTTTTCCCCTCAACTGGATGTCCCCTTCTCTCACTTGTCCCCTTCCTCCCCCTATTTTGTTACATTGTGACGCTAGAGTACTTTCTAATTTTTTCCATTTACATCGCTCAAGGTTCACCACAGGGATTATGTCCAACAGCTTCACATGTTGTAAATTCAAGTCTTAATTGTGTCCTTTCGGTTACTGATCTGGTGACTAGCAAAATATAACTTCAAGGTTATATTGAGCTTCTCCTTTAAGCCATGCTTATTAAATCTATTATCCTCTGTTTACACAGCACTCACTACAGAATGCTCAAACCAGTGGCGGGTTTAACAGCAAGACCTAAACATTCTCTGGAAGCACAATCAGGGTTAAAACTAGGGTGACCATATGAAAAGGAGGACAGGGCTTCTGTATCTTTAACAGCTGTATTGAAAAGGAAATTTCAGCAGGTGTCATTTGTATATATGAAGAACCTGGTGAAATTCCCTCTTCATCACTACAGTTAAAGCTGCAGGTACCCTGCCCTCTTTTAAGTCTGGTCACTCTAGTATAGTTCCTGCACTTTAACCATTGTGAAGAAGAGGGAATTTCACCAGGTTCTCCATATATACAAATGACACCTGCTGAAATTTCCTTTTCAATACAACTGTTAAAGATGCAGGAGCCCTGTCCTCCTTTTCATATGGTCACCCTAGTTAAAACTGTTACAATTTTCATTGGCCACCCTGCTAAATTTTGGGTTAGAGGTTTTGGGTCTCATAAATAGGTCCATATAGACAGTTTACAGTATCTGGGCAGTAAACACAATGCATTCCATCCCCTATGGAGCCTTCCCCAACTGGTATTCTCCAAATGTGTTGGGCTGCAATTCCCAGTGTGGGCTGAGAATGATGGGAGATGCAGTCCAACACATCTGGAGGGCACCAGATTGGGGAAGGCTTCCCTAATAAACACTAAAGAAAGTTTAGTGTTTGGTTATAACAGTGGGCTAATCACAGAAGATAAGGAAGACATGGCTTATTGTAACACAAAATTCACTGGCCAGGTTCAAACAATCTTTCCCACTTTCATAACTTTATGAAGCCCAGTAGGAGCATCAGGACCTGGCACCCCTCCCTGTCTTGTTCCCCTGGTTCATTCCTAGAGTTTCCGGCTGTGGACATAACAGGAAGTTCAAGCTGGCTCACAAGCGAAGGAGGAGAAGATTGAGGTTTACGAAAGCAGGAAAGATCGTCCGAAACTGGCCACTGTGTATTTCGTTTTATGTACAGAGCTTGAATACGCAGGGCATTTGCCTGTCCTTCATGGAGTGCCTGTGCAATCAAAGCATGAATCACGGTGATTTTCAGGATGGCCTTGTCAACATTGTACAAGAGGCTGCAGAGCAGAGGTTGTGTATATCCAGCTCTTGACTCTGGATTTGCAAACGCCTGGTCTTAAGAATGTTAAATAACCTGTTTGTCCTATTCAAAGTACAAATATACATGCATTTTAAGGGCTGCAAGCTTTAACCAATTTTACTAGTAGATTAATCCATTAAAGACTTAGTTGACGAATTGGTGAGGCCAATTTTTTATAGGTATGGGGAACTTTTTAATCAGTGGGGCTGGCAGGTGAAGGTCCAAATGTGTTACTGCATTGGGGAATGAAAAAGAATGTATTAAAGATGGTCTTTCCACCTAACAGTGAATGATAGATTTTGTGTATGAAATTAATATTTCGCATACTAATGTATTTATTGATTTTATTTTATTTGTACCCCGCCTTTCGGCCAAAAATGGGATTCAAGGCAGCTTCCTTTGGTATCACCAAAAAACCCCAAGCACTTTTATTTACAATATAAAAATATATTTAAATTTAATTAAGCAATCAATTAAATGTTTGAAAGGCAAATGATTCATCTGCTAAAAATCCTTTAATTGGTGGACAGCTGTAAAAAATATATGTTAACACATAGATCTTTTATGTCTAAAGTGTGTGTGGGTGTATTTATGTGTGCTGGAAAGGAAATGATTAAATCAAGCCATTTTAACTAACAAATCTCAATGGAAAGACTCCCATGAGCATATCTGCACATTTCAATTACAGTGTAAACTCTTTACATACCACAGATATTATCTGACCTTGTTACTTCCAATTATAAACAACACAGCTTGTTCCAGACCCCTAGATTTTACTCAAGAGGTTGTGCCAACTTGCTTGTGAGTTTGCTTTCCCTCCTAATCATGTGTGCAAGGAGGAAAGGGCCTTCGCGGGAATGTTTGATCTTATGATAGTTTGGCACACAAGACTTTTGTCTGCAACAACACACACTATCAGAAGGCCGCAGAGGCTTCCTGAATGTCCTTGTTACTGGGGCAGAAAATGCAGTAGAATTCCCATTAATTTTATCCCTAGGTATTCAGATTTTACTGTGTTCCTCCAGTGTATTTAACCATTCAGGCAGAATGATACACTGGAGGCTTTATCCGAAACAACCGTGCTTTATTATTTAAACAATATAGCTGATTTTTCTTCTGCTCTTTCTGAATTTCTGTCTCCTGTGTGTTACCTCAGCCCTTCAGGCATCACTGGGTAAGAACTTTGGTTCACATACTCAGTTCTGTTGCTGATAGGCCCTCTAGTCATCTCAGACTTTGTAAATAGCACTCTTATTTATTATTCAACTTGCTAATTTAGCCAACGGTTTGGCCCTCCAGACAATTAAAAAATGACAGTGTGGGGCTAGAAAATTATTGTTTCCTTATAGTTTTGAGTTTGCCTTCCCCCATTGAGTTTGCCAATGGTTCTCAAATAATATTCTGAGTTCCTCAGTGAGAAAATCAGTAATGGCAGAAAGGGTCTCTGGCCTGAGACAATGCACAGCAACACTGGGTTGACTCTAGCATGAGTCAAGGTAGCATGGCCTCAGGCAGCAGATTTGTGGCAGTTTAGCACAACAAGCAAGCACCTTCCTGTCAATGCCATGGCACACAACCTCCCTCCGTTGCCTGCCCGCCGGCCAGGCTTTCTGTGCTAACAGCTCCACGTTGTTGCAGCAGTTTTTCACTGTGGCAATGTGGCAGCAGGCTAGGTGGGAGCCAGCACTTCTCAGATTTCACACCAGTGTCTTGCTCCCTGAGGAAGGATCCTACACGCCCTTCCTAAGACAGAGTCATTGGAGCAAGATCTGAGAAGACACCAGACTTAGCTCTAGGAGAGTCATTTTGCTGTAGCAGGAAAAACTCATTTTTTAAAAAAAATTCTCCACTGCAGTAAAGTGTTGGTAGCAGCACTCCTGTGGCTGGGTCCAGCGCCTCTTTGAAGGTTGGCAGGACAGTGGCCAGCAGGGACCTCTGGAGTGCCCACCTGTTGCCAAAGGCCTCACTCAGAGGCAAATTCCTCAGAGCAAGGCATTGGGCCCAAGTAGCAGCTGGGCGGTCCTCTCAACGCTGGGGTGGGGGAAGAAACAAAATAGTCCCCAAATAAGACCATATGTTTTGGCCATGATGTCTCCATTTTAAATCCAATCTCAAAGTAAAGATTATAGACTGGATGAATTAGTCAAGAATAGATACTGCAGTACTTGAAGCCCGTCCAAGGTTATTGCTTTTCATACAACGGAAAAAGAGCAAAAATAGTCCATATCAAAACATCATCAACAAAAAAACATGGCTACATTTGCCTTAACTTTGGCTTTTGTTGATGCAATCTCCCCTGCCCCATTCAAGTTCTAAACATTGTCATATTTGGATTTTGAATGGGAAGGCGTTTTCCCATGAGTCAGACTGGCTGATACACTTGGTTTCTTCTTTGGTTTCTGATATACAGAACATGTTGCCCAGGTTCAAATCCTACAGGGTTATGCAAAACTAATTTTGAGATTTGGACAACTATGACCCAGTTCAGATGACACATTAAGCCATAGTGGTTAAGCATTTTGAGCTAAACATTATGGCTTAGTGTGTCATGTGAACATGACTTCATGTCTCATGTGAACCATTCCTCACCATGGTGACTACATAACCACGGTTTAAACACGCTCACTAACTATTTGCTGCAAAAGGGTTAGCTGCCTAACCATGGCTTAGCCTGTTGTCTGAACAAGCCCATAGTTTGAGATACCTCCGCCAAGAAAGGGGAAGAAGCTATCTGAAGACTTCTTGTATTAATTAGAACAGTTGTACAGCAACTATGGGGGCACTAATAGGAGAAAAAAGTTGTAATTTCTTTATTGAGCTCTGTTGAAATTTGACTAAGCCACAATTGTAGACATAATTCTAGAATGAGGCACACTGAGATAAAATGAAGCTATGTTCACCAGGGAGAACAAATAGTAACAGAGAAGAAAACTCTAGAATCCTAAATTGTGGAGCTTAACAGGCAGACTGTATGAAGCCAGGTTTCAGTAAGGTGACCAGATGCAACAGAGGACGTTTCCCGTTATCTTTAATGCTTTTACAGATAAGTACAGATGTCGTTCCTGACTGGCATTATGTCTTGGAGCTCTCTAAAACTCAATAAAGAATTCTTTCTCAAATATTTCTCTGGAAGTTCTTTAACTGAGCATTAGTTGGCCTCTGGGGTTCATAATATTTTTGCAATGTTCCTTGAAGCAACAACCTGACAACTATGCACTCAAATGGAATGTTCTATGCACAAGTCAGGCCAAGCTCCCATGCTTCAAAGATTTCAGAAAGACTTTAAAAGGAGCGGAGAGAAGGAACATAAAAAGAATGTAATTAAAGCTAAGGGTATATGAAAATATCACTTCTTGCAATCCTGTTCAGAAAGAATAGCGTCACAAACAGGTTCCAGCACAAATCAAGTTAAGATCTTGTAAATTAATCTAAGGTGCATCCAAAGTACCATAGATTCTTTGAGTACTCTAAATGTATTACTATGTATTGTTCATATATACCATTTTCTCCTTTGGTTCGAGTTCAGGAAAAACCAGTTCTTGAAACCAGCTGATTTATGCAGGGAGTAGCAAAGGGTTTGTGACATCAAGAACTAGGAGCAGTTTTTTAACCCTTTAAAATGTTGCTAATGGTTTGTGTTTAATGGGTGTGGAACATTAAATCAGATAAATACGCACGGGGGTTCCTTAAAAAAAAAACATGAGGTGGGCATTTTCATTGAAGCCTTGAGCTAAAGCTGACGATGCACAACAGGCATGAAAATCAATAATGTGGTTTGGAAAATTTGCATGGATCAGAGGCATATTTCACAGAAGGACGTCATGTGCAGTTACGAGCACAGGAGAGGAGAGTATTCAATTCAATTGACCTAACCCCTACATTCATTGTTTAATATTAGATCCAGTGCGACATTTTGGATCCCGCAGAAAGGTAATTGTTTTAAAGAGAGTTTGCTTCCCATGATATACACAATATTCCTTTTGTCCCTGTTTACACCTTTGCCAATTTTACTTTATCATAAGCAAAAATGGGATCAGTGAACAAAACACAAGCAGTGACCCATCTTCCAAGCCAGCTTTGACTCTTAAAAAGCAACTACCGCCTGTCTCAGCAGCATTCTCAGAGAAAATTGCCACATTTGTGAAAATGGCAGCTTGACAGCAATAGCAACAACAATAAAATAGAGTGCTTCTCCACTATACATTGTTCTCTCTCTCTCTCTGTTATTGCCCGACAACCTGCTTCGTTAACATTTCTCCCTCTTTCATTCACACAGAACTGGCCATTCATTTGTGTGATGTGAAGGCTCCTGTAAATGCTGAATGGAGAATGAGGAGGAGTACCTTATTTATTTATTTATTTATTTATTTATTTATTTATTTCATTTATATAATGCCCCATAGCCGAAGCTCTCTGGGCGGTTTACAAAAGTTAAAAACAGTAAACATTAAAACAAATATACAAAGTTTAAAAACATAAAAACAACAGTATAAAAACAAACCTGACACCTTCTAGATGTTTTAGATACAACTCCCAGCATTCCTGACCATTAGCCATGCTGGATGGGCCTAACAGGAGTTGAAGTCCAAAACACCTGGAGAGCACCAGGTTGGGGAAGGCTGCCCTACAGCTTGAGCAGGAAGCAGCCCTGTGCAGTTGTTATACGTAGAACTGGAGAGACACCATGAAGAACCATCTACAATTACCATCCCCTTCATAGCTGCTCAAGTTCTACATGTGGGCGGTTTTTTGAGAAGGGCCGGCATCTCCATGGTGCATCCACAGACAGATGTCAGGGCCCCAGCAGGGTCCACCACTCACACCTGACCAATGGCTGAGTTGAGGAGCCACCATGTTAATATCCCACAATGCCCTGGAGTGAAGCTATGTCAGAAAATGTCATTGTAGAAAAATGAAAATGGCTGCAACTGCTGCCCACTCCTGCCATCTAAGCCTAATGTGGCCCTCCAGTAGTTGAATGCAACTACTACCCCTATGGTGTCAGGATATCTCAGACTCACCACACAGAGCCAGGAGGCTTTTGTCAGCTCGGAACAATTTAGGCGATGTAATCTCTCTTTAAGACTAGATCCTGTAGCCTCCGTAGTACGTAATCTTTATTTCTTTTGAATGCTACTTAATTGCTTTCCCCATCTCTTGTAGTTAAAGAAAACCTTCTTTAACCGCATACTTTTGACAGCCTATGGATATGTCAGAATGTATGCCGGTTGCTACACAGGATGATATATCCATGCTACACATTATAACCAAAGGGAAACAAAGGAAAAACAGGCTGGACTCACTTAGCAATGACTGGGGAGTTTTACTTGCCCTGCCTCAGGTAAAACCTTAACAAATTCGGGGTTCAAATCTAAGATTCAATTGTGGGGGCGGGGAGAGCTATATGTAAGAGAGAAGCACCCCAGCTTGGCTTGCCCTGAAGACAGTTGGACGCATTCTTCAAAATTCCCCCTGCATTCTGTATCCCACTCAGCTTGGATGGACCTCCTCACTTCTGCTCTCTCGGACTCTGGTAAGCAATAAAGAGTTGGGAGGGTTGCAGGAAGGGTTCTGTCTAGGCTGCAGGGAGATCCTTTGGACCCCACGTGCCCACAGTTTTGTTAAGAACATAAGAAGACTTGTGCTGGAGCAGATCAAAGGCCTATCTAGAACAGCATTCTGTTCCATAGCCAGATGCCTATGGAAGTCCACAAGTAGAACATGAGTGCAAAAGCACCCTCCTGCTCACTTTCCCCAGCAACTGGTATTGAGAGACACACTCCCTCTAGAGACAATATTTATCCATCATGTCTATGACCTATCATTGGCCTTCTCATCCATGAATTTGCCTAATCCCCCTTTAAAGCTGTCCAGCTTGTTGGCCAAGACTATGGGCTTCTCTACGTGATGACTTTGTGGTACAATCAACATTCCTTGGGCACGGAATGTACTGGGAGCTTTACATGATACCGTCATTCTACTGTTTCTTTCCAGAGATTTCTCCTCCCCCAACTCGTTTTATTTTAAGCAGGGAGAAATGCAGTACTTTTTCTACTCGTGCCATCAGACCGCTACTGCCTGCCCATGTGTTGTTGCCATATCGGTTTATGTGGGCGGAGCGAAGGGGTGTGGTTATCAGGCTGTGACAACAATGGGGCGGTGTGTCACCTCCCCATTCCTGACACTTCCGCCTACCACCATTTGCAGTTGCATTGGCAGGTCAGCAAATCAGCAGGTCAGCAGAGCAGCAATTGCTGAACAATAGAACGCCATGGCTAAGAATGTGGAGTATGTTGTTTCTCCAGCTGCTTTGCTCCGCATAACCGCCAAAGTCATAGGATTTCTTGGGGGCCTTGATCTCCTGGATATTTGTGGGGAGACGAAGATACAGGAACAACTCTGCAGCAGCCATCAGAACATCGATTCCTTTGAGTATATAGCACATGAGATGTCCACACGTGGACATCTCCCCCACCCCACTACTTAGTTCTTAAATAGGAATTTCCCACTTTCCTTCCACTTGCTTTACCTCTGGGCACATGAGATTCTCCTCCTGCCTGTACAGGTAGTTCTTTGTGGGGTTTTTACAGTGAGGCTTGGCTACCTGGTCACCCATACTGGAAGGCTGTACCACTCATAAAAGAGTGACCAATAACCAGCTAGGTGGAGGGAAAGGGGCGTGAAACACAGAGGTGGATGTGAGAGTCAAACCAGCCAATGTAAAGGGCCGATGACTGAAGAGAGAGCAGAAACAGTAGTAAAGTTGCAGGAAGAAAAACCTCATGCAGAAATGTCCTATACCTTGTAGTCAAGAATCCCATAGTTTCATTGTGCAATGTACTTCCTTTTATTCATCCTTTTCCTTTAGTCTGTCCTGAATCTCCCACCCATCAGCTTCACAGCAGGACCCTGGGTTCTAGTATTATGAGGGGGGATTCCAGACGAAGCTTTTAGCATGCCATCACCTTGCCTCATTTGCAGCATTTTGGTGGGCGTCTAGATGTTGTTGTCTTCAATTGGTAACACTCTCATGTTTTGCCACCACCCTGTCCGCCTGTTAAGGAAAAATGGTGGAAGAATTGCCCAAGGCCTTCTGAGTAGTAGTGCTAGAAGCCCTCCATCTGGAAGCATCCTGAGAAAGGGAGAAAAACTCATCCCTATCCACTTTCTTCACACCATGCAGAATTGTATACAACTCTACCATTGCTGGGAGCATGCCAGCCTTTGAAGACTTCTCAGATTCAGGATATAGCCAAGACATCTATCTGTGGAAGTGCTACACTGAATTCTTGTGACAATGTTGATTTCAAAGTTTGTTGCTTTGCTTCTCTTTGGATGGGGACTGCTTAGTAATGCATGGTGCGTGTTTGCTGTTTTATATGAGAACTCTGGATGGCTTTCCAGACTGAAGAGAATTTAGAAGTCGTGATTTATGACGAGAGCTGCAGGGCAAGTATGTGCAATGTTAACGACTCATGGCTCTGGAATGCAACTGTGGGTGTTGCACAACACATGGTTAGGTATATCAAAAGCATTGTTTTGAACACTGTAAAGAAGATTGCATTGAAATTGACTGAGAAGATGTAGAAAACAGAAGCTTTTTTATAATATAGGGGGAAAAAAGTCAGTGATATATAAAAAAGTTGAACATGACACTCATGTCCCATGAATGGGTTATTCTAAACACGAAATGTGAATTCCATCACATCTTCTCTTACAGGATGGGGATTGGCTGACTTGCATATGTTACACACTTCAGAAATCATATAGCTGATGGTCAGTAGCTATAGGCTTCAAGAAATTCTAGAACAATCATTATTACCGTGACGAGATCCCCATCAACATGGTTTCCCTGTTGCCATCTCAACATTTCTGAATGTAAGGGAAGGTCAATCCATACATGGGTTCCAAACCCGGACAAGGGACGGAGATGATTCCTGACATGATCCCTCAGGCAATAAAAGGAGCAAATTCTTGAAAGGCCTGACAAACCACCCAAAGAGAGCTAGTCCAACTTCGGATCATATGTTGGTAATTCAAGGCAACATGGTCAAGGCCTAAATAAGATCATGGGGAAAAGTAAACCCTCAGATGCAAAGAGTTCCATGCCACTGCTATTGCATGGGCAACTCCTCGCCACATGAGTCAGGGCAGAGGAAAGAAGGTCCAACAGTCAATGATCAAGCCCAGTCTGCCAGTGCACTGAGCTGATGACGAACAAAGACACACAATCCACGGCAAATGAGAGTTCAAGTCTAGGAAAAGCCTCACAGCACTTTTTACTCACAGCAAGTTCTTAGTAATTGTCAGGTGTAGGTTTCAGCAAGTTATAGTTAGATTTATTAGAACTAGTTTAGGATGTCTGTGCAAGCTTTTCTCTGTCAGGATTCTCAAAGAAAGAGTTCACCCCCGTCCCCACCCTCTGGCCTTGAGCCGGTTAGAGTTCCCTGGAAAACTGACAGAGTGTTTAGAAAGGTGGGGAGCCCTTGCTGAAGAAGTTATGCAGATTGTGGCATCATCTTGGTGGGCTGAGCAGTGCCGCCCTGTTTGGACAGAGGCATGGCTTATGGGCCAGAGTCCTATCTATTGGGTGGTTTGAGGCAGTCCTACACCTCCCTTTACAAGCTGGAGCAAAGACAAGGAAACTTTGCTAGGATCATTTTTCGACTCATGGCCCGAAACCCCTCCCTGTTTGGATCCATCACTGTTTGGGACTTTGAAAGCACTCTACACATGGATTCTCTTCTATGTGGACTTTGGCTTACTATAGAATGTGCCATGAAAAGTACTGTGACGCTTTTCATAGACTTGAACTCACATTTGCTGTGGATTGTGTTTTGTGGTCAGTTCAGCGCAGCAGCAGGTTGGGATTGACTGTTGGATTTTTCCTCTGCCGACTCAAGTAGCGGGGAGTTCCCTGGGCTGAAGAACAAGCACAAGACTCCTTGTGCCTGAGGTTTTACCTTCCCTGTGATCTTATTTAGGGTGTGGCCATGTTTGGACTATCTCCCTAGGCATGGTTGTTAAGCCTTTCAAGAATGTCCCACTGTGATTGCCTGAAGGGTCGTATCAGGAATCTTTCCCCTCCTTTGGTCAGGTTTGGAACCCATTTTTTGAACCATTGAGATAGCAACAGGGAAATCAGTTTGTTATTGCAGTGAGTAGCATTTTGTCTGTACATTATCTTGGAGCCTAAAGCTTTTTGACCATTAATCAGTTTTAAGTATTTTTGAAGTGTGTAACCATTAAGCTTTTTACCACCTATCAAGTTCTCACAAACAGCTTCTCTGCCAAGACCAAAACAAGCAGGTGACTGTAGGTGTAGGGAACCACCCCCAAATCCCTTCTCTGAGAACGCTGACAGAGAAAACTCAGACAGATTCTGACATTTCAGAGGGCGAACAGGCTCAAAGCCTTCCAAACTACTTCAGATTAAATCTTAGCTAAAAAGCTACAAGACCCCACAGCAGTGCCTTAACTATCCCATGGCAGTCATTTTGTGGTGGTGCCCAGGGCAGTTTATCAAATTGCCAAATATGCCCGACAGGTCCAAAAAGGTTGCTTACCCCTGGAATAGAGGGCAACTGGCTGGTTGAACAAATGGTCCAATTCAATATGAAATACAATTATCTCAATCAAAATAAAATAAATTAGCAGTTACAAATGCCCATCAACAGGCTGTACTTATTCACAATATTAATTTCCCAAATACATAGGCTGTACATATATACAATACCAATATCTCAAAAACTGTTATAATTTCAGTGAGAGTTTGTTATTTATATTGAAAATGTGCTATATTTTTGGACACATATTTTTCCCCTTTAACCCCTTCTGTCTCTGTTGTTTGCAAGTAGTTAAGGATAGAACTGGTTAGTTAGTGTTTATTTTTTGTCTAATTCAATATAAGTTAGCTTTATATATGCACGGCAGAAAGACATCCTGTTTCCTGGAGGAGGCAAAGTCTTAGAGAGCTTTTCAGTTACCAGCCACAGACCACACTGGATGATGGGAAAGGACAAATAATTACATCAAGGGCTGCTCACTGTGCCAAAGGGTAAGAATCCATTTCTCCAGTTTCATATAGTGATAACAAAGACAAGAGATTGCTTTCAAAATTTGTACTCAGTATACTGATTAGTGCCTTCATCTGAAGGAACACCTGCAAAATAAATACAGTACTACACTTTAATATGAGTCAATATTTACAGGCCAGCTACTAGGATACAACTAGGATGAATAACAAGTAAACCAGCTTAATATCAAAGGCTTTCTACTTTGGTGCAAAATCACAACAGTAAAGAGTTCCTTACACTTTTCAACTTTCTTAAAAAAGGGAGGGGGTTGTACTATTTATTTATTTGTTTATTTATTACATTTCTATACCGCCCAATAGCCAGAGCTCTCTGGGCGGTTCACAAAAATTAAAAACATTCAAAGTATAAAACAACAGTATGAAACCATAATATAAAATACAATATAAAAGCTCAACCAGATAAAAACAGCAGGAATGCAAAATTACAAATTTAAAACACCAAGTTAAAATTTATTTATAGACTGTTAAAATGCTGGGAGGATAAAAAGGTCTTCACCTGGCGTCCAAAAGCATATAATGTAGGTGCCAAGCGAATATTTGCCAAGCAAATATTTAATTATTTGCAACATTTGTACACCAATCTTCATCTAAATAGATTCCGAAATGGTGAATAACAAGAGATTAAAAAGATAAAAAGATTGACACATAATATTATAATTATTCTTTTTAAAAACAGAGTGCCAGTTAAACTGCAGCTTTTCAACCAATGAATGCTTGGTTGCCTGCCTGTCTTCCATAGGCAAGGAGTTCCATTGGAAGGGAGCCACTACACTGAAGGCTCTTCTCCAGGTGGACCCCAATCGGACCATAGGTCCATGTGGAATCACCAGAAGCATGTAAGACAGACTGGTACAAAATTATTTTGTACCAATAATGGTTACATAATGGTTACATTTGTAACGGGCTCAAGTTAAAGGAAGCCAGATTCCAGCTGGACATCAGGAAAAACTTCCTGACTGTTAGAACAGCATGACAATGGAATCAGCTACCTAGGGAGGTTGTGGGCTCTCCCACACTAGAGGCATTCAAGAAGCAGCTGGACAACCATCTGTCAGGGATGCTTTAGGGTGGATTCCTGCATTGAGCAGGGGGTTGGACTCGATGGCCTTGTAGGCCCCTTCCAACTCTGCTATTCTATGATTCTATGATTCTATTTAATTCAGTGTGTAAAAGATGGGTGGTAGAATCACATAAGGTCAATTAAATGGGAGAGATGGAGGCAGTTTTACTGCTTTGTAAATAGATATCCTACCTCTGTTATGAAAAGAGCCCTAATAGATCTGGTAGTGCAGGTATTCACCAAGTAAGATCTTCAATGAGGAAGATATGACTGGGGAGGGGGCTTCTGTTGTCTGCCCCTTTAATGTCATGAACCCATTTCACACCCATTTCACTCCTCCTTCCTGAATTACTTGAGCAATTTTGCAGCTCTTAAAATGTTTGCATATATATATATATATATATATATATATATATATATATATATATTTAAAGGACCCTAAAAGAAAAATAATTGGATTTAGCTGGACTGTTATCAAGGTTATCTGACTTATTGCTACAAGCTCTTTCCAACAAAATGTAATTTTGTCATACTCCCATCAACAAAGAATACCATGAAATTGCATCTAACTCTTTAGTAGCTGAAAGAATTGGCTAATAAATGGAAGGTAATGGAAGGGTCAAGTATAACAGACTGGCTAAATAGGTGATGGAATCCTCTGTTTATGATACAAGTGACACATTGGTGAGATCTTGAGAAGATGGCAAAGGCCAAATAAGATAAGGTGGGTGGGTGGGGTGTCCCCAAACCTTTTAGGTCAGGGTGCTCTCTCAAAAATGGCTTGCCTATTCATAAAATGGTGGTGGGCATGGCTGGTCACAAACCACTTATTTTTCAGAAGGCAAACTGGTAAGACTAAAAGAAAAAGTAACTTGCCCAAGAACCTACGTACAAGGAACAGATGGGATCTGAGCTCCAAAACACAAAACAACTCTTTCAAACCCAAATAAAGATGGCGCTAGAAGGAAGAACACCACTTTGCAGGATGCCAACCACCCAATTTATTTTTTAAAGAAATAAAAAACAAGTCAGGGCCAGGGAGCTTGGTGGGTCCCAAGAAAGGTGACCACCGGCAATGTGTGGGAGACCTCATGGATAAAGAGATACTGTTCAAATTGGAATATATTTATGATTTTTGGGAATGTGCAGTTCCATCAAAATATTTTTGGTGGTGTTAAACTTCTAAGTTATGAAACTGAGGTAGAGAAAATGATTGTAGGTATTTCTGTATTTCCAATAATACATAATGACAGTAATTATATGGATTCCATGGAATTCATTGCCAAAATATCAATATAAAAATGGACCCTAATGTGAAGAATGAACAGAACATGGATGGTTTTAAAATGTTTTAAAGTGAATCGAAAAGATGAACAGACAAATGACTCACATTGCAGATAAAAAAACCGGCTGGGACTTCTCTTTTGGGGTGTAACAACATGTTTTCCCATTCAAATTATACAAAATGCTATAGAACAAAATCAAATGTACAGTTGTACAGTCCATTATTGTAGAGGTGGATCAAAGGGACTCAGTTAAAAAACATAAACAAAAAAGTTGTTTCTAAACTCATTATCAAGCAAACTTGAAAATATGATGAGCAAAGTTGCTTCTCTTCCTTACCGCTCTAGAAGGAGTTAAAACTTACTTTAGAAAAGTAATCCCTGACTTGTAGATGGCAAAACAAATGTTTCCATGCTAGAATGAGTATGATGCTACATTGGCATGTTTATGTTCCAAAGGGGAATTTTATTTCCCCTCTGAGATAAATATATAGCTCCTGCCGTAATAGCAAAACAAATACAAATACATCTTAAATGTCTTTGGAATGCCAGGCTACGTGGTAATGAGGATCTAAGAAAGTTAAGAAAGCTGCCAACTGTCACTGAAGCCTCTCTTTGCATGGGATTCCTTATAACCTTAGGCGATGAACAGCAAGGGACATGAAACTCTATAAATTATTCCAACATGCTGCCAGAATCACAAAACGGATCTCCCAGTAGTTTATGGCCTACTTCTCACTGACGCAGTAAACCTGCGGTTTGGGTGGTACCATTTCCTCCCATGACCTTCCTGCAATATAGAAAAGTAAGTATCATGGAATGTAAGCCTATGTGGGAGGGTGTTGCTGTTTTATTCTTTTATTCTTTTACTATGTCCAGCACCATGGAGAAGGGGGTTCTAGCCACCCTTGTCCTGACTAGCTAGTTGTTTATGAGGGATTTGTTCATGAGTTTTTATATCGAGGAGAATTCAATGATGGCAGCCAGCCTTCCCCAAGCTGGTGAAGGATGTTGGCTGGGCAATGGGGTGGAAAAGGCTGATGAAAATCCACTAAACTGCAATCAGAAGTAGCCCAAATACAGGTTTATCAATGGAAATTAGGCCGGTAACTACAAAATCTTTTTTAAAAAATGTGCACAAAGACTAACATAGACGTGTGTTTATGAAATAGTGCAGCCTAATCATAAACTGCAATGCACCATTTATGGGAGGCCATCAGTTCAGTCTCTTCAGGTGTTCTAGTCCTGGCATCAGGACATAATCAGTACTTCTGTTGCTGGATCTATGAATCCAGGCTGTTTTGTGGGGGGTTACTCACAGGCTTCACTGAGATACACTTGATGGAGAGAGACCTACGTTCCTAACAGTAAGCAACACCAGAACCTTGGGGAGTAGCAGGGAGAACTTGGGCATTAGGAAATTATCGCTAGTCTATTACAAACAACATAAAAGAAAATTTAAACAAGAGGAAGCCGGTAATGGATCACAATAAGATCCAGCTCCTAAAGGAAATGATGGCAGAGAATAGGATTGAGGAAAAAGTAAAACATTTTCATAATAATAAAGGATCTGAAAGCAATTTCTTTCAACCCCAAAAGTGATACTGGAGGTGCAGCCCTAATCCCACCATTGAAATGCTTCTTTCAGAGACGCTTCTGCCACACAGCAGGGAGAAGCAATGTAAACCAGGCAGCTCCACAAGGAGGGGATTGATAAAAGAGCTTCTCGACAAAAGCGATTTATCGCACGCTCGTGATGGGTCACTCACAGAAGTCCTCCGATGCCTCTCTTGCCATTTTCAAGTGAGAATCTGTCATTTTATAAAGCCCTGAAAATGCCTAACATGTTCCTCTTCTCCCTGTGCTACTCAGGTCTTCGACCTGATTTTTCAACGTCTGTCTGGGATGGTATATACTGCGTGCTAAAACAGAAACGTGACAATCCAAATTCTGCAAAAAGACAAGTGGAATTTTTCAACCTATATCCATTATGCCAATTAAGCAAAAATGCATCTTGTCAGTTATTTTGCATAATTTATTTTGCATTTCCTCTTTACAGAGAAGAATGAGAATCATAGGCGCTCAAGCCTCATCCCTGACCACTGGAAATTTTAATTAGCCCCAAGTTTCATCAGCCATTTACCGTTCACATTCAAGCATATCTTTTTTCATTTTTGATTAATTAGGCTTCTCTCAAAAATATATAGCTTATATGCCACTTAACTGGATGCTCAAGATGCCTAATAGTGGGTATATAAGCATACTGATAAAAAACCACAATTCAACATATATATCAAATCTTCATATGCATGAAGACAAGGGCCTTGCCTGGTTTCATACCCTTCCCTAATGCCACTTTTTACAGCTGTCCGGTTGCTGGAATACAGACTCAGTTGTAGGGGAAATCTATTTCACGAAGAGTCTTTTAGTCATCTTAGCACTCTTCCTCCATTCTTCTCGGACACGGATCCTGGCATTAATCAAAGATCGTCAGCTGGGAATCAAATTGCTATAAAGCATCCCATTTCTGACCTACTCTTTCCCCCTGCTACATTCCAACTTCTAAGTAATAATTCATTATTGTTGCATGAAATATTAAAAGCAGCACATTCTGCAGTGTCCTATTTATTTGTAGATTCTTTCTCTGCTCCTTTTACAATGCTGTTAAACCCACTCCCAGCCAGCGACAAGTTCTGAAGACACATTTTGATCATGGTGATGGATGGGCAGGCGGGTCTGGGTGGTGGTGGAGGATAGTAGAGACAGGAGTGTTGCTTCTCTGATGACACCAAACCACTTCCATTGAATAGGCCTACGATGCTACAGAGCAATGTAGCATCACTCTGCCAGGACACTGTAGGTCACTACAATGGCAGCCACTCGATGATCGTTGAACCTCCAGGAGAAAGGACCAAGGGCAGCCATGATGGGCCTCTGGTTGCTGCTTGAGAATGCTGGCTGCTGACTCTGGGCCTGTCTAGGATTGTGGATATGCAGCCAGCCACATTTATTTGCAACATGATTCTGCATCACTCTTGTTTCTACACTGCTTTAAGAGGAAGGGTGGTGGACCTTCAGATGTGCCTCTAAGTCCCTCCATTCTCTCACCCAGTGGTGCATAAAATTTCAAAGCATGGACAATAAGACCATTTTGTAATCCCCAGTCTGGTCCTGAGATTTTAGATCCGATGCTGATGATCTGCAGAAGTCAAGCATTTACTGCTAATTAGATGGATTTTTCCTCCTTTGATGTATTTTCCAGTACTCTGTCTAATCTAGTTTTAAATGGTTTTTATGTTGCTTTCTAAGTAAATTTTCTCATTATCTCCGTACTCAGACAATAAAACTGTATAAAATACATAAGATCCTGCAGGAGCAGAGTCACTTGTGGTTTTCAATTTGTGGAGCTTTAAAGTAATAATAATATTGCTTTCATTCATCTCATAGCCCAGCCCTTGCCAATGAATCCAAAATGTTCTAATGCCTTACTCAGACCATTTCACAGTGTGATCACTGGAAAAGTTGGATACCCTAAAATACACTGTAATCTCTGAGCGTACCAAGAAGGCAAAGACGGTCCATGTGAACATGCTGAAGCCTTACAAGACCAGAGATGAAAAGGTGTTGCAAATATCCTTGTTCTCTGGGGAAGAAGAAATAGGAATCCCTGACCTGCTAGCAGAAACTAAAACAGAGAGATGTTTGGACCAAGTCTCTTGGAATGATGGGGTGGAGAAACCTGAGCAGGCAGCAATTCTGTGCATTCTAGAATAGCACAAGAAGAGAAACAGCTTATTCAAACACTCCATAAACACTGGAGATCACTCAACCATCAGGTACACACCTTATCTGAGATCACCGTTGGTTTTCATAACTTCCATAATTAATTCTTGCAACGTTTAGATTTGTCAGATTTAGAATGTGGAGATGCTAGCTCAGAAAACTGGAATTAACTGAGATAGTGGGATTAATTTTTCAGTCTGCAAGAGAGCAATCCAATGGTCCCTGGGAGAACATCCCAGAGAACACAGGGAAGCTCGGGAGAACCCTTCCGTGGTCAGAGATAGCATTCTGATTTCAGAAGGGAGAGATGGAAATCCAACCCACCCTCCATTTCCTTGCAGCCAAGCATGGAAAGAACTGTGCTGGCTGCCCTCCAAGGTCAGAAAATCAGGGAAGATGCACAGGCAAAGATCGCTTCTGCCACTCCTCCCACCCTGTCAAGCTTCAGCCCAGGTTTCCGAGCAGCAAGGGTGCAATCAATAGGATTGTGCCCTAATTTAGCTGTCGCATTCCAACCACTGTCTTCTTCACTTTCTAGGATTTAACAAGGATGCAATCAGGCATAAGCAAGCAACATTGCGCACACATGGTTCGCAGCATTCTAGTTAGGGAATGTTGAGTCTACCTCAAAGCTACTATATGTGTGTGTGTGTGTGTGTGTGTGTGTGTGTGTGTGTGACACACACACACACACACACACACACACACACACACACACACACACACAAAGCTTTGAGACCACACATCTGCTTATAACACCACTGTCTACTTTAACTGGCAGCGACTCTTCAAGGTCTATGGCAGGGATCTCTCCCAGATCAGCTTCTCAAGATACTTTTTAGCAGAGGACTTATCTGAGATCTTCTTCATGCAAAGTGTTTGGTCTACCATTGAGCTACAGTTCCTCCTTGCAATAGTCTTGTCTGAACATCCTGTTTCTCTCTTTCTTGCATATTGATTTCTAACATCCAAAATCCATCTTCCACAGCAACCTATAATACACTGCAAGTGGATCGAGGGTCTGAAGCCTTTTCCTTTTTCCTCTTCCCACCTCATCATATGGGGGACACCATCTTTTCTCAAGTTACTTGTTTTTGTCACCCTCCATACAAATAACGAAAGGTCTGCAGAGTAAAGCATAGAAGTAATGGGTTTATTTACTTTGGTGTAGAGAGGAAACTTGACAAATAGCCTTCAAATATGTGCAGGAGTCCTTTAAAGGGGATAGGGATCAATTGTTCTTTTCTACCAAGAACAAATCACGAAGAATGAGCACAAACCTGGAATTAGGATGAACTTTCTGTAAAGAAGGTAGACCACCAGAATAGGTTGGCCAAAGTTTGAGGGAATCTTCACTGGGCATCCTTAAGGGCAGGTTAGAGAATTTCTTTGGCTGAATTCAAGTTGTGAGGCAGAAGAATTGAGGTTTTTTCAGCTTATATTTGGGCTTGATCCAAACGCTATGATTCTTTGAAAAGTATACAACGTACAAAACCTGATAATGTCAGCATGAGCTTTCCAATAGTGCCTTGGGGATTATAATGAATAGCTTTTGATGCCACCCAAAGTACCACTAATGGAATTGGATATATTTTGTTGTATAGCTAAGCTATCTTTTGTTCAGTGTAGAATTTTATCCATTATAAGGGGAGAAGGGCTAGAGAAGGATTAGAAGGATTTTTCTTCAATTCAGTGGTTTAGCCAACCACAGTGGCTCTAAATGTTCTGTTCAGCATTCCTGCACTTTTTTTTTAATTGACTCAAAAGATGGTAGGACACAAATGGAACAGCGGTCTTTAAATAATTAAAAGCATGCTAATCTTCCAGAAATGCCAGGAGGTACCCCAGCAATATCACATGATGTGTTCTTTCCCAAGGCCTGTTAATAGAAGGGATGCTTTTGTCTGAATGTAAATAGCTATGTGAATTCATTATCTTATAGCAGAAGCCCTAATGGTGGTATTGTTTACTGGGCAGATTTTTTTTTTTAAAAAAAGAATGAATATCTGGAAATTTTTATATCTAGATGTTGAGCTCCATCAGACGAGTGTTTTATTGCATGCTTGTTACTAGGCACTCATGAATTTTTGAGAGTCCCTTTCATGTCGTGTGCCTCCCATGTATCTCCCGCCCCTTCTAGCTTTCTTCGCAGAACAAAAAAACACCCCAGTAAGTCTGACTTATTTTTAAAGACGGAAGTTGCCACTATCTCCTACTTTGCGCAGAAGCAGCAGTGCGATCAGAATGGCCCACTGAATGGGCCACGTGCATATTGTTTACTTCCTCTTTCAAAAGAGGAAGTAATGAGGGACAAATGCGTGGGTGGAAAAGCGACGATAAACAAAAAAGATTCCCCCCCCCCCGCAGTGTGATGATGCTCTTTGTTAAAATTAGGTCTATAAGCTTTAATCAGTATTAATAGTATCAGTATTTACTGTGTAATCTGTACAGCACCATGTACATTGATGGTGCTTTATAAATAAATAAATAAATAAATAAATAATAATAATAATAATAATAATGATAGGCTGGAGTGCTGGGCTGAAAACAACAGGATGACATTTAATAGGGATAAAAGTTCTACATTTAGGAAATAGAAACCAAAAGCAGTTACAAGATGGGGGATACTTGGCTCAGCAATACTACAAATGAGAAGGATCTTGGAATTGTTGTAGATTGCAAGCTGAATATGAGCCAACAGTGCGATATGGCTGCAAGAAAGGCAAATGCTATTTTGGGCTGCATTAATAGAAGTATAGCTTCCAAATCAGGTGAGGTACGTGAGGTACTGGTTCCTCTCTATTTGGCCCTGGTTAGGCCTCATCTAGAGTACTGTGTCCAGTTCTGGGCTCCACAATTCAAGAAGGACGCAGACAAGCTGGAGCATGTTCAGAGGAGGGCAACCAGGATGATCAGGGGTCTGGAAACAAAGCCCTATGAAGAGAGACTGAAAGAACTGGGCATGTTTAGCCTGGAGAAGAGAAGATTGAGGGGAGACATGATAGCGCTCTTCAAATACTTAAAGGGTTGTCACACAGAGGAGGGCCAGGATCTCTTCTTGATCCTCCCAGAGTGCAGGACACGGAATAATGGACTCAAGTTAAAGGAAGCCAGATTCCAGCTGGACATCAGGAAAAACTTCCTGACTGTTAGAGCAGTGCGTCAATGGAATCAGTTTCCTAGGGAGGTTGTAGGCTCTCCCACACTAGAGGCCTTCAAGAGGCAGCTGGACAAGCATCTGTCGGGGATGCTTTAGGGTGGATTCCTGCATTGAGCAGGGGGTTGGACTCGATGGCCTTGTAGGCCCCTTCCAACTCTGCTATTCTATGATTCTATGATCAGTAGATGTACTTAAGCAGAGGTGGGGAACCTATTTCAGTTCAGAGGCCCAATCCAATCTGGGAAAGGTCTTGGGGGAACAATGCATGTGGGAGGAGGAAGAGAAGAAGGAACAGGGCCGGACTACCCCCCCCACACACACACACAATAGGGGTCATCAAAGTGGGGGTTGACCGATGCGAAGGTCCCTCAGATATGGATCTGTCTGAATATGATGAATAAGTCACTACAAGGTTCTACTATGATGTAAATGAATTTGTATTCTATTGCAATGGCACCGTTAGACTTAGCAACTCATCTTTTACAAATGCATGATTTGTAACACTTAAAAAGGTGCAGATAAGTGTAACACCACAATTAATAGAGAGATACATATACATACATCTTACTGCGTACAGTCGATGAAGATACAACAATATGAAACAATGATCACATACTATCAACACTACAGAAGAATTTTTTCACATAAATCCTACATTCTACAATATACCAAACATCTATATATTACACCCACAAGCATTCAAGTAAATCACCCAGGTTAAACAATCAGGTTCACTGCCTGTATAGCACAACTATCGATTGGTAGGCTGCTGGTAGTAAGAGTCTATAGTTTCACAGTTTGTAAAACCTCGTTGACTGCAACTCTTATGGATAAATGAAGATTCCAGAAATTTTCCGTAACTGGGGCATCACCACAGTGTTTTCACAGTAGAGTTCCTCTCTTTTTTCTGTGGTCCCCCATATATGGAGCCAGTCCTGTTCCTAGATGAGGCCTGGAATCTTTTATAGGGGTCCAGGAAGTTCACGCTGAATAGCTGTGGTCTATTGCTATTATGTGACTTCTTTGCTTGTCTGGAAAACTCACCCTTAACTGCCTAGCAGTAGTGGGTGTATTCATAGGCATGCACAAGGGGTGTGCTGGGTGTGCCCAGGCACACCCTAAAGTCTCAAGCAATAAGCGCTGAATTGAGAGGGTCATTGATCCAGAGGAGAATCCAGATGCAGCTGCCCTCCACTGCTCCCCTACAGCGCACCATTGCTCCCGGCAGCAGGAGCGAAAAAGAATCACTGCTGGGAGCCTCTCTGCCACAAACCGTTCTTCAAAGAGGCCAGGAGAAGAGCCCCCAAAGGTTAATATCGTCTCGTAAGCTCCTCTTCCAGCCAAGGTCACCACAAAGCCCCACCAATGCTAGGACTTGAGGAGCATCTCCTCACTCCCCCCCAACACCTGCAACGGCCCTCCCACGGACAGGCA
Organism: Elgaria multicarinata webbii; assembly: GCF_023053635.1. Lineage (NCBI taxonomy): Eukaryota > Metazoa > Chordata > Lepidosauria > Squamata > Anguidae > Elgaria > Elgaria multicarinata. The sequence goes on from NC_086176.1 coordinate 105,414,161, forward strand.
CGTCAAATGCAGTAAGCCTATGCGGCAGGGTCTTGCTATTTACTGTGTAATCTGTACAGCACCATGTACATTGATGGTGCTATATAAATAAATAATAATAATAAATAATAATAAATTATCGCCTTTTTAAAAAATCCCTGGGTGCACACCCTTATTATTATTATTATTATTATTTATTTATTAGCACCATCAATGTGCTGCACATGCCTATGGGTGTACTGGTTAAAATCCTTTGCCCTCTGGTGCCAACTTCGGGACCAGTTCTGGGGTTGAGTCCTGAGCGTCACAAGGCAATCTGCTGTTTTGATCGTTAGTCCTTTCAAGCACCTGCTATTAGTGGCCAACCCTATAACGGGACAGCATGGCTCATAGCATCTTGGCTGTCCAAGAGTTTTCAGAACGTTGCTACAAAGATCCTTAAAGTGCTGGAATAGCTAGCGCAAAGCCGATTCATGGCTCTGATGCAAAGAAAAACGGAAGAAGACTATAAAAGGCAATTTGCTGTCACGGAACTGTGCTGTTATAAATGCAAAGCCCTGTTAGGACGGGGTGAGGGGATCCTTCAGCTGTGATATTGATCAGAGCCCCATGTCACAACCCAACTCATTGAAACTGAACTGCTGCCTCTCTTGTTCAAAGCTTAACTGACTTTTTGATTGTAAAACCATTCAACTTCAGATTTCAAGTGATAAAACTGTAGTCACCTGTTTTTATCTTATTTATCACAAGTATTTTGATACAACTACTTCAGCTTCATTCCCAGGACAGTTTACAAACAGAAACAACAACAACGACAATTAAAATGTAGATAGGGAAAGCATAAGCAAAAAGACACAAAGCCATAACATTTTTATATTATTATTTATTAAAGTCGTAAGTTGCTTCCCCACAGCAAATGAATGTAACAGAGAAAACAAAATCAATATAAAGCGCAACAAGCACAATAATACAAATGAAAGAAAAACACTATAAAAACATAATCTAATATAAGAGCAGCAGCATAAAATAGTCAGCAGGATTAAAATTGCATCTAAAACTGTCAAGGAAAATAAGAAAGGTTTTTTCCTGGCACTGAAAGGTCAAACTTATCTGGGGAGAGTTTTCCATAACTGGGGCATCACCACCAAAAATGTCTCTTCTCTCATAGCCATCTGCTTCACCTCAAACGGTGGGGGCATCCACAAGAGACTCCTGAAAGTGTTAATATATGGGTATGTACATAATGACCAGTTTGAACAATCACCACAGCCTTTGGCATAAGCTACAGTGGGTGGCATGGAATATTCAAGCCACAAGCGTGGCTTGTCATATCGTGGAAACCCAGCAGGGCTGTTATTGGCATGGTTAACAAATGACCCTTGGGTTTTGGGTGGTTTGTTAATCACACCAACAGCCCACCCTTGCCAGGTTCATACAACACAAGGCACGGTTGCGGCTTGAATAATCAACATGGCCAGCCACACATGCTGCTAATTAACCCACGGTGGCTTAGCATGATGTATTGCCTTGCACTGACTGCAGCAGACTCTGAATGAACAACAAGCATTACCTTGCTTGTTGTTAACCAACAAGCAAGGTAATGATAACAGGCAAATGTTCCGGCACGCAGCCTTCAATCCAACAGGTTTCAGGCTAAAGCAGGAGTCACCAAGATAACAGGCGAAGGTCAAAGCACAACTAGGCAGTCAGATACGTTACACAGTCCAGGTAGATAACACTGGAGTAGTAAGAACAGTTTTGTTTCCAGCACTAGCTAGGTAGACACTGAAAGCTTTTATCACCAGCGCCTGCTGAGCCCCACCTAGGGCTCAGCTGTAGTACACTAGAGCTCTCAAATCAGAGCCCTACCCACGAGGAATCACTTTCTTCTGGGGTGTCTTTTTTTTTCACTCCTTCACCTGGCCATTGTCTAAGTGTGTACCTTCAGGCAACGGCATTTTCAGGGGCTGGGTGGTGGCTCAGCATCTCCCTCTGACTTGGAAGAAGAACTCCCCAACTTTCGAGGGGGGCGGTCTGAAGTTCTCTCTCCTCCGGGCTCAGGAGCTGCTTGGTCATATCCACAGGTTACCCTGAAGGTTCTTGTTCCCCAGGGATATCTGGCTCAGAAGGCTTCAGATCCTTGTCTGAAGAGAATTCCTCCAAAGGGGGCATGACTTGTACAAACCAGCTTATTTCAGATAGGTAGTCTTTCATGTACCCTTGGTCCAAAATTGTGAAGTGCTTTAAAAATCAAAAGCAGCACTTTGTTTGACACTGCAAGTTCTTTAACCCAAGCTCCTTACAACTCTTGTTACCATAGCAAATCAGTATTGGTGGGCAACATGGGAAAAATAAAGTAAGGATGAAAACATGAATCATAGGATCATAGAATAGTAGAGTTGGAAGGAGCCTATGAGACCATCAAGTCCAACCCCCTGCTCAATGCAGGAATCCACCTTAAAGCATTCCTGACAGATGGCTGTCCAGCTGCCTCTTAAACACCTCTAGTGTGGGAGAGCCCACGACCTTGCTAGGTCCTTGGTTCCATTGTCATACTGCTCTAACAGTCAGGAAGTTTTTCCTGATGTCCAGCCAGAATCTGGCTTCCTGTAATGAGCCCATTAGTCCGTGTCCTGCACTCTGGGAGGATCGAGAAGAGATCTTGTTCCTCCTCTGTGCGACAACCTTTCCAGTATTTGAAGAGCGCTATTATGTCTCCCCTCAGCCCTTCAGTCATACTATTTGTCCATCTGGCCAAACCAGCAAATCCTACTCTAAATGGCAGCAGCACACTCTACTACCTGATGATGAGATTTAGGCTGCAACCTTCTATTTGCAAAAATGTAGTGCTTGCAATCAGTCCTGGGCAAATCCAGCTTCTGCTGCAAACTGGGAGAACAGGTTTCTTCTGAACTAGATCCAAGGTCAGAGGAAAGTTTGTACATGTTCCCAAAACAAGTGTGGTTCCACAGTGGAATCACCAGTAAAATTATCTTTGACTGTTGCACCCCATTGTATATTTCTGATGTTTCATTTTGTTAAATGAACCCTTAAGGTGCAAGGCAGTTAAGCAAATATAATTAGATTATTACAATGGAGAACAGAAAAGCTAATAACTAGAACTTAAAAGAGCCAAGAAAATTTTCATACAGTATTTGTTCAATAAGTAAGCCGATTACTTATTGAACACTGCTCTGAGATCTTAATGATATAGGGGAGGGGGTTATAAATGTTTTAAATAAATAAATAAGTTACGTTCTGTTTCCACTAACTCTATACCTTTCTTTAATTGGGGAAGAAAGTCCTCTGATAAATAGATGACCATACAAAACAAGGAGGAAAGTAATCTCAATTCACACAAAGTCCAGAAAAGCAGGGAAAGTGTTAATAATAATAATAATAATAATAATAATAATAATAATAATAATAATAATAAAATTTATTAAGGCCTGTGGCTGATGCAAATAAAGGAATTCATTCATTCATTCATTCATTCATTCATTCATTCAATATACTAAGAACAATATAAATAGACCAAATTAGTTTTACAAAACTTTGTACAAACATACAAAAAGAATATCAACAAATGTGGATTGAGCTGAAGGGAAGCACATTCTGGTCTCTAGCAACAACCAACTACCAGCGGACCAAACAAGTAACCACAGCCCTCCCAGCCTATCAGGAATGCCATCGTGAGGGAAAGATCAAGCAGGCCCCAGCCATAGGACAAAGAATGAGCAACTACAAGAACCTACCCCATTTGGCTCCAACTGCCAATTGCCCTGGGACTACAACCGAAGGGAAATGCGCTCTCACCTTTCCCTGTTTTGCGACCGCCAGATGTTGAAAGGCCGGATATAAATCTTCAAAATAAATGCATAAATAATAACCCTTGATGAAACAACAGAGTATCTCAGGCCTCAAAACATGAAAAATAGAACTTCATGAGTCTTTGGCTCCCTCTTCGTTGAAAAAACAGTTCACATACAAAAAAAGGGGGAAAAACCCTCACGATTATTAATTTACATACACACTTACTACGCACAGACACAACTATACAGACAGAGAGAGAGAGAGAGAGAGAGAGAGAGAGAGAGCGCACATGCTATTGCAATCATCATCATCATCATCATCTCTACCTATAAAGCAGAAAGTATGTGTGTGTCACGTACGTCCCAAACTGTTTACCCACTTCCACATATGGTACTGCCTTAATGCTGTTCACCCAGACAGGTCTTTGTGTACATGGATCAGAAAAAATTAAAAAACATAAATTTGGGGGGTTTAAGGATTTTTAAAGAATTTAATGAAAACCTAAGTTTATGCCTACAACTCCCAGCATGCCTTGGGTGGGAGGCCAGACTTACTGGCCTTTGGCAGCCACTGTGATTCCTAAAGTCAGTCAACCCAATTCCACATAAAAGGAAACAACCCACATAAATGGGCTGCATCCATTTGTGGTGCCTCCTCCCACCTGCCATGTGTGGTTTTAAAATCGTAACTAGATACAACGGAGTGTCTTTGAGAGGCCGAACTCTGGACATGCTCAAATGCACCCCATCCTGAAATCGCTGTTTTCTCAGATCCTGAGAGAAGCACACACGCAGCCCTCACCCTTAAGAGGGATGGAGGAAGGGGAGGCACTCTGTGCATGCCCAGAAACAGACCAGACAAAGGGCGGGGGAAGTGCCCGGCCCAGTCTCGGCCCTTTAGTACAGGCTCCTGATGGAGCACTTGGTGGGTGAGAAGCGCAGGCCAAGGTAGTCCCGGCAGGATTGGCCAGAGCTGGGCACATCCACTGACAGCCACTTCCCTCCCCTCCTTGACACTCTATCAAGGAGCAGCATCAGTAACAAGAGGAGGAAAGTGCCTCTCAGAGAACATGGGCACCTGAGGGCCGCCAAAGGCATGCTGGGAAGTGTAGTACTGGCATCATCTCTCAGTCCTAACTCAGCCCCCACTTTCCTGACCTCTCACTAACTGTCTTAGTTCTCCTTCTACCTGACTTTCCCCAACTGCCACTAACCCCGCCCACTATTCCATTCTAGCCTCAGCTGTCAGTCATTCCTCTATTCACTCTTCTGTTTCAATAGTAAAGTTAGGCTTTTACATAAAAATCAAACTTTATTCAGTAATTCTTGCATCTGTCTTGGAATGTTGTGGCTTAGTTATAACAGGGAAAAAAACCACAGCAAAAAATGTCTCATCAAGTTAAAAGGCCTTGGAAAATATTATTTTAAAAAATTAACTTGGCATTTAAAAGCCATTAATGCAGTCACTAGGCAAGCTTGCCTGGGAAAAAGAAATCCATAAGCAAGGAGGTGCCACAACTAAGATGATCCGCACTCCAGTTGTCTTCCACCACACCTCAGAAGGTGTTCAAAGATTTAACTCATTATTCAGGACCTAGACTTATGACTACAAGTCCCAGCATGCTTTGAGTAGGAAGAAAGATTTATCAGGCTTAGGGAGCCATCATCTGCAAGTGGCTCTCCATCCTGGGCCTGAAGGGAGAGCGCCTGGGTTGGCTGCCTCAGTTACTAGGCTCAATCGGGAGCAGAAGGGAAGGAGGTCGCAGCTCTGGGCAAAAGGCATGCTGAGAGTTGTAGTTTTTGTTTTCTTTGGGGACAAGGAAAATCATGATGACAGCTTCAAGGCAGCCTTGGCCATGAACTGAGAGAGAGAGAGATGAAAGTATTTTAATTTATTTTAAAGTTACCTCACAGGCCTAGGACAGGCCTACCTTGCAGGGCTGCCGTGAGGGTAAGAGAGGGGGGAAATGAATTTAATTTGTTTAGGTTAAATGAAGGGCTCCATCACACCTACTATTTTTCCTCTGGTTTGTTTCCGCGTTTTTTACCTCCATTTCATAAGTGCGTCAAGGGCTCCATCACACATGGTCCCTTTCACGTGGGCTTTCACTTGTTTGCTGTTCCACTCTACCCTTCTCCGTCCTCCTCCATTTCATTGGTTGTGGTACCCCTCGCTATGGCTTTGTTATCTAGCGATTACTTTTAAAGTTTCATCTGGGCTCTGTTTCTGCGGGCAATGAGGGGGGTGTTGGAGAACTATAAAGTCCATTCAACTGACTAACAAGTCTCTACAACGATGTGCTAGAGGAGAACCACTCCGTCCTCCCCTTTCGTCAGCAAGACTCCATTAGCACACGCCCCCAACAAAGGAAAAAGCAAGAGGGGAAAATAATCCAGACTTTCCCCGCACCAAAATAAAACGCAACAAGAGGGGAAACGGCGAGATGAGTGCAGGACAGGGACGACGTCATGCAAGTACCACGCTGCAAAACCACATACCAGGAATAGCGAGTGTGCGATAAATCGCTAGTGTGATGGAGCTCGAAAAGCAACTTGGCAGTGTACCAGCCTCCCAGTTTAAAAAAATAAGTGTAATTTAAATCTATCTATCTATCTATCTATCTATCTATCTATCTATCTATCTATCTCTTTAAAAATAAAATAAAAAGCAGGAGGGTCAGGGAGTATTATGGGTGCCATTAGAGACCCCAGGCCCAGTGTTTAGCAAAAGCACTTTAATGTGGGAACTATATTTCTAAAGTCTTGCAGGGAGTATATCTAGGATATGTTTCTAAAATCTGCAGCTGTGTTCGTTTTGGATCCAGAGAGCTCCTTGTAAACCAGGAAGATCCATGTGATTTTCAACATGCCACCATAAAGAGCCATAAAGAATGACATTTTTCACCATGCTGTTACAGCCCACCAGTGGTGTGAGAGTCATTGCACACCAATGGCTGCCCATGTGGTAATAGCTATTATGTGGATCAGTTGACCATGTGGTGACTTCAACCACCCAGCAATGTTGTGTGTAGGGGATGATGTTAAACATTTAATGTTTCAGTTTTTTGAGGATAATGAATTGCTCCTAAGGAAACAATAGGCTTAATCCCATGTACGTGCATTAAATTCAACCTACTGTATCCCACAGAATCCCTCGGGACTCTGGTTCTGGAAGTTTCTGCCTGCTTTTGTCTCCCACAAAGCACAAAAAAGTCTTTAGTCATTCAGGCTGCTTTTGGAAAGCATCAATTACTACATGTTGATATTAAGTTTTGTTCACATAAATCAGTGCAATAATTGTATCCAAGTATGAACAAAAGCTCAAGGTCTCTTGACCACAATTGCCTCACTTCAGCTGTAAGCAATACAAAGTAAAGTTAGAAACAGCAAAGGATGCACAATTCCTGCTGTCGGACAGGAAATCAAGGCTACGCCTGGTTTTCATAAGGCACTTTTCATTTATGTGTGGCGTACACAATAGCAGTGGGTTTATTACAGCTCAACACACCACTTCAGACAAAACCCAGATCAGTCTTAACATCCCAAGAGATGGTTTGGGCTTTTTTGCTCTGCTAATGTAAGGTGACCATATGAATGAAAAGAAGGTCAGGGCTCCTGTATCTTTAACAGTTGTATTCAAAAGGGAAGTTCAGCAGGTGTCATTTGTATATATGGAGAACCTGGTGAAATTTCCTCTTCATCACAACAGTTACAGCTGCAAGAACCCTGCCCTCTTTTAAATCTGGTCACTCTAGTATAGCTCCTGCAGCTTTAACTGGTGTGATGAAGAGGGAATTTTACCAGGTTCTCCATATATACAAATGACACCTGCTGAACTTCCCTTTTGAATACAACTGTTAAAGATACAGGAGCCCTGTCCTCCTTTTCATATGGTCACCCTAGCTAATGCATATATAGGAAGCAGCAGCATTTTAAAAATCTGTTGCTTATGCAACAAACTTTATTTATTTATTTATTTATTTATTTTCAGATAACCTTTTTGCAGTTGAAGACAAGCTTGACACCTATTCTAACAGCAATGGTGTGCATTCTCCCCATGTAGGAAAGATACATCTACAGTGATATTCTGCATCCATTCAGGAAAAACTAGGTGAGTAGCATACAAAATGCGGTGTGCCATACTCTGCTACAAACTAAGAATTCCTTGGGCACCATATAACACCAAGTAAACCTCACACATTTACATAGTCTTAACACTTTATCCTAAAGTGTAAGACAAATCCCATATATATTCCAGTCTTTCCATGTTTTATTATGAGTTTACTGAATATCTTGAACAAAAACTTGTGAACATTGTTTCAGAATAGTCTAATACTTTCTGCATTTTTCCTGGTTAACTTCCTATCTCGCCCCTTTGGTAGTTTGGTTGCCTACCTTGTGATTCTTATTAAATCATGCTCATAGCAATTGGCAAAACTTTCATTTTAAGTCCCTTGTGACCCAAATTCCTTTACTGAGTAGTTGGATTATCTCTTCCATGTTAGTGGGATCTGCCAAATCAAAATGCTCATTTGTGCATATGTCCAGACCTATCTAAAACATGTAAAGGCAATCTGCACAAGCCTGAATGAAAGGAGATAAAGGTTGGATTCACACAACATAGAATCATAGAATCATAGAATAGCAGAGTTGGAAGGGGCCTACAAGGCCATCGAGTCCAACCCCCTGCTCAATGCAGGAATCCACCCTAAAGCATCCCTGACAGATGGTTGTCCAGCTGCCTCTTGAAGGCCTCTAGTGTGGGTGAGACCACAACCTCTCCAGGTAACTGATTCCATTGTCATGCTGCTCTAACAGTCAGGAAGTTTTTTCCTGATGTCCAGCTGGAATCTGGCTTCCTTTAACTTGAGCCTGTTATTCCGTGTCCTGCACACTGGGAGGATCAAGAAGAGATCCTGGCCCTCCTCTGTGTGACAACCTTTTAAGTATTTGAAGAGTGCTATCATGTCTCCCCTCAATCTTCTCTTGTCCAGGCTAAACATGCCCAGTTCTTTCAGTCTCTCTTCATAGGGCTTTGTTTCCAGACCCCTGATCATCCTCGTTGCCCTCCTCTGAACACTCTCCAGCTTTTCTGCATCCTTCTCGAAGTGTGGTGCCCAGAACTGGACACAATACTCAAGATGACGCCTAACCAGGGCCGAATAGAGGGGAACCATTATCTTGTACGATTTGGAAGCTGTACTTCTATTAATGCATCCCAAAAAAGCATTTGCTCTCTTTGCAGCCACATCACAGTAGGCAGACCTACACCAAGCGGGATATTACACTTTGAAAATGTTTTGAAAACTGTATGTGGAGTATGTTCTGGGCCTCAACAATTGTCACTACTGTTATAAACCGTTTTAAAGCAGTAGTGTAGATCCTGCCACTGTTGTCTGAACGTAGTGTGTTTTCTTCAGGATGGCTTGTTAACCACCCCGATCAGTCCAACAACAAACCATGAGTTCTCATGGTGATAACGAGTATAAAATTACTCCTTAAAAAGGTTGTATTAATGTCCCACAAATACAGCTGCGAAAAATGGGGCATACAGACGACCCCCAACTTTCATTTTTGAAAGGACGGTTCAAGCATTCAACATATAATTAATTTATTATCTATTTCAGCCCAAGCAGCATAAAATGGAGCTTTGGGGTGGGTGGCGGAGGGGTGTAGGTTGCCCACGCAAAAAAAAAAGCCAGGGTTCCGCCCCAAGAAGCTTGCAATCTAAAGTCCATCCATGGGAAGAGAACAGCAACTACTTCAAAGCGTTTCTGTCTGGGAGGGGAAAACAATGCTTTCTGAAGGCTATTGTATAAGGCCGGTCCTGGCAGCAGCACTCCTAATTCTGATTGGCAAGACAATTAATATCACAAACAGCCATCTTCACAAAGCACCTTCAGGAGTGACGGCCATCCCATTCCACTGACAGCAACCTTGTTAAATTTAATAGAGAAGAATCTACCTTGCTGAATTAGTGATCCCAAGTAAATAGATTGTCAAATGGATTTCAGCTCTATTATGTGTGCTATCTACCTAGTGGGATAGAGATTTTTAGAAGAAGAAAAAAACCCATGAAGCTATTGAAGTTGTATCTCTCCCATCAGAGCAAAATCTGAGGAGTTCACAATCTTTTGTGTATTCATCCAGGAATGTAAGGAAAGGCTATTATCTTTATTCATGGGGTGCCTTCACAGTGGCAACTTACTGCTAAAAACACTTACTGGAAGTACTTCTACCACTGCTTTTATGTATTGAATTTACATTGTTGTTGTCTTCTTCTAAGGATTGTGTGATGACTTTTTGTGGACTCATGATTCCTTATTCACGGTTGTTTACGGGTTCTATAGAAGAAGTGATCCCCCAGTTTCACTTCTGTTTTTTCAGAACACTTTCCCAGGTTTTATTTTTAGAATGGGGAAAATGGGGTATTATTTCTGAAAGCCCTGTTTGTACTTGTGTGTTTGCACTCTTCTGCCATAGCACAGCTCCACCTAGAGGTTATGTAGCTGAGAAGCAGGAAAGGAAAAGCTTTTTGTGTAGAGCTCTGATCTCATTTCTGTGATGGAAGCTGATGCAGTAATTAACAGCCTTGTGTAGAAAAGCTTCCAGACTCTGTCACTGTAGGGGCCACGCACTCCTAGTTGAGTATCAATCAGCTGTACACTTCAGGTTATCACATGTTAGTGCATGCCCAAAGCAATGCACTGGATGAAGCATGCATTTGTCCTAAATCAGCCTTCCCTAACCTGGTGTCAGCCATACTGGCTGGGGATGATGGGAATTGTAGTCTATCACCCCCAGAGGGCACTCAGTTGCAGGAGGCAACCCTGGATGATAGCCATAAGGAACAGCATCTGGACTTCAAAAGTGAGTCTGCATGGCAACTTTATGTGCTCCTGAATCAATGCTTGAATGCTAAATCATAACATGCGTTAGGACCCACATGTCACAGTGTAATGAACCTTAATGAAATTTTAGATTTCATTAAGTGGCTCAGCAAAGTGAATTCAGTGGAGAAGTGAAATTATAGTCAAGATTAAATTGCAAATCAAAGCTATGTATTTTAAGAACATTTGTCGTGTTTACTTTTTTACACCTTCTATAGCTACACCAATGTTATCAGCAAAGTTTTTTTAAGCAAAGAGATCTATGCCTGTAATTATTACTGTTCATGTCCACTGAATTGTTTATGATAATAGTCGCATAGGAGTTTTCTACACAAGGTTGTTAATCCTCTGCATCTACTTTCAGTTTCATCACAGAATTGAGATCCAAGAACTAAATGATGAGTGTTCCTTTCCTGCTTTTCCATAACATAACCTGTAGGTGGCACTGTGGTATAGTGGAATAGTACAAATTCTTAAGAGGAAATCGGCCTTCCTTTTGCTGTCAGAAATAATACCCCATTTTTCCTGCTCTAAAAATACTCACAGATAGTGGGAAACTGGAGGGTCATGGCGTTGTCTAAAGAACCCACAAACAACCGTAAGTAGGCAATGATGAGCACACAATAAAGCCTCATGTAGAAAAGCTCATAGCCACTTTTACACGTTATGGAAGACTATGCCCTCTATCACTTCCTTCAAAGAATGTATGAGCCAGGACCTCCACACCAACATTCAATTGCATGCGAACCATGTTTTCATGATTGCGCTTCCCATTTCCAGGTTTCTTTTCTTTTTCCCTCCTATAGGGCAATGGTGAGGGGCTATTATTATTGTTGTTGTTAAAAAGATTTTAAGCCACCTTTAAGGGTAGAACCTCAATGGTGAAATAGTGAGTCAGCTGTGCCCATGGCTAGAGAGTCTCCCAACCAAGTTAAGCATCTCCTCTATGGAGAACACTAAAGAAGCCCCAGCTGCCAACAAATCCTCCAATTCAGATACCACTAAAATACTCATATCTTATTTTTTTTTCTTTACAGAATGAGAGCCAGGGGACATGGAGTGTTCTACTATAACCAAACATGCTGTACAGTTCTACTGCAGCCATCTACATTGGATACATGAATAGTATCTATTGTAGATGAGTAGATTATCTCCCCCACCCCAAACAGATGGATCAAAACATGAATAGCAGAGGGATTGCCAGTGAGATCGTGGGGAGTTAAGCCAAGGCATCTAGTTGAAGAACACCTAGAGCAGCTTTCCTCAACATGGTGCCCTCCAGATGTTTTAGACTACAGCTCCCATTAGCACCAGCCAGCATGATCAATGGTCAGAGATGGTGGGAGTTGTAGTTCAAAACCTATGGAGAGCACCATGTTTAGTAATCATGACCCAGATATTTTCATTTACCCACCGAGATTATCTATTACGGCTGCTATCCATTCCTCAGTACTATCCCCATATCTGTCCTGTCTCAGTACAGGCAAACAGGAAGCCATCCTACACATTGGACGCTGTTCCACAAATTCACTGCCCTACAGTAGCAATAGCCATGGTGGGAAACCAGACATTCCTCTGTGGGGTTTTGTCAGGGCTGGGCTATAAACAGTTGCCAGAGTGGATCCAACAGCTGGATACCAGAAGTTCTGCCAGGGGATTAAGCAAGGGGGTCAGGACAGAAGTTAATGCCAAGGAACGAAGCCAGGGGTCAACCCCAGAGCCAGAAAGACTATTGTCGGTCAGGCAAAGTTCTGATCCAGGTGGGAAGCCAATTATATATTTATTTTATTTTCACTAAAAATAATACTTACAGCAGCTAACAATAATAAAATACAGATATAGTACAGAATCAATTAAAATCACAAACCATGCCAATTAAAAACAAACAAACTAGCACCCACCAGTTAAAATCTACTTCAGTAAACAAGTCAGCTCAAAAGCCTGTCTAAATAAAATTCAAAATATCTTTGCCTGCTGGCACGGTGAACACAAATGGAGCTGGTCTAGCTTTCCTTAGCAGTGAGTTCCAGAGCCTGGGACCAGCCACCTAGGAGGGCCCAGTGGTCAGTGTGGATGGGGGTGAAGACAATCTAGAGCCTGAGAACAATTTACTGCCTAGGAAGCTGCTTCAAGCAGGAGTCCTGATGGCTCACCAGACAGAGTTGAGAGTTCTTAGTTCTAACTGCTGTTGTAGCTGCCAACTGTTGCAGTACTGCTAGCTTTTCTTTCTACAGATATTTTTGTGCTATTGAGCCTGCTGCTGGTCAAACATAGGACTGTGACTATGTAAAACTGGCATTAGCCATGGTATAGCAGCTGCTGGCAACCAGGATGATCAGGGGTCTGGAAACAAAGCCCTATGAAGAGAGACTGAAAGAACTGGGCATGTTTAGCCTGGAGAAGATAAGATTGAGGGGAGACATGATAGCACTCTTCAAATACTTAAAAGGTTGTCACACAAAGGAGAGCCAGGATCTCTTCTCGATCCTCCCAGAGTGCAGGACATGGAATAACGGGCTCAAGTTAAAGGAAGCCAGATTCCAGCTGGACATCAGGGAAAACTTCCTGACTGTTAGAGCAGTACAACAATGGAATCAGTTGCCTGGTGAGGTTGTGGCCTCTCCCACACTAGAGGCCTCCAAGAGGCAGCTGGACAACCATCTGTCAGGGATGCTTTAGGGTGGATTCCTGCATTGAGCAGGGGGTTGGACTCGATAGCCTTGTAGGCATCTTCCAACTCTGCTATTCTATGATTCTATGATTTCTCTGTGATGGAGAGTCCAGAAAGACTGAAATGTCACTCCTAGTCAAACCAAACATTATCCATGGTTTTCATCAAACAATTTGAAAATCCATATCACGATAAGAACACCATCAAAACTATATAAAGCAATGTATACTATTAAAATGAAGTACAAATGAAGTTAAAATTATATACAGATAAACATAAAAACCAAAAATGCTCCACAAACTGATATATGATGGAGTATTCCTGAATTCAAATGCTTCCATATATTCACGTAAATAAAGTCACTAGCAAATGATCGTTTTACTTCTGCACACTTGTATGATAGGAGGTTTATATCAAACAACATCCAAAGTCTGCATTTCTTTTAGCAATTAATGGGTTATTTGTGGTGCAATGTTTATCCTATACAAATGAGTGGTACAACTTGCGTTTTAATGTTTTTCGTTCAGGATAGCATCCCTTTTCATTAACTATGTCTATTTAAGGAGAATCATTAAAGAGACATGGGACCCAACCATGCATAGCTTTCATCAACTTTAGACAACTAAATGAGATGTAATATGGAAAAACCAGATTGGTTACTTTTTTGTCCAGAGGAAATCGACACGTTTCCCGAAATGGATCTCGTTCCACTTCAACAGACTGAGAAAATAGGCTTATACAGATCTGAAGTTTCTCCTATGTGTTTCCGACAGTGGCCCAATTCAGAAGACACCTTACACCATGATTTTAACTACGGTGGTTAAGCCAGAAAGCCAGGCCGGGTTCAGAAGACACCTTAAACCACGGCTTTAGTCACCTGGCTTTAGCTCGGCTTTCGGGCTTAACCACCATATTTAAAGCCGTGATTTAAGGTGTGCTCTGAATGGGGCCAGTGAATAAAATCATGAATCTTCTGGGAACGTTCAGGATGGGAAAATAAAAGGAAGTAGCCCAAGTAAGACTAAGCTTATCAGCGATTGAAAAGAAAGCAGAACCCTTCAGCCTCAGCCCAGCAACAGGTTAAAGGTTTGCCGAAGTATTCCAGAAAACAGCTACAAAGCAGAAGAAAGAGGGTGCAATTTACAGTGGAGAAGTGGTAGATGGGTGGATGGGCAAAACTTTTCTCTACCCATCCTTTCCCCTTCAATTGTCTACCCACAATCAGAGTTCTTGCTGCATCTTAGCAGAAAGTGGCATCAAGCAGGGGAAAGATTGCACTCCTCTTCGCTTTAGCCACTTTTCTGCTGCATGTTACACCCGTCCTCGTTGCTTTGCAGCTGTTCAGCGATGGCCCAGGTCCACAGACCCAATTCGGATGCTGAGCATCTGGTTTGGTCCTCTATCTTGATGAAAAAGTAGCCATTTAATTGTGAACCACGCCTGCAAGGTATGGGGCACAGAACATAAAGTTGGCAACCCTAACTCAGTAAGACTAAATGCGTGTAGGATTGCAGGGCACTTCTTTTTGCAAAAGAGTGGTATTATGATTGAAGTGCTTTATCACTGAAAATTTAGGCCCACACATATTATACAGTTGCTACATGGGGGCATCACTCCACATAGTAGCTGTTCTTAGCCAGACATGCAGATTGGATACTTGTCTCTACAGCATCACCGAATTGTTTTTAAAGCTCTGTGATAGCATGGAGAAAAAATCCTTTGGTGCTTTTGGTTGGTGGTTTTAAATTTAGACCCTTTACTCCTTTGGAATCTAGTCCACAATTGAAATGCACGAAAGTAAACAGAGAAGTATTTGATTTCACTGTGGACAATGGGATTAAATTGGATTAAATTCAAGTACTTTGGCTTCCCACACTTACTGGCTTCTTCCTGTTTTTATTTTAACCCAAGTCATTCTTGATCCAATGCAAGGGCTCCACCTCTTGCCCTACCCTCAGTGGCCATGTAGAACACTTGGGGAAAAACCGATACCCAATAGAAAAACGTCTCTGATCATACATAAACAAAGATGCCTCTCTCAGGACTTTTCAAGGGCTCTTTTGTATGTTTCTCCACAACAACTATAAACATTTTATTTAACAAATTGCAACCCCCCTCTCTCTACCCGCCAGACGGTTGGCAGGTTTCTAGAAGGAAGGCTTTGCAAAAGACGAAGATGCAATCAGCGTTGCAAGGACAATCATACGAAATCTACTTACACTTTTTGGTGTGAAATAGTCCCTCTGGATCCTGCCAGCAAGAAAATAACTAGCCCATTTCTTTATGGCACTGTTGCTCCTGTCGGCTGTATGAACACAAGAAAACACAGGTATGAAGGGGAGGCAGGGGGAATGCAGCCACTGGGGATCTGGCAATACAGCTGCCTCTGTTAGGCACTGATAAAGCGCCTGGAAGGTTAAGGATGCTAAAGATAACAAGAAGATAAAGAAATACCTTTCAAGAGGTAAAAGATGCTCCTGCTGCAGCCGCTGCTACCCCTTGCCTTGTGTAACAGCAAGAGCTGCTCCGTCTCTGTACCACTGACATGTTACCAGCCAGCATTTCAAATAAGAGTCTGTGAGGTCCTAGTGCCAGCGTGTGTGGTTTCTTCTTGTAGTAATGGTACTCTTGTCACTTGTTTCAGACTGTTCCAAGTTGCCCCTAAGGGGAGGAAAAGGGATCAAGGGCTTAAAACGAAGCAACAAAGATTTGGCTCAAAAAACCCTGCCTTGCTGCAGCATGAAAAGCCTATGGGCTCCTTTTAAAAGCAAACAACAGCAGCACTATCATCTTATGAAAGCTTACCACGGAGGAAGTCAACCTGCAAAGAGTGGGTTGTAAGTGTTCTTGAAATGATGGGGTCTTACGGGGAGGGGGAACATAGTGAGCCTTGCATCATCGTTATTATTTCCAGCTGTAGAGAGGGAAAGGGCTATATAGAGAAAATCTGTTCTTTTGAATGCTGGAGAGGGGTATGATTCAGAAGAAGGAAACACATGCTCTCTACAGATGCCCAGGCAAAAGGACAGTTCAGGAATCAGGGGTGCATACTAATCTAGGGTGATCATATGGAAAGGAGGACAGGGCCCCTGTATCTTTCACAGTTGCACAGAAAAGGGAATTTCAGCAGGTGGCATTTGTATACATGCAGCACCTGGTGAAATTGCCTCTTCATCACAACAGTTAAAGCCGCAGGAGCAATACTAGAGTGACCAGTTACAAAAGAGGACAGGGCTCCAACGTCTTTAACTTTTGTGATGAAGAGGGAATTCCACCAGGTGCTGCATACTTGCATACAAACAACACCTGCTGAAACTCCCTTTTCTATACAACTGTTAAAAATACAGGAGCCCTGTCCTCCTTTTCATATAGTCACTCTAGTTAATCATCTGCTCAGGAGGTAACAGTAGAAGCAAAAACTGGATATTGGCATTCCTCTAAGTAAGTAGGGTTGTATCCAATGCTAGTCTTAAGTAGCTCCATTAAAATGAATGCAAGTCGAGGCAGCAAGAAGGGCTAGGTTCAGAAGGCCAGTTCTATACCAAGCAGGATATAACATTTTGAAAACGTTTTGAAAAAGGTATATGGAATGTATCCTGGGCCTGAACAGTTGTCAAAACCATCATAAACCGTTATAAAGCAGTAGTGTAGATCCTGATAGGTTTGAGAGAATGATTTTTAGGCTTATATGCCCTCCACGCCAGCCTAAATTACCTGTTCCACTCACAGGGCTCTTCATTTGAACCATTTTATATTAAAAGGAAAGTATAGCCAACTAAATTCTTGCCACGTAAATCCCAATTTCCTTAAGTGGTGAGAATCCCAGGGGTGCAAGGATTTACCCAGAGCCAGGGGGTTGTTTCCTTGGAATGAGGTACCGTATTTCTTCGATTGTAAGACGCACACTAATTTCAGTACCACCAACAGGAAAAAAAACCTAAGACACACCGGCGATTCTAAGACGCACTCCATTTTTAGAGATGTTTATATGGGAAAAAAGTGTGTCTTAGAATCGAAGAAATAGGGTAAGTAAGGTTTATGCTGGTTTTCTGATCTATGTGGGCTATTTCCACATATACAGAGGTTGAGCATAGGTGGAGATTCAGAGCATTAATGTTGTTCCCCGCCTCGATCCAGAGGGAGAGGTGGGTAATAAATTATTGTTGTTGTATTATTATTCCAGCAGATACTGCTCCCCCATTAGAATCCATGCAACCGATCAGAGGTTGCCACCCGCCCAGGAACGCCTCCGCTGCGATGCGGGAGCAAAGTTAGACGGCAGATGCACTGTACTCACCTCGCTCCAGCAAAAAAGTCGGGCTAAGCTCCCTGATTTTTTTAATTCACAGCTTTGTGGGAAAGTCCCACAATGGCCGCGAGGTGGCTGCTGTATCGTGTAACCAATGCAGCGCTACTGCGCAGCCACCACAGGACTTTCAAAGCGTACAGACAGCCCCAGGGTCCGTGGGCGCAATTTAACTAAATTGATCTATGCTGCAAGCTGTGTTTTGCATGGGTTTTTGGTTTTTCTCTCCTACAAATCCAAACCAGTCAATTCTCTACAGAAAATGATTAGGTGCAGGATGAAGATGTAATAACTTCCACTGCAATATTTTATAGCACTGTTTAATAGTAGACCTGAGGCTCAAAGAACTACAGATGGCTGTTGTTGTTTTCTTTAGAGAAATTAAGTCTTGGGGAGGCGGGGGAGGGACACAAAGCTAACTGTAGCAGGGATGTAGCAGGGATGGCGTGGTTCATGCTTTCCTCGTGGGTCATTTTTGCTATCAAAATCACACACGCCAACTGTTTTCCCATCTGCATGGAGGAATGATCTTCGAAGAAAGGGTTAATCCTCCCTCCCCTAGCATAGCTGCTGCAGTCAAATTTACAGCACACCCCTCCTCAGCTTGTAATTTCCCTTTAAAAGGAAGAAGCCAGAAAACTAGTTAATAACAGTGGGTTGTGCTACGGGATTGTCTTGTGGCACAACCCTTGTAGCACAATCCAACATATCTGGAAGGCACCAGCCTTCTCCAACCGGGTGCCCTCCAGGTCTAGTCATAGGAACATATGAAGCTGCCTTCTCCCAAGTCAGATGCCCAGTGTTATTGACACTGGCTGGCAGCGGCTTTCCAAGTAGATGTTTTTTCATGTTTACCTGGAGGTGCTGGGAATTGAACCAGGAAACTTCTGGCATGTAAAGCAGGTGCTCTACCACTGAGCTAGAGCCCCTCCCTTCTGGCAAACATTGGGTTGGGGTTGGGGAGGCTGTCATGATAATTTCCCCCCTCCCCATATAGGTATAGTAACACTGGACTAATTGCAAGGCTACTTGTAAACTACTCTAGCAAACACACACTCGCCCTGTAACGTGGGGATAATAATGATGGATTATTTTCATTTTCATTGGCAGGGCAATTAATTCCTTTTTAAAATAACATTTAGGCTACTACTAGTGTGCAGGCATTCCTCGGCACCTAAGTTTATGGGTTTTGAGAAAGTTGAGTTTAAAAACAAGGCCCTAGGAGCAAAGAGGGAAGGGGTGAATATTTGGGGATAAACTACATTTTCTTCTCCATTTCCACAAAAATGAGTATAGATGCAAGCCTGTGTGTGTGTGTGTGTGTGTGTGTGTGTGTGTGTGTGTGTGTGTGTGTTTGGAGGCAGCAGGAGACAATGTATGGCAGGGATGAACATAATGAAAATAAGAGCTGTGCTGGATCAGACCAAAGGCCTATCAGATGCTCATGGGGAGCCCACAAGCAGGATATGAGCACAATAGCTACCTCTTACTTGTGCTCCTCAGCAACTGATACTCAGAGACATACTGCCTCTATACTGGAGATAATATGTAGACATTGACACTGTTCAGATGTCACGCTAAGCCATGGTGGTTAAGCATTTTGAGCTAAACATTACAGCTTAGTGTGTCATGTGAACCATGTGAGTTAGCTACAAAGGTTAGAGGCCTAACCATGGCTTAGTGTGTTATCTGAACAGGCCTATCGTGACTAATAGCCATTGATAGCTTATCCTCCATGAATGTGGATGACTGTGTGTAAGTATGAGACGGGGTATGTTTTCCTGACATTCCACAGGAGGTTTTAAAAAGAGAGAGAAAGGAGTCAATCGAAAGAAGTGCTATGTCCACATAATTATATTACAGCCAGGAGCTCACTGTTAAGAACGTTGCTTATTCTTTTCTTTCAACACTGCTTCTGATGGGTTCCGGAAAATCTCACACCATCTTACATAAAATGTGCTCAGTGATATTCTACTATTAAGCATCACCCCCCCTTTTTTTTTTTTTATGGAAGCAGGCTTGGAACGTGGTCTAGGCTCCTTTGGACCCCAGAAAAGTGTACCTGACTGTCCACCATGTTTGAGGCCTTCTTTTCATTCTCCCATATCAGCCAGTATCTACATAAATCTAGTGTCTGCTCCTCCAGTGGCAAAGAATTCACCTCCGAATCACTTTTCCTTCTCAGAAGAATGAGCCAGTCGACTCCTTGGCTCACAGACTGATCAACAGCCTTAAACCCCCGAAGCCATTCAAAAAGCCAACTGCCCCCAACCCTCTCAGAATGGAATATATTCAAATGAAGCCGCCACTGACTGGGCTTACATCATTCACTCTCGTATTTGTGGAAATGGAATGGAAAATCAAGTGTCCTGCCAAATATTCACCCCTTTCCTCTTTGCCTTCGTGTAGGGGTGGCCCTCCAGATGTTTTGGCCTACAACTCCCAGCAGCCCTAGGCAGCATAGCCAATGTGAGGGATCGTGGAAGTTGTAGGCCCAAACATGTGAAGGGCCACGAGAGTTGCCCACCTCTGCTTTAAACATGAACCCTGAGCATATCAAGTAGCATCCAGTGTTAGTCTTACATTAGACCAACGGAAATTAATGGGACTTAAGTTAATTATGACTAATTTACCAGATCTGCACTAAGCAGGATATAAGGCTTTGAAAACGTTATACGGAGTGTGTACTGGGCCCGAACAGTTGTCAATACCGTTTTATTTATTTATTTATTTATTTATTTATTACATTTCTATACCGCCCAATAGCCGGAGCTCTCTGGGCGGTTCACAAAAATTAAAAACATTCGAAGTATAAAACTACAGTATAAAACCATAATATAAAATACAATATAAAAGCTTAACCAGATATAAACAGCAGCAATGCAAAATTACAAATTTAAAACAACAAGTTAAAATTTATTTATAGACTGTTAAAATGCTGGGAGAATAAAAAGGTCTTCAACTGGCATCTAAAAGCATATAATGTAGTTATAAACCAGTAATGTAGATCCTGCCTCATTCATGGGTCTACTCTATGTAGGACTAGCTACGTATCAACTCAGGAATACTTCGTTGTTAATGACGCTGTGTGTTATGGGCAACACAGTCTTACTACACCATTCACATATCAATTTCTGCACCCTGTTGAATGACATGGCCCCTGTGCTCATTACAGAGAATTCAGACATGTATGTTAGGGTGCACAGTTGGGCCTAGCTTGTGCTAAGATAGTAGGGCAGAGAGTGGCAGGCTGAAGCCTACAGCTATCTTCAAGGCCGGGGCTGGGTTAGTGGCAGACAGGCCTGCGGAGAGATCCTTCTTGATCACTAGTGCTGGATAAACTGATTTATTGGTCTTCATCCCTTCTTATTTTTTTGTTCTGATTTTAGAGACATTGAATAGTGATGTAAATTGTTCCTATAGTTCCTTTTCCTCTTTCTCTCTCCTTATTAAATACTATTCATTTAAATTATTTGTAGCCCATCTGGAAGGGCAGAATCCTGTCAAGGTGGCATACAAGATTATTATTATTTTTTTAAAAAAAATAAAAAACACGGTACACAAATGCAAATAGACAATAAACAATAAAATATAAAATACTTTCTATAAGTATTTATTAAAAAACCAAACTCTTGTTAGCAGATATTTTGATTTTTGTTAGCCGTCTCATCATAGTGTATTTAGTAGCTAACGTTTTTAAAAACTATATTTATTTATTTATTACATTTTTTATACCGCCCAATAGCCGAAGCTCTCTGGGCGGTTGACAAAAATTAAAACCATTAAGAACATAATAAAACATCCACTATACACAATTGGACTACTTATATTTATGTTTTAGCTAGAACTAGTACATTTTCCAGAAAGCACAATCCTATGGAAGTCACACTGGAGATACTGTGGGACTTATTTCTGTGTGGAGTAGCAGTACTACTGTTACGATTAATTGCCTGAATCATCATCATCATCTATTAACTAAAGATCCTCAATTTCCTTCTTTCTACTGTTCGTTAATCAAAATGTTTGAATACTACAGCAGCAAGGACATGTAAGGATTTCAGTATTCTGTCCTATCTTTGATGGGTAAAAGGACACAAGGCTATCACTGAAAAAATCCTGTATGAACACATATATACTCCATTATATGTGACTAACTGTACTTGTGTACCAATCAGGAATCTATGTAGTGTAAATAGTACACATGTTGAAAGCTATGTGTGAATAGATAGCTGTACATGTACGTAGATTATAAATGTGTTGAATGTAACACCCCTGAAGTGAACTTGCGTTCATCAATTCGCACGACTATATGTGTGTTCATTCAACCCAGGTTCATCGGTTCACATGACCTGCATCCTGGGTTAACAAGGATTCTACTACCTGTATACATTTTAAACTGCTGTTGAGAAGCTCACCAAAGCAATGTAGGAATGCCTTCATCAACAAACCAAAATAAAGGACATTAGTAATTTTCATTAAAATCGGAAAGGAATATATGATATGCCTGTTGGATGTGTCAATTTTCAGCAGTTTTTAACTTGGACCTGTGGCAATTCTTATCTGATCAGGCTGCAGATCATGTTTGCCATGTTTCAAGGTATTGCCTCAACACGTATCATTTTTATATCCAATTACATTTTGAAATGTATAATGGCAGAGCCTATATATATATATATTCTGTATATATATATATAGCTATTTGCCTTAACTAAAAAGATTTAATCATCTGCTGGATCTAGTTGGAGACGCCCCTAACCACTCAGAAAAGCTCTGCTAAGTGACTTTTGAAGGATGCTATGGTTTGCAAATAGCTTTGCACTATTATCACTGTCACAATAATGAGCTCCTACTTGTGGTCATTTCTATTCACTACAAGACATGAGCCATTTGTATTGTAGTTAGTCCCAGCCTGTTTAATGCCCACCTACCCACCACAAATTGTCCTGGGAAAATAACGACCCACGGTCTTGCAACATTTGGAGACATGGTGGAAAGGGATGAAAGAGTTCAGCTAAGAGGTGTTATCCTGCAATATGGATGAGGCAGATTACCTAAAATGTTATTGGTCCATGTGCCAGTTACTTTGACTGGCTATCACACTGCATTCTCCGAGTGGGGCATGTCTATTTCTTACAAGTCATTTTTCCTGGGAAGCAATAATCAGGGATCAAACCCAAGACCTCACATATGATAAATCTGTGCTTTCCAGCTAAACTCTTAGCCAAGTCACAATGCCAAATCCCCTGGGCTTGCTGTTGTAGTTCCCATTCTTCTTTCTCCATAGCACTTCCTTCCTTCTTCCTTGCAAAAAGCTTTTTCTTCTGCACCCAAAGTCCAATGCAATGCATTAGCAGCATTTTCTGTGTGGAATCATTGGCAACCCAGTAGGATTCATACCTTCTTAGGAAGCATCTGTCCAGCTGCTGCAGGAAAACATCCACAGGACTGGGGACAGGAGATTCCGAAGGGGTGTGTGGGTGCTGTTGTCTTATGTCTGAGAGTGTTTATTCAAGAGTGCAACTCCAGGCACTCTTGAATGAAACGGATTATCTAGATCCATTTCAGTTGGGTTTCAGGCCTGGTTTTGGAATGGAAACTGCCTTGGTTGCCCTGTGGGATGACCTGTCGGGAGAGAGACAGGGGGAGTGCGACCCTGTTGGTTCTCCTGGACCTCTCAGCGGCTTTCGATACCATTGACCATGGTATCCTTCTGGATAGGTTGTCTGAGCTGGGAGTTGGAGGTACTGCATTGCAGTGGTTTCGCTCCTACTTGGATGGCCGATTCCAGAAGGTGGTGCTGGGGGATTATTGCTCTGTGCCGTGGCACCTAAGCCATGGGGTTCCACAGGGGTCTATTTTATCCCCTGTGCTGTTTAACATATACATGAAGCTGCTGGGGGAGGTTATCCAGAGATGTGGACTGAGGTGTCATCAATATGCGGATGATACCCAGCTCTACCTTTCCTTTTCATCAAACCCAGGTGAGGCAGTGGCTGTTCTGAACCAGTGCCTGGGCACGGTAATGGACTGGATGAGGGCTAACAAACTGAGACTCAATCCAGACAAGACGGAGGTACTATTAGCGGGTGGTTCATCTGTCCAGCAAGGTGATGTTTGCCCTGTCCTGGACGGGGTTGCATTCTCCCTAAAGGATCGGGTCCATAGTCTGGGGGTGCTCTTGGATCCAGAACTGTCACTTGAGGCATAGATGAACTCAGTGGCAAAGAGCATCTTTTATCAGCTTAGGCTGATATACCAACTGTGCCCTTATCTGGACGGAGATAGCCTAGCTACAGTTATCCATGCTCTGATAACCTCTCGTTTGGATTACTGCAATGCGTTATACGTGGGGCTGCCTTTGAAAACGGTCCGGAAACTTCAACTAGTACAAAACAGGGCAGCACTGTTACTAACAGGGACTGGCTGACGATACCACATCATGCCAGTCCTTTTCTAGCTTCATTGGCTGCCAGTCCAGGTCCGGGCCCGATTCAAAGTGCTGGTATTAACATTTAAAGCCCTAAATGGCTTGGGGCGGTCAGGGGGCTTTCTCTGCGAGCCCCTGCCAAAGGAAGTGAGGCAGGTGGCTACCAGGAGGAGGGCCTTCTCTGCTATGGCACCCCAGCTGTGGAATGAGCTCCCTAAGGAAGTTCACATGGCACCTACATTATATGCTTTTAGATGCCAGGTGAAGACCTTTTTATTCTCCCAGCATTTTAACAGTCTATAAATAAATTTTAACTTGGTGTTTTAAAATTGTAATTTTGCATTGCTGCTGTTTTTATCTGGTTGAGCTTTTATATTGTATTTTATATTATGGTTTTATACTGTTGTTTTATACTTTGAATGGTTTTAATTTTTGTGAACCGCCCAGAGAGCTCCGGCTATTGGGCGGTATAGAAATGTAATAAATAAATAAATGAATAAATAAAATTGCCTCTCTGTGGGAGGGGTGTATATGCCATCATGCCACCATGGTGTTGCTGTCATTGCCACATATTAATTGGTCCTTCCCTGCATGGCTAATATAAGAGGATGGGTCATTAACCCAGTATTATCTACTGTTGGCAGCTGCTCAGCAACAGGATCTGAGACACACTTCATCTTAGCACTCTGTGAAATTGTGTACTGCCGCTATAAGAAGCCCAGCCTAGCACCCTGTTTAAAGACAAGCCTCGAGGGGTTGCATCTCCAAGCTGGAGCTGTTGAGATGGTCAAAACAAGCAATCTTTTCATTAGTTCATTAGCATTTGATCATGCACACAGGACAAAAAAAAAGTCAGCAGTTTGAGTTAATCAAGATACACAAAAATTAAGTGTCTTGTGAGTATTTTAAGGCGCACCAGTCCGGATGAGTCACATTCCTCCAAGGTACTGTATAATTACAGATAAATGTGATTACCAGGCAGAAGTTCCCACTACTGATTACAGTACTACAAGAAGGTTCTGCCTTGTTTAGATTTAGTCCATCCAGAGTAAGATTAAACATAATATGGAGGATAATAAACTGAAACTCAATCCAGACAAGACTGAGATGCTGTTAGTGGGTGGTTCTTCTGACCGGACAGTGGGTGTTCAACCTGTTCTGGATGGGGTTGCACTCCCTCTGAAGGAGCAGGTTTGTAGCTTGGGGGTTCTCCTAGAACCATCTCTGTCCCTTGAGGCTCAGGTGGCCTCGGTGGCATGGAGTGCCTTCTACCAGCTTTGGTTGGTGGCCAGCTATGCCCCTATTTATTTATTTATTTATTTAATTACATTTATATACCGCCCCACAGCCGAAGCTCTCTGGGCGGTTTACAACATTTAAAAATAGTAAACATTAAAAGTATACAATTTAAAAACACACACACACACACACACACACACACAAAAACAGTATAAAAACAACAGTATCCATTTAAAAACAACAATTGTGGGGTCCCTATGTGGACGAGGATAACCTAGTTTCAGTTGTCCATGCTCTTGGAACCTCCAAATTAGATTACTGCAATGCACTCTATGTGGGGCTGCCTTTGAAGACAGTTCGGAAGCTGCAGCTTGTGCAAAATGCAGCAGCCAGATTGATAACGGGAACCAGAAGGTTCAAACATATAAGACCGATTCTGGCCTGCTTGCAATTGGCTGCCTATACGTTTCCGAGCCCAATTCAAGGTGCTGGTTTTAACCTATAAAGTCTTACATGGCTTGGGACCACAATACCTGATGGAACGCCTCTCCCGACATGAACCTACCCGTACACTATGCTAAACATCTAAGGTCCTTCTCCAAATGCCTACTCTGAGGGAAACTCGGAGGATGGCAACAAGGGAGAGGGCCTTTTCAGTGGTGCCCCCCTCCCCATTATGGAATGATCTCCCCGACGAGGCTTGCCTGGCACCAACATTGTTATCTTTTCAGTGCCAGGTCAAGACTTTTCTCTTCTCCCAGGCAGTTAACAACATGGGCTGAGTTTTTAACTGACCGCAGGATAGTTGTTTTAAAGGGATATTATTGTTTTTATGCTTTTGTTGGTTTAAAAATGTTGTATATTTGTTTTTAATGTTCAGTTTTTACCATTGTAAACCGCCCAGAGAGCTTCCGCTATGGGGTGGTATATAAATATAATAAATAAATAAATTTGGCTTTTCTCAATAGGCGTTATGGCCTGCCCTTGCAGCTTGAAAGCTGCAAGGCATTGCTTTCACTGTTACAATTATTGTAATTTTGAGGTACGAGGACACGTTCGGCTGTTTGACATAGAGGGTCATTCAATGAGCTGCCCCCCTTAAAAACTTTTCCTGCTTCGTAATTGCAGGTGATTCAAACTTTCAAGCACGCTGCATGTTTCCCCATTCCATTCTTGTCTATCCCGTCACAGAATACAGGAAGAGAATTACTTGTCCGAAAGAGTTCCCACTTCAAGATCTTCCTAAACACAGAAAGCCCAAGATGCCAGGAAGAAGGCTAAGCTATGCCATAAGAGGACTCTACCATGTGCTCTTACGTACATTTAAATTGTCTCTCCCTTATCACTACAGCAGTTGCTTCTCACTGTTGTCATGGCGATGCTCCCCCCTCTCCTGTTGCCATGCAACCATTTCTGAGCAACACTTCTATGTACATTCAATCTGCCTGATTTTATTTTATCCCCCCCTCTCCCCCCTTCCCATACTTATGTGTTTCTGTTTTTTTAAGTGGGTTCTTTCTAGTGCTGGGTTTTAAAAGCAGGAGACTATTTCCTTTTAGAAATTCGCCTTAACCGAGATTTTTAAAAATAAACAAAATCCCTCCTGACTTTATCCCATTTAACCTGTGTTGCTTTCCCGTTAATGTTCTCACACTACGCTAGCGTCATAATCACTGACTCAGCGTTCCATCAAGCAACCTTTGCAAGCTCTTCAGGAGAGAACAAAAGTCCACTTTTGTTTGCTTTATTATGGAAAAAGGGAACACGTGTTTAAGAGCAACAGGAAGCTCGTCCAATCAGGATTGAGGCAAAGTTGTATCACCAATCTTTCATCACTTCCTTTCACTCCGTAGCCTGGAAATTCTCCTCATACTAGCCTTGTCAGAGCTTAACTGCTGCTTCACTACGGAAGTAAAAAGAATTATGAAACCAGATCCATAATAAACATAGACCGTGTACACAAGGATGCCAAGAAGGAATGGGGAGGGGACAACAGGATGTTTGCCCCAAGACCTGGCAGTCTTTGGGTGGATCTACACTAGTGCTTATTACGTTTTTCCTACCACTGGAAACGTTTTAATTTTCGTTTTTAAATGTCACAGGACATATTCCAGTAATGTCGCATTACTAATCTTTTGCTTTCCCGGTATTCATTGATTATAGCAGGACACACTGTTTGTTTTATCTTTGTAGATTGTACTTCTTCTTCATGGCTGGTCTCTTTGCTCCACCCACTTCCTGATCTCTTGGCTTCACCTTACACCACCACCCCGATTGATTTGTTATGATTTTTTTAATGGAAATTAAACAAATGCTTACATCTGCGTCGGTTTTAAAGATAAAGAGTTCAAAATTGGCACAGTAATAGCTATTAAGGAGTGCTTTCAGCATACTAAATTTGAATCGGATTGGGTCATCCGTTGATTTCTTATGATTTTTTAAAATTGAAATTAAAGAAATGCTTACATCTGCGTAGGTATTAAAGCTAAAGAGATCCAAATAAGCACAGTGGCAGGTCTTAATGAGGGCTTTCAGAATACCAAATTTTAATCAAATTGGGTCATCCGTTGATTTGTTATGATTGTTTAAATTTTATAGTGCACTAGTTTTAGGCACCGAAAGGAAGTACCCATGCCCCCAGGAAAGCAATTGGCTGACCATCAAGGCTTGAAAATTCAGTGAGACAAAACAATAATGATGTAACGGGGCACATAAGAAGGCTTGCAACGCTATTTAAACGTAACAACAGAAAAATACAACGAAAGAAGGAAGGTAAATACATTGATGATAAAACGTTACAAACATAGTGTCATGTGATCCAATCAGTTATCACAACCCTTCCTTAACATTTTAAACCATTAGTGTAGATCCCACCTTTGTGTGGCTATGTCAGAGGCACCATGAGGATCCATTGCCAAGCAGACCAGGTGGCTCAACCATCAAATCTGAAAGGCCGAGAATGACAGCCTCTCACTGCTGATCCTGTTAGGGGCTGAGAGTTTGTGAGCACGCCGAGTGAACATTTGCAAATGCTTGAGCTTTTTGCAAGGCTTTGGGCCAGTTCACATGATTAGAGAAGCCACCATGACTTTAATAACAGGACATGGGTTATCTGAGGGTTGTTTCCCCTCAAACAAGCTTGGGTTCAGATGAAAAAATCAAGCTGCCCCTGGGTGGGTAATTAGGCTTAAGGCACCGATTCTGGTATGTGCCACCAAATTAAACAAGACATGGTGGCTTAAATAGGCCATGGTGGCTTGTTTTGATCGTGCAAACTGGGTTATGGTATCAGACCCTGCACAAAAAGCTTTGAGGGCATTCGCAAATAATCTCTGGTGCCACTGTGACTCCCTTCCCTGGTGATGGCAAAGCAAGATGGCAGCAGAAATGGCAGATACTCCCCAGGCCCCAGAGAGGAAACTTTCTCAGCCGAGGTTGGGGCTAGGTGTGACATCTAGTCCCAGAATCTTCCTGGGTAATCATGCTATGCATCTGAAGCCTTTGGAGGGTCATCTCCCCAGCAAAAATGACACTAAGAGCAGCATTTGACCTTTGCTATTTGGCAGTTAAATTTAGCAGTCTTCCATTGTCTCAGTTGCTCACATGTCAACAAGGCCTAAGGTGGACATAGGTCCTACTTTACAGGGGACAGTCCTTTATTTGAAGGTCCGTCCTATCCAAGTCCACCTTAAAGAACCATAAAGAAGGAACATAGGCCCTAAGTTTCCCGTCAACAGTTAGCAAACTGAGCAGGCCCACAGCTTACCTGGTCATAGTGTTCCACACTATGCTGAGATGAACTAATTTTTTTTATTTAAATTAATTTTGCATCGATAGCTACAAATTCAGAGAAGCAATTTTTATGCAACTCTATCTTCTTTTGCCCTCATTTTTTTTAAATCCATTAATGGCCACCCAACCTAGGGCCTAGCAAGCTCTAAGTCATCTCTCCCCGATGTAGTGGCTTCCTGATGGGTTTGACTACAATCCCCAACCAGCATCCCCAATTAGTATCCTCAAGCTGGCTGGGGATGATAGGAGTTGTAGTCCAGCACTTCTATAGAACACTGCTGTGCTCAAAAGGGAAACCTTTGCTTATTCATTCTAAGGCCTATAAGCAAAGTTATATAAGATTCAATTGCAAAAGCATGGCCTATATATTGTGGACTTTTCACATGACACCTTGGTGTGGCGGGGAAACCATTAGAACACTCTCTGAAATCATTCAGAGCCCTCAAGGAACAGACAGTCAAACTGTACTCCCTGCTCCAATGATAAGAGTATTAAAAAGACACCGAAATCTCCAGGCCTCTCTCCTGTAAGGGAAGCTTATCTAATGTAAAGGCTGAATTGAACATCCCACTTGCTCAGGAAACAGACACTCTTGAACAATATGTCTGAAAAGTAGGTAAGACTTCAGACAAGTTCAGATGTGTGAACATCACTTGGTTATTCAATGCATGAATTATTAGATGGCTCATAGCTGAATGTGTAAAT
Source organism: Elgaria multicarinata webbii (assembly GCF_023053635.1). Classification (NCBI taxonomy): domain Eukaryota; kingdom Metazoa; phylum Chordata; class Lepidosauria; order Squamata; family Anguidae; genus Elgaria; species Elgaria multicarinata. The sequence goes on from NC_086176.1 coordinate 105,443,982, forward strand.
TGATCCCATTGAACAGGATTGTATTTGAGGTAATATTCAAGTTCTCTGTTCACTGACTTGTTCATTGCTGAAAGCCACTCCTTGATGCTGCATTCCTCAGGTAATGGACATACATGTGTGCACGTAGTCCATTGTGTTTAGGGCTGTAGCAAAAATTTGTCAATGCAAATTTTGGGGGTGAAAGGAGGAGATTCAGGGGGAATAAAAGTTTCATGGATCCCATGGTAGTTTCCCTATTTTGCACACTGTCCTTCATTGCCTAATCACAGTTACCTCTTTCCCCAATCTGCAGTTATTGTACCATTTCCTTTTGTTTATTTTTAAAAAGAGGACTTCTTAGTAAGGTGATCCTTGCCAATCAGTGATCACTCATAGACTATATAAGGTCACCATGTAGCCAATTATATTGCTTGAGTGCCACGTTGTGAATGCAAACTAGCAACGGCAAAAAGCATAGTCTTCCCTTTAAACAGACTTCTTGAAAACACCATGTAGCCAATCAGGTTTAGTTATACAGTGATGTCACAAAGCCAAAACAGAGTGATGGCACTTCTTGCCCTCACTCTGAATCGATGAATATTTTTGCCACGTTTCAGTCCCCCCCCTTCACATTATGAATTGGGGAAGTGCATTTTACAAAGGCAATTCTCCCCCGCCCCCTAAAACAACATCGTCAATGGTTTTGGCACAGCCCTAATTTTTTTTTTAAAAAAAAAGTAAGCCACAATCCTATGTCCTTTGAAGGAGCACTTCATTGTCAGTGCTCTGAATAGCTAATGCTCTGCCAGCAGAGCAGGTGTGAGAGAGGCTATTTGCACCTCTCTGTCCTCCTTGTTGTTCTTGTTGTTTCCTCTAGACAAGTGTCAAAGCCCGTCTACAGAGCTTGAGCGGCCTGAAAGTGGAGGGGGGAAGAGACCAGAGCTGGAGAGGCACGTGGTTCTTTGGATCCAGCTGTTTCTTCCCCTCCCCGGCAGCTGGAAAGCCACCATTTTCATCTCACTAAAGTAGTTTTTGTGAACTCGGAGAGCAGCCACCACAGTGTCAGCTGCAAGAGAGTGGGGATATAAAGCAGAACCCCATCCTGAGGTTGTAGGAGTGTCTGCAGCCTCAGAAGAGGGAATCTGAAAAATCCTATGGTCCTTGAATTCCCTCTCCCTAGACACAAGGATAGTTCTGTTTCCTGGCTCTGAACCTGGAGCTAGGAAACCGCGTTCTCTCACCATCCCCTTCATAGCTGGTGCCGAGAGAACCATGCTGGCTCCTGCTCCACACTCAGAAAATGGAGCTCAGAGATGGAGAACAGGGGGTATTCCCGGGGCGGAGAGTGGAGGAGACCAGGGCAGCTGCATTATGCCATTTCCTATGGCCACCCCAGCCTCCTTCCTTCCCCCTCCAAGGCACTGCAGGTAGATGGGCGAAATCACCCATCTAGCAGAAATGCAGAGCAGCTGGAATGTGGAGCCACTGTTCATCTCCTGCCCTACATTGGATACTCAGCAGCCTCTGAGTTTGGAGGCTGCTGAGTATCCGGAAAGGATTGTATCCTTAGTGTGTTGTTGTTGTTGTTCGCTTTAGTGAAACTTCACCCACTGACGGAATAAAAACCAGCACAAGAAAGTTTAAATTATTAAAATACTGCTTGGGCTTCCACACCTCTTTTATTTCTCACAAAATAGAAAACTAAGTCTCCAACTTGTGAAGTGTAGGCTTTTTCCTAGGGCTTGGCTGGTACTCCATCTCAACTTAAAGTAATATTATTTCTGTGAATCAGTCGGCCATTAATATACTCCAGAAGAAGATATCCTGAAAATATATTCACCATTTTGTCTCTCAGTGAAAAAGTAATGTAATCCCAAACATTGCTTGGAGGCTATGGCAATATTAGGCTTATAACTCTTCTTGCTGATTTAAGTGGGCTAAAATTTTGCAAAAAGTTTCTCTCTCTCCCCCCTTATATATATAGTGACAATCACAGTGAAATAGGGTGACCATATGAAAAGGAGGACAGAGCTCTTGTATCTTTAACAGTTGCATAGAAAAGAGAATTTCAGCAGGTGTTATTTGTATGCATGCAGCACCTGGTGAAATCCCCTCTTCATCACAACAGTTAAAGCTGCAGGAGCCCTAAGAGTGACCAGATACAAAAGAGGGCAGGGATCCTGCAGCTTTAACTGTTGTGATGAAGAGGGAATTTCACCAGGTACTGCCAGCATACAAATAACACCTACTGAAATTCCCCTTTCTCCACAACTGTCCTCCTTTTCCTTTGGTCACCCTATTACCAGCTGATCTACATATTATGAAGAAAAAGTGGCTGAATTCTGGTCAGTGCCACTTCACACCACTGTTCTTTGTCGGATTTTTGAATGCTTCCCATTATTTAAAACACAAACAAAACTCCTTGCATGGCAATGTAAGATAGCAATTTGATTTCAATTGCTGCTGTCTTTCTGCTTTCCACTTTTTCTTTTAATGTCCCCCCCACCCCATTTCAGGCTGTGTTTTGTTTTTGTAATGCCTATTACCATGAGTACAGGTTTGCTGAAAAAAGACTGTCAACCATACAGAAGCAAATCAGCCTCTGGGATTTCTGCCATTGGGAGGAATCCGTTAGATTTCCTTCCCTTGATTCAAAGCCCTGCTGAGGTTTGCCAATGACTCTAGTAACAGAGGCTCCCGTGCTTAGTATTTAGATGTCAAAGTGAAATTCAGCAAGGTGCTGGCCATTCAATGGGGTGCTGATATGGTGTTTACTCTTTCTGTGTTTTTTAAGTGTTTAAATGCTTCTCCTTATAGTTCTATCGATAAGTTGTTTTAGTCTCCCCCCACATTATTATTTTTAAATTGCTGCTCTTTTGTCTTTTCTTCTTCGCATGTTTGCCGGTTGTTTGTTTATATGTTTTTATAGTCTTGGTTTACTGTTTATATATTTTCATTGCACGTCATCAGACGAGTGGTGTTGTTGTTGTTGTTATTATTATTATTATTATTTTATTTCTTACCCGCCTCTCCGTTTTGATCGAGGCAGGGAACAACAGTAAACAGTAAAATACATAGAACTGAATTAAAACATAATATACATTCTAAAAACATCCTAAAAGCATCCTAAACTTCCACTGGATAGGCCTGCTGGAAGAGATCAGTCTTTATAGATTTCTTGAATGCTAGTAGACTTTTAAGTTGATGAGTCTCTTCCGGCAGGCTCATTACTGGCCACTCACGGTTTCTTGCAGGTCTTTTGACCACGACAACGTCCACCTCCCGCGTGTCTTCCGTCCCTTCTGCTCGTTTTCCCATCGCAAAAAAAGACCCGGAAAATCCGACTTTTTCAACTGTAGCGAAACATCCCGCCATTTCCTGCTGTGTGCAGGTGAAGCAGCAGGATAAAAACGCCCACTGAATGGGCCACATGGTCATTGTTTTCTTCCTCTTTTTTCCTCTGTAAAGAAAGATGAAGTATTGTGGGACAGAAGCGGGGGGAATGACGGTAAGGAAACGTGATCCATCCCCTCCCCCCATCTGATGATGCTCATTGTCTTTGTTTGCTGTTTATATATTTGTACTGTCTTTATTTGCTGTTTAGCTGCCCTGGATCCTCTCAGAGGAAAAGTGAGATTGAAAGTGCTTGAAATAAACAAACAAGCCAAGAAATAAAAAGGGTACTGTTTGTCTCATTATTGTACCTCTATGGTGCAATAACACCATATTGTCTTTCTCCAGGCCCTGCCTTCAGCAGCTTTTGGCAGCCAACCAAGAATCTTACCTGATGTGGAGAGCTAATTCCATCTAATTCTAAGCAAACTGGACCCTGAAGGCCATGCAGGGCTACGGAAAGCAATCAAGTAAATCAAGGATGTTGTCACACAGAGGAGGGCCAGGATCTCTTCTCGATCCTCCCAGAGTGCAGGACACGGAATAACGGGCTCAAGTTAAAGGAAGCCAGATTCCGGCTGGACATCAGGAAAAACTTCCTGACTGTTAGAGCAGTGCGACGGTGGAATCAGTTACCTAGGGAGGTTGTGGGCTCTCCCACACTAGAGGCCTTCAAGAGGCAGCTGGACAACCATCTGTCAGGGATGCTTTAGGGTGGATTCCTGCATTGAGCAGGGGGTTGGACTCGATGGCCTTGTAGGCCCCTTCCAACTCTGCTATTCTATGATTCTATGATTCTAAGTCCAGTCCTCTGCTGCCCACTTCACTGCAGTGAGTTAGATAGTTAGCTATAGCAAGAGTTAAGTGCTTTCAATTAGACAAACAATAGCCAAATATTTTATTGCAACCCTCTCAGTCACTTCCTGGCTGAGTGAAGGAATGAAAGGCTTAAATGCTATTCCCCCCAACCCGTTGACTAAAGAAAATACGGGATACTTGTTTTATGTTAGGTGAAGATAATGTTTTAAAAATCATTATAGGATGGTAACTTTTCTTTAATTATTGGTGGGAAAAACCACATTGATATTCATTATATAAATGTGCTTCAGTACTGTGAATGCAAGCATGTCCGAATAAGTTCAAAGTTCACATTCTCTTACAATCAGGCATGCTTCTTGAATAGCTTCAAACTCTCATACAAAGATTGCCATGTGATGATTTCAAGAGATTCTGTGGTGCAAAAGTGTTAAAATATTGACAACAATTATAAGTATTTATGAAGCATGTTTCAGCTCAAGTGTTCAAATTGCCTGAATATTCATCTTCTGAGTGTTTTAAAAGAACCAGCCACTCTGAGCAACTTGGGCACCGTGCTCAGTGTTTGCTCCTACACTCTCGTTTAATCTGGAAGGGCCACTCTGTTGGAACAAGTGCACTTTAGCACACGTTTTGGAGGAAGAGTTCCTTTACAAAAAGTGTAGCTTTGCACTACTGCTCTTTAAACCAGCCATAACAATAAAAGAAGCTCAAGAGAGCCATCTACTGGGAAGAACCACTCTGCACTTTTTTCTATCTCAGCATCATTCCAACTGATAAGAATTTAATCACAGGTAAATCCAGGACAGTGATGAGTGGGAAAATTCTCCTGATGACTCTCCACTGGACAATAAAGATGAGCAGTTATAAAGTGGTAACTCATGCACCAATGACCAGTTGCTACTTGGCAAAGTGGGGTCTGTATTCATTCAACCTCTAGTACAGTGCCCCGCCTGATGTTTTGGTCTACAACTCCCATAATCCCTCATCATTGGCTTTGATGGCTAGGCCTGATGGGAAGTTGTAGGTCAAAACATCTGAAGGGCTACCAGTTGCCCACCCATGTGGTTTAACTTGAGTTCCTTACAGTGCACACAGAGGACTGGCTCAGACTGATCTAGGTTAGTATTATGAGACTGAGCCTAGGGAGGTGCTTACACTACACAGCACTGGGTTGCTGCCACATTAAAGAAAACCCAATGCTTTCTCAGCTGCGGAGTGATGCCGACTAATCTCGACACGGAGGGAAGCCGCAGGTTTTCTGTTGGCCATTCAGCTCGCCGGGCCTGCCCTCTGCCTGGGTGGATGGCGACCAATCAGGGGTTGCCATCCGCCCAGAGAACGCCTCTGCTGTGATGCTGGAATGAGGATAGATAGCAGCTGTGCCATATTCACCTTGCTATAGCAGAAAGTTGGAGTAAGTTCCTGACTTTTTAAAATCACAGCTTCGTGGGAAAGCCCCGTGATGGCTGTGAGGTAGCTGCTGCGTCATATAACCCAGCATACAGGCAGCCCCTAGGTGGGCCTTGGGCTTATTTATTTGATATGTACCTCACCTTTCTACCAAAAGTGACGCTCAGATGGGTTTGCACGCTCCGTTTTCCTCCTCTGGAGTAGACATGAAGAATTTGGAACTTTTCACTTCTTAGATTATCAACAGTTTCCCAAGTAGTCTGAACATGGACAAGTTGAGGTTAATCTTAACTATGATTTAATGAAACAAGACAACTTCAAACCATAATTTCAGAAGCTGGCTTGTTTCAATAAGCCATAGTTAAGATGAAACATAGTTTAGGGTTTTGATAGAACATGAAACTGTGTTTAAACTAAAATGGAAGCTGCTGAGCTCCTCCTTGCAGCTGGGCAGGAGGAATGGAAGGGCAGGATGTGTGAGCCTGAGGCTTGATGCAGGCTCACACACTCATCCTCATAATGCTAAACTATGGTTTAGTGTTATATGCAAACCAGGACAGATAGACCTAATAACTATTTGGGGGCATGGGGTATGATTTATGTTGGGAGTTCAAGATTACTGGAAACCATGATGTAAATGCTCTGCCTCCTAACCCCACATGCACGAGAGCTTCCATTGGTTAGGAAAATCACTCTATATATGCTCAGAGGCCCAATCTTCATCAGAAAGCCTGCAAATATACAGAAAACAGCAACCACTGCTAAACATGTTGGAACTGTATGATACGTTACACTATAGTAAATAAACTTTATTTCATAATAAATAAATAGTCGGAGTTATGATGCAATTGTAAATTGCGAATAAGACTTCGACCTATTTCCAGGCCTTCATTTGAGCCCAGGAAAAAGGTTTTTTGGCCAAGTCAGATCCCAGCACAAAGTGCCATTGAGGGGACCAAGATACTTCAAGGATGGCCCAGGTCATCTCCATCCACCTAGGTCTTTTAAGACACCTCGTGGATCCTGGGTGATGGAACGGTGGGATATCAATATCGTAAATAAATATATTTGCACACTGAAACAACCCTGCCTGGAAGGTCAAGTCACTCCTCCGTCAGGGTTTGCAGCTGTAAAATGGGAATAATAGTAGGGTGACCATATGAAAAGGAGGACAGGGCTCCTGTATTTTTAACAGTTGTAAAAGGGAATTCCAGCAGGTGTCATTTGTATGCATGCAGCACCTGGTGAAATTTCCTCTTCATCCCAACAGGTAAAGCTGTGAGAGCCCTGCCCTCTTGACCAGAGACGAGAGAGCAGGGCTCCTGCAGCTTTAACTCTTGTGGTAAAGAGGGAATTTCACCAGGTGCTGCATGCATACAAACAGCACCTGCTGAACTTCCTTTTTCTATACAACTGTTAAAGATATAGGAGCCCTGTCCTCCATTTCATATGGTCAACCTAAATAATAGTAAAAAAAATTCAGGAGTTAATTTTGAACTTTCTGTTGATCTTGTAGGGGAGACTGAGTGCGGAAGTGAAGAAATATACTGTTAAATTATTGCTGTTTGAAGGCATATATGAGAACGCATCCTGAAAACAACCACAACTAGTTCTCTGGGAAATAGCTTTCTGGTCAGAAACTGTAGCCCTCAGTCCTTTTTTTTTTTGGCACAACGTGGTGTTGCACAATGCTCTTTTCACAACTTCTGCCTTTTCTCCAAAGGCTTTATAGCATAAAAATTTCCAAGAGGCTTTTATCATTGTGGCATGCTTAGAGGCGGCTATTGCAAAAGACGAGCTGGAGGAGACTCGTCAACTTAACAGTCTATCAGCATTTAAGAAAGCTTTTAAGACTGATCTCTTCCGGCAGTCCTATCCAGTGTAATTTTAGGATGTTTTAAAAATGATTTTAGGATGTTTTAACAATGTATATTATGTTCTAATTTAGTTTTATGTATTTTATATTTATTGTTGTTCCCTGTCTCAATCAGAATGGAGAGGCGGGTAAGAAATTATTATTATTATTATTATTATTATTATTATTATTATTATTATTATTATTATTATTATTATTATTATACACACACACACACACTTCATATGACTCCCCTTCTTTCTAATCATAAGTCTCATGGGCTCAACGTGTTCCATTCAGCTATTTAGTCAAATTATTTCATTACATATTTTACTGTCAGACACAGTTTTTTACCGATGTAAGATGCCACCTGCTGGTGAAATCCCTATAAAATTATCCTAAAACGTGGGAATTTGCCAGCTTACAAAGAAACTTGGTCTAACGTTTTACCTGTGAGTGAAGTCTTTGAATCATACTTACAGCAAGCTGGCTTTTGCAAACACTGTCTCCAACTGATTCATTCCTCTAACGCAAACGATTCTGCTGGAGCAGAAACTAAGTCCCAAACTATGGGCAAGAGGAGACTCCAACAAAAGTTACATTTGTGCCAGTGTGGTTGTGCGACCTTTTACACAAGTGATAGTGCAAGCATAACGTGCAAGAGCTTGTGCAAAGGAAAGATTCAGGACATCTCCGCTAGCACTGTTTGAGTTTGCGGAATGAGACCACTGGGACCCTGCCCTTAAAATGAGGAAGCAAAGACTTACTCCACTTCTTTATTCACTGTTCTGGTTTTTATTTGCATTGACTTTTAAACATAAGAGCACTTTAAAAAAAAGTGAAACACCCCATACCCCCTGCAGTCTAAAATGGTACAGTCCTAGGGTGACCATATGGAAAGGAGGACTGGGCTCCTGCATCTTTAACAGTTGCAAAGAAAAGCATATTTCAGCAGGTGACATTTGGACGCCTGTAGCACTTGGTGAAATTCCCTCTCCATCACAACAGTTAAAGCTGCAGGAGCTATACTAGGACACCAGATACAAAAGAGGGCAGGGCTCCTGCAGCTTTAACTGTTGTGATGAAGAGGGGATTACACCAGGGGCTGCATGTATACAAATGACACCTGCTGAAATTCCCTTTTCTATGCGACTGTTAAAGATACAGGAGCCCTGTCCTCCTTTCCATATGGTCACCCTATACAGTCCACTCCATCACCGGGGCCTCTTGCATGTGTAGAACAGTTCTGAGTCCAAAGGGACTTATTTTCAAGTAAGGGTGCATAGCATTGCAGCCTTAGTTGTGGCCAATATTTGCAGCATTATCCTTCAGTACGTGACGGGAAACCCCCACATGGATGAAATCCATGATCACATCCCAGAAAATGCATTTCACAGTCTGTTAATCCCACTTCCCCCTAAATGAAAACCAATCACCACCTAATTACAATGTAGTAGAAAGCAACAGTGTTGTTCATGTTACACTAATTACAGGATTGTTTGCAAAGTTTGCTTAACAACACTCGTAATTGTGAGCGTCTTAAAGGGAAAAAAGAAACTCTTGGTGGATTAGAAAGGAGGTTTTTATCCCAATATTAATGAAGAACTAGAAATTCAGTAGGAAAAGAAAAAAGAAAAAGACAGAGTGACCATATGAAACAGAGGACAGGGCTCCTGTATCTTTAACAGTCATATAGAAAGGGGAAGTTCAACAGGTGTCATTTGTATGCATGCAGCACCTGGTGGAATCCCCTCTTCATCACAACAGTTAAAGCTGCAGGAGCCCTGCCCACTTTTGCATATGGCCACTCTAGCGAAAGAGGGTGGGGCTCCTGCAGCTTTAACTGTTGCGATGAAGAGGGGATTCCACCAGATACTGCATGCATACAAATGATGTCTGCGGAAATTCCCTTTTTCTATACAACTGTTAAAGATACTGGAGCCTTGTCCTCCTTTCCATATGGTCACCCTAGTATGGAACTCTGCTTATGGAATGCTCCTAGTGATGGAGTTTGGGGAGGCAGACTTTCAAGTATTTCTCCTTCCCCATACAGACCCCTGAAAACCTACTCTGGAGGGTTGGGGATCATCCCGTTGAAAGTGGTTCAGGGTAATCAAACAAAATTAGTTAGTTTTTCCCTACCTGTGCCTGCTTACCCTTCCCTGTACCTGTTGGCATTCTCTTCCCCTCCTTATTGTTTTACTATGATTTTATTAGATTGTAAGCCTATGCGGCAGAGTCTTGCTATTTACTGTTTTACTCTGTACAGCACCATGTACATTGATGGTGCTATATAAATAAATAATAATAATAATAATAATAAAATGGTCTTTCAGGTCATTGCTGTATGAAGCTTTTATCTCGCAGTTTTACCGAGGCTTCTGGTTCCAGATTCTTTGCGAGATTAAGATCAGCCTCTTTACATGTTTTCCCCCCAGAGATTTTCTATCTCTGCCTTTCTATATGTTTCATTATACACCCACTGGATTGCACAGTGGTATAGCGCAATTGCAGACTTACCTGAGATTCTCATTCTGCCATTTCTCGTTGCAAAATCTTTTGAAACAAATATATAATCTATCCTGGAGTATGTATGATGAACTGGGGAAAAGTATGAAAATCCAGGCCTATTCCCGTTAAGTAAACGCCACGTTGCAAAAAAAAGATTTTGCAACGAGGATTTGTAAAATGGAAATGGGGGTAATAAAAGTAACTGATCATGCCTTGTTAAGTCTAGAATTTACAGTTAAGAAAGATTATAAAGAGGCATATAGATGGAAGCTGAATACAAAGATATTGAAATATAATAAAATAGTAGATAAAATTCGGAAGGAACTGTCGGAGTCATGGGAAATTAATGAAAAAGGAGGAACAGCTGGGTCAGTCATTTGGGACACCATGAAGGCTGTAGCAAGAGGAATCTGTATTAGAGAAACATGTAGTTTAAAAAGACAACAACGTGCAGAACAGGAAAAGTTAGAGATAGAAATTAAAAACTTGGAGGAAAGATATTGGCGAGTTAAAGATAAATATAAATTAGTGGAAATACAAGCTAAGAAGAAACAATTAGAAAATTTAAATATAGAAGAGATTCAAAAGAATTTAATGTATATGAAAAGGGAATATTTTGAAAACAGTGATAAGAACTCGAGGTTGCTTGCCAAGCTCACACAAAAAGAAAAAGGGAGGAATGGGATAGGAACGTTGAAAGATAGCCGAGGGAATTATTGTCATGCAATGAAAGCTAAAATAAAAAATTTTCAGGAATTCTATCAGGAATTGTATAAGGGTAAAGAAATTCAACAAGAAAAGGTGGAGGAGTATATTGGAAGGTTTATAAAGAAGGGAATAAAATTAGAATATAAGGAGTTAATGGAGTCAGTAATAACTCAAAGAGAAGTTGAAGAGGTTATTGATAAGTTAAAAGTTGGTAAATCACCGGGAGCAGATGGTTTGGGTCCAGAATATTATAAGGTCTTCAAAGACTGTTTAGTTCCAAAATTAATGGAACTTTATAATAGGATATTATCAGGAGAGAAGATACCTGAATCATGGGAACATTCAGTGATAATTCTGATCCCAAAACCAGATAAAGATTTGACTAATCCTGATTCTTATAGACCTATTTCTTTAATAAATCAGGATGCTAAAATTTTTACATCTATTATGGCCAAACGGCTAAATAAATTTTTGGCAGAATATATAGGAGCAGATCAATGTGGGTTTGTGGTAGGAAGGCATATGCATAATTTAGTGGGTAGAGTTTTAAATGTAATAAATGTAATAAAAAAAGCAAATATTAAGGCAGGTATTATGGCATTAGATATTTTTAAAGCTTTTGATTGTGTGAGCTGGCAGGCACTAAAGAGTATTATAGATAAATTGGGATTTGGAAATAAATTTAAAAATGTAATAGAACAGCTATATTCCCAAAATACGGCGGTAGTGGTGGTAAATGACGGACTTACTGAAAAGATACGACTAGCCAGAGGAACAAGACAAGGATGTCCGCTCTCGCCGGTCCTGTTTGTAATGGTTATGGAAGTTTTGGCGAAGGCACTAAGGGAGGATGAAGAGTTAGAAGGAATTGGAGAGGTAAGGGAAATAAAGTTAAATATGTTTGCGGATGACACTTTATTGACCATTAAGAATCCATTAAGAAAATTAGAAAGAATTAAATATCAGTTGAGGGAATTTGAGGAAATTACAGGGTTAAAAATAAATTGGTCTAAATCAGAGATGATGTTGTTTAACTATACCAAGAAGGAAGAAAAGGATTGGGAATTTAAGGGAATGGAATTGAAAGTTAAGAATGAGATTAAATATTTGGGAATTAAAATTACAAAAAATGTAGAGAATCTTGAAAAGGAAAATTTAACGAGGTTAAAGAAAGAGGTATTAGAGAAATTGGAGAAATATAAAAGATTAAATTTATCTTGGTTCGGAAGAATAGCCTTAATAAAAATGAAGATATTAGCTAAAATTAATTTTGTATTTAGAATGTTACCTATAAAAATATCAGAAACCGAGATAAAAAGTTGGCAAAATATTATTAATAAATATTGTAATGGAGAAAAGAGAGCAAGAGTGAATAAAAATAATTGGTACCTAAGCCAAAAAAAGGGGGGAATGGGTCTCCCAAACATAAAATTATACTACGTAGCAAATAGATTAAGACATGTTGTAGAAGCAATTATGGGAGTAGGAGATTTATATTGGATGGAAGAAAAAACCATAAATAAGGTAGAGATGAATTTGGAGAATGTTTTTTTTAAAGACGGAGGAAGAAAGTGGGTTGGAAGTATAGATAATCCACTCCTGAGGACTCAATGGGAAATTTGGAGTAAATTTAAAGGGAAGCTGCTTCCGAGCAACTCTCCCTTAGCACCGATAATAATGTTAAAGAATTTCCCAGAGGATCTAAAGGGTAGATTATGTAAAATATTAAAAGAGAAAAATAAAATAAGATTAAAGGATTGGGTAAGAGATATTAAAACAAGAGAGGATATGGAAAATTTGTTAAAGGAGAAGAAGCTATCTTGGTTAGAATATGGTCAATTAGAGCAATGGAATAAAAAGTGGATTAAAGATAATAGAATGTGCAGAAAGATGACGAGGTTTGAAGAATTAGTAGTAAGTAAGGAGGAAGGGAAAGGAGGGAGTATAGTTTCAAAAGGATTAATGAGTGAAATATATAAAATATTGTTAGAGAAGGAGTTTAGAGAGAATACAGAGAAAATGGTTTGGGAATCAGATTTGAAGATACAAATAGGGCGACAGAGCTGGGAGGGACTATGGAAACAAAGAGTGTTGAGAAGTTTATCAGTAAGAATAAAGGAGAATTATTTTAAAATCCTATGGAGGTGGTACCTAACCCCGGTTAGATTGAATAAGATAAGTGATCAACATTCAGCAAATTGTTGGAGAGGTTGTGGGGAAAAAGGGACGTATTTACATATGTGGTGGCAATGCAAATATGTACAAAGATTATGGAAGATGGTGTTCTCAGAAATTGAAGAAATAGTGGGAATGAAAATAGAACAAACACCAAAAATAGCATTGCTGTCACTATTTGAAGATATAAAGTGTGGAAAAGGAACTATAGAGCTGATATCGAATTTGTTGGTTGCAGCACGACTGATGGTAGCTAGGAACTGGAAGGTCCAAGGGGAATATTCTATTGAGGAATGGTACAAAGAAGTATGGGATATAGCCATTAATGATAAACTGACATGTAATATTAAGTGGAGAAAAGGCGTAACTAAAATAAATGAGTTCGAAGGAATTTGGAAACAGTTCCTAGTGTTTGTGTTTACTAAGGGAAGTGGGAAACCACCAGCAGAAGAAACGATTAGATTTTGGACTCAAGAATGATCCCGAGGTGGGGGGTGCACTTTTATGTTAAGAACGAAGATGTTGTAGTATGATAAGGTATATGTAATAGTTTTTGATATTTGTACTCAACAATCATTCAATATGTATGCAGCAGATATTTGATGTTTTTTTTTCTTATTGTGTTTTGTTTCAGTTATATTTTGGTAATGTTTATCTATGTTTATATAGTGTTGAAAATGAATAAAAATTAAAAAAAAAAAAATTCTGCCATTTCTAAATAATACCAGACTTTCCTCGTTAGGAAAAAAAAAAGTGATAATGGTTGCAAAACACGGGAGAAGCCCTGGAGGATGAAATAAAGCATTGGCAAACTATAAAGCATCGGCAAACTGCCACGAGAAAGCAAGCACGAGTGGACAATAAAAGCCTGCCAGCAGGAGCTTCTCACTGCAGCGGTTTCTATGAACAGAAGGAGACCTTCCACAAATGAAAGAATAATTCAGGATCCAAACTGTTGCTCTCCCTCCACAAATACCTGCTTCCTACAAACATGAAATGTGTGTGTATGTTTAATTTCAGTGATTATTATATAGGATTTCTATGCCCAAAGAATACAACCAAATTTAGAATTGATAGTCAATAAATAATGCACTTTTCCCATCTCTACAATATTTTAATATAATTTTCTCCCTAATGAGCCGGATTATTTTTTTAAAAAAAGTTCCAGAAATCTGATTTTCCTATACATCATATTTGGAATGTATACATTGTAAGCCATGAAACAGGGATAAGCTGTCCCTCAGTAAAAAGCAAGAAAGTTGCCAACATTTTTTAACCAGTCCTGCTCCTGGGCCTTTAACTTTAGCCTGACATTCAGCTGCAGCTGACGCTTTTTCCTGGCATGATAGAGATAATGTGATCCGAGCACTGGTTACTTTAATCATTTTACTTTTATTTATTTTTTAAAAGATACAAATCTCTTCCAAGGGGACTCCAAAATTAAAGGCAGCATTAAACATTCTTAATAGCAAGTGAATTGATGGAGATTTTAGTTATTGTTGCCATTTTTCCAAGCTGTTATGGTAGATTAATTGCCTGATCCTCTTTAAACCTTGGAATCTTCTTAAACTCGTCTTGTTTTTTGAAGAAAAGCTGAGCCAGGATGTGATCTGCTGTGGCATGGAAATAGTCATCCATATCAAGTGTTTCCAACTGCCAAAACACAAACAACACTTGAATTGTAGAGAAGGTACATCAGTATTCTTAACATAGTATTCATGTGTTTTATTAAAATATATACATTTGGGGTGGAGGTGTTAAATTTTTTTTTTAAATTGCCATCACATGCAGTAAGTACTATCGTGAAAATTCTGTCTTTTTTAATCTCTGAAAACATTTAAAACTTGGATTTGACTCACAATGGTTCACATGTCAGAATAAGTAGGAAGGAAAGGAAAGGAGCCTCTCGTGCAAGCACTGAGTCATTACTGACTCTTGGAGGGACGCCAGGTTTCGCTGACGTTTTCTTGGCAGGCCTTGTAGCGGGGTGGTTTGCCGTTGCCTTCTCCAGCCGTTATTCCCTTTCCCCCAGCTAACTGGGTACTCATTTTACCGACCTCGGGAGGATGGAAGGTTGAGTCGACCTGAGCCGGCTGCCTGAGAACCAGCTTCCGCTGGGATCGAACTTAGGCTTTGGGGAGAGTTTCAGCTGCAGAAACTGCTGCTTTACCGCTCTGCGCCACATGAGGCACAATAAGTAACTGTGGGTTAATTCAAGATGCATCCTGGCCACCATTTTGACTATGTAAGCAGCAGCAGGGGGGCACTGCGACTTGTCGTATTCTATAAACCTGGGAGTCATGGGTTATATAGGGTGACCATATGGAAAGGAGGACAGGCTTCGGTATATTTAACAGTTGTATTGAAAAGGGAATTTCAGCAGGTGTCCTTTGTACACATGCAGCACCTGGTGAAATTCCCTCTTCATCACGACAGTTAAAGCTGCAAAAGCAATACTAGAGTGACCAGATACAAAAGAGGGCAGGGTTCCTCCAGCTTTATCTGTTGTGATGAAGAGGGAATTTCACCAAAGGCTGCATGCATACAAAGGACACCTGCTGAAATTCCCTTTTCTATACAACTGTTAAAGATACAAGAGCCCTGTCCTCCTTTTCATATGGTCACTAGGTTATTGGAGGATTAACCTTCAAATAACGCACAATGCCCAGGTTCGAACAACACAAGCCACGAAGTGTCCCCACCGTGGCTTGCATATTCAAAATGGCAACTGGTGTATGTTTCAGAGCCCATGGGTGAATTATCCCATGGCAGTTTACTGGGATGTGTGAACCAGGTCAATAAGTCATTGTGGGTTGTTCCTGGGAATTGTAGACAAACACAGCACAACTCCTAGGACAACCTTTTTGCAGCCTAGTACCCTGTAGATATGTTGGGCTGCAACTCCCAAAATCCCAAAGGCCATGCTGGCTGGGAATTATGGGAGTTGCAGTCCAACACTGGGAGTTGCAGTCCAGAGTTGCAGGGCCCATCTGAAAGTCAATTTCTCACCTGGTTTCCAGTGCTGAATGCCAAAATGAAAAGCAAGTCCTCATCACATGTGCTCTTGATGTAGTGTTGCGTTCCGACTGGGAAAAACACAACGTCTCCGACACCGATGCTGAAGTCGGTGGTGAGAGCAGGTGAAGCTATCACACCCACCTGGAGAAATGATGCAGCAACAGGAAATACAGTCATATATCCAGACAACTCGATCTTGTAACTCTCAAGGGACTTTAGAAAAAATATGATCCCATCACAAACCCAGTTCTTTATCATGTTAACAAGAGCCAAATCACTGGCTTCAATACACATGGGCTTGCTGGAAACCCGAGTAAAGCATAGTTGGATCAGTTTGGTTTTCCTTGCCTCACTGGCCCCAGTGCAAGAGGTGGGGATTTCCAGAACCCTGACATTAGGTAGGATGACCCTATGGAAAGGAGGACAGGGCTCCTGTATCTTTAACAGTTGTATAGAAAAGGGAATTTCAGCAGGTGTCATTCGTATGCATGCAGCACCTGGTGAAGTTCCCTTTTCATCACAACAGTTAAAGCTGCAGCTCTGCCCTCTTTTGTATCTGGTCAAGATATCCTCCTTTCCATATGGTCACCCTAAAATTCATAATCATTTCCATCATAGAGTTTCAAATTAAATAGCTACCTTTCCACACCCACTGATGACATATCCCATCTCATTGGCATTGAAATGAAAGTGTGGCTGCCGTAGACCAGTTCTATAAATCCTGAGCGTCCCCAAGGTAAGAGTATCTTCTTTCTGAGAGCAAGAAGAAGAAGAAGAAGAAGAAGAAGAAGAAGAAGAAGAAGAAGAAGAAGAAGAAGAAGAAGAACAACAACAACAACAACAACAACAACAACAACAACTATTATTTTATTATTATATATAATATTTATATACCGCCCCGCCCCCAATTCAAAATTTTGGAGCAGTGTGCAAGATAAAATTCAATAAAAACAGGACAGATTTTAAAATGAAAGCTGAACTGTGAACTGTGGCTGGTTATTAAATATGGGGTTTGTATGCTAGCAACCCGGGTGCAAGTAGAGTTTATGAGCTTTTCTACACAAGATTGTTAATCAGCTGTTAATCCGCTGAATATACTTTCAGTTTCATCACAGAATTGAATTTGGTGCATGACACACAAGGTTTTCCTGGTTTTCTGCTATATAACCTCTAGGTGGAGCTGTGTAATTGCAGAATAGCACAAATACACAAGAGGAAATCACGCTTTATTTCAGGTTTATAGTTTAGTAGCATGACTTCTGTACCATAAAGAAAATAACTGAAAGTGCTGGTTAGACACAGAAGCGAAACTGGAGGGTCACAACATTGACTAAAGAACCTGTAAACAAGTGTAAGTAGGGAATAATGAGCACCTGATAAATACCTTGGGTAGAAAAGCTCATTATACCATCCTTTATATATTATTGTTACCAAGAATTGAAAGATACAATTTTCATATTCTGCAGGAGTTTTTAATGTACATATCTGAATCAGTTCTCTGTTTTTGTTTAACCCTGTATACAAGATAGCACCTTACAACTGAATACTTACCGAATGGAGAAACTCACTGTAAATTCTTTCATTGGGTTTCAGGCCTCTTCCACCTTTGACATACCGAGCCCACTGCATTATTCCCCCCGGAAAACGGAACTCGGTCGACCCTGGATGGAGGAATAACATCACAGCTTCAGTGGACAGGAAAGGTTTGCAGGTCATCTTTGCGGTAGTCATAGAATATTTATTAGCTTAAATTATTTGCTAGGGTACCCTTGTTGACTGGAGAGATGTCATAGCTGAAGTATAGAGCAAATGCTTTGCATGCAGAAGTCCTCAGGTTTGATCCCAAACATCTTCAGACTAAGGTGGGAAACACCTGTCCTGAAATGCTGGAGAATTGCTGCCTGTCTTCGTAGAAAAGCCCCGCCCCCAACCTGGGCAGGATCTACACTACTGCTTTATAGAAAGAAAAATACTCCGGATGAACGACTGGCTTCGAAGGTGGTGCCGTCGTGAGAGTTTTGGATTCTGGGACCACGGGCTATGCTACTTGGAACATGGACTGCTGGCAAGGGATGGGTTGCATCTCACAAGGGCTGGAAAGAATGAGTTCGGCCACAGCATGAAGAACTTCATCAAGAGGGGTTTGAACTGAATCTTAGGGGGGTGGGGGACGTAAATTTTGAGGCAACAATGGATGAAGGCCAATGCACCACAGCACAGAGAACAGCTCCAACAGTGCCCCAAAATAGTGTCTGCAACAAGGTAGGAACAAAGCCAGACTATAAAACACATGGTCTTCGATGTCTATATACAAATAATGCCCAGAGCATGGGAAACAAACAGAACGAACTTGAACTCTTATTACATGAAGGCAAATACGACTTGATAGGTATAACTGAAACTTGGTGGGATGACTCCCACGACTGGAATATAGCAATTGAAGGATATAACTTGTTCAAAAAGAACAGAAGAAATAGAAAGGGAGGTGGAGTTGCACTATATGTTAAAAATACCTATCCCTGCACAGAAATACAGGCGGATGAGACTGGGAGCCCCGTCGAGAGCGTCTGGATTAAAATAAATGGGGCTAGGAATAAAAAGAATATGATAATCGGAGTCTACTACCGACCACCCAATCAAGGAGAAGACGAGGACGAAACTTTTGAGAAACAAATTGCCAGTGTTTCAAGGAAGTGTGATGTAGTAGTGATGGGGGACTTCAATTACCCTGATATCTGTTGGGACACCATTACTGCCAAAAGCGGCCCTTCCAAGAAATTCCTGACATGTATGGGTGATAACTTTCTCCTACAGAAAGTGGAGGAAGGAACTAGAGGATCGGCAATCCTTGACTTGTTATTGACCAATAGGGATGACTTAGTGGATAAAGTGGCAGTTACTGGAACTCTGGGGGAAAGTGACCACGTCATACTTGAATTCTTGATTATGAAGGAGACAAAAGTCGAGCATAGCCATACACGTACTCTGGATTTTAGGAAAGCTGATTTTAATAAACTCAGAACTATAATAAGTAAAGTCCCGTGGCAAGGGAGCCTAATGAGAAAAGGAGTGCAGGATGGGTGGGAGTATTTAAAAAATGAAACTTTAAAGGCACAGTTACAAACAATTCCAACAAGGAGAAAAGATAGAAGACAACAGAGGAAACCAATGTGACTCCACAAAAAGCTTAGAGATGACCTGAAAACAAAAATGGATACATATAGGAAGTGGAAGGAAGGCCAGGCTACAAAAGAAGAGTACAGACAAGTGGCGCAGAAGTGCCGAAATGGCGTCAGGAATGCTAAAGCTGTGAATGAGCTGAGATTAGCGAGGGATGCTAAAAGCAATAAAAAGGCTTTCTTCAGATATGTGAGTAGTAAAAGACAGAGGAAAGAAATGGTGGTTCAACTGCTTAATGAGGATGGCAAATTGATAACAAAGAAAAGGCTGAAGTGCTCAATTCCTACTTTGCCTCGGTATTCTCCCAAAAGCGGGTCTATGACCCCCCTGGAAAAAGTGAAGCAGAAGTTGAGGGGGCAGGACTGCAGTTTGAGATTGATAAACAAATGGTCAAAGAACACCTAATTTCCTTGAATGAGTTCAAATCTCCAGGGCCCGATGAACTGCATCCAAGAGTAATGAAGGAGCTAGCGGAAGAACTCTCAGAACCTTTGTCTATTATCTTTGCAAAATCATGGAAGACGGGTGAGGTGCCGGACGACTGGAGGAGGGCTAACGTTGTCCCTATCTTCAAAAAGGGCAAAAAGGAGGAACTTGGGAACTACAGACCAGTCAGTCTGACATCCATCCCTGGGAAAATTCTGGAGCAGATTATAAAGAAGTCAATCTGTAAACACCTTGAAATCAATGCAGTGATTACTAGAAGCCAACATGGATTTGTCAGGAACAAATCCTGTCAAACTAATTTGATCTCATTTTTTGATAGGATAACCTCCCTTGTGGACTGTGGGAATGCTGTGGACGTCATATATCTTGACTTCAGCAAAGCTTTTGACAAAGTACCACATGACATTCTGATTAACAAACTAGCTAAAAGTGGGCTAGATGGAACAACTATTAGGTGGATTCACAGTTGGCTACAGAATCAGACTCAAAGAGTAGTTATCAATGGAACCTTCTCAAACTGGGGAGAGGCAATGAGTGGGGTACCGCAGGGCACAGTCCTGGGCCCAGTGCTCTTCAACATTTTTATTAATGATTTGGACGAGGAGGTGCAGGGAACGCTGATCAAATTTGCAGATGACACAAAATTGGGTGGGATAGCTAATACCCTGGAAGACAGAAACAAACTTCAAAGTGATCTTGATAGGCTAGAGTGCTGGGCTGAAAACAAGAGAATGAAATTTAATAGGGATAAATGCCAAGTTCTACATTTAGGGAATAGAAACCAAATGCACAGTTACAAGATAGGGGACACTTCGCTCAGCAATACTACAAATGAGAAGGATCTTGGAATTGTTGTAGATCGCAAGCTGAATATGAGCCAACAGTGCGATATGGCTGCAAGAAAGGCAAATGCTATTTTGGGCTGCATTATAGAAGTATAGCTAATCACGTGAGGTACTGGTTCCTCTCTATTCAGCCCTGGTTAGGCCTCATCTAGAGTATTGTGTCCAGTTCTGGGCTCCACAATTCAAGAAGGATGCAGACAAGCTGGAGCATGTTCAGAAGAGGGCAACCAGGATGATCAGGGGTCTAGAAACAAAGCCCTATGAAGAGAGACTGAAAGAACTGGGCATGTTTAGCCTGGAGAAGAGAAGATTGAGGGGAGACATGATAGCACTCTTCAAATACTTAAAAGGTTGTCACACAGAGGAGGGCCAGGATCTCTTCTCGATCCTCCCAGAGTGCAGGACACGGAATAACAGGCTCAAGTTAAAGGAAGCCAGATTCCGGCTGGACATCAGGAAAAACTTCCTGACTGTTAGAGCAGTGCGACGGTGGAACCAGTTACCTAGGGAGGTTGTGGGCTCTCCCACACTAGAGGCCTTCAAGAGGCAGCTGGACAAGCATCTGTCAGGGATGCTTTAGGGTGGATTCCTGCACTGAGCAGGGGGTTGGACTCGATGGCCTTGTAGGCCCCTTCCAACTCTGCTATTCTATGATCCTATGATTCTATGCAGTGCACTGACAACTGTTGGAGCCCGGGACACATTCCATATACCGCTTTCAAACTGCTTTCAAAGTGTTATATCCTGCTTGGTGTAGATCTGGCCCTGGAGGCCTCCAGATGTGTTATGCTACAATTTAGGGAATATTGAAACGTATTGGGACCACAATACCTGACAGAACACCTCTCCTGATATGAACATCTAAGGTCCTCCTCCGAGTGCCTACTCCGAGGGAAGCTCGGAGGATGGCAACAAGGGAGAGGGCCTTTTCCGTAGTGGCCCCCCAATTATGGAACGATCTCCCATATGAGGCTCGCCTGGCGCCAACATTGTTATCTTTTTGGTGCCAGGTCAAGACCTTTCTCTTCTCCAAGGCGTTTAACAGCATTTAACAACATATGCTAAGTTTTTTTTTTAATGGACCCCAGAACTGTTGTTTAAAAATAGATACTGTTTTATACAGTTTTTATATTTTGATGGTTTTAAATTTTGTATACTTTTTAATGTTCACTGTTTTTAACTTTTGTAAACCGCCCAGAGAGCTTCGGCTATGGGGTGGGATATACATTTAATAAATAAATAAATATTGAACAGTATTCTGCACCAACACTCTTGATCTAGTGCAGTGTGTTGAGTATATATTTTAACAAAACAGTTTTAAAGTGTTTAGGATCTAGAACAGCCTTTTTAAACATGCTGTCCTCCAGCTGTTTTGGACTACAAGTCCAACAATTCCTAACCATTGGCCATGCTGTCTAGGGCTGATGGGGAGTTGAAGCCCCAAACATCTGGAAGA
Source organism: Elgaria multicarinata webbii (assembly GCF_023053635.1). Taxonomy (NCBI): domain Eukaryota; kingdom Metazoa; phylum Chordata; class Lepidosauria; order Squamata; family Anguidae; genus Elgaria; species Elgaria multicarinata. The sequence continues at coordinate 105,465,778 of NC_086176.1, forward strand.
TCCCAGTTTACGGAAGGCTTCATTTTACCCTTTAATCCCTTCCTTCCTCCCTCCTAAATCTCTCATTCCTCCACTCGCTAGCTCATCTTTCTTTCATCTCCTCTATTTAAAGCCCATGTTGAACCGTGGAACTGTCTATAAATTATTTTCTTTGAAGGAATATTATACTTACTCACTAACTAGGAATAAGCAAAGCCACTTGGTTCTTGCTCTGAAAAGTTGGTGATCTGAATTTGCAGAGAGCGGAAGGATTGTATTCAGCTCCAGAACGAATTCTGGAATCTAGAATAGGCCACACAATTCATTCTAGCCAATCCTTTCCTGGCTGGAAGACTTTCGTGCAACTAGGGACAAGGTGACATCACTACTGCCTTGCTGTGCTAGAAGTCTGGGAGGACGTCCCCAGGACTGATGCTGTTCGCTACTATATCTGGTCCCTGTGCTGAAGAAGTGACCTGCCTTGCTAGTTGCCCAGGTACAGAGGTCAGGCCATCATAGCTTGGGGTGTAGTACCTTTGAGGTCAAAGAAGTACCGCCACACAAGAGCATCCCTAGACTGCTCATACTTGGGGTTGTGGACAAGCTGTGCTAGATTGGGTGGAAGGTTGATCGCCTGGTCTTCTGCTTGCTTCTGGAACGTCCTGATGAAGTCCACTCCACCTTTAGGCTAAAACACACACACAGTGAACATTGCGTTGAGCAAATAAAAGTTTAAATGAAAACGGCTCCAGCTTCAAAAGAGACAGGGATGGGAGGAACCGAATGCATATTACCCAGTTAAAAGATATTAAAGGCTTCTTTTATAGGAAAAAAAAGTTTCAATGGATAGACATGGAGAAAAATTGTCATCAGTTTCTGGGGAAAACTTAGGATAGTTCCATATATTACACAGAAGGAAACATGAGTTTGCCAAAAGGTGTACGCCCAAGAAGAATTTATAACCAATCATGATTCTCTGATGAGGATCCATTTATTAGGAAAATTGCAGCATTTGTTGAATATTATTATTATTATTATTATTATTATTATTATTATTATTATTATTATTATTATTATTATTATTTATTTGCTATATACTTTCTGTACAGACCTTTAACGACCTTGCAGCAATGTCTTCAGGCGTTGAGAAAAACACATCATCCACATCCGAACTCTGAAGCTCTTCATGGGTGGTAAAAAACAGCAAGAACAAACAATCTTCTGCACCAACGTTCTTGAGCCAATGCAACGTGTTTCGAGGGAAGAAAATGAGCTGGCCCGCCTTGACGTGGTATGTCGTGACTGTACTTCCACCAGCATCCACTACCCCAATCCAAGCTCTGCCCTGAAAAGCACAAGCAGAGAGAGAACTAGGATTTGTGTTTTCGGACTGGGAATGCAAGTGAGTGTCCTTCCTGCTTCACTACTACAGTGCAGAAAACGGAGCCCTCAGCGGTTCCTTAAAGAAACAATTTTGACATTTAGGGAATATTGAAATGTATTGAACACTATTCTGCACCAACGCTCTTGATCGAGTGTGTTGAATATATATTTTAACAAAACAGTTCTAAACGTGTTTAGGACTTAGAATAGTCTTCTTCAACTTGGTGCCCCTCCAAATGTTTTGGACTACAACTCCCAGAATTCCTGACATTGGCCATGCTGGCTACGGTTCATAGAAGTTAAAGCCCATCTGCAAGACACCAGGCTGGGGAAGGCTGATTTGGTGCTTCAACTTGCTCTTCCTTCCTTCTTTCCTCCTCCAAAATCCCTCTTTCCTCCTTCTTTCCTCCTCTCTCTAGCTCATCCTTTCATCTCCTGCATTTATTTCCATCTAAGCGGTTGTTAGAAATCCACGTTAGACCCTCAAAATTGCAACTTCCGCAAATGCTGTATACGCTGATTTGTCATCTGCATAACTTAAAGTTCATCTTTTCTTCTTGAGTTCTCTAAACCTCCTTCCCCACGTCTCCTGCCCACCACAGTTCCTCCCTTTTGTTTGTTGTTTATTCGTTCAGTCGTTTCCGACTCTTCGTGACTTCATGGACCAGCCCACGCCAGAGCTTTCTGTCGGCTGTCGCCACCCCTAGCTCCCCCAAGGTCAAGTCTGTCACCTCCAGAATATCATCCATCCATCTTGCCCTTGGTCGGCCCCTCTTCCTTTTGCCTTCCACTTTCCCTAGCATCAGCCTCTTCTCCAGGGTATCCTGTCTTCTCATTAGGTGGCCAAAGTACTTCAGTTTTGCCTTTAATACCATTCCCTCAAGTGAGCAGTCTGGCTTTATTTCCTGGAGTATGGACTGGTTTGATCTTCTTGCAGTCCAAGGCACTCTCAGAATTGTCCTCCAACACCACAGTTCAAAAACATCTATCTTCCTTCGCTCAGCCTTCCTTATGGTCCAGCTCTCGCAGCCATAGGTTACTACGGGGAATACCATTGCTTTAACTATGCGGACCTTTGTTGTCAGTGCGGTGTCTCTGCTCTTAACTATTTTATCAAGATTTGTCATTGCTCTCCTCCCAAGAAGTAAACGTCTTCTGACTTCCTGGCTGCAGTCAGCGTCTGCAGTAATCTTTGCGCCCAGAAATACAAAGTCTGTCACTGCCTCCACGTTTTCTCCCTCTATTTGCCAGTTATCAATCAAGCTAGTTGCCATCCTCCCTTTACCTGTAAACATTTGCACATCCTTTATCGCTGCAGGAATGCTCAAATGGCTTAACATGGTTTCATCACAGAGAGGGTGGGTGTGTTCTTGTTAGTATACCGGATAGATCAATTTAGAACGTCTTGCTCTGTGTTTCCCTGTTGTTGTGCAGCAGGTGAGCACCTGAAGAATCCCCCCCTTTTGGTTATGGTGCCGCAGCTGTGGACGTCCCTCCCAGTGGGATGAAATGGGGAGATCCAGCTGGCGCCATCACTGTTTTCCCAGCAGCCAAGTAAAATGTGGTTATTCCACAGGGTGTCTGGGGAAAATGCTGGCTGATTTACTACTGCCTATGCTGCTATTGGGTTTCCTTCCTCCTGCTATTGATTAACTTTGCACAGTAGGGAATAGTCCTTTTGTTGATACAAGGAAGCCTCCAAGCAAACATATGCAGCTATCAGAGTTGGACACATTGTGCCCAACCTGTCTTAGTCAAGTGATACCTGCTGGCACCCAAAAACACAGTCCCTCCCACTCCATTCCCCTGCAGGGATAGCCTCACTGGGGGTGGGGGGAGAGCAAACCTATGACTGTATCTCTTGAACTACTAATCTCCCCTTGGCTTCAGACTACATCAACTGCAAAGTTATGTGCTGGATAGGGAAGTTTGCCACCTAGTAACTGAAGGTGGTACTACAGGCTTCAACCACATGGACATACTTAAATTAAAATCAATTTTAATGGATTTTTTTTTAAAAAAAATTCCCTGAAGTGCACAACCTCAGAATCCCGTTAGTATGCATGCCAAGTTTCCATTGCCTAGGTTTTATCATGTTGGTGTTATGGTGGTGATGGACAGACAGACATATATACATCCATTTTTATTATTATACATTGGTGCGAATATTTGTTAGGATATTTTGTTATACTGTCCTTATTGTTGTTGTTAGCCACTTTGGATTCTTTCCATCAGAAAGCTGGATCCTAGAATCATAGAACAGTAGACTTGGAAGGGGCCTATAAGGCCATTGAGTCCAACCCTCTGCTCAATGCAGGAATCCACCTTAAAGCATCCCTGATAGATGGCTGTCCAGCTGCCTCTTGAATGCCTCTAGTGTGGGAGAGCCCACAACCTCCCTAGATCATTGGTTCCATTGTCGTAGTGCTCTAACAGTCAGGAAGTTTTTCCTGAAGTCCAGCCGGAATCTGGCTTCCTTTAACTTGAGCCTGTTATTCCGTGTCCTGCACTCTGGGAGGATTGAGAAGAGATCCTGGCCCTCCTCTGTGTGACAACCTTTTAAGTATTTGAAGAGTGTTATCATGTCTCCCCTCAATCTTCTCTTTTCCAGGCTAAACATGCCCAGTTCTTTCAGTCTCTCTTCATAGGGCTTTGTTTCCAGACCCCTAATCATCCTGGTTGCCCTCCTCTATACACGCTCCAGCTTGTCTGCATCCTTCTTGAAGTGTGGTGCCCAGAACTGGATGCAATACTCTGGATGAGGCCTAACCAGGGCTGAGTAGAGAGGAACCAGTACCTCACGAAATTTTGAAGCTGTATTTCTATCAATGCAGCCTAAAATAGCATTTGGTTTTTTTGCAACCACATCACACTGTTGGCTCATATTCAGTTTGTGATCTACAACAATTCCAAGATCCTTATCATTTGTAGTATTGCTGAGACAGGTATCCCCCACCTTGTAACTCTGCGTTTGGATCCTTTTTCCTAGATGTAGAGCTTGGCATTTATCCCTATTGAATTTCATTCTGTTGTTTCCAGCCCAGTGCTCCAGCCTATCAAGATCACTTTGAAGTTTGCTTCTGTCTTTCAGGGTATTAGCTATCCCACCCAATTTTGTGTCATCTGCAAATGTGATAAACATTCCCTGCACCTCCTCATCCAAATCATTAATAAAAATGTTGAAGAGCACTGGGCCCATGAAACACACAATGTTGAAGAGCACTGGGCCCATGAAACACACAATGTTGAAGAGCACTGGGCCCATGAAACACGCAATTTACACAAACATCTAACCAAAACAGTACCGTTAAGACGTAGCCTTGCTCATTGGCGTTGGCGTGCCAGTGTGGAACACGCATGCCTTTACCCTTTAGCAGTAAAGTTCCAAATGTCATCTTGGAGCGTTGCGCGTTGATGCTTTGTCCAAACTCCATAGCTTCTTTGTTCTCGTATTGGTCGGCATTTTTCCGAAATCTGGACCACTGGATGGTACCACCTGGGAATTCGAATTTCTGGATAAAATCATATAAGCCCAGTCATATTCATGATTATAAGTCCTACATAAAAGTTTTTTTTTAATGCAATGAACCACCAATCCCCATTCTGAAAATGGCTGCTAATGCTTGATTTCAAATGGTAGTGACTCTGTGGGTGGGGTCAAAGGATGGAGCCAGAGTCATCCATCCATCCATCCATCCATCCATCCATCCATCTGTTGCCTTTGTCAGACGCTGGAGAAGAGGAGTAAGTTATGGCCAAATTACATGTCACTGCATGTGTGCAAGCACTTAAGAAGATCCATGCTGTATATGACAACAGCGGCTGGATTGTTATATGTGCAATACTGGGGAAAAAAACAAGTACCAACAATGGAGGAATGGCTCCTCAAGGTGTAGGAACTGGCAAAGATGGTGAAACTTACGGTGTTAGTAAGAGAAAAATCAACAACTTCATTTGTAATGGACTGGAAACCTTTGATAGAGTATACTGAAGAGTCGCAAAAAATGATCTGTTTGTCTGTGGATTTTATATGTAATCTTTTTTAGTTTTTTTTTTTTTTTACTTAATACTGGGCTGGCTAGAGGGTAATAATTGATAGTCTACATCTGACATGAAGATTGCGTCAAATGGATTATGGCTTTGTGTTTGTGTGTTTTTACTAGATGTATTGTATGTGATGTTATGTAATTGTTCTTTTGTATTTCCCTACCCATTTCCCCCCATGTGCTTTGCTCTTTGTAGAAAACAATAACACTATTGATTTTTTTTTTTTTAAAAAAAGAGAGAAGATCCATGCTGGATTAGATCCAAAGTCCATTTAATCTAGCACTCTGTTCACATTGAGACTAACTAGTTGTTGACCAGGAAACGCACAAGCAGGACATGTTGCAACAGCACCTTCCCACCCATGTTCCCTAGCAGCTGGTGTATATAGGCTCACTGTCTCTGATACTCGAGGTAGCTCATAGCCTTCAGGCAGGGCCGGATTAAGGCCAGCTGATGCCGTAAGCACAGCCCAATAATGGTTCCCCCTTGGCCCTTTCATTGCTTAGCTGGCAAGACATTAAGTCTCAATAAGTGCTGAAAGTGAAATAAGACATTAACAACTCAGTTTTCTTCAAGGCCACCCCCCACGCCAGAACACACAACTATATTAAATATCAACTGTTTTTTATTGTATTTATTTAACACTAAATAGCAGCAAGCAATATAAGCCAATTACTTATAACTAGGGTAAAAGAAAAAAAAATACAAATTTTCATCACTGTTTTATGCATAAAAACTGTTTTATGCAGTTTTTAATAAAACTGTTATGAGGGGGGAAATGCAAATGCAAAAATTTATTGAAAACCATTTTTAATCACCGTCCAAAAGATTACAAGACAAAATAAGAACTGATGTTATCTCTACTGAAATTATGTGATCTCGAGAACATACTTTTCAATTTTGGTGGTCCCCCTCCCCTTCCCTTGGTGCCCTAAGCACATGCTTATATTTCTTAAAGCAGCCTTCCTCAACCTGGGGCGCTCCAGATGTGTTGGACTTCTTGTGTGAAACGGGCTGAAGTTACAGGAAGTCAGATTCCGGCTGGACGTCAGAAAAAACTTCCTGACTGTTAGAGCAGTACGACAATGGAACCAGTTACCTAGGGAGGTTGTGGGCTCTCCCACCCTAGAGGCCTTCAAGAGGCAGCTGGACAGCCATCTGTCAGGGATGCTTTAGGGTGGATTCCTGCACTGAGCAGGGGGTTGGACTCGATGGCCTTATAGGCCCCTTCCAACTCTACTATTCTATGATTCTATGAAAGAAGTTTTGGGAATTAGTTAAACGGTCATACCTGGGATTTAGTGAGATGGTGGAGAAACCGGAACTTGGGGTCCACTTGGTCTTGGAGTAGAGACATTCTTGGGATTTCTTGGAAAGATACTTCATGCTTTTCTATGTTCGCTTCATAATTTGGTCTTGCGTTAAAGCCAGAGTAGTTAACCCAAACCAGAGACAAAGCCACCATCCCCACCACAATAGTTACCATGCCAGCCAAGAGGCAAAGCAGAAAGAACTTGAGCAGGGACCACTGGCTTTTTGTCTCCATCTATAAACAAACAGAAAGGAAGAATTAGTAGCCAGTTCTACCACCTTAGTAAACAGAACAATACTACTACAGTCCTGCTCTGTACAAATAAGCTGCCCTATCCATGATTTTTCAGAACAGGTGGCGAGCTTGTAGTGGCTAAAGTGTTGGACTGGGAGTCTGGAGATCTGGGTTCTAGTCCCCACTCAGCCATGGAAACCCACTGGGTGACTTTGGGCCAGTCACACACTCGCAGCCCAACCCAACTCACAGGGTTGTTGTGGTGAGGATAAAATGGAGAGGAGGAAGATTATGTATGTACGCCGCCTTGGGTTCCTTGGAGGAAAAAAGGCAGGATATAAATGCAATAATAAAATGCTATGACCTCAAAAGCATCCGTCATCCTTTCTCCTAACAACGGGTGATTGTGTGCCTACGAATTTGGGGGCAAAATGGGGCCTCCCAAAAATAAAGCAGTGGTTTCTACATCCTTGAGAGGCCTCCTAGGTGTGCAGAACTATGAGTGTGTAAATGAAATGGGGGAAAAATTGTTAACTGTCCCCATCCACTGGCAGGGTAAGAACCTATGAGCTTCAAGACCTAATAAATACAGAGAGCATTTGAGCCATGGAACATTAGGGTGGCCATATGGAAAGGAGGACAGAGGTCCCATACCTTTAACAGTTGTAGAGAAAAGGGAATTTCAGCTGGTGTCATTTGTATGCATGCAGCACCTGCTGAAATTCCCTCTTCATCACAACAGATAAAGCTGCAGGAGCCCTGCCCTCAGTGGGTGTCATCAGTGGGTGTGGAAAGGCAGCTATTCAATTTGAAAATCTATGATGAAAGTGATTGTGAATTTTAGAGTGACCATATGTAAAGGAGGACAGGGCTCCTGTATCTTTAACAGTTGCATAGAAAAGGGAATTTCAGCAGGTGTCGTTTGTATGCATGTATCACCTGGTGAAGTTCCCTCTTCATCACAACAGTTAACGCTGCAAGAGCTATACTAGAGTGACCGGATACAAAAGAGGGCAGGACTCCTACAGCTTTAACTGTTGTGATGAAGAGGGAATTCCTCTAGGTGCTCCATACCTACAAGTGACACCTGCTGAAATTCCCTTTTCTGTGCAACTGTGAAAGATACAGGAGCCCTGCCCTCCTTTTCATATGGTCACCCTATGAACATGAGATGTCAATTAAAAGCAAAAGAAACAAGAAAAGTAAAAGTAAATGAAGCGTGGGCAGGAGGGATGGGCCCGCACAAGCCCCTATTAATTCGTAGGTATCCTGCAACAAGGAGCAGAACCTGTTGATTTTGTTCTGCTCAGCATGGAGAAGTTCCTCTTTCCACTGATCCTTCAGGCCTGACACAATCCCCGTTGCTTACATTAATTTGGCCTAGCCAAACTTCCCTAACTTAAAATGGCAAACAGGAAACCAAACTTTCCTAATCTAAACAGAAAACCCAATGAATATTGGTCAACTCAAACGTATAGCGTAACGGTCAGGTACAGGTATCGGCATGGCCGTGGGGCCTTGCAGTTGGTCGTTAAGATTTGATTAGAACTTGTGTAGAAAGTTAGAATCTATGCAAGCTTATCTCTGTGAGTGTTCCCAGAGAAAGAGCAAATGCGAGTCGCTGAAAGCATTTCCACAATGGGAAAAATTAAAATGCTGCCCTCTCCGGACTCCCTCGCTGTCATAATAATGAACACCTCATTAGTTAAGGGATGAGACAAGACTTCTATATATTACATGAAACTGCCCAGAGTTTTGGCTATAAGAGCATAAGAAGAGCCATGCTGGATCAGACCAAGGGTCCATCTAGTCCAGCACTCTGTTCACACAGTAGCCAACCAGCCATCGGCCAAGGAACAACAAAGCAGGACATGGCGCAACAGCACTCTCCCACCCATGTTCCCCAGCAACTGGTTCACAGGCTTACTGCCTCGGATACTGGAGATAGCACATAACCATCAGGGCAAGAAGCCATTGACAGCCTTTGCCTCCAGAAATTTATCCAACCTCTTTTTAAAGCCATCCAAATTGGGGTGGTATAGAAATATAAATGAAATTAAATGAACAGGACTCTGAAAACTGCTACAAACTAGTACCTGCAATTCTTACCTTATTTACCCTTACAATAAATGATGGAATGGTAAATTTTGGCAACAGAGATCCAGTTACTTAAATAATAACGTATTTCTTTGTTCTCTTGCTCAGTACACTCCCTTTGACTTGTCCTCTTGCTGTATGTACTTTCTCCTTTTGTACCCCAGTTGCTGATATTTATCAGATGTGTGCCTGATAATAGATTCAGTTTTGCAAATGCACCTGGCTGGCTAAGGCTTTCTTGCTTCGGCACTTAATCTTACAGCTACTGTGGTGTAGTGGTTGGAGCGCTTGTCTACTACCGGGAAGACTTAGGTTCAAATCCACACTCAACCACAAAGCTCAATATCTCTTGGACTAGCCTAACTCACAGGGCTGTGTTATGGCTAAAATGGTGGGGAGCAGGTGGGGAGAGGAGAAGTATGTAGGTCACCTTGGAGGAAAGGTGGGATGTAAAAGTAATCAATCAATCAATCAATCAATCAAAATAAATTACAGTAAGTGCGCACATCCACCCATTTCTGCACCCAAGAATCTCAACCATCCACCGCATGACTGGCGCTATCAATTCTGACAGTGTTGATCAGCATATAAGGTGTGGGGAGACCTCAGCCTCGTCCACCTGTAGCTGTAAGATTAAGTGCCGAGGCAAGAAACCCTTAGCCAGCCAGGTGCATGTCATGAAAATCCAGAATTTTTTAAAGGAAGATTGCAGGAGGAAACCTTTTTAAAAAATTCTGGATTATCGTGATGTAAAGTGGGCTGCTGTCTTATATGGTTCAGTTCTAGATATCCAGCAAATGCCTATTTCCTCAGAGCTAGCTAGAACTGCACATTCTCAAGATTCTTCCACTTCTCTACATATTCTTTAAAACACGTTTCTAGACCTGACTGCTGCTTATAGAGCCAAGATGCAACTTACGGGGCGTTCTGGTTTTATCCTCTCTGTTTTGACTGAGGACTTCTGAGTCATGTCTTCATCCATTTCAAATCCTGAATTATCTGCTTCAAGTTAACAAAGCAAAGTAGAATTTGCATGCACCAAAAGCGAAATCCAAAACCGTTTTGGAATTCTGACTGGTACTTCAAAGCTGAAGGAGAAATCTGGTTATCGTAGAATGCACGCACAGCAATGAATACCTACCATATATGCCTGAGCCCCAAAGAGGATGAAATTCAGGAAACTCCTTTTCTTAAGCAAAACTGCCTTTATCACGAAGGATCTGCAGTGACAAATCTATTTCTAAATTCAGCCACGAACTTACCCACTTGATCCAAGCAAAAAAACCGAAAATCGCCACACAGGAAACCACAAGTTTCGTAGCGCTAAAGATGTTCAACGAACGTTATCACCCAGTCACCTGAATTCCCTTCTTAGGGTCTATTAATGAAACCTTGTATTCTGAAATAACGTATTCATTTGCTTCAGTCTCCAGTATCTTCATATACAAGAGCCAAGACAGAAGCTATGGTCTGGTTTGTTTTAAAAAAATTAGATTAATAAATAAAAAAACTAAAAAAAAACCCCTTATGTCCAGCTTGAACCAGTTTGCTCCAATTGCACATCTTCAAAGCCATTTCTTCCTTCTGCCCTACATCATAGTGAATACATCTTGAAATGACCAATTCTCCCAAGGCCCCTTCTTGCATTAATCATGTGAATGCTGCTTCACACGATTACTTCACGCAGCAACCCTCTTCAGATGAGAGGCTGAGCCACGGTGGTTAAGCATTTTGAGCTAAACATTATGGCTTAGCATGTCATGTTAACCTTTCCTAACCATGGTGACTACAGAAGCATGATTTAAACATGCTCACTAACCATTTCCTGCCAAAGAGTTAGCAGCCTAACCATGGCTTAGCGGGTTGTCTGAACAGGCCCAGTGTCAGGCAGATGTCCATACATTGACATAAAAATCCTCATTGATGAAATCTACGTGTGAACAGCTGCTCGTGTGTAGGTTCCTTACAATTGGGTTCTCGAGCGTGGACAGCTCCTGATCATGTGAAAGTCGACAGATGAGCAAGTGCTCATGCATAGGCTTCATCGGGACAGTTGCCCACACCAACATGTGGCCATCCAACACTGCGGCACATGCTTGATCCCAGAGGCGAATCAGCAGTCTATGGCCCCACCATGGTATGAAGGGTGTGTGTGCACTCTTCACAGAAGAGTGCACATGCAAATACAGAGCTCACCAAAAGTTTCTGTAGTCTTTGTTTTCCCTTCCCAGAGATGTTCATAACATTTCACATTTTCTGTTTCTGCCTCTCCTGGACAGGGATAGCTTGGCCATGGTAGTACAGGCATTGGTAACCTCAAGATTAGATTACTGCAATGTGCTCTATGTGGGGCTGCCCTTAAAGCTGTTCCAGAAGCTGGAGCTATTGCAGAACGCTGCAGCTCAGCTGTTGTCTGGAGCTGCCCCTTTCCAGCATGTAACTCCTCTGCTGAGGGAACTGCACTGGCTGCCTATTCACTACCAGGCCAGGTTTAAGGTTCTTGTACTTGTGTACAAAGCCCCAAACAACTTGGGACCAGGATACCTGAGAGAGCGCTTTCTCCCCTACCAACCTGCCCGGTCACTGAGGTCATCCGAGGGCCTGCTCCTGGTGGTTCCACATAGACCCATCCTCCGACTGGAGTCCACCAGGGGAAGAGTCTTCCCTCCTATGGAATTCCCTGTCTCTGGAGCTCAGGCAGACGCCAAGTTTGTATTCCTTTCGGCACCTCCTGAAAATGCCATTGTTCCAGGAAGCCTTTCCTTAATGACCAGCCATGGTTCCCTTTTCAGTTTGCTTCTTTTAAAAACCCATTTAAGGGTGTTTTATTGGTTTTATTTTATTTTATCTTGCACAGCGCTCCAAAATTTTGAATGGGAAGCAGTACATAAATATTGTAAATAAATAAATAAAAAAATATAGTTCTAATATAAGCAGTTCTCTATGCCTTAATCTGGAGTGTTTAAACATGTGGGTCACAACTACCCTACAGCTGCCTTCTCCAACCTGGTCCCTTCCAGATGCGTTGGTTTGAAACTCCCGTTGGCCATGCTGGCTGGGGGGTTGCAGTCCAGCCACATCTGGAGGGGACCAGGTGGGAGAAGTCTGCCCTATGGGGCAGACTTGCTCTTGCAAACATCTCAACAGCACAGTCAATGGGCCTAATTGAATTTCTTATCTTATTGTTCCCTTGTTCAGTTAGCAGGTTATTGATCCTCTTTGCAAGGTAGGGTGGCACATCTCTCCTCCATAACATGTGTAGCTGGTCTTTGGAGACCATACCTATATGAGACTGCATCATATAAACTTCCCATTGGTTTGAGAGAGGAAAAGAAATGGGCTGTCATGTTGAGTGAGCACAGCAACTAGAATGCATAATGGAGGGGAGGATCACACACCCGCTCTTCCACCTACACAGATGTTACTACAGCCTGAGTCACTATTTAAACTGAGCCTTTGTGCTAAATCTTAAATGAAAGATTTTATGTCAAGGTGACCTAAACCTTTGGTTGTTGCTGCTGCTCAGTACTAACATTTGCATGGCATAGTTGCCAAATTGCACTTAAACAGCATTCCTGGTAAATAAGCATAGGGCCCATTCTTGGAAGCCTCCTACGTAACCAGATCATGCCAGCTCCTTTCTGGCTTCAAACTAGAGCATTTCCATTGAGGAAGAGCAACACCAGGCAACTCAAATGGGATGGTTTCTGGCAAAGACTGAGCCTTGGTCAAAGATGCTGTGCTGTCACTGCCCCAGTTAGTGATCTATGGGAGAAGTCAGCACTCTGGGTATCAGGATACCAGTATGCTGAAGGCACTTGTCTACTTGGACACATTTCAGTCAAACTCAAGCACCTACTGGTCACATCACCAAACACAATCTGCAAACTATTGTTCAATCACACAAAACCCACAAAAGTTATAGTGAAGAACAATTTGTCCTTTATTCATTGGACCCGATGACAGATAAATATTTTGGCACTGAAGTGTCAACACAAGCTAAATGTGTAAAGGTCTGCTAATGTCTTTTTTGTATTCTAAGCTGCCTTGAGTGCCATTTTTTGGTAGAAAGGCAGGGTACAAATCTATCAATCAACTCCCCCCAACTCCTGCTTCCAAAACAATCCATCACCTGTATCATGATATTCTGTTCCCATCTCATTTTCACTCAAGTTTCTTGCCCAGCCTCTTGCATACAATGGGAAAGATTTTAAAAAAATCTCCCTTGTCCAATCCAACACATTCAAATTTAAGGGGAAGACCAGGCCATGGCTAAACCAGACCTATATCCTGGGATTGTCCCGGAATCATCCCTGTGCATCCAAATGACACACGGGATCTTGGGAGCAGGCAGGGATAACCCTTCCATTTGCCTGGGATAGTCCTTAGGTCTAGATAAGGCCCTAGTCTGAATCAAAAAGTCTCAATGGGAAATAAAAGCCACCAGCCATAGGTATGCTTCAGATCTAGATGAACTGCAACACTTTTTCGTTCCCTTCCTTCTGTCGCCCAAACTTCCTGCTGAAGAGATAACTTCCTGCACATATAAAGGTGCAGGCTGCTCTAAAGTGAAACAGTATGGAGGAAGAGCTCATCCAATTACAAGCCTGTCATGTGATTGACAGATTGTCAGAACTGGCCTTGAACCATAGACAGAGGCATGCCTTTCAACGTTGCCTTAAGACACAGCTAAATTATATTTACAAGCAGAAGAGCCGACTCAAGAGCAAACTTGGATCAGAAAGGCTGGAATTCTAAGCACAATTACCCCGGACTATCAATGCAATCCTGAACAGGCTTACTCTCAAATCGCATTGGGTTCAATGGGGCTTACAACCTAGTAAGCATGTTTAGGATTGCACTGCAAATCCTTAAGAACTCAATTTAAGTTACTTCTGAGTAGACGTGTTTAGGATAGCACTGAAAGGGGCGTTGGCATTTTCATTCATGGCGAAAGGATAAGGTACCTTTAACTTCTGCATGTTAATTGAAAATATAACCAAATACCCAGCACCGGTAGCACCACTTTAAAAAACACACACCAATAGTCTTGGAGCAATAAATGAACTCCATGAACATGCTGAATACTTTGAAAGGCACTTTAAAGATTTTTCACATCATTTCATATGGGTATCTTTAGAGATCTGAATATTGAATGCATTTGGCCTTAGTATTTTTAAACTCATTCTTAAGAAGTCCTGTTGGAAACTACTTTTGTATGAAAACTAGTGGGTTCCAACGTACAACTTCCAAAACCATACACAGCATGGCAGTTCTAATCAGTACGTGCTAGACATCACAGCTTGACACACGGTTTCCCAGAGAATTGTGATGTGTCATCCACGCATCTCCAAACATATTGTTGCTGTGTTGAAATCTAATCTTATGATCCTGAGAGCGCTTAGACGTGAAGGGAACAGCCTGTATTCTGAGAGAACTAAACTAGCATTTCTAGCACCGACAATTCAGCCACACATTTCACTCTAGCTCACCCTCATACAACCACACCAGGCTGACTTGCATGAACTTGTGTGATAATATTGTTGTAATACTTTCATTTCATGATCTGGATTTCCCATATCTGTCTCCACAAAATGTATTTTTATCGTCTATTTGTTTTGGTGTAATACCTATTCTCTCCATCCAGGCCTCTGTTGCCAGGGTTTTAAAGAACTGTGAAATTACTTCCATGAGCCAAGTGGGGCTTTAGACTCGATTTTTATTGATCAAAAGCCACCTAAAATGTCCCTGGACTAATACAGCCCTTTTCTATGAGCAAGGGCAGGTCTTTCAGTGCTGGCAAGAATTTATGAAAACTTAACATGTTTTCAGTGAGGAACATCCAATTAGACTCCAGTGAGTTGGAGGGCTATGCATGCACAGCAGTTTGAGATTTATTTAATTTGGCCCAAAGACTGAAGAATTACAGAAATACTGTCGCTCCTTCAAAGATTCTCATGAGTGCCCAAGTCATGATCAGACTTGCCCAAGGAATTTTCCCACTACACTCCATGACGGTTGACACACATTTATGACCGTTCAGGCTTCAAGTCTTGATAAATTCTTTTGATTCTTCTTTGCCACCTGGATCTTCAACCAGACCTTTAAGTCGGGATAAATGATGTAAAGCCCTTTAAACAAGACAAAAACAAAAAGCGGAATAGCTTATTATATGAGTACACAGTTGAAATAAGGTTTATTGGCAGGCTGGTGATACCACAATGAACTCTGTGGTTCAGCCTCAGGGTGTTCCTTGGTTAGCATTCTTAGATGTAGCTCTTAATGCAGGAAGAGCTTTTACGAGAGAAGTTATTCATGGCAATAAAAGGGATATGAAAATGCTGATATTTGCATATCTCCAGGCACATGTGTGCTATTTTTGTGGTATGTCATGCTGGAAAATCTGGTGTGACTTAGAGCAGAGCTTCCTTTTATAGAGAAAGCATGGGGGACACAACCTTTAGTAGAGAAGGCTATCTAAACTGTTTAACTACAAGCACTCCCTAGTGCTGGTTGCATGAGTGTGACTAAGAGAAGGCATGAGATATAGTTACCTGCTTCCTTCCAGAGGAGAGCACATGGCACTTGCTGCAGAGGTGAGAGGAGAAAGAAGGAAGAGGAAGGGGAGCGAGCAGGAAAAAGGAACTGATCAACCTACAGGATGTTGACCCTGTTCAGACAACACGCTAAGCCATGGTGGTTAAGCGTTTTGAACTAAACATTATGGCTTAGCATGTCATGTGAACCATTCCTAGCTATGGTGGCTAATTAGCCGCGTTTTAAACATGTTCACTAACCATTTTCTGCAAAAGGGTTAGCGGCCTAACCATGGCTTAGCGTGTTGTCTGAACAAGCCAACTCTCTATCACCCTCTAGTGTCTGGAAGCGTGCAGAGTTGTTCTTACTATCCAGTATGTCAGAGCACAGCAGATTTGCACATGACACTTGTGTTGGAAAACGGCTTGAGCAATTCACTGATTCTCCTTCTCAGGAGGTTAAAAGAAGCTCTGCTAGATCAGCCCATTTAGTCCAGCATCCTGCTTCCAACCATGGCCCACCAGTTACTTCCAGGAAATGTATAAGTAGGCCAAGATGTACCGGAGTTTCCAATGTGTTCCTTTTTCTTCAGGAAGGAGAAATTTAAGATTGTATGAATAGGACACATTCACAAGTAACCTTGCTCTTAACCATTATGTTACTTTTAAAATCTAGATTGATTAGGATTATAAGACTGAAAGGAAAGGAAAGGAACCTCTTGTGCAAGCACTGAGTCATTACTGACTCTTGGAGGGACGCCAGCTTTCGCTGACATTTTCTTGGCAGGCCTTATAGCGGGGTGGTTTGCTGTTGCCTTCCCCGGCCGTGATTACCTTTCCCTCAGCTAGCTGGGTACTCCTTTTACTGACCTTGGGAGGATGGAAGGCTGAGTTGACCCGAGCCGGCTGCCTGAAACCAGCTTCCACTGGAATCGAACTCAGGCCGTGGGGAAACCAACAATTTATTTACATTTCTATAATGCCCAAGAGCTGAAGCTGCCTGGGCCGTTCACGAGCAATTAGTTGTATCAATTTACAGCATGGTCCAGAAAACAGGGAAGCCAATGGATGATTTAAGAAGACATAACCCCAGCACAAAACTATAAAGTCCCCCATGAAGATCAGCCTTGTTGCTGCAGCCACTTGAGGGAAATAGCATATGAGCTAGGGCATCTGCACCAAAAGCACAATCCTGAGCAGTCACAGAATCATAGAATAGTAGAGTTGGAAGGGGCCTCTAAGGCCATTGAGTCCAACCCCCTGCTCAATGCAGGAATCTACCCTAAAGCAATGCTGACAGATGGTTGTCCAGCTGCCTCTTGAATGCCTCTTGTGTGGGGAAAGCCGACAACCTCCCCAGGTAAATGGTTCCATTGTCGTATTGCTCTAACAGTCAGGAAGTTTTTCCTGATGTCCAGCTGGAATCTGGCTTCCTGTAACCTGAGCCCGTTATTTCGTGTCCTGCACTCTGGGATAATTTTTAATGCCCCTCTCACATGATCTCTCTTCCCCATAGATGGAGCGGGAAAACAGAATCTTGTGAACAGGGTCTCCTGGGGATCGGGCACTGGTGTACATGCTCTGATTCATGTTATTTCTTCGCACATGGCTGTGGCAAAATAGGGCTGATTCACCAGAGCGAGGGGGTAAATATACAAATAGGGACCTAGCCCCACTGAACTAGTCCAGCTAAACTGGTCCAGGGATTTCAGCCTCGGTACAATAGTATGCTTACCTCTGAAGGGACTTTCTTACAGGGATCACATCATGACCACACAGCTTAAATTCTAGTTCTTCATCTAAAGTCTGAAAAAGAAGCAAAATTTGCTCAACAGCACAGCTCAAGGTAGAGATCTTTATCTATATTCTTCCTTTCTCTCTCTTGGAAACGACAGAGAAAACATTTCAATGGTCATTTAAATTTCATATGTATTAGCTGGTAAGCGCTGTTCTGTTTTATTAGAATATAGCTTCCCAGGCACTTTGCTCGAAAAGAAAAAGGACTAACCCCTTCTTACAAATATGGCATTAATCAAACCTGACCTTGATAGGGGCCCCAGCAAACAAATAATCCAAATGGGAGGAGGTTGGTCTCAAGCTGGCTACCTGTAGGGCGGAGGTTTGTCCCCAAAGCTCCAGAGAAAGGGTGGATTTTGAGGAGGGATTTAAAGTAAGTAAGCTAGCGCTGGTGTTTGAAAGCAGCCCTATATTATGTGCAAGTTATTTTATCTGGCGCACCAGAATAAGACACAAGAGGATCCACAGCCCCAAGAAAGACCACTTGCTAAAATACATATTAGGCCATCTTCATATAATCATCTGTTACTTTCAAGCCCTACCTAGCAGCCTGCCCCCCCCCCCACCAGACTTTGTTTTTTCAAATCTTACCTTGACCACAAAACCATCAGGAGCTTTAGGCAATTAGTTATTCTCTTGGCCTCAGCCCCACATCTACGACAACAAAATAATAGCTGTCTGAAGGTCCCCGGCTCCCTTCAACGACTTCACCTGTTCTTCCGTGCCACCCCTTGTGCTTGGTACTGTGTCACGGAACACCTGCGTTATGCCCCCTCTCCTATTCCCGTCAAATCCCTTCTTAAAAGTCATGTTTTCTATGAAGCCTTTGTCAAAACCACGATGCCCTGTTGTAAAAAAGCGTAAGCACCTGTAACTAAAACAGCACCTGCTTTTTCACTGTTTATCCTTGCCTTCCCTTCTATCAAATTTTAGATGGTAAGCTCTGCAGGACAGAAACCCTTCGTACAGGGCCGATGATGATATTGACCTACATACATGGTTGTTGCATAGATAACTGGAATAATGTATGTGGAGTGCAACCAACACTTAGAGGCTGTTCACATAACTTGCTAATCCACACATAATCGGTTGTTACGAACCGTGAGTTGTTTGTTAAACCGTGGGTAAGTGTGTTATCTGAACACAACACATTTCCCACAGGGTGGGTTATCATGTTGTTTGAATGCAGCCCAGGTGGCTTGTTTACCATGCAGTGTGGCTTGTTAGCCACCTTAAATAACCCAACAACAAACCACGGGTTCTCAAGGTGGCTTCTTCAAGAAAATAAGCCATACTGCATGGTTAATAAGCCACCCTGGCTGCATTCAGATACCACAGTTGAACAAACAACCCACAGTTCAAAACAACCCACACTCAACTGCTCTGTTTGTATTAGCATGCTGTGTGAACAGCCCTTTTCATATTATTATTATTAATAATAATAATAATAATAATAATAATAATAATAATAATAATAATTTGTATCCCGCCTTTTGCCCAATGCTGGGCCTCAAGGTGCCTTACAAAGTTTAAAATATACATGGGGAGGGGGACAAAACCATAAACAATTAAAAAATACACAACAAAATTATAAGACATTAACATAGATGGAGGGCTGGATTATTCTCCAAAGGCCTGCTGGAACAAAAAAGTTTTAGCCTGCTTCCGAAAGCCCATCAAGGAGGGAGCCAGCCTAGCTTCCCCAGGAAGAGAGTTCCAGAGCACCGGAGCAGCCACCGAGAAGGCCCTCTCCCATGTTCCAAGCGTGCCTGTGAAGAAGGTGGGACTGAAAGAAGGGCTTCTCCAGAAGATCTCAAAGCACGGGCAGGCTCATAAGGGAGAATACGTTCTTTCAAATAACCTGGACCCGAACCATATAGAGCTTTATAGGTCATAACCAGCACTTTGAATTGTGCCCGGAAACAGACTGGAAGCCAGTGGAGCTGTTTTCATAAATGCTACTCTTGGTCTGATCCAGCATGGCTGTTTGTATGTTCCTAAATTGTTATTAGACTCTTGCCAGAGAGGGTTAATAATTCCTTCTGGGCAGGTAGCTTCACTACCTGAACTGTCCAGGATCACGTTTATACACACACTGGTGAGACTTTTTGTGCAGTTTGTAAAAACTTATGTACTGGGCTATTTTGTATTGCATTTTTAGCATACTGGGTGCTTTACAATCCTTGTCTGTTGGCAAGAAGATCAAGTCTTCCCCTATGGCTTTCCATCTCAATTGAAACAGAACAACCAGTCTTCAAAGAGTCTTGCACCTTCAATATTTATGCAAGCAATACCTTTGTTATTTCGAAGTTCTTTGAATTTAGGTAGCTAAGCCCACATTTTTAGAGGTCACTTTTTCAATAAGCCTTTTCAAGCAAGGAGCGGGCGGTGGCCAGGTTGGGGGGGGGGGAAGAATACAAAATAATTGAACACCAAGGGGAGTCTCGTTCAAAACAGAATTGCTTACTTTTTTAAACTCCTCCTTTTGTCCAGGAGTTTTGTTCTGGTTAAAGCTGTGCTGAACTGCTTGAAGATTAAACAGCATTAGCTTCAAAGCTTCCACAGGGCCATGATGATTCCCTCCAGAAAATGTACTCTCCTGGAACCAAAGAAAGATATTGCAATAAAAGGACATTGGACTTAATGTAACAGCTGGAAAAGTTCTCCTCCCAAATGAAAGCTTACAATTGTGTTTTAGAAGCGGATTTTCCACCTTTAGTACCACTTATATAAAAAGAGTATTCCATAGCCCATTTTTGGCTAACACTTCATGAGAGGAGGAGGATCTTTTCGGGTTTTAGTACTATGTCTTATGTCCTAACAAGGAAACAGACATCCAATAAACAGTTATACTACAACAATGTTTAACCTAGACATTAGAAAGAATTCCATCCAAACCCTACTCTTCAAACTGTGAACCTTTTGAGAACTTTGGCTATTAGGCGTAGAGATGTGAAGGCCCGGAAAAAAACTGAAAAAAATTGGGGGGAAACTGGGTTTTTTCCGTTTTTTTCTGAAGCCTTTTTTGGTTTTTTTCCGAAAAATTGAAAAAAATGAAGAAAAAACGGATTACGGGATGTTTTATTTTAGCATGATGAATAAAATGTTTAAGACAAGGTGTTCAGATACTTACTTCTCAAAATGATTTCTAAAAACTATACAGTATCAGATTATTACAATGTCTGTGCACCAAGGACAAGCAAGTCCTAGGTTGCAAACTGAGACTACAACTCTCAAATGCAAGAGGAAGATGCATTTCTGCCCCTAGGGGGCACTTCCATGGAAGCAGAGACTGAAACTAATACTGATAGCTATAGGTCAGAAAATGATTCTGATTAAATTTCATGCATATTCATTGAATCTTGGTTTTCCCCCCCCTATTTTCCTCAGTTCTTTTTATGGGAATGGGGGCTTTATGTCTTGACACTGAAGGACTAGCGGAGACATAAATAATTTTCTTTGTTACTAATGTTGGTAGTTTCCTTCAGTTGTTTTTTAAAATTGTTTTTTGCCTGCTCCTCATAAACTGGCAGAACCAAAGAGGTTCCTTACCGTTCAGGAGCTTGTAGCTCCATTTGTTACCAAAAAAAAGTTAAAAAAGGAAATTAAATTTGTAATAATTGTTTGAATACACTACTTTTAATATACCAAATGTAATAATTTTAGACCAAACCAACTTGGACATAATTACATTTTATGTTCCTAAAGTAACAAAGTGACTTTCAATCTGTAAAAAACTGCTAATATTGCATTATTTCAATTTTTCCGAAAATTTTCGTTTCCCCCTGAAAACCCCCCGTTTTTTTCCCATGGCTTCAAAATTTCCGGAAATTTTACATCTCTAATTAGGCGGTATATATAAATGTAATAATAAATAACCTTTTGGAAATACTGACATTTGAAAGGGAAGCACATTTTCCACAGTGCTCTTGGACCATGATTTTAAGTCTTCCTTGATTTGCACGTTGCATTGCCTGCCAGGGAACCCTTTACTCACCACAGAAAACTTTAGGCTATCTTCTAAGGCACAAAATCCACTGACGTGTAGTGGTGCCAGCTCTACTGGTCTTCACTGTTGCCCCGTGAGACCCAAGAGTATTCCACAGAACATACTTAACGCTTCCCTGATTGGCAGTGGAACTCCTGGGATCCTAACCACACACATTGTGGCTGCTCCAGTGGTCTGGAACTCTCTTCCCAGGGAAGCTAGACTGGCTCCCTCCTTGATGTGCTTTCAGAGGCAGGCAAAAGCTTTCTTGTTTCGGCAGGCCTTTGGCGAATAATCTGGACCTCCGTCTATGCCTAGGACTGTTAAAACTGCCATGTATTTTGCAAATTTAAATGTTTTATATTTTTAACTTCTGTATATTTCTGTTTATAGGTTTTCACTGTGCATGTTTTAATTTCATAAGGCCGCCTTGAGGCCCAGCATTGGGCAAAAGGCGGTTCAGGAATAATAATAATAACAACAATAACAACAACAACAACAACAACAACAATCACTGCTCTAGGAAATGCATACTTCTCACCCAAGCTTCACTTTCAACTTACCGGTCTGTCATTCTTTAAACAATCTTCCAAAAATCCATTAACAATGCTTGCTTTGGGGCATTGTAGGGCATTCTCCTCCTCCTCACAACACACAGGCACTGGAGATTTCCTGTAGACAGGCATCTGGAGTTTAGTGACTTGTCAGAAATGGTTTTTCATTCTCAAAAATACGCCAGGATTTGTTTAGCCCAAATGGTGGAACGTCCAAACCTGCCCCAGGCAACAAACCCCAATATAAAACTGTGGTTTGTTGCTGGCTTATGAATCCCTGCTTCAGCTGCCTTTTCCTGTTACTCCTGAACCCCAAATCTTGGCTTATTCCTTGTTTGTTTCGGCATCTCACCCCAGCTGCTCACCTACAGAGGCATGAGGCAAGAGTGGCTAGAAAATGAAAACGTTTCACAGGCTAAGTGACTCTCAGTGGGGATTTTCCTGAACTTGCCCTCTCTCCTCCTCTTTCCTCTCAAGCCAGCTTGCCTCGATTTGCTGCTGCTTTACAAGGAGAAATAAAGGTTAAGGGAACTCTGACTGCTTTACTAACATCTGTGCAGGCCTGTACATTGAAAAACACAACTCGAGTCTTCGCAGGATACTTTCACACCCAAAGAGGGCAAAATAAATAATCATCAAAATGAATAAAGGATTCCTGGCCTTTCTTCACAAGCTGAATTTCCCCTCAACTCTTACTATTGGGGAAATGACTACAGGGTACATAACACATCATTGACAGAACTTGTATGCTCATTGGATGAGCAGGATTCTAGTGAGGAAGGAAGAGTTCAAGAGGGGTGGATTTCAGGAATTGCTCAGCAGCAAATTAAGCACTAACTGCAATGGTCTCCAGGTTTATAGAAAAGGTTTTTAACCCACCCACTAAGGATAAGGTGCACTTCACATAGGCAAATGACTGAGATGGGTTTAGTGAAAAGAGTAAATTTCCATGTTTGGAAACTCTATGAAGAGTAATTGAGCAAAATCTCCCCTACAATGCTTTGCTAGAGGCTTTGATGTACTGATCTCTAACAAGGGAAGATTACAACTGGGATTGTTTAGCTTGGAAAAATAGAGGCTAAGGGGAGACAAGTTAGAGGTGTACAACATTATGTATGGTGTGGAGAATGTGGATAGGGAGACATTTTTCTCCCTCTCTCAAAATACTAGAACCCAAAGGGGTCATCCCATGAAGCTGATTGGTGGGAGATTCAGGACAAATAAAAGGAAGTACTTTTTCACACAGCACATAGTTAAATTATGAAACTCACTACCACAAGATGTAGTGATGGCCACCAATTTGGATGGCTTTAAAAGGGAGCTTCTATAAATTACCGGAGAAGAAGGCTATCAAAGGCTACTAGCCCTGATGGTTGTATTCTGTCTCCAGTATCAGAGGCAGTAAGCCTGTGTGCACCAGTTGCTGTGGAACATTAGTGCGAGGGTGCTGTTGCACCATGTCCTGCTTTGTTGGTCCCTGGTCAATAGCTGGTTGGCCACTGTGTGAACAGAGTGCTGGACTAGATGGACCCTCAGGCTGATCCAGCATGGTTGTTCTTAAGGGAAGAGGGTGTAGGGTGCATTTCCCTCTGGGGTGCCTCAGTGCCAGTAGGGTAAGTATTCACATGTCCCTTTGCCTCCACTAATACATTTTGGGGGAAACTCATGGGGGTGCAGTGAACAGGCTAGAACAGAAGACATTTCCTTTCTGATGGTAGAAAAAGGTTAACCAGCTTAGGAATCAAGCCTCCCGTGGGCATATATAGGAAGAGGGGAGGGAAGGGACCTTATTTGGCTCTTGGTATGCGGAGCATGGCTGAAGATCTCCGAGGAGATTTCCTTCTGAGATCTACGCAGCCATCCAATGGCAATCAAGCAGGTAACATGGAGGGGCTGTGCCAGTGCTTGACCACTAGAAAGGCATTCGGGATACAATCTGGGAATTGACAGAAGTGGCAGGGCGAAAAACAAACCAGAATTTGGTGAAACAATCTACAATGTTGTTGCATAAATTCAAGACTCTTTCTAGCTTGTTAAAAATAATCCGGTTAAAAAACATTTTGGCTTTCGGTACATGCAAACATGGCCAGTATAACCATTCTAGTCCTCATATTATGTAAGGGTCAGAGGATTACTATTTGTCGGCATAGTTAAATGATCAAAATTTTAAAATTAAAAAATGGGTGAATAACTTTCATGCGGAAATGCTTGGTATACCTCTATACTGCATGCACAGCTTCCTTTCCCCCACTAATCTCAAACCAGTCCTTGAAAATGATGACCTCAATTAACTTGGCCGAAGCCACAAACATAGCTGATATCCTTCCCACCCGTTCAGTGTGTGGCGTGGAGTGTTCTGGGAAGCTGCCTGTGCCAACTATAACCCCGAGCACAATTTCTAGCAGCATCCGTTGATATCATGCTGTGACACCACTATACCAGCATTATGTGGGTGGATCTACATCAGAACACGATCTTAGCATTAAGACCAGCTGGGAGATGGCACAAGTGGCTGTAGCACGACTTGCAATTAGCCAGTTTCCCATGCAACCAGTGGGAAGCCAATCTGGAATTCTTTCCTGCCTATCTCAGGATACTAGATTCTGGGGTCATCCAAGGAAGCTGAATGGTGAGAAATTCAGGACATATACAACACATACTTAAATTATGGAATTCATTGTCATAAGGTGTGGTGACGGCCAACAATTTAAATATCTTTCAAAGAGTGTGACAAATGTATGGAGGATAATGTCATCAATCGTTATTAGTCATGCCTCTGAATACTAGTTTTTGGGAAACAAATGTGAGAGAGGGCTGTTGCCCTCATATCTTACTTGTGGCATCTGGTTGGTTACTGTGGGGAACAGGCATCTGGTTGGTTACTGTGGGGAACAGGACTAGATAGGCCTTTGTTCTGATCCAGTAGGACTCTCCTTACATTCTCTACAAAATCACAGAATCATAGAATAGCAGAGCTGGAAGGGGCCTACAAGGCCATATAGACAGCCAATTGGAGAAAAGTGTCACTACAGCTTGTTCAAGAAGGTTGTAGTAAAATCTAAAATGGTGTAGTCATGGTGTTAATTAAATGGAAAATGGAAAAATCCCTATACTTCATAACAAAGCTATATGGATATTTTATTTACTCACAGACCAAATGGAACATTATCCCATGACCTTTCTGCTTCTAGGACATCCACTGTACAGGGACTGCCATCATTTTTCAGGACTTTGGTTAATTCCTCAGCAGAAGACTCCAGTGTTCGCCTCACTTTCTGAAGTAGTAACTCGTCACCATCTAAAATAATTCATTGTAAGTCATGATTAAATGCAAGGCACCTTCAGCTTACAGCTGGCATAGACTGCAAATCCTTCGAAATAAGAAAGACTGTGTGAAGTTATAATCTTTTCCTTTTCTTGTATTTAAAATTGGAAATAAAAGCATGCTGCAATAAAAACAAAAAAATTCTCGGCACTTTAAAGACCAATGCTTCAATTGTGGCGTAGGTTTTTCTGAACTAGAGCCCACTTCATGAATGCATGAAACATTATCCTTAGTTAGCAGATAGAGGGTAAATACAGAGAGAAAAAGTAAAAACAGTAGGACCAAAAGGCCATGACATAGGAGGGGTCCAGTAGGTCTGTAACATTCTATGCAAAGGTCAAGTGTATACAAGGTAAGAGCAGTTATAATTCAGAATAGCAGTAATTAGTGATACTGCTGTTGTGAATGGTCCCTGTTCTTTTCTTGTGCCCATTTGACCTTTGCACAGAAATGTCACTGACTTCAAGACCCCAAAATGGTGTTATTAGGTGACTCTCGCTGCAATCCAGCATCACAGGCAGGAAGCCTATATACACCAGGGGTGGGAGGGTGCTGTTGCACCGTGTCCTGCTTGTGGGTCCCTGGTCGACAGGTGATTGGCCATTGTGTGAACAGAGTGCTGGACTAGATGGACCCTTGGTCTGATCCAGCAGGGCTCTTCTTATGTTATGGTCTATATCTGCCGACCTGAAAATATGGCCCATTCAATTCAGTGGGGATTACTTCTGAGTAGACAGGTATAGGATTGCACTGTTAAAGGACTGTATCAATGAGACTGACCTGGAAATATGTCAATCTAGCCACTATCACTAAAATATACTCCTTCAATTTCACAATGATGTACCAGAATTTGAAACACTGTATTAATCTGTTTGGACATTTATATCCTGCCTCTCCAAAACAACTAAAATTCAAGGCAGCTTAGAGATAAACAAAAAATAGAGAACAAATAAATTAAAAACAATCTTAACAACAAAACAAAACAAACTAATATCATAAAGCATATGCATAAAAATAACAACTCAGCAACATTGCTGTTCTATTAAAATTGACATTTGCCATTATGGACAACCATCAAGCAAGACTGTGGAAAATGAACTTTATTAGAAGTATTCTGGAGTAATAAATTCCAGTATCATATTTGTCCCTATTATCTTTCCCTGCATAATCTAGATCTGTGAGCTTTTCTACATGAGATATTTATTGTGCATTCATCATTCTTTACTCAGAGTTGTTTACTGGTTCTTTAGACAATGCGATCCTCCAGTTTCACTTGTCTTTGTAAACAGCATTTTCAGCGAGTTATTTTATAGCAGGGAAAATAGGGTATTATTTCTGCTGGTGAAAGAAAAACGCTTTTTCTGCTGTTCCGCTATACCACAGTGCCACCTAGAGGTTATGTAGTGGGAAAGCAGGAAAGGAAACACTCTTCATATAGTGCTCAGATCCCAAATCTGTGACAAAACCAAAAGTAGATGCAGTGGATTAACAGCCTTGGGTAGAAAAGCTCTGTATGTGCTTTTCTGATTTAATAATAATAATAATAAGCCATAGACCTTCTGAACCTCTTGCATCTCATGGCTTTAATCACCTCTGTTTACGTTTCTCTCCCCCCACCCCCCCGGACTTGTGTGCATCTGCCAACTAAAGATAACATTTCAGGCATCTGATGAAGATGGCCCAGGTCTGAAAATCTTAACCTACAAGTTAATGATCAGTCTCAAACAAGGGGTTGTGTTGCCACTAGAGATGTAACATTTCTGGAAATTTTGAAGCCATGGGAAAAACTCTGTTTTTTCCCCAGGGGAAAACAGAAATTGTCTGAATTTTTTTTTTAAAAATGCAACATTGGGCAGTATAGAAATAAAATAAATAAAATAAAATAAATAAGACAACAAGACTTCTTCAACATACTCAGCGAGCTGCATGGTAGAAACTTCCCATGGTGTTAGCTCACCCAGGTGTTAGCATGTGAATTTTGTCTGCCTGTTCGCATAACTTGTACGCTTTTAAAATTGTCTTTAAATTGATTTTATTTACACCTCTTGTACAATGTTAGTGTTTTTAAAAACTCTTGTTTAAATGTCTTTTAAATGTTTGAAAGTGTGTAATACTACCTTACTTGCTCTTTCTGTTGTGCAATTTTGTTTTTATAAATTTCTAAAGTAATCAATACATCTCGTTTTATTATAGCCTCACATGTGTAAAAAAAATTGCATACTTCCCTGATCGTTGATCTTTATCATGTAAATTCCACAACCTTAGGCTGGGGCTGATTGTGTGAATCTTCCCCTACTCCCAATCAGCACTGTCCCTTCCAATGGGTACGGAAGCAGCTTTATACATATGTAAAGGGAGTTCTAGGCATAATGGTAGCTGGAAATTGTTTTCTTCCATATAAAAGAAACATTTTGGATTCATGATCACTTCACATTTCAGAGACTCACTGACAACCAATTGAAATATCACTATGAATTACCTCTAAATAGATGCTTGTACTCTCTTAAGTCCTGAGCTGCAAAACAGACACTTGGAATCTCATATTGGCAATTTGTTTGACTACTGTGCTTATGCTGTAGGTCCAACACACCACTATGTCCAGAGCTTCCAAAGGTGTTTGATCTATCCCCAGGATGGCTCTCCCCAGCTGGTGCCTGGGTGGAACTTTCATTACTTGAATCTGATAAGAGATTATGGCTCGTCAGCCATATTGGATACTTGAAATCAGGAATGCTGCTTATTTCCGAAATGCCCAAGTCTGATTTCTGGCTTGTAAGCCATCTTGGATAGTTCTTATGCAAAACAGACTCCAAGTTTTCATGTTCAATGACCTGTTCTTTCGCAGAAAGCCCAGAGTCATATTTGTGAAATTTATGTTGCGTGCGCACCTTTCTGCTAGAGTCCTTGGACGAAGTGGAAACAGCAAGATTTTCTGGAAAATTCAGTTCTTCTTTATTGCCAAAGGATGAAGTCCAATGATGAGCATAGGCAGTAGATGCTGTCAGTGACTTCCTGGCTATGTTGTTATTCTTAGTTGCTGGCCTTAAAGCAGCAATGCGGGTAAAAGGTACAGAACCATCAGCAGGGAATGCTAGAAGATCGTCTGTTGTGAGACTGAGTATATCTGGTTCATGAGCATTTTTTCTTCTCAAATGTGGTGCAACTGAACCTAGTATCGCATGCTGCTTAAGGTTCCTCAAAGCTGGAAAATAAGAAGTGATTTTTGCATAAACTTCACTTTCCAAAACTAAAGAAAAGCAAAACACTTTAGAAGTTGTAACAAATGTATATTTGCACTATGTGTACTAAGGCTGCAATACTATACACACTTATTTGGAAGTAGCTCTCACTGAACTCAGCAGGACTTTCTTCTATGATATGTATAGGATTGAACTGAACATCAACTAGTTATTTTTGCTGGGCGCATGTCTAATTGCAAGGGACCAAACATTAGCCAGCCAATCAACATCAGGTCTCGCTTCCAACAGGGAGGTTGATCCTAGAAACAAAAAGTCACATTCTCTAAACTATTAGTATATATTTTCTCAAATACTTCCATTGCTTGAACCAAAATATACAAAATGGAGTCTTAGTTAACATGGATCATGAATCCAAAATAGCTTCGGCTATTGGGCGGTATAAAAATGCAATAAATAAATAAATAATTTCCATTCCTATTATTCACATCTCTGCAACTATCATTTTACATGAATGTGTGAAGAAGCTGTCAGCAGTTGTTATAAGCTTATCCCAAATCACGGGCTCCACAGCTCAAGCAACATTGTGACATGATTAAGTTTATTATGTGGGCTATCGCTTATCATGGGTTCGCTTACACTTACATCCGATACACAACTCACCATTTATCTCATATTTAAAACCTCATAAGCATCACAACACAAAGAATACAAAATTATGTAAGTAGTGCAAAAAGATATAGGAAAGGAAAGGAACCTCTCGTGCAAGCACTGAGTCATTGCTGACTCTTGGAGGGACGCCAAGTTTCGCTGACGTTTTCTTGGCAGGCCTTATAGCGGGGTGGTTTGCCGTTGCCTTCCCCGGCCGTTATTACCTTCCCCCCCAGTTAGCTGGGTACTCATTTTACCGACCTCGGGAGGATGGAAGGCTGAGTCGACCTGAGCCGGCTGCCTGAAACCAGCTTCCGCTGGGATCGAACTCAGGCCGTGGGGAGAGTTTCGGCTGCAGAAACTGCTGCTTTAGCAGTGCAAAAAGAATTGTGCATGAGTTGTGACACTCCTTTATACAGGCCAAGGTGTCACCTGTCATATATTACACAAAGGGAAGAACACACATACACATACCATACTTGTGGCTGAAACTGTCCCTTGAAGACCTGAAGTCTTTAGGAGTACACTGGGAAATACTGATCTTTCCAGGTCTTATGTCCGGCGATGCGAGACTGAGATCAAAATCTTCTATATATGCCTCCAAAGCTTGAGATGCAGACCTATACAACTTGTCCTTGTAATGGATTGGACTGTGGGAGTTAAAGGAGTCACTGTTTCTGTTAAGGCTACAATTTTCCAGAAGAGAAGACACGGTTGATTCTGGAGAGTAGACCTGGCCCTTTTTAATCAAACAAGACATTGCGTTTCAACAAATGTACAAGTTTCTGAAATCTGTCAATAAGAGAAAAAACAACAAACATGAGTCAAGAAGTCTGAGATTCAATATATGCAGGGGTTTTCTTCCAATTTATCATGTTTTTCACAATTTGCAAAAGGAAAGTTTTTGTGAACCGCCCAGAGAGCTTCGGCTATTGGGCGGTATAAAAATGTAAAAAAAAAAAAAAAAAAAGTTGTCCAATTTTGATCATTTTGCTTAAAAGTTAACATTTACCCTGATACTTTTAGAGCACCATTGGTAAAATCCAGGTTTAACTGACAGAATCCTGAGTCGGCAATGAGCAGGAATAAAGAGGAACATGACAGGTTTTTTTTATTATTATTACCGGAGCTGGAGATTAATTTTAGCCAGTCAGGCAAGGAGCAGATCTGGGTTACAGCTGGCCTTTTATGTTTTTGAAAATGAGGTTGAACCACTGCTTCTCTCCCAGAACGCTAGAAGTAATCTGATATCTGCAACACCTACCAGTGACTTACAATAATACTTCGTGCATCTGATGAAGTAGATACAAAAGCTAATGCCGTAAAAAACCCTTCCAGAGGAGTAGCCCTATAAGTTTGTTGCAACAAAAGCAGCAAATTACTGTGGCACTTTAAAGACTAACAAATTAATCACAGTATAAGCTTTGGTGGACTTAAGTCCACTTTCTTAGATGTACTGTGTTATCCTGAGTTACAGATATGTACACATTCACACACGTGGTTAGAGGAGGGACTGTAAACAAAGACCCTGTTCGGATGACATGGTAAGCCACAATGGTTAAGCATTTTGAGCTAAACATTATGGCTTAGTGTGTCGTATGAACCATAGCTTATTGTGTCATGTGAACCATTCCTAACCATGGTGGGTACATATCCATGGTCTAAACATGGTCACTAACTATTTGCTGCAAAAGTGTTAGTGGCTTAACCATGGCTTAGTGTGTTGTCTGAACAGGCCCAGTGAGGTCAGAGGGAAATGAAATGCTGAAAGTATAAACAGCGAGTGAAAATAAATTTGTTAGTCTTTAAGGTCCACAAGATTGTTTCTACTTTACAGGCTTGTTGCGAGGATTACAACAAAATACTGTATGTGATAAATAAATACATCATTATCATTATTCATGCATCTCAAGTAGGTTCTAGCACAGAAAAGTTTCTGCTACAATAACAGCACAGTTCTATGGATGTGTATACTGAAGCAACCTCCTAGAGTTGTGAGGCTCATTCCCTAGTAAGTGTGCACAGAATTTAGACATTAGATATCTACAAGTGCGTATCTGTGTGTTCAGATTCCACCTCCAACCCCCGTGCCATGCCTCAGAGGGTTATTTATGACCAGGTAATAATCAGTTTGCTGGCAGGAAGATGTTACAGGGCTACAATCCTATACAAAGTTACCCTGGGTCCAGGGGCGTTACCAGACCTAGCCCCAAATCTATTTACAAGGGACCCAGATCTTTTCTGCAGAGCCCTATGAATGTCCATCTGCTGGTGTCCATGAAAGTTTTTTCCTTAGCTTAATTCCCATGCAGTGGGCAATTTTCAAAGGGATTGCTGCTTAATTGCGTAGATATATGTGAGTGAAAGGGTTCATGAAGAAATGAACCAGCCACTCTTCCTGGGTTGTTTACAGCCATGGCAAATTAATTGCAATTGAAGAGAAACCACTAATTTAGGACGATCTGGGGATGGGGGTGCAAAATAATTAAGGGAGCAATCCTATGGCCACTAGATGTTGTCGGAGACAGCACTGACCTCGGAGGGAAGAGTAGGAGATTTGGGGGGCCCTCCATGCAGCCAATGTAGAAAGAACCACACTGGCTGCCCTCTGGGGTCAGAAAAAATACCTCATAAATGGGGTAAATGGCCAATCTGGTGGGGTGGGGTGGGGTGGGGACGGGACCCAAGATGTCTCCTTCCAGCCTCCTTCCCTTACATTTCTTAAGCCTGTTTAGTGAAATATACAGAATGGAAGGAGGGGGAGGCTCCTCCTGCCCTGCATTGGATTATTGGAAACCTCAGAGTTTGGGGGCTTCTGATCACGGTGGGTGCAAATAACAGGACTACACCCTGAATAACTTATTCCAGTTGGTTTATTCGGATGGCAGATTAATGGGCTGACTTTGCCTTCTGTGAGATGAAAACAAATCCAACTAATTATTTCTAAATTTGAATAATAAAATAATAATAATAATAATAATAATATATTTCTTACCCGCCTCTCCGTTTGGATCGAGGCAGGGAACAACAATAAGTATAACTACATAATATTTAGTTATGAACTAGCATATGTGCATTTTATGCTGATTTTTTTTAGCCTATGGGCCTGGACATTTTATGTGCCTTCGCTATGGCCCTACATAAGCCTATTTATTTATTATTATTATTTGAACTCCATGGCCCTGTTCGGATGATACCTTCTTTTCAACAGGGCCAGTGAGACTTGGTTCTAAAGAGTCGGAAGCGACTGAACGAATAAACAAACAAACGAAGAGACATGCCAAGGATGGCAGCGTGTATAAATACATGCTAAAGGTAAGTTTATTTTTATTTTATTTTTTAAAAAGCCTTTCCTGAATAATAATAACAATACATTGTTTTTTAAAAAGTCTAGCCAGTGTTTTATTGCTACAATCCGATTTTAAATGCTTTTATTCTCTTATATTTTGATTATTTTTGTCATTGTTTATATCACTCTGGAATTTTTTTCAGGTGTAGACAAGGAGGAATGCTGGGATTCTACGCCACGAATGTCATAAATAAAAGTCTGTGCCACGAATGTCATAAATAAAAACAAATGAATCAACTTGTTAGCCCAATAAATTTTCTACTTTGCTATAGTTTATCTATAAAACTATAAAGTTTTATAGATAAACTATAAAACTTACAAGTTAAAGGAAGCCAGATTCCAGCTGGACATCAGGAAAAACTTCCTGACTGTTAGAGCAGTGCGACAATGGAACCAGTGACCTAGGGAGGTTGTGGTCTCTCCCACACTAGAGGCCTTCAAGAGGCAGCTGGACAACCATCTGTCAGGGATGCTTTAGGGTGGATTCCTGCATTGAGCAGGGGGTTGGACTCGATGGCCTTGTAGGCCCCTTCCAACTCTTGCTATTCTATGGTTCTATGATCTCTGAGAAACGGGGCCCAATTTATTATTTGAAAATCCCGGTGGCCCCTTTCCCCAGTTCTGAAATCTCCCTCAGATCTAACAGTGGCAGAGGAAGCTGCCCTGACATTCGGCTGAGAGCCAACACGAGTGACGAGAACGGCACGTTATACAGGTTCACGTGTGAATGCGCCGCCGGACAGCACGCGTGTTTGCGGATCTAAAGCCCCTCCACCCCTCGACTTTCTCCTCACGTCGAGAAAAACCACTGTCCCCCTTCGCCAACCCACCTCGGTCTCCGGCTACCTTGTTCACCTTCTCCTCCTCCTCCCGCCCACTGGTTTGAAAGGGAAACGCCACCTCCTTCGAAATGGCGCCGGCCGGGTTCAACTGCGCATGTTCGGCCGCTGCCAGGGCATTACCGATTCTCCCTCGCGCGGCCAAACGTTCTAGAGCAGTGCGGCTAGGACCACAACTCCCGGCATGCCCCGCGGCCGAATGCATCACAATGCTCCTGCGCCACGCCACGCCACACCGCCCCCCTCTGTTGAGATAAAGGAGTTACAACTCGTAGGAGGTGGAGGGCAGAGACGGGAAGAGATGCTACGAGCCAGCATTCAGGTGAGTCTGGTTGCCGCTGCATCCCACACGTCGCGGTGCATCTAGGGCTGGACCTTGGGGCCGAAGACCATCGTAGCAGGCGATGAAGACACCAGGATCGCGGAAGCCAGCTCCATTGTATTCCTGTTGTCATGATGAGGCTATGATTGGAGTGAGCTTAAAATGCAAAACTGCACATGCTCAGAGTTGTTGTTGTTGTTGTTGTTGTTGTTATTATTATTATTATTATTAAAATCAAGGTTGGCAAACATTCTAACATTTAAGGAATATAGAAGCAGTTTGATGTGGGGGAAGAGAAATGTGAGCTGTGCCTTTGAGAATTGAAGTAATACACAAGAGGGGTCCCCATGAGCCCATTAAGACCAGGTTCTAAAATCACCTAGCTTCGTAACAATTCTCCGTTGGGATGGATGGAGCCATCTGTAAAAAGTGAGAGATGGAGTGGTTAGGGAGACATTTTTCTCCCTCTCCTATAATTTTATTTATTTATTTATTTACTTATTGCATTTTTATACCGCCCAATGGCCAAAGCTCTCTGGGCGGTTTACAGAAATTAAAACTATTCAAAATATAAAACAAACAGTAAAAAAGCATATTATAAAATACAATATAATGACAGCACAGTTCTATGTGCAGTTCCAGGATAAAACGTTATCTTTTCGCCAGCGTTATCTTTTCGGCGCCAGGTCAAGACTTTTCTCTTCTCCCAGGCATTTTAACAGCATTTAACAATGTTAAGTTTGTTTTTAATGGACCCCAGAATTGTTGTTTTTAAATGGATACTGTTGTTTTTATACTGTTTTTATGTTTTTTTAAATTTTTGTATACTTTTAATGTTTACTATTCTTAATTGTAAACCGCCCAGAGAGCTTCGGCTGTGGGGCGGTATATAAATGTAATAAAATAAAATAAATAAATAAATAAAAATCACGCAGCAATGCAGAAATACTAGAACCCAATGGGGTCATCTCATGAAGCTGATTGGTGGGAGATTCAGGGCAGATAAAAGGAAGGACTTCTTCACACAGCACATAGTTAAACTATGGAACTCACTTTCACAAGATGTGATGTGAACTAGATGGACCCTCAGTCTGACTCCTGACCCAGCTTTTCTCTTCTTATGTTCTTATGAGTTTTACAGGAGAAGGAACCTGTTTTAGACCAATAAGCTGCAGACCATGATTCATAATACGTGCCTGCCACCCATCCCCAGGCCTGTGGCTCTTTGATATTTGCAGTCAGACAAAAAGAAAAGGTCACCGTGTTGGCCATAAGAAAAATGCCCAAACTCCTATTAGTACAATAACATTATTGGGCCAACTGAAAGGTTAAAGATGTGCAAGCTTTTGAGGTGCCCAGGTCTCTTCATCAGGCAAGATATTAAAAAAAAGCAGAAATGTGTGTATGTGTGGTTTGGTGGGTGGGAGGATAACTTGATATTGAATGTCTACAGGCCTCTCTTCCCCCATTCCATCTCAAGGTTGTGATCATGCAGTCAGCCTCCTTCGCCTGCTGACTTGCTTTTGCCTGAAGAAGAGATCTGGAGATCTCGAAAGCTTGTACATTTTCTCGTCATCTTTTGGTTGGCGCAATAAAGGTATTACATTAAAATGGATTTTATTTATTTATTTATTTATTTATTTATTTATTATTTTATTTATTACATTTTTATACCGCCCAATAGCCGAAGCTCTCTGGGCGGTTCACAAAATTATCATTTTGATAATAGTGGAGCCAAATTTCTACAACCAGGGAATCTTGGGGTTCAAACTTCTCTGGAGACCACTGCATTTTTGTCTTGGAAAACCCTTTCCCCTGTTCCTGACACCTGAGGACTTGCTGCAGTCTTCTATGACTTCCGGTCTGCAGCTACTCAATGGAGCAATAAATAAAATTAAGTGGTGTTTACGTCCTCAAGGGAGTTGCCCTTGTCCCTCACATTGGAAACACCAGTACAAATAAGACATTTGACCAGCTCTGCACCCCAAAATAGCCTCTGGTACACTCCCATTTCATATTACGCTGCTGTATGTTGCACAATTGGAATGTTTGTGCATGCAGAACACTCTCTCTGGCAGGATGCCTTCATCCTTCACATTGGAAACACAGGCTGGAACCTGAGATTTGAACAGTTTCACAATCTCCAGATGCAGCACACAGAGAGATCCTTGTACTCTGGGGCCACCCAGGGCTCAGGGTGTGTAGTTTGTTTATGGAATTTTATCCCATTCTTCAGGTAAAACTCTCTTGGAGCTGCTAACGTAGCTAAAATAGTTTGGCATAGTGCTTAGAATGTTGGGCTGGGAGTTGGTAGATCTGGATTCTAGTCCCCACTCGACCATGGAAGCCCACTGAGCGACTTTGGGCCAGTCACAGACTCTTAGTCCAACCTACCTCATGGGCTGCATTACATGGGCAGAGAGGGGCAATCACCTGATTTGAATTGAATACTTCCCTTCCATTCACTTCAATCGAGACAGCGCCATCTAGTGGCAGATGATCATACTTTCCCCAGATATTACCACATTAAAAGTGGCTCTTTTAATAGCGGGATTTCCAGGGAATAGCGCAGGAGATGTCCTGGTTGTTGACGTCATGTAATGCATCCGCAAACTTCCGTGAGTGGTTAATCATGAGTATGCAATAAATCGCTTATTTAGAAATGCACTTGGTCTTCCTAAAGTACGACAGAATGTTGGGAGAGTGAGATGGAATGTTAGGATTTTAACATTTCTTATGCTGTCACACACCATACAATCAAGACACTTTGCACAATGAAGAAAAGATGGGGTTTCCTCTCCTTCCTTTTGTGATGTGCTGTGCCATACTTACAGTACCTCTGCATTGCTCTGATATCTTTGCAGATAGATGGACTATAAGAAAATTGCAGACGATGTTTCCAAAGAGGTTCTTGCTTATCTCCAAGATACAACAGATTGGAAAGTGGTAAAGCATACAGTAAGAACATTGCGGATCATCTTGTTTGAACTATTTCTCTTACAAATAAGTCCAAAAAGTTTACTAGCCCATGACAAGCTTTGGTGGTGTTAGTTAATTGTGGTTTAAGAGATGGAGAACCCAATTTGCTTAGTCACTTGGAGGAAATTCTTATTTCTTACAGGCAATGAGGACAGTAAGCCTGATTCAGATACTTACCCAGGAGTAGGGTGACCATATGAAAAGGAGGACAGGGCTCCTGTATCTTTAACAGTTGTATTGAAAAGGAAATTTCAGCAGGTGTCATTTGTGTATATGGGGAACCTGGTGAAATTTCCTCTTCATCACAACAGTTAAAGCTGCAGGTGCCCTGCCCTCTTTTAAAGCTGGTCACTCTAGTATAGCTCCTGCAGCTTTAACTGCTGTGATGAAGAGGGAATTTCACCAGGTTCTCCATATATTCAAATAACACCTGCTGAAATTCCCTTTTCTATGCAACTGTTAAAGATACAGGAGCCCTGTCCTCCTTTTCATATGGTCACCCTACCTAGGAGTAAGTCCCATTAAACTCAATGGGACATATTTATGTGTAACTTGCATAGGGTTGCACTATTTGAAGTAAAGTAATAAGTAAGCTGATTTTTTAACATAAAGGTATTGATGTTTCGGAAGCAGAAGCATTTGATTCTTTTTTCTTTTCCTTTATTGCCATCCCGAGAAACTTATTTCAGTGTCATCAAAGCCTTCACAGTGTTTCCCAGGAACCCTGTAAGTACTCTTGTGTATTTTCTTCCGTGCACTGCTTTCGGTGTATTTTCTTCCACATACTCTTGCTGAAAAAGCAGCACCAGTGAGCAAAAGCACATCAGGAATGTCTTCTCCATTCTGAGACCTGTTAATGATGGCCATATTCCAGCCTTCCTCAGCCTGGTGTCGTCCAGATGTGCTGCACTACAACTCCCATAATCCCACAGGCAGCACAGGATAGCGTACTGTAGCTTCCAAATTCCTATTGCAGACCTAAGTGGGTTCTTCCCAGGAAGGCCTGAGCTAGCACAATGCCAGTCAATTGACCTGCCAAATATTCCATGTAGCTAAGAATGCCTCCATGTAGCTGGACATTTGCCTTAAAAAAAAAAAATCGTGATGATGTCCTTTGTTAGTGAGGGCAGGGATAAAGGCTGCTCATAACCTAGCCCTGCAGCATTTGTGAGCAAACCTCATCAAGGCTTTGCCAATTATCCAACTGCTATAATGGCATTGTATTTGTAATGTAAATGCGGGCATGGGCTTTTGACCTTGGATTGGGACTTCAGCAGGGGGCAATGAAGACTCCCTACTCTCCCAGATAGGAGCTCCAGTGATGGAAAATTATGAAAAACAAACAAACCCAGAATTACACAATTAATATCCCATGTGGCATGGCCCTAATGCAGCCTTCCAGATGTTTTGATTCCATATAGTGTGGCCTTAACACAGCCTTCCAGATGTGTGGATCTCATGTAGTGTGGCCCTAATGCAGCCTTCCAGAAATGTTGGACTACAACTCACATCAGATAGCTTGGTTTGGGGCCAGGCTATCTGAAGGAACGCCTCCTCCCATATGTACTTGCCTGGACCCTAAGGTCATCCTTAAGGGTCCCTCTCTGTGAGCCCCTGCCAAAGGAAGAAAGGCAGGTGGCTACCAGGAGGAGGGCCTTCTCTGCTGTGGCACCCCGGCTGTGGAATGAACTCCCTAAAGAGGTTCGCCTGGCACCTACACTATATTCTTTCAGATGCCAAGTGAAGACCTTTTTATTCTCTCAGTATTTTAACAATCTATAAATTTAATTTTAACTTGACCGTTTTAAATTCCTATTTCTGCACTTCTGCTGATTTTATCCTGGTTGTGCTTTGATATTGTATTTTATATCATGTTTTTATACTGTTTGTTTTATACTTTGAATGTTTTTAATTTTTGTGAACCGCCCAGGGAGCTTCGGCTATTGGGCGGTATAAAAATGCAATAAATAAATAAACCATTTCATTAGCCATTGGTGGCTGGGGAGGATGGGAGGTGTAATCCAGCATATCTGCAGGACACCAGGTTGGGGAAGGCTATACCCTAAGATGTGTACTGTGCCCCAACTCATGGACCAGGCAGGAGCAAAATTCTCAGCATTGTTTTAAGTGCCCTAGTGAAGATTGTAAATGCACAGGTTTTAATAAATAATAATTCATTACATTTAAATATTCTCTCTTCTCGTTCCTGCATTAATGCCTTCCCTGCTTTTTTCCATACAATTCGGAATTTTGTCACTTCGGTCTTCCACGTCATTCTCTTACATTTTTAGACCAGACTTCAATTCAAGATACAAATTAATTTTGAAATATTTGTTTCTAGATACCGTGCTGAAGCGCTAATGGAAATGCCAGTTGATAAACTCTTTCCCTTCATTTACATTCCTGAGTACCGCAGCAAGTGGGACAAGGCGATACAGTCATACAATCTTTTAGAAACAGTTGACGAGGTGATTCAGTAAGTTAATGGATAACTTTGTCCCGATTGCTGGAGTTTGGGTGTAGGTTTTTCTCAATCTAGTCTTTACTTTGGATTTCTAGTAGAGCTGAAATGGGGGACAAAATTTTGATGACTTTGCTTGTTGTATAGAAGTGAAGATTTTTACGGGCATGGCTTCTTACATCATCTTAGCCTTCCCAAACCTGCTATCCTCAAGATATGTTGGACTACAACTCCCATAATCCATACCTTCCCCCCACCTCCACTGGCTGGCTGTTCAACAGAAATCAGCCACACAACCTGAAGCTATATGATAGATCGCCATCACATTTAGTTTGGCCCCATGAGAGAGCTCTTTTTGAAGGCACATGAATAACACTGGAAGCTCTCAGCTAAAGGAAACTCCAGACATAGAGGCAGTATATTTCTGTCCAGAACTGCATGTTCCATGAAACACGAAGCAGTATTTGTCTTCTACCAAACAGCATTGGGGAGTGGGTGATTAGAAGCAGCAGGCAGGAGGTGAGGACTTTATCCTTTCTAAACTCCTCCCCACACTACAGCTAAGTAATCCAGCGTATTCTATTAGTAGTAGTGACAGGTTCCATCCCTGCCAATTCCATTCATTCATTCCTGGCAAAAACAGCAGTGTTATTTCCACCCTTCCATGACAGCAATAGTAGAGAACGGGTAGCCCTTCAGAGGTTGTTGGATCAATACCGGATTTAGGAACAAGCCAAGTAAGTCATGGCTTAGGGCCTCATATGATGAGGGACCTCTAAATATGTTTGAGATAACTTAAGATGTAAGATAACTAAGATGAAATCACTTTGGCTTAAATATGTCGAAAAATCTGGTGTGATTTACTGCAGAGTTGCCTTATAGAGAGAGAAAGCACGGCAACGCGCAAACTAGAAGTTTGAATCAACTCTCTTTATTAGTGATTTTAGACCTATCTTCAGAGAAGGCTATCTAACACTGTTTTAATAGAAGCACCCCCAAACGCTGGGTGGTAGCCTTTCATTACCCTTATTATTATATAAAATGTAATATGCTTTTCTCTCTTTATGTTTATGGTATGGGGCCTCTGAATCATGATGGTAATGTCTGCATCCATTAAAACAACAACACAGGGTTGCTTTTCAGTGCAGCATCCAATAGGGTCATTTTGCTGATGATGTTTAATGTCAGAATCTTAAATAGTTTTTTTTCTTTTGAGTATGTCCCACTGATGGAAGCAAGAATGCTTAGGGCTGATCCCCTAACACTTTTGATTTGTTGTAGAGCACTTTCCATTACAATTTAATCTTTCTTTTTATTATTAAATTATAGGACACTTTCATTTTTCACAATATTACACACAGTTATGGCTTTGGGCTAATTTCGCCAAGAGAATTTGTCTACATACTGCACATTAAAAGATATGATGGGAATTTAATGACAACAAACTGTAAGTAATCATTATTCATTGGAAAGGGGTTAACGAATGACAAGTGTGTGTGAGATGTGTGAGAGTGTGTGTGAGAGAGACTGAAAGAACTGGGCATGTTTAGCCTGGAGAAGAGAAGATTGAGGGGAGACATGATAGCACTCTTCAAATACTTGAAAGGTTGTCACACAGAGGAGGGCCAGGATCTCTTCTCGATCCTCCCAGAGTGCAGGACACGGAATAACGGGCTCAAGTTAAAGGAAGCCAGATTCCAGCTGGACATCAGGAAAAACTTCCTGACTGTTAGAGCAGTACGACAATGGAATCAGTAACCTAGGGAGATTGTGGGCTCTCCCACACTAGAGGCCTTCAAGAGGCAGCTGGACAACCATCTGTAAGGGATGCTTTAGGGTGGATTCCTGCATTGAGCAGGGGGTTGAACTCGATGGCCTTGTAGGCCCCTTCCAACTCTGCTATTCTATGATTCTTTGTACATTAAGAACGAAGCGTTTGGTAATTCCCCTCAGTGAAATACTCCAGTGGGATAATCTCCATGTAAGCTGTGTTGAGCTCTCTGGAAGAATGGTGCGATAGAACTGTAAGGACACAATCCTGTTAATTGTGCCCTCGATGGTCAGAAGGCACCAAACTTGGAGGCTTCCAATCATCCAATGCTGAGCAGGAGGAGGAGCAGAGATGATCTTTGCCTCCCAGTCTTCCCGCCCTTGTATTTTCTGCTAGATGGGCTTTTTTGCCCGTCTAGCAATGGTGTTCCAGGAAATGACGGGAAGGAGGCTGGAGACACCTCAGGATAGCTCCGTCCCTTCCCACCTACAGAAACGCCGCCCCCCTGGGACCACTTTTCTGACCACGGAGGGCAGCCGGCATGTGTGTGTCAGATCTCCAACTCCCCCTTGAGGTTGGAACGCTGTCTTGAATAAGCAGGGAGTCCCCAGTATCCCATGGCTCTATGGGCCATGGAACTGCTCTCTAAGAAATAATAGTCCAGAAGAGAAATCGTTCAGCGCCCCCCAGTCCCTCAAAGATCACCTTTTTTTTATCTATCTGAGGAGGTCAGAACAGTGTACGTCCCTCTTTTTACCCAGGCAATAAACCTGCAAGGTAAATTAGGGTGCAATCATATGCATGTTTAGACAGAAAGAAGTCCTACAACTCTCAGCATTCCCCAGGATTGCACCTTTACACAGAAAGATAGCGACTTGCCCAAAGACACTTAGTGAACTTTGTGGTTGAGCAGGAATTTAAACCTGGATCTTTCTGGTCCATGTCCACTTCTCTCTCTATTATTATTATTATTATTATTATTATTATTATTATTATTATTATATTTATTTGTATCCCGCCTTTTGCCCAATACTGGGCCTCAAGGTGGCCTTACACAATTTAAAACATATACATTTTAAACCTAGGAAAAGAAATGTACAAAAATTAAAATTAAAATAAAAAAACAATTTAAAAATATATATTAAAACATAAAACGTTTAAAACACACAACAATTTTACAAGACCTTAACATAGATGGAGGACTAGATTATTGTCCAAAGGCCTGTCGGAACAAACAAGTTTTTGCCTGCTTCCGAAAGCCCCTCAAGGAGGGAGCCAGCCTAGCTTCCCCGGGAAGAGAGTTCCAAAGTACTGGAGCAGCCGCTGAGAAGGCCCTCTCCCATGTTCCCACCAAGCGTGCCTGTGAAGATGGTGGGACTGAAAGAAGGGCTTCTCCAGAAGATCTCAAAGCACGGGCAGGCTCATAAGAGAGAATACGGTCTTTCAGATTACCTGGACTCCAGACATAGTTGGTGGTGTAGATGTTTTAGAATAAATGGAGGAGTGACTGAGGTAAGCTCACAGTAGCATGGCTATATATTGTTCTGAGAAAACCTTGCTTTGTTATTTAAACTATGTTCAGGTCAACATGGCTTCCTGTTTGAATTGATGCTGAACTGTTTTGTTCTGCCCCTTAGCTATCAGTGTGGATCACCCAAGCTGTCTTCCGTCTCCACGTTATATTCGTGGCTGCACCTTTCCTTCTGGTTATGCCTTTTCTCCTCATCCAGAGTAAGCATTTCTATGGCCTGTATTGCAGGAAAATGATTTAATACTCGTGGACTTTTCTAACCCGGAAGCCAGAAAAGCTCTTTCTGCTTTCGTAGAAACTATGGTTTGCTATCACATCCAGACTGGCAAAACCATGGTTTGTGCAAGCTCTGTAAACCAGGATTAAGCTGCAGTTTGCAATCTTAGGATGCTTCTGGATGGAGGGCTCGTAGTGCTAACAATCAAAAGACATTGATCTGGTTTGCATGATCACTGCAGCCCACCATGGCTTATTTAAGTCGTGATGAGCTGCTGTGTCCGTAGGTGCCAATTTGCTTATTCAAGCCCTAGCCACGGTTTGTTGTGTTGTTCAAACTGAGTGGCAGGGGATAATTGAGGACTGAGGTCTGTTACAAGGTTAATTGAGGGTTGTTTAACCCTCAGACAACCCCTGATGACCAAGTTTGAACGGCACAACAAACTATGGCAACTTCTTGGTGACTTCTGGGCTTTGGTACAGTTTTTCCCCCACCCTAAAAGGCCGAGTGCCTCTTCCAAAGCTGAGTTACAGGCAGCAAAAAACTTCAAGCCAAAATAGGCTGGGATTTTTCGGGTCCCTTCCCTTTTGCCCCACCCATCACTGGAATGTGGCCCCCGAGAACTTCTCCAAAATTGAACCTGACCCTTGGGCTGAAAGAGGTTTGACGCCGGGGCCAGTGTCAAGGGTAGGTCTGGTCGGGGCCCTGCCCAGGGCTCATACCCCGGCTTGCTCCTCGTCTCCACCATTGCAATCTATTGCTTCTCTTAATTCTCAGTCTGGCCCTGGCAAAAGTGGTGGGGAGAAGGAGCAGCAGCGCAGGCTGCTAATGCTGTGCTGAAAATTTCAATCATTTCATTTTCAGCATTTCATGGGGAGGGGGAACGAAAACTCTGGTGAATGAGGCTGGGAGAGGTGAGTATTTCGGAGAATTTTCTCCTTGGGGAGGGGGGCAGTATTTCCATATACCTATTAAAAGTGTAGGAAGTTTTGAGGGGTCTCCTTTCTATTTTTTTTATTTTTGAAAAAACAACACCCCCTGTATTTGCAGCTCAGAAGTTCTTTCTGAATGCCTATTAGAGAGGGCGAGGTCACATGGTCTCCAATAGGCATTCATGAAGAACTGCTGGGCTCCTCCAAGTGCCGGGGGTGTTGTGTGTGTTTTAAAGTGGCTACACTTTTAATAGGTATATGGAAAATACTGGCCCCCTCCCCAAGGAGAAAATTCTCCCTCTCCCTGCGAAACAGGCAGGGGGGGGAAAAAAAAAACCTTTTTCATGGGGAGAGAAAGAGTTCCCAAAAATAGGCATCAGGATTCGGCACAGCACTACATGCCACTGCCTACTTTCTCACCAGCTCTCTGCTTGTCAAGCAAGCAAGTGGTAGCAATGATGAGAAAGAGGATGAAAAGCAATAACACTTGGTGGTAACGGCAGTGATATGATAGACTCATTGGCTGCGTTCGGACAACACAATAGTCAATGGTGGGTTAATAGTCAACTCCAGGGTTGATTATAGAGGGGGTACTCCCCACACAACATGTTCCTATACAATTGTGGTTGGGGCTGGCGTTGAGTAGACTAATAGTCAACCTGGTGTTTGACTGACAGAGCCCCTGCCCCTCTTCCTGCCCTCCCTCAGTCCTCCCAGTGCTATCCCAGCAGCCTGTGTGAGTTGTGCCGGCTGTAACAGAGTGGCTGGCACGGTTTTAGCCACTCTTGCCTGAGAACTCTGTAGCCAGATAAGATAGTCAACTCAACTCTGAAAAATAATCCACCGAGCCCAACAGACAACACACTAACCAGTGGTTATGCAGATAGTCAACTCTGCAGAGTGTTGGTTATCTCCGTTGGTTATTTTGAGGAAATAGTCAACTGGGGGGTGGTTTTTGCCCGACAGACAACACAATAACCAATGTTTGACTATTTAACCAATGGTGGACTACTTAAACCACTGTTTAATCGTGTTGTCTGAACTGAGCCTTTGAAAAGTTGGAGCAGGCCCTGTTCGTCACCCCAGTCTAAACAAAAAACAGCATGGGATGTGCTACCATGGCTTCTGCTCAAACTATGTACATAACGAACACCAGAGGAATGGGGCCTTTTTTCTCCCTTTCTTCAGTCAGCCCCATTTCACAGGCACCGTGTTGAAAAACACAATTTTATAGTATCGCATTTGATAGAAAGAAATACTGTGTGCACTCTTAATTTGATTAAAATCAAAACAATTCCTCTCTTTCAGGAATCCAGACCACACCAAACTGGTGGCAATCGTCCAGGTGGACTTAGGAGGCGTGTTAAAGCCTTCATTGATAGATTCGGTTATGCCTATGACCCTCATAAACTTTGTCAACGATTTGAAAACTGGATATAAGTCACAAAAGGGAAATATCCTATAAAAGCTTACTAGAGAGTGGAA
The DNA here is from genome assembly GCF_023053635.1 of Elgaria multicarinata webbii. Classification (NCBI taxonomy): domain Eukaryota; kingdom Metazoa; phylum Chordata; class Lepidosauria; order Squamata; family Anguidae; genus Elgaria; species Elgaria multicarinata. Next base: position 105,510,764 of record NC_086176.1, read on the forward strand.
GGAAGATTGCTTGCAGTATGCAGTTGTCACTGAAGTTTAGTTTAATGTGAAGCTTAGGTGGACAGCCTCAGGCTCAGGGGCCAAATCCAGGTCTCCTGGATTCCCTAAAAGGCCTTCTACCCCTTTACCCCAATAGCTTGGTCTCTGCTTAAGGGAAATCACATTTCTTACCCAGGTCTTTTTTGCTTCCTGCTTGGTGCGACTGTTATGGGCTGCATTACATGGGCAGAGAGGAGTAACGTGGTTTGAATTAAATTAAATGGAATACTTCCCATCCATTCACTTCAATGAACAGCACCATCTCATGTCAGGGGATCCTGCGTTTTTCAGGATGTTACCACTTTTAAAATGTTTCTTTTCATAGTAGAATTCTCAGGGAATGCCTTGGGAGACATCCTGCTCATTGACAACGTCATGTAGAAGATCCACAAACTGTTGGGGGTGGCCAATCACGAGTGTACAATAAATCACTCGTTTAGAGGAGCCCCAAAGTTCCCACACCGCTTCTCTACCCAATATTTATTTAAATACATATTTGGGAGATTCATACATTTGTTACTACTAGAAATGCCGAGGTGATCCTTAATGTCCACAGGCTAACAGAGTTTTAGATAATTGCTACTTTTCAAGGCCAGAGCATGGGTTGGCAATATATGCCCCTCCAGATGTTTTGGTCAACTCCTATTAGCTCTAACCACTGTAGCTGGTAGAGAGGGTTGATGGGAGCCGGAATTCTCCAGATATTTTGGCCTCTCAGTTGTCAACCCCTGTACAGCCAGACAGGAAGAGATTCTCAGAATAAAACGGAGGTAGTTCTCTATTATGCAGCTCTCCAAATTACTTCTTCCCACTCCAGCGTATTACCCTCCATCGAGGTTCTGTATTCAAGTTCTGAGTGGCAGAGCTTCTGAAGAACCAGGACAAGACAAACGAGCTGATAAAAAGAACATAGAAGTGTATGGAATGATACAAAGAAAATCATCAGGCCTTTGCTTGATGATGACCTGCAAATTCAGATGGCACCGATTTAAAAAGGCGACAGAAACTCACCCTTGGATTCTGATTAGCTACACTATCTTCCCTTGGCAATAAGGCAAGGACAATATATTTAAAGTTACAAGAGTCCACACATTTACCTAACATTTCTAAGAACTAAGTCTGAAATCCTATACTGTCTTCGATAGAAGCTATGAGCACTGAAATCATTAAATGTTGCTCCTGAGTGAACGTTTAAGATTGCACGGAGAGTCCTAGATTTCCTCTCAGCTGGCTACTTCACCCTGAATGGAGGCAAAGTAAAGCAGCTCTCTCTAACCTGGTACTCTAAGATTGGAATTAAGCCCCCATCATCCCCGACTTAATGCAACCTCCCCTCTTTTCCTCAATGGTGCAGGAGGGCATGCGTTTCCCACCACCACCACCACCACAGAAGTTGTGTGGTATCTGAGGAGGTATCATTCAAGAGGCAGCTGGACAACCATCTGTCAGGGATGCTTTAGGGTGGATTCCTGCATTGAGCAGGGGGTTGGACTCGATGGCCTTGTAGGCCCCTTCCAACTCTGCTATTCTATGAGGAAACTCCCCTCTAGAGAGGAGGGATTGCATCATGGTGAGAAAAAAGGTTTGGTGGGAAACCAAGATTTGTTAACTCCTGACTCCATGGTTAGTATCCAATGTTAGTCCTACTTAGAGTAGACCCACTGAAATGAATAGGACCTATTCATTTCATGTGTAGGAGTAATATTGGATACTACCCAATGACTCAGGATCTTCCTCCTAAGAGAGAGAATATCTCTGAATTAGTGTGACATCACACACACCAAAAAAAACCTGGGCCCCAACTAGTCATAACCATTTGTTTGCTTTTCTGTTAATAATGGGCTAAAAAATATACAGATAGGTCACTAGAAGAAGAAAATGAAAAGATACTACATACTTCAAGTCTCTCTCTCCCCCCCCCCCCCAGTAGTTATCATGACTTAGGGCTAGAAGCGTCAAAATAGTGACATTTGACACACTTATTTTGTCTAGAGGGTGCGTGTGTAAAATCTTCAGCCCCCAAATGCTCCCAGAGCAGCTCTGACAAATCAGATAAACAAGATGGCCCCTACCTTCAGGCTTAACAATCTAAAAACACATGGCACGTAAGGAAAAAGGGATAGGGAGAGAAGAGGAAAAATGAAGGTCTGCTGGGGGAATGACCCCATTCCCTATTATCTGTGTCACAGCCTGATGGAATGGCTGGTGGTGGTAACAGTTGAGGAGGAACCTTCATGGAGGTGGTATTTCAGCACAGCTGATGGAAGGACCTGAGATCTCATCTCCCTCTGTGATATATGTCTGAGAGGGAATGCCATGAATAGGCAGGCAGCATGAATGAATAAAAGTGTTTCTAGACTGGTAAACATCACCATGGGCCTGTTCAGACACTAACCCTTTTGCAACAAATGGATAGTGCTCGTGTTTCAACTGTGGTTATGTAGCTACCATGGTTAGGAATGGTTCATACGACACACTAAGGCGTAGTTTTTTAAGGTCAAAATGCTTTGACCACCATGGCTTAGTGTGAAATCATCAATTTAATCTCCTGTTATGAGGCAGGGCCTTCAGAAGATTAAGAGCGTCAGAGGGATACATGGAGGTTTTGGATGCAGAAAACTGAATATATTGCAGACAGGAACCAAGATGAAATATATACATCTAGTGTTTCATTTCTGAATTTGGATAAACAAACCTGTTAATTTCAGTTTCTCTTAGGTTCACATTTTGCCAATCTTTACTTTCTTTGATTTTCACATCAGTTTTCAACTGAAAGAAAATCCACACAATGGATGCATTTTTGTGTGTATTTCTCCTAATATACCCATTTTTCTATGCAATAATTGCATAAAATCCACATGTTTGGCAAGCAGCTTTTCCTCATAATACTTTTAATGTTTTTTCTTTCTTTCTAATGTATACATTTTTCTGTACACTCTCCCCTAAAATAGACATTTTTTGTTCAGAAAACTGCAAAATTCTGAGAAGGGCAAACACCACAGGATAGTTGCATTGTGTGAATTTAGGTTATTATCAAAATGTGAACTGAACACAATCCTCCCCTGGATCTACTTCTGAAGACTGTGACAGCACAGTGTCCACCATAAGAGGCACTCTGTATATAGCCCCATTTAGTTCAATACAACTTTAACTACATTTTCTAGTGCATTAAAAACCCCTATGTTTATTATTTCCACAAGTGAATAATGACACTAGCAATTAGAAGTATGAATAATTTGCAGTGTTTATCAGGTTCAAAACCCCATGTTCTACTTCCATCAAATATACTCAAGGGAAAAGAAAATAACAACCCTGCTTCACATGTACGGAAAGCTCTCATTACAGCTAATAACTACAATCAAAACCCTCAAAAGGGAAGAAACGAGGCTTACCTTACAGGTTATCATGTGTCATCCTGGGCAAAGTTTATGTCTTTTTAAAAGCCGTATGGCAATCACATATCTGGCGATTATAGAAAATTTTCCATGACTAAAGCACCCAAGTGTAGGGTGACCATATGAAAAAGAGGATAGGGCTCCTGTATTTTTAACAGTTGTATAGAAAAGGGAATTTCAGCAGGTGTCATTTGTATGCATGTAGCACTGGTGAAATCCCCTCTCCGTCACAACAGTTAAAGCTGCAGGAGCCCTGCCTTCTTTTGTATCTGGTTAAGAGGGCAGGGCTCCTGCAGCACTTGTGGTTAAGAGGGCATTTCACCAGGTGGTGCATGCCTACAAATGACACCTGCTGAAATTTCCTTTTCTAGACAGGTGTTAAAGATACAGAAACCCTGTCCTCCTTTCCATATGGTCACCCTACCCAAGTAAGAACAGGTGGAACTAAAAATTTCTCAGTTTCAAAGCTCCTTAAGGAGCAGAATAATTCCAGAATGAGGACCTGATAGTAGGGGGAAGGAGTTTTATTTGTTAGAAGACTTTACAGTCTTATTATTACATGGTTCACAGCACACTCCATTTAGCTTAGCACAACCCAGATTTGTGGTGTTAACGAAACCTATTTAAGCATGGAAGCTGAAGCCCTGCTTTCTTAAGCATTGTCTCTCATGGGAGTGTCTGGATCCAGAATAGTCTCTGTCCACGTTTCTGTCCACACACTTCAAGGCAGGCTGACCTTCTCCTGCTGCTAGAGAAAGACTTGGAACGCAGTCAGGAGGCAGTTGGATACACAGGCAAGCAGGGAGGCCAAACCATGGAGCCAACCCCCTAGAGTGTCGTGTTGAAGGCCCGTTTTAGCTGCCACACTCTGTGGTTTGGTTGCACATGTGCACGATTGCCTGTCACTCTCCTTCTCTGCTGTAGCAGCATGAAGTTGCAGGGGGTGTCATGGGCAACGTGTGTGTGCATGTGAGAGACACGTATGTGGCCTACGAGTTGCTTTCTTCTAGTTTATGCTGTTATCATGCGCTCTTCCTGGTCCTCCCCCCTCCTCCATGTTCCTGCCTTTCCAAAGGCCAAAAAACCGACCGTCACAGTATCCGTTGCTAGAGCAGCGTGACGCTTTTAATCTCTCCACTTTCCCCCCTTCTTATGCCTGCTTTCAAAATTTTAACGAACTTACATTTTAGAGGGGGGAAGTGGTTTTAGAGCTCACCTAAATAATCAGCAACATTTTGTGGTTGAGGTCTCCGGGGATTGTATCACTTCAGTGAACAAGGGTGAAGGGGGTAACTGCATTTTTGAATGCTGCCTTGTGTGAAACAAAACCTTGCCGTGCAGAGAAGCGCGCGTCAGAGATAAAGTTGGGCTAGAACCTTTCCCACTGATGTGACTGTTACCTGCATGGTGAGGTTTTGTTAATTCTTAAAAGGAGAATGAATTCAAAACCAGGAGGCTTCTCCACACCTCGCTTTCTGGAATGGTGCCATCTTAGAGCTCAACCATGAGATTCTGCTGCCCATGTGGTGTCAGAGATGTTGCACCCTACCCTCGCAATCTCTGCCCCAGGTTTATACAGTAATCATTGTGGTTTAAAATATCTCAATAAAATATTTGACTGAGAGGGCGAAGGCAACCCTTTCTTTTGCCTTTTGAGCCTGTCATGGCTTTTGCTGGCCTGCGTTTTGGAAACAGGATCCCGACCCTTCCATTCCACCAACAGTTCCTTCTGTATCTCTGTAGGTAACTCGGAAAATGTTTTGGGATCAACAGTAGGCGGAAGGACCAGTTTGGGACCTTCTTTCCAACTTTCATCATGGGAGGCTTCTCCATCTAGGCCAGGCCCATCCGGGTATTTCTGCCCTTCCGGAATACAGGCCCAGAGAAGAGAAGGCTGAGAGAGTGTGGGGGATGAATTTTTAACATCCACAGATTCTGTGCAGCCAGTGACTGATGCCGTTTCAGCAGCCTCAAGAGAATGGTGTTGAGGGACAAGATGTTTGGAAGTACAAGCGTATACAGCTAGTGGCGGCTCCTCACTGGTGGATGTAATATTACAAAGTGGGGAAGAGCAATGGTTTTGATGGGTGCTTCTAGAATGCAAAGAAGCATGGCTGGTTTTGTCTTGTGCCCCGTCTAACGATTCTTCACTCAAGGCAGCCAATGTCTGGCTCAAAAGAGTGGCTGCATTATCTCTTTCCCCCTTGTGGCTAGATATGATTTCCTCCTTAATGTCCTTCGGAAGCTGATTAAACACATTGTGGTCAACGCCGGCAGGAAGCAAGTGAATTGGAAATTCAAGAACGCCAGTTGCTTTTGGGAGGCCGGGGGTCTCTGGTGAAGCTTTGACACCTTGTGCATTTCTTGCCCCTGGTGAGACTTCACAAGTGTCCATCTGACCTTCTGGAGTTGCATATTGTGCATTCATATTTGCCATTTTCTGAAACGCAAACGATGCAATATTTTGCACATGATCTACGAGATTTAACAGGCGCCCATCAATCAACTAACGTGGGGAAATGCCGATCTATCACTGAAGTTACTGCTTCTCCATATGGCAGTACTTTAGTACCATCCTGAAGTAAGTCCACCGAAACTACTAGTCTGTAAGCACTGTTAATCAATTACGAAAGCTCCCGCTTCCCTGGATACGATTTTTGTCCAACATGGGGATTCAGACATCCTGAGCCCCCTCTAGTACCAGTATTTTTTAATACTAATGGGTAGAAATGGGACTCTATCATATTTTTCAATGGATGGCCTTTTAATGAGTTTCACTTGGATCAAATAATAGTAAACAGCGAAAGCTATTGCCATGAGGGCCATATTGGCTTTGGAAGAGGCTTAGACAAATTCATAAAGGAGAGGTCTATTAATGGATATTATGGAACCTCCCAGTTCAGAGGTAGTATATCTCTAAACACAAGTGGTTGGGGAGGCAACCAGCAAGAAAGCCAAGGTGCCTTCAATGCTTTCCTTGGGGACATCTTGGCAAGCATCTGGTTGGTCACTTTTGAGAAGACAGATGTTGGAATAGACAGACCTTCGGTCTGTTCCAGCAGAGCTCTTCTTATGTTAAAGCAAATTAGGGAACTGCTCTGAGGTCAGAGACACAGCTCCAACTTCTGAAGGGGGGATTTGAAATCCAACTGCCCTCCGCCTTGGCACAGAAAGAACTGAGCTGGCTGGCCTCCGAAGATGGGAACTCAACCTCAGAAAGCGAGGAAAAAGGGGCATTTCAGTGGGCAGGGAAGAGACAGGAGAGGGCAGGATACAAGCTATTCTCAGCCTTTGCCAGCCTCCTTCCCTCCCTCTCCAAAACGCCTTTGCTAGATGGGCAAAAAAGCCCGTCTAGCAAAAGGTGTAGGCCAGGAGGCCAGGAAGGCGAAGATTGCCTCTGCCGCTCCTCCTGCGCTTCATGGGAGGATTGTAAGCCTCTGAGTTTGAGAATCTGAGTAAACATTATTCTGTTCTGCTGGGTTACTTTGCCTTTGTAAACTGCCTCAAATCTTTGAGATAGGGAGGTCTGTAAAAAAAAAAAAAAAGTCCTGAACTTACATGAACACGTTTCTCACTGTTAGAAGAAGTTGATGGTCGGGTTAAATAAAACCCAATAGACTGCTTGGCAGAAGCAGGAGGGTCCTTGAGGTTGGAGAAGCAGACGTTCAAAAGGGTCAGATGAAAAGGAACTTCCACGCTGACCATCTTACGGAACAGTTTCATAAGGATGGCAACCAGGTATGTCTTGACGTTGGAGTCATCTGGATGCAAACGTGTAAATTAAACGAGGAAAACAACAACGCACTTACACATTACACAGTACCGAATGAGGTCTGGGCCAAAATTCTAACAAAGAACAAAGAAATTGAATTGTACTTTGGGCAGTGAAGCCTCCAATACTAATTAGCTTATGGCTAAAACAGACTTTATGTTAAAGCTGTAACTTGCAGCTACATGCTCCCCCACTACACCATTTTTTAAAAAACTTTGGAGTAGGTGCAGGATCCCCAATCTGGATATTAAAAGCCCACATACTGCCATGCTAGAGTCCTGACCCAGATCAGGCTCCCCAAGCTGAGTCAAGGGTAAAAATGAAGAAAAGATGTAGTTGCTAGATACGGATTTAAAGCAATGTGTGTTTTGGCTCAGAACTGGTGCGCTGACACAGAATGTTAAGTTGCTCAGAAAACCTTTGGCAGTCCACTTTTAGGGAGGGAATGGAAAGTTGTCAGTTTGGCTGGGATTTAAAGCCTCATACAGGAGTAGGACGAGACCTACGAAAAGGTCCGGGGACATAGAAAACCAAAAGTATGTGCACCCAGAGGGAAGGAGGCAGAAGGAAGGTGTAAACAAATTATGCATGGTGTGGAGAATGTGGATAGGAAGACATTTTTCTCCCTCTCCCAAAATACTAGAACCCAGGGTCATCCCATGAAGCTGATTGGTGAGAGATTCAGGACAGATAAAATGAAGGACTTCTTCATACAGCACACTATGAAATTTGTAACAGCAAGACATAGTGATGGCCAACAACTGGGATGGCTCTAAAATATTATCAATGGCTACTAGTCCTGATGGCTATGTGTTACCTCCAGTATCAGAGGCAGTAACCCTATGCACACTAGTTGCTGGGGAACATGGGCAGGAGGTTGCTATTGCACTTGTGTCCTGCTTGTGGGTTCTGGGTCAATTGTGTGAACAGAATGCTAGACTAGATGGACCCTTGGTCTGATCCAGCAAGGCTCTCAAGTTCTTAAGGAAGGGTGCAGAGTAGATATATTGCAAGCTTTTGATCAAGGATGCTCATAAATATGAGTGTCCCTGATCAAATGCTTGTGAGCAGGATTGGAACAAACATATTGTCAGGTATATGTCTTCAACAAGGCCAGAGGCACGATTTGCTTTATCACATCCACAGACATTCCAAAACTATTCCTAATAAATCTGCCTACATTCAACAAGGCCTCCGGCCTTGTTGAAGACTTATACCTTTAGTTTTTAAAGTTGTTATAGTGGTTTTAAATGTATGTGTATATTGTATGTTTTTGTGTTTTTTAATTTTTGTATATTGTTTTTTAGTGTTTAAATATTATGTAAACCGCCCAGAGAGCTTCGGCTATGGGGCAGTATACAAATGCAATAAATAAATAAATAAAATATACCTGACACATAGATCTATGCTTCTACAATCGTGTGAGCCACCCCTGTTGCCCACACCTCTCCTGCCCAAAGTTGCCCCCCCCCCAACACACTTACTTTGGAGCAGGGAAAAGACAAAGATTGCTTTGGACACTCCCAGTCCCAAGGAGAAGGCCCCATCAGTGAGAATCATGCACAGAGAATCATTTTCCCACTGGAGATGCTGAGATGTTTAGTCCCAATCGAGGTCCTTGTGCTGGGGACTTGGGGTGCCAGAAACCAACTCTGCTGTCTGCCTTCTCCTTGCCCCAAGCTAAGTTTCTTAGGGGGAATCGTATTTTTTTGGTGGCTGCCTTGAGGCCCAGTATTGGGCAAAAGGCGGGATACAAATATAATAATAATAATAATAATAATAATAATAATAATAATAATAATAATAATACCACCACCACCAGAATTTCTTTCTACTTCCGCTAATTCACGTTAGCGCTAAAAGTGCCCCTGCACAAATCTGCATTAGGCAATGCGAATCAGTGCATTAAATAATGCAGATTAGCACATTTGCACACGTGTGCATTAGTGTTAATGTGCACCTGCGCGAATGTGCAAATGCAAATTAGCACAAATGTGCAAAGCTGGTCTGCAAGTCAGTGGAATCTGCGTGACTCAGAATAAACTGGTCTGTTGCAGAATCCGCAAGTCGGAGTCACAGTAATCCCACCTGGATGCGACACTACCAAGCAAAACGAGGAGCTGTTTGCCCAGTGAACAAGTGTATAGCTTTAGCCTGTGACTTCCTTCACACCTGGATAGGGAGAAGGGGGACGAATGAGAACGAGGCTGCCAGCTCTACAAATTTTCAGCTGCACCTATGCAAACCAACAGCACCATGCTGAGCGATTACCTGTTCTGATCCTCTGGACCACATGAGATGGAATAGGACACTGACGGCTCTCCCGATTAGGCCATTTATTGACAGAAGAAAACTGCCGAATGGTTAATCTGATTGTATGTGGCTTCCTACCATCCTTACGTAACCTGACAAGAACAAAGAGAAGAGAGGCATTTCAATCTTTTAGAAGCATTAAAAAAAACTGCACAAAAAACAGGAAGCCATCAAATGATTGGCAGTCAGCCCAAGACTGTGTGGCCACCTATAGAATCCCAAAGGGCTGAACTGGGACCCCAGGGAGCTTGGGTTTAGCCAGCTGGACTGAGTTTCTGCACTCCTGCTGTCAAGATTAACACATATTTTATTATATATATAATAATATATATATATAATAAATATAACACATATATCCTCCTCCTCCCTCCCAATCCCCTTTCCTTTTGTGTCATGTCTTTTAGATTGTAAGCCTGTGGGCAGGGACTGTCAAGAAATACTTTTGTAAGCCGCCGTGAGAGCCTTTTTTGGCTGAATGGCGGCATAAAAATCCTTAAATAAATAAAAATCCTTAAATAAATAAAAAAAATATTTTATAGTATAAGCTTTCATGGACTACAGACCCAGGTTGTCTGCATGGGCTGCAATTCATGAAAGTTTATGCCACAATTAATGTGTTATCTCTACGTTAAGGAAAAAACCTGTACCCTTACCATTTTTCTTCTTCTTCTGGGGTCTTTCCGCATTGACTAAGGCTCCTTTAGACAGCGACCAATGATGACCATGTGATTTGTAATTGAAAACTTCCCTTCTTGGCAATGCTCCACAAAGTTAACTGAAACAGCGCCATCTAGTGGACCGTGATATCCCATGATAATTTTAAATAGTGCATTATCTCTGATCATTTAAAAAGCCAGATTACCAGGGAAAGGCATGGGAGATGTCCTGGAAGTTGACGGCATCATGTAAAGAACCTGCAAATTTCGGTGAACGGCCAGTCATGAGCATGCAATAAATTGCTCATGTAGAGACGCTCTTAATCCTTAAGGTGCCAGTAAGACTTGTTTCTATAAAATGAGAGATGTCTGCTTATGTCAAGACATACCTGTTCCAGTAACGTACTCAGCTGAAGTTGGAAGCAGCAGTAATTTTGTTGTTGTTCAGTAATCTTGTTGTCGACGATGATGCTTTATGATTATTACTAGTATTAATATTTATATACTCATTGAGCAAATCCCAAAGTGGTTAATAAGTAAGTTAACAGTCACCTGTCCAAAAGATTAGCTAGTAGTTCTTCCACTTTCTTTCTCACTTCTGCTTCAGAAGAGCACTTTTTAAAGGAGTCCTCATCACTAAGGGACTGCGAAAAAAGTTTTTTAAAAAACGACAACGACAATAAATTCCTATTACTACAAGTGGGACAACTAAATGTAGAACTCATAAAAGAGGAAGAAAACCACAGGTGTGTAAACGCCTTATTGGCCGATTTTTCCACCCCGCCACCTTCCTCTTGGGAGAGGAGTTCAGAGAGTTAGGATTTTATTCACTATGAAATCATCTTAGAAATTCTGCTTTGGGTTGACCAAAGGTCAATTTTCTGATTTATCACCTGCCTTTATTCAAACACTATCAAAATGCCTGTCGTTAAGGAGCATGTGTGGGTGTGTGGCTGTGTGTGGCAGGGAAATGTCCTTTATTGCAAGAAACTGGGTTTGCCCATTTGTCGTGTTTCTCACTCCTGCTTTCGATGGGAGGCAAATGATGAGGCTTGCTAAGTAATCTACAAAACTTTTATTAAGCAATAAACGTCTCTTCTACCTGAATAGAGTCTAACTCCTTGGAAACATCCCCCTAGGCAAAACTATGCAAACTAAGCAAGACAATAGTCTGTTCGAAAAGAGTAGGAAGCCATTTCCCAAACGCCGGTAACTTCAGAGCGCCTGGTGTGGAGGCAGGTTCTGGAGTAATCTATCCGACTTTCTCACGCCTTCCTTCCGCCCCGTGCATTTGAGCTTTCGACGGACCCTAGCATCAACTAGCTTGTCGGGACGCTCACGTCCTGAAGAAACCTCACTTCCCACTGAGTTTGTAGGATTTGGCCTTGAGGAGATAAGCTCTGGAGAGGGCTGAATCCCAGCTGGGGAATCGCCCGTGAGAGCTTCCTCCCCCACTGGTACAGGCTGGCTGGTGTCTGGCGCTGCGTCTTCTAGTTCCAAATCGGATCTTGATTGATTACCTGAAACATCTTCTCCCAAAACAAGGGCAGTAGGGTTAGACATGACAATTATGCATGCAAGTGCGCATTGAACACACTCCTATGGGAACGCTGTTAGTGAAATTGAAAGCACTCCCATAGCCTCTTATGATACGAGAAAAAGAAAAGGCTATTTCATTGGGGTGGGATCTCAACCCACCTCCTGCAGCGCACTGAGCCTAGCCAACTGAGAACCAAAGATTCCTCTCTGAACCTAACCCCACCCTGTGTTGTTTCTTGGTCACACACTGGCGTGTAACAGAGCACATTGAGAACTGAGGTCGAGAAAGTGAGAGATAACCTATTATCTTGAGAAGCTGGGTTTTCATATCTACCTGAGGGGCCCCCGATGGGGTGACCGGGGAGTCATCTTCCCCCCAGCTGAGTTTCTGGATATGCTGGGCTGCCAGAACTCCCAGCTCTCGCTCTAGTATTCCAGCTGAACACATCTGGAGATCACAGACAGTGCCGAGTCCCAGCGCCACAAGGCGCTTTGCGGTTTTAAAGCCAATACCTGTGCGAGAAAAAATATTGTAAGCAGCAAATATTGTAAGCGTGTTCAGAGGAGGGCAACCAGGATGATCAGGGGTCTGGAAACAAAGCCCTATGAAGAGAGACTGAAAGAACTGGGCATGTTTAGCCTAGAGAAGAGAAGATGGAGGGGAGACATGATAGCACTCTTCAAATATTTAAAAGGTTGTCACACAGAGGAGGGCCAGGATCTCTTCTCGATCCTCCCAGAGTGCAGGACACGGAATAACGGGCTCAAGTTAAAGGAAGCCAGATTCCAGCTGGACATCAGGAAAAACTTCCTGACTGTTAGAGCAGTGCGACAATGGAATCAGTTACCTAGGAAGGTTGTGGGCTCTCCCACACTAGAGGCCTTCAAGAGGCAGCTAGGCAACCATCCGTCAGGGATGTTTTAGGGTGGATTCCTGCACTGAGCAGGGGGTTGGACTCGATGGCCTTGTAGGTCCCTTCCAACTCTGCTATTCTATGATTCTATGATTATAACTATTACTGGGGAAAACTGAGGAAGCCAAATCGTGTAGTGAGGTAGCACAATGGAATAGAGGAAGCTGCCTCATACTGAGATCAGAACCTTGGTTCATCTAGTCTAGTATTTTCAGCATGGACCAGCAGTGGCTCTCATGCAGGAATTCCTCCAGCCCTACCTGGACATCCCAGGGATTGAACTTGAGACCTTCTGCATGCAAAGCACATGCTCTGCCACTGCGCCATGGACCTTAATACTTGGTGGGGAGAGTGCTGGACTTGAACTATGAAGGCCCATATGTAGGCATAGACCATAGAAGTTGGAAGTGCATGTCAGCCACTAAGGGAAGTGCTCCTATTCAGGTCTGCTCAATTGCCTTAGGATGGGAAGGGGGCAGAGGAAGGACACATTTTTTCTTTTCTTTTCAAAGGACTTACTCTGCAGTGCTGAAAGGTAGCAGGTGATGAGAAAGATCCCGGAGGTGCAAAAGGTAGTGAGCATCCAAGGAAAGGAAAGGAAAGGAACCTCTCGTGCAAGCACTGAGTCATTACTTGGAGGGACGCCAGCTTTCGCTGACGTTTTCTTGGCAGGCCTTATAGCGGGGTGGTTTGCCATTGCCTTCCCCGGCCGTTATTACCTTTCCCCCAGCTAGCTGGGTACTCATTTTACCGACCTCGGGAGGATGGAAGGCTGAGCTGACCCGAGCCGGCTGCCTGAAACCAGCTTCCGCTGGGATCGAACTCAGGCCGTAGGGAGCGTTTCAGCTGCAGAAACTGCTGCTTTACTGCTCTTCCCCACACAAAGCATCCAAAGCACGCCCAAAAAAGGAGAGGCCAAAGGGCTTTCAATTAAGAAAATCTTTGGATCCTGAGATGTTTCTCTCCTTTTGTGAGATCTGGGAGAGCTTGCCTACTAGACTAGACCAACCAGTAGCCTGATCTGGTAGAAGTCAGATTCTTATAGCGATAGAGGGCTCTGCTTTGGGGATGCCCGCCCAAGACTGAGCATTTTATAGCTTCTTCTTTTCCTTTCTCCTGGAACACAGGAAGTGAACTCACGCCATTTGGACCATCTATGCTATACTGACTGGGAGCAGCTCTCCGGGGATTCAGAGAGGAGCCAGAACCTGGAGATGGTGGGGATTGAACCTGAGACCTTTTGCCTGCAAAGCACATGTTCTACCACTGAGCTACAAACCTGTACAGTGGAGGGAATTTAGTTTTTGGTTTTGAATTACATGGTACATATCCCCATCTCACTAATAGGCTCAGTTCAGACAACACGTTAAGTCAACACAGTGTGAAAACTCCACTCAACGGTTGAGTTTGTAGGGGGTACTCGCCTCACAACATGTTTCAGCCTGTGTCCTATTAAAGGCCTCCAACAAATTACTAGAGGAGACATCTTATTGCTAGAGGAAAATCTGCAGACATCTTCTAACAAGCCCCTGAAGAAGGCCTTTGGTAGGACACAGGCCGAAATAATAATAATAATATAATAATAATAATAATAATAATAATAATAATAATAATAATTTATTTCTTATCCGCCTCTCCGATTGGATCAAGGCGGGGAACAACAGCAAGCATAAAATACAGATTAAAAACATAGTATACACCAGTGGTTCCCAAACTTTTTCAGGTCACCGCCCCCTTGTTCCACAAAGTCAGGCCCAGTGCCCCCTACCCTACACTGTAAAAATCATTATTCAGAATAGCAGTTTTCAATGACCCACTAAGGAAGATAATAACAATAAAATTCAAAACATAACTATTAATTGAATATTTATTCAAAATCCAATTACTTTTTTTAGTTTATTCAATTAAACATAATTGATGAACTTGATCCAGTGATATCTTTTCAAAGTCTGATAGTCATTTAGCAAGTATATTAGATATTATATTTAATAACTAGGGTAGATTTGATTTGATTTGATTTATTGCATTTATATACCGCCCCGTAGCCAACGCTCTGAGCGGTAGAGTACCTCACTATTCTGTAAATTCTTAACTTGATGGATGGGCTTGATGAAGTGATACCAGTTTTCCAATGTCTGGTTTAAAGTCACTTAACAGGAGTCTTAAATCACCACATTTAGTAATCTGTTTTGCAGCCGGCGTGGCGGGGCACACCAAGCAGGGTATGTCTCTTCCTAAGCGTTTTGGTGCTTTTGAAACATTTCAATTCACTGTTAAAAGGACTCTTCTTAAACGGTATTAATACATGTGTGGATTCTTCCCCTATATGGCTTGGGACTAAACTACCATCTCCCATAAAAATGTCCCTGGGTTTTAACACCTTCTGGAGAGGTGTTTCTCGGAAAAGACCACCTTTGCCCCTTAGGGCCCCCCTGCCACCCCTTTGCCTCTTAATGCCCCCCCTATGCAATCCCACCGCCCACTTTGGGAACCACTGGTATACACTGTTAAAAACATCCTAAAAGCGTCCTAAAAGTATCCTATCCCCATATAAATCCCTATTCATACAAATATATTAATTTGCATCCTGAGGACTAGTTTCTCTCTTCTTTTGATTTGTACTGCAACGATACACATAAAACAGGCACAATATTAAGCGTGATAAAACAAAAACAGTAAGCACACCATAAAAAGGGCAATAAAACCCAACAGCAAAACCAGGAAAAGAAACAGCCACAAGAACAGCAGCAACAGCAATTATATGAGGAGAAGGCCAGAGGAAAACCGTATGTTTTCAAGGCCTTCTTAAAAGCCTGCAATGATGGAGCATGGCGGACCCTTGATGGCAATTTATTCCAGAGGTGTAGGGCCACTGCAGAAAAGGCCCTCTTATGTGTGATCGCAGAATAATGGGCTGAAGTTACAGGAAGTCAGATTCTGTCTGGACATCAGGAAAAACTTCCTGGCTGTTAGTACGACAATGGAACCAGTTCCCTAGGGAGGTTGTGGGCTCTCCCACACTAGAGGCATTCAAGAGGCAGCTGGACAACCCTCTGTCAAGTATTCCTGCATTGAGCAGGGGGTTGGACTCGATGGCCTTTTAAGCCCCTTCCAACTCTACTATTCTATGATTCGATGATCTTACTGCTGCAGCCCTATATCACTTCCAAACTAAAAGATTCAACCATCCAAGTTCGCAAAGAGAAGGAACGATGTGTGTTTACTGAACATAAAAAGTTAGAATTTCTGTCTCCACCTCTTCTCTCAATGCTCTTTCTCTCTCACAACAATACAGATAAATCCATACCAAATGAAGGCAGGGGAATCGTCACCCATCTTACCAGGCACTTTCCTTATGTGGTCCAGGTTGGCCAACAGGTCCTGCCGACCCTCAGGCAAAAGAACAGTTTGTTGGTTTGGTTTAAAGATCCCAGACACCAATTTGGAGAGTAATTTATTAGAGGCAACTCCTGCGCAGCCGGTAAGGCCCAGTCTGCTGTGCATGGCTTCTCTCATCTCTGCTGCAATCTGCGATCCCACAGCTAATCTTCTATGGGTTGGATTACGTAAATCAACGGCTGCAAAGCAAATGGAGAACATGACGATGAGCTGCACTGAACAGACCAACCATCCCCACTTCACACAGGATGCACTTTTCACGAATAGAAAACTCGACAGTGCGACGCCAAGATGGAAAATACACACCAAAGGATACGAAAAATGGATCGTTCGAAAGCATCTAGAATGCCTCAAGATGTCGGCTGCTACTGAAGTATATCAAATCAGAAAATCTGGAACAACCAAACATTTTGGCCCCACCAACATCTCTTTTGGGTTCTGGAAGAACCATCACCTATTTTGCATGCAAACTGCTGAGCTGCCCATTCTGATCTTACTAGTCCAGGGGTGCAGAACCTCAGGCCCAGGGGCCAATTTTGGCCCTCTGAGGTTCCCAAAAGGGCCATGCCCCCTTCCCCCGGCCCCACCACCAATTGATAGGTGGTTTTCTGGCTTTTGTGCATTTTATCCCCTTTCTAAAAGGCTGAAACATCCCTTTTAAGGCTTAGTTACTGGCAGTAAGAGGTTTAAGATAAAAATGCTGGTATTTTTAGGCCTGCCCTTTCACCATTGGCCCCAGCCACTACTGGATGGCAGCCCTGAGAACATCCCTGAGATGGAATTCAGCCCTCGGGGTGAAAGAAATTCAACACCCTTTTACTCGTCCAGGTCAACAAATGATCCAAATATTACTGTGCTTCTCGAGTGCATGTGTGAAGGTGCAAGTTTGCACATGCACGTGAACAAGGACATGGGGTAACAGCCATGCCTATATGGCATGCAGGCTTAAACCAATTTAATAATGATTACCAATTCACAGGGAGCTCTGGGAATTGCAAGTTTGGGAAGGAGGTGGAAGGAATCTCTACCTAAGCTACAGTTCTCCAAAGCCATTGAAAGGATCCATGGCGGTATAAAACTGGTATTTATTATTTATTTATTGTTGCATTTATATCCCGCCTTTTTTCCTCCAAGGAACCCAAGGCGGTGTACATAATCCTCCTCCTTTGCGTTTTATCCCCACAACAACCACCCTGTGGAGTAGGTTGGGCTGAGAGTCTGTGACTGGCCCAAAGTCACCCAGTGGGTTTCCATGGCTGAGTGGGGACTAGAACCCGGATCTCCCGACTCCCAGTCCAATGCTTTAGCCACTACGCCACACTGGCTTGTAGGGTAGATATGCCATGTGAACAGTATCACTTCCCAAACTGACCACTGGATGTTGAGGAGGGATAAGTTATCAGGTAGCTTGCACTAATACTATTAATTGACATAGACCAAGCTGATAGATCTTCCCTTGAAAGGCTATTCGATTGGCTGACACACTGTCCTAGAATGCATGTAACGCTAAACTACAGTTTAGCGTTATATGCATACGCCTTGGACTTGGGTTTTCCATCTTGAGTGAGCCCATGTGGAGACTGGAAGCAACTGCTTCTGTTTCAAATGAATGCCAGTCTGTTGATATGTCTGAACAGGGAAACAACAAGCCAAGACCATTAACCACAGTTTGAAGTTGGCTTGTTTCAGTAAACCGTATTAAACGCTAATAACATTTGTCTCACTTCAGACAAACCGTGGTTAATCTAAAACTAAAGTGAGTGTTTCCAATCTCTTCCCTGCAGCCACACCAGAGAAGGGAGGGGATCGCTCGAGCCTGAGTCTTGTGCTAGCAGTGCTAAACTACAGTTTAGTGCTGGGTACAAATCAGGTACAAAGCTCATTTGGTTGTTGCTGCTGCTGCTGTTGCCAAGCAACAGTGAGTGGTACCACCTTAAAGGTATTTGAATGTATTCATTTATTTAAAGTTCTTATACCACCCTTTTAAATCGCAAGGAGTACCAGGTAGCTCGCAAACTTAAACATATTAGAAGTAACCCAGTTTGTTGTACAATCTATTAAGACTAGACATTAATTGGGTTATCAATATGCAGAACTGTAGAGAAGATGATCCAACATAAATTGCAGATTTGGTGCTATTCTCATTAAGACTCCAATCCACGTTTATTTACCCAGCTTTAGTGTTATTCTGCATTGTGAAGGCTATTTGTTTTATCCAATCAAATTAACGTAAACACAGCTTGATTTGAGCTGCCATTTCAATATTTTTTCCAAAAAAAGAAGAAGAAGTACTTACTCTGATTTTTATATATATGGCCAGACCAAGAGATTGTAGAAAACTCTTTTTTCCACTGCTCCAGTCTTATTTCTACTATGTCAGTGATGTCCACAAAATTTTCATCAAATCCAAGCCTTTCTACCAGTGGAGTAAATTCTTCTAATAATGCTGTAAATAAAAAAACAAAACACACAGATCGGGTAATTGACTTATTCACTAGGTTCAGACAACACAATAATTCAAGAGTTGTTGTTGAAACGTGGGTTATTGTGTTGTCTGAACCCAGATGAGATAAGAAACCATGGTGACCAACCCAAAGTTCACAACCTAACAACAAACCATGGGTTCCGTTCATGGGTTGTTCATAGTTAACAAACCATGGTTTGTTAGCATGGCTGGGTACAGACAACACGTTTCTCAATGTTGGTTTTAGAACTCTACAGTGGAGGGGTTTTTGGAAACAATCCAGGCTGAATATCCATACTATGCAGAGGAAAGTTCCCGCACAACTGATGTGTTGTGTGGCAGGTTCTGTGGAGTTTTCCGTTGTGTTGACTTTTCCCACTGGCTACAGAGTTCCCTGGAAAGAGTGGCGAAAGGCGTGAGTGCTGTTCTAGGAGACCCACTGGGATTAAGGTTTTTTTGCAGCAGTGGCTGATGGGATACCATCCGGCAGACTGTCAGAGGAGAGAGGGTGGAGGAACTGTTAATCAAATATCTTGATGGATTTTACTCAACTCCACGGCAGCTCACAATCATACAACGGTGGAGTTAGAACATGTAGTATGGGGAGTACCTCCTAAAAACTCAACTGCTGAGTGGAGCTGTCACACTGTGTTGACTAATGTGTTGTCTTAGCCTTAGTGTGCATCTGGGTAGGGAGGGGGAGTGAGGATCCTTCTGACACCAAACATACACCTTCATACAAGATAATTCTTGTATGAAGAATTTCCTCTGCCCATTTCCACAACAGTCCACTAAGCAGGTATTATTAAAGCACTTTTAACCCACCCTTTAGCCAAAAAAGGCTCCCAAGGCAGCTTACAAAAATAATTCTTAAGACAGCCCCGGCTCACAGGGCTGTGATCTAAAAACCATGACACAAAAGGAAAGTGATCTGGGAGGGAGAAGGGAAACAAAAATCAAGGCACTGGATTCTTAGTTGCAAAGTTCAGAAGGTCATGGACATAGTGGAATATTATTATTATTATTATTATTATTATTATTATTATTATTATTATTATTATTATTATTTCTTACCTGCCTCTCCCTCTGGATCAAGGAGGGAAACAACATTAATTAAGGCAGCCAGCTAAGGCTTCTAGAAGGAATACGGAAGGTTGCCTAAAGGCCAATCCTAAGGCAAGTGAGGGTGTCCAGAGCAGGAGGACAAGAACTGTCAGAGTGAGGTCTGGGCACCCTGCAAGAGCAGGGCATTTGCTTGGTCATTTGTCCCTCTGTCTAAGGAACTCCTTCCTTGCCTTGTCTCGGCCACCAAAACTGCGAATTCTGTGGATGAGCTGCAGCTGTTTCTTGATTGTGGCCCTGATCCAGCCAGGAAAAGCGGCCACCCCGGTCAGCGAATGCTGCCTCGGCCAGGCGGATGTTCATGAAGGCATCAACGTTTGTGGTGCGGCCCAATGGCCCACGGCCATGCTTCCGCTTCCTCTCCTCTCCCTCTTAACAGCCTCACACAGAACCAGGCACAATGGAGAGGTGCCTGGCGGCTGCTTCCCTTCCCTCTGATGGCCTCAGCAATGACAGTTGGTAGTGGGAGAGGGGGGGCTTTCGGCTGGAGCTGGATCTAGTGAGAAATAGCATCATGCTCAAGGGAGACACAGGGGAGTGCCTGATCGAGGTGCACTCCCACCAGAGCTCAAAAATCAAAAGTAAAGCCTCCATCGCATAAAGGACATCTCTTTTGCAAGCTCCGTTGAAATTAATTGGAATTAGGCAAGAAACAGGAGGCTGAAGGGCTTTTTAATTGATTGGGTGTGGTTTATTTCTTTTATTATTGTGTTTTCATGTATTTCTTTTTATGATGTGTTTTGATTAAGATTATGTATGTGTGTGTGTGTGTGTGTGTGTGTGTGTGTTTTAACTGCCTTGATTGCCAGGTGGAATATAAAGCTAACAAAAGACTCCCAGCTGGGTAGAGGCCCTTTATTAAACCCAACACGTTTAAGAACGTAAGAAGAGCCCTGCTGGATCAGACCGAGGGTCCATCTAGTCCAGCACTCTGTTCACACAGTGGCCAACCAGCTGTCAACCAGGACCCACAAGCAGGCAATAGGTGTAACAGCATCCTCCTGACCATGTTCCCCAGCAACTGGTGTATACAGGCTCACTGGCTCAGATACTAGATGTCGCACATAGCCATCAGGACTAGTAGCCACTGACAGCCTTCTCCTCCAAGAATGTCTACAACCCCCTTTTCAAGTCATCTAAATTGGCGGCCGTCACTACATCTTGCGGTAGTGAGTTCCACAGATTAACTATGCGCTGTGAGATTTTGAGCAGAACCCCAAAGAATGCCTGAGTTTCTAGGACATATCACATCACAATGTAACTCCATGACATCACCACCACCACGGATGTCATAGAGGATAGGCTATCCAAGAAACGGTCAAGTTCCTTGGAGAACCTAGCCCTGGTCGACTACACATGTTACAACAAAGGGAGGGGGGAGGAAGAGAGGAATTTCTGGGGCTTAAGACACCCAAGCTGTTTTCACATCGGCAGGGGCCTGGACTAGATGGCTTTTGAGGTCCCTTCCAATTGCACGATTCTCTGATGAATCTCATTTTAATACTCAGAGGGAGCAACCCTATGGCCCCTAGACACTGTCTAATGGCCCACAGGACAGTTTGGATTCCCTGTTGCAAGGTTGGAGGCAGCACTGAGACATTAGACAGGGGAATCGGAGATCCAAACCCCCACCCTCATCCCAGCCAGGGTGAAAAGAACCACGCCACCTGGCTTCTGAAGTCAGAGAGGGAAAAGGGGGTGTTTCCATGGCTGTGGAGGAGACTGGTGAGGCCAAGATGTGAGCTACGCTGAGCCTCTGCCCGCCTCCTTGTCTCCCCTTTTGAAGTGCCGTTGCTAGATGGGCAAAAAAGAAAAGAAAAAAGCCCTCTAGCAAAAAATGCAGAGTAGGAAGACAAGGAGACGAAGATCACCTCCACCTCTGCCATTCCTCTTGCCCTGCATAGTATGATCATAAGCCTCTGGGTTTGGGGGATGATGCATCATCGAGGGCACAATCAACTTAAGTGCGCCCTTAAGCAATGATCTGAAGCTAGCCTGCCTCGCAGGACTGTTGTGAGGGACACAGTAATAAAAGGGAGGAAACTGTATAACCACGCACAAAAGCCTAATGCAAATAATCATTTTACTAAATGGGCGGATTGCCGGGGCGGGAGAAGATTCTTCTTCTGGCTCAGGACACGCGTCCTTGTTAAACATGTAAAAAAAATTAAAAACTGGAAAGACGGAACAAGAGATTGCATCTTGCCTAAGGAGGTGCAGGAAAAATATCACATGAACATTTATTTCTCTCCCTCTTCTCTGCCTCTGCCTCTCCCCCCGCCACACACATTTAGACGCTGGTTTTCAGCTAAGATTGGCTCCAAAATCAGATTCAATTAAAATCCATAAAAAGTAAGATCCTATGGTAAATTAACTAACAGAG
This sequence comes from Elgaria multicarinata webbii, assembly GCF_023053635.1. Taxonomy (NCBI): domain Eukaryota; kingdom Metazoa; phylum Chordata; class Lepidosauria; order Squamata; family Anguidae; genus Elgaria; species Elgaria multicarinata. The sequence goes on from NC_086176.1 coordinate 105,532,760, forward strand.
CAATCCTATGGTTCCCCAGACAGTGGCTGAGGAGCCATAGTATCCCATCAGCCATTGCTGCAAAAAACAATCCTGGCGGCTCTCCTAGAGCGGCACTCACTCCTTTCACCACTCTTGCCAGGGAACTCTGTACCTAGCGGGAAAAGTCAACAAAACGCAATGGAAAACTCCATGGAGCTGCCCCACCACACAATGGTTGTGCAGGAACTCTCCTCTGCTTAGTGTGGATATTCTGCATGGAGTAATTCCCCTCAAAAAACCTCCATCGTTGCATGGAGTTTCCCCGCCAGACAACACACTTATCAACAGTGGTGTAAAAACTCCACTGTGTTCTAAAACCACCACTGAGAAATGTACTGTTGGAACTGAGCCAGTGACTGGCCCAAAGTCACCCAGTGAGCTTCATGGTCAAGTGGGGACTAGAACTTGGATCTCCCAAGTCCCAGTCCAACATTCTAATCACTATGCCACACTGACTCTCTTCTTCTTAGCAGCTGTGGACAGAGCTACAACTGTAGAGAAAAGGATCTAGCGATTGATCTTCTCCTGCCCACCCACCTTCAATGGCTTCTGAGGTCTCAACTGTGACCTCAGAAGAGTTAGTGGGAGAGGGAGAAAAGGGGGGGGGGCAGGGTGTGGCCAGGGAGTGAGGAGGAGAGGCCTGGATCCGCTTGATCCAAGAGCCTCTCCGTCACCTCCCGCTTGATGGGCTGAAAAGGCTGAAAATCTTTTAGGTCAGGTGGGAAGGCCTGTAAAAGCCTCCGTCCTCCTCCAGCTGTGCTTGGCTCTCGCCGGCAGGGGCGTTGGATAGATAGAGGACTCGTTCAAGCGGCAAATGCACAGGATTGTGTTTTTAAAGAGGTTCACTGAAGGAAAGTTTCCCAACTCCTCCTCTGAAAGGAAGCAGCTTTAGACTAGGTTAGACCACTGTTCATCTAGCCCAGACTTCTCTACTCTGAGTGGCAGCAGGTCTCTGGAAGCAGGTATTCCACGTCACTCACTGTGTCTGTTCAGACAACACGCTAAGCCATGGTTAGGCTGCTAACCCTTTTTCTGCAAATGGTTAGAGAGTGTGTTTAAACTGGGGTTATATAGCCACCATGGTTAGGAATGGTTCGCACAACATGCTAAGCCATAATGTTTAACCATTGTGGCTTAGCATGTCTGAACAGGGTCACTGTCTGGTCTTTTTTAACAGGAGATGGCACTTTCTGCATTGAAAGTGTGTGCTCTATTACCGAGCTATAGTTCCTACCAAAATCGAGCTGAGCCATTTGGACAGAGGGCTATAAATCCAAACCAAGAAAACAAGCATGTGAAACGTTCCAATTCCACAATATTCAAGAATATCAAGGCAATACCTGTAACCTTATAAGAAATTTCTCTGTATTTCGTCAGATCCTCTCCATTAACTAGCACCAGATCTGGGCATTTTTCTTTTGCTTCTCTCACAGACATGCATTTCTTGAGCCCAACGTTCCTAGCTTCATAATTACAGGTGATTACTGTGCTTTTTTGTTGAACACCTGGAAAAAGTTAAACATGCATGGGAAAAGGAAAAATCCATCTGAAATGTTCCACTATCTTTCAATAACTTTCACAGTACCACTTCATTTTTAAATTGACAGAATTTACAGCACAATCCTATGTTTATGTGAACTAAGTCTCACTCTATTCAATGTACCTTTACCGTAAAAGTGTGTTTAGGAGTGCACCCTTAGGAACTCATAGGTTATTTCAGAACTATAGCCAAGGAATGGATTTTGGGGTAATAGAAATTTAGTGGCACATTAAAAGAAGAGCTACAAACATTTGGAAAATTTAGAGTTACGTTATTTAGTAATAACAAAATATTTATTTGGAAAAGTGGCAGGATATTTTTTGGGTAGCTTTGTTAGTCTGTTGCAGCAAAAACAGCCAAGAATCTTTAGGGTGCTACAAGACTCTTTGTTAATTTAAGTAAGGAAAGCCATGCTGCTGTTTTCAAACTTGATCTTGCAGGCAGTGACGTACAATTAAGGCCTCTCAAAGCTGCTATTAAAAGAGAACCTGTGTTTTCCTGTACCGCTTAGTTACCTGCCATGCAACTAGGTCTCTGTGAATACAAGAGACTCGAATTCTGCCTTAGCATAGCACCCATCTCAGATAGCGGCCAAAGATATTAAAGAAATTTAAATGCCTGCTAGGAAGCACATGTTACTGGCTAAGATTCTTAAGAATGATGTACTGTGCAAAGCAAAAGTGGAGAGGTTAGAGATCGGATCCAGGCTTCAGTCATGCTTAGACCAGGCCCATTGAAATCAATAGGGCTGAAATTAGTCGTGACTGTCTTTTATCATTGATTTCAATGGGTCCAAGCCCTGGTCTTTGCACTAGTTAACAAGAGCCACTGAACCTGTGCAACAGCAGGTATTGTTTCCTTGATTCAGATGGAACTCAAAAGTACGTTCCACATTTAAGAGGCAGCTGGACAGTCCTCTGTCAGGTATGCTTTAGGGTGGATCCCTGCATTGAGCAGGGGGTTGGACTCGATGGCCTTACAGGCCCCTTCCAACTCTGCTATTCTGTGATTCTATGGTTTTCAAATGAATAGTTTAACTCAGATAAAGAGAAAAGTGCAAGCGCACCCATCCGGTTGGATCCAAATCCTTCATACCACCAGTGAAAGGTGTTCTTTTGCTGGCCGAAAAAAAGGATTTAAGGGATCCAACCCATGGTTTAGATGTGCATCTTGAATATTATTGAGCAACAAAATGCAAGATCACCTAAAGGCTTGCCCCTTAATGAAGGATTGCAGATCATTTCCACCTGCGCATAAAAACAGTCCAAGTCCAGATGCACAATGATTCGGTGTGGAGTATTTCCTGTTAATGCCCCTTTGCCATGATGACAAGCTGCAAAGAAAGGTGAAAGTTCAGATGGCTCGTTTTTTTCATGTGATCTTTGGTACTGCTGAATCACGTTAGTAGTTACCAGTTAGCAGATGTAACTGGGGTTGCTACCATTTTATGGAACTCATTTCCCTGCTTTTTAACAGCAGCTAAGCCATACTACAGATCTATTCCCCATTGAACTCCTCTGTTCTAATGCCACCGGCGTCAAGTGAGTGACACTGATCTCTACACACAAGTCCAGACAATATCAGGGCCAAAACAGATGGGACTTTAAATAGCAACCATGTTTTGTTTTCATTTCCACTCTAGAGTAGGCACAGGGCCCCAATCCAGATCTTTAAAGTAGGGTGGCCGTATGGAAAGGAAAACAGGGCTTCTGTATCTTTAACACTTGAATAGAAAAGGGAAATTATTTTCATAGGTTTTAAAATGTATACGTTTTAAATTTTGTAAAGCTACCTCGAGGCCCAGAATTGGGCAAAAGGTGGGATACAAATAAATATAATAATAATTTCAGCCAGTGTCATTTGAATGCATGCAGCACCTGGTGAAATTCTGTCTTTATTGTAACAGTTAAAGCTGCAGGAGCCCTGCCCGCTTTAGCTAGTGACCAGATACAAAAGAGGGCAGGGCTCCTGCAGCTTTAACTGTTACAACGAAGAAGGAATTTCACCAGGTGCTGCATGAGTACAAATGACACCTGCTGAAATTCCTTTTCTATACAGGTGTTAAAGATACTGGAGCCCTGTCCTCTTTTCCATATGGTCACCCTACAAAGCCTTCCATCCAAACCCCACATTATGGCCCCAATCTGCATCGGGGATCCTGCACCTACTCTAGAGGTGCAATCCTATGCTTATCTCCTCTGAAGTAAGCCTCATTAAACGGAGTGGGAATCAGTCCCACTTAAGTGTGCATAGTATTGCAGCCTTAAATTAATGCCTGCCTTCTGGGGGGAGAACAGAAGGGTTCAGGGCAGAAGGCACATTAAGCTTAAAAGTGGGGCCCAGCATCCAAAAGTTAGAGAAACACTACTATATAGTAAAAACAACGACCCTTATTCCGACGACCACTTATCCCGTGCCGCGTGTACGATTTGCTAACCTAATCAAGTCCCCTTGATCGTAATCCCACCCCAGTCGTGTCGTTCTTTTAGAGTAGGCTCCAGTTTCCCAATACTCCAGGAGGCTAAAGGGAAGTGGATTCTAGTTATTAACCGGAGTGGGTAATCCGCTTTGCCAGGCCACTCAATAGAGGGGAGCGCGCAGGGGTTGGGAGGAAGGCAAGAAAGGAGGAGAAAGAGCTGTATAGAGTCAGGGCCCTGCTCGATATTTACACGGGACTCTTCCCGCAAGAGAACCCCTTGGAGGTGCGCCGCTGGGCTCCGGGAGAAGCCAATCCGGTTCAGCCGCCTCGTCTTCCTCGGAACCCTCCATTACACGCAGCGTCTGCGCAGCAGCTGCAGCAAACAGGCACCGCCTCCGTCCGCTCCGGAGTCCCCGCTTGCTGGGAAGGGCCAGTCGGTCTTGAAGGCGGACTTAAGGGAGGCGGTTCCGTTGCGATGCTGGTCTCTCTGCGCGCCGACGGGGCTCTGGGGCCGGGCGTGTCGTCGGAATCAGCTAGTGCCGATCAGATACTTGAGCTTCCTTCCCTTTACACCTCATCAGAATGTGGATTTCCACACGCTTCCTTCAATGCCCGGCTGAGCATAAATTAGTTAAACGCTTCAACAATCCTATGCACTCTTACTGGGGAGGAAGTCCCATTGAATTTAGCGAGACTTACTTCTGAGTAAGCGAGTGTGCATAAATAGGTCTACACGTAGGGATTCCGGTCGGGAGTTTGGTCCGGGAATGCACGATCCACAGAAGTGGATTTATTCCCCTGGATTCCTGCATTGAGCAGGGGGTTGGACTCGATGGCCTTTTAGGCCCCTTCCAGTATATGTCCTTAAGGTCGTTCAGGTGTCCCTCCTGAGGTGTTCGACTACAATTCCTATCATCCCCAGCTGCCATTGGGCATGCTGGCTAGGGATGGAAGTCAAGCTCAGCAGAAGAATTTCTTTTCAGTATCAGCTAGGCTCACAGTCTTGATCCAAATACATTATTTGAAGGACTACCTTCACCTATACTAACCCTCCTGGGCCTTCAGATTGGTTTTAGATGTTCTCCTCATAGGCCCTGGATAAAGACCAATTAGATTGGCGGACACTAGAGACCGGGCCTTTTCGATAGTGACTCCATTTTTCTGGAACTTCCAAGGTGGACACACCTTGATTAGCTTTTAAACATGCATTACAAACTCTATGGTTTGATCAGCTAGGATAAGTATTACATTGTTTCATTGTTCTGCTGTTTTTGTTTTAACTGTTTTGTATAATTTACTGGGATAGGATGTAAACTATTTTAGTAGGGCTGTGCACACATACGCACACGACTTGTCTCGGAGGCTGTTTCGGAGACTCTGAAACAGCCCTAATTCAACTTGGGGTGCTTTGGGGGGTGGCCACCTCGCCTTGGCACCGAACCGAGATCCCTCCTCCTGAAGCAGGTTGGTCTTGCAGTGTCCTGGGTACCTGCCGTGGAGCTGACACCCAGGAAAGGCAGCTGCAAGGCCAACCAGGAGTCCATGAGACTCCCTACTCACAGCTGCCTCACCCTTGTCCCCCCCACAACCCAGAGCAACCACCATTCTCCTCCCTGAAAGTCAAGCCACGATTTATGTTACTATGTGGGCTCTCTGTTTTTAATATATCTATGGCTACAAACTACTGCTGATCTGCTTCAGACTAGGGGTGCCTTGGGCTGACCCGGTAACACCTTGGATCCATACTGAGGTGGGCCAAATCAGCCCAGATTCAGGTATTTGGCCTGAAGTGGTGCACAGCCCTAGTTTTTAGACTGCTGTTTTAGTTTTGTAATGGTAACTAAGGGCACAGTCTTACACATGTTTAGACAACATAGCTGGCAGGAGAATTCTGGGAGTTGTAGGACTTTTTCCTGCAAATCACCCAGACCATAATTTATCTTCTCCCTTTCCTCTGGGGTTCTCCAGAAGGCCATGACCCTTTCCTCTGGCCCCATGCTTTTTCCCCATCTGCCAACTCTTTGGAAATTTCCCAGCCTTTGTGAACTTCCTCACATTCCTAAAGGTGGAAATGCCGCTCTTAAGGCTTGCTTACCGGCTGTAAGAGAGTTAGGCTCAAGCCTATGCAAGTTTAGGCAGGAAAAAAGTCCTACATCTCTTAGCATTCCCCAGCCAGCTTTGCTGGCTGCGGGATGCTGGAAATTTTAGGAGTTTTTTTTTTCAATTACCCATGCACAGGATCACACCTTTAAGCTGTTTTCAGTATTTTGGTCCCACCCCTTTGACTCTGCCCACTTTTGCCTTCAGCTCCGCCCACTACTGGAATGCAGCCCCCAGAGCTGGTCTGAAATCGGCCCTTGGGCTGAAAGAGGTTAAACACCCTTGGATAAGAGGTAATGTTGCACTTAAAAGTACACTTTCTAGGAAGTCAGTCAGATCCCCTGCACTCCAAAAAACCAAGTCAGTGGGAACTGAAATTGAACATGCTTAGGCTCACATGCTTCCTGCTACATGTGTTGCCACAGGCTGGTAAGCATTAGCAATCAGAATCATAGAATAGCAGAGTTGGAAGGGTCCTACAAGGCCATCGAGTCCAACCCCCTGCTCAATGCAGAAATCCACCCTAAAGCATCGCTGACAGATGGTTGTCCAGCTGCCTCTTGAAAGCGTTGTGGAGCTGCTCAATCTTTTCTCGCTTTAATGTTTTTTTGTCTGCATTAGGGGCAAAGGAGATGCAACCCTCCCGTTTTCTTACAAATAGAAGATAACATTGCTTGGACCCCCCACCCTGAAAACGTCCATGAAAGGGGTAGGCACCAGAAAATCTTTGCCTGGAAGCACTCACACACTTCAGAGCCTACAACCAGCTTACCATCCCTTTTCCTTGTCAGACTTTTGCCAAGTGTCCCCCCGCCCCCGGAATCAAAATTACTGGAGAAGGGCAGGATGTTTGAATTTTCAGGGCCCGTGTGAAGGCTGAGACAAGAGATGCTGGAGAAGTTTGAGAAAGACTAAAATGAGTTTGGATTTCAAAATCCGCAGACTTCCAGATTGTTATTATTTTACTTTCCTGAAATTTACGCAAATTCATTCGCAGGAAAATACGCAAGTTCCTGCTGAGCTATATGCCATGCTGGGAAATATACGCAGGGAAAAGTTGAATGGAATGGGGGTCAATATGCTAAATGTTATGTACTAATCTAAATTATGTAAATTGTTTTGAACTTTCTTATGGAATTATTTGCATATTTTTCTGCATAAGAGGAAGAAAAATGGGAATCCCTCTGTGAATGAACACTGCACAATCCACAAAATACACACATTCATCAATTTAACACTCTCTCCGAGTTTAAGACAGCCATAAAGACTAATCTCTTCCGGCAGGCCTATCCAGATGAATGTTAAATCAATAATTTTTAAGATCTGTTGTTTGTTGTATTGGTTTTATATGCTCTTTTAATTAAGTTTATGTATCTGATTTATGCTGTATTGTACTAATATTGTTCCCCACTTTGATCCAAAGGGAGATGCAGGTAAGAATTATTATTATTATTATTATATTCCTAGCTGAGACCCTGTGTCCTTGGTGAATATGGACTTTTATTTTAGGGCACCATAATAAATAAATAAATAAATAAATGTTTTAAAATTGTGAGCATTTCATTCAATTTAGGTTTCATTAAAGATAGTTGCATGTACATCCTTTTTGTTTTCCCTATGGTAATATTGCATGATGCATGATTCTTACTACTGAACTTCTTGAATGGTTACATTTCCAGTGGCTTCTTGAGTGTCCTCCCCACAAACAAAGTAGCCACATTGCTGTAAGAAACATCCCATATTAGTGTAATCCCTTTATTAGAACACCAGAAGATGACCAAAAATGTGCAAGCTTTTGAGATCTCTAGATCTCTTCATCGTGTAAGACGTTCCAAAAAGCAAGCAGACACTGTGACTTCACCATCAAGCCAGTTTTTTTCATTCCTCTCCATTGCCTGCACCTTCCCCAAATCTGATTTTGGATCATCTTACCAGAGGAAGAAATCTGAGGATTTTGAAAGGCTGCATACTTTTTGTGATCTTTTGGTTCACATAAAGATATTACACTAATAGGGATTTTGGATTTTTTTTAAAAAATGTTCATTATAGGAAAAGAGCGATAAGATAGGTTCAAAATGAAACCTTTTAAACTAGAAAATAACACAACATCTTATAAGTTGATCTAAGGAATTCCCTGGTTTTCTCCCATGTTCATTATATCTAGTCCCTCTTTTGACACATTACCACTTTTGAACCCTTCTCTGTGTTGAAATTAAGATGTAACCGTTGGCCCATGGGGTCGAAAGAGCACGTTAGAAGTATTTGTAACACACTCTTCTAGCGCATGTAGGGACTTCTTTTGGTTTCTATTTTTTCATTCACCTGACACACCCAACGGAAGTAAGAGCTGTTTTAATGCCCAGGACTCTTTTGTACGGATCTACGCGTGGTTGGGCCAAAACGAAACCGCCCTCCGCCAGCTCTTCCGCATAGGAAATGCGTAACATTGCAAGTAGCTCTGACATGTCTCATTTTGGGTTGGTTATGCATAGCTACTCCAGTACTGCACGCTCCGCCCAGGCAGACAGTTTTTCATTTCTAAAATTAGGTGTCCGGGGCGGGTGGCTCTTTTTCCCGAAAGTTACAGCTCTTCGAGATACACAACCTCACCCATAATATCCTGTGTGTTCTGGATCTCTACAATAAACGGGGGGGAGCACGCTACTCTACACATGCTTAAAGGCACCGCCTGAAAGCTACAACTCCTCACCCACCCCAACACACACACACAAGCCCTCACTCCTAAACTCTGATGTATTAAATCCAGAATGCCTCCGCGGCCAGTGGGGCAATCCGTTCTGCACATGGTCAGAGGCACTGCTAAAATTTTGAAACCCTTTGTACCCAGCAAGCGCTTGTCCAGTTGTGGGAGTGAGCTCCGTAGCTCCTCAGCAGTGAGGGTGGGAAACCACTCTGCACATGTTCAGAGGCACAGCCTGAAAGTTACAACTCTCTCTATCCTTGTAAACCCTCACTCCTAAATTCCAATCGTGTGGGGATCTGGAACTCTCCAGCGGCCAAAGCGAACGCCGCTTTGTACATGCTCAGAGACACCGACGCTTCTCATCTTGCAAGCCTGCATTGCTGGAAACGGCCTCGGAGAAGGCGGGTGGGGATTATTCCCGAACTGCCATCCTAGGCGCATTCAGCCTTCCGCTGAACCCACGGCGAGGGACCCACTTGTGCGTAAAGGCGCGTCGAAGAGCGGCGGTGTCGCCGAGCCACGCAGTCCGTCCCGCACTTTCCTGCTGGGGCTTTCCCCTCCCCCTCCCCCTTCCCCGCCCCGACGTAGGCAACCACGTAAGGCTTGAAGCGGCCACGGTCCGGGCAGCGCCCGCCCCGCCCGCCCGCCGTAGCTCCAAGTCTGAAGCTGGGAGGGGACTGGAGGTGGTGGTGGAGGAGGAGGAGGAGGCGGTCCTAAGGGCGAAGCCGGGGATGCCTGGCTGGCTGGGGCGGGCGGGCAGGCGGGCGCTGGGCTGTGCGCTCGCTCGCTCGCTGGCGTGCCGTCATCCTCCCACCCCGCCTCCCTTGGCTGCGCCGCGCGGGCTCTATGACCCCGAGGTTCCGAGCGCCGATGACACGGATTCCGAGGCTCAGTTACGGAAGCAGCAACAGCAGGAGAAGCTGCTCCGGCCGCCGCCGCCGCCGTCTCCGCCTCCTGCTTCTCTGCTGTCGCTGTCGCCGCCGGGCGAAAGGGGAGCGCTGCGCGCGCAGAGCCAACTCTTCCTCCCAGCGCCGGGCGAGAGTGTTCGACGGCGGCGGCGGAGAAGAAGAAGAAGGGCAGGCGGCGGCGGCGGCGACGGCAGCGGCGGCGACTGCTGACTGCTGCTGGACAGCCGCCCCGACGTGCTCCCGCTAGCGGGTCCCGCCGCCGCGCCTCCTCTCGCCCGCCCGCCCGCCCAGCCGGGCGCTCGTCCCCTCTCCCCTCTCCGCCCCCGGCGAAGGTGCCGGGGAACCGGCCAGCAGGCCTCGGCTCGGGAACGCCCCAGGTCCGGCTGCGTCCCAGGGGCCACGCCGAGCCCGGCGTATGGAGAAGCGAGGGAAGAGGATGGATTGCCCGGCGTTGCCCCCCGGGTGGAAGAAGGAGGAGGTCATTCGCAAATCGGGGCTCAGCGCGGGCAAAAGCGATGTCTACTATTTCAGGTGAGCCCCGCCGGCGACGGGGACGGGGAAACTGGGCGCCGGGACGGCGGCGGCGGCTGAAGAAGAGGCTCGGACAGAGGGTGGGGGGATAAAGGGAATCCCCCTCCCCTCTTCCCCTTCCCTCTAGAGCAAGCCGGAGCTACGGGGTTTTGAATCAGGGCGGAACCCCGGACGCTCTTCGGTAATACCTAGGGATCCAACTTCCAAGAGGAGAAGCAGTTGTGCCTCTGAGCATGTGTAGAGAGTGGCACTCCCTCTTGGCTAACAAGGAGATTATACACAGGACGCATACATACACCGTGCAAGCGAGAAGGCTGACCGGGAGGAGAAAGTTCAGGCTGCCCCTGACCATGTGCCAAGTGGCTTTGGCCCTCTGGTTTCCAGGGAGCTCCCAGATTTCAGGCGTCTGGGTTTTAGGAGTGAAGGTTTTCTGCAGGGGGAAGAGTTGTAACTTTCAGGGAAACTAGCAACTTCTCGTCTAATTTTGGAAATAAAGAAGGGCTTGTCCTTTCACCCGTAGTGGCGGGGGTTCAGGGGATGGTTTGGCGTAAACTAGGGTAGGACAGCAGTCTATTCTCCGCTTTGCTTGCTATCCCTGTAGCATTCAACTTGGGTATCTTTTATCCTCCCCGCACCCAACTTCTTTCCCGGCAGTTTCACCTTGTTTTTCCCCCACATGGAAGGAGCCACCTTTTTCCTTCTTCCACACCCATGGCAGGAGTGGCTGACTGGCAGATCCAGCCCAGGCCCTGAATCCATTTAATCTGACCTCTGGTGGCGGCGGCCTTACCACGTTTTATATTTATTACACTGGTATCTCAGCTTCCCTACGTGGAGCTCGGAGCAGCAGTTTAACCCTGCCCATGGCTCTGTGGAGGTGTGATAAAACACACACACACACACACACACACACACACACTTCTGCCTGCAGTTTCGCTCGCTGGGCGGAAAGCGAGGCCTTTTCAAAGTTCTGCCCAGGGGAAACACGCCTCGCTCTGAGGTGTCAAACGGCTCTATTTCTCTCTCTCGGTTTTTGTACCTTGTGCCCTGAGTGCGGTTGGCAGCTGCTCCCTCTGAAAGGGTTTAGCCTCTGTTTTGGCCACTGTCTTGTGGACAGTAACCCTTTGGAAATGAAGAAGGCCTGCCCTACGGAGTTCACTGGGGTATGCCTTTGGAGGGAGACGGAGTGAGGCTGACCACACTTTCTCTTTGGCCACGTGTACCTCTGTGACACCCACGCAAGCATCACTTGCCTCTCTCCTTAAAATTTTCCTCCCATACTGTGTCCGCTCCAGATTTTTTTTGGGGGGGGGGAAAGAGGCCCACAGTGCCCCCCTCCTTGTTGCTGTCACCCTCACCTGTTTGCTTTGCCGCTCCTACTTGGCCTGAAATGCTCTAGAGCAGCCTTTCCCCAACCTGCAGTCCAACACATCTGGAGGGCCCCCAGGTTGGGGAAAGGCCGCTCTAGAAGGAGAGGATAAGGTAACTGAAGGGTGCTGCAGCTGTTTTTCGTTGCTCCTGGTGCTTCTTGGGTGGGGATGGTGAACAGGCACTAGTGCCAAGCAGGAGGCTCTGAGGGGGGGGGGCATTTGCACCTGTCCCTGTTGCATTGTGAGCATTGACAGGTACACACACTGCTGACAGCTGACCCTTCCCTCCTATCATGGAAGGTATATTTCAGCCTTCTCCAACCTATGCCTTCCAGATGTTTCAACTATGCCTCCCGGGATTGCCCAGGCTGGCTGAGGCTGATGGGAGTTGAAGTGCAAAATGGAGAGTGCCAGATTTGGAGGACTGATATTCTCACTGAGTGCCTTTCACTGGTGGGGGCGAAGGATTTCTTCCTGACGTCCTTCCCCAAACACCATTATTACTCCTGTTCCTCAAAACAGTGGGCGTCCCGGGTCCCAAGCCAGTATGCGCCCCGCTACCCTTCTCCACCAATCCCAGTACACCATTCCTCAACTTCCAGGGCACGCTCCCCGCTTTTGGGTGGCACATTGCACTTAAAACTGCCCTCTGCACGTCTCTCAGGCCAGGCAGCCTGGCACACATCGTGTCTGCTTGGAAGGAATCCTGTCTACTCATGTGACGATTCCCCTGTTTGCTCCTGAGGCAGGCTGATTCTCCATGTTTATCGCCTGCAGGGACAATGCCCCAGACTGCAGCAGCTCCTACCCATGGATTTCATCTCCCTGTGCCTTCAGCATTTCCCCCACCTCCTACCCCTGCTCGTAGATTCCCCAATGACAGAGTAACTACTCCACACACCCCTTCTTATTTCTGCCCATACAGCACATTTCCCAACGACTGGTAATACTGTTGTTTCTATCACTACTTGTTAGGGTTGCTGTATAGCACTTTCAGCTTGCAAGCTGTGCGCGGACATGTTTTTGCTTCTTCTTCTTCTTCTTCTTCTTTTTTTTTTAAAAAAATCTCATTGTTGCAAATCCACTGTGGGTTTAAAGGCCAAGCTACAAGTTGCACAAAGTTCTATGTAACTCTTTTTCCAGACTCCAGGTACGGGATGCTGCAATTAGGAGTGGAGGAAGAGTTAGGGGGAAAGGAGATACTTAAACCTTGCCAGCCATTGCTGCTCTCACGTCCCCGTCCCAAACTCTGCTTTTTGCCTCACTGGGGAAAATACACAGCAGGCCTCCCCACCACCCCGTGTATTTGGGGGCTGGTTGGTTGGGGATAGCTGCTAGAAGAATAATGTTAAAAGCGACCTTCGTCTGAATGGTTTGAAGCGCACCTCTCAGCATTTCAGGCCATTGGCCCTGCTAAATGAGGATGATGGGAGCTTAAGTTCCAAACATCTGGAGGAACCCAGATTGGAGAAGGCTGGTTTAGAGCAAGAATGACTGGCAGCGAGAGGGTTAAACACCCCTCACCAACATTCCTTCCTCTCTTCCTAATTGCAGCCTTCAGCAGCTTGTTTTCATTAAAACTTTTTTAAAAGGCAAAACTTTGGGAGAAAGTTACTTAGGACTCCGTGTAACATGTAGCTTGGCCTGGGGGGGGGAAAATGTTTTAAAAATGGTAAGCAGATGGTTAAGTAGGTTCTAAAGTGATATAAGTTATACTTCCATTTTACAGGTGGAAATGAGACTGCAAGAGTGTGTCTTTCCTGAAGTCACACAGGAACTGTGAGACTGGGAGCGCATCTACACCAAGCAGATATTCCACTACGAAAGTGGTATGAAAGCGGTATATAAAAGGCAGGAGCCACACTACTGCTTTATAGTGGTATTGAAGTGCACTGACAACTGTTGGGACCCATCAACATACCATATACCGCTTTCATACCACTTTCATAGTGTTACATCCTGCTTGGTATAGATGTGTCATGGGCCCCAACAGTTGTCAGTGCACTTCTTTACCACTATAAAGCAATAGTTTAGATCCTGCAGTGCACTTCAATACTGCTATAAAGCACTACTGTGGCTCCTGCCTTTTATATACCACTTTCATACCACTTTCATAGTCGAGTATCCTGGTTGGTGTAGATGAGCCCTTGAATTCATTTCTTTGGATTCAAGTCTACTTCTTGCTATCTTTTTTGTCCCATTCCTTATAGTCAGGAAAAGGAAGATACTTTTAAACGAATTTATATCTGATGTTGCATTGGATTTACTTTACTTTTCTTTTCTTTTTTTGTACATTATGCTTTCCTTGGGTTTTACAGGTTAGGGCATTTGTATCATGTGCAAATCAGTCCGATGTACGTATTCTAGAATTAATTTTAGCATACCAAACTGATGGTGGATGAAATTTGCGTTACTCTGCTTTATGATGTATTCCCTCCCCCTCCTAGGTTTTGTACATATTATGTAGGGTGACCATATGGAAAGGAGGACAGGGCTCCTGTATCTTTAACAGTTGTATTGAAAAGGGAATTTCAGCAGGTGTCAGTTGTAGGCATGCAGCACCTGGTGAAATTCCCTCTTTATCACAACAGTTAAAGCTGCAGGAGCCCTGTCCTCATTTGTATCTGGGCACTCTAGTAGGGCTCCTGCAGCTTTAACTGTTGTGATGAAGAGGGAATTTCACCAGGTGCTGCATGCCTACAACTGACACCTGCTGAAATTCCCTTTTCTAGACAACTGTTAAAGGTACAGGAACCCTTTCCTCCTTTCCATACGGTCAACCTAACATATGAGACCTTTTTTCTGCCTACACAGGAAAATGAGAAACATCAGGACTCATTTGAATAAGAAGACATTTTCAGATCTGTAGTGAGATATTTGAAAGTAGTAAGGGATTCAGGTGATAGCCACAAGTCCAAACCTTTCTCATGCTACTTTGAATATAGAGAAGGCACATGTACTGCTGATGTAATAATGGCAGCTGTCTTTCCTGTGCATGACAGGATCTGCCCACTTCCAGTTCAATACTTGAGCAGCTAGGGCTTTAGCGTAACTTTGGGAACATTGTTAAGAAATATATTGCACACTCCTTTTATGAGTCAACCACTCTTCATTCCTATGGATGATCTGTCCTTACTCATTCAAAACTCATATTGTGGGCATTTTAGGATCAGGCTGCATTTCTTTGCTGGTAATATATTTCATGCTGCTTTGAGAAAAGGCGAGTATGGGGTTAAAGTAGGGGTTAAAGGACCAGATTTAATGTTGGAGAAGCTGGGGAGGAGCATTCCAATGGAGGGGGTGAGGGCAAAGGCAAGGGGGCGCCCCCAAATATAAGAAATTCCAGCGTGTTTTAGCTTAAAGCTTTTACTTCCAGTGACTAAGAGCTCCATCAGATGAGCGTTTTATTGCATCCTCATTATTGGGCATTCATGATTTTCGCGGGTCCCTCTCACGACAACGTCTGCCTCCTGCGCGCCTCCTGCCCCCTCTAGCCTTCTTCGCACGAAAAACAACACCCCAGTAAGTCAGACTTATTTTTTAAAGACGGAAGTTGCCGCTAGCTCCTACTGTGTGCAGGAGAAGCAGCGGGATCAAAACGGCCCACTGAATGGGCCACGTGCACTTTATTTACTTCCTCTTTCAAAAGAGGAAGTAATGAGGGGCAGACACGAGCCCCGGTAAGCAAATGCGATTTCCCCCTGTGTGATTGATGCTCTAAGCCAGCCTTCCTCAACCTGGGGCGCTCCAGATGTGTTGGACTGCATCTCCCAGAATGCCCCAGCTGGCTGGGTCATTCTGGGAGTTGTAGTCCAACACATCTGGAGCGCCCCAGGTTGAGAAAGGCTGCAGCCTTAGGAGATGTGTTTCAGCCTTTTAGAATGGGGGAAGACATGCAGAAACTGGGAAGCCACCAAAGGATCACAGGCACAGCAGGGGAAGCAGAAACCACCTGGGCTGTATGGGGAACTCCAGACTGCCAAATTTGGTGCCTGAGGTTCCAACACCCCTGTGCTAAAGGTACTCACTTCCTGGGAGCCACATTCTCGTTGACGAATTCCTTTGCCCTTTTGTAACTCATAGTGAGAACAGCTGCTTTCTGCCTTGCTGTGTGATGCATGCAAACGCAGGTAGGGTTCCCACCCACAGGGAGAAGGGCTAAGCTGCTGATGTCACCCTGCCCAAATTTGGCAGAAGACTCCACAGTACTGCACTCACTGAGCGCCACAGGTGGAGTTTGGTGTCAGGAGAGAAGTGGGGTGATAGTATATTTGGCTGGATCTGATGCTTGATTCCCCTCCCAGATTTCCACCCGTACACCCCTGTTTCTGTGATCATTTTCAGAATTTCTTTTAAAATGTTTAGAGCCCTTTCCCATCAAATGATCCACAACAGGGGTGCAGAACATCTTTTAGTCCGAAAGCTAAATTTAATTCTGGAGAAGCTGTTGGAAGCCGTATTCCAGTGGTCAACAAGGCCAAAAGCAAATGGGGTGATGCCGAAACCCCCCCACACCAATACCAGATTATTTTCACTTAAAGCTTTTAACTGCTATCAGCGAAGCCTTAGAAGAGACCTTCCAACCTTTTATAATAGAGGGAAACTGGGCAATTCCCCACCATAAATGATCGGGGGTTGGGGAAAAAAGGATGGGGCTAGGGGAAGTGGATGTGGCCCCTGGGGACTTCCGGGGGGCTGGATTAGATCCCCAGGCATTGGGTGTTGCTCTCCTGATCTACAAGGTGGCTTACGTAAGATTTGAAGAAAACATCATTAAAAGTCAGCACAGAACAAATAGCAGTAAAACATTAAGCTAAGAGAGCACCCCAGACAGAGTTGAGATGGGGAGTGGGGTGAAGGAAAGTTTGGATTCGAAGTCGGAGACACCACTCTGACTCCGGTGCCAGGAATCTGAGCTCCCCACCCCCTTGCACCCGGCACGGAGAGAACAGCACCGGCTGCCTCTCCGAGGTCACAAAGGCAACCTCGGAGAGGAGTGAGTGAGTGGGCTTGCGCTGTATCCCCACACCTCCCCAGCTTCTTTCCCTCACACTCTACATAGCCCCAACTAGATGGGCGAAAAGCCCATCTAGCCAAAATGCAGAGTGGGAGGAGCACAGAGGTGAACTGCTCCTCCCGCTTTGCATTGGATGGCTGTAAGCCTCAAGGTTTGTGGGCTTATTGCCAACCCATTAGGATTGCACCCTAAAGTTCTTTCATATGGAACCATCTCCTAGGTGAAACAGTCTCAAGTGGTTCCCCCACCCCGCCAAACACTTTGTTACTCCTGCTATTTCTCAAGGGAACTCACATATGCATCTGCCTGTTCTGTGAGGTCACCCACGAAGGTTCTTTTCAGATACTGCTGATGGTTAAGGTTCAACATGTGTTGACTGAGCCTTTCTCTATAGTGACACCCCCATGCTGGAATGTCCTTCCCAGGGCGGGGTGTGTGGCATGTATCCTTGTAAGTTGGGCACTGGACCCCTGAGCATATTTCCACAGATATAATTCCCACCGCGTCCGGTGAAACTTAGGCTGCAGTTCTGTATGCACTTACCAGAGATAGCGTGACCATATGAAAGGGAGGACATGGCTCCTGTATCTTTAATAGTTGTATAGAAAAGGGAAATTCAGCAGGTGTCATTTGTATGCATGCAGCATCTGGGGAAATCCCACTTCATCATGACAGTTAAAGCTGCAGAAGCTGTACTAGAGTGACCAGATACAATAGATGGCAGGGCTCCTGCAACTTTACCAGGTGCTGCATGCATACAAATGACACCTGCTGAACTTCCCTTTTCAATACAATTGATAAAGGTACAGGAGCCCTGTCCTCCTTTCCATATGGTCACCCTACCTGATAGGATTGTTGTTAGGATTACAAAGCTAAAAGGAGCTATGGGCGGTATAGAAATGTAATAAATAAATAAATATATAAATCCTAAGATTATTCTTTAAAGCAGGGCTGTTGATAGCAGGGCTGGGCTCCAGATTTGGTCTACCTTAGTCCCTGAATGGCCATACACCCTTCCTGTGGCCACCCCACCCTACCCTCTTTCTTGACTGCTTATCATTTGGTGGTTTCTTGGCTTCTCACATTCCCTCCACCTTGCAAAGATTGAAATCCCCCCTCCTGAGGCTTAATCAATGGCTACTAGCCATAATGGTTATGTGCTCCCTCCAGTATCTGAGGCAGGAAGCCTGTGTGCACAAGTTGCTGGGGAACATGGCTGGGAGGGTATTATTGCATTCATGTCCTGCATGTGGTTCCCTGGTCGACAGGTGGTTGTCCACTGTGTGAACAGAGTGCTGGACTAGATGGACCCTTGGCCTGATCCAGCATGGCTCTTCTCATGTTCTTACTGGCAGTAAGAGCTTTAAGCTAAAATACAGTGGTATTTTTGGCTCCACCCATTTTATTTTGTCCCTGCTGCTTTTCCCTTTGGCCACCCACCCACTACTGGAATGTGGGACCAAGAGTTTCTTAGGGCTGAAAGAACTTCAGCATCCCTGATTTAAGGGGACATCAGCGAGATCATAGAATCACAGAATAGTAGAGTTGGAAGGGGCCTATAAGGCCATCAAGTCCAACCCCGCTGCTCAGTGCAGGAACCCACCAAAGCATCCCTGACAGAAGCCTGTCCACTGCCTCTTGAAGGCCTCTAGTGTGACAGCAGTTGAGTTCAGAGGGAAGAAAAGTACAGAGCAGTGCTGATGAAATGAATTGGGTTTTAGAGAAGACTGATGGAATAATTATTTCTGCGTACCACACTTTAAGAAGGACGTGGACCAGGGCTGAGTGACTTTTTTTTCTGTTGAGGCAGCATTGCCTAATGGGGAACCTGTTGGTTTCATGTTGATAGAGGGCAGGGCGAAAGCCAGCAGTGGGCAGTGTGAGTGAGCCGAAATCGATGAGTGAGCTGAAATTTTTGCTTCCCCCTTTTCTCTCTTTTTCTGCCATCACTCCCCTCCCCCTCTTCATTACCACACAGCAAGGTCGCCAGGCAAGGAATAGATAGATCTCTCTTCGCAGAGGTCTGTGCTGATTGCATATAGAGAGGGCTTTCAAATTTGGGTTGGGGCCCACATGTTGCCCACCCTTCATGTAGACAAATTGGACCAGGTTTAGAGGAGAGTGATTAAGATGAACAGGGTCTGGAGAACAGGTCTCATGAGGAAAGGTTGGAGGATGTATGCAGAGCTTGGAGAAGAGTCATGATTGCACTCCTCCAATATCTGATATGCTGTAGCATAGAACAGGCTGAATACTTATATACCATATGAGTAACAGCGGAAACTATTACCCAGGAGTAAGAGGGCATGGGCTGTCCTTCGCTGGAGATCTTCAAGGCCAGCCATTCCTTTGGGATGCTGTTGCTCTCGAATTCGTGCCTTGAGCAGAAGGTTGGGCTATTATTATTTGTTCTGAAGATTTATACCCTGCCTTTCAACCCAGGCTGCTTACAAGCAACAGGTTGTCATAATAAAACCCTCCCTCTGAAAGCAGGCACGGACTCACGCAAGCTTTTGGCTGATGGATGCGCTCAGGACGTGCGTCCCGTTGGTTCTGCAGCCCAAGGATAGCTGACAGTTGGAGTCAAGTGTTCTTTCTGGACGGGAGCGGGAAGGAGGCTCCCCGCAACTAACAACATGAGAGGAGCCCTGCTGGGTTAGACCAAGAGTCCATCGCATCCAGCATTCTGTTCACACAATGGCCAACCAGCTGCCCACGGGAAACCCATAAGCAGGATGCGAGCACAACAGTACCCTCCCACCCATGTTCCCCAGCAACTGGTGTACATAATCATAGTGCCTCTGATATTAGAGGTAGTGTATAGTCATCAGGATGATGATGATGATTATTATTATTATTATTATTATTATTATTATTATTATTATTATTTGTATCCCGCCTTAAGAATTTGTCTAACCCCTATTTTAAAGCCATCCAAATTGGTGACCATCAATATATCTAGTGGAAGTGAATTCCATAGTTTAACTATGCACTGTGTCCTTTCATCTGTCCCTGAATCTCTCAGTCAGCTTCATGGGATGATCCCTTTGGGTTCTTGTATTATCAGAGAGGGAGGAAAATGTCTCCCTATCCACTTTCCCCACACAGTGCATAATTTTGTACACAACTATCAGGTCATACCTTACTCAGATGAGGTCCCTGGTTAGGCCTCATCTAGAGGCCCCTGGTTAGGCCTCATCTAGAGTATTGCGTCCAGTTCTGGGCTCCACAATTCAAGAATGACGCAGACAAGCTGGAGCGTGTTCAGAAGAGGGCAACGAGGATGATCAGAGGTCTAGAAACAAAGCCCTATGAAGAGAGACTGAAAGAACTGGGCATGTTTAGCCTGGAGAAGAGAAGATTGAGGGGAGACATGATAGCACTCTTCAAATACTTAAAAGGTTGTCACACAGAGGAGGGCCAGGATCTCTTCTCGATTCTCCCAGAGTGCAGGACACGGAATAACGGGCTCAAGTTAAAGGAAGCCAGATTCCGGCTGGACATCAAGAAAAACTTCCTGACTGTTAGAGCAGTGCGACAGTGGAATCAGCTACCTAGGGAGGTTGTGGGCTCTCCCACACTAGAGGCATTCAAGAGGCAGCTGGACAACCATCTGTCAGGGATGCTTTAGGGTGGATTCCTGCATTGAGCAGGGGGTTGGACTCGATGGCCTTGTAGGCCCCTTCCAACTCTGCTATTCTATGATTCTATGATTCATCTTTTTTTC
The DNA here is from genome assembly GCF_023053635.1 of Elgaria multicarinata webbii. NCBI lineage: Eukaryota > Metazoa > Chordata > Lepidosauria > Squamata > Anguidae > Elgaria > Elgaria multicarinata. The sequence continues at coordinate 105,553,097 of NC_086176.1, forward strand.
TAATCTAAACATTCCCAGCTGTTGTTACCTCCCCTCTTAGGGGAGTTTCTCCAGCCCTGTAATCGTTTTAGTTGCACTTTTTCTAACATTTCAATTTTTTAAAAAATTGAACTGTACACAGTATTCCAGATGTGGTTGCATTGTAGATTTGTATAAGGGCACTATGGCATTGGCAGATGGGTCTCAAACTGATGGTTCAGGCCGGGCTGGTGTTCCACTTGCCATGATGTTGTTCTTGGCTGTTGAGCAGGGTGGGTGGGGCAATCTCCTGGCCAGTGGCAGGGAGTCTTCCCTTTAGCTGTCCAGTCTGCAGGCCTACAAGCCCTCCTTCCAATTCTGATACTGTTAGTAAGGTTGGTTTACGGCAGGGATGTCCTTTTACGAGAAAGCCCTTTGTGATCAAATTAACCAGTTGTGAAAGACGCGACATGTAAGTTTCTTGATCTCCCGAAGAAAAGTAGTGGGAGAACTGCTTTTTGTAAAAACAACATCAAAAGCTGAAAGATGTGAGGAACAGACTTGGGAAAGCCCCGTGGGGGCCGGGCACCTGTAATGTGAACCGTGCCCCCTCCGCACGGCTTCGGCCATGGATTGTGTTGTCTGATGTGGGCCTCGTGGGACCACTTTGCCCTCCACTTTTTGTTTTAGATAACATTTTGGATAAGTTAAGGTGGCCAAATGAAAAGGAGGACAGGGCTCTTATATCTTTAACAGTTGCATAGAAAAGAGAATTTCAGCAGGTGTCATTTGTATATATGGAGAACCTGGTGAAATTCCCTCTTCATCACAACAGTTAAAGCTGCTGGAGCTATACTAGAGTGACCAGATTTAAAAGAGGGCAGGGCACCTGCAGCTTTAACTGCTGTTATGAAGAGGGAATTTCACCAGGTTCCCCATATATACAAATGACACCTGCTGAAATTCCCTTTTCTATACAACTGTTCAAGACACAGGAGCCCGGTCCTCCTTTTCATATGGTCACTCTAGATAAGTGGATGCTTTTTAAAAGGAAATGAATAAATGCCTAAAACACATATATTAGTGGTCTGTGGAATGACTAAAGTTTGGTTCTGTGAAGCATGTGAAAAAGCCCTCTATTCCTAGGTCACCTTTCCCTAACCTGGTGTCCTCCAGATGTGTGTGACTTCAACTCCCAGAAGCCTCTAGCCAGCATAGCTGGGGATGTAGTCCTACACATCTGGAGGTCTCCAGGTTGGGGATGGCTGATTTAGGTCCTGTCAAACCAAAATAATGTAAACAGTTGGCTCAGTTAGACATACATCCTTTATCCCAGAGAAGTCAAACTTGGGTGAGGTGGGATATGTGTGTGTGTGTGTTTGTGTGTGTGTGTGTTTGTATTGCAAGAATTGGGTTGTGACCAGAGTGGCGCTTCCAAGTTCCCTGTTGGGAACAGATTAGAGCAGTTTTACGACCTCAACAGACAGTCAACATTAAATACTGCATTTACAACGTTTCACCCCTCCCTGTCCCCAGCAGTGCGGAAAACATGCTTTATGGCACTGCTTAGATCTCCTTGATGTCAGTGACATGACTGAGTTTCATGATTTATGATTGTAGCCCATTAACCCCTCCCCTAATTCTCTTGTAAAGAGGAATGGGGGGGGGGAGACATAGAAACTACTTGGTGATTTTAGAGTATTCTGTTAGTTCAGTTTCTCCTTTTTATTGCCCAAATTTCTTTGCTCTGGTTTGTGGTGAGCCAAAAGGCCCTTCGCTTGCTCTTGTTTACTGTGTCCTGTTGGCTGTATTTTAAAGGCAAAGGCATTTAGCCTCCCTGCCACCAGCTGCCCCCACCCCCAGTGCGCCCCCCTACCCTGGGCTCTCTTGGGACAAGGAATGTTTGTCTCATATTTGCTCTGCAAAACTGTCAGGTTGTTTTTAAAAGGTGCCTGTGCTGCGGCCACCGAATGAGAGAAAAAAAGAGAGAGAGAGAGAGTTGGCAGAAATGTCTGTCCGTGTGTGGAAGCCCTCTTCTCTCTCCACCTCCCCACCCCCCACCCCCACCGCTCCGGGCTTTCAAATGAGAGTTTCATCTCAGATCTCGTTGTTTCTGCATTACTGCCTTTGTTTGACCCTGTGTGCCACCAGCCGTATGCAAATGCGCTGGCCCACAATTGGCCACTGTTGGGCACCAATTCTCAACGGCGTTCTTGTTGTGACGCAGGCCACCCGGGGGTGGGGGGTGGGGAGCACAGCGTTGTCATGAGCGTGGAGTGATGATAATGGGTGTTGAGTTGCCTGCTTTCTCCCCCCCCCCTTTTTCTTTTAGTATCCTGATGTGTGCTCTGAACGGCAAGGGGGTCTTCTTGAGTTCAGTGGGTCTCATGCCAAAATACGTGCACAGGAGATTGCCCTTTTAGAACCGGCTGTATTTTCCGCCCCTTGATTTATTTTCTTATTCTATGAAAACCTTGACCCAAGGGAGAGTTTTGTGAATTCTGGGAAGTTCTTTCGGCAAATACGGAGTGGGGTGTTGCAAAGAACGCTGGGCTGCTGCCCAGACTGGCAGTTCCACGTGGAGTTTCCTATTCTCCCTAAAGTCCAGTTCAACTTTACCCTGTCTCCTGTCACCATTGGGGCTCTTCAGACAACTGGGGGACGTGGTCGCGAGGGTGCTGTTGTACTTGTGTCGTGCTTATGGTTCCCTGGTCAACAGATGGTCGGCCACTGTGTGAACAGAATGCTGGACTAGATGGACCTTTGTTCTCATCCAGCATGGTTCTTCTTATGTTCTTAAGGAGAGTTAAGGTGCAGACTGAACTTTAAGGCAGGAATGAGATTGAACTTGCTAGCCACACACCCATGAAGCCAAAGTGCCCCCTCGTCATGCACCCCACACCCATATCTGCATCTTCGGCATTGGTGTGAAAGGGGACTTAACATACATACATCTATACCCGTGTAGTGCTCCTCTATGTGAGCAGGAACCGTGATTGTCCACTGAAGGTTTGGGGGCGGGGCGTATGTGCAGACCTCTTGTGCATCTCCCCACCAGTAGCTACCCATGATGTTGAGCAAGGGTAACTCCCCACCCCCAACTGGATCCTTTGAGGCTGGTTTGAGAAGCTCCCGTGACATAATTGGGAAGGGAAGCTGTTGTTGTTGGCTTGTCACTGATTTGCCTTGGCCAAGCTACCGCCTTATCTGCCTGATTTACGCAGTGGGGAAATGCTGAGGTGAGCTTCTTGGGGGGAAAAAGGGGGGGGAAGATAGAAATGAACGACTATGTATCCTGCTGTTTTCCTCCCCACTCTTGTGTCTGCATTTGCATAAAATCTGCACCCTCAAACTTTATGGGGATCAGCAGGAAAAATAGGTGGCGTCACCCAGTTTCTCTCATACACTGGGCCAGATCTACACGTCGTTGCGAAGGCGCTTCCGTGTGCCGTGTGTTTGTATTTGTGTTTGTGTGTGTGAGCACACACCGAAGAGAGTCCCGGGGAGATGACACCGCAGGGGAGAGCGAGAGGCAGGAGCTGAACTCGTCCGCCGCGCGCACGCAAACGCAAATACAAACACACCGAGGGAGAAAAGTGTTTTGCAGGAGGAGCCGCCGCTGCCGGGACGCGCCAGAAGAGCCGCCGGGTGGGAGGGGGGATTACGCGAATGGAGGAACACGCGAGGGGGAAGCGGCCCGAGCAGCGTCTTTGAATGGGGTAGAGATTCTTCCGCAGGCGGCGCTGCCTAGCTCACAGTACACACAGTAAAGAAAGAGGCGCTTCTTTTAGGTACGTCTTTAAAAAAAGGCCCACGGAAGCGCCTTCGTAACGACGTGTAGATCCAGCCCAGCTGCTTCCCGGCAGATGGCTCCTATTCCTGTCAGTCAAAAGGCACTGGGCAACTGTTCTGTCTTTTCTTCCTTTTCTCCCCGGTAAGAAAAAAGATGGAAGCATTGGGAAAATCCACGAGGTCTACAAATTGAAGACAATGTCGTCTTGGACCAGCCCTCTGTAAAATTCTGTGTGATTGCACAATAGAAGCGTCGTCTGTAAGCACCCACACATTTGTGCACTGCCACGCAAAACACACACACCGATCCATCCATACCAACATAGAAAGCTGCCTTATATTGAGTGAGACCATTGGTCCATCTAGTCCAGTATCGCTGATACGGAGTAGGAACATCTCTCCAAGATTTTTTCCTAGACCTACCTGGAGGTGCTGAGGATTGAACATGGCACCTTCATGTGGTCTTCTGCTGAGTTATGGCCCCTCCTTAAATACGCATGCACATACACATGGATTCAGCTGCATAATTCAGAGATAACTTCCTGGAAGTTAACGCACAGTCAGCGCCAATGGATTTTCAGAGCCCTTATGACCGCTAAAAGATTTACATTATCACATTGGAAGGACAAATGTTCACCTCCCATAATGCAATGGATTGAGGACTTAACAATATCAGCATTTGAATGGATGTTATATAGGCACGACTTACAAGTGGACAAGGCTATATGGTCTGCTTTTCTTGAAAACTATGCATAACTCCCCCCCCTTTTAATGTGAATAGTAAACCCAATGAAAAGCACTGATATTTCTATATCTGTAACTTTTTTGTTTTTCACAATATATTTTTGTTCTGTTCTGTTTTGTTAATATTCACAATAAAAAACGGAATAAATAAAATAATAATTCAGACATAGCACTCCTCTGATAATTATTTGGAGGTTTCCTGCTTCTAGTGCATGTGTTCCCCCTCTGTGTATTCCCTTTCTGGTGCAGCTGTGAGAGAGTTGGAAGCCTTTGCTTCCATATTAGATTAATCACAGTTTAATGTGTCATCCGAACCCTAAACTGTTGATGAAGCTTGATTGTGGTGAGTGAAAACAAGACAGTTTCATAAACTGTGGCTTGAAGTTGGCTTGTTTCCATCAACTATAGTGAAGATTAACCATGGTTTGTGTAGGCTCAGATGACATGATAAATTGTGGTTAATCTAAAATAGAAGTCAAAGCTTCCAAACTACACCTTGTAACTACTCTGGGGCTGTGGTGGGGAGGGGGAAATGACAGGATAAGACATACAAGCTTTAGAGGGGGCTAGGCTTGTTTTCGTAATGCAAAATGATAGCTTTGCATTCTGTTGAGTTATCTTGATTACATTTATTCTCATAAGAATCTTGTGTAACAGATTACTATTATTTTCAAAAATAGGAAATGGAGGGTGAGGTGCCGTGACTTGCAAAAAGTCTTAAAAACAACAAAAACAACCCAAACTTGTGGCAGGTGCAGCTCTCCAGGTTCCAGGGTCACACAAGCTCAAAAACGGGTACTACAGGTTTGAGTATGGTGCGGATACAACCGTCCCAGTGCTAACCATACTTAGGCGATGGGAAATGTCAGATCCCCATATCAGATGGGGAGAAGGCAAGGGAAACAGAGGAAGAAGTTTTGAAAACTTTTCAGTTTCTTACGTAAGTACAGTAAATAAAGCCAGAGCTCACAGAACTAGTGTGTTGCAATCTGATGTCACCTACATTTTGAAATCCTTTCTTTCATGGTTGCATGCCATAGTTTTTCCCATCAAAATCCTACACGATCTCATCACGTGGATGGTTGTAATTGGCTGGTTATAGAACCCTAAGGCAGTGTAGCACAGCCTGAATAGAATTTTCCCAGCCTTCAGATATGAAACGCTGATTAGTTATACGAACCCAGAAAGTTGGCTTATCAAAGGCAACAATCTGACAGTTATTAAAATATACGTTTGGAATATTGCTAGGCAGAAATATCTAAGCAGACATCAACTTTGTAAATATGCAATTTTCATAGTGCTGAAAGTTTTAACTAGTAGATTAATGAACTAAAGTTCTTGTTTGTTAATTGCTGGGAGCAGATATTAATCAGTATAGAAAGAGGGGGAGAGAAAGACAGTGGTGGCGGTGGTGGAGCCCTGCCCAGCTCACCTCTGCTTTCTGCCACACTCATCTCCAGCATGTGGGTCTGAACTACTGCTCCATGCAATGTTCTTTTCTCCCATGGTTTAACATTAGAAGAACAACGTCCCCCCTCCCTCAGTTATGTGTGTTGCCCTCTAGTGCAGCTGTGAGAGAGTTGGAAACCTTTGCTTCCATTTTAGATTAACCACAGTTATCCAGATCCTAAAGTGTGATTGATCTTAATTGTGGTTAGTGAAAACAAGCCAGCTTCATAAACTACGGCTTGAACTTGGCTTGTTTCCACCAATCATAGTGAAAATTAACCACAGTTTATCTGGGTTCAGAAGACATGGCAAGCTGTGGTTAAGCTAAAATAGAAGCCAACGTTTCCAAAGTCCACCTTGTAACTGCTCGGGCGAGGGAGAACGGGAGACAACAGGACAAGAAATACAGTACAAGCTCTGGAAGGAGCTAAGCTTCTTCTTGTGATGTTAAACTCTGGCTTTGCATTCCATCCAAACGAACCCACTGAGTAATATTTATTTTCTTGATATGTAATAGCCTTTATTGAATAAATCCTGAATCCAAAGCAATCCAAATGTTGCTAAAACAGTACCTGAATTCTTCAACTTGTGTAAAACACGCAAGTTAAGTAGATTTGCGTATCTTGAGAATATTGCACAGTGTATTCTGCTTCTTCCATTATCTGTGGAGAGCAAGCCATTGCATTCAGACATACGCATTTCAACCCTGTCTTTGCAGCCTTGAAGGCTAGCGACCCGATTTAGCCAATGCGAAGTACCTTTTAAGTCCTTATTGATTTCATTGGAAGGGAGTTAAATGCGTGCTTAGCTCTCTCATGGAAATTAGTTGGAGAGAAGGTGGCCAGGTGCAAAAGAGGATGGGACTCCTGTGGAAGAGGAAACTTCAGCAAGTGTTTTAAAAACACTTCACTTTGGCTTTTAACAACAAATGAATAAGTTCTCGGCTGAATCCTTTGCCCAAAACGGTATACTACACTTACTCAGAATTGTGGAATGCACACGCGGGGCCAGTCTTACCCTTAGAAGTGTAACAGTGTAAAGTACTGCAGGGCAAAGATCCATCCAGATTCAGAGGCAATACCAGTGGCTGTGGAACGTCAGTGGGTATTGTCAGACACATCTTTGGGGAACAGAATGCTGAAATAAATGGGCTGGTCCAGCAGGATCTTCTTCTGAGTGTTATAAAGCTGCAATCCTATATATACACCCTTACCTGGGAGCAAGTTTCATTGTACTGAGTGGGACTTAGTTTTAAGGAGACATGCATATGGCAGCCAGGTTGGTCACCGGTACATCTAGGGGTGAGCATATTACCCCAACGTTAAAATCACTCCACTGGCTGCCAATTAGTTTCTGGGCAAAGTACAAAGTGTTGGTCATTACCTTTAAAGCCCTAAATGGTTTGGGTCCAGGTTACCTGCGGGATCGCCTTCTCCCATATAGTCCGCCCCGCACACTCAGGTCCTCTGGGGTGAACTTACTTCAGTCAGCTAAAACTAGGCTGACATCAGTTTCCCAGAGGACCTTTTCTTCTGTCGCCCCCAGATTGTGGAATGGCCTGCTGGAGGAGATTCATAAAATTAGCTCTCTGTGTGATTTTAAGGCAGCTTTAAAGACTAGCCTTTTCCGGCAGGCTTATCCAGATCAATGTTAAATCTTGAATTTTTAAGATGTATTGATTCCTGTTCAAATGTTGTTCCCCGCCTTGATCCAAAGGGAGAGGCGGGTAAGAAAATTAATTAATTATTATTATTATTATTATTATTATTATTATTATTATTATTATTATGCATAGGATTGCAACCTATGGAATGGATGGCTCTTGCTTCCAAGATCACTTGCAATTGGATTGAACTGCAAGGCTATAATCCTAAACAGTTACTAGGGAGTACGGTCTGCTGCAGTTGGTGAAACTTGTTTCTGAGTAAATATGTTAGGTTTGCACGGCAAGATGCCCTGGGTAGGGTGACCATGCGGACAGTAGGACGGGGCTCCTCTACCTTTAGCAGTTGTATAAAAAATGGAATTTCAGCAGGTGTCGTTTGAATGCATACAGCACCTGGCAAAATTCCCTCTACATCACAACAGTTAAAGCTGCAGGAGTGTGGCCCTCTTGACCAAATACAAAAGAGGGCAGGGCTCCTGCAGCTTTAACTGTTGTGATGAAGAGGGGATTTCACCAGGTGCTACATGCAATTCCCTTTTCTATACAACTGTTAAAGCTAAAGGAGCCCTGTCCTCCTTTCCAGATGCTCACCCTGGCCTTGAGAAACCCCTGTGCAAATTTGCGGTTGACACTTCTCAATGAACAAGAACATTTTCAACTCTAAACACTTTTTTAAAAAAAACACTTCTTCATATGCATTTTAAATCACGGCAGCAAAAACCACACACACACACAAATCTTCTGATATTCACATTCCATGTGGGAAAAGAGGGCAAGGAATAGGTTCAATCCAAGGCCCTGAGCAATGATGTCAGTTTTCTGCCAAAAGAAATTGAAATGATATGCAAAGCAGGCAGCTTGGGGCTTGTTGTTTGATGTGTTCTTTCATAGATGCAAAGCAAAGGTCCTCATCTTGCAAAACATCTCTGTAGGTATTTAAATTCTAATTGTGGGTTGGTAATATATAGAGAGGTGTTTTTAAACCCCCCACCCCCCCACACACAACTGTACTTTATAGCCATGGTCGTCTCCCTTTCCAGAGCAGGGTGGCTATTCATACATTACCAACAAAGAAGAAATGCATCACTCCCAAAAAGAGGGCATGGATTAGCATAACATCTGCATATGCTAGTTTAGATGTATATATGAACAGGGACAACTTGTCCATGATGGTACAGTCATTAGTAACCTCAATGCTGGATTACTGCAATGCGCTCTATGTGGGGCTGCCCTTAAGACTGCTCCGGAAGCTGGAGCTAGTGCAGAACACAGCAGCTCGACTGTTGTCAGGAGCTGCCTCTTTTCAGCATATAACTTCTTTGCTGAGGGAATTGCCCTGGCTACCTATTGATTACCAGGCCAGGTTTGAGGTTTTGGTACTAGTTTACAAAGCCCTAAACAACGTGGGACCAAGATACCTGGGAAAGTGCCTTCTCCATTCCCAACCTGCCAGATCACTGAGGTCGTCTGAGGGTATGCTCCTGGTGGTTCCACATGAACCTATGGTCTGATTGGTGTCCACCAGGAGAAGAGCCTTCAGTGTAGTGGCCCCCTTCTTATGGAACTTGCTGTCGTTGGAGGTCAGGCAGGCGACAACATTATATTACTTCCAGCACCTCCTGAAAACGTTGTTTCAGGAAGCTTTCCCTGAAAGCTGCAGTTTTAAACTTTGTTCTTTTAAAAATGTATTTTTTTATATGGAGTTGATATTCTGTTTTTATATATTTTTATTTTATTTGTTCACTGCTCCGAAATCTTTGGGGAGTGGTATATAAATATTGTAAATAAATAAAGTAAATAAATAAAACATTTAGAAATAATTACTATAATTTAACTAGAAATACAATGACCCTGTTCAGACGACATGCTGAGTTATGATGGATGATAGCATTTTGAGCTAAACATTCTGGCTTAGGCCATATCTGGACGGGGCGATCCCTGGGCTTGTCCCTGTGCATTCACATGACACACAGGGGATCCCGGGATCAGGGAGGGATGATCCCTCCCTTGTCCCGAGACCTCGCCCTACCCTTTAGGCACGTTTTTTCCGTGATCTCGGGCTGAGCCTGAGACCGCGGAACATGTGGTCAGGCACACGGTTTGTCCTGGCTCCTTGCAGTACCTTGCAAGGAGCCGGGACCCACGCACGGGTGGTGTGGGGGGAGTGGGGAATATTTTTAAAAAAACAACAGCCACACACCTACCTTCTGTTCATGAGCGCTCGTGCGCTGCTGCCTCTTTAAAAATAAAAAATGGCAGGTGCGACACCTCTCCCTCTGCAGTCATCGTGCGCCATGTGTAAACAGGGCGGATCTCGTGATAAAAACATTGCAAGATCTTCACCTCTCTGTAGCGCAATAACAGGTAGGTCTAGTTAAGGCCTTAGTGTGTTGTGTGAAATATTCCTAAACATGGTAGTTACATAACCACAATTTAAACACGCTTACTAGCTAGGATGACCATATGAAAAGGAGGACAGGGCTCCTGTATCTTTAACAGTTGCATAGAAAAGGGAATTTCAGCAGGTGTCATTTGTATATATGGAGAACCTGGTGAAATTCCCTCTTCATCAGAACAGTTAAAGGTTCAGGAGCTATAGTGACCAGATTTAAAAGAAGGCAGGGCACCTGCAGCTTTAACTGTTGTGATGCAGAGATAATTTCACCAGGTTCCCCATATATACAAATGGCACCTGCTGAAATTCCCTTTTCAATACAACTGTTAAAGATACAGGAGCCCTGTCCTCCTTTTCATATGGTCACCCTATTACTAGCCATTTGCTTCCAAAGGCTTAGCGGCCTAACCATGGCTTAGCATGTGTCTTTCCAGATTGGGAAGACTGTGTTCAGGTGCCCTCTGTGCCCTGCATGGTCTGCAACTATCCAGTTTTGTTTCACTCCATCCTGCAACACGGAACCGATCTTTAATTACTGTGACTTTTTTTGAAAAACACCTAAAATCCTTACCCAGACTTCAACAGTATAAAGACAAACACCAAAGGAAAGCAACGAATAAATAGACCATAGACACAGCATTTTCTAAAAAGGAGGATTAGGTAAAGAGGTACCTAACGATTATTCATTATTTCCCCTTCTGGCTCATCTCAAACCCCTAAAACCACACCACTGCTTTAACTGCAGGTTTTCCTAATATATGTTACTGTTTTTGTAATTCCTCTTTTAGATGCCAATACTTTGAAGCCGTTTACGGTTACGGTTGCTTGTTACTGAATAAGGCTGCTCTAAACTTCGGTCTTTTTAAATGGTATATGCTAATCATAAAACCAATAATGATTAAAATCGTTAATAAGGATGATGTGATTATTATTTGTATATCACTTTCAAGGGGTCCAACATGTCAGACATTATCTAGTTGTAATCCTTCGCCGACCGAAGTTTTCGGCAGCTTTCTCCTATTGCCATTGTCATGTCGGCTGCATCTGCATCCTGGTTGCCAGTTGAGTGGGATGTGTGTGTGTTTCACGCTCCTTTCAGTGAAAGGTAATCTGAGTGGGCTACATGGCAGTGAGTGTGTGTTTTGACTGTTAGGTAATGGGATTTGGCAGCAGCGAAGCAAAGCTGAAAGCACCGTTCTACTTGACAAAGTTTTCTCTTTCAAGCTTGGTTCCTTCTGAGTGAACAAATCCGTTGCTTTTGGGTATTGGGTTGCACTTTCCTGCTTTGCAACGGCAGCATCTGAAAACCGGCCCGGCTATGGAACTGGGGTTGGATAGTTTAGCTAGATAGGCATGGTTCCATTTCTATTCCTTTTCATAGGCTTGTTTTGCCTTCCGTTTCTGTTACATTGCACAAGCCCATTGGAAGAGATGAGACCGCAGAGGCGTTGTGTTATAATAAGGTGCACGGCGGTTGGTTTTCTGGTGGTGATCGTAAAATAGCTCTTTCACCTGAAAGGCCCAAAGCATCTTTAGAAGCTTCCAGAAGTGCTCGGAGTGCCTCAGTGCTAAAACCCGCTACGTTATTGTATTTATAAAAGCATGTTTATCCCTCCTTTCTGCCTTTTAAAAGACACCCTCCGCCTACCCGAGGCAGCTAACATTAAAACATTTAAAAACAAATCGAAATGCAATAAATAGTTTACCAGAAGAAGAGAATGGATTAAATCAGCTGGGATGACAAAAGTAGTTCACTTTTCTACTGGCCCTCTGGCAAATGCTTTATGAAAGAGCCGCATCTTCACAGCACGTCAGAAGACCTACATCTTCAGGGCTAGGTAGGGAATCTCTCCCTGTGGTGACATGACCAAAAAGGTGCCACCCACATACCTGCCTCCTATAGGCTCGTTGGTGCTGGAATGCAGAGATGGGCCTGTGAAGTTAATCTCAATAGTCAAGTAGGTACATGTGTGTAGGAATATCTCAGCCCTAGGTTGGAGGAAGCTGACTTAGGGCCTTAAATTGGCTTGGGCTTTAAACTTGGCCTAGAAACGAGTTCGGTAACCGGTGAATTTGGTACATTACTGGGAGCACTCTGCTAGCTGCATTTTGAACGGAAGCTTCTGAGTGCTCTTCAAAGACAGCTGCAAGTAAAGAGCATGACGGTAGCCCAGCCCTTCAATCTTGTATTCATTTCAAATTAAGTGCTCTTGGTTTGAGCTGCCCTGGGACTGAGAGCCGAGTTGTAAAAATGTTCCGGTAGGCTAGTGACTGCTAGCTGGAGGCCTTTGGTCATACATTTGGGTCCTTCTGCCTAGGGCTAAGCAGGGGTGGAGAAAATGGCTAATAGGGCACCAGCCCTTGTTGGCTAAGGGATGGGTGTTAAGGCACTGCCTCATATCCCTTGCTTCTTCCTCAAAGTGGCTCTCCAGGAAAACCTGCTGACCAGGCCTATAGGCAATAAAATTAAATCCACTACTCAAAATGTTCCCCTTGTTGAGGGTCTTGGGAGTGTGTGGGGTTGCCGATTAGGGTGACCATATGAAAAGGAGGACAGGGCTCCTGTATCTTTAACAGTTGCATAGAAAAGGGAATTTCAGTAGGTGTCATTTGTATATATGGGGAACCTGGTGAAGTTCCCTCTTCATCACAACAGTTAAAGCTGCAGGAGCTACACTAGAGTGATCAGATTTGAAAGAGGGCAGGGCTCCTGCAGCTTTAACTGTTGGGATGAAGAGGAAATTTCAACAGGTTCTCTATATATACAAATGACATCTGCAGAAATTCACTTTTCAATACTACTGTTAAAGATACAGGAGCCCTGTCCTCCTTTTCATATGGTCACCCTACTGCTGGTAACACTCTCACTGATCTGCCGTTTGTGAATATGAGCATTGCCACATTGGGACTGCCCAATGGCAGAAACTTCAAAATGCCCCCTGTGGTAATGGCAGCCCATGTGCAGTCACCTATTTTCATGAATGGCGCCTTAGTTTTTGAGTTCTGCCAGGCTACGATCCTGGTGGTGGACCTTGCAAAGACCCATAGCATTTGCATGGGGGTTGCCAGTTATCGGACTTGACCAAGTGAGGCTATATCCCTGCCTGCCCAGAGAGCTTTGGCTATGGGGCAGTACATAAAATAAATAAATAAATAAATAGGACTAATAATTAGTGTTCAAAATGATGAAGAACATGACTTCAAGCTGCGCTTAATTGGACTTTAGATGTTGGTATTCAGACCAAAGAGCAAAAACGAGTGATGGTGGTAATGACGTAAGGACAGTGCTATTAACTAATCTGATATAATGGCGAGGGTGTTGGATTGGGATCAGAAAAATCTGGGTTCAGATCTTTGCTCAGATATGAAGCTCAGTGGGGGGCTTTTGGCCAATTGCTAGTCTAATCCCCTTTATTAAAGTCAGCCTTCCCCAACCATGTGCCCTTTAGATGTTATGGACTTCAACTCTCATCAGCCCCACCTATCAAGAGACTTGATAGTCCAGAACATCTGGAGGGTACCAGGTTGGCGAAGTCTGGCCTACTTTTTCAAGATACTGTAGAAAACCGTCACCTAAAGCTTCATTACTTAAAACTGGGGTGGGGGAGTTGCACCCCTCGGCCTAATGTCACGCAGCCCTCAGTATCATCCGCTGCTGGCCCTGCCCACTGTTTGACTTTTCCTTTGGGTTGAAGGCCTTTAGGCAAAAGGTTTTCCAAAGAAGAAACAGAACAGCAAAAGCCAGAAAGAACAGCAGTAAAAACAAACAAATAAATAAGTTTTTAATGCTTTATGTGTGTATGTTCTGTGTTTAAAATTTTTAAATTTTGTATACTTGTTTTCATCTCAATTTTAGAATTTCTGTAAACCTCCCAGAGAGCTCTGGCTATGGGGCGGTATATAAGTGTAATAAATAAAAAAATAAAAAATCAACCGGAGTTTGCTAAAATCACTAACAACCAGAGAGATGGTCTTTCCATTGTGTTGGAAGAGCGTCGGTGAAGGGTGAAGCGGATCTCTCTGTCATGCTGGTAACTATATTTAATATTGCCATGAAGCAGACTTCCTCTTTAAACCTTCTTTTGAAATATCTGCTTTACTGCGGGAAATACAAATATAAGGAAGCATGTGTTTTATTTAAAAGAGTTTAAATAAATAAATAAATAAAAACTTGTGAAGTTTTTCCACCCATGTTTTATCCAGCTGTTGTGAACTTTGTTTGAGAGTTCCGCCTGGCCCAGCACACATCTGTCATATTTCTGAATCTGTTATAAATTATTACCAGGTTCTAATAAACTATGGAGACCAGTCAAGGGGCTTTTCTACACCAAGCAGGATATTCCACTATGAAAGCGGAATATAAAAGCAGGAGCCACACTATTGCTTTATAGCGGTATTGAAGTGCACTGAAGGATCTACACTACTGCTTCATAGTGGTACTGAAGTGCACTGACAACTGTTGGGGCCCATGACACAGCTACACCAAGCAGGATATAACACTATGAATGTGGTATGAAAGCGGTATGTGGTATGTGTCAGTGGGCCCCAACAGATGTCAGTGCACTTCAATACTGCTATAAAGCATTAGTGTGGCTCCTGCCTTTTATATACTACTTTCAAAACACTTCCGTAGTGGAATACCCTGCTTGGTGTAGATGAGTCCAACAGCAGTCTGTCTGAGCACCTCCCCAAGACATGGCAAACCTCTTTTGAAATGAAAGGGACTTGCAAATGACCTTGAGAGCTAGTGTGATGTAGAGGTTAGAATGTTGATATACGACCGGGGTGACCCAGATTCAAATCCCCACTTGGGGGCTGTCTTCACGATGATACATTGGTGCTGTGAGCCCCCCAAACCCCATGCTTGTGCTCCTATGCGTTGTCCCCATGCTAAGCAGCGAGCACGGAGTTTACACCAGAGGAGTCACCACCACGCCCATGCAGTGCTATGCCCATGCACTGCCGCACAAATGTGCATCGCCGCATGGGCACTGCTACGCATCCGTGCACCCCTCCACGTTTCTTTTTTTAACCTTTTAAAAACTTTTTTTTAACCTTTTCTTTTCACCTTCCCATGCTGGAAAAGCGCAGAAGCTTTCCAGCGGCTGTTTGGCTCACTGGCCCTCCCCTTCCTCCCTGTCGTGGCAGATGGCAACCAATCAGGCGTTGCCATCTGCTCAGCCACGCCCCCGCCACGACTCTGGAGCGGCAACAGATGCAAATGTGCCATCGCCGCCTCGCTGCATTGGAAAAAAATCAGTAGCTGCCTATACGTTTCCGAGCCCAATTCAAGTTGCTGGTTTTAACCTATAAACCCCTACATGGCTTGGGATCGCAATACCTGACGGAACGCCTGTCCCGACATGAACCTACCCGTACACTGCTCTCAACATCTAAGGTCCTCCTCCGAGTGCCTACTCCGAGGGAAGCTCGGAGGATGGCAACAAGGGAGAGGGCCTTTTTGGTGGTGGCCCCCCGACTGTGGAATGATCTCCCCGATGAGGCTCGCCTGGTGCCAACACTGTTATCAATTCTGCACCAGGTCAAGACTTTTCTCTTCTCCCAGGCATTTAACAGCATTTAACAACACTAAGTTTGTTTTTTAATGGGCCCCAGAACTTCTGTTTTTAAATGGATACTGTTGTTTTTGTGGTTTTGATGGTTTTAAATTTTGTATACTTTTTTTAAATGTTTACTGTTTTTAACTTTTGTAAACCACCCAGAGAGCTTCGGCTATGGGGTGGTATATAAATTTATTTATTTATTTTATTTAAGCATTTTTATGCCGCCATTCAGCCAAAAAAGGCTCTCACGGCGGCTTACAAAAGTCTTTCTTGACAGTCCCTGCCCACAGGCTTACAATCTAAAAGACATGACACAAAAGGAAAGGGGATTGGGAGGGAGGAGGAGGAGGGGGGAAAGGAAAGCAAATTCAGGCACTACAATCTTAGTTGCATAGTTCAGCAGTTACAGTTGACAGTTGGCAGCAGGAGGGAGGGGGCTCTCAGCTGGAGCTGGACCCAGGCACGATGGAGAGGTGCCTGGCTGCTGCTTCCTCCCCCACTGATGGCCTCTGCAGAGACAGTTGGTAGCAGGAGAGAGGGGGCTCTCAGCTGGAGCTGGACCCAGGCACGGTGGAGAGGTGCCTGGCTGCTGCTTCCTCCCTCACTGATGGCCTCTGCAGAGACAGTAATAAATAAATGTAAAAAATAAATAAATAAATTTTGGATCTTCGGGGAAAAGCCCTGGGATGGCTCCACAAGGGTTTCTGCATCATATAAACAACACAGAGCCACCGCGGAGCCACCCCGGGGCTTTATTATTATTATTATTATTATTATTATTATTATTATTTGCATTTTTATACCGCCCAACAGTCGAAGTTCCCTGGGAGGTTTCCCCTCATAGAGACACCCCCTTGGGTAGGCAGCTTACTGGGTCCTCACTCTCTCTCAGCCTAACCTAGCACAGAGGAGGCTTTTAGGAGGTTTTTTTTAGGAAGTTTTAACAATATACTATGTTATTAATCAGTATTTTATGTATTTTATGTATTTTATATTTACTGCTGTTCCCCGCCTCGATCAAAATGGAGAGGCGGGTAAGAATTATTATTATTATTATTATTATTATTATTATTATTATTATTATTATTATTATTATGAGGATAAAATGGAGGAAGAGGAAAGTCATGTGCTGGAGGGAACGTGGGATATAATTGCAATATCAATAATAATAATAATTAATAATACTAGTACTAATAAATAATACATAATCTTGTCATCACATGAAGAAAAGAAAAAAGATAAATGAGTTTACATGGGATGTAAAGGAGGACTTTGGGTCCTGGTTTAGATGCTAAAGAAACCAGTAGGCCTTTGAAACAGTAGTGGTTATGGTTAGTTATATATCAGGAACTTGCTAGTTCAGTTTAATTTCGAAATGTCTATTTTGAGACACAGCTACTTTCATTCTGACTCTTTGGTGAGCCGAAGAATCGAATCGCTTTTCATAGCTGAACCCCCTTCATCCGGACTCTGCGGATTAGGTGACGCTTCAGAGCCACCCTGCAAAGAGAATCATTTCTGTAGCTGTTTCACACAAATATGGACCTTGCTTGGTCCCTCATCTCTCAGTTGCTGTACACTGGGGGGGGGGGGAGGGAGGGGACGCACGGGGGCTGATTCACAGGTAGGTGTTTCCTGCTTAGTCATGGCACTGTGTGTGAATGGGCCCTCATGGATCTCATGCCACAAACAGGGCTCCCAGTTACTCCCATGTTGATTCAATGGCCGCATTTCCCCCCCACCCCCCAATGGCCACATTTCGTAGCTCTGATGGCCAGTCATTGAGCGCACAGTAACTGCCTGAAAAGAAACAGAACGGTAAACAAACATCTGTGAAGGAGGGGTCAGTGGTTTATGAACGTGCTAACAGTCTCCATTGGAAACTAACTCCTAAATAGTGTGGGGTACATATGTGCTTAGATAATAGGCCCTTGCATGGCTTTCCCTGGGCCTGCCTCCAATGTGGATGCAATAGGTCCTGAGAAAGCCTATGTGCGTAGACTTCCAACCCCATGAGATTTTATTTATTTATTTATTCTATTGCATTTTTATACTGCTTAATAGCCGAGGCTCTCTGGGCAGTTTACAATATGTTCAGCTTTTTGGCGCCTCTGAAAGCCTGCAGGTCCAGAAGTCTACACACCTAGGCTTTCCCCTCCGCAGATATCCACGTCTTAATGGATGGACATTGTGGGTGAAGGCTGTGGCAAACCAGGTGACCTCGGGAGTGGAGCAACTGGTGGGACCCCCCACAACTGCATGAGGGCAGGGCTTGTATGTGTCTCTTGTTTGGGGCTTCCACCTCAAGCCGCTTCCATTCCTCTTTACACTCTCACCAATTTCCTGCCTCTCTTCCATCTTGCGTTCTCTCCAATCCCAGGAGCTGTTTTTCCTGTACAAGTCTCTGCCTCCCAAAAACCAAAGGTCCACTTTCCAAAGCATGAACACCCTCCCCCCCCCCAAAAAAAGTATGCAGATTAAACCAATGGATGGAAATGCTGCCTAGTCTACACAGTTCAGTTTGTATAATGCACCAATGTTGGCATTGTGGTTAGTATTGTCCTAAGATCTAGGAGACTCAGGTTCAAATCCCACTTCAGCCTTCAGTCCCTTCGCTTAACCTACCTTATAGGGTGGTTTTGAGAATAAAATTTGGAGTGGGGAGGAGAGACCTCTTAGTGGGATAAAAATGTAATAAACATATATTCTCTCCCCACACCTGTAATCTTAGAATTTGGGACAAACTAGAGCAGTGTTGTTACAGTATTTGTCATGTTAATACATTCTCTTGGCTTCTGTCCCCACCCCTCAGCATACAATTACTGTAAAGGGTGAGACAGATTAGCCTGAGAGACAGCGGCTTGCCAAAATCCACCCACCGAGCTTCTTAGCTGAGCCGAAATCTAAACTTGAGTTTCTCATATCCTAATCCAGTCTGTTCACTGTAGCACATGGCTGATTGCACATTTTTATTACAGTAAGCCTGTGCATTTTACACTGGTGTTTCCTGTGAGAAAGAGAGTATTAAAGAGAGATGTGTGTTGCCCCCAAAAACACACAGTTGGTGTCTGCCGGGAAGCCACGGGTAATCATGGGTCTCCAAAGAGTGTGTATCAGCTCTCCTTGAGTCTTTGGTGCTGGGGTGCTCAACCTCTTTTCAACTCTGTGCCGCATTCCCATGGTGCATAGGACCAATGGCAAAATGGGCGGGGTCAAAAATACCCCAAATACCACCATATTGTAGCTTAAACCTCTTATCTCCAATAAGTAAGCCTTAGGGAGGCTCAGGAGAGGGCCTTCTCTGTGGTGACCCCCAATTATGGAATGATCTCCCTGATGAGGCTCGCCTGGAGCCAACATTGCTATCTTTTCGGTGCCAGCAGTCAAGACCTTTCTCTTTTGCAGGCATTTAACAATATATGATGAGCTTAACTGACGCCAGATCTGTTTTTAGCTTTGGCTGACAGCTTATTGTTGTTTTTAGATGTATATTTTTGTGTATACTGTATGTTTTTATAGTTTGAAATGTTGTATATCATTTTTTAATTGTTTCAGTTTTGTGTAAACCGCCCAGAGAGCTTTGGCTATGGGGTGGTATAGAAATAATAATAATAATAATAATAATAATAATGGCATATCAGACCTTTAGAATGGGGAAAAACTGCACACAAGCTGGAAAACCACTAAACGATTGTTGGCCAAGGGAAAGGGGCTGGGGAAAGGGGCATGGCCATCTGGGGAACCTAAGCATAGAACCATAGAATCAGAATAGTCGAGTTGGAAGGGTCCTGTGAGGCCATCAAGTCCAACCCCCTGCTCAGTGCCCCATGTGCCCCACATCAGTTCCTCTTTGAACTCATGTGCTCTTTGCCCATCATGTTCCTTGTGGGAAAAGAAGCACAAGAGTAAACAGCAAACATGTCTGATGCAGTTATGAAGCGTGAACTGGCTGTAGCGACCTTGTTTAGGAAAGGAAAGGAACCTCTCTTCCAAAGCACTTGAGTCATTGCTGACTCCTAGAGGGACGCCTGCTTTCTCTGACATTTTCTTGGCAGACTTTGTAGCTGGGTGGTTTGCCATTGCCTTCCCCAGTCATGGTTTCCTTTCCCCCAGCTAGCTGGGTACTCATTTTACCGACCTCGGAAGGATGGAAGGCTGAGTCGACCTGAGCCGGCAGCCTGAGAATCAGCTCCCGCTAGGATCGAACTCAGGCCGTGGGGAGAGTTTCGGCTGCAGTAGCTGCCGCTTACCACTCTGCGCCACATGAGGCTCTGCGACCTTGTTTAGACACCTAATAATAAAAATCCAAATGTCCCTTGGTAAGGATGTTATATACCTGCCTGAACCCTAAGGTCATCTCCTGAGGCCCTGCTCTGGGTGCCCCCACCAAATGAAGTGAAGTAAAGAGAGGGCCTTTTCAGTGGTGGCACCCCAGTGGTGGAATGCCTTCCCTGGAGAGAATTGCCCAGCACACATACATGGTAATATTTTCTGTGCCAGCTGAACACCTTTTTATTTTTCCAGGCTTTTTAGCCCTCTGGTTTTGTTCTTAATGGTGTTACTTACTTTTTAGATCTTTCCCTGCAGCTGGTTTTTACTCTGTTTTTATATTCTGTTTGGCCATGTTGTCTTTTAGGGTTTTAATTCTTTGTGAACCACCCAGAGAGCTATGGCTATTGGACAGTATAGAAATATAAGAAATAAATAACAATTAATAATAAAAGTAATGTCCCTTTAAAGCCAATCTGGCCAACTTTCATGTTCTTTGGAAGCAACAGTGCAGACACTAATCCAGGGGCCAGTGCAATCCGAACCCCTTTATGGAGGGTCAGGGTCTGTGGTAAAGTTGACACCACTTGGTAGCAAAGGCTCCATAAGTCTGGTGCATGATGACATGACCACATGCACTGGTGGTATGAACTACTGTTTGGGATAGGAGAGAGCTGAGAACGAATGAACTTCTAGACTGACCTCTTCAAGAGCTTGGTTGTGGTTCTTCTGGCTTTCCTGAATTCTCACAAGAGAGCAATACAACAACTCATGATGCACATGTGCATACACCTTTATATGAAAATGCATTCTTTTCTGTTTGGGTGAAAATTTGAGCCACAGATAAATATTTTTGCCAGCCTTGATCCAACATTGGCTTTGCTATCGGGCCAGATGAAGTTAAATTAGAGGCCAGGTATAAGCTAGCAACGAGACCACATCACGCCAGTCCTTTTCCAGCTTCATTGGCTGCCGGTCCAGGTCTGGGCCCAATTCAGAGTCCTGGTATTAACATTCAAAGTCCTAAACAACTGGGGGCCAGGCTATCTGAAGGAACACCTCCTCCCATATGCACCTTCCCAGACCCCAAGGTCATCCTCAGGGTTCCTTCTCTGTGAGCCCCTGCCAAAGGAAGTGAGGCAGGTGGCTACCAGTAGGATGGCCTTCTCCGCTGTGGCACCCCGGCTGTGGAATGAGCTCTCTAAAGAGGTTCGCCTGGCACCCTCCCTATATTCTTTCAGACGCCTGGTAAAACCTTTTTTTATTTTCTCAGCATTTTAACAGTCTAGCAACTTAATTTTAACTTTGGTTTTTTAAATTTGTATTTTAAATCTATATTAATTTCTGCATTGTTGCTTAATTTTATCCTGGTTGTGTTTTATATTGTGCTTTTATGCTGTTTGTTTTATATTTTGAATGGTTTTTATGGTTTTAATTTTTGTAAACTTCCCGGACAGCTTCAGCTATTGGGCGGTATAAAAATGTGTGTGTGTGTGTGTGTGTGTGTGTGTGTGTGTGTGTATGAAAAAAGGAAAGGAACCTCTCGTGCAAGCACTTGAGTCATTGCTGACTCGGGGATCTACACTACTGCTTTAAAGTGCTTTAAAGCACTTTGAAAATGTTTTGAAAACTGTATATGCAATGTGTCCTGGGCCCCAACAGTTGTCAAAACTTTATAAAGCGCTTTAAAGCGCTTTAAAGAAGTAGTGTAGATCCTGCCCCTGAGGGACGCCTGCTTTCGCTGACATTTTCTTGGCAGATTTTGTAGCGGGGTGGTTTGCCATTGCCTTCCCCAGTCGTGGTTACCTTTCCCCCAGGTAGCTGGGTACTCATTTTACCGACCTTGGAAGGATGGAAGGCTGTGTCGACCTGAGCTGGCAGCCTGAGAACCAGCTTCCGCTGGGATCGAACTCTGGCCGTGGGGAGAGTTTCGGCTGCAGTAACTGCCGCTTACCACTCTGCGCCACATGACGCTGTGATATATATGAAAGGGGGATGGAAATGTTCACCCTGACTTCAAAGTATATGCAGTGAAATAGTGAAGACCATAGCCCTCTTGCGATATTCCAAAGTGTAGTGAATGAATGCTTCGGTGTGTGCGTGATCATGATGGGAGTCTCCACCCCACAACCTGATGCTTGAAAAGAACCCTGGGTGCAGTTGTATGCATTGCGGAATCTGCAGTTTCAGACCTGTAGGCGCATTGGTTGAATGCACGTTGGAATCTCTGAATCAGACTCATATTGCCCTGCACAGCAAGGTCATAATCAATCATTTTTTCTTTTCTTTTCTTTTTTAAATTTGTAGTCCAAGTGGAAAGAAATTCCGAAGCAAACCCCAGTTGGCGAGATATTTGGGGAACACTGTTGACCTCAGCAGTTTTGACTTCAGGACAGGGAAGATGATGCCCAGTAAATTACAGAAGAACAAACAGAGATTAAGGAATGATTCGCTCAGTCAAAATAAGGTGGGTTCACAAATGCGCTTTATGGATGTGCCAGGTCCAAAAACTGTTGACATCTTAAATAAGGAGGAAAATGGAGCAAACATCTGTTTATTTGCCACTCCTTGCAGCTGTCTTGATATCTTTGCACTTCTCTTTCTCAGTGATGGATGGGTGTGTGTTAGGGTGCATGTTTTAAGCAATACTTTGTCAAGAAAGAAGTCTAGAATTCAAAGCAGGATCTAATTAAAATATTACCGAGTGTACATTATCGAAGGTGATAATTGATGGTGACTTTTATCTTTGTGATGAACAACGATAAGGCTTACCAAACATTTCTAGGTAACCTTTTGCTGTGACAGGTGATGTCAAGAGATTACTCCATGCATTTTTAAAGCAGTGTCACTGCTGTGCTCATCGTCTGGGGGGAAAAAGTGGGAGTTTGGAAGAATACTGTCTTGCAGAGCACTGCCTGAGCTTATTTTCAGAAGGGCTCCTCTAAGAGATCTACTCCTTTAGAAGATCCACTCTTTGCTGCAGGGGTAGGGCTTAAAATAGACTTCAGGATCTGCACTACTGTATAGGGCTCTAGTCTGCTTAATAGGTTGCCAGTGAAAATTTCTTGTTGTCTTTGTATGTGGGGAACAAACTCACTTCTGGCTGTGCTGTGCTCCTCCTGGTGGCTGCTGACCCATAATGCCTTTCTGAACGACTCAAGTCATCACTTAGCTGCTTCCAGAGAAGGCTTTTACGGCACGATCACCTGGCCTCATTCACGGAATTTTATGGGGGATCCAGACAATGTCACCTTCCTCTCTTGTAACCCTCTGGTATTTTTTCTCTCTGCTTCTTCCATCTTTTTTTCTTACCACAGCAAATCCATTAAGGAGAAAAACACAGATTAGTTGCACAAGGCCTTCTAATTAGTAGCACTAAGGAACCTTCCATCTGGAAACACCCTTAATTCAATTCTGGAGGAAGTGAAAGAGGCCGGGCAGTTTTGATTTGCCCAAATGTTCTCATAGGAAGACTTTGAGTGCGCCACTAGTATATCCAAATAATTCTCTCTCTTTCTCTCTCTCTGTCACTTTGCTACCTGCTTTCTTTTTCAGCAGGCTCTCTGGTTAGCTGTATCCTCTGGCTATGGGTTACCACCACTTGCTGCCTTCTGTTCATCTTCAGGTAGTTTCAGAGCCTTTCTATGTGAGGCTTTTATTGTGTGATCGTGATTGCTCACTCGTGGTAGTCTGCGGGTCTTTTACACAATGTTATCCTCCTCCAGGGCTTCTCCTGCTCTTTGCAACCATTTCCTCAGCTTTTTTTTAGATCGAGGAAAGTATGGTATTATTTAGAAATGGCAGAATGAGACTCTCGTATAGTTTCACAATGCCATCTAGTGGTTATATAATGAAACATATAGAGAGACAGAGAGTACCACCACCACCCTGGGGGAAAAAGGACATGTAAAGGAGCCGAGCCTAATCCCGCAAAGGATCCTGAAGCAGAAGCCTTGGTAAAGGTGCAAGTTAAAAGTCTCATATTGAAAAGCTTGCTGGGTGTTTTGGCTGGCCAAAACAGAACAGTCCTCAAGTGGGGTGGCGTAGTTTCTGGTGAGCTAGTCAGTCATCTGATGTTAGATGTGAGCTGCAATTACTAATGCGTGTTTGTAGGGCTATTTTGGGGGAATGTTCTTGTGATGATGGTCACAGCAAAATGTTATCTAGAAATACCATCCTGAAAATGTCAAGTTCCTAGTCCTTCACAAGCCAGGGTAGGGAAGTGAGGACTGAACGGGATTTCTGGTAGTTCTCAGGTATGCCTTCAGCGACTTGCATAGCTGTCCTTCCTCCTCCACACAAATAAGAGAAAAACAATACATTATGCAAATTTGCATGATAGGCCACAGTGTTCATTGAAACAGACATTTTATCTTTGATTGGTGAGTCCATGCATTTCTTCCATGCCAAGATGTGTATTTGGGACCGCTTGATTGCAGTAGATCGCTAGACCAGTGGATGCTGGTGGCTCTGATGTCAGTGGGGAAGGGTGAATTCACTCCAGGCTACAGTCCGAACCACTCACAACTCTGAGGAATAGCTTGGATAGAGTTCTGACTGAAACCTGGACTGGATGCACCGCCCCACTGAAATCAGAGCCACCAGCCTCCACTGCTCTATGCAGTGCAATTGTACTGAATAGTGCCTTCACTGTATCTTTTCTATTATGACTTGAGCTGTTGGTTCTCCCCGCTCCCCCCCCCCCCCCCGCTGACCCTGTTTAAGTGCTGCTCCACTCCCCACACTTTCTCCTTCTTTAGAGATCCTAGCAAGTCAGGAGTCACGTGACGAATGTGATGACATCACAATGCAATGTCGCCAATCGGATTTAGCTGCATTTGTCGCTGAGAGCAAAGAGAAGCCAATTTCAAGGAGGTTCTACCTGGACTAGACACGTGGATCACTCTTTGACCTCACTCTAAATGGGCTTTGCAGGCCCTTCTATCTCTTTTTGATATGATACCTGAAAATCAGCCCAGAAGAGCTGTTGGTTTGCTGTTTCTGAGTGCAACCCCTCTTTCAGCTCTGCTTTTCATCAAAACCATCCCTGCAACAAAACCTATCTGTATCAAAACCTCCCCCACATCATGGAAAGCTTCCATGTAAGGGAGGCTTCAGTATTTGTGACTACTGTATCTTTAACCGTTGCATAGAAAAGGGAATTTCAGCAGGTGTCATTTGTATGCCTGCAACACCTGGTGAAATTCCATCTTCATCACAACAGTGAAAGCTGCAGGAGACCTGCCCTCGTTTGTATCTGGTCACTCTAGTATAGCTCCTGCTGCTTTAACTGTTGTGACGAAGAGGGAATTTCACCAGGTGCTGCATGCATACAAATGCCACCTGCTGAAATTCCCTTTTCTATGCACCTGTTAAAGATACAGGAGCCCCCATATGGTCATGCTACTTTGGACAAAAAGGACTTCTGTGGAGGCTGTGGGTCACTGCGTGTCATACATGCATGTGTAGATTGGTCCAAAAAAATTGCCCAAAACATATTTTATTGCAGGAGTGGGTAACTGCATGAAGTCTAGAGGCCATTTTACTCCTCAGAACCCCCGCTATGGGCTGCATTCCACATGGCACTGTGTAGAGAGCCAGTGTGGTATAGCGGCTAAAGTTTTGGACTGGGAGTCGAGAGATCCGGGTTCTAGTCTCCCCTTAGCCATGGAAACCCACTGGGTGACTTTGGGCCAGTCACAGACTCTCAGCCCAACCTACCTCACAGGGTTGTTGTTATAAGGATAAAACGGAGAGGAGTAATGCCACCTTGGGTTCCTTGGAGAAAAAAAGGCAGGATGCAAATGCAATAAAATAAATAAATAGTTCATGGGATGCCTCCCCCTGCCCCCAGTTTTAAAAAGAAAGAAAAATAGCCGTTTTGTTGCAGGAATTCAGCACTACAGAGCATTTTGAGGGTTGCATTTAGTGTGTTTCAAAGCTAATTTTTTATGCTTTGGGCATTCTTTAGCAGCTATGGAATGCCATTTTTTTAATCAAAAAAGATTAAAGAAATTTGCAGAGAGGGGGTGGCAGGGGCTGTCCTGGGGATGATGGTGGTGGTGGACCCATATGTGGTCCACAAGCTGTGTATTGCCCAATCACGTTTAATTAGATTGACTGCTTAAATTAATTAATTAATCCAATAAATTAATTTCTGACATATCCTGGCATGACTATCCACCATCTAACAACTTCTTGAGTTTACCTGTACGATAACGAACACTTTTCTTTTCTCTCTCTCTTTGAATAGGGTAAACCAGACTTAAATACAACGCTCCCAATCAGGCAAACGGCATCTATTTTTAAGCAGCCTGTAACCAAAGTGACCAACCACCCTCATAACAAAGTGAAGTCTGATCCACAGCGCGTGATTGAACAGCCTAGACAGGTAACCGAGGTGATGGGGGTGGGGGTGGGGGCGGGGGTGGTAGCGGTATCATCCCCTTAATTGGTGCTGTGATATAGAATCATAGAATCATAGAATAGCAGAGTTGGAAGGGGCCTACAAGGCCATCGAGTCCAACCCCCTGCTCAATGCAGGAATCCACCCTAAAGCATCCCTGACAGATGGTTGTCCAGCTGCCTTTTGAAGGCCTCTAGTGTGGGAGAGGCCACAACCTCACCAGGCAAATGATTCCATTATTGTACTGCTCTAGCAGTCAGGAAGTTTTTCCTGATGTTCAGCTGGAATCTGGCTTCCTTTAACTTGAGCCCGTTATTCCGTGTCCTGCAGTCTGGGGGGATTGAGAAGAGATCCTGGACCTCCTCTGTGTGACAACCTTTTAAGTATTTGAAGAGTGCTATCATGTCTCCCCTCAATCTTCTCTTCTCCAGGCTAAACATGCCCAGTTCTTTCAGTCTCTCTTCATAGGGCTTTGTTTCTAGACCCCTGATCATCCTGGTTGCCCTCCTCTGAACACGCTCCAGCTTGCCTGCATCCAGACATAGCTGCTGGTGTAGCATAACTCCATAATTGCACATTGAGATTCAAATCACTATTTTTATATAGCTCATTATCCCCGTTACAAATGGCCACAAAGCACAGGAGAGGCCGTGGAGGTTGACAACGTCATGTGCAGAACCAACAAACATCCATGAGTAACCAGTCTTGATCTCAGGATAAAAGCCTGGTATAGAGAAGCCCTCAGTGTTATAAGTCCCTGGTCCTTCTCATCACCAGGCTTCAGACCAAACTCCATAGCTTCAAGCTTCTAATTGCTATATTTTTGAGAATTTAAAGTTTATCCACTGCCACCGTGTTTAAGTGGTAAACAGAAGGATGCAACAACAGCTAGGCCTGTAACTCGTGCTTTATTCAAAACTGAAAGTAGAAGCCCTCATCAGGCTAAGTGTTGTTCCCTTGAATAGTTTCCCCCAGGAACCTGTTGTCCTTGACTTCAGTTCCACTAATCATGTTACAATCATCAGAGCCGAGCAAGAGGCAGGTGAACACACAAGTTGTGAAGGCGAACAGGAGGAGCATGTACAAGGAACTCTTATCAGTGAGCCCCTGTTGGGATGTGGGCCCCCAGTAGGCAACCTGGTTCTGCCAGGATGCCCGCTTCCTCCTCTGCCTCTCAGAGTCGTAATGTCGGAAGTCTTCTACTGCTCTGTTTGATGTCTGACTGGGCCCTCCCAAAACAGGCTTATCCTCAATATCGACTTTGAAGTTGGAGTTTGTTCATTTATTTATTGCATTTATATACCGCCCCATAGCCGAAGCTCTCTGGGCGGTTTACAAAAGTTAAAAACAGTGAACCTTAAAAACAGACATGCAAAGTTTAAAAGCATAAAAAGCATAAAAACAACACTATTCTTATAAAAACAGCTATTCTGGGGTCCGTTGAAAACAAACAAACTCAGCTCATGTTGTTAAATGCTGTTAAGCGCCTTGGAGAAGAGAAAGGTCTTACCCTGGTGCCGAAAAGATAACAATGTTGGCGCCAGGCGAGCTTCGTCGGGGAGATCATTCCATAAATGGGGGGCCACCACTGAGAAGGCCCTCTCCCTTGTTGCCATCCTCCAAGCTTCCCTCGGAGGAGGACCTTAGATGTTGAACGTAGTGACCGGGTATATTCATGTCGGGAGAGGCGTTCCATCAGGTATTGTGGTCCCAAACCGTGTAAGGCTTTATAGGTCAAAACCAGCACCTTGAATTGGGCTCGGAAACGTATAGGCAGCCAACGCAAGCGGGCCAGAATCGGTCTAAGTTTAATAGAACGCGGAGTCTAATATGTTAGGAAGGAGACTCAAAGCGGTACCTGTGATGTTGGTTCTCCTTGGGACCCAGCTCTTACCTCTGCAGCCCCATTTCTTGGCAAGAAGATGCTGCCGTTGCAGTCGGTGAACACCGGGTGGTGATTCACTTGCTGTTTTTGCTGGCCATTGTCGTTTGTGGACTTGAATAAGAGAGAGTTTTGGTTTTGTTTCTCTCCGTGTCATTGTGATGAAAATATGAGGGCCGAAAGGAGCATTCTTTTTCTTCCAAGCCGTTAAACATGAATATGAGGAAGGGCCTGTGTCTGTCTTGAGAGTAGCCAAAACAGGCAAGTAGGAACGTGACCTCCAGGCCAACAGGGTGATGGCGCTAAGGAGATGAGGCTTGCTGACCATGTAGGCATGTGATGCCGATGTCAGTGGGGAGGTGAAGCCGCTCCGGGTTTCAGTCAGAACCAGTTAGAACTCTTAAGAGCTCATAAAAGCTCCTTTAGTATTCTGACTTGTTGAAACCCGGAGCGGATTCACCACCCCCCTGACATTGGAGCCACCAGCCTCCATTTCTTGCAGCTTGTCTTCTTTCGAGAGGGAGGGGGCATGAAAGTCGGGATGAAGATCTTGTGGGCCTCTGGACTTTGTTGGATTACAACACCCATCAACCCTGACCATTGGCCATGCTGGCTGGGGTAGCATGGAGCCAGGAATGGATCTTGAGAATGTGCATGCCCAGCCCCATACAAATGACACCTTTCTGAATAGTTTGCCCATTATGAATGAGGCTTCGCGGAGGTGTGGGTATGTAAAAATTTGGGGCACAAGCCAAGACCCAATTTGCAATAAAATTTGCATATGGTAATTTATATGTGTAGATGCCCTTGAAGGCTGGGGTGCTATGCGAGGCAGTAAGCCTGTGTGCACCAGTTGCTGGGGAACATGGGCGGGAGGGTGCTGTTGCACCATGTCCTGCTTTGTTGGTCCCTGGCCGATGGCTGGTTGGCCATTGTGTGAACAGAGTGCTGGACTAGATGGACCCTTGGTCTGATCCAGCATCAGGGCTCTTCTTATGTTCTTACGTCAATTTAGAAAAATATTCATTAGGATTTCAGTTTCATAGAAGGCTCGGTGGTTGATTTCCCTTCCAGGGTCCTTCAATAAATTCATTTAATTTGCACCTGGCTACACAGAAATATAGATAAGTTCCTCTATTAATTCTGCCTCCCTCCCCACCATAGGTGCAAGATGTAGTTGGACTACGATTCCCATCAACCCTGACCATCAGCCATGCAGGCTGGGTCAGAGGAGGGTTGGAGCAACAGGGAAGGTGGCCGATGAGGGGTGGGTGGGTTCTGCGCCCTGAATTTTAGGGTGCTGTCAATCAAGCAGGAGGAGTGAGCAGAAGGAGAAGCCCTGCTGGATGGCACCCAGATCTGTTTAGGTTAGCAGAGTGTTCCTTTTGCAAAACACCTCTATGGTTGTCAGATACAGCTCGGAGACCTTTTGGGGCCTGCTCAAGTGAGGACGTTGAAGCCTTTCCCCTACCCTTTGAATATCAGAACTGCTACAATGGATCTCTTGTTGCTTTTGAAACTTCCTGGCATTTCAAAAGCAGTTTGCTGCCTGAGGTCAGATGCCTGGGGTGGGGATGGAAGGAGGCAACCAGGTCCAAAGGCATGCCGTAGCCTGGAGTGCAACGTTTATTTTGTCTGTCCTTCAGATGATAGAATCATAGAGTGGGGAGGGGCCCATTTAGGCCATTGAGTCCAACCCCCCCCCAGCTCAGTGCGGGAATCCCGTTCAAAGCACCTCTGGCAAAAGGCTGTTCAGTCTGTGCTCAAATGCCTCCAGTGATGGGGAATCCACTGCCTGCCTAGGCAATTGGTCCCATTGTCTGACTGCTAGGAGGTTTTTCCTGATATTCAGCTAAAACCTGCCTTGCTGTAACTTAAGCCCATCATTTTGCATCCTACAATCTTGGATGAAAGATAACAGGTTGCTGCTCTCTTCTACGTCAGATCTTCGGGTACTTTTAAAGTGCTGCCATGTCCCCTTTGAAAAGTACTATTGTATCGAATGCACAGGGTGTACTAGGCTTGAGACTGGCAATCTGATTCAATACGTAGTCAGTAAGATGTGCCCTAAGCCATGCAGTGCTCCAAAGAAGGACATAAGTCATTTCCATTCAAGATGCATTCCCCAAAGTCCAGCAGCGTTCTCTGGACCCTCCTTGCTCTTTGACAGATTTACAAATAGGATCAACCTTGTGTAGCAGCCAAATGAATAAAAACACTCTTTCCAATTGGCTGCAGCCAATTGCTCCTGGCAGAGGGGATGTCAACATGGATTTTTAAAGTGTTCTAGAATGGTGTGGGCATTATTACTGTAGCCACAGCCACTGGTGCTTTTTGGACGTGCATCCCAGCTCTTCAGAAACGCTTACAAAGAAGGCGCAGAACCTGAAAGCCAAGGAAAGGATTCAGAGGGTCACATGGAAGCAGGTTAAAAGTGACCTTTTTGCCATACGGATGTTTCGAGCAGGGGGTTGGACTCGATGGCCTTGTAGGCCCCTTCCGACTGTACTATTCTACGATTCTATGAATAGAGAAGGGGGGGCAATGTAAACCTTCAAAGCTGCCATAGCAAGGAGCCAGGATTAGGCCTTGAGAGTGTGTCTACTGGGCAACCACATAGGGTTATACACATTTTGTATACTCCATTATATCTGCATTTCACAGATTGTCGGGTGCCTTTCTTTCCATCCTCAGAATTGGATTTCCCCCCAGCTTCTCAGATTTGCACAAATTCGCACTTGGGAAAATGGGCAAGTCTCCCCAAAATGAGCGAATCCCCCACCCCAAATGTGCCTTTTCATGCTTTAGCCTTTGTGGAAATGCACATTTTTGGTTGGTGTTCTTTTAATTTACATATGTTTTTACCACTCTGTAAAACCGGTCAGTACAAAGAAAACAGGTCTGCAAGTGTGCAGAAACCATGCGAGTCGGGAAAAACCGGTCCACTTCGGAATCTGCTGCTTGCATTAATAGAAATCTGAACTCATCTGATTCCGTTGTGGATTTTTCCTACTTCCCTAGAATTATGCCAATGACATCTTTGGGAGTACAGGTGGTTTGCCCGGTATGAATGAAGTATCCTCAGGGGTACTGCTAGTTACTGAAACAATCTGGGATACAGATCGTGACCCAATGTTGCATAAATTGCATATGGTAATTTAGATGTATACATGGCAATTTAGAAATATTTATTAGAATTTAGATTTCACAGAGGGCGAGGCAATGGAGTTCTTATCCAATCATCCCCAATAAATGCAGTTTGTTTATTTAAAAGATTTCTTGGCTGCTTTTCAGGGCGGAAGCCCTTCCAAGGCGGCATACAGCAATAAAACATATACAACCAATACAATATTAAAAGTGATAAAAACACACAATAAAAACCAATAAAATCCAACAATAAAAACAGCAATAAAACAACATACACAACAGCAATCATATTAGGAGAAGGCCAACGTAAAAGAATATGTTTTCAAGGCCTTCTTCAAAGCCTGCAATGATGGGCAATAATTTGCACCCGCCCCACATGAAGTCATCTTAAATTAATTAAATTTGCCCCAAATTAATGTTCTACTCACAACTCCTCCAAACCAGTTTCCCTCATATTCATTAACCACTGAAATCCTGCCCCAAGCAAATTCCTCTGTATGGCAGTGTTGACAAAGAGCCTTCACCTCTTTGATAAAACCTCAGATGTATGGATAAACATTAGGAGGAAGTAAGTCCATCTTGGGAGTGTTCTGAACTTGGTAATATCATTTAGATAGGGTGACCCTATGAAAAGGAGGACAGGGCTCCTGTATCTTTAACAGTTGTATTGAAAAGGGAATTTCAGCAGGAGTCATTTGTATATATGGAGAACCTGGAGAAATTTTCTCTTCATCACAATAGTTAAAGCTGCAGGAGCTATACTGCAGCTATACTGTGAACAGATTTAAAAGAGGGCAGGGCACCTGCAGCTTTAACTGTTGTGATGAAGAGGGAATTTCACCAGATTTTCCATATATACAAATGACACCTGCTGAAATTCCTTTTTCAGTGCAACTGGGGGGAATCCGCACGTCGTTCTCAGGGCGCTTCCATCCGCCCCCAGTGCACCCCGAAAACGATCGTGTAACTCGCCTGTAAAAGAGCCGAGGAAGAAGTGTCCTTGCCAGCGCCGCCAGCGCTGGCGCCACCCAACTCCCTCCTCGCCGGCTGGGACGGAGAGCTCGGGGGAAGAAGGCGGGGTGGAGAGCTTCTTCCGCTCTCCACCCCGCCTTCTTCTGCCGAGCTCTCCGAGCCGGCTGGCAAGGAGGGAGTTGGGTGGCGCCGGTGGCGCCGGCAAGGACGCTTCTTCCTCGGCTCTAGAACCCGAATCTCACGACTCCCAGTCCAACACCTTAGCCACTACGCCACACTGGCTCTAAATTAGGGTGACCATATGAAAAGGAGGACAGGGCTCCTGTATCTTGAACTGGGGGGAATCCGCATGTCGTTCTCAGGGCGCTTCCATCCGCCCCCAGTGCACCCCAAAAACGATCGTGTAACTCGCATGTAAAAGAGCCGAGGAAGAAGCGTCCTTGCCGGCGCCACCGCCGCCACCCAACTCCCTCCTTGCCAGCCGGCTCGGAGAGCTCGGCAGAAGAAGGCGGGGTGGAGAGCGGAAGAAGCTCTCCACCCCGCCTTCTTCCCCCGAGCTCTCCGTCCCAGCCGGCGAGGAGGGAGTTGGGTGGCGCCAGCGCTGGCGGCGCTGGCAAGGACGCTTCTTCCTCGGCTCTTTTACAGGCGAGTTACACGATCGTTTTTGGGGTGCACTGGGGGCGGATGGAAGCGCCCTGAGAACGACGTGCGGATTCCCCCCAGTTCAAGATACAGGAGCCCTGTCCTCCTTTTCATATGGTCACCCTAATTTAGAGCCAGTGTGGCGTAGTGGCTAAGGTGTTGGACTGGGAGTCGTGAGATTCGGGTTCTAGTCCCCACTCGGCCATGGAAACCCACTGGTGACTTTGGGCCAGTCACAGACTCTCAGCCCAACGTACCTCACAGGGTTGTTGTTGTGAGGATAAAATGGAGAGGAGGAGGATTATGTACGCCACCTTGGGTTCCTTGGAAGAAAAAAGTTGGGATAGAAATATAATAATAATAATTAATAAATAATAATAATAATAATAATAATAATAATAATAATAATAATACCACCCATTTACCCAGAGGTAAGCCACATTGAACTTAATGGGATGTACTTCTTAGTAGACATGTATGTGATTGTTCTAAAGGTAAGAATAGTGAAATTCTTTCTGACACTGATATTCAGGCGTCAGGGAGAAGAGCTTTCAGCTTAGAGGCTGTTATTTCCAAAAGGCCTTGACACCTGGCTATCTCTTTTTCTAG
This sequence comes from Elgaria multicarinata webbii, assembly GCF_023053635.1. Taxonomy (NCBI): domain Eukaryota; kingdom Metazoa; phylum Chordata; class Lepidosauria; order Squamata; family Anguidae; genus Elgaria; species Elgaria multicarinata. The sequence goes on from NC_086176.1 coordinate 105,586,592, forward strand.
AAATTCAATAGCCACAAGTATATTTAATTGTCATCTGAACCTTGACAGTTAAGAATTATACCAGTCAGCGATGTGGTCAAGATGCAAAAATGCCGTTGTTACTTAAGGGGTGCTCTGATCCCCCTACTTTCCTGTTCGCTGCATTCAGCAGGAGATGTCCTCCTGGTGGTACCCAAGGTTTTGGAGTTCTTGAATTGGCTGTGTGAGAGTAGGAGGAGCTGGAGACATGTAGCTTTATATACAGACAGTGAAGTGAGTGGGGGTGTAGGTTAGGATTCTGTGAAGTGAAGGGTAGAAGTGGGGTAGAGAGAAGTAGATGATTATATGAGGGAAGTAGATGATTATATGAGAATGAAGATAGTTGAGTTATAGACAGTAGTATTATATAGTGGAACCTTGTAAGAAAGAACTGACAAAAACCAATACGCTTACGGCCTTCCTCAACCTGGGGCGCTCCAGATGTGTTGGACTGCATCTCCCAGAATGCCCCAGCCTGGCTGGGGCATTCTGGGAGTTGTAGTCCAACACATCTGGAGCGCCCCAGGTTGAGGAAGGCTGGCTTAGAACCTTATAACCACACGCATTTCAGCTGAAAGAACCATTAAGCTTGTACATGCACTTACGTTAGTAAATTCAAATTACATTTAAACAACTAGTATGGTCTGTGGAAGAGTGACAGACGAGAGAACAATTAATCGGGGCAGTGGAATAGAAACTGAGGGGTAAGTTGCTGAGCTGTGGGGCCTAAAGAATAAAAGCGAGACAGGAGCTACAGCAGTCGGCCCAAACTCTCACACACGTCATCAGCACAGGGGGGATTGAAGTGGTCCTGGGTTCTAGTGGGGTAGACGGTCCTGTCAGGTAGCTTGCTGGCATCTCAGGTGAAGACAAGACGACACAGGTGAAGGCAGGACGTCACAGGTCCATCATGGCTCGAAATAGGGTCTTTGGGGCCATCCTGCCCGCTCTGTACTGTTCCCAATCATTAAAGAAGTATTCTGGGTTTTTGGTCCCTTTTTCGAAAAGCATTCCGGGGAAGGTAATCGTGTCCTCTGTATGAAGGCTTGTTTTTGTACATCGCTTGAATATTTTTTTAAATATAAACAATTCATAAATATTAAATAAACAATGTATTTTAAATATTAAAAACAAAACAAAACATTTCTTCCTATCCCCCCCCCTTCTCTTTCAGCGAGAATACAAAGGGGAATATAAAACCTATCTAATCTGTGTGTCCTCTTGAGAGGTGATGGCACTTTAGCACAGTTGACTAAGCTGGTGTTTCAAACTACAGAGGACAGGGCGAGGAGAAGACAATTATTTTTAAATGTAGCTTGAAAGCCGCTAGTAGAAAAAGGAGTTCTGTTATCTTTAGACGCCAACGCAGTCTGTCAGCTCCACCTTTGAAATACTCCGCTTCCTGTCCACAGGGAGGTCACGCAGACCATCCTGTCAAAGTGTGTTCTTTTGACATTTGATCTTTTGAAGGGGGAGACCTAAAGTCCCTTTGGTAAAGAAGCCAAATGCTGTGCTATTTTACCTGCATTGGGAGACTGGGAGGAAGCTTTCCTTTGAGGGTAGTTTTTAGAAGACTGAAGGATGTCCACTGAAGCTCTGGAGAAGGGCTTTGCTTCCCTTACCCACAGAGAACGACAGAGAGCTGAAACTTACTGAGAATGTTGCCTAGGGTGGGAGAAAGCCGAGGCTGTAGCAAGTGTCCCATTCTCCCGGCAAGTCATCACTCCTTTTTCGCAGTGGGGCCAGGCGAGGCGGAGATATCAGGAATCAGAAATCGCAGGAATCAGAAATCGCACCCAGGGCAACAGGGAAGGGTGCGGCAGGCAAAGGCCTCCTATCTGTGGACCGAGGTGGCCGTTCGTGCACCCTTCCAGAAGGGGAAGCCTGTGGTGCCCCTCCTTGCCCTAGACTTGAGGGCCCAATCCACAATTTGTTCCTTCCATTGTGGCCAATCAGCCACCCTAGAATTTAAACTGACTAGAAGGAGGAGGAACAGCAGCAGTCCGTGCTTCCACTGTAACATGACTCCTGCTACAACCTAGGTCAGCTGGGCTGTCTCGGATGCACTATGCGTGCCAAAAACGTTAAAAATTGTCAGATGCCAGCCATCGATTGGCTCAGCAGTGACCCAGTCCAAGAGCTGGGAGCAGGGCTGTCCCAAGACATTTTGCTGCCTGAGGCAAAGAACAAGATGGCGCCCACTCCCATTCCATGTACAAAAGCCAACTGGACTGGCAGATGAATCTTAGTTCGATTCTGGCAATAGATAATCTTTCCCCCCGGCATCCAAAAGCAGCTGGCGTCCACAGCTTCCTCTGACACTTTCCTGCTGCCTCCCAGCATCTGCCGTGTGAAGCGACTGCTTCACTCTACCTAATGGCAGGGCCGGTCTTGGCTGGGAATAATGCTGTTGCTTTATTCCCAGCCAAGCAATAAATCTTTATTCTGCTTTAATAATGCAACATAAAACGTTTTAACAACAACAACAACAACAACTCAGTTTTGTGCTCCTTTTGTGTGTGTGTCCTCCTCAGCACTTTGCCTCTGAGTTAAATAAATAAATAAATAAAATAAAAACTCCCCCCCCACATCAAAAAAGCCACATGTGTATGAGGAGAAAATGCAGCCCTTTCAGATTATGTCACAAATTTAAGCATCCGAGCGCTGGACATTTGGGGCATGTGTCCCGAAGCCAACGCATCCCCACAACGCCACTGAGACTTCCTTTTTTGCCCATACCATGTCCCAGCTCACGTCATGCGTGTGGTACTAGGCTTGCCAGAAGGGACTCTATAGAGTTCAGTTGTCAACCACATGCTTTGCATGCAGGAGGTCCCAGAGTCTCAGTTCCCAGCGTCTCCAGTAAAAAAGAGTCCAACTAAGAGTCGCTGAGACTGAGCTACCTGGACAAATAGACTGACCTGATAATAAGGCATCTTCCTAACTTCCTAACATGTGAAATCAGGCCTAAATGTCTGAATTATTGCTTTCCCCCTACCTCCTCCAGCCTTTCTATTGAAATTCAGGCATTTTGTCAAGCCAGTGATATTTTAAGAAATGATCTGACAAAGGAAAGCAGGAATGAAATAATGGAGTTGTTCTGCAAAATCTGTAAATAGTGAGGGCAACTGCACGACCCAAGTGGTCACTGCCATGATCATCTTAAAATGGATCTTAATTGGACAACGAAGTATTAATGACTTGCGTGGGGAGCGCTGGAACGAAGCAATTATGTTAACGCACAGAGCTCGTCCATCACATTATCAATCCAGGCGTGCTCTGTAGGGATCACCTAACTTATTTGACATAATTGGTGCCCTAAATTGTTATAAAACCAGCTAAATGAGAGCATTTTATAAGGGCCTTCTTCCGGTAATCATGCAAATGGCAAATGGAAATATCTCTATCGTTTTAGTTTCTATTTAAAATAAATGAAATAGGTTAAAAAATTACTGTCGTTTTCTTAACGAACAATTACTGGAGGTTTCATGTTAACAAAAACAAATTTTAGGAGTTGCACTTGAATGCTTTGACTTTCAGGAATGGAGCGTGTTTCATAATAATTTGATTAGATGCCATAGATCTTCTTTGTTTGCAGAATCTTTCCATTCTTATTACTACTAGTACGGTGTAGTGGTTAGAATGTTGGACTGGGACTCGGGAGATCTGGGTTCTAGTCCCCACTTGGTCATGAAGCTCACTGGGTGGCTTTGGGCCAGTCAGTGACCCTCAGCCTAGCCTACCTCACAGGGTTCTGGTAAGGATGAAAAGGAGAGGAAGATCATGTAAGCCATCTTGGGTTCCTTGCAAGAGGAAAAAAGGCGTGATATAAATGTATTAATATTATCATCAATAACAACAATACATTTTATCTTATCTTTCTTTCAAGAGCACCATGTATCATTTCATCACCTCCCATGTATCATTTCATCTTTTCATCAGCCTGGTGAGGTAGCTTGGGCTGAGAGATATCATTAGTCCTAGCTTAACCATAACCAATGTGGCCGAGCATGGATTACATCTAGCAGACAAACCACTACACTACCCTGGCTTCCAGTGGGCTGGATCCAGATTAGTTGAACATAGGCCCCACTGAAATCAATGAGACACCTTCGTCATTACTTTAATTCCCATTGAAATAAATTGGAGTTCTGTTCAATTAGCTTGGTTTGGATCCAAGCCGGTGATTCTTCATCATGAGTGGATGAGCCGCCACTCCCATAATTCCCAGCCAGCGTGGCCAATGGCCAGTGATGTGAGCCGCAGTCCAACACATCTGGAGGGCCCCGGCTTGGGGACGCCCCTCTTAGCGACACTGACGGTTGGCTTGCTTTTCCCTTTGCTTCACCTGCCTTGCTAGGTAAAGCAAGGCGCCGTAGTTCGGTGGTAGAACACCTGCTTTGCATGCAGAAGGCCCTTGGTTGCATCTCCAGGTACGGCTAGGAAGGAATCCAGCCTGAAACCCTGGAAAGCCATTGCTGCCAGTCAGTGTGGATAATACTGGCTAGATGAACAGCTTCCAGTGTTCCTAGCTCCCAGGACCTCACTCTTGCATCAGCAGATATCATCAGCTAGGGGTGGTCTGATAATGATCAGGATCACAGCATTCGTGTGTGTGTGTGTGTGTGTGTGGAAATCTAACCCTTTCTTTCCCCATGTTGGTCCTTAGGAAAATCCCTCCTCTGATGCTGGTATTTTCATGGGGGGGGGGGGGACCCCCCGCCCTTGGTACCAATGGGAAATCCCCTGCAAAAAGGGATTTCCTTCCCCGCCCCCAGACTACAGCAGGAGAGGAAGGGTTATATTTAACAAGGCATCTAGCTTGGCGATCAGTGGCCTGTCTTTAAAACTCCCCATTTAGTTTGAACATGGAGCTGAGAGTAGCACAGGCATATTGAGAGCAGCCAAGCACTCGAGCTGACTAAAATTAAAACTCCAGGTTATTAATTATGAAAGAGCACTTGAAGTAGCAAAAGGGAGGCGTAAAGGCGTGTGTGTGTATATGTAAAGGCGTGCATATATGTATGAAAGAGGAACAGAGAGGTTGAATCGTTTTGCCTAAGTTTCATGTAGGCGAAACGAGCTCTTGCGCTTAACATTTAGCTACACTGGAGCAGGCGGCGGAAAATCTGTCCTGCATGAATCCCATTTGAATGAACGGAAGGCCTTTGCGTTCTTGGGCAACCGCCGTTCGTTTCGCGGGACTGATGCGGGAGAACTTTCCAATGGATCATTTCTATTTAGTAGAAAAGCTTCAGCAAGACCCGGCATGCAGCATCTGCCCTGGCAGTGAACGTAGTTTTTTTTGAATTGATGCTTTGTTTTCATATTCTTCAGTGTGGTCATGGAGGCAGGGACACAGTGCCGGCAAATTTTTACTCCTCCCCCAGAATTCCCTGTTTCCTCTGAGCTTAGCTGTGATCTTCACAGTAGCTGGGTGGGGGAAATTTTCTCAGCAACAAGATTGTTCCCTGTTGCAATGCAACGTATTTGGGGAGGTGGGAGTACATGGTTGAGAATGGGCAATTCAGACCCGCTATACCTGATGGACCACAATACCTGATGGAACGCCTCTCCCGACATGAACCTACCCGTACACTACGCTCAACATCTAAGGTCCTCCTCCAGGTGCCTACTCCGAGGGAAGCTCAGAGAAGGGCAACAAGGGAGAGGGCCTTTTCAGTGGTGGCCCCCCAATTATGGAGGGCCACCACTCTCCCACACTAGAGGCCTTCAAGAGGCAGCTGGACAAGCATCTGTCTGGGATGCTTTAGGGTGGATTCCTGCACAGGGGGTTGGACTCGATGGCCTTGTAGGCCCCTTCCAACTCTGCTATTCTATGATTCTATGATTCTATGATCTCCCTGACAAGGCTCGCCTGGCACCAACATGGTTATCTTTTTGGTGCCAGGGCAAGATTTTTCTCCCAGGCATTTAATAGCATATGTTAAAAAAATTTTAACTGACCCCAGAATAATTGGTTTTTAAAATGGATATTGTCTGTTTTTATGCTTTTAAATTTTGTATATTTGTTTTTAATTTCTCCTGTTTTAATCTTTGGCATTTAGGGTGTGCATGTGTGTGTGTGGGTGGGGGTGGGGGAGTTGGGGACCTGCTCCTTCCTGTTGCTGACTTGTCTATCTGCAAGCATTCCAGTGTTTTTGTAGTACAGGGGTGGGCAACCTGTAGGACAAGGATTTGGAGGGCCACAACTCCCATAATTCTTTTCCATGCTGACCAAGGCTGATGGGAGTTGTAGGCCAAAACATCAGGAGAGCCACACGTTGCTCACCCCTTTTGTAGCAGGATAAAGTTAATGCTTATTTATTTATTTATTTATTACATTTCTATACTGCCCAATAGCCAGAGCTTTCTGGGCGGTTCACAAAAATTAACAAAAATTATGCTTAATATAATGAATCTCTGGTCTTCTTTTTTATTATTATTATTATTATTATTATTATTATTATTATTATTTATTTATATAGCACTATCAATGCACATGGTGCTGTACAGAGTAAAACAGTAAATAGCAAGGCCCTGCCGCATAGGCTTACATTCTAATAAAATAATAGTAAAGCAATAAGGAGGGGAAGAGAATGGAAACAGGCACAGGGTAGGGTAAAACTAACCAAAGCATTCTGAAATGCTTTGGCATTCGAAATGTTCCTGTTTTTTTAAATATATGTATATATTAATCAGGCCCTTCAATCTTTCAGCTTTTCTGGGAGAAGAGGCTGCAAGGCTTAAGTGCATCCGATGTGAGTGAGCAGATCATAAAATCGATGGAGCTGCCTAAAGGCCTTCAAGGTACGCTTTGCCTCGGTGACATTTAATGCGCTCTAATAAATCGGTGATTCTCAAACTGGGTTCCCTTGAAATGGCTCATACATGCATCTCCATCCCTTGACTTGGAGGTGATTGTGTGAATGGAACCTAGTAAAAAGTGTGTTTGTGCATGATGATATGTGTGTGATGATTCTTTCTGTAGCGTATGATCTGTGAGGGCCTCATTCATGTATGCAAGTCATCACTTGATACTGTAGCTATCTGGTGTTGAACATGCATATGTGAGCCAGTCCATAAGAATTAGGGCTGAGCTTTGCCTTGGTTCCGAAGCCTGAATCTGAATTGAAGTGGGCCGATTCGGCCTACCTCGGCCCGAATCTGGTTTGGGACCAGGTTGAGCTACCTTGGACCGAAGCAGCTGAACCACTTTGGGCTGATTTGGTCCAATGGCCAGCCGCTGCCCCCTGCCTGCTCGCCCGTCTGCAGGACTTATCTGAGGCCTCTGCGCACGATGGCGAGCCGCACGGCCTCCTCTCTGAACTGCTGTAGATTTAGTGTTGTAAACTATGGCAGCCAGAAATAGCCATTTTCTCAGAACAATGTGGATGGCTGCCTCCTGGGTGCTCAACCCGCAGGTTTGCAAATGTACTGCAGGCGACCCACTAGTTCCGGGAATGGCAGACATGGGGGAGTCCATCAGATTCCCGGGCCCAGTTGGGCACCCGCGAAATCCCTAGGAAAAAAAGGACATGTGAGGAAAAAGTGATTTTAACTAATGTATAATGAAATGCAAGGAGTTGGAAACAAATTTAATAATGCATATTTCCCCCCTTGCATATCCTTACCAAAGTATCAACTGTTTGGAAGTTAGGTATGGGAGGTCCTGGCTTTGGGGTCAGAGTCAGGTTTGGCGTCCTTGAATCCTGCTGTGATGACTTTTAATGGGACCATCTTGCCTTCGTATTCTAGGAGTTGGCCCCGGGAACAACGATGACACCCTCCTGTCTGCTGTTGCCAGCGCATTGCACACGAGTTCTGCCCCCATCACGGGACAGCTCTCTGCTGCGGTAGAAAAGAACCCCGCTGTGTGGCTTAACACATCCCAACCTCTCTGCAAAGCCTTCATTGTTACAGATGAGGATATTAGGTGAGTGTTTTTTCCCCCCCGAGGACTTCTTCCCTTCCAATAGAATGCTTATTCTTTGTGACGGATGTAATTCTCTTATTATTAACCAGCAAGTAATCTGTTAAATTGGATACATCCTGTCTTCCATCCTGGGCAGAACTGACGATGCAGTGAAAAGATAAGTCAGTTCAAACCTTGAACAATTTCACAGCACTGTGGTCCTCACTGCGACCTGACTGCCATTGTGAAGGGGCATGGTGAACTCTGGGATGTGTAGTTTTTTCTAGAGCACCTGCAGTTGCAGGAGCCCTTGAATGAACTACATTTCCCAGAGTTCACCATGCCCAGTGTAACTTTGGGTCATGGGGGAGAACTGAGGAGGGGGAGAAAGAGGCAGGAAGGGTGTCCTGCTGCCCCCTCTCCTGCTGAATAGAATGGGGAGAATTTAGCCATGGGGGGTGGCATGAAGGAGGCAGAGACGTGATGGGACTTCCGAGCCCTCAGCTTGGTTTAGGAACTCTTCCAGGACTCTTCTGATTAGCGCCTTCAGAGGACGGATTTTCCTCAGGACCATAACAAGGAAAGGACGGTTAAATCCTCCCTCCATCCCAATAATTTTCACCCCTCTCCAAGCTGATGCCTTTGGAAAATAAACCTCTACTTTTGTTACTGCTGTACTCAAAACCCTGTTGCTCTTTTCTGGTTTGTGATGTTAAATATGCTGTTTTAAAATGCGTTTGATCGTTAGAAATCTTAGTGTAATGCATTGTTTTTAAATACAATTATGTGGTTTCTTGTTTTTGTTAACCTCCTTGATTTCTGTTCTTGGAAATAAGATGGGATGAACATTTTTAAAATAAAGACACATTTAACGTTATGTCTAGTTTGCCCTTGAGCATGAAGAAGTACAATCTTCTCTTGTACTGTTTTAAGCTCTCTTCAGGATAATTCTCTCTTTTCTGATTCAATGTGTTATTTAATGGACAAAGGCTAAATTGCTTGCTTTTTTATACTGAGAAGTTTGAGAAGCAGAGCGAGGGAGAAAATGGGAGTTCCTGACTTCTGCCTGTGTTCTCATATCCCTAGGACAGGCTTGCCAGATGTTTCTTGACCCCGATTCACATGCTAATCTCTAGCCCAGACTGGGGGTGACCACAAAAGACCGAATCGAGAAATGCCAGACATCGCAGGCTGATGCCTGTCTGGACTGTGGCATGAATTGTTCTGCAGAAAGGTGGCTCTTAGGACATTTGCAGCTACGTTGATGCATAACTCTGAGGGTGGATTCCAGGTGCTTCTTACTTCCAGAAACAGGCCCTTCTGTGTGTTACAAGATAATGCTTGTAAAGGAAGGCCTGGCTTTCGCTGATGGGGTGAACCTCTATCTGTGCTGTTCCACTTCAGAGTACAGCGGGGAGGGTGTCTTTATGACAACGCTTCGCTGCTTGGTTCCCATGAAATCCCACAACTTCACAGCTGCGGGGTGGGGACGATAAATCTTGATGGCAGGAGGGAACATGGGCTATCTGGACAGAAAAGCACTGGTGGCCATTCGGCTTATCAAGCCCGCTGCCTTCCCTCTGCCCTGCCTTCCCATGCTTACCTGGACCTACCCTGGACTTTGATCCCTGCCCAGGAACACCCACTAGCTCAACCCAAAGCAAGGCTACCACTGAGAGACAAAGGAAACAACGTGGCGACCTCAGAGCAACCTCAAAAAATCACAGTAAATGGACACTGCGAAAAAGCACAGCTTTGGAGAGAGAAACCTGATGTGGCTGCACGTTGGTGGCTGCGTCATGTAAACAACGCAGCACCACTGTGCAGCCAGAATGGGCTAAACAGGGCATAAAGACAAGCCCCATATGATCAAGTACTCCTCTATGCAAAAGAGTTCTCCGTACATAAAACAAGTCTCTCAGAGAGAAGGGTTCAGGATTAATCTTCCCTTTATGTTCTAGTTTTCTCTAGAATTTTTATTTTATTTTTTAAATGGAGGAAAATTCGATCGCATGGGTCTCCCATCTGCAGTCTGAAGTGGTACGATTTTCCTGCTGCCTATTTACCGCCTCCATGCCAGGCTTTTGCTCATCCCTTCAACACCAGAAATGGTTGTATTCATTTGGTCTGCTGCCCTACATAGACTATGAGCAGGAGTCTGCAGGGTGCAATGGACACCTGGGGGTGGTTAATTCAGGTAGCTGTAGTTATAAGAACTTAAATACCTCCAGAAGGCTGGTGGTTCTGGTTTTGGTGGGGCTGTGAATCTATTCTGGATTCTAGTCAAAACCAGCCTGAGCTCTAAAGGACCTATCCAGATTGAGGAACCTAGTTTGGGACTGCCAGCACCCGGAAGCATTTTTCAGGAAGAACTGCTCTCCTTTTTGCTCCTGTGTTTTCAAGAAAAGGTGCACCCGTTCTCCTCCTGTTTGGCCCCAGATTTCGTAGGATGTAATTTGAGCTTCTGCTGCATCAGCAAGTGATGCACAAAGCTTTGGGAACAGTGCGTTTCTGCTGACACAACAACGTGCAGCCGTGCCGGTTCATAAACAAGGGAGTAAATCAAATGGAGCTATGTTGGCCTAGGCTGTCTGAAATGTGAGCGTGGGCACATTCCCAATAGACGTTTATGTCACGGAGCCCAGCTTCATTATGCCTGCATTGTGTCTTCTCACCCCTCTCTTTAAATGCACAATTTAATAGCTCCAGCATTTACCTGTTGGTTTGGAGGCCCAGTTCATACATTGTGGAAGTGGTATGGGATTCCAGGTGCTCCCAGGGATCCAATTCCAAATTGCTGGATGGGGCAAATTATAAGGTTCTTTTCTATCCCATTGAAAAAATATTGATAAATGGGCTTTGAATCATTATTCATTTGGGACCCAGGTAAATGGTCCCTGGAATATGAGAATTTTGCAGCCTTCCTACAGCTAAGTAGGCATGGATGGTTGACCACGGGGAGAAGTGGAATCCCAGCCAAATGCTTGGGTACAGAGTCCTGTGCAAGAAATAATGGTACACCAACATCTTCAACTTGCTAGCTGTGGCACACGCCTTCTTCTTCTTCTTCTTCTTCTTCTTCTTCTTCTTCTTCTTCTTCTTCTTCTTCTTCTTCTTCTTCCTATTGCATTTATATCTTGCCTTTTCCCCTCCAAGCAACCCAAGGCAGCGTACATAATCCTCCTCTATATTTTATCCTTACAACAACAACCCTGTGAGGTAGGTTGAGCTGAGAGTCTGTAAATGACCCAAATTCACCCAGTGGGTTTCCATGGCCGAGTGGGGACTAGAAGAACCCGGATTTCCCAACTCCCAGTCCGACACTCTAGCCACTACACCACACTGGCTCTTGCAGTGTCTCTTTTTTTTTCCTGCAGTGGGCCTTGGTGCTTTGAAGATCTGAAGCCATTCTAAGACGGGAAACACCCCTATGCCTGTTTTTCACCAGGGAGGTATCCAGGTTCCAAAAGACCAATGCACCGATAGTATTGTGGTTGACAGGCCAAGTGCCAAAATATTGTTAATGGGCAGGTGTAATGAACAAATATACATTGGTTTTCTGGCCCCATAGTATTCTTTATTTATTCTCTCCCCAATGCACCCCACACACTTTCCAGCCAAGATTGACTCCCATAGCGGCTTACAATTAGAAGCCATATCATGGTACAATATAATTAGGGATGTATCAGTCGGTATAAAGTAGTGGAGGCTGTTGGCTCCGATTTCGGTCAGGCTGTGAATCCATTCTGGGTTTCCGTCAGAAACAACCAGTATTCTAAAGCAGCTATCCAAGGTGCTGAACCCAATGGGTTGAGGACGTTGGATAGCTCCATTAGAGTTCTGGCTCGTTCTGACTGAAACCCAGAATGGATTCACAGCCCCACCGAAATCAGAGCCAACATAATGTTTAAAGTCGTTGCAAGTATTAATGTTATAAGATGCCTTGGGGGTGAAAGTTGACTTAGACATTTTCAAAAAATTTTTTTTTAAAAAAACAGCCTCTTCTGCTCTCTAGCAGTTGGTGGCACAGTCTGGATTTCCTGGCTCTTCACTCCAGAGGGAGAAGGAGCTGCAGATGGTTTCGAGGGAGGAGAGGAGAGCTGGCCAACTGGTGAAGATGCCAACCCATAGAAGTATATCTTCTACTGAAGTTCAGTGTTGTCTTTTTCAGCAGAGCAAGCTTTCTGGATTCCCCCTCCTAAACACACACACACACACACACAATCATGGGCTGGCCCAAAACATTTTGCTGCCTAAGACGAAGAACAAGATGGCGCCCACTCCCGTTCCAAGTACAAAAGCTGACTTGACTAGCTTCAAAACTGGAGATGGAACATCTTTCTCCACTGGATCTGAAGGCGGCTGCCTAGCCTTGGGGGCACAGGGGCAGGCATGTGGCCCACAGCTCTTGCCTCCTGCACTTTCCTACCACTTCCCCAGTATCTGAAGCAACTGCCTCACTTTGGCTTGGAAAAGAGGAGGCTAAGGGGAAACATGATAGAAGTGTACAAAATTATGCACGGTGTGGAGGATGTCGATAGGGAGACGTTTTTCTCCTTCTCCCGTAATACTAGGTCATCCCATGAAGCTGATCGGTGGGAGATTCAGGACATATTAAAGGAAGTTCTTCATACAGCGCATAGTTAAACTATGGAATTCCCTGCCACAAGATGTGGCGATGGCCACCCACATGGACAGCTTTAAAAAGGGGTTGGATAAATTCCTGGAGGGAGAAGGCTATCAATGGCGACTAGTCCTGATGGCTATGTGCTACCTCCAGTATCAGAGGCAGTAAGCCTATACACACCAGTTGCTGGGGAACATGGGTAGGAGGGTGCTGTTACACTGTGTCCTGCTTTATGGGTCCCTGGTTGACAGCTGGTTGGCCACTGTGTGAACAGAGTGCTGGACTAGATGGGCCCTTGGTCTGATCCAGCAGGGGTCTTCTGTGGTTCTTGTGTTCTAACGACATGGCCAGACCCCACACGGACGGACACAACCCCTGAATGAGAACTCCTAGTTGCTTTGTATCCGTGCCATAGAAAGTAACACCTTCAAAGCAGAACAGACACATCTAAGAGGTGGGATAACACAGCCACAGCAGATCATGTGGTCATTGCTGTTCTTGGACTGTAGCACTTTAGAGTGCCATAATAGCTGCATTGGGATGGAGGGAAGAGTTCTTGCTTAACCTTTTCCTGACATGCAACTATTTAACATGAAGGGATTTTTTAAATTTTGTAATGGGGAAAGAATGAGAAATGCAGCCACCCATCACACTTGCTGGATGAAGTGGTGCGACCCGAGAGCAGCTTTACTGCATGATCCGGGGTTCGCGTAGACTGGTCTTAGTGCATAACAGTTTCAGAAAAGCCCTTAGAACCTTTTGCTTTATCTTTGGTGAGCCAAGATGGAGGGCAACCTTGGTTGACTAAACAGATTTTAAATGAAATGGGTAAAAGATCTTGTTGAATATTGAGCAGTCCTGGAACTGTTTGAACTCGAGAGAAGAACGCAGCGCCTCGATGTCATAAATCCAAAAATCCTTTTTTCTTTTCCCCTTTGAAAGTTACTCTGGCATAATAGTCCCCACCATCTTTTTAAAGTTCAGGACTAAGCATTTTTTCAGCCTCGTGATGTCTTGAACAATGTAATGGAAGCATAAAAAGTTAACACAGCATGGTTTCCCCCCCTATTATTTCTGCCTCCAGCAGGAGACAGCTAACTCGTAAAAAGAAATGTTCCAGCTTTTTCCTTTTTCTTTTTTGAACAGCTGACATCCCCACAGCCACCAGCGGAGGGCACTCTAAAGCCACAATTCTCCAACTGTCCGTTGGAAAAATAGGGTTTCTAAGGTTTGCTTGCTTCAGAAAGTCATAACCGCTTCCCTATCGTTCCTTTGTCCTCCATGACACACTCCATTTTATCTTATTTTTAATTATGCTATGTTATATTTGCATGGGCCACTGTTTCAGTCAATTGCCTATTGAGAGATCTCAACCCCCCCCCCCCCCCGCACTGTGCTGCTTCTACAAATTAGCATTGGAAATCAAGCTGAACATTTTAATGGGAACGTCATTTGCTTCAGGCCTGGAGTTCTTATTCAATTTGTAATAGTGCGTTTTCACTTAGAAGTAGTTCTCCAAGCAAAAATCGGACGCCATCTTGGTTTTACAGTGTGGAGCTCTTCTCTTTGGCGAAATTCGTGCGACAGAAACGAGCTCTATCCAGGTGTTCTTTTAACGCAGCCTTCCTCAACCTGGGGCGCTCCAGATGTGATGCAGTCCAACACATCTGGAGCGCCCCAGGTTGAGGAAGGCTTTCGGGTTCAGCAAATCTTCGAGGAGGGGTGGGGGCTCCATCACCCCCGCTCCATCATTGCATTTGTCCCCTTCGACTCGTGGAGGGCGACTTTCTGAAGAGAAGGGCCTACTGTATAGGGTGACCATATGAAAAAGAGGACAGGGATCCTGTATCTTTAACAGTTGCATAGAAAAGGGAAATTGAGCTATACTAGAGTGACCAGATTTAAAGAGGGCAGGACACCTGCAGCTTTAACTGTGGTGATGAAAAGGAAATTTCATCAGGTTCTTCGTATATACAAATGGCACCTGCTGAAATTCCCTTTTCAATGCAACTGTTAAAGATACAGGAGCCCTGTCCTCCTTTTCATATGGTCACCCTACTACTGTATCTCTGAGGGTTCCCCACACAAGCCAGAATATTGGGAAATCTGCATTCTGGTTCAAGTGGAGAGCCTTGATGGAAGCAGGTGGGTTTCTTCTTCAGACAGTCGCCTCCCATGAGTAGATGGGGACAAATGTGATGTTGGATGCAGCTGGGGCTTGAACATTTGCTCCCCTCCTAATGTAGGGTGACCATATGAAAAGGAGGACAGGGCTCCTGTATCTTTAACAGTTGCATAGAGAAAGGAATTTCAGCAGGTGTCATTTGTATATATGGAGAACCTAGTGAAATTCCCTCTTCGTCACAACAGTTAAAGTGCAGGAGCTCTACTAGAGTGACCAGATTTAAAAGAGGGCAGGGCACCTGCAGCTTTCACTGTTGTGATGAAGAGGGAATTTCACCAGGTTCTCCATATATACAAATGACACCCGCTGAAATTCCCTTTTCAATGCAAATGTTAAAGATACAGGAGCCCTGTCCTTTTCATATGGTCACCCTATCTAATGGGGACAGCAGACACACGAGAAGCCCTGAATAGAGCTTTAGCTCAGTTTCAGTCACAATTGTGGGGGAAACCCTTGTGCTGTTTCTCCAAAAGATCTTTCCATTCTCAGTCAGAAGAAGACCTATACACTTCCTTTGGGAGAAGGCCTGAACAGGGCTTTAGTTGTGTACGGTCTAAGTCACAATTGTGGGGAAACCGTTGTGCTGCTTCTCCAAAGGATCTTTCCATTCTCACTCAGAAGAAGACCTATACGCTTCCCTTAGGACGCTTTGGAATACCTGGGGGGCACTGCCAACTCCCATACCAGCCTGTCCATTTCCTGAGATCAAGGGCCTCTGCCCTTCTGTGCGTCCCACCAAGAGAGAGTCACCAAGAGACGAGGCCTACTTGGTGGTTGCACCAACATTGTGGAACACTTTGCCTCACAAGGCCCCGTAGGCCCCGTTCAGACAACACGCTAAACCACGCTGCTTAACCACAAAATGGTTAAGCCTATCTCTGCTATCTCCACAATCGCCATTCAGAAATATAACATTTGGAAGAACCTAGAGAAGGTGCTGAACTCTGAAGAATGACAACTAGAACTGAGCCAAAATTTCTCAGAACGCATGTTCCTCAGAAAAGTCGTGAGGTTTTTCTTTTCTTAACCACTAGAAATAAAAGGAAACTTTTACTGTTTTACTCTGTACAGCACCATGTACATTGATGGTGCTATATAAATAAATAAATAATAATAATAATAATAACTTTGCAGAAATTTCTCTAAATTTTCTTTTTCTTTCTTTTTTTGTGTGATAGCTGCATTCACTTTCCCACCCCCTAGGTATACGAGGTATTGCAAACGATGCAACATGTAGGCCAGGCTGCCAATGCAGTTAGAATCATAGAATCATAGAATAGCAGAGTTGGAAGGGGCCTACAAGGCCATCGAGTCCAACCCCCTGCTCAATGCAGTTGACGCTGTTGCCACTTGCAATGGCAGGGCAAAACAAACAACCCACAAACACACCACACAAACACACACACACACTTTAGGCAAAAAAGAAAGAAGCTGTTCTTCAAATACTTGAAAGGTTGTCACACAGAGGAAGGCCAGGATCTCTTCTCGATCGTTCCAGAGTGCAGGACACGGAATAATGAGCTCAAGTTACAGGAAGCCAGATTCTGCCTGGACTGTTAGAGCAGTATGACAATGGGACCAATGATCTAGGGAGGTGGTGGGCTCTTCCACATTAGAGGCCTTCAAGAGGCAGCTGGGCAGCCATCTGTCAGGGATAATAATAATAATAATAATAATAATAATAATAATAATAATAATAATAATAATAATAATAATAATATTTCTTACCTGCCTCTCCCATTGGACCGAGGCAGGAAACAACAGCAAGCATAAAACACATAAAATACTGATTTAAAACATGGCATACACTGTTTAAAAACATCCTAAAAGCATCCTAAAAACATACTAAAAATATCCTAAAATGCTTTAAGGTGGATTTCTGCATTGAGCAGGGGGTTGGACTCGATGGCCTTATAGGAGCCTTCCAACTCTACTATTCTATTATTCTACAACCCTTGCCAATGGTGAAGCCTACTTATGAAAAAACATTGGAGAATCTCTCCTCCCCATGGTGAAGTTTGGAGGCCACTTGCACACAGCTATACCACATATTTTCTACTCTCTCTCTCTCTCTCTCTCTCTCACACACACACACACACACACACAAACACACACACAGAGGTGAGAGAGAGAGAGATGTTTACTGAAAGCTTACTCTATAAATGCCAGTGGATGATTTGATAACATTCTCTCTCTCTCTCTCTCTCTCTCTCTCTCTCTCTCTCTCTCTCTCTCTCTGTTTTTAAAGCAGCGCCTGCCAGCTCTTCCATATTCACAGAATACCTTTTTTTGAGCTCCCTGACCTGTACTTTGTAAAACGATCCGTGCATTGCCCGTGTGTTGCTTTAAAATAAATCTCATTCATCAGCGTTGACATTGCTGCCCCCCAACACTACTAAAGCCTGACCCAGTGTGTTGTACTGAATGGAAAGATAAAGGAAAAGATCTGTAAACAGCAACATAAAGCATCTTTATTGTTTAGTGAGATTTTTTTTTACCCCACCAGGCATGTTTGTAGCCTTGGTGTGAACTTGATGCAAGAGTTTTAAAATAAACCAAAAAGGCATGCTAGCGTCCTATCTGTGATAAAGACATAGAGCTTTAAAGGCATTATTTATTTACTAGCTGTACCCTGCCACGCGTTGCTGTGGCTCAGTCTGGTTAAATTGAAAAGAAAGAAAAGACAAAGCGGATGTTTCTAATATGTTTAATTTCACAATGCTTGTGGATATACAATATTTTTATTTGTTCCATTGTCTGTGTAGATATAGAGATTGTCTGGTTTGCCGACTCTAGAACACGCAACATATAATTGTCCATGTGAGAAGCAATCTGTGTCTAGATCTAAACCGCACAATTCTAAAGATTGGCCCTGAGCTTTGTTGATGGTGATTGCAAACGCCAATCGAATTGGGAATTGCAATCTCTTAAATTGAAATGGCATATCTGTTGGAATCATAGGAATGCGAGAAATGAGGACATCTTCACCTTTGAAAGGTCCTGTCAAGATTGATCTCCGACTATAACAATTGCCACTTCGTCTATAGTTGGAGCATTGAATCTTCGCACATGTTCTCCAGCAGGCGTTTTGTCAGCATGAATAACAATCTTGTGCGTATCAGATGGCATCATGTCAATTGCTGTTTTGAACAAATGTACTAAATTGTTTTTTTCGTGAAGTAGCTGTAGCAGTTTTGAAACGATGGACCTTTTTATGCCGGTATAAATTCCGCAGCATGCATTCAATTCATCATTGCCATCACCAATGAAATACATTTGTAGGAATTTATGTTGACTATCTTGAAACGGAAGGAAGGAGCCGGCTTTATGATAAATTTGTCCTTTGACTTTGAAAGTTGGCATAAATGGAGCTGTGATGATTTCTGCGCCGAACGACGTCATTTGGAAGCATGAGTTGTATTTCCTGATGTTAGATAGGAAATGCTTTGATTCTGCGGTATATCCGGCAAGCAAAGTTTGTAATGGCTCTGGTGGTCCTCCAAGTTGAGGCAGTTTAATTTTTCCAGCAGCGCAACACATTCCTTTTGTTTCTCCATTAAATTTAAGAGCCCTGCAATAAGGACACACTTCAGTCACAGTGCCGATGAGAACATGCCGCCTCAAACTATAACCATCAGCTGGGTTGTACCAGAATGCAAGGCGATTGTAATCATGTGATTGTTTACCACGGAGTCGTGTTTGACGCTGATGTGCTGTTTCTCGTTGACGTCTTTCAGCCGCTCTCAGCCTGTCGCGTTCATTCTGTTGAGAACAAAGCAGATCTGAAGCTGTAGAATGCGATTGCCGTGCTCGCAACCGTGCATCCTCAAGTCTGGCTGAACGTTGCTTGGCTGGTTTCTTGGCACGTATTTGAGGCATTCTTTTTCTTTTTTTCTCGTTTGTTGATGCCCGTACTTCCTCAGTCTGATTTGCAATTTCTCGTCGCAGTGCTTCCGCTCCGCGAGTACAACGACTTAAGTGTGATCTTCTGTGAGGCATTATTTGGATGAAGTAAAGCAAATTGTTTGGTTTTTTAAAAAAGATGTTTTTATGGTGAGGAGGTTAGCGGAAACTCCTGGCAGTTACCTTTCTTCAGAACATGTAACTGTCACAGGTGTGACATCTATATTCACTCAGCCAATTGTGAGAGAACATGCAAATAAGAGAGAAGGCAGAGGCAGCGGATTGGCCTACTGTTTGGTGATGTCACAATGATCAGCAGGACTGGTTTTGAGGAGGCCTATTTCTTCGATTTTAAGACAAACCTTTGACCCCATAGAGAACATAGTTACATAACAACGCTCGCGTATTCGAACGCAACGCTGTGTCAAAATTTCAAAGCAATTGGTGAAGAACTTTTGGAGATATAAAAGCATGTTTTTACGGTGAGGAGGTTACTGGAAACTCCTGGCAGTTACCTTTCTTCAGAACGTGTAACTGTCACAGGTGTGACATCTATATTCATTCAGCCAATTGCGAGAGTACATGCAAATAGGAGAGGAGGCAGAGGCAGCGGATTGGCCTACTGGTTGGTGATGTCACAATGATCAGCAGGACTGGTTTTGAGGAGGCCTATTTCTTCGATTTTAAGACAAACCTTTGACCCCATAGAGAACATAGTTACATAACAACGCTCGCGTATTTGAACGCAACGCTGTGTCAAAATTTCAAAGCAATCGGTGAAGAACTTTCGGAGATATAATGACAGTAACGAACGGTCTTTTTCATTTTTATTTATATAGATAGATGGTATCACTGACCCTATGTCAGGTAATACCGCAGAGTAATTACTATCTAATTTCTTTCTTTTTATTAGCATCCATATCAAACTAGTCAATGATTATTACCTTTGTTCTACTAATGTTAATGATTTTAAAAACACTTGCCCCACTCATTCCAGTACACTGGTGCTCTCCCCCCCCCCACCAAATGGTGGAGAATATTTGGAGAGAATTCTGCAAAGCGGCCTTTTTCATGGCAGATGTGAGAGAGAAATCCCAGACTTTTTTTCCTCAGACATTTTGGTTCCATCCTAGTAAAACCAGATCCGCATTTGTTTTCTGTTTAAAAAGCCCCTTAGGTGTCATTCTATACTCTC
Source organism: Elgaria multicarinata webbii (assembly GCF_023053635.1). Taxonomy (NCBI): domain Eukaryota; kingdom Metazoa; phylum Chordata; class Lepidosauria; order Squamata; family Anguidae; genus Elgaria; species Elgaria multicarinata. The sequence goes on from NC_086176.1 coordinate 105,606,435, forward strand.
TGGATGGTTCACAAAAATCAAAACCATAAGTACAATTTAAAATAGAAAACTTAAACCATAATGTAAAAACACAATAGAAAAATACAATAGAAAAATTACAACCAGGATAAAACTGAGCAGCAGTACAAAGATTTAAAATACAGATTTAAAACAGGAATGTTAAAAGACTAAGGTGATAAAATGTTAAAATACTGGGAAAATAAAAAGGTCGAAAGAGTATAACGCAGGTGCCAGGTGAACCTCTCTAGGGAGCTCATTCCAAAGCCGAGGTGCCACAGCAGAGAAGGTCCTCCTCCTGGTAGCCACCTGACTATACGGTGAGCCAAACCTGACTACGCTTTTGCAGTGTAAATGTATTTTTATTTATTTATTTATTTATTACACATATATACCGCCCCCATAGCCAGAGTTCTCTAAAATATGTTTGGGTGGGTGGGTGTGTTTTGAGTGGTATTTGAGAAATCATATTTGCAGTGCTGTGTGTAAGAGGACCGTGAGTTAACTTTAATAACAGAATAGTTGCACAGGAAATTAAAGAGCTTTGAAAACAACGGTAAGGCTTAACCAGGCAAGTCTGAAAAGCAACTCAGTTCCTCATACTTCTGGACCAAGCTAGTTGGTGGCATTTTATAGCAAGTAATGAGTGTGAGGATGAAATCTGGCCATCAGCCCCAGGGAATTGGTGATTCTTGAGATTTTCCCATAAATGCTAGAATGATAAATGACAGTTTCCACAGATCTCATAAAACAGGGTTTGGCAGAACGTAGATCTGGATCTACCGGTAGATCGCTGGATGATTCCCTGTATGTTGGCAAGGGTTTGTGACTCCCAGTTCTCAAACTTTTTAAAAATGTTATTTTTATTGTGTTTTTAAATTACATGTTTACAATATCAGTGAGTATAGAGAAAAAATTACAACTCTTTCAGATAGCAAAAAAAGTTATTTAATAGCAGCAGTAACAAAATGACTTGTCTTCCACCCTAAATCATACTGCTGAAATGAAGAAAGTTTGGGTTGTACAGGAACACAGTGTGCCTAGGAACCTGCCTTATACCATGGGTCCATCAAGCCAGTATTGTTGACACTGACTGGCAGAGGCCCTCCAGGCCTTTTTCAGGCCTATGTTGAGAAGCGGGGTATTGAACATGGGAACTTCTGCATGCAAAGCACGTACTCTACCACTGGGCCATGTCACTTCCAAGGACAGGAAGCTCTGTTCCGTTCTTGTACTTAAAACATATTGCTGGGCACAAAAATATTTCATTCCAAGCGTATGCCTTTTGCACCAGCTTCCGTTTGGTGGATCTCAGGGTTCTACTCAAAAAGAAAGTAGACCCTACCAGAATAGAAGAACATAAGAAGAGCCCTGCTGGATCAGACCAAGGGTCCATCTAGTCCAGCACTCTGTTCACATAGTGACCAACCAGCTGTCAACCAGGGACCCACAAGCAGGACACGGTGCAAAAGCACCCTCCTGCCCATGTTCCCCAGCAACTTGTATACAGAAGCATCCTACCTCTGATACTGGAGGTAGCACATAGCCATCAGGGCTAGTAGCCATTGACAGCCATCCTTGCCTCCCCATGACCTAAAATGTTATGTAAGGTTGTCACCCACTTCAAGAAATTTTAGTTGATGGGTTGTATGAGTTTTAATTGCTTTTAAGCAATCTAGGGGGATTCTACACGTCGTACTGAGGGTGCTTCCATGCCCCGCCTCCGACCCGGCCGGCGAGGAAGTAGGTGGGTGGCGGCAGCGGCAAGGACGCCTCTTCCTCATCTCTTCTCCAGGCAAGCTACACGATCGCTTTGGGGGCGCACTGGGGGCGCATGGAAGCGCCCTCAGTACGACGTGTGGAATCCCCCCTAGTTCATATGGAACTTTTTGCAGTTTTATAAAATAATGGCCCAAATCCAGAGAAAGTTAGTCTCACTTAAATCCTATGGAAACCAATGCGACAAATTAATTGCAGCTCATTTATGTCCCATTCATTTCAGTGGGGTCTTTGTAGGACTACCTTTCTTGGGATTTTGGTCAATAATTGGGGTGGGAGGATGATAGGCATGTATGGCTCAGCAGGCACCATTTTAGGGCCAAGCCAATGCATAGCGTGTTGCAAGATCTTCATTTTAAGTTTAATTCCTGTTGGAGGCAATTCTTACTAGGAACACAGCACTCAGGTAAGGAAGGTGTGTCTCTTCATTTCCCAACTACAGTCAGAATGAAAATCTCCCCTTGTATGGCCAGGAACTTTGGGGGATAACGTTCTGATCAGTGCAATGGGGCCTTCCCCCCACCCTAATCCTCCTAGTCATACGTTGGTGAATGAGGCTGGGGTGTGTGATTTTCAATCTGATAGCAGTTGGTCTATTAAGAAGTAATCCTCCCCTCCTTATGTGCTGCATTCTCAGTAAAAACTCTCCTCCCCAACTCCTGCCCACACCCACACCCACTTGTAATTAAAGAAAAAAACCAAAGATGTAGCTACGCACTACTCATCTAGCCCTTTAGAAGAGACATTCCCTGCTGTCTGAGAGTATCTTCAAAGCTGACACCTGTCATCCGCTGCTTTTACAAGTACTTAGATTAATTAACTTTTCCTTTAAAAACGTGTTGTCAGCTCGATAGGGAGTGCTCTTTTTTTAAGTCCGTCAAAACGATTTTAATTGTTTAAGGGCACAATCCTATGCATGTTTAGACAGAAAAAAGGGCCCACAGCTCCTCAACATACCTATGATTGTGCCTTAATTTAACCGGTTAATTTGGCCTTCCCCAAGCTGGTGCCTGACAGATATCCTGGACTCCAAATCCCAGCATCCCCCAGCTACTATATTAAGCATTACTGTTAAATGTCAACAACCACAGGGTTTCCAATACTTAATTGGTAGCATTAGGTAGATGGACAGATACCCAGAGAGTCTGCTGAAACAAGCCTGCACATTGTTTTAACTGGTTTTACTTTGCTTTTAAATATACTATACTGGTTTTAGCTTGATTAACGGTTCAATTTGTTTTTAGCTGTGTATATTTATTGTTTTATATTGTTGTATAATTTTATCTGTATGCCACCCTGAGTTCCCAGTGATATAGAGCAGGACACAAATGTTTTAATAAATAAATAAGTGCTGAGCCCAAATTCTCATAAATTTCAGGGTGGGTAGGAGTGAAGTTTGGATTAACTTTCATGGGCTGGGCCATTTCTGAAGATTTTCAGGTGGCAGGTTTTCTTTCCTTTTCTTTTGGCCATCTGCTCTTTAAAGGTAAGACCGCCAACCCGAAATTCTAAGAATTTCCTCCGTGCAAAAGTTGTTAAGTATCTTCCCCCAACCATTTGTGGGCAGGGGGAAAATGATTCTATGACTGTGGATGGTGGTGTTAGTATTCAGCTTAGCGTTAGCTGAAATACTTTCTTCTCAGCCCTAAATCCTTGTTCAGAGTTTGTCAGTGGGATCAATGGATGTCACTGAGATCAGGGCTGGTGTCAGACTATTTTGTGCCCTAGGCAAGACGAGCTACTTGCACACCCACACCCACACCCACACTTTGCCAACTTCAATTCAGTTGTTTAAGAAGAGTTTCTGAACTACTATATCTTCCTTTTATTTTGTTTTTTCTTAAAACAGCTAATTTGTATAAAACTGTGACCCTTAAAGGGCAGTACTGTGCCCCTTTGAGGTCTGTGCCCTAGGCGGCTGCCTAGTTCGCCTAATGGTAGTGCCGGCCCTGACTGAGATGAATGGTGGGCCAATAACGAGCTACCTGCAAAGAGCCTCATTAAAATAATCTCATAATTTGCCACAGCAACGAGTGCAGATTTTAATTTCTAACAAGAAAGGTTGTATGCAGGTAGTTTTCTTCTCTTGCCCCCCTCCCCCCCACCATCAGGTGTTGACACTGCACCAGACTCGGCTGTAGACCTTTTGAGGCCTCTCTTCCCCATCCAAGCAAGGCCTCATCAGTCACCGGGCAGGCAAATTCCGACAGGTTCATTGGATTGGGATAGATCTTTTCTCATCGCTAAGAGCTGAGAGTGCGCTCTGCTCTACTCAGTGCAGGACCACCCTCATGCATGTCCGCATTGCTGTCTCTGTCACCTGTGCATTGCATTTCCCCTCAACCTCCAGTTCCTGTGCAGTGCACCACTGCAGCTAGCCAATCACATTAGTCCTTGACTCTTGGGCTTCTGCCCCACTATAGCTAATTGGCTGATGGCTCCTGCGTTCTCCTCCCCTCCCACCTTATAGTTGATGAGCCCTGAGGCCTCCTCCAGTAGCCCAGATCACAGCAGCCCACTCGCTGCTAAAGCAAATAACGGAAAGCTAGAGAGCCCCTGTTGAGAGTGAGTAGCAGCTGCACAAAGAGAGAGAGAGAGGCAAAGAGAATGTATGACACAGAGAGAGATGCTGCGTTCGGACTACACAATAGTCAATGGTGGGTTAATAGTCAACTCCAGGGTTGATTATAGAGGGGGTACTCTCCACACAACATGTTCCTACACAACTGTGGAGTGGCTGGGGCTGGCGTTGAGTGGACTAATAGTCAACCCAGAATTTGACTGACACACAGTCCCCGTCCCTCTCCCCACCCTCCATCATCCCTCAGTCCTCCCGGTGCTATCCCAGCAGCATCTAGGGAGTTGAGCTGGCTGTAGCAGAGCAGCCGGCATGGTTTTGGCCACTCTTGCCCAGGAACTCTGTAGCCAGCTAAGATAGTCAACTCAACCCTGCAAAATAGTCCACGGAGCCTGACAAGCAGCTCGCTAACCAATGGTTGTGCCAATAGTCAACTCCATTGGTTGTTTTGAGGAAATAGTCAACCATGTGGTGGTTTTCGCCTGACAGATGACACAATCACCAACCACTGACTAATCCACTAATGGTTGACTACTTAGACCACCGCTGGTTATTGTGTTGTCCAAACTGAGGCGCACAGAGAGAGAGAGAGAGAGGGAGAGAGAGAGAGAGAGAGGCAGAGAGGGGGCACTTTAGGTGATTGGGAGCTGCAGCTGGCCTGTGGACCTTGCAATGAAGAACATTGACATAGAGGGATATAAACTTGGGTTCTTTTAGGGAAACTTCCTATTCTTAGTAAAAGTCATCCATGTACTAATCATACATGCCTTGGTTCCCAGCATGCAGGTTCTCATTTGTCAATTATGGTATTTCAGCCTGTAGGTTCTTAATGCTTTTCCTGGATAATTTTGTCCTGCTGATTTCAATGATCCATTTTCTTAAGCCATTTTTAAATGGGAGAGAAGGTGTCTCAATGGTAGCTTTCTGGATTATTCTCCACAGAAAACAAGAGGAGCGAGTGCAGCAGGTACGCAAAAAACTGGAGGAGGCACTAATGGCAGACATCTTGTCACGAGCCTCAGACACGCCTGACTTGGATGAGGTTGAGATGGACAATGGAGAAGAAGCATAAGAATCAAAGAATCAGGTACAGTCCGAGCTTCCGAAGGAAACTTTGGGGAATGTATGTATTATTAGCAATGGTTCATTAGCAATGGTTGCTGCTGCTGCTGCCATTAAGTATGGAATGCTAGCAATTTGTTTAAGTACCATATAGAAAAGAGATGTGACCTGGACCCTCTCTTCAGGGTTTGCAGAGTGAGAGAGAGAGAGAGAATGGCCCTGTTCAGAAGACACCTTAAACCACAGCTTTTACCACGGTGGTTAAGCCAGAAAGCCAGGCCGTGTTCAGAAGACACCTTAAACCATGTCTTTAACCATGGTGCATAAAGCTTTTTGCCTTAGTCACTGTGGTTAAAGCCATGGTTTAAAGTGTCTTCTGAACACAGCCCAATTTTCTGGCTTAACCACCGCTGATAAAGCTGTGGTTTAAGATGTCTTCTGAATGGAGCCAGAGAGAGAGAGAGAGAGAGGCAAAAAATGAAGAGAAGGAATAGATCTTGATAAAGGATTATCAAGGGGCCAGGGTGGGCGGTAAGTTCTCCTTTACACTGCTGAGAGCAGTTTTTAGATGTCCTACGGCTGTGCCGGAACAGCAGCTGCAGTTTCTTTGTATCTTCTATTCCCTGTACCACAGTGTCACATCAGATATACTGCCTCAAATTTCCCTTGCTTCAGAGATGCACCAGTTGCTGCTTTGGGAGCTGGTACATTTCCATGGCGTGGGAGGTGTTGGGAGTTTTTATTCCTGACGCCGCTATGAAGGAACGGAATGGATGGGGAACTTGTACTGTTCGTTGCTGTGGCTCAAAAAGCCTTTGGATTGTGTAGTGGGTTGGTTGGTTGTTCCTCACCCCGCCCCCACAGTGTATGATTGGCAGTTTAGAACAGGTGAGTCTGCAGGGCTGCGTTAGTACCTGTGAACAGCTGCTACTATTTGCACCTGCCAGCGGTGGCATCCCGGGATGCGTGGGGTGGGTGGGGCTGAACTACATTTCCCATGTGCTTTTGGTGCTCACACATAGTTTGATCACTTGTACGGAGTGTTATGGTTTCTTTGAATCATGGGTTTCTGGTGCAGGATGGAGGGAGAGTATCTCTTACCAAGCAATTATGCAAGTGCTGTGCTAATAAAGAACTAAATCATACCCATGCAACAGTGGAGGCTGGTGGCTCCGATGTCAGTGGGGCGGTGGATCCGCTCCAGACTTAGTCAGAACCACTCAGTACTCTAAAGGAGCTACCCAAGGTGCTCTGCAAGGTGCTTAGAAACAGCCAAGAGGGGAATTGCTGTAAGGATGTGGGTGTCCCTTGTTGGCTTAGGATATGGGAGCCTGGCAAGAGGGGGTCCACTTTTTATTTCAGGTGGGGTGGGAGTGTCTCCCCAACGTCCAGAAACTGAAAGTTTCTCATTATGAGATTAAGGCCTAATTTTCACCAAGCAGGATATTGCACTATGAAAGCGGGATATAAAAGGCAGGAGCCACACCAAGCAGGATATAGCACTATGGTCTGTGTCAATGGGCCCCAACAGTTGTCAGCGGACTTCAATACCGCTACAAAGCAGTAGTGTGGCTCCTGCCTTTTATATACCGCTTTCGTAGTGCAATATCTACGTACTGCTTAGTGTAGATTAGGCCTAAGTCGACATTCATTTTGAACTACATTTTGAATATAAACAGTGCGCCCCTTTTTCCTTTCACCCACTCTAAAATGTGTCTGTTCTGTTCTATGTATCCATTTAAAAATGGGAAGGGATCCCTCTCTGGCAGAGTGCCTTAGCATGGTGATTGGAGAGGGCGGATAGAATTGTTCTTATGATTTATGGCTGGTTCTAGCAAGAGTCCCTGATCAACAACCCTCTATATGATCAGAAGCCTCCAGGAGACTGTAGCTGCTGTTGCTTTTAACAACTGCGACAACAAATTTTATTTATTTTATTTATTTATTACATTTTTATACCGCCCAATAGCCGAAGCTCTCTGGACGGTTCACAAAAATTAAAACCACAATAAAACAACCAACAGGTTAAAAGCACAATTACAAAATTCAGTATAAAAAGCACAACCAGGATAAAACCACACAGCAAAATTGATATAAGATTAAAATACAGAGTTAAAACAGTAAGATTTAAATTTAAGTTAAAATTAAGTGTTAAAATATTGAGAGAATAAAAAGGTCTTCAGCTGGCGACGAAAGTGCAGCACATCTGCACACCCACTCACTAACATAGAAGGGGCCATGCTGGATCACATAGAAGGCCTATCTTGTCCAGCAGTGTCTTCCAATAGTGGCCAACCAGAAACCCAGGGGAAGCCCACAAGTGCAATAGGATACCTTCCACAGGATGCCTTCATTTCTTGCAGTAGAGAGGAATGAAAACACAACCCTCTATATGGTCAGAAGCCTCCCAGTGACTGTAGCTGCTGTTTGCTTTTCGCAGTTGCTACAACCAGCTCTTGAGACCCCCATCTAGCTTTTTCCAAGTGCAGCCCACCTGCACAGCCTCTCAAGAACATAAAAAGACCCAATGCTTCCACAGGGCTTCATTTCTTGCAGTAGAAAGAACCGAGGAAGCTGTTGGGACTTCTTGTTCTTTTCAGTTGCTGTAAGAATTCTTCAGAGGGTGAATGATTGACAGTTCAATCTTATACATGCCTACCCAGCGGTCGGTGTTATTGAGATCTTTGGGGGTTCTTGCCAGGTAACTAGCTATAGGATTGCAGCTTTAGTGAGCCAGTGGTGGGAAGGCAGCAGCACTGAAACACTGCAACAAATGTCAGCGCCAATAAAACTGCTACAGTCACCCTGAGACTTCTGACCTCAAGGTTGTCTTAGGGCTCCTGTATGAATTTCTTACCTAGATTTTAGCTATCCAAATAACAAACGTATAGCATTGCACTGTCATTCTTTCTGCCTGTTTTCCAACTTTTCCTATGTTCTCTTTACAGGTACTTAAAAAAAATACCCCCAGAGGAAATTCTTAGAACCTGGAGGCGCTTTTTTTTGTTTTCCGTTGGTCTTTCTTGATAAGAAGAAAAAAGGACCCGTGCACATTTATATAGCTTTCTAATAGCATTAAAAACCAATGCCTTTTTTTGGCTCTTATTTTTTTGATGTATATATCTTATTAAAAAAAGAGGAAAGAAAGAAAAGAGGAAATGAAAGAAAAAGGAAAAGCTACACTTTATTTTGTGTTTTATGACTTCAAAAGTCTTGTTTTTATTTTTTATTTTTTTTATTTTTTAATGTTAAACATTTCCCTAAGACTGAAGCTCAGCTCTTGATGCCAGGTTGCAATCCTACTGGAACTATATGGCTAGCACTAAACATTAGGGTTGGTTTTCACCCCCTTCCTTTGTGCGTGCGTGTGTGCGTGTGCGTGTGTGTGCTTGTAACAATGGATCAGGCAAACAGAACCTTTTCCCAATTTTTTTTTAAAATAATATTGTGATATGATGTGTTGTACATATATTATATAAGAGATTTTTATACTGGAGTTGAGTGGAAACATCTGTAGATTGACCCATTATCATTCTCTAAAGAGAAATAAATAATTATATGCGGAGCAACTAAATTTTTAGACTGTGGCAGGCTATAATTTAAGGCAGGTCATTGTGCTCACCTACTGCCTTCCAAATCATGCCCAGATCACAACTCTGAGCATTAGGCAGGGAAAACGTCCAGTGAGCAGAGTGTATCTGGGAGACCTGGGTCCAAATTGCTGAACCTGCTGTTGCACTTGTAAGGGCCACGGAAGGGGAGGTGTACGTGTCTCCACCAGAGGCAAGTATTACGTTCAGTGGGAACTGGATGCCCACTGTGATTTGAATAGGGATGCACACCCACGGAACGTGCAAAATCCCCGTGCAAGATTTTGCCATCTCCCTTTCTCTCTCTCTCTCTCTCTTTGCCTCTTTTCTCCCATTTGTAAAATGGGGAAAAAAACATGACCTACCTCACAGGGTTGTTGTGAGGATGAACCTAATAAAGATTGTAAAGCACTTTTCAAATGAAGTGGTCTACACAAATCAGTAGAAGTGGGCAAGTGAAAGGTGATGGACAGTCACTGGTTATGTAGGGAAATACCACGCATAGCTGTGTGGCAAGGCGCTCGCTTGGCACGGAAAAGGTTCCAGGTTCAATTCCCAGTTAAAGGATCACTAGTAGCAGGGAAAGGATGGATTTCTGCCTGACACCTTGGATTCCTGATACCTAGACAATACAAGTCTGACTTGGTCTAAAGTGGCTTCAGATGTTTGTATGCCAGACCAGGGATGGGGAATGTGTGACCCCCCAGATGTTGTTGGGCTGAAAATGCAATCATCCCTCACTATTGGCTATGCTGACTGGGGCTGATGGGTGTTGCAGTCCAATAACTTCTGGAGGGCGACATAAACCCCTCTGCTAAAGGGTCTCAAAATTGCAAATATCACACCTTTTTATTTCACTCCACTTTTTGGATCCCACCCTCTCTTGAAGGCTTGTTGCAGGTAGCAACATATCCTAGCATTTAACCAGGAAAGGAGCAGCCAAACAGTCAAAAGGTTGGCAAATCTCCCATGTAAGGAAGCGCTGAATACCAAAGGCAGTAAGACCAAAGGGGGATATGAGAGACACTTCGACAACTAGGGATGGGTGAATGGGAGACGTTCAAAGCTCGTTGAAATTCTCTGAAAGCTCATTTCACCTCGTTCGTGTTCCAAACACGAGTGTCTTTTTTTTTCCAGTTCAGCAAAATGTACATTTTTGATTGGGGAAAATGGATTTCCCCCGTTGGTGTCAAAATGCAGTTATTTATTTTTTGGGGAGGAGGTGGAATGCACACAAGGGCAAGTGTGCATTTTTGAAAACAAGCACAAGTCTGGGATAGCAAGAAGAAGAAGAAGAAGAAGAAGAAGAAGAAGAAGAAGAAGAATTGGGTTCCTGCTTATGTTCGGGGTTGTGAGAAGGAAATGTTCACATGATTTGTGAACATAAATGAAATGCTTGTATCAAAAACTGAATGGGCTGGAGACAGTGGACTGGAGGGATGGTCAAATTACAGCTTGCAGCCACTCAGGGAAACCTAACAGTCAATTCAGTACTGACAAGATACCAAAAGAAGGTATACCAACCTTTTCCCAGCCTAGTGCCTTCCCAGTGAGTTGGGTATACCTCCCATCTTCCTCAGCCAGCATGTCTTTGGGTAGCCATATTGGCTGGGGATGACAGGACAAATGCATTGGGAGACGTAGCCCAACACATCAAGGGGTCATCTGGTTGGGGAAGGCTGCTTTATACAATTCACAACTAACATGCCTTTCACTGCCAGAAGATTTGGTGAGGACCACTGAGCTAGGGTGACCATATGGAAAGGGGGACAGGACTCCTGTATCTTTAACAATTGTATTAAAAAAAGGGAATTTCAGCAAGTGCCATTTGTAAGCATGCAGCACCAGATGAAATTCCCTCTTCCTCACAACAGTTAAAGCTGCAGAAGTCCTGCCCTCTTGACCAGATACAAAAGAAGGCAGGGCACCTGCAGTTTTAACTGTTGTGATGAAGAGGGAATTTCACCAGGTGCTACATGCATACAAATGACACCTGCTGAAATTCCCTTTTCTATGCAACTGTCTTCCTTTTAATATGGTCACCCTGAGGGTGACCATATGAAAAGGAGGACAGGGCTCCTGTATCTTTAACAGTTGTATTGAAAAGGGAGTTTCAGCAGGTGTCATTTGTATATATGGAGAACCTAGTGAAATTCCCTCTTCATCACAACAGTTAAAGCTGCAGGTGCCCTGCCCTCTTTTAAATCTGGTCACTCTAGTATAGCTCCTGCACTTTAACTGTTGTGATGAAGAGGGAATTTCACCAGGTTCTGCATATATACAAATGACACCTGCTGCAATTCCCTTTTCTATGCAACTGTTAAAGATACAGGAGCCCTGTCCTCCTTTTCATATGGTCACCCTAGTTTTGGGGGAAGAGGGTATAAAAAAGTGAGCAAGCCAGGCCAGAACCAGGGCAGAGCAGACCAGAGCCAGAGAAAGACGAGAGCTTATGGAAGGAGCAGAAAGCAGCAGCTTAGGGTAAAGAACTTGCATTTTTGCAAATTTTCTTTTCTTTTAATGCCTTTGTATCATTCAGCTCTATTGACTAAATAGCTTTAGTTGTAATTTGCTTGTTTTACTTTAGTAGTAAACTGTTGTGTTAAGCCATAAGTTTCTGGAGTATTACTCACCCCATGTCTACAGCCTAAATTCCATGTTACTGGAAAGGAGGTAAAAAGAAAGAAGATGGGACCAGATCTTTTGTATCTGGTCAAGACGGCAGGACCCCTGCAGCTTTAAATGAAAAGAGAATTTCACCAGGTTCTCCATATATACAAATGACACCTGCTGAAATTCCTTTTTCTATACAACTGTTAAAGATACAGGAGCCCTGTCCTCCTTTTCATATGGTCACCCTACCCAAAACAGAAAGTTCCCACTCTGAAGAAATGAAACTTAACAGGAGAAATGAAACTTAACCAGGGAATGAACCTTAACTGGAGAAATGAAACTATTCCTCTCTGGGACACGCCCTCCCAACAAAACAACAACAAGCCAGGCCTCTCGGCCTGAATTTATTACCTTGCCTCTGTAGGCCTCAAACCTTCACAGATGCCCTACCTGGCTGCCTCTCCTCCTCTCATGACTTTGTACTGTTCTTCCCTACAAAATAATTGCTACCCTGGGATCTCTCACCAATCATAACCAGGCTTGTTGGTAGCTAAATTGGGAGCAAAGCTGGTTGTGAAAGCCAGTCCACTGAAAGTCATCCATCTACTGGAGTTCGAACCTGATGAGCCTTTCAGGGCTTCATCGTAAGCAGGGAAGATACACTCGTTGCATGGTGATTTTTCATAAAAGCCACCTGTAAGACACTCTGGTGAATGGATTCTAGTGGCTTTATAATAATGTGCATTGAACTACCGCAGCTGGAGCCGTTTGTCTTGAACAACGCTGTTTTCATCCGACTCTCTTGGCCTCCGTTGTTTCCAAATAAACCATTGATCATCAGGTTCCTCAATGTCTTGTCAAGCAACCATGCCCCGTGGGTTTGTCTCCCCTGTACTGATGGCTAATTTATTCTTCTTTAAACGATAAAATGGAAGCCTATTAAACATGCGTTGGACAATGACGGTAAATATATTCAACCTGGGTTTTGCTACTTTGAAGAGAAATAGGCTGCTACGATGTGTTTTGTGCAGGGATGGGGCACCACAGTCCAGCCCTCAGGGTTCCCTAAATGGCCATGTGCTTCCTCCTGGCCTCCTTTTCCCTAGTCAGCAATCATTAGATAGTGTGGGGCAGTTTATTCAATTAAAACAGTGGTTCTCAAACTTTTTCAGGTAACCGCCCCCTTGGTTCCACAAACTCATGCCCAGTGCCCCCTACCCTACACTATAAAAATCATTATTCAGAATAGCGGTTTTCAATGACCCACTAAGGAAGTTAACAACAATAAAATTCAAAACAGTAACAATTAATTGAATATTTATTCAAAATCCAATTACATTTTTTTAGTTTATTTAATTACCGTAAACATAATTGATGAACTTGATCCAGTGATATCATCTTTTCAAAATCTGATAGTCATTTAGCAAGAATATTAGATATCACATTTAGTAACTACGGTGGAGTACCTCACTATTCTGTAAATTCTTAATGTGATGGATGGGCTTGATGAAGTGGTATCAGTTTCCCAATGTCTGGTTTAAAGTCACTTAACATGAGTCTTAAACTACCACGTTTAGTAATCTGGAGTCGATTTCTTTGCTTGGAGAGAAGTAGGCAGACTACTTGAAAGATGTAGTGATATAAATAATAGTTAACTAATAGTTAACTGTTCTCTATCAGAAGACAAGCAGTAAGGCAAACATGAAGCCTAGGCGCCTGGTCAGGAGAGGAGTAACTTATAGGTAACCTTTGCCTTGTCAGCCATGCAGCCTAGGTGAAGAGACTACGTATACAGTTGAGATCAAGAGGTGAGCACGTTATCTGGAAAGACCCAGCTTGCTCAGTCAACAGACAATACATAATAGGTTTCTGCTAAGGGCAGTGGCTGCAATGTTAGTCTATGAGCTTCTTGTGGAAATTTACCCAAGCATGCACACTGTATAACCAAATATGTAACTTGTTTGCCACACAGTATAAAAGTCCTGGACGAGAAGTATTCAGGGCTGCTGCTGCTCCTGAATTTGAGGAAGGCAGTCTTTTCGCTGCAGAAATAAAGCCAAGGCTTTGATCTTACCCCGTGTCTATTTGTTATTTGGTTCCGGCGGCTAGACACATTTTGAGAGAGAGAGAGAGAGAGAGAGAGAGAGAGAGAGAGAGAGAGCTCAATTTGAGGGCTCTTACCACAGTAGTAGGCAGACCACATTCCACCAGATATGTTGTTGGAAATGCAACCGGGCTCCACAGTGCAGGATAGTGATCAGAAATTTCCTTCTGTAACCAAAACTCCTGGTATGGAAAAGACCACCTCGAGCACCCCCCTGCCGCCCCCGTGCCTCTTAACGCCCCCCTTTGCAATCCCACTGCCCCCAAGGGGGCGGTACCGCCCACTTTGGGAACCGCTAAATTAAAAACTGAATAGCTCATTTTAGTCTTACTTGGGGCATGTCTACAGCCCTTTTCCCCAGAGTCATCCCTGTGTGTCCACAGGATCCCGGGGGCAGGCAGGGATGACCCCTCCATTTTCCCTGGGATCCTGGGATCATCCTGAGGACCACAGCTGGTGTGGACGCCCGTCCTGCCTTCTCCCTCCCCATGAGTAGTGGGGTTGGGGTTGGAGCTGTTTAGGGGGGCTCTGTGCCCTTTGGGGGGCCAGCAATTTCGCCACCCCAGGGATGGTGGGGGGGTTGGGCCAAAAAAAACTTCTTTTGCCATGCGCCTGCACAGCTCCTCTTCCAAGAAAAAAAAATGGCGGCCGTGATGTCCTTCCTTACTTCCAGGATGTCATGCTGCCATTTGGATGGTGGGGGAGGATCACGGAAGCAGGTAAGTGCGATTCTCCCCACTCCCTCCCTCTACACCTTTAAAGTATTGACATGTCCCTGGCTGCTCTTACCCCATTTCTGTATCTTTTCCCCGCTTCAGTTGAAGCGGAGGATGAAGATGCCTTGCTTATTGACTTTCTCTCAAAATGGAGCTGGTACTGCTCACTCAAAAGAGAGTGACTTATTAGTAACAAGTCAGAAACATTTGATGGGTGGGGGTCAGTGTCAACAGGTTACATATCCCTGATCTATTTAATAACCAAACATCCAGGCCTATATAGTTTCTTAACCAATAAAATGGACAGTAGGTTCAGGACAGGACAAAAAAAAAAAAAAAAAACCTTCTTCACCCAACACACATTTAATTGACGAAAATGGATCTTGCTGCTGCAAAATCTGACCATGGCATGGACTTAGATGGCTTTACAAGGGGATTAGACAAATTCACAGAAGCCTGTCAATGGCTATTAACTATGATAGGTATATGGAAGCTTCTGGGCTCAGAGGTGTGATGTCCAATGAGGACCAGAGGCAGGAGAAGACTCTTGCTTTGTTAGTACACCACCTTGCTTCCATGCATCCCTGGCCAGCCTCAGTAAAATAAGCTGTGATTATTTAGGAAGGAATATCACCATCTCAAAATAGTATTAACTTTAGATTCATAGAATCATAGAATAGTAGAGATGGAAGGGGCCTATAAGGACATTGAGTCCATACCCTGCTCAGTGCAGGAATCCATCTTAAAGCACACCTGACAGGTAGCTGTTGAGCCTCATCTTGAATGCCTCTAGTGTGGGAGAGCCCTCCCTAGGACATTGGTTCCATTGTCGTACTGCTCTAACAGTCAGGAAGGTTTTCCTGTTGTCCAGCCCGAATTTCGCTTCCTGGAACTTGAGCCCATTAGTCTGTGTCCTGCACTCTGGGATGATCGCGGAGAGATCCTGGCCTTCCTCTGTGTGACAACCTTTCAAGTATTTGAAAATATCTATCATGTTTCCACTCAGTCTTCCCAAGGCTAAACATGCCCAGTTCTTTCAGTCTCTCCTCATAGGGCTTTGTTTCCAGACCCCTGATCATCCTCGTTGCCCTCCTCTGAACCCCCTCCAGCTTGTCTGCATCCTTCTTGAAGTGCAGTGTCCAGAACTGGATGGAATGCTCAAGATAAGGCCTAACCAGTGCCAAAAAAATGAAAAATGCAAGTCAGGAAAAAATAGTCTCTATTCAAGCCATTTTTGCTGCTAGTAAAAATGTGTGAGTTGTCACAGTTAGGGATGTCTGAGTAATCTGCAATGGAATGAAATGAGTTTGATTTTCTATGAATCTGGCCCAGAGATTCCACAGCGGTCCTCCTTTTCTGTCATCGCATGGATTCCGCAGATTTATGAACTGTATTTTTTTTAAAAAAACTTTCCAGAATTTTACACAAGGTCAGTCATAGAAAAATTTGTAAAATAATACTAAAAAAAACACACCCCACAGGCTGAAAATGTGCATTCCACCCATAGGCTAAAGCATGAAAATGCACATTTGGGTGGGTGGGATTTGTACATTTTCATTTGTGCAAATTTGAGATATTGGGAAAAAAAACCCAATTCTGTCAATGAGCTGGTGATGGAATGAAGGATACCTGAAAATCTGTGAAATGCAGACGGAATGGATATTACAAATACCATACATTCTTAGCCATGGTATATGCATGAGCGTCTGCTACATGAGGAATGTATGTATGGCAGTACAGTGTATGTGGGTGTGCTGTTTATGTAGGCGCACTGTTGCCACATGGAGATTTGTGGAGAGTTTGTAGGGTGCATTCCGGGAGATTGCACATCTCTGTGGACCCGAGAAAGCATTTCCATTCCAACATCAGCGGGAATAAGTGTTGCTGCCATGTAGACTTTCTGAATGAAGTCAAGGCAAGGTTTATTTGTTCTAGTAACAGGTGTAACAATGTAAGGAGAGTCCCAGTAGGATGAGATTGAATGATGTGGCAAGTTGATTGCAAATATTACAGCCTCCATGCGGAGTTGTCACCACATGGAAATGTCTTTCAGTGGCTTCGATGAGCAGCTCCACACTTTACATGGCAATTGTGTTTGCTCTGCACACAACCGTGTTTACAGAAGTGTTTTCCATCTCAAACACATTAAGGGTGAATGACAGCGTTCGAGTCAAACAAAGAACTTCATTCTGTCCCATTCTTGTATTAGGGATTCTCAAATAGTTATTGTTGTGGACAATTCAACTTGATGATGTGGCAGAGTCCTAAAATGGGACCGTTTGATATGGAATTAGACTCCGATATCTTGTAGAATCCAGGCTGAACCTAAATGGATCAATATCATCCATAGGATGCCTTTAGTATGCTTTTAGGATGTTTTTAGGATGTTTTAACAATGTATACTATGTTTTTAATCAGTATTAGATTGTAAGCCTATGCGGCAGGGTCTTGCTATTTACTGTCTTACTCTGTACAGCACCATGTACATTGATGGTGCTATATAAATAAATAAATAAATAATAATAATAATAATAATAATAATATGTTATATATTTTATACTTACTGTTGATCCCCGCCTCGATCCAAATGGAGAGGCAGATTATTATTATTATTATTATTATTATTATTATTATTATTATTATTATTATTATTATTATTATTCCCTCCTCACAATCCTCTTCCCAAAACTTAAAGAGGGTATCAGGAAATGCTCAGTGAATGTTCTCCCAATTAATCTATGTTAACCGGCTCCATTCCAACCTGGACAGGCAGTTTGGCTCTAGGTTTTGTTCTGTCCCTGGAAAGTTGCGCACCATGGGCTCACCCGCCTCTCACTTAACGGTTGTCATATGTTGCTCCTGCTCCTCTGTGCCACCAATCTAGAGCTAGGTGAGCACCTCATTCTCACCTAGAAAGTAAATTGCATTCTGTATCATTAATGTCAAAACATTGGAAACCCTTCAAGGGGGTTCTCAAGGGAGCGGCACTCAAAAGGGGGGGAACGTTCCTTGGCACAGAGGAAAGGAGTAGCAGCGGATAGCAGGCTCCGGCCTGATGGGCCTTCCCCTCCAAGTGGGAAATGGTCCTCCAGGTGAGCTGTGCCCACCTCAGTTTTGCTTGCTGCAGTTTGGACAGCGGTGCTTGATTGTCAAGACACCCATGCTTTGGGTGTTTGCTGCATCCTCCATTGTTCCCACTTGCTCACCCACTCCAGGTCAGGGTTCGCAAGCAAGTGAGCAGCAATGGAGTGTGAAGAGATGAGATGGGAGGTTCTTGGCAAGGAGCCCTTTATTATTGCATTTATATCCCGCCTTTTTTCCTCCAAGAAACCCAAGGTGGTGTACATAATCCTCCTCTCCATTTTATCCTCACAACAACAACCCTGTGAGGAAGGTTGGGCTGGGAGGCTGTGACTGGCCTAAAGTCACCCAATGGGTTTCCATGGCCTAGAACCCGGATCTCCCAACTCCCAGTCCAACACTTTAGCCACTACACCATACTGGCTCTTTGCTAGGTCATGGATCTCAGCCAGCACTCAACTATGCCTACCCACGACTCTACCCAGCAGATACCTACCCATTCTAAATTCAAATGATACAGCCTGCCATGCATAGTGGTTCTACTCTTGACTGGGCAATTATGTTTACCCCAATACATAGTAATTTCCAGTGGCTCCTCACTGCATTTTCACAAGTGTTTAAAAGCACACACTTGTTGTTCATGTTCTGCATGTTTACTCGAAAAAACAAAACAATTTTTTTTTCCTCTGCGACACATGACAAAGTACAGTAATTGTCACCTTTTTATTTCGTTCTGTTTCGTGGCACTGGTAAGTATGACTTGAATCTCCTGTCTGGTGACAGCAGATTATTGCGGAATTGTCCTTGATTAGGAAGTAGATTTCTGGGGCTATGGGGAAAGTTGTGGTACATGATTTTGTGTCTCTCTCTGTGTGTGAGACGAAGAGAACATGACTTGTTCATCTTCTTCAAATGATGAGATAAGATAATTAAGTGATAATTATCTCTTTTTCCTCCCCCCTTAGGGAAAGATAAATGGCTCAACAATAAATAACCAGAGCACAGGCTGAGTGCTGATTCCCAAGCAGTTTACCTCCTAGCATGGAAACCTAATGATGTGTTCTACTTCAGCAGCAATACTAATTATTATTACAGCTGTTTATGTAATTGCTGACATTTGTGACTGTAGGAAGAGAAATATCTAATAGGTCATCCCATCTCCTCCGATTGCCAATGCTAGATAATTTCCTGCTGTGTTATAATTTTCAATGAAAGTTGGGTCTTTAATACACAGATTCTAAATAATTGCACTTGCATAATTTCCTTTAAAGAAGGTAAAATGCTCTCGGGTCAATCCCAGCTAGTTTGATGTCATGTTTTGTGATTCTATGCCACTGCCCAGGGCTGGCCTTACCATAAGGCAATATGAGGCACTTGTCTCTGGTGGCAAATGCTGAGAGGTGGCAGCAAAGTATTGGAGGGGACGACTGTGTGCCAATAATACCAATAGGGATCCGAAAATGGATGAAGAAAGGGAGGGCTTCTACACCGAGCAGGATATTCCACTATGAAAGCGATATATAAAAGGCAGGAGCCACCCTACTGCTTTATAGTGGTACTGAAGTGCACTGACAACTGTTGGAGCCCATGAAACATCTACACCAAACAGTATATGACACTATGAAAGTGGTATGAAAGTGGTACGTGGTATGTGTCAATGGGCCCCAACAGTTGTTAGTGCACTTCAATAGCACTATAAATTTATTTATTTATTTATTTATTTATTGCATTTATATACTACTCCATAGCCGAAGCTCTCTGGGCGGTTTACAAAAGTTAAAAACAGTAAACATTAAAACAAATATACAAAGTTTAAAAACATAAAAAGCATAAAAACACAGTATCCTTATAAAAACAGCTATTCTGGGGTCCGTTAAAAATAAACAAACTCAGCATATGTTGTTAAATGCTGTTAAATGCCTGGGAGAAGAGAAAGGTCTTAACCTGGCGCTGAAAAGATAACAATGTTGGCGCCAGGCGAGCCTCATTGGGGAGATCATTCCATAACTGGGGGGGGCACCACTGAAAAGGCCCTCTCCCTTGTTGCCATCCTCCGAGCTTCCCTCGGAGTAGGCACTCAGAGGAGGGCCTTATTTATTATTTATTTATTTATTTATTTATTACATTTTTATACCGCCCAATAGCCGAAGCTCTCTGGGCGGTTCACAAAAATTAAAACCATCATAAAACAACCAACAAGTTAAAAATACAAATACAAAATACAATATAAAAAGCACAACCAGGATAAAACCACGCAGCAAAATTGATATAAGGTTAAAATACAGAGTTAAAACAGTATAATTTAAATTTAAGTTAAAATTAAGTGTTAAAATACTGAGTGAATAAAAAGGTCTTCAGCTGGCGATGAAAGGAGTACAGTGTAGGCGCCAGGCGGACCTCTCTGGGGAGCTCATTCCACAACCGGGGTGCCACAGCGGAGAAAGCCCTCCTCCTAGAGGTAGAGTGCAGTAGTATAGCTCCTGCCTTTTATATACCACTTTTATACTGCTTTCATAGTGGAATATCCTGCTTGGTGTAGATGAGCTTGGAGAGGGAACCCTCCTGAAAAGGCTTTAAAGAGCTTTTCCTTTGAAAAAGACGCAGGTCAAAATGCATTGGGGACACAGCCAGTGTGGCTGTCTCTTCTTTGATTTTGAGGACTGTGTGCCACATGTCTTTTCTTGTCTCCCATAAGTCAGCCTGTTGTCTTTAGATGTGTTGGAAGTTGCTGTCCCATTATCAGTGCTGAAGAAAGATTCAACTGCCAGTCCGTACAGCTTTTGTTCACGGAATATGGGGGCCATCCTATTCTGTCCCTGCCCTAGGCAGTAAAATGTGTTGGTCCAGCCCTGCCACTGCTAATTGAGTGGACAATGTTGGTCTAGGAGCGGAGCTCTGTAGGAGGAAGATTCTACATTCCTATTTTGCCCTGAACTTTATCGGTGCTAGGAAAGTGATTTTTGTAAAAGCAGTGGACCGTTGACTCATTTCCTTTCTTCTCAAAGGTGAAATTGGAAGCACCGTCATAATCCATCAGGCCAAAGTTTTCTGCTGTTCTCTTTGCAACCCTGATGTGGAATCGTTCTAGAGAGAAGGACTTTAGAAAGTTCCCTTTACCCCGCCTGCAAAAAAATGTGGAATAGAACACAATGCTGGGATTTTTGCATCTGACTGCTCAATGGGAAATGGCCACAAAGGGTTGTACTCCATGATGTTTTCATAGAGCTTTTTCTTAGATGCACACTTCCCACCCTTCGAGTCAAACTACATCTTATTCTATTGGCGGTAGTGCCACGACCCAGGCTCTGAACACCAGACCTCACGTCTGCCACCACTTATTATGGAGCGACACAGGCTCTGAAATCGAGACCTAGCAGAGGCTACTCCCTGCTCAAGCCGAGCACCACCGCTTGATACGTCTGAGGCAAGGGATAAAGCCCACCTTCCTCCAAACTACGTGGAGAAAGGGGTTTAAATTGGAGAAGGGATTTTAATATATATAATAATGCGCTGTGAGTTATATCTGCTTAGGTGAATGATTGTCAGAGTGGGTGCTGAATGTGTAAACTTAAGATGATAAACGCCAAACAGACACGTGGGATTTTTGTGGTAGTTTTAAAACAAACAATCAAAATTTATTTTTAAAAGTTCTTAAGCTTTGTTTCAAATAACATTTAAAAACCTTTTTGAAACCTTCCATACAATCTGGTCACTCTCACATTTGCGCTTTCCTTTTTCTCACACAATCACTCTTGAACTTTCTTTATTATCAGTATTGATTAATATACATCCACTATGTGCACCCTACACTCTAAAGACACCACTCACTACACTGACTCTCAAATTTCTCAGAACTTAAGTACCATAAATACAGAGAGCACTACAGACTCTAAGGGCGTTGCTAGACCTACCGGGTGTTCCGTCGTTGAGGAGCGGTGAAAGCGGCTTTTCCCGTTCAGCCGTGACGCCTCATGCTCCACACCTGCCTTCAATTTGTGGCGGAAGTTTGCGCCGGTTGTGCTGCTGCCGCCGCGAGAACGGTTGCGCAGCCACACCGGCCTGATTGCCGCGGCTTTTTTTTTCGCTCGCTGCACGGTTTGCGCACGTCCGAAAGACCGCAAACTTGCGCAGCCGTCAGCGATGCCGCCGCCGGCCCTGGCGGCGGCAGCGGCGGCAGTGCCAGTGCCAGCTGAAGTGCTGCTGGTGCTGTTGAGGGTCAACATTGATGCGCTCACTTCCTGATGGGGGTCGTGGCGGGTGTCATATGACCCGAGGTCAATCGTCTGCATGGCCACTCTGTGCCTACATCTCCCATCATGCCTCTGAGGTGTCGGCGGCGATGATCGCCTCTGTGCCCTGTGCCCCATCCCAAGGAGCCAACCCACATCTGGCCGTAGCCATGGCAGCAGCCCACAAACAGCTCTGCCCTCTGCCAGCCTGGTACCCACACTAACAGGCAGCGTACAGCACCGCCATTATGCGGCCACGGTAGCTGCCCACCGCAAGGAGTCACCAGCCACTTTTCCGGTCCTCCGGTCCTGCGCAAACTGTCACTGGGGAAATAAAAAAAAAAAGCCGCTCCGCCGCGCTGCCCCAGCTGGCGGACTGCGCGCAAATGGCGGAGGCGGCTTGACCGAAGCCGCTGACCACTCCCCCTTAGCACGCCTTTTCCTGACCAGTGCCGACCGCAGTGACCTCACATCCTCCCACACGTACTCCGAATTACCGCGGGACAGCAGGAAAAGGCGCCCTAAAACTCACTTTTTTAAAGTCGGGAGAAAGAGGCTTCACCGCGGGATAACGGCGGATCCTCGTGAACGTCATCTGGAAGCCTCGACGTGACTGCGGAAGGTAACGCGCGCTAGAGCCTCGTCTAGTAACGCCCTAAGAGTACCTAACAAGTCTCCCTGGAAAGAACAAGAAAGAACTGAAATTAGTGTGCGTCTTACAATTGATGGCATCTCACAATCAAAGAAATATATATATATATATATATATATATATATATATATATATATAATATCTTTTCAAGATGAATATTGTTCAAGGTGGTTTATGAATAACATCAACAATCATTAGTCAAATCATAATAAACAATATTTATTGCATTTATTTTTTACATTTATATCCCACCTTTTTTCCTCCAAGGAACCCAAAATGGCATAGATGACAATCCTCCTCTCCTTTTTATCCTCACAACAACAACCCTGTGAGGTAGGTTGGGCTGAGTGTCTGTGACAGGGCCAAAGTCACTCAGTGAGCTTCCATGGCTGAGTGGGAACTAGAACCCGGATCTCCCGACTCCCAGTCCAACACTCTAATCGCTACACCACATTGGCTCTCAGCTTATGATCAGAATCTTTCCCAGAGGGCAGATAGTGGTAGATGGCTGTGTGGGTGTGTGAGAATATCTGAGGAGGGATTCACCTGCCTACCTCCATCACTCTTTTGGAGTAGTATATCTACTACTTCTTTTCTTCCTCCGGCCTTCTTTAGTTGGGACTTTTAGGTTGAGTTCTGCTTAGTTTGGATGGTAAAGGTTGGATCCCGTCAGAGCTGTCTCCAGGTTTTTGAGGAAGACAATCCCAATGAGTCCCGCTTCTCAGTCTACCTTCTCACTACTATTCTCACCAGCTGCTATTGTTCCTCCTCCTCTTCATGGTCATTGCTACACTTGCTTGCTTGACAGGCAGAGAGCCAATGAGCAAGTAGGCGTTGGCATCTCCTGATCCTCTTCTTCACCACTATGGTTGCCTGGGCCAGAATGAGAGGCAGTTGAACAAGCAGGCTGCCATGGCGAAGAGGAGGAGCAACTCCAGGGGGTTCTTATCAGTAGACCCTTGCTGGCAGGGCCGGTGCCAGACTATTTCGTGCCCTAGGCAAGGCGAGCTCTCGGCGTGGGCAGGGAGGGGAGCTACCTCACCATGGTGTGTGTGGGGGGTGTCATTTCCACTGTCCCAAAGCTTACTGGGGGTGCAGCCCTGCCCCTTATTCAGAGAGGCAGCCTGTGGGTGCCACCTCTTCCACACCTCCCCGAGGGTCGCCCCCCGCCCAGCTCTGGAAGGGCACCCCATCCAAGCCTCCTTTGGGGCGCAGCAGCAAGGCTGGACATACTGCTTCTGCACCAACTGTGCGGCTGTTCCTGCACCCTGTGAGGAGGGGCTGCGAACGAGCCCTGGCTGGCTGGCTGCTGGGTGTGTGTGTGTCTCTGCCTGGCAGTCCCCACTCGGTCTCCAGCAGCTTCAGCCCCCAACAGGGAAGGTGGCACACCGGGGCTGCTGCTGCTGCTCTGCAGGGGCTGCCTGTCTCTGCGTCCTCCTCACTTGCCTCTCCAGCCTGCTGTCCCCTGACCTGCTCCTCTTCCATCTCCTCCACGTTGTCTCTGAGGGTTTTGCAACAACCAACACCCACCCACCATGTGGACAGCGGAAATGAGTGGCACCTCTCCGGGGCCTCTGATTGCAGCTGCAGGAAAAGCTGGCCATGCAGGGGTACACACAAGCCAAGCCCCCACCCCCCAAAACCTCCGACCCCAGCAGTGGGGAGAGGGGGCAGTCTGCACCCTAGGTGGCTGCCTAGTTGGCCTTAATGATATAGAATCATAGAGTCATAGAATAGCAGAGTTGGAAGGGGCCTACAAGGCCATCAAGTCCAACCCCCTGCTCAATGCAGGAATCCACCTTAAAGCATCCCTGACAGATGGTAGCACCGGCCCTGCCTACTAGGGTGTGGGCCCTCAGCAGGTGCCAGCCTGACCATGCTTACCCATTTTGGACTCTGTAATAATATTTTTATTAACTGTGTTCTTATTATTTCGTTGTATATTTCAATTGTTGTTGTTTTTTTAAAAAAATATCTTTCTAAACTTTTTTCTGAGTCAATTTTGGGGATTTTGCGCTGAAAAGTGGAATAGAAATATTAAGGCTAACATCCTATCCATGCTTCTTAGTAGACATCATTAACAATTTACTGCCTTTCGATGGTACCTGAAACTATAGCTGCACTTCACCTAAAGGAGTGAGATCAGCATTCCATGTCCTCCTTGTGTGCTCACCTGGAAGAGAATTAGTTTGGCAGGAATGAAGGATCGGGCGTTCTCAGTAGTGGTCTCCCCAAATTGGAAATACATTCCAGTTGATGTCCTCATGCCTCATTATTGCAGGACTTTAAGCAGGCCTGAAAGACTCACCAGTTGACATTGGCCATCTATCATTATTTATTTATTTATTTATTTATTTATTTATTTATTACATTTTTATACCACCCAATAGCCAAAGCTCTATAAAAATAAAAAAATTAGGATTCTACAACTGGGGCTGTTGCGCAATACTGCCGGGTTTTAATGGTTAATTCTGGTTTTATCATGGCTTTATTAGGTTGTGTGATTTTAGGTTTTGTGGTATGCCACGTTAGGAGGGCAGCATGCAAAAATGGTGTCTTATCTTTTAAATAAAAGAGATAGATAGATAGATAGATAGATAGATAATGACAGGCTGCCCAAATTCAGAATGAACTTCAGTACATGATTTTATTGACCATGTAGTTCAGGCTTTAGATGTCACACTTTCTCTCACTTTGGATGATCTCAAACGCCTTGTCTGTCCATCACCTCACCCACAAAGTCCCTAAGTACGCAGAGGCTTGTCCTTGTGTTCAAGTAAGTGTGTACAGAAGCCCTCTTCAGACCTTTCCATTCAATGCCAGAAGGTTGCTGGTGGACAGGACCATGTCAGCACCTGCGGGGATGTTGCGGGTGTTGCCAGCAGGCATGGCTTTGAAGATCCTACATTTATTTATTTAAAACATTTATATCCCGCCCTATATCATTAAGATCTCAGAGCGGCGTACAGATAAAAGCATACCGTATGAAACAATAAGTATACACAGTTAAAAACAGATTAAACCATGAACCAAGTTAAAACAATATATAATTTAAAAGCAGTTTAAACAGTTAAAACAATGTGCCAGTGAGTTTAACCACCAAAGTCTTGGTTAAAAAGCCATTATTTTACTTGGTGTCGAAATGAAATTAGTGTTGGTGCCAATCGGGCCTCCAAGGGGAGGGCGTTCCACAGTCGGGGTGCCACCACAGAGAAAGCCCTCTCCCTTGTCCCATCATAATGTATATGTTGCATTGGTGGGATGTGGAGAAGAGCTCCTCCAACAGATCTAAGGTCTCAGGCAGGCATATATAAGGAGAGGTGCTCTCTCAAGTATCGAGGTCCCAAGCCGTTTAGGGCTTTAAACGTCATTACTAACACCTTGAATTCCGACCGGAAGTGTATAGGCAGCCATTGCAGTTCCTTTAAGACTGGTGTTATGTGGTCTCTCGCCAGCAGTCTAGCTGCTGCATTTTGCACTAGCTGCAACTTCCAAGTCGTCTTCAAGGGCAGCCCCACGTAGAGTGCATTGCAGTAGTCTAATTGGGAAGTTACCAGTGCATGCACTACTGTGGCTAGGTTGTCCCTATCCAGGATCAGCCAAAGCTGGCCCCAAGTACTCCATGCCACAGAGTCCACCTGGGTCTCCAGTGACAGGGATGGATCTAGGAGTACTCCCAAGCTATGCCCCTGCTCCTTCAGAGGGAGTGCAACCCCATCCAGAACAGGTCGCTTACCCAATTCCCGGACACGAGAACCACCAATCCACAGATCTTCTGTCTTATCAGGATTCAGCTTCATTTTATTGGCCCTCATCCAGCCTATTACAGCCTCCAGGCACTGGTCCAGCACCTTCACAGCCCTAGCTGACTCCGAAGACAAGGAGAAGTAGAGCTGAGTATCATCAGCATACTGATGGCACCCAACCCCCAAACCCCTACATGCATTGCAGGTTCCTCTTCAGGCATAATGCTTGAACAGGGCTTGACTCAGTTTTCTCAGAACTGATTCAACTAGTAAACAGAGCACATGGGACAGTGTTTTAACGACTGTGCAAATGTTGATATGTAGTATGGTGGCCAGGGGTCCTACTTTACAGAGGATGGTCTTCTATTTGAAGGGTTGTCCGGACCAAGGATAAAGAGCCATCAGAAGGAAGAGGAGTTGCCATTCCACAGCACCTGGGCAGCAGACTAAGCTCCCCTGCTCACCATCTTGCATTTATTGCATTTCTATTTACATTATCATTTCTAAATTTGCAATCTATATTCGTTAGTTTAGGTCAGTTCTGCTCACCTACTGCGTCCCACTCTTTCCACTTGCTTCCACAACCACTAGCTTCCCATTGGATATTGGAAAGTGTATCATTTTCAAGGGGATATCTGGGATGCTGTGGCAAAGAAGGGGTGTGGAAGTCCTGTTCCATGGGCACAGTTCATCCAACGTTAATCTGGATCCAACACACTGAGAACAAAGGGGGAGTCTATGCATCACTCCAAGCCTACTGAAGGAAGGGCGGGGTGAACACGTGTCTAAAAAGTACATAATGTTTTGCTCAGAAATCCCATAACGTTTAATAACCCACAATGTTAAAGAAAAGAGGGTTTGGGTGTGCCTCTAGAGGTCACTGTAACTTAAACAATGGATAGTATTCAACATGCAACAGTGATTCAACATTTCAGCTGGGAATTTGCTCTTCTCCTTTTTTTTCCTAACAGGAATACATACACTTTCCCTTACAACCCTTTGTGCTAAAACCTCCCCCCATCCCTTTATGACAACATCGTGCATAAATGTGAAACATTTGGAATCAAAGGCTGATCTAATTTCAGATTAAAACGTCTTTGAGACATGCATCCAACATGCTTCTTGTAACCTTTGTTCCTTCTTCGGATGTTTGGATCACTCTTGCCGATGTGTGATCTCCGGTCTTCTTAGGTTCCCCACTTCGCTGTTGATGTTCAGAACGCAGCTGAAAATATTTCTTTCTCCCCTGCTCCTATTTTGTTTCGTACTGGGATGCTCTGTTCTCTACCTAAACTAAATGTTCACCAGAGTCCATTTTCTTTCTCCTCAAAAGTAGTGATATTTGGGGTGGGGTTGGGGGTGGTAACTGTCCTGAAAATGTCTTTATATCCTACAGATGCATTGGACTACAATGCCCATCACTCAGAACCAGCAATGGCCATGCTGGTGGGGATGTCAGTACCTGTAGTCCCAATGCATCCAGTAGACACAAGGCTGCCTAATAATGAGTACTCTATTTGACTCTGTTCAGATGACATGCTAAGCCATGGAGGTTAAGCATTTTGAGCTAAACATTATGGATTAGCATGTTGTGTGAACTATGATTTACCATGTGGTGTGAATAATTCCTAACCATGGAGGTTACATAACCATGGATTAAACACACCCACTAACCAGGGGCCCGTCTACACTTGTCTAGATGAAACGTAACAAGTTGGCAGAGATGACGTCAGCAGTCAAGTGATGCTGTTGTTGTTACGTTTCTTCTGACTTTTAAAACCGTTCCACTTTCTGTTAAAATCGTTTTAAAACTAACAATGTGCCCCAACCTTTCGTTGTTTTCAATGCCGTCTTTCAAAGTCATGTCTCGTGACCATGGTCTTTGCTTCCTGATTAGGACAAGTGAGGGCTTTTCTAGACGAGGGGAGGGAGAGCTGGCACAACGCGATGAGGGGGAGGGGGAGGGGGAGGGAGGGCGGTGAAAGAGGGGACAGATGCTTAATTTAAAAAAAAATCCGCTTATCTTTCGGGGCTCACGTGGCCCCTTTAAGACGCTGCAGGGCTTCCCTCGTCCCTACGCGTCGCCCCGCCTCCCTGCCGGCTTATCCCGGCAGGTCTAGCTCAGAGTCACCGGAAGAAGGAGGTTTACTTCAGAGCCGGTATGAGCATAATGAAGAACGTTCTAAAGAAGAGGTAAAACGATAGAAAAAAGGTATTTCGATTGACTGGGCTCAAGTTGCATTTTGTAACGTAGCAAGGGAGGACGCAACAATGCACTTAAACAACGGTGTAATGAATAGTGTAGATCCTGCCCATGTACTGCAAAAGAGTTAGCAGCCTAACAATGGCTTACCATGTTGTCTGAACAGGCTCTTTATGTATGGTCACACCAGTGGGGGCTGGTGGTTCCAATGTCAGTGGGGCAGTAAATCCGCACTGGGTTTCAGTCTGAACCTGTCAGAACTCTAAAGGAGCTATCCAAGGTTCAGCCCCCTGGATAGTTCCTTTAGTGTTCTGACTCATCCAGAATGGATTCACCATTTCAGGCCATCAGAGACACTAGCCTCCCTTAGTTCACACTATTGAGAGCCACTCTTTATCCACGGTGCAGTTTCCTCAGTTATCTTTAACCCCCTTTCATGTCCCCTTGATGTGATCCCAGCTAATCACAGAGATCCCCAAGTCATCACAGTCAATCAGGTATCATATACCGGAGATTATGTCATGATGTTATATAGTCAATTAGCTATCGCTATGTGCTGACAATGCCAAGGACAAAAAAAAAGTAGAAGAAAAAGCCCTCTTAAGAATGAGATCAACCATTCCTGAACTACTTATGTTCAACTCAATTGTGGTCCTGAGCCGTGTAATGGCTAGGGGTGTGCAAAACCTATACTTTATTTCCTTCGCTTCATTTTTATAATTTTTTACCATCCTAGTTGCCCATGTAAAGTCTGCATACTATCTCCAACATGCTTGCTTGTAGGAACTTCAGGGATGTTCCTTATGATGCTATTAATTACTTTCAGTAGGATGTGCACTCACTTGAATGGTCAGGCGCACATCCCAATATTGGTGCTGCCCGTTACTTTCAATGGAATGCACATATAGATGCACAAACAAACAGAGATGCTTTGAGTGGGTAATGCATCCAAATTCTTAAACCCCTGGCCAGCGGAAGGTAATCAAAGATAATTCTTTTCCTGATGGGAAGTAAATTAGCTAGAAATGGTCAGCAGATGGATTCTGGCTAATTGTCTGCAACAGCAGAACTACAGTATCTGTGATGGGAATCTATCATGCTGGATTATTGTGCCAATCCCTGTGGTGTTATTATAATGTGCAGAAATCAGGTCTTTAAAGGTGGAAGAACTTATTCATTTGTAGAGATGCTTATGGATGAATCAGACCAACACAGCAAACAGTAGATTTTATCCCCATACAAAGAACTATTTAAATTTAAAACTATCTGAAAATTGCTTCTTGTGTTAGACCATAGACAGGAGGGGGTGAATTCTCAACAACCATCTCTACTTTGCTAAGATCTATAGCTGTGTCACCATGTGTACATGTGCAAGTGAACGTGTGTAACTGACCAACACATGTCTGTTTTTATCTTGGGCCAAGAGACAAAATGTGCCACAGGTTGGGCTTGAACGTGAAAGCAAGGGAATGTTAGCCATTAAATGACAGATCTACACCAAGCAGGATATAACACTTTGAAAGCAGTTGGAAAATGGTATATGAAATGTGTTCTGGGCCCCAAAAGTTGTTAATACCATTATAAACCATTATAAAGCAGTAGTGTAGATCCTGCCTCAGACTTCAATCAAGAATATTGGCTTTATTACAGAATATCAGAGATTATCCCAAGAATGAGACTTTTATAAAGAATGGAGAAGTAGATTAGATTAACCCAATTACAGTTGGGCCAACAGCTAAGTATAACCAGGAAGTAGACAAGGTGGGTGTGTGGGAGAGGTAGAATTAGAGAAGATACAGCTGCCAAGTAAGGGAACAAGAGGCTGTGAAGGATCTCATAATTAGGGATCATATGAAGAGGACAAGGCTACTGTATCTTTAACAGTTGTATAGAAAAGGGAATTTCAGCAGGTGTCATTTGTAGGCATGCAGCACCTGGTGAAATTCCCTCTTTATCACACCAGTTAAAGCTGTAGGTGCCCTGTCCTCTTTTAAATCTGGTCACTCTAGTATAGCTCCTGCAGCTTTAACTGTTGTGATGAAGAGGGCATTTCACCAGGTGCTGCATGCATACAAATGACACCTGCTGAAATACCCTTTTCTATACAACTGTTAAAGATACAGGAGCCCTATCCTCCTTTTCATATGGTCACCTTATCATAGTAGTAGTAGTAGTAGTAGTAGTAATAGTTTAGCAGTGTCATAACAAAACCAAAGTACATTAGAAGTTGAGCAGAAAATTAGCTCTCAGTTTTCTGGTCACCAGCGCAAGTAAAGAAACATACCGGGTAAAATATTTTTCTTTATCGAACAGCAGAAAACATACAAATTCATTTGATGTAACAAAATCCGTCTTACTCCTACACTGACATAGGTTTTTTTTCCAGACACATCTGTGTAAAGAGGGCATTGAGTAATAAAATGAATAAGATCCTCAGTCACAGTTTTACAAAACACAGCCAGGGTGCTTCAACAGAAATTTCTTATAATGGCCTTCTAAAAAAGCAGAGGGCATAGTATTAAATTTTAATTCCATGGAAGGGTTGCTATGTGAAGCAAATGTAATAAAGTCCAAATAATTGGCTTTCCGATTATGTAATTTAACATATGAGTACAATCTCAAAAGAATAGAATGAATGGTTAACATATCAATTTAAAAGTATTTTTCAAACCCAAAATGCCTTAACTAAGATTTAGACGTTGACTGGAACTTAGTCAGGTAATTATCACAACTACTAACAAATGATTGTTACTTTTGCTTGAAAATTCATAGGACAGCCTTAAACACCACAAAAAACATGAAGATGGAAAAATTACATCCTAATTTGAAAATTTAAAAAGCCAGGGCTGGCCCAAGATGTCTCAACACTTGAGGTGGGAGGACACAAGCAGCTCCCCTCTGCCACCCTCCCATGGATGGTTCAGCCACCACCCACCCCTCTGTCAGCTGCCCCCCTCCCCCTGACTGCCCTGCTCTGAAAGGGCCTTCCTTTCAGAGCAAGGTGGCATAAGCGACCTCCAGGGTCACCTCACCCAGAATGCCTCACTCGGAGGAAAGGGCCCTCAGAATGAGGCATGTGGGCTTTGGTGGACTCTCTTGGAAGCTGTGCTGGACAGTTTCCTCAGCAGAGAAGCAGCCAGCAGGGATTTCCAGAGAGCTCGCTCACAAAATGCCTCACTCTGGTTGGCTGCTTCAGCCTGATCTTGGCAGAGGCCATGAGAGGTGGCCAGCCCTTCTGGCAATGAGGGTTGGGATTTGTAGTCCTCCCAGGCCTGCCACCTGGGTTGGAGGGGGTTCATCTTATCTCATGGGAGGGCTGGCCCTGTTAAAAGCCAGATTTGCATTCTGAAGGCCAATCCACTTTTGTGCAGACATGAGCTACAGCTGTGTTAACAGGTAAAGCCAATACCTTCCGTCAGCAGACCCATCTGCTTTTAAAGATGGCCTGTGTTGAAAGACAACGTGACCATATTATCTACATATAAAAAATACAGACCATCCTATTTTCCATGGCAGGTAGACATGCATTCAGTTCCTCAAGCAATTGAACTAATTCATTTATGTAAAGGTTTAGAAGGATGGGTGCCTACACAAGCAATTCCTACTAGTTGAATAAAAAACTGACTGCAAAAAGCCTTGCTTTATGCTTAACCATTTTCTCAATAAGAGTTGACAAACACAACTATATTCCAGCATAGGAGTTTCTCAATCGAGATGCTAAGGATCTGGCATGATTAAACTATGGAACAGAACATAGCTAAACTATTGAATTTGCTTCCACAAGATGTCATGATGGCCTCCTATTTGGATAGCTCTTAAAGATAAATTCATGTAGGATGACCATATGAAAAGGAGGACAGGGCTCCTGTATCTTTAACAGTTGTATTGAAAAGGGAATTTCAGCAGGTGTCACTTGTACATATGGGGAACCTGGTGAAATTTCCTCTTCATCACAACAGTTAAAGCTGCAGGTGCCCTGCCCTCTTTTAAATCTGGTCACGCTAGTATAGCTCCTGCAGCTTTAACTGTTGTGATGAAGAGGGAATTTCACCAGGTTCTCCACATATACAAATAATTCCTGCTGAAATTCCCTTTTCTATGCAACTGTTAAAGATACAGGAGCCCTGTCCTCCTTTTCATATGGTCACCCTAATTCATGTAGGCTATCAATGGCTACTAGTCCTGAAACCTGTATGCTACCTCCAGAATCTGTGTCCCTATGTACAACAGTTGCTGGGGAGCATAGCTGTTGCATTCATGTCCTGCTTGTGGGTTTCTTGTGGGCAGCTGGTTGGTCACCGTGTGAACCAAATGCTGGACTAGATGGATCCCTGGTCTGATCTAGCATGGCTCTCATGTTCTTATGGCAATCGGAGTTGAAGACCTGAACTCAATGGGGACGCCCGAGATGTAATGACACACCCCTAGCCTGTCACTAATTTGTAAAATCTGTGCACCATCGATAGATGTTTAGGTGTATTAAGCAGTCTCATTTCCTCCACATGCAATCCCCATCACCAGACCTTTAGGGGGGAAATCTTACCCAAACCAATGCTTAGAGGTATTTCATCTCACTAATGTATCTTGCTGAAGACACAAACCGCCAGGGGGCGATGACAGCAATGATAAACATAATTTAGTAATTACCTTAATTTTTCTCATTATCATGGTCAAACTGGAATAATAAAAGCGCAGTAATTACTATTCCAGTCCATGGGCTGATCGTATAAAATTCTGATGACTTGTACTTTGAATGTCTAATGAAAATGATACACGATTGATGGAAAGCGTGCCGGGTCCATTGACAAGTTCTCCTTTGCTCTCTGGCGCATGTTGATACTGCTTTAAAAAATGGTCGTATTAGGTTAGCTGAGTGTTCATCTAAACTCCCAGGATCTGTCTTTCTCACTTGCCTAACCTGACAAGCTTGTAAGGCCAGGGTCCCCAACATAGTGCCCATGAGCCTGCACCAACCAACACAACCACGTACATCTTCTTTGATGCCTGTAGGGGTCCCTGCTTCTTCTGTTATATGTTTTTTTTTAATTGTTAGGGGTTTTTTTCTTTCCAAATTAAAAACAGTTTAAATTGGATCAACACTAGTCTAACTTCTGTGAAATGGGTGTTTTGTTGTGCTTTCTGAGGCTAAATATGTGATTTGGTATTTGTGCATAAATTTAACCTCTGCCTTGTGCTCAATTTCTTGGCCAAGTTACTTGACTCTGAGCCTCATCACTTTGCTTTTTCTGAAGTAGGTGTTGAAGCAGAAAACTCTGGGTTAAAAGGAGCGACTTTGGGTTTGGGAGCTCAGACCTCCTCCCTGCATTGTACTTTGACTCTGGGGCAAATTACTTTTCTGTTAGCCTCATCCATTTGCCTTTTGAGAAGAGGGCGTTTTGTGAGTAGCCACACCCACCATGTTCAACATTTTGTGAGAGCACCCACAACACTCTCTCCAAATTCCAAATGTGCCCAGCAGCCCAAAATGTTTGGGGACTCCTGTAAAGGTGCTGTTGCACGCATGCTGCTGCTGTGTCTTTCCCACTGACAGGTGGTCGGCCACTGTGTGAATGGAGTGCTGGACTAGATTAGGGTGACCATATGAAAAGGAGGACAGGGCTCCTGTATCTTTAACAGTTGTATTGAAAAGGGATTTTCAGCAGGTGTTATTTGTATATATGGGGAACCTGGTGAAATTTCCTCTTCATCACAACATTTAAAGCTGCAGGTGCCCTGCCTCTTTTAAATCTGGTCACTCTAGTATAGCTCCTGCAGCTTTAACTGTGGCAATAAAGAGGGAATTTCACCAGATTCTCCATATATACAAATGACACCTGCTGAAAATCCCTTTTCTATGCAACTGTTAAAGATACAGGAGCCCTGTCCTCCTTTTCATACGGTCACTCTAGACTAGATGGACCCTCGGTCTGATCCAGTAGGGCTCTTCTTAGGTTCTTAAGGAGAGTTAAGGTGCAGACTGAACTTTACCTGGGCAGAACAAAGTTAATAGTTAATAGTTACTTTCCTATCCTCTATGTAAATGGTAAGGTGATGTGTGGCAATGTGTGGCCGTGGCACAATTCTGAGGAAGATTTTTTTGTTGCTAAGCAACAGGAGATATGAGAAGAACTTTGTGTTGCTAAGCAACGTGATATAGAAACACAGCTGATACAGCTGGCATTGAAACATATCATTGCCAAACCAGTGCAGAGGCCTCAGGTGAGTCCCGCAGTTGGCAAGAAGGTGAATGGCAGGCCATGGCTGGGAGTGAGTGGGGGGTGGGAGCATTAGGGAGCATCTGGGAAGGGAGGAGTCAAAATACAGCAATCCAGAGAGGAGGCCAGGTGTGTGCAGAGGCCTCAGGTAAGTCCCGTGGTTTGGTGCGCAGGCGAATGGGAACGGCTGTGAGGGAGCCAGGGAGAGTGGCCAGGTGGGTTAGTCCAATGGATACTTGGTTGGTCTCTGTGAAGGATGGAGGCCTACACAGGATTGGTTTTGGTTTAAGCCTGAAGGCCTGGGAATCTTCTGGGGGAAGGGAGGCATTCCTAATTTTCATTTCTCCAGTTTTAGGTCACCAGATTGTAATTTTCAGTTTCTGTGAAAAAGCATAGAG
The DNA here is from genome assembly GCF_023053635.1 of Elgaria multicarinata webbii. Classification (NCBI taxonomy): domain Eukaryota; kingdom Metazoa; phylum Chordata; class Lepidosauria; order Squamata; family Anguidae; genus Elgaria; species Elgaria multicarinata. Next base: position 105,641,398 of record NC_086176.1, read on the forward strand.
AGAGACTCTGCAACAAGGAAAAGCTCTGAAGTAGGCTGACCATAAGAAAAGGAAGACAGGGCTCCTGTATCTTTAACAGTTGAATTGAAAAGGGAATTTCAGCAGGGGTCATTTGTATATATGGAGAACCTGGTGAAATTCCCTCTTCATCACAACAGTTAAAGCTGCAGGAGCTATACTAGAGTGACCAGATTTAAAAGAGGGCAGGGGTCATTTGTATGCATGCAGCACCTGGTGAAATTCCCTCTTCATCACAACAGTTAAAGCTGCAGGAGCCCTGCCCTCTTTTGTATCTGGTCACTCTAGTATAGCTCCTGAGAGGGGGAGGTAAAAGGTAGAAACTTGACATCTGATGGAAGGGAAGGCTCTTAAAGAGGCAAACTAACTTTAAGGAGCTGATCAAGGGGTCCAGGTAAAGGTGGAACCTTGACAGCCTTGCACCTGGCTTTTCTGGGCACCTGCTGAAAAGAAGCTGGAAAAATATGATACTGAGCAATAAAGTGTTAGCCCCCAGATGCTCTGTGTGAGTCAAGATGATGATGATGATAATGTAATGAATAAAATTGACACTGGGATGAAAAAAATCCACTAGTATGTCCATGTAGAAACCCCAGTGTTAACCTGCTTTTCTGGGAATGCAGCATGGGAATCGTTTTATACTGAGCCCTTCCTCTGCTTCCAATTCACCAAAGCCAACACCCATGCTTTGGAGCCAAAGAGAAAAGAAAACATTTCACATGAGTTATTTCTTATCCCCCCCCCCTCAGAACGTATCATGGGACTCATTTCTTTGCTCTTGTGTTTTACCAAGAGAAAAAGAGAAATGCCTTTTCCTTAATATCAGGATAATGAAGCAACTGTCTCCCACATATCTTTGTATGAGGTGTCAGAAAAATATTTATGAAATGTTTTGCCACTCAGCTAGCTGACAAATGATAAACTGTAAATGTCTAATCTTTTATGGGCTGCTTTCTAATGCTGCAGCCGCCCTTTCGGAATGAGGCTTAAAAGAGAAGTATTGATTCCTGGTTCAGATGGGACAGATTTGCTCCTGAATTGTATTGTATTGACAGATATGAATCTCAAGAGGACTTTTTGCCGTAAAGAGTAACTACTTAACTTCTCATTTCAAGTATGACCTCTCCTGCTACAAGGCTGTCTAATGTGGACTTCTTTTTTCTTTTCAGTTCAGGGCTTTCTAAGTAAAAGGGTGAAGACAGATGTAACATTTTGAGAAGAACTGTGTGGGTGGATGGGAGGGTTCAATTTGAAAGGACTTTGACTCAGTTCAATACAGATAAATCCTTTTCCATCCTAGTCTGAGCACTGAAAAAATAAATCAGTTCTGCAAGTTTCCAGCATGGTCAATTTGAATTGGGAAAAGTTGACTGTGAGGAGTGCTTATTGGCTAGCGTCTATGACATCACCAACACTTCTCCCTCCAATTGACACAGAAGTTTCACAAGGATTTCCCCCCTTAATGCTGTTGATTTATTTTGTAAAGTGAAGGACTGATGAGTATAATAGACAATCATGCTACTTAATATATATATATATATATATATATATATATATATATATATATATATATATCTCAAGATGGACAGCTCATCTGATGCATAAATTACAACATCTTAGGAGAGGCATCTCAAACCATTAGAAAGGGAGAAAACTGCACAAAAGCCAGGAAACCACCCAAGATTGGGTGGAAAGGAGTGGGCCAAGGGAAGTGGTTGTGGGCTTCTGGGGAAGCCTGGATGGCCATATATGGCCCTCAGGTCTGCAGTCCTGCACCCCTATGTTAGGGAAAAAAACACCCTCGGATGAAACCCATTGTTGCCTCTGAAAATGGCAGCCATATACTTAAGCTCCCCTCTCCTCTTCTGTAATATCTAGGAGTACCTATCTGTGTTTTGACATCATGACAATTCAAGCTGTCATTTATTTTATTTTATTTTATTTATTACAGTGGGCTTCGTGGCTGAGTGGGGACTAGAACCCAGATCTCCCAACTCCCAGCCCAACACTCTAACCACTACACCACACTAGCTCACATTGTCAAATGTGACACACTGACACACATTGTCAAAAGCAGCTTTGCCGTTAGCGTAATGCCTAATTTGGATCTTAGCCGATAGCTCTGTAACGCCCTCATTGCACAAAATGTCTACATATAGCAGAACAGAATCAATGGCACTGGCCCAGTGGCAGGGTCCCAAAGGCAGAGTCTGGTGTGTGTGTGTGTGTGTGTGTGTGTGTGTGTGTGTGTGTGTGTGTGTCTATACGACACTGTGTTGGAAGGTGTTTAGCTCAAAAGCCTGCAGCATTGAGGCAAAATCAAAAAAGCTAGATGGGGCAGGAGGGAGCGTAGGCTATCCAGATGGAGAAACCGCAGTGCTGGCGGCCATTTTGTTGTCAAGCCTGCCCTGTGTTCCCACACTTACCCTGAGCTACGCCCACTGGATAACCTGAACGGAAGCTTGGAAACAACAGGGTGACCTCGGAATAAAGGTAAAAGTAGTAGTAAATCAAGACTTTGAAAATGCGCAGTTTTGGGGGGAAAGGCCCAACGTGGCTGTGAGTTGGTGACTGCGTCATATAAACGACACAGCCACTACAGGGTTAATAGGGCATATAGACAAGCCCTAAGAGGATATGCAGTAAATGGAAGGTCTGTTTTTACTCATGCAATTTATGTATGGGAACGTTTTTAAAAAAGTATTTGTTTAAGTTCTTTGCCAGTTATTCCCTTGAGTTCCCATGCTTAAGTAGCAGAATAGAGAAATATAATAGCTCCTGAAAAAGATTTTTGTAGGACTTGAAGCAGGAGCAATAGGCATAATAAGCTAGCTTTCTTGGGGGGAAGGTTGGTGTGGGGAGGATAGACAGGGGATTTGGGGGAACGTTAGATCTGTTGTGGAAGATTCTATTCATTCAAAGTATTTTTTTATACAAAGTCATGTATAATGTAGTACACTACATTGTTTGTGTTCAATTTTTAAAAATATGTAAATAATTACTTTCCAAAAGTAAGAGAGATGATTTTACATTTAACAGTACAGATCAATTATCATTTTTTATGGAGTTACTATGCTGAATTTCATACAAAGTGACTAACAGGTAGATTCCCCTGCAAATTCTGCAATTGTTAATACTTTTAGGATGATGATGATGATGATGATGATGATGATAATATATTTATTTGTTACCCGACTCTTCTTCTGGATCGAGGCGGGGTACAACACTAATACAAACACCATAAAATACACATAATGCAATCCTATGCATGTTTAGACAGGAAAAAGTCCTACAACTCCTTGTATTCCCCAACCAGCTATGCTGGGAGTTGTAGCCTTTTTTCCTGTCTTGCACCCCTAGAATATCGAAAAAGTAGGGTGACCATACAGAAAGGAGGACAGGACTCCTGTATCTTTAACAGTTGCATTGAAAGAATCTCAGGAGGTGTTATTTGTATGCATGCAGCACCTGGTGAAATTCCCTCTTCATCACGACAGTTAAAGCTGCAGGAGCTAAACTAGAGTGACCATATACAAAAGAGGGCAGGAGCCAGTGTGGTGTAGTGGCTAAGGTGTTGGACTGGGAGTCAAGAGATCTGGGTTCTAGTCCCCACTCAGCTATGGAAACCCACTGGGTGACTTTGGGTCAGTCACAGACTCTCAGCCCAACCTACCTCACAGGGTTAATGTTACTTTTATACTGTTAGTTTTACTCTACCCTGTGCCTGTTTGATGCATTCTCTTCCCCTTCTTATTGTTTTATTATGATTTTATTAGAATGTAAGCCTATGCGGCAGGGTTTTGCTATTTTATTGTTTTACTCTGTACAGTACCATGTACACTGATGGTGCTATATAAATAAATAAATAAATAATGTTGTGAGGATAACATGGAGAGGAGGAGAATTATATATGTGTGCCGCCTTGGGTTCCTTGGAGGAAAAAAGGCAGGATATAAATGTAATAAATATAAATAAATAAATAAATAAATGTGCTTGCCATACACAAATGACACCTGCTGAAATCCCCTTTTCTACGCAACTGTTAAAGATACAGAAGCTTTGTCCTCCTTTTCATGTGGTCACCCTAGAAAAAGAGAATAAGAGTACACCCTATTTGCGAAATCTTTCGAAATCAGGTTGATGTTTTATCTCTGATGGATTACAAGTTGGCGACAGGCCCAGAGGTCATGTGACCCAGGCTCAGAAATAGCACTTATTCTGTACATTTTATTAATCAGACCTTGGAGGTTCCCCACTCTCTGCCACCTTTTCTTTCCTTTGTTTTACACTTGCAATTCGTGACCAGAAAACTTATTGGCCAATAACTATAGAATTATTCAAATGAAGCCAGTTTCTACAAAAGACTTATTTTACTGTAGAGCTGAGGGACAAGGGAACCTTATAACTTTATAAGGTTATGAGTTTTAAGGGCGTCAGGACTTTTCAAAAAGTTATTAACCATGAATAATAAAGCTAGAACATTAATAGGGAAAGTTTCTCTCTCTTTGGGGAGTGTGTGTGTCGACAGGAAAACTGTGTTTTGCGAAAGCCGTGGTCCTAGCTATGCTCAGTAAATATGCATAAGCTCAGGTCGCATGTACATAACCGTATACACACTTACTAGGGAGTAAGTGCAATTCAACTTAGCTTCTAAGTCAACACTCATAGGATCAGGCTGCACTCCTCCCCCAGTGGGTCTAGATAAACAGATAGTTAATTGGGCTGTGTCTTGGATTGGAAAAGCTGGGAAATAGTTAAGATGAGCATTGGAAAACTCTTTATGGAATTCTGGCTCAGGACCAGTCAGTGGTTGGGATCCAGAGATGTACAGCAGTGGTTCCCAAACTTTTTCAGGTAACCGCCCCCTTGGTTCCACAAACTCATGCCCAGTGCCCCCCTACCCTACACTATAAAAATCATTATTCAGAATAGCGGTTTTCAACGACCCACTAAGGAAGATAATAACAATAAAATTGAAAACAGTAACAATTAATTGAATATTTATTCAAAATTCAATTAATTTCTTTTTGGCTTATTAAATTAAACCTAATTGATGAACTTGATCCAGTGATATCATCTTTTCAAAGTCTGATAGTCATTTAGCAAGAATATTAGATATCACATTTAGTAACTAGGGTAGAGTACCTCACTATTCTGTAAATTCTTAATGTGATGGATGGGCTTGATGAAGTGATACCAGTTTCCCAATGTCTGGTTTAAAGTCACTTAACATGAGTCTTAAATCACCACATTTAGTAATCTGGAGTCGATTTCTTTCCTTGGAGAGAAGTAGGCAGACCACACTAAAACCACATTCCACCAAATATGATGTTGGAAATGCAACCAGGAGCTTCTGAACCACTCTCCATAGTGCAGGATAGCAATATCCTCTGGATCCTGCTGGTCTGGGTGGCCGGGCTGTGCAGCGGCGGCTGAGTGGAGGAGCTGAGCTGAGGAGCTGAGAATGAAAAAGGGTTCGTCCTGCGTGCAGCCCCTTTAAATGGGAAGCACCCGCCACAGGCTTGCCGAGGGAGGGAGGGAAAAGAGTGTGAACGCCTTTGTTTTGCAGCCGGTGTGGCGGGGCACACCAAGCAGGGTATGGCTTTTCATTAGCATTTTGGTGCTTTTAAAACATTTCAATTCACTGTTAAAAAGGCTCTTCTTAAACGGTATTAATACATGTGTGGATTCTTCCCTTATATGGCTTGGGACCAAACTACCTTCTCCCATAAAAATGTTCCTGGGTTTTAAGACCTTCTGGAGAGGCACTTCTCAGAAAAGACCACCTCAAGCACCCCCCTGCTGCCTGCTTGCCTCTTAACGCCCCCTACGCAATCTCACCGCCCTCAAGGGGGTGGTACCTCCCACTTCGGGAACCACTGATCTACAGGCTCACCTTGTGAGTTTCTGGAAATTCATTATACAATACCTGGTGCCAATGCACTATGGAACACAGTTTTAAAGACTTCTTTCAGTTTCCAAATCAGTTGGTCATACTCACGTATGGAATGGTGTGTGTCTGTGGAGGGGGGCTATGTGGCTACTATTTTAGAAAAACATGTGTGCCCCTCCCACTTCCTGAGGCATGCAGAAGTAGCTGAATGGTTGTTGAGACCCTGGCTGATGCATGACTGAGTGGAGTAATTGTCAAAGACCAATATTATTTTCTTTTAAAATGCGGCCACAGCTAGACCTAAGGTTTATCCTGGGATCATCCAGGGTTCGCCCCTGCCTGAGCACTGGATCCCCTGTGTGTCACCTAGATGAACAGGTTTGACCCCTCAACGATCCAGGGATAAACCTTAGGTCTAGCTATGGCCTGCCACCGGTGTATTTTCTGCCCACTACATGGCATGCAGTATGAAGGGGAAAGGAATCAAGCCTAGAAAAATATCCAAAGACTTGCTTCCTTTATGGTACTGTGGCTCAAGGAATATTGCAGATGTTGGTGAGGCCAAGATTTCCATGTTTTTCTTTTGTTTCCCTTTTTCCTTCCATTATTTCCAAAGCCGCCTTTCCCCTTTCTTAGTGAGAAAGCCAGCCAGTCCACAGCCACAGAAAAACCAGCCCATAAGGAAGGAGCAAAAAGATTTATTTATTTATTTATTTATTGCATTTTAATACTGCCCAGTAGAGGAAGCTCCCTGGGCAGTTCACAAAAGTTAAAACCATTCAAAGTATGAAACTAACAGTATAAAAACATGATATAAAATACAATATAAAAGCACAACCAGGATAAAATCAGCAGCAGTGCAGAAATACACATTTAAAATACAAATTTAAAACAGCAAAGTTAAAACTGAATTTATAGACTGCTAAAATGCTGAGAGAATAAAAAGGTCTTCACCTGCCGTCTGAAAGAATATAGTGCAGATGCCAGGCGAACCTCCTTAGGGAGCTCATTCCACAGCCGGGGTGCCACAGCAGAGAAGGCCCTCCTCCTGGTAGCAGCTTGAAGATGCAGCTTGAAGAAGTGTAGGTGCAGCTTAGGGTAAAAGAACTTGCATTTTTGTAACATTTATTTTCTTTTAATGTCTTTTGTATCACTCAGCTCAAATGACTAAATATCTTTATTGTAATTTGGTTATTTTAATTTAGTAGTAAACTGTTATGTTAAGCCACAAGTGTCTGCAGTGTCACTCACCCTAGGTCTACAGCTTAAACCCCACATTAATGGGAAGGAGAAAGTAAAAATAGGGTGACCATATGAAAAGGAGGACAGGGCTCCTGTATCTTTAACAGTTGCATAGAAAGGGGAATTTTAGCAGGTGTCATTTGTATATATGCAGAACCTGGTGAAATTCCCTCTTCATCACAACAGTTAAAGCTGCAGGAGCTATACTAGAGTGACCAGATTTAAAAGAAGGCAGGGCACCTGAAGCTTTAACTGTTGTGATGAAGAGGGAATTTCACCAGGTGCTGCATGCATACAAATGAAACCTGCTGAAATTCCCATGTCTATACAACTATTAAAGTAGGGTGACCATTTGAAAAGGAGGACAGGGCTCCTGTATCTTACAGTTGTATTGAAAAGGGAATTTCAGCAGGTGTCATTTGTATATATGGAGAACCTGGAGAAATTCCTTCTTCATCGCAACAGTTAAAGCTGCAGGTGCCCTGCCCTCTTTTAAATCTGGTCACTCTAGTATAGCTCCTACAGCTTTAACTGTTGTGATGAAGAGGAAATTTCACCAGGTTCCCCATATATACAAATGACACCTGCTGAAATTTCCTTCTCAATACAACTGTAAAAGATACAGGAGCCCTGTCCTCCTTTTCATATGGTCACCCTAGTAAAAAGAAGGAGGCAGAGATCCATAAGGATTTGCTCATGGGGTCCAGGTCATAGGAAGGAACCGTGACAGGGCTACACAACCCATGGACCACATGCAGCATCCAGATGTGGGTTGTGTGGCTGCTATGTTCCCCCTACTTCTACTGAACCCCTCCAATTGACATCACAGCATGAAAGCATTGACACTAGCCAGGATCACTGGGAGGGGGAGGACTGAAGCCTCCTCTTCCCCTCTGCAACCCAGAAGCAGCTGGTATTGCTGCTTTTACACCACTCATGGCGATGCAGAAGCTGGGTTGGTGGGAGAAAGCTAAAGCCTTGTGTTTATTTTGATTTGAATTGCAGTGATCTTTACTGAAGCTCAGTCACATCATCACATAAATATGTCCTAGTGTAATGGCACGCCGATGGCGCACCCTGTGTGATTTGCTGTGATGCCCCACATGACTGTATGTACTGACACAGCACCATACACATAAACCCTCATGGTCTCATGTACAGTGTCGCTCTATTTCTCCCATTGACTGGTACTGAGCAGCCCCAAGGTTTTATTTCTGGAAGTGATTGCTGCTGTGGATTTAGCAGCAGCGACAGTGAGAACGGCGTCACTAGTGGCTTAAAAACGATTGCCAAATGTTTTAAAAATAAATTAGAGGGGCGGTTCCCAAGAATAACATTGGTTGGTGGTGCCTTGGCCCCCTTGCAATTGAACTGTGGGGTACCACAGGGCACAATCCTGTCCCCAATGTTATTTAATATCTAGATGAAGCCATTGGGATTGGCCATTAGGAGATTCGGAACAAGGTGTCACCAGTGTGCTCAATTTCTCGGTGGCCTCTGAATCAGCAGAGGCTGTGCATATTCTGAATGGATGCCTGGATGCCATTTTGGGTTGGATGAGGGCTAATCCTGAGAAAATAGACCCTTTGTGTGGACAGTTACCCTGTTGGGAGTTGGGGTGTTTGCTTGTTCTGAATGGGGTTGCACTCCCTCTGGAGGAGAAGGTATGCATATACTCCTGGATCAATCTTTGCCACTGGAGGTCCAGCACTTAGATACCTCCAGCGAAGGAGAGCCCAGCACCTGCTGAGTCAGTCTACTCCAGCCTTCCTCAACCTGGGGTGCTCCAGATGTGTTGGACTACAACTCCCAGAATGCCCCAGCCAGCTGGCTGGGGCATTCTGGGAGATGCAGTCCAACACATCTGGAGCACCCCAGGTTGAGGAAGGCTGGTCTACTCCATTGCCAAATGGCTCTTATTGTTAGGTGCAAAAGCGAGAGAAAGAAGCACCACCAAACCAAGGGAAAAAATTTGAGAGCAAAAGCTCTGGTGTTTACATCTTTATTTTTATTCTCAGATCAATTTTTTGATGTACTCTACGCGTTTCAGACAGTGTCCTCCGTCAGGAGCTTAAGAAGGAAATGGAGGAGAAAAACATTAGACAGTTTCGCGGAGGAGATTTTTCGAGAAGCAACAGATGCTTGGCGTACGAGCTAAGAGTTTATTTTATAATTAAGTTTTATAATTTTTTAACATTGTTTGGACTATTTTACCTGGACCCGTAAAACTACTGTCTAATGTTTTTCTCCTCCATTTCCTTCTTCAGCTCCTGACGAAAGACACTGTCTGAAACGCGTAGAGTATGAGTACTTTGAAGACTTGATTTGAGAATAAAAATAAAGATTTAAAGCACCACAGCTTTGCTCTCCACCTCCCCCCCTCTTATTGTTAGGACATTTCTGCTCATTACTCTCTCATAGTTGAAATCTACTTTCCCGTAGTTTCCATTTACTGGTTTCACTCCTCTCCTCTGGAGCAACAGAGAACAAGACTGGTCCATCTTCATTGTGACACCCCCTTCAGCTATATGAAGACTTCTATCACCTCTTCCCTTAATCTTCCAGTCTGCAAGCTAAACACGCCCATCTTTTTCAGTTGTTCCTCACAGGACTTATTTATATTTATATATTTATTTTATTTACAATATTTATATATCGCTTCACATCCAGAAGGTTTCAGAGTGGTGAACAACAGATAAAATAAATGAATAAAAACACAATTTTAAACTTACTATTTTTAAAAGAACGGAGTTCTGATAAAACCCGAGTTCTTGTATAACTGCGGCTGTTTACTAAAGGAAAGCTTCCTGAAACAACTATGTTTTCAGGAGGCGCCAGAAGCAATACAATGTTGGCTTCAATGGCAGGGAATTCCACAGGAAGAGGGCCAACACACTGAAGGCCCTTCTCCTGGTGGACTCCAATTGGACCATAGGTCCATTTGGAACCACCAGGGTCATGCCCTCAGATGATCTCAATGACTGGGCAGATTGGTAAGGGAGAAGGTGCTCTATCAGGAATCCTCGTCCCAAGTTGTTTAGGGCTTTGTACACTAGTACTAGAACCTTAAACTTGGCCTGGTAGTATGTAGGCAGCCAGTGCAGTTCCCTCAGCAAAGAAGTTGCATGATGAAAGGGCAGCTCCAGACAGCAGCCAAGCTGCTGCGTCCTGCACTAGCTCCAGCTTCTGGAGCGAATACTGAAATCTGCACCAAGAAAGAGAAAAACACAGGAATTCTACACCCAGGACTTGGCTTCCAGACCTCCTCACCCTGATCACCTTTCTCTGGAATTTTGGCATGCAGTGTACAAAACGCTGTTTTACATTGAAAGAGGAAGGCACCTGGGAAGAGTAAACCAAGGCAAAATGGGAAAACCTCTCTGAAGGCACATTCAGAGTGAGACTTAGCCAATTTCAGATATCCAATTTAGAGCCTGGATTAGTTTGAAGGGCTTTAGCAATTTCTTCAGCCTTCACACATGGGTGGTTTGCATTCTGGTCTTGCTTCCCTGCCTATTGTTACCCAGGAAGGTAATCTTCTGTCTGTGCAGACAAATGCCCAAATCTGCACCAAGCAAGAGAAAAACCCCACCGAAATTCTACACTCAGGATTTGTTAATAAAGTCACATTATGCATATGAGCATAGAATTATGCTAATTGTATGCCTGTTTGACAAACACTGGCTGCTTTGAACAATCTTTAGCTCTTTCCAAACTGCAGAAGTGAATATGTATATCATGGGGTTTGGGTAGTATAGTAAAACGCGGCATTTAGAGAGGAAGGAAGATGGTTAAAGTGAAGATGATGTGCAGGAGAGATTTCACTCAGAATAAATTAGGCAAATCAATATGAGCAAATCTGCGTGTTCGTATTTTGCTGCCTCTCTCTTCACAAATCGCTCTGGCTATTTGCAGCCTTCTCATTCTCCAGGGAGTATGGGAGGTTTTCACGCCGTGGACTCCAATTCATTCACTGTCCTAGCTCAGACCTATTTAGCTTTCAGAGAACAAATTGCCTGAAATGCTTTCAGGCTACAGTTGCTAGCTGCTCCCCAACCTCCCTGCCTGCGTGTTCACTATTTGAGATTTTGTAGATTGAAACAAAAACTAAAACACAAAAAAGGGGACGTTACAAGAGGAATTTATAAGAAACTGCCTTATATCAGCCTTCCCCAACTTGGCACTCTGCAGATGGCCCAGACTACAACTCCCATCATCCCCACCCAGCTATGCTATAGGAGGGCAGCTGGTTGGGGAAGGCTGCCTTATTATGAGTCAGAGCACTGGTCTGTTTCTCTCAATATACTGCCTATTTTGACTGGCAGCAAGTCTCTAAAGTCTCAGCCTAGGGCGAGTCTACACCAGCAGGATTGTATCATAGTCATCGCTAACGGGCCACGTGACATTCACTTGCTCCTGCAATGATCTACCTCCCAGTTTTACTGGAGTATTGTCAACCTCCAGGATGCTGCCCACGCTTTCCCGCCTTATCCCACTTTAAAATAACGTGGACAAAATTAGCAATTAAAAAACACAAAACTGGCCCCATGTAAACTTGGCGTTGTGCTATAATCCTACCACTAGATGGTGCTGTTTCATTGAAGTGAATGGAGCATGCTGAGAGAGGAAGTATTCAATTCAAACCACATGGCTGTCCATGTGTAATTCCAGAAAGAAACCAGAAGGAGAAAGCCCCAGTAAAGCAGCAGGATTAGTATTATTTTTAATGCCAAGAAGCTCACAGTCTGCTGTTCAGGTGCCGTTGATGGGCTATTTAAAGGCCCTGTGCTCTCCATATATATATTATATTTCTTGATCTTTAAGCCAGACTTGGACTGGACAGCTCTTCAGTTCGAAGACACGTTCAAAGAGAGGGCTGTTTCTGGACTGAGCTGCAGGCAGCAGGCTGTAGAGAGTCAGGAGCTGGGAGCCAGGACTAAAGAAATACTGTCAAGAAATACTTTTGTAAGCCGCTGTGAGAGCCTTTTTGGGCTGAATGGCAGCATAAAAACCCTTAAATAAAATAAATAAAATAAAATAAATAAAGAACAAATTATAATCTAGAAGGTCCTGCTGGTGAACAAGCCAGGAATCAGAACCAAGTCGTGGGGTTATTCAGATGTTTATCAGAAAGTTTATTTGCTTGTTTATTTAAAACATTTGTTACCTGCCTTTCAGGGCAAAAGGTCCTCCCAAGGTGGCCTACATAAAAATAGATATAAAAATACAATAAAACTAGAATATCAATAAAATACAACCATATTTATTTATTTATTTCATTTATATACCGCCCCACAGCCGAAGCTCTCTCGGCGTTTTAAAACAGGAATTGAAATATATCACAGTCTGGCTCCACATTCACTCCAAATTAAACCATTCATGAAAACTATAGCAGTGATATAAACTGTGAGCTGATGACAGATTTAGAAATTCAGCCAGGCATCTCACCTAAAAACCACATGAAACAAATTGGGCTTTCAAGGCTCATTTGAAAGCCAGAACTGATGGAGCTAATCGTATATCCCTTGGGAGGGATTTCCACCAATACAGAGGCCACCCATGAAAAGGCCCTGTCTTTATTGTCCGCCCATCTGATGGTTTATGGGAAGAATAATAAAGGCAGATATGCTTTCCCAAGGGATGGTTTAGCAACCTTTCTTTGTACTCCGCAGCTGCGGGGGAAACTGGTGGGTACTGTCTGCTCTCTCAGTTCACACACAGCGGTGCCTAAGAGGTTAATGTGAACTGATCGCGCCCTCTAGAACACTTCACCAAATTCTCTGCAACTTGCTGGGGTTCCCCAAACAATGCGCAGGGTAGACAAGTGGACATGGAATGTGTTTCCTGAAGAGAGAATGTTGACGAACGTCTGCTCTGGTGTGTAGCGTTTGGAGACACTTTACAATGCTCCGTTTTAGGTCAAGATTATATTGTCACACAGCTGCCTAGAACCAAGGGATTTAAAGCTCTCGAACCGTCTGTTCTAAGTGCATGCTAATTCTCCAGTTATTTGCAATATTTTATAATTAGGATGCTACCTATCCAAGCAAATCTATTTATCTAAGCCTTGGGCATTTATAGTGCACCAGGTATCATGAGTATCAAGCTTCCACACGGTTAATCACACGGCCTTTTTAATGCACCTGACTCGTTAAGCTAAGGTCCATGGCTGATTTCGTACATGGGATGATTTAGTGGATATTCCCTCGCCCGCTCTTTACCTGCCGCTGTAATCCTGAAGAGTCGCTTTCTCCCTCCCAATTAGTCAGTTGTCGCCTCTGGGTGTTTTGGCAACTGAAAGTGCTTAGCAAAGGAGTTCAGGATCTCGGCCATTTTATTTGAGCTTCCCCATTCATCCATCTCATTGCTTTGTTTAGGAAGAGGCTTTGTCCTTTTGCGTGGAGCTGAAAAGTCTGTGGCTGTGAATAGATTTAAATGCAGCTGCTGAAAAGGAACAATTGACTTAAATATAGGTCAAGCCTCACTGTTAATTGTTTGTTGTTCTTTTTCAAGTAGAGGCTTAAGGATGTTTAGCTACCATGCACGGGCTGAACAGCGGGGAAATTGGATAGTGGTTTGGCATCTCTTTAGCGGGTTTTATTCATTCCATTTGGTATTCTTCTCTCTGATGCCGGAGATGATGGACTCTGGGCTCTGTTCCCACTGTGGTTTGAGTGACACCAGTTGCAATCTGTAAAGGACTGATTCATAGAAGGTAATTGGAATCAGAAGACCACTACACCCTTTTCTCGGTTCTAGTATGATTATTCATATTTGCATTCTACCTGTTACACTACTTTATCCTCACAACAATTGTGAGGTAGTTTAAGGAGTGTGTGTGAGAGAGAGAGAGAGAGGGAGAGAGACAGAGACAGGCAGACAGACTGACTAGCTCAAGGTCATCCAGCAAAAGTGGCTGAATGAGGATTTGTAGTGATCAGCCAAAGACTGATCACTACAACATGCTGGTTGTCATTCAGTTGTTATGCCCCACTTCTCTTTGAGGAGTTCTAGTGCTTCAGGATTTACTTTCCTTTAGATGACAGAGCACCAGTGTCCTGCAGCAACTTTTAAATATTTTGCTTTACTGATAAATATTCAATTGGAGCATAAGGACTGCCTCCACCTCTACTTGCACTCTGAGGTCAGCATCAGAGGCTCTGCTTGTGTGCCCAACTGTAAGAGCAATTAGAAGCAGGCGTGAAGGACAGGGCCTTCTCAGTAGTGGCCCCCATGCTTATAGAACTCTGTTATGATTGAAACCACCAGACCCCATCATCATCATCAATTTATTTCTTATTCACCCCTTCATTCTGATTGAGGCATGGAACAACAGTATATATAAAATACATAAAAATGTATTGAACATAATATACATTGTTAAAAACATCCTAAAAACATTCTAAAACATCTTAAAATCCCACTGGATAGGCTTGCTGGAAGAGATCAGTCTTTATAGCTTTCTTGCATGCTAATAGACTGTTAAGTTGATGAGTCTCCTCCGGTAGGCCATTCCACAGTCTGGGAGCAGCAGAAGAGAAGGTCTTTTGGGTAATACCTGTCAGCCTAACTTTGACTGACTGAAGTAGATTCTTCCCAGAGGACCTGAGTGTGCGGGGCAGATGGTACTGGAGAAGGCGATCCCGCAGGTAACCTGGACCCAAACCACGTAGGGCTTTAAAGGTGATAACCAACACTTTATACTTTGCCCGGAAACTAATTGGCAGCCAGTGAAGAGATTTTAAAACTGGTGTAGGGCTTCAAGCCCTAATGACACATCTTTTCACCTTAGCCTATAAATGAGCTAGTTTATTGGGTGTACATGTACAAAATGTGCATTCCAAGCCTTTTCAGGGGTGCCTTCCCCCATCATGAAGAATTCTCTCTCCAGTGATGTCCAGCTGGTGACAACACTGTCATTTTCGGCACCAGGTGAGCTCTTTCCTCTACTCCCAGGAAATTGATGACACATGATGGGGCTTTTTAATGATAATTGTTTTATCAGCTTCTGGTACTTTATTGTTGATTGTTTTTAACTATCTCAAGTTGTTTAAAACTTTTGTATATGTTAAAGATTATGCTATAATATTTGTCAACCACCCAGAGAGCTTTGGCTATGGGATGCTACAGAAATGTAATAAATGAAATGAATAGATTTATTTGAAGCCCTGCCCAGGGTGGAATATAGACATATAATCAACAACACCACGTCCTCCTTTTAGACCAGGGTCTGAGGGCTTCATTGCTCCCCCAAATCCTGTCCCCTACCATGCAGCCTATTTTGCTCCTGAATTTTGGTGGCATGGTGGTAAAATTGCTGAGAGGCTTCAAGTTACAAAAATCCTAAAGAAATTAGGGGACACTAATAAAAATCATATAGGTTATCAGGCTGCAACTGGAAATACTTTCTATTGGAAGACTGAATTAATTCAGTAGCATTGATGGACGAATGTCAAAAGTAACTCATGAAAAAGAGAATGTTTCCCAGAGCGAGGTGGGCATAAAGACAGTTGGATAATTTGTTTCCTTGTGATGCAGATCTTCTTAATTGTGATAAGCAGAACAGCTTGATGGAAAGATGTGGAGAGTCACACCAAGGTGAGGCTTTCAAAAGAGGACATCATCTGCTTTAATCCTGCCATCCTCCGGGATACCGGAAAATTTCTTACAGGTACCCATGAAGCAGTAGATTGAATGGAATTAATTTACTCTATCAAAAGGATGATTATAGAGCAAAGTGCTTCAGGAAGTTTAAGAAAAAGACCACAAGGGAGTGCTGAGCCAGTGTGGTAGCTTTATAATATTCTATTTAAATTACGGCCTTAGCTAGACCAGGTTTTATCACGGGCGAACCCCGGGATCATCCCTGTGTGTCCACATGATGCACAGGGGATCCCGGAATCAGGGAGGGATGATCCCTTCCTTGCCCTGGGATAGAGCCGTATACTTTGGGCCCGCTTTTTCTGCGGTCCTGGGCTGAGCCCGAGACTGCGGAACGTGTGGCCCGTTGCTGCTGAGCCGGGAGCTGCACACGGGGCGCAGTGCTCCTCAGGAGTGCTGCGCCCATCGGGGTTACGGTGGAGGGAGTGGGAAAAGTAATTAATTTTTTAAAAAACTTACCTTTAGCGCACAAGCGTTCGTGCGCTCCTTCTTCTTTAAGGAAAAAAAATGGCGGGTGTGATGCCTCTCCTCCTGAGGTCATTGCGCCTAACGTGTAAACGGAGGAGGGATCTCGTGTTAAACACAACGCGAGATCTTCCCTCCCCCATCCTGGATTAAAAGGTAGGTCTAGCTAAGGACTACATTGCTCAGTACCACTAGATAAGAACATTACTGAAGAAGAGCTGTGCTGGATCAGACCAAACGCTTATCTAATCCAGCGTTCTGTTTCCACAATGGCCAATGGAAGCCCACTAGTAGGAAAGGAGTGCAATAACACACACACACACACACACACACACACACACCCAACCACTTGCTTTTCCCAGCAACTGGTATTGAGAGACACAATACCTCCTACACCGGAAGTAATATATAGCCATCTTGATCAGTAGCCATTGATAGCCTTATCCTCCATGAATTTGACAATTTATTTTTTTGTTTTATTTATTTATTGCATTTCTACACTGCCCAATAGCCGGAGCTCTGGTTCACAAAAATTAAAAACATTCAAAGTATAAAACAACAGTATAAAACCATAATATAAAATACAATATAAAAGCTCAACCAGATAAAAACAGCAGCAATGCAAAATTATAAATTTAAAACACCAGTTAAAATTTATTTATAGACTGTTAAAACGCTGGGAGAATAAAAAGGTCTTCACCTGGCGTCTAAAGGCATATAATGTAGGTGCCAAGCGAACCTCCTTAGGGAGCTCATTCCACAGCAGAGAAGGACCTCCTCCTGGTAGCCACCTGCCTGACTTCCTTTGGCAGGGGCTCGCGGAGAAAGACCCCTGAGGATGACCTTAGGGTCCTGTCCAAACTGGTAGCCCTCACTGCAAATTGCAGTAGCGAATTGCAGAGCTTAAATATGAACGGTGTGAAGAAGTACTTCCTTTGATGTGCCCTGGTTTATGGATCGTGGTTATACCTTAGCTGAATGGGATGATGGAGATCTGGGACTGGTTCTCCTGTCACATTCAGTTTTGACAAATGACAACTGCAGGTATAGGGATGCAGATTGGGACCCATGTTGGTGAGGAAGCCCACCTGTGTAATGGGGTAAAAAAACAACAACAGCAGGTGGAAAATG
This sequence comes from Elgaria multicarinata webbii, assembly GCF_023053635.1. Lineage (NCBI taxonomy): Eukaryota > Metazoa > Chordata > Lepidosauria > Squamata > Anguidae > Elgaria > Elgaria multicarinata. The sequence goes on from NC_086176.1 coordinate 105,658,808, forward strand.
GGTGTGCTTGAAAGGCTTAACCCCCCACTTCCCTTGCTATTTGAATTGCAATATTGACTAGGGATGTCTGGATTTTGTGAAATCCATCTTGTGGATTGTGTGTGGTCTTTCGTTCTGGCATCCGTTCACAGGCGGATTTGAATCCCCCCCTCATTGTGTGAAAAGATGCAAATAATTCCAGAAGAAAGTTTGCAACAATGTACATCATTTATGTTAGTAAGTGACATTTATCTATCATCCCCCATTCCGTTCCACTTTGCGTATATTTTCCAGCATGGCATATGTCTCAGGAAAAACGTGCAAATAAATGTGTGATACAACACTTTATTGCAAATCCCACTTGTTCGTTGAGTGCTTATTTTCAGGATTCCAGCCCTTCTATTCAATTCCCCCAACGCATTTAGCTCCTCCATACCTTTTCTCTGAATACATTTTTTGTAATGCACATCTTTTGGAAGAAAGAATAAAATGCATTTCTGAACTATATATTCACTAATAACTGCATTTATTATGCATTTTTGATCGGAAAAGTTCATTACAAAATTTGGAAAAGGACGAATTTCGAAGGATAACTGACTTTTGGTTTATATAATGGTATGAACGTGCAAAATCAAGTAAGTTCACCTTAAAATTAGGGATGTCAGTAACTGGGAAATCTGGTTCTTCTTTGACTCAATGGAGTTCTGTGGTGTTTGTGCTTAATTTGTGTTTGCAAGCCAAGCTGAAGGTTTTCCCCAGCCTCCCCCACACCACATTTTTGGGGAAAGTTCAACAATTTGTACAACTTTCTGACCAATTTGCACAAATTAAGTCCAAATTTGCACAAATTAAGTCCAAATTTGCACAAATTAAGTCCAATTTTGCACAAATGTCCCAGAAAGTTGCACAACTTTTGGAACTTGTGGGAAAAAAGGTGCAGAGAAATGCCCAGAAAATCTGCAAACTGGTCTTACTCACTGCAGATCGAGTTGGGCGCTGCTGTGGGAACAGAAACTAAGTCTGGGCAGGGGAGACCCCAAGAAATCACCTCAAATTCAAACCTCCAAGTGGATTTAATAATAATAATAATAATAATAATAATAATAATAATAATTTATTTCTTACCTGCCTCTCCGATTGGATCGACATCCCTAATTAAAATATGAACTGGCTGCTTACAAGCTTGGTTTGAACAACAACTTTAGTTCCTGCAATCCTTAGTTCTTGTTCTCCCTAGAGCAGGGCTGGGGAACATGTGGCCCTTCAGATCTTGTTGGCTGCAATCCCCAATATCCCTTACTACTGGCTATGTCAGTTAGGGCTAGTTGGAGTTGCAGTCCACCAACATCTGGAGGCCCACCCCTGCCCTAGAGTTTGTTGCCTTGATTGCACTACTTAGCCAGTTACAAATTTTGGCTTGCGTCTTACTCTGCATCAGATCCAACTTCATTGTCTTATGGCTCTGCTCCACTAATGTGTCCCTCTTGGGTATGGATGATACTGTGTTGGCTTCATAAGAAACAAAACTCACAGACTGAATATAATAAATAAAAGGAGTGATGAAACCTAGGGCATGTCTACACCATGCCTATATCCTGGGGGTCGTCTCCCAGTCATCCCTGTGCATCTATATGACACACAGGGAATCCCGGGGGCAACCCAGGATGACCAGGGACTTTCCCCAGGATATCTGGGACTGTGGATTTCCTGATATTTCCACTGTCCCAGGACCATCCCGAGGAGCACGGTCGCTCCCAGGTTGTCCCTTCTTCCCCATGAGTAGTGGGGCCAGGCACGGAGCTGCATAGGAAGGCTCATGCTTGCCCCCACCAGTAATTTCATCATCCCTGGGATGGTGGGGGATGGGCACTTTTTTTTTTAAAAAAAACTGTTTCTGCATGACTGGCACCTCTTCTGGAAAAAAAATGGCGCCCGCAACGTCCCTCTTCCCTTCTGGGCTGTCAAGATGCTGGGGTGTGTGTGTCCACAGAAGCAGGTAAGTCCGTGATCCTCCCCCCGCCCTCCATCTACACCCTTAGGTGTAGACATACCCCTAGTTGTATGTGTGTGTAGGCAGAGGGAGGCAGAGTGGAGAGGGCTAATGCCTTCTTGCCCTCTTTCTCCTTGTAAACATCTGGATGGATGGATTTGGAAAGATAATGCCAATCAGATGAACCTTTGATAACACTAATCCAGTAGGGCTCTTACATTTGTATGAGAGGCATGAACAACAGGACCAGGTACCACCGTGCGGACTTCAGATGTCACCAAACCTTGTGGGATGGAGCCAGGTTGCATCAGTTAATGTCGCAAGGGGGCCCTCCGTCAGCGTGGAGTGTTAAGTTGGTGATGATGCCGAGTTCTTCCTTCCATAATGAGTTACTCTAATTTCTGGCTTTTTTGCATGACAAGCTCCTAATCAGCTGGATCATTATTGAACAGGAAATTAGTATAAATGAATAATGTAATCATTCCACTTAGCACCGTGGCTTGGGAAATGCATTTACAACACCTTATAATGGGGAGGTGAGAGAAGCCGTGGAGTTGATCTCTCGCCACGTCGCTAACTGTCACTGCCAGACGAACCTCCAGGGTCTGCGCGGTTCCATCTCATTAGTGGCAAATTTAGCTCGGGGGTTTAACGTGGACTGGATTTGGTTCTACAGCTATGTTTTAATCTCTCACCTGCCTGAATTTATGTTACAGCCTCGCACCTGTAAATCCTTACCTGTCTCAACACAACTGATTTACACCCCTCCCCTCTGAAGGATCTACCCTATGCACTGCACACTCTTCCCCCCTCCCTTTTTTTACAATTCTCTGGCAGAGGAGTAGAAATAATAAGAGGCCTGTAGCTTTAAATCTAACCCTAAAATATTGTTGCATGAGAAACACTCCCTCGTTTCTCTCTATCTCTTCTCCATCCCTTTTTCTCCTCCATTAGTTTTCCGTAACTGGAAACATTGAGGTAATGCTGTTTTAAATTCCAAAGGGAGGAAATATTTCTTTAGCATAAAATGGTGTTCTTTTGTGTTCCAGGTGAATGATGAGGACTGGGTCAAAGAGAACATTAATTTTCATTCAAAATAGACTCCTGATGTACGTGTTAATTTTTTAATGTGCTGGCGGTTGAGGGGAAGGCTGGTTTTTTTGTTTGGAAGAGTAATGGCCTTAAGCTGTTCTCCTGCCCGCTTACCTTGCTATTCGAGGGAAGGCACAGAATAATGCCAGCTTAATCAGGGCCACACACCGCCTTCAAATCTTAATCTCTGAGGCAGCAGTTCAAGTCTGAAACAAAAGTAGCTTTCAGAGACCCCTTCCTCCCCAACTCCTTCAAACCACCAGAGAGAGAGAGAGAGAGAGAGGTGTTATTTAGTTTTTAAAAAGACTTCACAGGCACATTTACATAATTAGAATACATACAATGAATCATTAACACAATAATAAATAAAAGAACTGGTGGAGCCACAAAGTTATATGATAAATATTTATATAAATTAAGCACCTCCGATACTGCTTTGCCCACACATGCCTCTGGGTAATGTGACCCTCGACACAAGGCAAAGTCTTGATCAGTTCTAGGTTTGGTAAGAGTGTGCTTTATTACCAGATTTAGGGTATAGTCCCATGGCCCCTGAGAGAGCACATCTCTCTCTCTCTCTCTGCCAAGAAAGATGGAGATCAATGGGTGGAAAGGGAGAGGATTCCTCACAAGTAGGGTGACCATATGGAAAGGAAGGCACATAGTCAGTCTACTCACAAGTATCCTCCATTTAAAAGCAATGGGGGTTAAAAATAAAGAATGAGGGAGGAGGAGGCTAAAAGGCTAAATAAAAAGGATAAAAGCAGCCCCTTCAAGTTCCACCTTGTCAGGTTGGCGTAGGCCAGCAGATTATAGGAAGCAGAGACTCTTCCACCACTAGGAGAGTTCTGCCTGGCTGAAATCCTATACACACTTACTTGAGAGTAAGTCCCACTGGGGCTTACTTCTGAGTAGACATGCATAGGTGCTGTGAGGGATGCCAGGTCCCAACTTGTTGGTTTTTCTTGTTAAAACATATAAACAAATGTATGATCAACTAACTGGGTGCACCTTTTAAGTGGATCAAAACATTTCAACTGGTTAGTACAACTCCAAGGTGGGTAACTGGTAGCCCTCCAGATGTTCTGTCCTACTCCCATCAGCTCTAGCCAGCATGGCCAATAATGAGGGAAGATGGGAGCTGTAGGCAAAAACATCTGGAGAGCTCTTGATCTGATTGAGCAATCAACAGTGGAATCCTATATGCGCCTACTCAGAAGTAAGTTTAATGAAACTTACTCCCAGGTAAGCATGGATAGGATTGCAGCTATAAATTTGGGCCCCAACTTCAACCTAAGTAGAGCCATGCTGAATCAGACCAAGGGTCCATCTAGTCCTGCACTCCATTCACATAGTGACCGACCAGCTATTAACCAGGGACCTATAAGCAGGACATAGGTGTAACAGCACCCTCCCACCCATGTTCCCCAGCAATTGGTGTATAATATAGGCTTACTGCCTTGGATACTGGAGGTAGCACATAATTATCAGGTCTAGTAACCATTGATAGCCTTCTCCTCCAGGAATTTATTTAATCCCCTTTTAAAGCCTTCCAAACTGGTGGCCATCACAACAGCTTGTAGTAGTGAGTTCCATACGAGACAAGGCAGCCTTCAGTTTCAAGGTGGCCTTCATCCTAGTCTTTTTAGGGCCAAAACCTCCATTACTTTTAAAGTGTGTCTAGCAGCTATGTTGTCTTTTCATTTTTATTCTAGAGCAGCCTTCCTCAACCTGGGGCGCTCCAGATGTGTTGGACTGCATCTCCCAGAATGCCCCAGCCATCTGGCTGGGGCATTCTGGGAGTTGTAGTCCAACACATCTGGAGCGCCCCAGGTTGAGGAAGGCTGCTCTAGAGTAAATGCAGGGGCTAATCTGGATCTTAAACCCCCTCCTACCTGCCACACTAGGGTCCTAATCTATATCACAGGCCCTTTGCCTATAGATTAAAAAAAGAGAGAGAAAAGACAAGAAAAATAAAGGAAATTGCTGCTAAGCACATATTTAAAGTAATGTCTGTTTTGAACCTTATATTCATTAGCAGGTCAGAGTAAAGGCGGTCTATTGATAAAATCTAAATAAATCACACGCATATTGCAATTGGAGGGATTACATTTAACACTATTGTTCTCAAATATCATGGGCCACTGGGCCAAACCATATATTATTCAGAAAAAGCACAGCATAATACAGAGTAGAAAAAGAAAGCAACTTTATGCCTATCCTTTCCTTATGTTCTTTTGATGATTAGGTCAGGGATATACATTCAAATAAATTCCGAGTGCAGGTTTTTAAGACATGCACAAACATTTGCTTTTATTCCAGAGGAAAACAAGACCATTGAATCTTCACCATCTCACACATGTCAGGTAATTGACGCAATAAACCATCACAGCTTCACAAGAGCCATCGCAGTGCTTCTTGGAAAAGCAAAAAAAACCCACACCATTAAAAATGCATCCAGACACATTTTAAACATGCATATTGTTTAGCTGATGAGGGTAACGGTTCCTCTGGAGCTATTGTGGTTTGTTATGCAAAACCCGTTTTTATTTGTACAATTTTAAAAGAGTATTATTTACCCAAAATGACAGTAACAGGCCCCCTTAGGAAATTGTCGTATAAATTGTAATTTGAATGCTTGGATTATTAATCCAAGGCTTTGCAGAGGCTCCAAATGAGCTGTAACGCAGGCAATTGGTATGAATTTTAATAATGCAAAGGATGTTGCCGTTGTTGTAATATTGTGATTATTTATTAATTGTTCCTGGGTACCCAAAATTGTCCCAGGAACTTGACAAAATGCCAGAGATAAGTTACACAGGATCCATCCTCAGATAAGGACCATTGCTAGACCAGGCCTATATCCCAGGATCGTCCCCGGATCATCCCTTATTTATTTATTTATTTATTTATTACATTTCTATACCGCCCAATAGCCGGAGCTCTCTGGGCGGTTCATCTAAATGACACTCAGGGGATCCCGGGAGCAGGCAGGGACGACCCCTCCATTTGCCTGGGATAATCCTTAGGTCTAGCTAAGGCCAAGGTTTATGAGTTAAATTTACGGAAGCTGCCTCATGAGTTAAGTCTAACTTCCAGAGACAGCAACGAACTCACAAAACTTAAGTCAGCAGTAAAAATGACATAAATACTTGATTTAAACATTAGAAGGGCTGGATGACTTATGTTAAGTAAACTGCAGTTTAGGGCTCCATTCAATGGTACTATTATCTGAGAAATTTCTAGAATGAAAAGGCTGTGATTCCTATATTTTATGTTGGGTTAGTTGAAGATCCTCACATCTCACAGCATGAACATCTCTTTTCCGAAGACTGAAGAAGTTTGACAAATTGGCCTTTGTAAAACAATGTGGTTGCATCATTCTTCTGGGTCTGATGTGTCCTCTTTTAATTTACATAGGGCATGTCTACACCAGTCGATATCCCAGGGATCATCCCAGGATCATCGCTGTGCATCGACATGACGCACAGGGAATCCCGGGAGCAGGGAGGGATGAACCCTCCATTTCCCCGGGATATCAGCAGGCCGGTTTTTCCCAGCTTTTCCCACGGTCTCAGAATCGTCCCGAGACCACTGGAAGTGTGGGTTCCCATTGTAGCTTCGTCCTGCTTCCTCACAAGTAAACATGAGGAGGCAGAAACCGAGCACGGGGCATAGAGGTCTTCAGGTGCCCCATGTCTATCAGTGTGTGTGTGTGGGGGAAGCGGGAATGGGTGTTTTAATTGTTTTTCTCTTACCTTTGGTGGAGGAGTGCACATGTGTGCCTCTTGTTTTTTTAAAAAATGGTGGCAGGAATGTCCTTCCGGGACATCCTTCCGGGACGTTGCATGGCCGTCTGGACACCCAGGGAGGATCGCAGAAGCCGGTAAGTCCGCGATCCTCCCCCTACACCCTTGTGGTGTACACATGGCCAATGCAATTTGTTGTTATTAATTGCTGCAGATTTTAGAACAACCCCCGGAAGAAGGCTTAGAAAACAAGAGGCCAAAAGGCATCGGGACTCTTCTCTCCTTCTGTGTCAATATATATATATATATATATATATATATATATATATATATAATTAGTGACATCATTAATGGCTGAGAGGTCGACTCTCGTTCAGCCCATGGACTGAATTCAATGTAACAGAAAAATCTGCATTTCACTGCTAGTTGAGCCCAGTAATTAAGCCTTAGGAATGATTTTTCAAACACTTAGAAAGGGGGGAAAAGTGGAAAACTACCAAATGATTGACAATCTGGGGAAAGGGGCGGAACCAGGGAAGGGGGCGTTTCTATCTGGGAATTCTTGATCTTCAGTGAAAGCCCAGTATTGTAGTGGAGAGTGAATTCAAGGTGCTAGTATTAATATTCAAAGCCTTAAATGGCTTGGGGCCAGGTTATCTGATGGATTGTTCATTCAGCACATTATTAAACTATGGAATTCACTACCACAACATGTAGTGGATGCCACCAATTTGGATGGCTTTAAAAGGGGTGTGCGTGGATAAATTCCTGGAGGAGAAGGCTCTCAATGGCTACTAGTCCTGATGGCTATGTGCCACCTCCAGTATCAGAGGCAGTAAAACTAAGTACAACAGTTGTTGGGGAACATGGGTGGGAGGGTGCTGTTGCACCATATCCTGCTTTTTTGCTCTCTGGTTGACAGGCCAAGGTGTGAACAGGATGCTGGACTAGATGGACCCTTGGTCTGATCCAGCAGGGTTCTTCTTATGCTCTTATTACCTCCTCCCATAGGTACCTGCCCAGGCCCTAAGAAGACCACACTTCAAGAAGGATGTTGACAAGCCGTAGGGCAATGATAATGATCAGGGGTCTGGAAATAAAGCCCTATGAGGAGAGACTGAAAGAGCTGGGCATGTTTAGCCTGGAGAAGAGAAGACTGAGGGGAAACATGATAGCACTCCTCAAAGACTTGAAATGTCACGCAGAGGAGGGCCAGGATCTCTTTTTGATCATCCCAGAGTGCAGGACACGGAATAATGGGCTCATGTAACAGGAAGTCATATTCCAGGTAAACATCAGGAAAGACTTCCTGACTGTTAGAGCAGTACGACATTGGAACCAATTACCTAGGGAGGTAGTGGGCTCTCCCACACTAGAGGCATTCAAGGCACAGCTAGACAGTTATCTGTCAGATATGTTTCAGTACATAGATTCCTGCATTGAGCATGGGGTTGGACTCAATGGCCTTATAGTCCCCTTCCAACTCTACTATTCTATGATCCTATGATCTTAGGGGTCCTTGTTTATGATCCCCTACCAAAGGAAATGAGGAGGGCCTTTTCTGTTGTGGCACCCCAGCTGTGGAATGCTCCCTAGAGATGTCCACCTGGAGCCTATGTTGTACTCCTTTCAGAGCCAGGTGAAGACTTTTTTTTTATTTTCCCGGTATTTTAGTATCCAGGTTTTTTTTTTAGCTCTGCAGTTTTAAATCTGTATCTTAAATTTTTGCATTGCTGCTCGGTTTTATTTTGCTTGTACTTGTATTTTGTGGTTTAAGTTTCCGTATTTTATATTTTACACTTTACTTTATGGTTTTAATTTCTGTGAACTACCCAGAGAGCTTCAGCTATTGGGTGGTATAGAAATAAAACAAACAAATAAATTTGGTGTAGCACAGCTCCATGATTTTTTTTCCTCCCACTGTAGGATTGTCATTTGCTAGAACGCTGTATAATGGAGTGCCAGAATAACTAATGAATTTTCCTTCCTCTGACAAGTGAAAGAGCTGATAACAAGGCTTTCAAGGCCTCATCTACACCTAAGAGGTCTTCTGGGATGAGAAAGGGGGAGGATCCTGGGCTTACCTGCTTCTGGGAACGTTCCCCTGCATCATCTGGAACTGAAGAAGGATGTTCCTGGTACAGCATTTTTGTCTTTCTGGGAGATGTTAGGGAATTGCGGGGCCCTGATCCAGCACCGCGGTAAGTTTTTTTAAAAAAAAATTGGGGAAAATTCAGCACCCCAACACACCGAGTGCCATTCCAGGGCTGGTGAAAATGTTGCCTCCCATCCCTGATGGGCACAGACCCCGCCCCCCTGCATGGCTTCGTGCCCATATGAAGAGCGCCGCTACTCATGGGGAGGAGGGAGGACCCGGGAGCACTCATCACATCACCCATGGTCCTCAAGGTTGTCCCGGGACTATGGGAAAAATCAGGATAACCAGGTTGTCCCCGATTGAACCCAGGATCTCCTATGCGTCAATTGGTTGCACAGGGACAACCTTGAGCTGACCCTGGGATAAATGGCAGGTGTAGATTAGGCCCAAGTTTTACTCTTGTTTGTGACAAATTAGCACAGAAGAGATCAGAAAATGTGAATAACCAAGCAGAGGTTGGATAATTATTTCCTTTCCTTTTTTTTTATGGTTTTTTTTTTACTTCACTTTAAATGGTAATACAATTCCACAAGATCATTGGCATTTCTTATTAAGAATCACATTTCTGTGGCTCAAGATCTTTTCTAAAGCTTGGTGTGTTTATAAGTTGAACCTATTCAGTCAGAAGCAAGCACTACTGAATTTAGCAGAGCTTACTCTCATATAACTATGCACAGGATTGCAATCATGTCCTGGAAACCTAATTCTGCGATTGTACTAGTGGTTTCTTTCTTTCTTTTGGATGTCTTTGTTTTATGATGGAGTTTCTAACCAGTGTTATCTCCTTTAAGTATAAGTGATAGAAAAGTAAGCATTCTCTCTCTCTCTCTGTTTGTCTGTCTGTTTGTCTGTCTTATGCAACTGTGACTATGGATTTTCCTTGCAGGCATAACTTCAGGGGCTGTCACATTTGAGCTCCTGTTCTTTCAAATGTACCCCTACACCACTGTAAATGACAGCCATTTAAAATTTCTGGCGGGCTTCCCTAGGGATGCCACTGAACTCTACACCAGTTGGCATCTGTGCTGGATTGCTGGCTGGGGTGGAAATGTTTTTGAAAAAGACATGGAGCTCTTTTAGAATAGCCAGAGGCCTCTGGTAGATCAAGCTAACGGTGTTTTCAGTAAGGATGTCTAAGTGCCTTCTTTCACAGTAGACAGTCCTCTGTTTGAGGTGTTAGCAGAACAGCAAGAGCTTGACAAGGGCTGAGCTGTGTGGAATCCTAGTGGAAGGAGCATGCTCTACCTGGATAAATCACACTGGAAACTCTGGGTCAAAGGAGTAAGAAAGCTTGCATTTAATGCAGGAAATATGTGATGTATCGGAAGGTGCCCAACTCAAGATGGAGGCGGACCCAAAGAGATGACTCCTCTCTGAGAGGCAAGAGCATAAAGAAGTGAGGTCAGCAACCCTAAGGGCCTTGCTAGACGAGGCCTTAGCATGCTTTGAGACCCAGTTTCCCTGTTGTGCGTCCAGATGACGCACAGGGGAATCCGGGCCCAGGCCGCACTGAGGCCTCCTCTAACGCGCCATAAGCGAAGTCGCTTATGGCGCGCCTTTTTCGCAGCTCCGGCCTGAGGCCGGGGCTGCGGAACGTCTAGGAAGGCCCGTGGCTTTTTGCGGCTACTCGCTTCGCGAGTAGCCGTGAAAAGCCACAGACTTGGCACAGCGCTCATACGAGCGCTGTGCCCATCGCGCCGGGGGGGGGTTGATCCCGGGGGGGAGATGGGGGAGGGAAGGCCGGACCAGAAGGAGAGGGGGATGGCGGAGGGCGACACACGGGAGACGGCGAGGGGGGGGCGGAGGGTGACACACGGGAGACGGCGAGGGAGGGTGGATGGGGGGGCTTAAGTAAAAAAAACCCTTACCTTCTCCGGCGGCTTCGGGCCCCACGTGGCCCCTTTAAAAAAAATAATGGCCGATGCTGCAGGGCTTCCGTCGTCCCTGCATGTCGGCCGTCTAGGAGGCTGGGCAGCGTGCATCTAGCAACGCCCTAAGAGTACTAGTCTAGCAATAGAAGGAAGGTCAGCACAGATTAGAGGACAGTCTAGGAAGCTTCGAGGCTCTATTCCCTTTTCTTTTCTTTTCTTTTCTTTTCTTTTCTTTTCTTTTCTTTTCTTTTTGTAGTCAGCTGAATTGCACCTACTCTTCCAACATGGGGAGCTGCCAAAGGACTGTCCTCTATTTGAAGGCATCCTCTATTTCAAAGGCTGTCCAGTCTAAGATCGGCATAAAGATGAAGAATGCTAAGAAGGAAGAGCTGGGCCTTGAAGGTGCCCATCAACAGCACCCGGACAGTAGGCTGAGCAAGGCACCCAAGTCACCTGATCACAGTTGTCCACACCATTCTATTTAAATTATAGTGCATTTCTGTATTTCTATTTAAATATTAAATAATTACTATAATTGAAATATTTCTATTTAAATTATAGTAATTATTTCTAAATTTGCATCTATACAGATAAATTAGTAGGATTGGGTCCAGCACCTCTGCAGAAGCATCTTGAAGAGAGCATGGGAACTGATTCAGAGTCCGAAGTGGAACAGGACAAAGTGGTGGGGGAGTTATCAAGGCTTCAAGAGACTGAGCAGGGAGACAGAAGAGAGGAATCTGTCCACATGCCAATTAATCAGTTGGGTCAAAGCCAAACAGAAACTTCTCCATCTGTGGAAATACAGGATCTTATGGGGAGGAAAGAGACACCAGAATCAGATTTCGGGTCAAGAGGAAGGAGTAACTTCAGGAAGTAAGATGTTCTAAGAACATAAGAAGAGCCCTGCTGGATCAGACCAAGGGTCCATCTAGTCCAGCACTATATTCCCACAGTGGCCAAACAGCTGTTGACCAAGGATCCATGAGCAGGACACTGTGCAACAACACTCTCCCACCCATATTCCCCAGCAACTGGTGTATATAGGCTTACTGCCTCTGATGCTGGAGGTAGCACATAGCCATCAGGACTAGTTGTCATTGATAGCCTTGTCCTCCAGGAGAAGGTTAGCTCATCAAAAGAGGTCTATAAGGGCAGGCCTTCCATGAGGGTGAGTCTAGAAAAGCTACTCAGGTTTTATACTGCTGGCTCTTTGGGTAGTCTATGTAGTATTGTGCAAATCTAGTTAAGGATCATAGCTTCAGGCTTCTGGAGGCTGGAAGTCTGTAACCTGAAATGCTGTTGTGCAGACTAATTTGCATAATAAAGGCTACTTACTTCTTTGTTTGACAGGTGGTTTGGCACTTGATGATATATGCAAAGTTTATGTAAATTTCTGCCCACTTTTGTTCTCTTTTGAGGCAATTGGTGAATGGCCACCCTAGTATTCACTATGCCTTTATCATGCCACATGCCATTGGGTATGTGGGTTGGCAGGAACCTAGTGTGGTCATGCTAGATCCTTGTTTTGCATGCTAAGTAGCCTTTGGGTATATGAGCAGGCAGCATTTTCACCACTTTCTTACTATGCAAGAAGTCTTGGAATTTTGGAAGAACAAAATGGTTCCTTTCATTTGCCCACCAAAACCTTTATGGAGCAGAACCAAATGGTTCTGCCTCTCTCTAATATTTATTTATTTATTTATTAAATTTATATACCGCCCCATAGCCGAAGCAGTTTACAAAAGTTAAAAACAGTAAATAGTACAGGTGCCACTTACATACCGCAAATCTGTGCTTTTCCTTCCAGAATATGAAAAAAGAGACTGTCAATTCACAGATATGTTGGTGTTTGGTTTGTTAACGTTCTTTTTTCTTTACATTGTAAGGGGAGTCAGGTTTATAAAAGCAAATAAAAACAAATGGTTGGTAAGTTCCTGCTTTGAAATTAAAAAGAAAGAAAATTAAATGGCTGCGTTAAAATCCTCACAACAACAGGTTCAAAAGGTTCCTTTATAAAGTCAAGGAAGTCGGTTGTGACATACCAAATTAACATAGGGAACCACTTAAGAAGTGAAAGGACTGAAAACACAGAAAACCATTCGTATCACAATATGCTCAGGCCTTGCCCCAAATTGACTTAAGGCCAAGCCTGCCTGGAAGTGAGGGAGATGAGAGGTTTCCTCATGAAGTCCTCCCTCATAAAACTGCCGAGAGTCAAACATTTTTTTAAAAAATAAAAACCACTATTTCACAAATCATGTTTGACTTCCCTCTATTTCGCCTCATTCTGACAGCCTCCCCTCGCTGGAGAAGATTGCAGCTTTAACAATTTGTCACACTGTGAGGCATTTGATTAAATAATAAAGCACCCAGCCAAACCTTCTAGCATTGCCTTCTGAGGTAGTTTTGCATCTCACTCTTTTTCCTTTTGGAAGGCGGGTTGCCCTCACCGGTCAGGCGCAACAGCCGCCATTAGAGGCTGTTGCTTGTAGAGGTTATTTATTTGCCATTTCAGTCTATCAGCTTTTCCGTTGGAGGGGAAGCGTTCAGTGCGTTTATCATGGTCCTGTCACTCTCATAGATACATGTAAGGGGGCTCTCTCACCATTACTCTTTGTTATTATGCTCTAAAGGTGCACTATGGAGGGAGTATATCTTGGGGTCCGTCCACACACAATGCATTTCATTTCTCCACAGAAGCAGTCCCAACTGTCCATGGTTATGCAATGTTGAGATCAAATGTATCGTGGGAATCCAAGTGTTTTGAGGATATAGTCAGCAGCAATTTCCACGATAGCATTTGCTCAAAGGGGTGCAACATATTTAACCACAGGGACTACTGCTAGCTATATTTTCGTTGAGCACACAATTCAAATATTGCATAGATAGCTGCTTAAAAAGTCATGTATTGATATGTGGTTAAATATCATGAAACCAAGGGTAGAAATAAAGACATCTTCACAAGTGAAGTCTCCAATGGATAGGATCAGTGCTATCATCACATGTATTATTTATTTTTAGATGATATATATCAGATTATCTAAAAATAGTCAGCACTGGTTAGCCTCATCTTGAGTATTGTGTCCAGTTCTGGGTACCACATTTCAAGAAGGATGAAGTCAAACTGGAGCGTGTTCAGAGGAGGGCAACGAGGATGACCAGGGGTCTGGAAACAAAGCCCCATGAGGAGGGACTGAAAGAACTGGACATGTTTAGCCTGGAGAAGAGAAGTTTGAGGGGAGACATGTTAGCATTCTTCAAATACTTGAAAGGTTGTCACACAGAGGAGGGCCAGGATCTCTTCTCGATCATCCCAGAGTGCAGGACATTGACTAATGGGCTCAAGTTACAGGAAGCCAGATTCTGGCTGGACATCAGGAAAAACTTTCTAACTCTTAGAACAGTACAACAATGGAACCAGTTACCTAGGGAGGTTGTGGGCTCTCCCACACTAGAGGTATTCAAGAGGCAGCTGGACAACCATCTGTCAGGGATGCTTTAAGGTGGATTCCTGCATTGAGCAGGGGGTTAAACTCGATGGCCTTATAGGCCCCTTCCAATTCTACTATTCTATGATTCTATGAAGATGTCAGCACAGGCATGGCTCTCGGCCCAACGTCTAATAGAGAATGCACATTGGCCATCCCTATCTTACACTGTGACTCTGTTTTGCCAATAATCCAGCCATTTAAAAATAATAATGAGTATGCCTTAAAATCAAATTGTAATACTATTGTTCTGTGTCTGAAGAGTTCAAACCATGGAGCTTTGGTCTGGCATCTTTAATCATTATCAGTACATCTTATTTCTCTCTCTCTCTCTCTCTCTCTCTCTCTCTTTCTCTCTCTCTCTCTCTCTCTCACACACACACACACTGTCCCTTTGTTTTCTCACCCTGAACTGCTGTCTTTTCAGTGTCAGCTAAATAATGTTTAAGACCCAGGCAAGGAGTTCAGTATTTTCCTTGCAGTAAAAGCAACCAGAAATGCCAAATTGCTTAGAGAACATCATTTTGATGAGAAATGAGCCCCATTAAAGAACTGAGATTGACTTTGTGCTCACAGACTTGCCTTTCTCTCAGCAGCAATAAATGCGTGCACTTTTAAAACTGTGGAGGAAAACTTTGAATTTGATTAATTGTGGACCATGGAAGAGAACAGAGAGGCCTATGAATAATTCCATTGAGCCTGGGGATGGGGTCAACTCTTGGGAACTTTCATTGTAGGGGTGATCTCAAGAGCCAGTGTGGTGTAGTGGTTAGAGTGGTTAGACTGGTATTCGGGAGACCCAGGTTCTAGTCTCTACTCAGCCATGGAAGCTCACTGGGTGACTTTGGGCCAGTTACAGACTCTCAGCCTAACCTACCTCACAGGGTTGTTGTTGTGTGGATAAAATGGAGAGGAGGAGGATTATTACTTGGAGGAAAAAAAGGTGGGATATAAATGTAATAATAAATAATAATTATCAGAGCCCACTCCATGCATACAACCAACACGGGGGCAGTGACACTTTGCCTGCTGCTCCCTAGTCCCAGTGTCTGACTCTGGATGCCTTCTGCTCTTGCCCCTGCAATGTCAAGAAGGAAAGCACAGCACACATGCTCACAGCAGTGTACACACAGGCTCTCCACCCATTCAAAAACCCTGCATGCTCTAAGGATGGAAGAGAAATTAGTTGAGTTCACATTCAGTTCAGATTTCTATGTGAGCTTACTGAATTTGAACTTCCTGAACCTAAAGATAAATCAGAATGCAATTAGATATTGAAGTATACACTTTCCCTTAGCTTTGTGATACAGTTGGTAACAAAGAAACAAATGGACATTTGAACTGGTGCACACAAAATACATGTATTTGAGGAAATTCATACAAAAACACTTTCTTCAATGGAAAATTGCTTGCAAAAATGTCTGCATTTGAAAAAGGATGCACAACCATGTGTATATGGGAGGGGGAAGCTTACAATTTATTATGCATATTTTGAAAAATGCACATGAAATTAGGCACAATTTCTGTGCAGACTAAAAATAATAATTTGCAGCGGAAAAACGCGAACCCAAGCAAAATAGTGCTCAATACATTCACCCATCTGTCACATGCTCTGTTTCTTCTTTGGGTGGAGAGTCTAGGTATGTGCAGCTGTGTGCACATACCCTGGGCATGTTTAGCCTGTAGAAGAGAAGATTGAGGGAAGACATGATAGCACTCTTCAAATACTTGAAAGGTTGTCACACAGAGGATGGCCAGGATCTCTTCTCGATCCTCCCAGAGTGCAGGACACGGAATAATGGGCTCAAGTTACAGGAAGCCAGATTCTGGCTGGACATCAGGAAAAACTTCCTGACTGTTAGAGCAGTATGACAATGGAACCAATTACCTAGGGAGGTGGTGGACTCTCCTACACTAGAGGCCTTCAAGAGGCAGCTGGACAGCCATCTGTCAGGGATACTTTAGGGTGGATTCCTGCATTGAACAGGAGGTTGGACCCGATGGCCTTATAGACCGCTTCCAACTGTACTATTCTATGATTCCCTTAATGAAGTTCCATGGAAGGGTGTGCAAATGTTGGGAGGAGGCCGGGATCTGTGGCCTCACTATCCATCCCACATATTTGGTATTGCGAATACCCCTTGTAAGAGTGTGGAAAGATAGGCTTGAAAATACTGTTGAACTCCCTCTGTTTACATCCTCTTTCCTCAGGCACTGTGGTAGCTGCTGACTCAGATGGCTTTAAAAGGGGATTAGACAAATTTATGGAGAATAAGGCTACCAATGGCTGCTAGTCACAATAGCTATATGCTACCTCCAGGAGCAGAGAGAGAATGCTTCTCTATACCAGTTGTTGGGGAACAAGAGATGGGCCTCTTAGAGACATCTGGTTGGTCAAGGCAGGAAAGGATGCTGGACTAATTGGGCCCTTGGTTTGATCTAGAACGACTCTTAGGGTGGGTGATACATATCGCCCTAAAAAAATGCATCACCAAAAATGAGACAGCAATTTGCATAAAGTTTGTATGTGCTAATTTATACATATACATTCCAGTCTAAAAATAATTATAATTTAAAGAGAAATACAGTAATCTCAATTCATGTGGAAGACTGTCCAGGTGGACCTGCTATCCAAGTTCTTACTGTTCTATCTGGGCAAATTCAGGGTCCCCTCTGCTGTCCATTCTTAGGGTTCTTGGACATGACAGCAGTTCAAATAGAGGACTGTCATCTGTAAAAGAGGACACACAGCCACCTGACATTATGTTCTTAACATTATTGTTCTGTTATCTTCATTGAGTTTTCTTTGGAAAGGGAAAAGGCAGGATTTAAATATGAAGCAAACAAACATAAGAATGTAAGTATTCTGTTCATGCAATGGCCAACCAGTTGCCCATAGGAAGCCCACAAGCAGGACATGGTGCAACAGCACCCTCCCACTCATGTTCCCCAGCAATTGGTGTACATAGGCATACTGTCTCGGATGCTGGAGGTAGCACATAGCCATCAGGGCAAGTAGCCATTGATCGCCTTCTCCTCCAGGAAATTATCCAACCCCTTTTAAAACCATCCAAACTGGTGGCCATCGCTATGTCTTATGGAAGAGAATTCCATAGTTTAAGTTTGTGCTGTGTGCATAAACCATGCAACATTATTTAACATGCTGTCATTGTGAGCTCCAAGGCCATTGGAGGGTTCAGTCATTGGACCAAAAGGCAGAAACCTTTTGTATTATATTTAACTTTGCAAAGAAGCACACGCTATCTGCTTCTCAGGAGCATCCATCCATATGACTGGCAACAGCTGGTGTAAGACTTAGAGTTAATCTTGCCATTGTGTTGACTGGCCCACATGCATCAAAGTGGCTTTCAGCCCAGGACTCAAAACATGAAAGAAATGTACTATTTTCAAAGAGCAGGTGTTGCTTGACAATAGAACGCTCAGGATAAAAGCAATAGCTCTGGACTGGGATGAGAGGACAGCTCAATGGCTTGGCAAAGAAACCTCACCCAGAAGAGGATAGCTCATTGAAAACAGTGTGTAGCAGCTGTGAAGATAAAGGCAAATTCCATGCTTGGGTTATTAGGAAGAGAAATAAAACTAGCATTGTAAAAATGTCATTATACAAATCTAAGGTGTGGCCACATGTTGAAAACTTTGCACAGTTCTGGTGGCCCTATTTCAAAAAGGCCAGTTGGAAAAGGGGCAGAAAAGGGTAACCGAAATGAACAATATTTAGAGCATCTTTCCCACAAGGAAAGGCTAATGCGTTTGGGGCTTCTTAGAGCTTCTCTACACAAGCAATTTGTTGGATGCTTGTGATTGGCCACCATGGAAGTTTGTGGGCCTTTTCAAGATGTTGTCAACTTCCAGGATGTCTCAAACACTTTTCTGCAGTAATCTCACTTTTAAAAAAATCAGAGATAATGCAATATTTAAAATGATTGCAGAAGCCCCCAATGTATAAAGTGCTTCAATTCTGCTTCTAGATGGCACTGGGCATGTCTACATCAGTCTTTCCCCCCAGGATCATCCCTGGATCATCATATCATCCATATGATGCACAGGGGATCCCAGGAGCAAGTAGGGACAATCCCTCCATTTCCCCGGGATATCTGGCAACACTCCCCCCCAGTTTTTCCTGTGGTCCTGGGACGATCTTGAGGACCACGGGTGGTGTGGGCACCCATCCCGGCTTCTTCCCTCCTCCCCGTGAGTAGCAGGGGTCAGCAGAAGGAAGGAGCCAGGCTGGGGAGAGTCCAGGGACATCGGAGATGGAGTCGGGAGGGGGTCAGGGCTTTTTTAAAAACTTACTTTTTCACTAGAGCTCAAGTGTGCTCCAGCTTCTGTTTGTTTTTTAAAAAAATGTGGCCACAATGTCCCTCTTCCCTTCTGGGATGTCGTGCTTCCGTGTTGACACCTTGGGGCAATTCCAGAAGCAGGTAAGTCTGGGATCATCCCCCCTCCCTCCCTCTACACTCTGCAGGTGTAGACATACCCACTGTTTCATTGAACATAATAGCATTGCTGAGAGAAGTTTTCAATTCAAAATCATGAGATCATCATCTAAAGGAGTCTGTCGTAAACATGGAAAGACTCCAGAAGAAGAAAACCTGGTAATGATATGAGTTTTTCCCCTTAATGTAGAGACACCTTCTGTTTAAAATTATGCATAGTGTAGAGAAAACTGGATACAGAGAGCTAAATAAATACTTGCAAGACATCAGAGATCTTGAACCAGGACCTCAAACTGTGGGACCTCAGCTACTTTCCTCAAGTCACCAACATGGCACTACATAAATGAAGAATACTTTTGCTACTGAGATTATCGTTTTAAAATTCCAATTCTAACCCAAGCCTTCCTCTACAGAGTTCAGGGCATGGACTTGATTTGATTTTCACAACAATCCTGTGCAGTAGGCTAAGCCTACAGAGTTTCATAGCTGAAGGTGGGAGAGGTTGGAGTCTTTGTCTCCGTTATCTAAATCTAGCACTCTAAACCACTACACCATGCTGCTGACAACTCACTATTCAGTGACAGGTATTGCAGGGAGGAGTTTGATAATGCTTACTTTATGACACTTGAGGGAAGCCCAGGTAACCTATTTTCCCCTGTTGTCCTTTGGTGTTGTAACCCACATGAAATGGCCATCTGACTGAATTTGTTTGGTGTGATCCCTGTGTGTGTGTGTGTGTGTGTGTGTGTGTGTGATTGAGAGAGAGAAATAGAAGCCACCATCCAATAAGTGGCAAGAAGGCATGAGAGTCCATGTGCATAGCTAAAAAAAGTTCAGTGTTAAATTTAAGGGAATATAAACATCCTTGAGTCACTTCTAATATATGGTCTCGAGTGATGGCACAATCTTATGCATGTTCAGACAGAAAAAAAGTCCTACAGCTATGATGGCTAAGGAATGCTGGGAACATAAGAACAAAGAAGAGCCATGCTGGATCAGACCAAGGTTTCATCTAGACCAGCACTCTGTTCACACAGTGGCCAACCAGCTATTGACTATGGACCCACAAGCAGGACTTGGGTTCAACTGCACCCACTCACCCATGTTCCCCAGCAACTGGTGTATATAGGCTTACTATCTCTATTACTGAAGGTAGCATGTAGCCATCAGGACTAGTAGCCATTGATAACCTTCTCCTCCAGGAATTTATCCAACCCTCTTCTAAAGCCATCCAAATTGGCGGGCATGACTACATCTTGTAATCAGCTTCATGATTACAAGATGCCATTTAAGCAGTGGCTGCTTAAACAGCCATTTAAGCAGTGGCTGTTCGCGGTTTCAGACAGTACTCTTCCCAAGTCCTACTTGGAAATGACAGAGGTTGAACCCGGGCCCTTTTGCATACAAAGCACATGGACTACCATTGAGTTCAGCCCTTAGAATCGTGGAATAGTAGAGTTGGAAGGGGCCTATAAGGCCATCAAGTCCAACCCCCTTTCTCCATCTATGTATCCTATGTAAATATTACAGTCTAGAAAAGTGTGGGAAAGCACACTAATTTTGCGCTTGTGCTTGTTTGAGAGAAACTGACATTTAAAATGTTGTGGCTGGGGGCGGGCCTTTGACAAATTAAATCAAATTGTAAATGTTCCAGCCACATTATTGTTTCATGGGTTCTACACCAAGACTAACTGAAGGGCATAAGCAATGCCAAAATGCAGTAATGAGATGCTTTCAGCCACAAGCTCGTCCTAAGGCAAATAAACCATTGCATTTATAAACTGATTAAATAAAATGACTAAAATAGCTGGGAGAAAAAGAAGAAAAAGTGCTGTTCTGTGAAATTTTGAATGGGAATCAGCCAAAAAGGAGCTGCCTTGTTCTATGTTAGTTTTCTAGTGCATCAAAAGGCAATTTCTGTGTTGTTTTTTCACATTTGATACTCATTCATGTAGTTCCGATACTATTTTCCTTGGCACCATTCTCCACCTCCTTTGCCCTAGAATCATAGAACAGTAGAGTTGGAAGGGGTCTATAAGGCCATTAAATCCAACCCCCCTGCTCAATGGAGGAATCCACCCTAAAGCATCCCTGACAGATGGCTGTCCAGCTTCCTCTTGAAGGCCTCTAGTGTGGGAGAGCCCACAACCTCCCTAGATAACTGGTTCCATTGTTGTACTGCCCTAACAGTCAGGAAGTTTTTCCTGATGTCCAGCCAGAATTTGGCTTCCTTTAACTTGAGCCCATGAGTCCATGTCCTGCACTCTGAGATGATTGAGAAGAGGTCCTGTCCCTCCTCCGTGTGACAACCTTTCAAGTATTTGAAGAGTGCTATCATGTCTCCCCTCAATCTTCTCTTCTCCAGGCTAAACATGTCCAGTTGTTTCTTTGCTCACAGTTCTTTGCTTCCTTTGCTCTCATTGTCATTTAATCCCATTGGCTGGTAGCAATTCATATGTTTTTTTTATCAATGATGGCATGATGCTACATCTGATGTCAGGATGCCATCATGGACCATCTCTCCACCAGCCGTTTATTCCAGAATAATATCACAGTCATCCCTACCAGACCACGTGACATTCACCTACCCCTGTGGCGATCTCAGGACAACCGCTCAATTTTCTCAGGATAGCACCAACTGGATTTGTAGCAGTTTTTCTGGCTCTCTCGCTACAATCCCAAAGTCCACAGTTGGTGTGCCTTTCCCTTTCACGAAGCTGTTGCTGTTCAGTGTGAGCTCCTGACACAGTGAACAGCCAATCCGCTGTCAGGTGAGTGTGCATGAGCATTGGTGTGTTTCATCGCTGAGTGTTTCCTTCTTTTTTTAAAAATACAAATGTATCAATGCG
Organism: Elgaria multicarinata webbii; assembly: GCF_023053635.1. Taxonomy (NCBI): domain Eukaryota; kingdom Metazoa; phylum Chordata; class Lepidosauria; order Squamata; family Anguidae; genus Elgaria; species Elgaria multicarinata. Next base: position 105,680,444 of record NC_086176.1, read on the forward strand.
CTTGAGCATTTGACACAGTACCTATCCCCCCCCCTGCACTGCTGTGTGTCTGTGCTGGTGCACATCTTGGAGGAGGTATTAAAAAAAACACCATGCCCTGTACCAATCCGTCCAGTCCTGCCCATTTCTCCCAATATTCATTCGGAAATGCTGTGGGGCACATGTCCTCTCTCAATGGCTCTCCTTTAATTGCAGGAAACCTCCCTCACGTGTGTGACAATACCGGAAGCAGGAAATCCCATGATTATCCCTCCTCCATTGCAGAAGGGCTGTAGGTGTAGATTAGCCCATAGTGTTGGAAAAACAATGGCATGGGATCACATCAGAAAAGAGTGCAAGTTAAGTATTGATTTCTCTGTAGAGTTTTAAAACAGGTAGACAATAATAAGGGCAACTCAAGATGCAGAGCTAATTAACATGTCTGCATGTATCGGAGAGCCTTGGGTGCAAAGAGGGGTCATGGGGAGGGATGTTGCTTACCAGTCAGCTAGAGCCAAATACATTTCTCTTTTAGTCTGTTTTTCATATGTATAAAAAGATCAGCATGTTCACTATGTTTGTGGTAGTAGTGGTTTCATTCTATTAGTAGCATGGTCTGATTTGCTCTGCTGTTTTATACTTCTGGCTGCTTAGCCTGGGGACTTATCTGTTTAGGACTCAGCAAAGTTTGCTAAGCCCTTTGTTTTCTGGATCCCATCTGCTTTATTCAGCCACTTCTGCTAACACATGGATGCCCATAATCAAAATTGCATTCATTGCCACAGCCAACTGCGATAAAGAGGACTGTGGGCAAATTAAAGTTAGGCTAGCAAGAACAAAGGAGAAAAATAGTGCCAAGAAACAGATGGAACCTGGGGAATCAGAATGCACTGAAGAGCACTGAAACATTAAAAAAAATGTCATTAAGGTGAATACAATGTTTGGGCTGCATTGATTCTGTTTATCTCAAGAATACTAAAACGACTGAATATCCAGCACAGTCTCCCTGTTGGGAAACGCAGGCTTAGCATTTCAAACAGGACTTACGAGGTTAATCATCTCTAGTACTTTGGAGCAACTGCTGCTTGCACCCTGCATTCCTCACTAATGGGTTGTGTCCAATGTTAGTCCAACTTAAGTCTTATTCTTGTCATTGGACCTACTTTAAGTAGGACTACATTCCCAATTTTTTTCATGACCGCTCTCCAACAGATTCATTGGCCAACCAGATCCCCTGTCCTGACTCAGCAACTGTTTCCAAACACAGACCTGTTAATTAGGCTAGGAGCCCTGCCAGCAAGAGTAAACATTTTTTGGTAATGGCCTCTGAAAGGTCACTTTTACTCACAGCCGGCTGACAAGGAGTTGTCTGGGAAGCAGTCCAACAAGTCATGCCAGGCAGAGCTCCGAGTATAGTGTCCAAACAAGGGTTAGGTACAGGCAAAACTGGTTAAGGATGAGCAGATGGAATAGTGCACAATACCTTTTAACTGCTAGCGCTAAGAGCCTTCAACCTGGAAGCTGTCTGTTACAATAACATTTGCCATGATTGGAGTGAGATAGTCACAAGTATGTGGCCAACTCTTGTCATTTGACCTAAACATTAACATTTTGGGTACAATCTTATGGGGATGGCTGTAAGCTGCCAAATTCCACCTGCTCCGCATTTCAGCTAGAGGGGCTTTTTGCCCATCTAGCTGAGGTGTCAGGGAGGGTGATGGAAGGAGGCTGGGGAGGTCAGAGGATTCCTTGTAATCCAACCTCCCTGATCCTCTCCCCTTCCTGTTCATGGGAGTGCCCCTTTTACCTCACCTCTGAGGTCATTTTGACCTCAGAAGGAAGGTAAAAGGGGCACTCCCATGGGCAGGAAGGCGAGAGGGTCAGGGAGGTTGGATTACAAGAAATCCTCATTTTTATGACCTCAGAGAGGCGGACGTTGAGGTTTTCTCCACACCGGCTTTGAAGGGGAGGGGGTGGGGAGCTCGAACTCCTGGGTCCGAGGTTAGAATGCTGACTTCGACCTTAGATTCAGGAATCTGAACAATCCTGTGCACCCACCCTGCTGCGCTCAGATGCCGTCTAAGGGCCAAAGAATTGCTCTCCCTGTGAATTAAGTCTTATTACAAGTGCTTTGTTCTTAAAATCATTGGCATTTGCAATAGCAACAATAACCTCTCAACTTGTAGCAGGAGGGCTTATTACATTTAATATGCAGGGGAGGTGGTTTCTAGAATGTTAAAATGTTCCACTTTAACAATAGATTTCTAAAGAAAGTGGGGAAATAAGCATGAAGAATGTATTTTTGTATGTGCAGATGTTGGCTCATCTGCCCTTTTGTTCTTCGGCAAAGAAAATAAGGGAGCAGGCACATGTATTTGATTCCATGTACAATATTTTTTCCACTTTTTGGGTGATTACATTTGTATTGGTTTTTATATATATGAATATTTTAAAGGAAACCAGTCTGTCAATCCAACCTCAGTGCTGTAATCAGTAACATCAAGGTGTAAAATCAATTGCCACACTGTCTTGTCCCTCAAACTCTTACAAAATTATGTCCTCAAATTACCTAGCTCCATTGAGGTTGCAATGATATCTAAAACTTTATAGTTACATTGAATGTGTACTAAATAAACCCATGTCTATAATGGAAGGAGAAAATATACATATATGGCAAGGAGGAACAATGCCATGGAAGGCTTAGAAGACACACCATTCAGGGTAGCAGACAAGAAATTTCTCAAACAAGAACAGAACAGACACAAGAAACTCCTGACTTGCCCTAGAGATACAATAACTTCCAGTGCCATCTGGTGGCTAAACCATATAATGGCAGTATCCATACAGAGGGAAACAAAATGCAGACTGATGGCCACTTAAGGTACCACAATCCTCAAAAAAGAGGATTGCAAGGAACACCTTCTGCTACCACCAGAGGAGGCACATCAAAGATGATGCAGGGACTATGGGGACAGAATAATGACGTAACTGTGTCTAGATATACTAAACCCTATTTGTAACTACCACTCTCAAAAATAGTCAGGAACAAGCTCAAATTGTCCTTGCTCTTCATCCCTCAGAACTCCCTCCTAGTGTATCCCCAAACCGTTTATATATTCTGTAAATGTAAGTATTTGTTATATGTTAGACCCTGCTTTTTCAGGCAAGAATTGTTCCCAAAGCAATTTGCAATAGTTAAAATCCGTCACAAGTTGTTCAGGCCACCTGGGGTTGTGGGCCAATGATCGAGAGACATGGCTGTGTGTGGGGGCCTGTGTAAAATGTTTGCAGCGCTCTGTTACGGCTTCATTTTTCTTTCTTCTTGCCTTTGGTGTTGCTCTTACCATGGCCTACTTGGCTAGACTATTCCTTCTGTGCATGTGTAATTAAATTCCTGAACTTTCAAGAAGCAAAAGCACAACCAACCTACAATTAGTATTCTGATGACTGCAGAGAGATGTTTAGCCCCGGTTATTAATTTTTCCTACACAGAAGAAGAAATAGTGCAGCATCTGTTAGGTCTTGCAGGATACTGGGAAGTTGGCAATATCAGTTGCTGGAGGTGACAGAGGTTGGAGAGAAAGTTAAGAACCTAAGAAGTGCCATGATGGATCAGCCCGAGGGTCCATCTAGTCCAGCACTCTGTTCACACAGTGGCCAACCAGTTGTTGACCAGGGACCAACAAAGCAGGACATGGTGCAATAGCACCTTCCCACCCATGTTCCCAATCAACTGGTACACACAGGCTTACTGCCTTGGATTTTAGAGGTAGCACATAACCATTACGGCTGGTACCCATTGATAGTAGGGATGTGCTCCGCTTCTAATCGGACCGGCGAATTAGAAGCGGAGCGGGGTGCTTTGCCTCCCCTTAAAGCGGAGGTGAAGAGGATTGGGGGGCCGGCGGAGTGTTGTGAAGAGGACCGAGGTGAAGGCGGATCCTTCGCCTTGATCCAGAGCTCCGCAAGAAAGGTAAGTGGGGTTTACTGGGCCTTGCCGCTGTCGCTGTTGCCCATGCGGCGACAGCGGCAGGGCCCGGTAAACCCCCCTCCTCTCCCTTACCTGCGTCCGTCCGCGGTCCCTCGGCTTCTTCAATTGAGCCCGCGGCTCAACCAGGAAGTCTAGGCCGCACTTGCGGCCCAGACTTCCTGGTTGAGCCACGGGCTCAATTGAAGAAGCCGAGGGACCGCGGATGGACGCAGGTAAGGTCCCCCTCCCCCTTGGTCCCTTACCGGGCTCTGCAGGTAAGGGAGAGGATGGAGGGGGGGCCTTACCTGGCGCCACTCCCCTCCACTGCGGAGCTCCGATTCGGAGCCGGAGCTCCGCGTTGAAGAGGAGCGGACTATGGGCAGAGCTGGGCAGAGCTGAGCAGAGCGAGCCTGATCCAAAATTTTCAGATCAGCCTGCGGGGCGGATCGGGGGGTCCGTGCACACCCCTAATTGATAGCCTTTTCCTCCAGGAATTTATCCAACCCCCTTTTAAAGCCATCGAAATTGGTGGCCATCACTACATCTTGTGGTAGTTAATTCCATAATTTAACTATGTGCTGTGTGAAGAAGTCCTTCCTTTTATTTGTCCTGAATCTCCCACCAATCAGCTTCATGGGATGACCCCAGGTTCTAATATTTTGAGAGAGAGAGAAAAAAGGGTCTCCCTGCCCACATTCTCCACACCATGCATAATTTTTGTAGACCTCTATCACGTCTCCCCTTAGCCTCTTTTTTTCCAAACTAAACAATCCCAGCTGTTGTAGGGGAGATATTCCAGCCCCTTCATCATTTTAGTTGCCCTTTTCTGCACCTTTTCCAGCTCTTTTTTTTTTTTAGGTGTGGTGATCAGAACGGTACACAGCATTCTAAGTACGCTCTCACCATAGATTGGTATAAAGGCAGTATGATACAGGCAGTTTCATTCTCAATTCCTTTTCTTATAATGCCTAGCATGGAGTTTGCCTTCTTTACAGCTGCCACACTCTGAGTTGACATTTCATTGAGCTGTCCACCACAAACCGAAGATTTCTTGCTTGCTTGGTCACCACCAGCTCACATCCCATCAGGTTATGCTTGAAGTTGGGTTTTTTTTTTTTTTTGTCCCAACGTTAGGGTGTCCATATGAAAAGGAGGACAGGGCTCCTGTATCTTTAACAGTTGCATAGAAAAGGGAATTTCAGCAGGTATCATTTGTATATATGGAGAACCTGGTGAAATTCCCTCTTCATCACAACAGTTAATGGTGCAGGAGCTATACTAGAGTGACCAGATTTAAAAGAGGGCAGGGCACCTGCAGCTTTAACTATTGCGATGAAGAGAGAATTTCACCAGATGCTGTATGCATACAAATGACACCTGCTGAAATCCCCTTTTCAATACAACTGTTAAAAATACAGGAGCCCTGTCCTCCTTTTCATATGGTCACCCTACCCAACGTGCATCACCTTACACTTGCTTACACTGAACTGCACCTGCCAGCTGGAGGCCCACTCTCCCAACTTGGAGAACAGAATGAATTGGACAGCAAGTCAATGCTTTGCTTTCTTACTTTGTTTCATGTAGCCTGCTAAGGTCCTACGGCCACAGTTGGGCTCCCTCCAGGTTAATTCCAACACAATAAAGCTTTGGTGCTAGGCATCGTGCCAAAATGAAGATGCAAATTACAGAAGCAGCGTTTAACAGCACTTACCTCAGAAGCGGCCAAGAAAACAACGGAGGTGTATTGAAGATTTTATCACCAAGACTGGGCTGGCTCACAGTTCCTTGAAACCACAACAAAACACGGGATAATTTCCATTTTTGTCTCTGGGTCCTTTAAATCCAAAGCCTTGGATTCCACAGAAGAGATGGTGATTGTCTCAGATGCCATGAGGGTTTCTACCAGAAAGGGAGCTCTAAGGCTGCAGCTGCATGTGGACATTGATGGGATGTCCACCAGGTAGCCAAGATAGGCCTCTGCACATCCCAGCTTGGTCTCTTCCTCTCTTGCCATTGCCACTGCATGCTGCCGATACAGGAGGCATTTTATCTCTCCTGGAGATAGCACAGGGTATCTCCTTCCTTCCCAGCCCTTGCTGGCAGCAGCTCTTCATTGATGAGCTCAGTTATGTAGTGGCTTCTGTTTGGTGGGGTCAGTTGACCAGATACAAAAGAGGGCAGGGCTCCTGCAGCTTTAACTGTTGTGAGGAAAAGGAAATTTCAGCAGGTGTCATTTGTATATATGGGGAACCTGGTGTAATTGCCTCTTCATCACAACAGTTAGAGCTGCAGGAGCCCTGCCCTCTTTTAAAATGGTCACTATGGTATAGCTCCTGCAGCTTTAACTGCTGTGATGAAGAGGGGATTTCACCAGGTTCTCCATATATACAAATGACACCTGCTGAAATTCCCTTTTCTATGAAACTGTTAAAGATACAGGAGCCCTGTCCTCCTTTCCATATGGTCACCCTAAATGAACTTAGATTTTATTTAAATATAGCTTTCCCACTGAGCTCTATCGGGCAGTGGCTTGTCCCTCCTCAGGCCAGAAGTAGTGGGTGTGGACCTCAGCAACGTCCTTCTTTCTCCCCAGAAGCACAACCCACTGAATGCTGAATCCATAGTTCTTTTCTATTGTTACTCCCTACCCATGTATGACAGAATCACAGTGTGTGTGTGTGTGTGTATGAAAGAGAGAGAGAGAGAGAGAGAGAGAGAGAGAGAGAGAGAGAGAGAGACTTTTCAGATGGCACACTAAGCCATGGTGGTTAAGCATTTTGAACTAAACATTATGGATTAATGTGAACCATGACTTAATGTGTCATGTGAACCATTCTTAAACATGGTGGCTACATAACCATGTTTTAAACATGCTCACTAACCATTTGCTGCAGAAGGGTTAGCGGCTTAGTGTGTGTTCTGAACAGGCCGTGTGTATGTGTGTGTGTGTGGGGGGGGGGAAGAGAGACTCACATCTGATTGATACTTTGCAAAGAAGTAGGATTGGGAGAAGTGTGAACTGAATGACCAAGTCCCTCTCCAAACATCTAAACCTTTGAGAACATATTTTAAGTGTGACAGGTCATGGAAAAGTTTCTTATCTGAAATATGAGTGCATGGCTGAACATCCCTACACTCTATTTACAGCCCAGCCTCCTTTATAGTGTCTGGAATCCCATTAATCTGACACAGGAGCTCAAACCATTTTTGAATAATACCTAACTTCTGAATTGAAACAATGTAACTTTCCAAGCTCATTTATCTTGCAGGATTTATGAAGAGTGTACATCTATCCGGACGAACTAATTATTGCAGGCAAAAAGGCTTGTCAGAGGATGAATGCACCTCCTTTTTTTTAAAAAAAAGCTAAAGAGTTATTATATTAAAGTCATTGATTTCTTTTCTTTTCCATTAATTACTTTTAGATCTGTGGATTAACCTAATTGTGAGGCAAGGAGAATATTAAAAAAAACTTTCTTTCTTCTTTAAAATACCATTGCCTTCCTTTGCTCTAGTGTTGGTTTTTCAGAAAGTTTTAATGGGCACCAGAAAGCTTCTCTCAAAAAGTGGTTTAGAAAGCCATTTCTCTTCAGGGATATGCTTGTCATTCGGCCATAATGTCAATTTTGGTAGTTTCTTTTACAATCATATTTTCTTCCTTAACTTTGCTGGAGAGAAAAGAAAAGAAAGAACTCACACTGCCCAGTCCTAAACACAGAACATTCACTCTACCTTCTAACTTAAAAAAGAGAAAAAGTACATTTCTTCACTGACTAAAGTATGTTCAACGCCCCACTTTTTCCCTCCTCTGTTTTAAGCTAGAAGTCGGAGTGAAAATCGCTTTAGCCACACTCCAGCACTGAACTAAACACTTCTTGAGGACTTTCAGATGGGAACGGGGGGAATCGTGTTTCTGTACCGTGGCTCTTTTATTATTATTATTATTATTATTATTATTATTATTATTATTATTATTATTATTATTTATATAGCACCATCAATGTACATGGTGCTGTACAGATAACACAGTAAATTCATTATTATTTATTTATATAGCACCATCAATGTACATGGTGCTGTACAGATAACACAGTAAATTCCTGGTTCTCTTCCATGTTTGAAATGGGCAGAATTCCACAGAGCACCAACCACTCTCCGTTGCTGTTGCTGAATGTACTCTTTTATGTCCTTTAGGGTGTTGATCTGTTTACTGTTCTTGTTGTCATTTAAAATGTTTGTTTTCAATGATTATATGCTACTGTGGCAGGGCTGGCACAAGCTCTCTTGCTTCCTGAAGCAAGATATAACTTAAGGTGACCACGTGGAAAGGAGGACAAGGGCTCCTGTATCTTTAACAGTTGTGTAGAAAAGGGAATTTCAGCAGGTGCCATTTGTAGGCATCCAGATAACGGTAGGGCTGGCGCTGCACTTTGGGAGCCTTTCTGGTAAAAAGTGACCAAAACAAATAGGCTCACTGCAGACAACAAGTTAATCAACGCAGTGTGAAAACTCCACTCAACAGCTGAGGTTTTAGGAGGTACACACAACATGTTCTAACTCCAACGTTGTGTGACTGTGGGTTACCGTGGAGTTGAGTAAAAGGCAATGTGACATTTGATTGACAGTTCCTCCACCCTCTCTCCTCCCCGGGTCCTCCCGATGGTATCCCATCAGCCATTGCTGCAAAACAAACAGACTCACTGCAGACAACAAGTTAATCAACACACTGTGAAAACTCCACTCAACAGTTGAGGTTTTAGGAGGTACTCCTTACACAACATGTTCTAACTCCAACGTTGTGTGACTGGGTTACCGTGGAGTTGAGTCAATGTGACATTTGATTGACAGTTCCTCCACCCTCTCTCCTCCCCGGGTCCTCCCGATGGTATCCCATCAGCCATTGCTGCAAAACAAACAATCTCAGCAGCTCTCCTAGAGCGGCACCCGCTCCTTTTGCTGCTCTTGCCAGAGAACTCTGTAGCCAGTGGGAAAAGTCAACTCCACGTAACGGAAAACTCACAGAGCCCACCACACAACATGCAGTACAATGGCTGTGCAGGAACTCCCACTTGCCCAGCGTGGATATTCAGCATGGACTGTTTCCCAAAATAACTCCACTGTGGGATGGAGTTTTCCTGCCAGACAACACATTTCTCAGTGGTGATGTAAAAACTCCACTGTGGAGTTCTAAAACCACCATTGTGAAACGTGTTTTCTAAACTGAGCCTGTTGTTCTGCCTGCTCATTTTGACCTGTGGATGACAAGCCACTCAGCCCTGCAATAATAATGAAACAACAGGTTGGTTATTCATGGTTGGTGAAGACTACTTCCAGAGCATTCTATGGCCATAGCTAGACCTAAGGTTTATCCCTGGATCGTCCAGGGGTCAAACCTGTTCATCTAGGTGACACACAGGGGATCCAGTGCTCAGGCAGGGGCAAACCCTGGTTGATCCCAAGATAAACCTTAGGTCTAGCTGTGGCCTAAGCGATTCTGTTAACAATGGAGGTTGCTTTGCTATGGTTGGAGTTGGGTCTTGCAGCTCTTGCAATGCTGTGAGTTGTGGCATTGCACTACAGTCATTGGTGACTCATTCTATGTTCTCCTTTACTTGCATCGCTGCAGAAAGGATCAGGCCATAAGTATTATCTGAAGAACAATAAAGAGCCATTTGGGGAACATTTTCTGTGTACCTTCTCCTGATTATGAGCTTCACTGTAGCCGGAAGGGGAAACATGTTTGTGTACAGATGGAAAATTTGTTTGATTATAGGTATATAAAGCACCTCATTATCCCTACATTAGCTGTGCTGTGATTTGGTGCTTGTTTTCATTCTTGGAGAGGTAAATGTGTTTATGAGAGAACTGGCAATGGTTTGCAGTTGATGCTAGGCTCTTTCACTGTAACATGTTGGCTGAATAGGAGGTTTTTTGCTATGATGCGGGGAGCTCTGAAAGAATGGATTTCAGAACTAGTGAATGTCAGTAGACTGTTACTGAATGTTCTTGTTCACATTTGCATATGGACATATGGACATGATGAACCTGCAAATATAGGGATCTTCACAGACCTCACACTGTACCCCATTGAGGTCCGTGACAGAGAGTTTCTCCACCTTGGGTTCCACAATCAAAGAGCACCCTCAATCTCAAGGTCATAGAATCATAGAATAGTAGAGTTGGAAGGGGCCTACAAGGCCATTGAGTCCAACCCCTTGCTCAGTGCAGGAATCCACCTTAAAGCATACCTGACAGATGGCTGCCCAGCTGCCTCTTGAATGCCTCTAGTGTGGGAGAGCCCACAACCTCCCTAGGTATCTGGTTCCATTGTCGTACTGCTCTAACAGTCAAGAAGTTTTTCCTGATGTCCAGCTGGAATCTGGCTTCCTGGAACTTGAGCCAATTATTCTTTCAGGATAAAATTAAGTAGAGGTACTCAGAAAGGAGGCCATGAGGGCTGCTAAGGTGATATTTTTACCTCCTGATCTGTATTGAGGCGAGGACACTTCAGGACTGAACCATGTCTAGGAACTCATGGTTTGCTTGATTAGGGTGGCAACTTGAAGATTAGAAGGGTATTTGCATGTATCCAGACCCAGCTTTGCATTCTACAGGAGCACAACCCCTTTGATTAACTTACAGTAGAAGACTCGCAGGCCAATAAATTTCAGTTAGAACAAAGGCAGGTAGCCTGGCTTACTGCCATCAGGCTCCTCTTGCTCCTAGCTGCCGTGAGATCTTGCCCGTGCATCCGTTTCCATACCAGAAATTGAGACTGTTCTAAGGCGATGCTGAGACAAGTAGAAAATCCAGACTGCATGTGTATAAAAAGCAATCATGGCCAAACTTCTCAGTAACAAGACACAACATGGAAATAGATTCACTGACCACACAGCTCTGAGGCTAAGTCATTTGGTACACAGCCATCCCTGGAACATAGGAAACTGTGTTGTATCTGCTCAGAGTATTGGTCCGTCTAGCCCAGTAGTATCTAGCAGTGTTTGTCCAGGGTCTCCAGCAGACACATTTCCTATCACCTTCTTCCAGATCCCTTTAATTAGTGATGCTGGGATTTGAATATGGGACCTTCTGCACTCAGAAAACATGTGCTCTGAGCTATGGTCCTTGAGTTAATGCCCTGTAATAGAAATACTTTTGGGCAGGGACAGTGGTGTTCCATTTTCACATTGCTGCCCTGTGATGTAATGCAATTGAGTGGCCTTGGGCAATTTATTGGCTCGTAACCAAAGCTACTCCATAGGACACAGATAAATTGAGTTAATGTAAACCAGTACACTTAGAGATGTTTTTGTCTTATTGATCCCAACAGTAGGGCATCAGCTTAAATCTGTGAACTCCACCTTAATCTGCATTAAGGCCAGATCTACACCAAGCAGGATATAGATCTGGCCTTAATGCAGATGGGGCTGTTCAAAAGATACCTTAAACCCTGCTGGTTAAGGCTTTTGGTTAAGCAGCAGGGTTTAAGGTGTCTTGTGCGATGCATTTTGCTAATGCCTGCTCACTCACTAACCACAGCTGGGCTGTCTGCAGCAGGGTTAGTGGCTCTAACCATGGCTCAAAGTGTTGTGTGCAACAGCATGTCTTGTGGTTAGTGCTAACCCCAGAGAACCACAGTTTTGCTAACCACACTGCCATCTGAACAGGCCCTTTGAAAGTGGTTTGAAAATGGTATATGGAATGTGTCACAGGGCCCAACAGTTGTCAATACCATTATAAACCATTATAAAGCCATAGTGTAGATCCTGCCTAAGTTTGCATTCAGGGCCATTGCCATACTGGCTTAGGGTGGCCTTCCTCAACTGGTGTCATCTGTTTTGGACCACAACCCTCATCAGCCCAAGACAGTATGGCCAAAGATGAGGAATGCTGGGAGCTGTAGTCCAAAATGAGTGGAGGGGGCACCAGGTTGGGGTAGACTGGCTTGGAATGATGTTTCACAACCTGGGTGGGCAAGATAGGGAACACACAACTGCATGCTTTGTATGTAATACGATTACAAATAGCCAACGCTCAGGATGTTCCAGAATGGGGTTATAAGTCCCCTGAGTGCAGGTTCGCTTGTCTCAGGCTAAAGATGCAGTGTCATGTGGAGATAAATGAAACGGCATACGAGTTTGGTTCTTCACCTTTCTCACCATGACACAAGTCCTGTGAGGATTTTTACCCTAAAAAGCAGACTATAAAGCTATTGAAAACAATAATAAATAAGCCCTATATCATACTGTGGAGATAATTCTTGGTCTCTTATATTCTCTAAGCTTGTATTCCCATGCACTCTTTCCTGGGAGTAAAGTCCCATTGAACACAGTGCACATAGATCCAGGTAGGACTGGTTTGAAATCACAATTATAACTTTGGAGCTGTTTCACTCACATTGAAATGGATCGTATCAATTCATTGATCCTTTTTTCTCCAGTGAAATGGGGACGTCAATAAGAATGTTTTGCAAAACCCCCAAAGATACTTTATTTGAAAGCAGACCCCGTGCCGTATTTTTTTGAGGGAGAGGGGGAAATCGGAGAGTAGGGCGCTGTCTATATGTGGCCAGGGCCTTGTGATGGCTGCAAATCTGTGCCGCGTCAGTTATATGACGCAGCCACAGATTCCCGCTGTCTGACCTTGTTCTGGGGCGGATCCAGGGGCCGGTCCTGGTGGAAGGTGACTGGCAATTAGTCACCAGAAACCAGGAAGAGGGTGGGATGGTGGTGGCTCCAGTACCAGGATGACCACCGGAAACCCCGTGCTCCCTCCTTGGTGTCGAGATTACCTGATGCCACCCCAGGTAAGGGAAACTGCAGAGTTTTGGGGGCAGGCAGCACTAACTCAGCGCCGTGAATTCAGCCCCTAGCAGTGGAATCCTATGCAAGTCTAGTCAGAAGTAAGCCCTAATGAATTCAGTGGGCCTTCCTCCTAAGTAAATGAGCTGAAGAATTTGAGAAACAAAGGGCGTCTCTCTGTGTGTATCATTTCGCAAAGTTGTTTCTCCTTCAATTGCTGTGTCAGTTTCACACATTCTTGATCAAACCAGTGCTTCTCACCAGCTTTACTTCATACATAGGTTCAAAATGCAGAGTTTATTTTTATTTATTTATATTTATTTATTACATTTATATTCCACTTTTTTTCCCTTCAAGGAACCCAAGGCAGTGTACATTGGTCACCAGTACATCTAGGGGTGAGCATATTACCCCAACCTTAAAATCACTCCACTGACTGCCAATTCGTTTCTGGGAGAAGTACAAAGTGTTGGTCATTTAAAGCCCAACATGGTTTGGGTCCAGGTTACCTGAGGGATCGCCTTCTCCCATACAGTCCGCCCCACACACTCAGGTCCTATGGGGAGAACTTACTTCAGTTAGCCAAAACTAGGCTGACAACTGTTACCCAGAGGATCTTTTCTTCTGTGGCCCTCAGACTGTGGAATGGCCTGCCAGAGGAGATTTGTCAACTTAACTCTCTCTCTCTCTCTCTCTCTCTCGAATTTAAGACAGCTTTAAAGACTAGCCTTTTCTGGCAAGCCTACCCAGATGAATGTTAAACCAAGAATTTTTAAGATGTGTTGATTGTTATTTTGATGATGCATTGGTTTTATATGCTCTTTTAATTAATTTTATGTATCTGATTTATACTGTATTGTTGTACTAATGTTGTTCCCCGCCTCGATCCAAAGGGAGAAATTTATTATTATATTATTATATTATTATTATTATTATTATTATTTCATCCTCATCCTCCTCTGCATTTTATCCTCACAACAACAACCCTGTGAGGTAGGTTGGGCTGAGAGTCTGTGACTGGCCCAAAGTCACCCAGTGGGTTTCCATGGCTGAGTGGGGACTAGAACCTGGATCTCCAGACTCCCAGTCCAACACCTTAGCCACTACACCACACTGGCTTGTTGAGTTATGGCTTTAGAAGCTGTTTAGTTATTGCACAGACTGGGTTTCTGGCACATAACCTTTTGTGTTAAGTCTCTGTCTGGGCCCTACAGAGACTAGCAGAGATTACAGCGGTTCTCAGCCAAGTCAGCAAAGACGTGAATTAAGACAGAGATTTATGTAGGTTAAAATAAACCTTTTACTGGCAAATAAATATATAATTTAGTTATGGCAGTACAGATACAAATACTTACAAACGGTCAGTCAATACAGCTCACATGAGGGACATGGAAGTTAAACAGGATAATGAACATGAAAACACATTTACTTTTATAGACAACCTGTACAATGATGCAACTCCTTGCAACCCTTAATTGAAGACAATCAGTTAGACAATTATTCATTTATGACACTCAATGTCCAGGTGTAGAGTTGACCTTTAAGTTTCTGCTGAGTCTTCTGTTCCTCCAGATCCTCAGCAATTAACAAATCAATGGAAAACATAACCAGGATCCATTCCTGGATCCAACATGGCTCTCCTCTTGATCTGGCCCTGAAAGGTAGATCAGATAGCTGAGAAAATCTTGACCTGCCCTTGCAATGTGAGAAGTGCATTCTTGACTGAAACCCCACAACCCTGGAGACCATTCATAGCCAGGTGAGAGTCAATGTGCTGTGATAGTCAGAATAATAGATTTAAGATCAAGGGGACCCAGGCCATGAAGCTGACTGGGTTACTTTGGGTAGGTGTCTCAGCCTTCACTACCTCACAGAGTTGTTGTGCAAATAAAATTGGAGGGGGAAACCACATTGGGGTGTTTGCAGCAGTGGTTATTTATAGATACAATAAATCTATAAATTATTTATAATTTATTGGCACAATAAAAGTTTTAGTGCTATAAAATGTGCTTCCTTCGGATAATTTTTATTCAGTGGGCAAGTGGCATGTTGGGATAATCTTAATTTGATTCAGCATTTGAGCACCTTAGATGTCCATAGGCATTGATTGGTTTTTTACCAGACCCACCCAAAGCCCTTGAGATAATAATAATAATAATAATAATAATAATAATAATAATAATAATGTTATTTATTTATTTTTCTTGCCCGCATCTCCCTCTGGATCGAGGCAGGGAACAACATAGAACACAAAAATATTACAATAAAATTACAGTAAAATTACAGTAAAAATATATACATAAAACTGATTAAAACATATAAAACTAATACATTAATAAAATAACAGCCAGAAATCTTAAAATTCGACTGGGTAGGCCTGGCGGAAGAGAGCCATTTTTATAGCTTTTTTAAATTCAGGAAGACTATTACTACATAAATAAATAAATGAAAGCATAAGGCTGCGATCTTATCCCCACTTACTACGTCTCAAGCAAACATGTGCAGGATTTCATTGTGAAATATTGATGTATTTTCCATGTTATCTACTGTCTTCAGCGGTTAGATTAGAGGAGTCATTATCTCTCTACCCATCATCTGTCTGTCATCTATATCTACACATATACTTAAGATTGTAATGGTGATGATCATTTGTTGCATATTTTTTGCACAGTTTTCTAAACGTCTATGCTGTGAGCCCCTGATTTTAATTTCGGAATTGATGCACAATGAATCAATTGGCACGAAAAGCTCTAAAAATTATTTCTGATCTAAAAATCTTACTTCTGTTCCTCAGAACTGTAAACATGATGCCCAAATGCAGATGGTATTATTTGGATAATGATGATGATGGTGATGACACCTAAGCATAAAAATGGTACCTAAGTGCCTACTTGCATGGCATCCAGAACAAATAGCTGCATGGGGTAAAATGGTTAACAACAACAACAATAATTTTACCCTATGTAGCTGTTCTGGATGCCACACAGCTTTTCACTTAGGTACCATTTTTTCCCCTTGCAAAGACCACCGATGAGTATAGAGATTGCTGTGGCCAGCTAGGACTCATAAATACCTGACATTTATTTATTTATTACATTTCTATACCGCCCAATAGCCGGAGCTCTCTGGTGTCTCATGTGGCTCTGGTGTCTGTTTAGTATGCAGTAGACATCAACGGATACCTTGAGAGCAAGCTGTCTCACTCCACTTTGGTATGGTCAAAGAATGCATTATAGATCATCATAAAAAATAATAAACCTTTGCCGTGGCCATAAATTCAAGCAGTGTCACATGGAATTTATAACTGGGCAAGCAGAAATGAGAAGCTGGGTCCAGAATTTTCATCAAGATGAGAGCGAAAACGTTTGCTGACCCCCAGGGTACCAGCACCAGTATAGCTTAGGTGGGTATAAAGTACTGACCTGAGCACCTGGCTGTACATTCTCCTCTGAACGTGAAAAATAGCCGGGGTTAAGACATTCTGAAGGCACTCTCCAGGTACTTGAAACACTAAAACAAACGAAACAAAACAAAAAACTTGGTAGTGTTTGCCTTGATGTCGTGCTAAGAAAAAACAACAACTGCAGGCCTATGGGCTTTGATCTCCCATGATCCCAGGTAATTCCCTCTATTTCTCAGTTGCTAGGGGAAGGTAGATGCATGAGATAATGAGAGACAAAAAAAGGGCATCTCTTCCTACTGGCATATTAGGAACATAGACCCTAAGATCAACTTCAGCAGTCCATCTCCAGGAACCTCAACCAAAGGAAGTGAGGTAGGTGGCTACTTAGAAGAGGGCCTTTTCTGCTGTGGCAACCCAGTTGTGTAACAAGCTTCCCAGAGAGGCTCACTTGGTGCCTACACACTGTGGGTTTTTTTTTTTTATGCCAGGTGAAGACCTTCATGTTTTCCCAGGTATTTAAGTTTTCCAGTTTCTGGTTTAAATCTGGTATTGCATTTTAAAACTATGCACTGCAGCTAGGTTCTTCCTTATTATTTCAATTTTTATACTGTAGTTTTTCAACTTAAATTTTTTATATTATATTTTATCATATTGTACTTTAATTGTTTTGAACCGCCCAGAGAGCTTTGGCTATTTGTACCCCGCTTCGATCTAGAGGGAGAGGCGGGTAATAAATAAATATATTATTATTATTATTATTATTGGATGGTATAGATATGTAATGAATAAAATAAACAAATAAATAAATAAATAGGAGGCTGCACTATATCAGGTGAGATTACTTGTCCATCAGCCAAGTTTTGTTGCTTTCTATTGGCAGTAGTTCTCAGGCCGTTCTTTTACATCACCAGCTACCTGATCCAGGGCATGTCTAGACCAGGACCTGGAGTGGGGAGGATCTCGTGATATGGTGATCACGAGATCCTCCCCCTCAGTCTACACGTGATGCGCGACGTCCCGGGAGGAAGAGGACATCACGCTCACCATTTTGGATATTATTTTTTATTGAAAATGAGCGCAGGAGCACTCCACTGAAAAGGTCAGTTTTAATCATCATCATCATCATCATCATCATCATCATCATCATCATCATCATCCCACTTCGCTCTCCCACTACCAATGGGCACGGAGCTCCTGAAAAGCTCTGTGCCCGGTTCCCGGCTCCTTGCTGGCCGCCCACACGTCCTGCAGTCTTGGGATCATCCTGGGACCATGGGAAAAAACAAGGGGAAAGTGTAGGGCAATATCCCAGGGAAATGCAGGGATCTTCCCTCCCTGCTCCCGGGATCCCCTGTGCATCATGTGGACGCACAGGGACGGTCCTGGGATGATCCCCGGGACATCGCCTCGTCTAGACTTGCCTCCTGTTAGGTAAAGCTGCTAGGGATTGAATATACCTTCAGCTTTACCACTGAGCTAATGTCTGTATACACCAGTTGCTGGGAAACATGGGTGGGAGGATGTTGTTGTACTCCTGCTGGTTGGCCACTCTGTGAACAGAATGCTGGACTAGATGGACCATTGGTCTGTTCCACCATGGCTCCACTCACGTTCTTATGTCCCTCTATGGAATACAGTATCTATTGCAAAGGAATACAGTATCCCTCCATGGAATACAGTATCTATTGCAAAGAGACATTGCTAACTGATGGGCCTTCAACCTCGTGTTGTCTCACTCAGCTAATGTCCCTGCTCCTCAATGCTAAGGGAAATTAGCTGAGTGAGATAACTACGGTTAAAAGCCTGCCAGCCGACAGCCTCTCATTCTCTGTGGATATGACTTCATGGTAACGCCTCCAGCTTTCTTCAGTTGAAAAGGAGCCTTCAGAATTCTCAAAGTCCAGCTGCTTTTCATGTGGTAAGTAATGTGCAGCTAGACTACTAGGCTAGCTTATCAATAATACAGGCTTGACATAGGTGACATCTGTTGGGGCCCATTGATACATCTACATCAAGCAGGATATAACACGATGAAAGTGGTATGAAAATGCTATATGGCATGAGACATGGGTCCCAACAGTTGTCAATGCACTTCAATATTGTTATAAAGAAGTAGCGTAGATCTTGGCAGGAGCCACACTACTGCTTTATAGCAGTATTGAAGTGCACTAACAACTGCTGGGGCCCATTGACACACCATATACTGCTTTCATACCACTTCCATAGTGCTATATTCTGCTTGGTGTAGGTTAGGCCAGAAAGAATGTGAATTATTTGGAATATGGCACAGTTGGTTGAAGAATTTCTCCATAAAGTCATTCTTAAAAAACCTGGAGTGAATATGCCCACCGTCCCACCACACAATGGCACTTCAGGGCTGTGCTTATTTCTTTTTAAGTATCATAAAGATGGCCATAATCGCTCCCCCCCCACAGCCCCCACAGTTGAATTAGGTTGATTCTAATTCAACTTCACGATGTGTTAAAATATATTTCTAAAAACATATTCTGTAGCAATTTTTGCTTCTCTGTGATCGAAAAATTACTATGCCAGTAAGTTATATGCAAACGTAGTGATTTGGCCTTACTAAACAGGTGGTTAATATATGCCATATGCTGAGATTTTTTAACTTTGTCTTGAGCAATCCTTAATTAATTTTAAATATAACCAAACTATGAACTGTGTTATTCTGAAGCTGGTAACAAATTAGATGTGAAGGTTTTTCCCCCTCTCCCCTTTTCATTCTGTGTGCTGCTAACAAGGGTAGAAATCTAAATGTTTTTGGCAAACCGAGGAAAGCAATGTACTCCTAATTACCGGTGTCTATTATTAGCAAGGTGTTCTAATTCAGCATTGAGGAGGGTATTGAATTCTGTGGTCTCAACATAATCCTTTCTGGATTCTTTTTCTTGTCAAATAAATTAGTAGGGAACATGACAAAATGCAGTGCTTTGGATGGCTTATGCCTTGGCAAAAATAGTGCAAATCCCAAATGGTGTAGCCAAGGTCTGCTTCCAACTGGATGCAAGGCAGAGGAGATGATGATGATGATGATGATGATGATGATGATGATGATAATAATAATAATAATAATAATAATAATAATAATAATAATATAATCAATCAGGGCTATGCAGTCATTTTAAGCTGGTTCACGCAATAAAAAAGCAGTAAAACTAAAAATAAGAATAAAAGACAACATTTGCAATAAGAACATAAATAAATTCAATCAGAAAGCCAGGAGTTTCAATAATAACAGTTGAAATTAAAGCATCCATTCACAGTCAAGGGTGCTTCCAGATGGGGCATTTATTGTGAAATTGCCCTGCCACGTTGATGGAACTTTATGGGGGGTCTAAATGACATCATCTTCCATTTGTAACCCTTCCTATATTTTCCCATTTTCTTTTGCCTGTTTTCTTACCAAAGAAAATCCATTAAGCAGGGAAAGACAGAAGAGGTCTTTTGATTTGAAGCGTTTGGAGCCATCCCTTCGTTTCTTTATAGCTTTACACTTTATGCATTGGATTTTGCTGCATTTCTAGTGGTGCTTGAAGCCATTGCGTGCAAAGACAGCAAAATCCCTCAGTTTTATTTGTTTATTCTTAAAGGTTGCAGTCCCCAAATGGCAAAAGGTTGGGTTGCCATTCCAAGCGATGTTTGTGCTAGAAAGATGCCCAAGCCAAGACTGAAGTGTTGGAGAACTTGGTTTTAAGACGAACCTGGATATAATGGGCACCATGGGAACTTGATGGAATACAGAGAAATAGTGGGATATGGTCATCTCTGATACAAGGCTTCATCCCATGTACCCATTTCCCTTGAATTATCCCCATAGCATAAACCTGTCATTGTTGTTGTTGTAAGCTAAATCACACCCTGGGCGGCAGCACTCCTAAGATCCTTTGCATACCAAGAAAGGGTGTAAGGGGGAGAAATGTAAAAAAACCCATTAAAAATCAACGGATGACCCAATCCGATTCAAATTTGGTATGCTGAAAGCCCTCCTTAATATCTATTACTGTGCCAATTTTGATGTCTTTATCTTTAAAACTTACGCAGATGTAAGCATTTGTTTAATTTGTACTTTAAACATATCAACTCATCCTCCTGCGCCCCCAGTGGCCGCTCGGAGAACAGCAAAAGATTCGCTCCTAAAGAGGTAGCAAAATAGATCGGTTCTTTTGGCTTTATAGCACAATTAAAGCAGGATGCACGGGAGTACTTCACATTCAAAGCAGATTATAAGGTGGAAAACTTCAGAGTCCTCTGCACGCAATTCGCAGTGATTGCACAATATAACCCTGGTGTCATGAAGCTAACAAACTCTATAGCAAGGCAGTACTGGAGGTGGTGTTGTGGTTTACATCAAATTGGGCATAATGTGAAGCAAAATAGAAACCTTAAAAGGACCGGGCTCTTCCACAGAATCACTGTGGGTGACAATATCAGGTTCCAACAGTAATTTAGTATTGGAGACATGCTATTGTCCCCGTGACCTAAATACTCAGGGTGTTCTTGAGGCAGAATGAAATCAGGGTGGCACCTGAACAAGGAAGTGTTTTACTAATCAGTGACTTCAATTACCCTCAAATTGACTGGATAAATGCATGCTCCTGTTATGACAAAGAGGCTACATTTTGTGACACCTTGAATGACTAAGTCCTAGAACATTTGGTCATGGAACCAAAGAGTGGGGAAGAAGTGACACTGGACTTATTCCTAAATGGTGCCGATGTGAGTGTTGTTGAACCAACTGGAAACAATGGCCAGAGTGCTATCAAGTGTAATTTATGCGTAAGTAGAAAATTGCCAAGGAAGTCTGACACTGTCTCATTTGCGAATCGTTTCGCTTTAAAGGAGCTAATGGCAGCCCCTTTTGTGAATGCTGTCCTGTTCTGCAAAATTAGGCTGCTAGATGGAGGTGATTTTGCCACTTCGTCATCCAG
Source organism: Elgaria multicarinata webbii (assembly GCF_023053635.1). Lineage (NCBI taxonomy): Eukaryota > Metazoa > Chordata > Lepidosauria > Squamata > Anguidae > Elgaria > Elgaria multicarinata. Next base: position 105,701,546 of record NC_086176.1, read on the forward strand.
AGAAGTCATTCAGGAGAACTGTGTTCATTTATTTATTTATTTATTTATTTATTTATTTATTTTTATTTTATTTATTACATTTCTATACCGCCCAATAGCCGAAGCTCTCTGGGCGGTTCACAAAAAATAAAACCATAATAAAACAACCAACAGGTTAAAAGCACAAATGCAAAAAATATGGTATAAAAAGCATAACCAGGATAAAGTCACGCAGCAAAATTAATATAAGATTAAAATACAAAGTTAGAACAGTAAAATTTAAATTTAAGTTAAAATTAAGTGTTAAAATACTGAGAGAATAAAAAGGTCTTCAGCTGGCGATGAAAGGAGTACAGTGTAGGCGCCAGGCGGACCTCTCTGGGGAGCTCATTTCACAACCGGGGTGCCACAGCAGAGAAAGCCCTCCTTCTAGTAGCCACCTGCCTCACTTCCTTTGGCAGGGGCTCATGGAGAAGGGCCCCTGTAGATGATCTTAAGGTCCGGGCAGGTACATATGGGAGGTTATCCTTCAAATAACCTGGCCCCAAACCATTTAGGGCTTTAAATGTCAATACCAGCACTTTGAATCGGGCCCGGACCTGGACTGGTTCATTGGAATAATAAATTTACCTTTGTCTGTAAAATGGCTACCAATCCTGACATGGGCCTCCTACCTTGACTGTGTGCCTGTCTGAAAGGAACTAAAGGAACATGGCCTTCCTTTAACTTGAGCCCGTTATTCCGTGTCCTGCACTCTGGGAGGATCGAGAAGAGATCCTGGCCCTCCTCTGTGTGACAACCTTTTAAGTATTTGAAGAGTGCTATCATGTCTCCCCTCAATCTTCTCTTCTCCAGACTAAACATGCCCAGTTCTTTCAGTCTCTCTTCATAGGGCTTTGTTTCTAGACCCCTGATCATCCTGGTTGAAGTGAATGGTCCTAGTCTATGTAGGACTACCATTGGAGATTGCCCCAGGAGGGCACCTGGTTGTCCTCCCGTGTTACAGATAAAGAAAGGCAGGCCAGTATCTTCATGCTTTCCTTTTGAGCTTCTAGAAGCTGGTTGCTGATGAAAGAGAAGGGTCTCAACCAGCAAATCAATTCTTCCAAGGAGCGATTTGCCATCTGTATCCACCTTCAGCGCTACAGCTTTTCCACTGCAAGCTAAAGCTGAAAATGTGTGCTAGTGTAGTGATTTTCCCTTCACTTCTATTAATGTTCCAGAACATATGTCCCAGCAACTGGGGCCTGAAAGCTATATTGATAATGAATATTGCTTGACATTTTCATGAAAATGCCAATAACAACAGGGTCCACTTTTTACTTCTTTACATAAACTAACCTTTATAACACAACAGTTGTGGTGGTGGTGACTTGTTTTTCTGTGTTTATTCTAGAGAAAAACTGGGGTGTTTCTCTCTCTGTGTGTGTGTATGTTGTGGGATGGGAGGGCAGGGAGACGCAACTGCTAAACACAGCTTTAAAGTAATGCATGTTTGGCTCTTAGGTGGTGATAGAATTCTGGACTGTACCATTTCAGAATACAGGTGTGTGTGTGGGCAGGGAGGGTATTCCTGAATGCTCCCTAATGCAGTGTGGGGAAGGAGCTGGGGCAAGATACACTCATTGGCTCCGTTCAGAAGACACCACAAACCATAGTTTTAACCATGGTGGTTAAGCCTTAAGGTGTCTTCTGCACATGGCCCAGCTTTCTGGCTTAATTATTGTGGCTAAAGCCATGGTTTATAGTGTCTTCTGAACATGATTAAGCCGTGGTTTAAGGTGTCTTCTGAACACGGCCTGGCTTTCTGGCTTAACCACCATGGTTAAAGCCATGGTTTAAGGTGTCTTCTGAACAGGCCAGCAGCTCTCCCTCCCTCACTGTACCCATCTCCTTGAAGCTATTGCCACTACTCATTCACTTGCCACTCTCTTTTGGCCCAATATGTACCATCTGAAAGACAAGAGGGCAATGTTAGCAGGGGTTACCACTACTTCTCCTTGCTCTTCTCCCTACTGTCACCATTGCTTGGAGAGAGGAGATGAACAAGTACCAACAGCAAAAAGGAGAAGCAGCAGCAGGCCTAGAAGCTTCGAGAACTGACAGTGACCTTCCCTAACGGGGCATGGTCCTCAGCAGATGCCCAATGCTGCTGACCCAACATTGGTGTGGTTAACAAGCCATTCACAACCCCATGGAATTCACAACCTACCTTAACCAGGTCTGGATGACACGACAAGCCTTGGTTGTAGCTTGAATATTCAAAAGTCGCCCAGCATGCACCAGAACTCACCATGGCTTAAATAAGCCACAGTGGGCAGTAGTGATCATATGAACCCGGTCACTCTCTCACTCGAGGGTCACAGCTCAGTGGTAGAGCACACACTTTGCGTGCAGAAAGACCTGGTTTAATTCCTGGCATATCCCGCAAAGGATGAAAAACACTTGTGTCTGAAACACAGACAGCCACTACCAATCACTATTGACCGCTGTTCTTCACCGCGAACCCAAGGGCCACTGGTGGCTCCCAATCACCTCATGTGTGGCTCTCTGTCCCTCTCTTTGTAGTAGGTGCTCACTCTCAGCAGGGACTCTTATTGTTTCCTTCAGCACTGGGCTGGCTGCTGTGATCTGGGCTACTGGAGGAGGCTTTGGAGGAGGGGAGTCAGGAGACCTTGACAGCTGTAAGGGGGCTGATGGGGCAGGGAGAGGAGAACACAGGGGCAATCAGCTAATTAGCTCTGGTGGGGAGGAGCCCAAGAGACAAAGAGTGATGTGATTGGCTAGCTGCAGTGATGCACTGTGAAGCCACTGGAGGTGGAGGGAAATAAAATGCAGAGAGAGAGAGAGAGAGAAAGAGAGATGTTGATCTCTCCTGGGAGTAGCCTCAAAGGCAGTCCCTGGAGTCAAAGTGGCTCAGGCTTGAAAAACAGGGAAGATCCCTGCTATAGATAATGAGCTTCTCAAATCACAGCAACCCCCCTCCCCCAGGAAAAGTCCTGCAGCTTTACCCTGGCTTTCATCTTTGCAGTATTCCTACCAACGTGATGCGCTCCTTCACACCTGATCATGTAATTTGGAATTAAAAAACTCCCTTCTCGGAAAGCCTCCATTAGAAGTATCATCTAGTGGTGGAGAGATCCCGCGATATCCCGGATAATACCACATTATCTCTCTCTCTCTCTTGTTTTAAATGCATGGTTTCCAGGGAATAGTGCAGGAGACATCCTGGTTGTTGATGACATTTGTGTAATGGTCCCGTAAAAGTCTGTGTATGGCCCATCATGAGCATGCAATAAATTGCTCGTTTAGAGAAGCTCAATGTTGAGCAAGACAGAGCAATGGTTTGACTCAGTATAAAGTAGCTCCCGTGACTCTTAGGAAATAAAATTAAAAAATCGAGAAGAAGGCTACACTAAAACTTTCTCCTTGGCGTGCTAGTTTACTACATATAGACAGCTTCTGTGGTTAGGGAACACACAAAATATGTGATTCTCCCTCCTTGTGGTTGGAAGTGGTACAGTCCTCACCACCACCTCAGTCTACTGCAGCAGGTATAGTCTGGGCCTTTTTCTCTGCACTGGGGCACACTGCGTTCACATTTTAAATCTAAGGCCTTATTGTTTGCCTGGGCTTGCTTTCAAATTTCCAGCTCCTCTTAGCTGTTAACATATCATCGCCATGCCTCCGGTGTCAGAAAATGCTGAGGAGATGGAAGGAGCTTTTATTTGAAGCAATGTGGCCATTCATCTGTGAAAAAAGTCTATAGCAACAAAACAATAAATTTGAAGGCCTGAATCGGAGGGGAAGCCAGCGGTATGGAACTGAGAGCTTCCCCCCACCCCATCCCACTTTCTTCTCTGCTAAAGCTTTTTAGAGTGTTGCTTGCTGATGCATTAGACTCATTATGGTTGATTCATGGATTTCAAGACTTGGAGTGGAGTACTACACTTCCTTTTCATTAAAAGGAAAAAGCTACCTCAAAGACGGCTCAGTAGCTTTGGGTGAGTGGGAGATTACTGACTCTAGAAAGGGCCAACAGACTGCCAGCGAGTCCAGGGCTTGAATCAGAACCCCGTGTCCTTGTTTAAGGCTCAGAGATGGTTGGGATTAGAATCAGGAGCCCTCTGTTCTCTGTGGGACAGCCCCTTACGAACACAAGACGTGCCAGGCTGGATTAGGCTGAGGGTCCATCTAGTCCAGCACTCTGTTCACACAGGGGCCAACCGGCTGTTGGCCAGGGACCAACAAAGCAGGTGCAACAGCACCCTCCCACCCATGTTCCTCAGCAACTGGTGCCTATAGGCCTATTGCCTCTGACACTGGACGTAGCGCATAGCCATCAGGACTAATAGCCACTGATAGCCTTCTCCTCTAGGAATTTATCCAGCCCCCTTTTAAAGCCATCCAAATTGGTGGCCATCACTACATCTTGTGATAGTGAATTCCATATGTAACTATGCATTAACTTGTGTAGTGAGCTGGTGTACTGAGCTATCAAAACTGCAGCTCAGTACATCTTGATGGCAACCCCAACCGTCCCGATATTTATTTATTTTCTGCATTTTTATACCTCTTTTCAGACAATGATTGTCTCTCAAAGGAGCTCACATCAATACAAGAGAGGGAGGGAGGGAGGGAGGGAGAGAGAGTGTGTGTGTGTGTGTGTGTGTGTCTGTGTGTGTGAGAGAGAGGCCCTGTCCATCAGGTTTGCAAACTAAAAAGACAGGACACACAAGGGAAGGGGAATGGAAGGGAAAGGAAGAGGAGGAAGATCAGTTTTTTCAAGGCTGAAACAAAGTGGTGAGCTATAAGTGGGCATTTAAATGCACTTCAGGACAGTGTGGACTTCCTTTGCTGGCATTCTTTCTTGAACAACAGTCAGTGGCACTTCGGACGATGGATGGGTACAGGGTTAGGGTCCTTCCTTCCACAGTCCCAGGGCAACTGCCAGTTGGAACCAAGTGTTCTTTCTGGATAGAAGCCAGAGTGTGCTTCCCTGTTAGGCTCTCCTGGGTAGGAAGGGCCAAAAATATTGGGTCTTCGTCTGAGCCACAAAGTCCTCCTGGCTGTCCGGTTTCTCTATATGTCTCTTGGCTTTGACTCCTGGCTTGGTCCTCTGCTCCAGTTCCCTGTGTCCCAGCTCGTGGCTCACCTGTGATATCTAGCAGTGGCTGAGCCCTGACAGTAGGAGTTCACAGCTTCACCCTCTATGATAGGCATATAGTATGAAGTCTCTGGATTACCTAGGCCTGGTATAACTACTATGAACCTGATAGGGTTTCAGGTACAGCCATCCATGACCCTTATGCATATAAACCTTGCTCTTGTACAGTATGATGATCAGTTAGCCACAAGCATCAAAGCAACCCCCCCCCCCCCAACCCTTCTTCCTGGAAACACCCATATTCTTTGGCATAAATCTCTAACTGATAAGCCCTTTCTGACCAACTGAATACTTTGCAATCACCTGGGTGATTTTGTGAATAGTTCTTCACGTGTTCTGATAACAAAGCAACAACAACAATAACAAAATTGGTTTAAAGGACTGGTCTGTTCCATTCATTGGTTTTCTTACGTTATTATGTTCTTCTGCAGGAGGTCCCCTCAGTGTGATAGCAGAAAGCTGGGACAGCAGCAGTGGTGTAGTGGACCAAAGCTCTCAGAGACACGTGACTGACACATTTTTATTAGCAGGGATGCTGATGTCATCAGCCACCCCCCTCAGAAGTCCCCATTTCCTCTCAACTGAGCTGCAGTAGCTGTGGGGAAATGATTTTTTATTTATTTATTTTTATTTATTTAAGTATTTTTATGCCGCCATTCAGCCAAAAAAGGCTCTCACGGCGGCTTACAAAAGTATTTCTTGACAGTCCCTGCCCACAGGCTTACAATCTAAAAGACATGACACAAAAGGAAAGGGGATTGGGAGGGAGGAGGAGGAGGGGGAAAAGGAAAGCAAACTCAGGCACTACAATCTTAGTTGGAAAGTTCAGCAGTTACAGTTGGTAGCAGGAGGGAGGGGGCTCTCAGCTGGAGCTGGACCCAGGCACGGTGGAGAGGTGCCTGGCTGCTGCTTCCTCCCTCTCTGGTGGCCTCTCCAGAGACAGTTGGTAGCAGGAGGGAGGGGGCTCTGAGCTGGAGCTGGACCCAGGCACGGTGGAGAGGTGCCTGGCTGCTGCTTCCTTCCTCACTGGTGGCCTCTGCAGAGAGAGTTGGCAGCAGGAGGGAGGGGGCTCTCAGCTGGAGCTGGACCCAGGCACGGTGGAGAGGTGCCTGGCTGCTGCTTCCTCCCTCACTGGTGGCCTCTCCAGAGACAGTTGGTAGCAGGAGGGAGGGGGCTCTCAGCTGGAGCTGGACTCAGGCACGGTGGAGAGGTGCCTGGCTGCTGCTTCCTTCCTCACTGGTGGCCTCTGCAGAGAGAGTTGGCAGCAGGAGGGAGGGGGCTCTCAGCTGGAGCTGGACCCAGGCGCGGTGGAGAGGTGCCTGGCTGCTGCTTCTTCCCTCACTGGTGGCCTCTGCAGAGACAGTTGGTAGCAGGAGGGAGGGGGCTCTGAGCTGGAGCTGGACCCAGGCACGGTGGAGAGGTGCCTGGCTGCTGCTTCCTTCCTCACTGGTGGCCTCTGCAGAGAGAGTTGGCAGCAGGAGGGAGGGGGCTCTCAGCTGGAGCTGGACCCAGGCATGGTGGAGAGGTGCCTGGCTGCTGCTTCCTCCCTCACTGGTGGCCTCTGCAGTTACAGTTGGTAGCAGGAGGGAGGGGTCTCTCAGCTGGAGATATTTTTTTCCCATCAATATATTGTTCCTGATTGTAATGTAAAGTATTATGAGGGTGGCTTGGAATTGAATGGGCAATTAAGGCCCATGAGTTCTACAAAACACCTCTCCTGGTGGAGATGGAAATTCCCAGAACTGGTTTGTTGTTATGGATGGCCATTTCCGGCTGCTGTAGTTTACAACACTACATCCATGGCAACCACAGAGAGGAGGCTAGGCAGCTCACCAGTGTGCGTGGAGGCCTCAGGTAAGTCCTGCGGGTTGATGGGCCGGACAGTGGGGGGAGCAGCGGCTGGGAGAGAGTGGGGGGAACAGTGGGGAGCAGTTGGGAGGGGGAGTCCAATGGACTCCTGGTCAGCCTCGTGTCCATCCGCCGCTGCCGCCTCGGATTTGGATTCAAATCTGAAGCGAGGCAACCTGGGACCGAGGCACCCGAGTTGGATTTGGGGGGCGGCTGTGCACAGTCCTAGTTCTCACTGGATCTGACTGAAACACGGAGCGGTTTCACCACACCACTGACATTGGAGCCACCAACCTCCATGGATTTTGGGCCTCTCTTTAGAGGCATGACTATTGGGACTGTCACGATGAGCACCTGCACTTCAAAATATCCCACCACACCACTGCCCAAACAGATCCTGAAATTACACCAGCCCTAGAAATGGCATAGTTAATTTTCACCCGTTGCAGTCAACTGGAGGGTGTGTGTGTGGCTGGGAAGAGAAGAAACAGAAGGAAAATTTGGGAATGCTGCCTGCACCTCTTGGTACTTGCTCTGCCACAGAATTTTCTTTCCACACACAAACACCACTGGATTGCTCTGTTGTTGTTTTTTGAAAACAACACACATCACAGGCATAATTATGCTTACCAAAAACAGCAGCGATGTGGAACATCTAGCTGGACAGATGTTAGAAGTAGATGAGAAAAGATTTCTCAACCCAGTTTGATTATTCATCCTCTCAAGTGGTTTTGCACATGCCACAAACCATAAAAAGCAGTTTAGCTCAAGGGCTTTGGAAATGTCAGCAGAACCCTCATCATCGCGACCGCGGCTGGATGTGGGCTGTTGAATTTTACAAGTTGACCATCTTTCCCTGCAAAGGGAAAGAACGAGGAAAAGCAATTCCTTAAACCAGGACAAAAATGCATTTGCCAAATGTTAAGGACTCAGTATGAACGGATGTGCAAAACCCACACACTCTTGCAGATAAATATATGCAGAGGAACAGCTGGTGCTTAAATCCAAGTCTGATGTTTCCTGCGTTGCTCTAAGTCCCAATGCAAATGTGGCCATGATTAGAAAAGCTGGAAGCCTCTCCAAATGGATGATGTTGGTTGTGGATGGTGAGAAATGTTGCTGCTGCGGTTTTACTATTTTAACTTATAGATGCATACATATTCCCTTTAATTATAGTGGCACAGAGAATGCTGGAGCCTATGGGATGCTGCGCCCTGCTTATTTAGGGGCTCTTCTCCCTGGGAAAAAAAATAGGTCGTATTTCTATCTCTTCCTGCATTGTGCTGAACCAGGGATGAGGAATCTATGACCTTTCAGAGGTTGTTGGACTCCAATTCCCATCAGCCTCAGCCAGATGAGAGTTGTAGTCTAGTTAGTTACATTTTTCCACTGTCAGTGTTTAACTTCAGCTAATTAAAAAAGGATAACTTTAACTTCATTTAAAGTAGAAATTAAAAGGTGTTTTAATTTCTCTGACAGCCATTCTCTATGACTCCATATGGAATGATATTTCTTTATTGAAACTCTATGTCTACACCAAGCAGGATACAACACTTTAAAAACAGTATGAAAACAGTATTTGTAATGTGTCCTGAGCCTGAACAGTTGTCATAAACATTATAAACTGTTATAAGCAGTAGTGTAGATCCTGCCCTTGTTTGAGAGAGAGAGAGAAAATAGTGCACCTTTCTAAGAGATATGGACTCTTGAGAACTACATGTCCCAGAGTTCTGTAATTCATACTGGCCTTTTCTGTGTACTTGCAGAAGTTAACAAGGGCCAATTGGCTTCAAGAAAGGAAACAAGCAAACAGAGATATTGATCCCAAGCACAAGCAAGTCCAGCGTATGAGAGAGCTGTTTCTGCTTCCAGAGGACATGCTTTGTTTAAATTTCCAATTTATAATAAGCTTATAAGAGATTTATGCCAGTGGAATTTTGTGATATATATATATATATATATATATATATTTGAACATTTTAAAAATAGGGCATTTCCCCCCTTAATTAGCAACAATCCTTTCATATTGAAATACATGCATCACAATATTCCTTTACTGAAATTCATGTGTTTTAAAAAATGGAAATTAAAGGTGAGTTCTGAGTAAATTAGTGTGTTTCTGTGGACGTTTGGAAAAGAAACCCACTTATTGAATTTTAATATGAAAAATAATGCTAATAGGCAATTCACCATGTTTCACACGTTTTTCGTGAATCAGCTTAATTAGTTACTTTCTTTTTAACTTAACTTCTAATGAGTTGAAAATGGAAATATTTAACGTTTAACTCAACCCATGTTAACATTAAAATGCTGCTAATTTTTAACTTTTACTAGTCAATTTTTTCAATATTTTTTTTAATATTGCCTGAGTATCTCTATCAGTGTCTTGTCTTCTACTTTGTGTGTGTGTGCTGTGCGTGTGTGTTAGGAGGAAGTTAGAGAGCGAGTGAGCGCTGAGCTGCTTGTAGCCAGTCTATCTGTCTCTTCAGTGTAACTTTCTTTGTGTCTAAAATTATTCCAAGTTCCTTCCAAGTTCTGCACTCCCCCTTTGTTGTTATATTATTGAGTGTGTGTGTGTTGTGTGTTTTACTGTTGTGTATTCTCTCCACTAATGTTTTTTTAAAAAATAATAATACAAAAAGACCTTTAACTTCCAATCCTTCAAATCTTTTACCTTCTATTCCACCCCACATACACCAGTGCCTGCAGTGTGTGTGTGTGTGTGTGTGTGTGTGTGTGTGTATGAGTGTGTTTAAAGTCTACTATCCCCTCTCACTAAAAGATCTTAAAAATACCCCCCAAAATAATCCTCTGCAAGTTCTGACAGGCCTATCCAGTGGAATTTTAGGATGCTTTTAGGATGTTTTTTAGGAAGTTTTAAAAATGTATACTATGCAAATGATACCACTTTGATGGCTGAAAGTGAGGAGGAGCTGAGGAGCCTTATGACAAAGGTGAAAGAAGAAAGTGCAAAAGCTGGGGCGCAGTTAAACCTAAAAAAAACCAAGGTTATGGCAACCAGCTTGATTGATAACTGGCAAATAGAGGGAGAAAATGCGGAGGCAGTGACAGACTTTGTATTTCTGGGTGCAAAGATTACTGCAGACGCTGACTGCAGCCGGGAAATCAGAAGACGTTTACTTCTTGGGAGGAGAGCAATGACAAATCTTGATAAAATAGTTAAGAGCAGAGACACCACACTGACAACAAAGGTCCGCATAGTTAAAGCAGTGGTATTCCCCGTAGTAACCTATGGCTGCAAGAGCTGGACCATAAGGAAGGTTGAGCGAAGGAAGATAGATGCTTTTGAACTGTGGTGTTGGAGGAAAATTCTGAGAGTGCCTTGGACTGCAAGAAGATCAAACCAGTCCATACTCCAGGAAATAAAGCCAGACTGCTCACTTGAGGGTATGATACTAAAGGCAAAACTGAAGTACTTTGGCCACATAATGAGAAGACAGGACACCCTGGAGAAGAGGCTGATGCTAGGGAAAGTGGAAGGCAAAAGGAAGAGAGGCCGGCCAAGGGCAAGATGGATGGATGATATTCTGGAGGTGACAGACTTGACCTTGGGGAGCTAGGAGTGGTGACAGCTGACAGAAAGCTCTGGCGTGGGCTGGTCCATGAAGTCACGAAGAGTCGGAAGCGACTGAACGAATAAACAACAATGTTTTTAATCAGTATTTAATGTATTTTATACTTGCTGTTGTTCCCCGCCTCGATCAAAATGGAGAGGCAGGTAAGTAATACATTTATTATTATTATTGTTATGTTTGTAATTGGCTTAAAATAAGGTCAATATATATGTAGCTCAGAAGGAGGCAGCCTTAAAAACACTGTTTTTAAAAAGAAAAGTTTGCTAGTACTGTCTCCTGTTTTGAAGAGAGGATTCACAAATAAAAAAAATAAAGGTATCTATATTTATGTTTGTATTTGTCTGACCTCTCATTGTTGTTTGTAATATGCTGCTGGCTGACTGGCTGGCAAGCTTTTTATTTTTCAAGTTCATTTTTTTAACAAAACTTGTGTACTGCTCAAGGTGCTAGACTCCAAAGGGGAGGTTTCACAACCTGAGTTTGAAATTCAAAAAATTCCTAAAAATCAAGGCATGAACGGATCGGTTTCCAACTAGGTATGGCTAAAACCCTACTTAGGAGCTATCCTGGTGCCATGTTTCATCTCTTTATCTTTAAAAATGATGGAGATGTAAGCATTTTTGTTATTTTCCATAGACTACAATGGAGCGGTTATCCTAAAATAGAGTGGTTCTTTGATGGATAATCTGATGAAGTGGAGCAAAGGGAGCCACTCTGAAAATCAAAGTAGTGAATGGAGCTCTGCTTCAAATTCCATAGTGGACCAGACCCGGTCCACACATCCCTAGTATTAACAAGAGACACCTTTGACCTGATCCAGCAGATCTTGCTTTACATTCTTATTAATATCTAGCTTGCACTCAAAATTCCCATCCAACAACATAATTGGATGGTTGGATCCAGGATCTGCCTTCCGCAGGAGGAAGGAGCCTTGCACAAGAGGAAGAGCTCCACTTGCATAAGGTCCTTCCACGTGATTTTGGGGGATCCTGTGGAGGAACCCTGAAAAGGCAAGTTCTCTCCGTTCATGCAAGTCTCACTCCTCAACCTTTTCTAACAGGAGAGAAAGCCTTCAAACAGGAATCACTGACTTTAAATGACACTTACCACTAGAAATCTCCAGCCTCAGGGAGAGTTGACTTAAAGCCTCATCCCACGTACCTGCTTCCCTCAGATTATCCCCGTAGCGCTAAGCTTTCATGGTTGTTGTTATTTTTGCTACTGGGCGATACCAGGAAGAGAGTTTAAGGGGGGAAATGTAAAAAATCTTTTAAAAAATCAATGGATGACCCAATTCAATTCAAAATTAGTATGCTTAAAACTCTCCCTAATATCTATTTCTGTGCCAATTTTGGTGTCTTTATCTTTAAAGCTTACACAGGTGTAAGCATTTCTTTAAAATGCTGCTCCTGCACCCCAGAAGAATCCTGCGCTCGGAAGATACGCTAAAAATGTAGGGGCTAAATACGGCGAATCTTTTTGCTTTATTGCACAATTAAGGCAGGATGCATGGGAGTACTTCACAATCATAGAATAGCAGAGTTGGAAGGGGTCTACAAGGCCATTGAGTCCAACCCCCTGCTCAATGCAGGAATCCACCCTAAAGCATCCCTGACAGATAATCAAAGCAGATTATAAGGTGGAAGATTATGAGTCCTTTGCATGCAATTCGCAGTGATTGCACAGTATAGCGCTGGTGTGATAAAGCTCATAGAAAAGGCCTCCTTTAGTTAGGGATTTTCAAATGTGGTCCTACTCACCCTTTTTGTGTGTGCGCCCTTTTGGAGGATTTCCTTTGCCACTTCTCCGCGAAGCAGGGGTTCTCTGGTGTACCACTCAACCCATCCTCCTCGTCAAATTGTGGAGGAACCCTGAAAAGGCAGGTTCCCTCTAATTGGGATTCGTTGAGTGGCGGCCAAAAACTCTAAGACACGGTTTCTCTCATTTTAGAAAAAGTTTATTACGAGCAGTGCTGCAAGGTGGCAACCCCTCGAGGATCTGAAGGACTGCCCACTAGTTGCAAATATGTTAGGCAAAGCTAACATATTTATAGGGTAACGTCCTCAGAAACAACAACAGAACTTCCTCATATAATTCACCAATCATAATACAGTAATAGATAAGCTTTTCAACCAATGATAGGCAAGGATTGATATACAAGTGCAGAGTTCTAAGGATCGGAAAAATGAGACATTGATGGGTATTGCAATCCTTGTGGTCACTACTTTTCCTGTCCTTGCTGGGAGGCTCATACTCTGACTAATGTGTCAACACTTTTTGTTGGTTGAGCAATATAGTTTCAGTTACAGCTTGGATCAAATTGCTACAGAAAATTTAATTTATAACAGCAAGGGCTTACAGCAAAACAGGGTGGGCACAGATAAAACAGCCCACCTGCTCATTTCCTCAACAATCTCCTCCCACATCAGAGCTCCCTCCATTCAACAGGGTCTCCTGACTTCCTCTGTAACATTTTCAGAGGGTGCCGTGGGAAGGAGGGGGTGGCGAAATCCACCTCCATCAGCATAGTTGATCCAGTATGAATCTAGATTCAATATGGAGTGTGGAAGCTGGCTTTTGATGCCAGTTTAATTATTATTATTATTATTATTATTATTATTATTATTATTAATTATTATTATTATTATTTATTTATTTATATAGCACCATCTGTGTACATGGTGCTGTACAGAGTAAACCAGTAAATAGCAAGACCCTGCCGCATAGGCTTACATTCTATTAAAATCATAGTAAAGCGATAAGGAGGGGGAGAGAATGCAAACAGGCACTGGGTAGGGTAAACAGGCACAGGGTAGGGTAAAACTAACAGTATAAAGTCCAAACAGCATCAAGTTTTAAAAGCTTTAGGAAAAAGAAAAGTTTTTAGCTGAGCTTTAAAAGCTGCGATTGAACTTGTGGATCTCAGATGTTCTGGAAGAGCGTTCCAGGCGTAAGGGGCAGCAGAAGAGAATGGACGAAGCCGAGCAAAGGAAGTAGAGACCCTTGGGCAGGCGAGAAACATGGCATCAGAGGAGCGAAGAGCATGAGTGGGGCAAGGTGTCATGATGGATTTCAGATGGGGATTAGACAAATTGATGGAGGGTAGATCTAAATGCCATTGAACTCAGTTGGGTCTCACTTCTGATTAGATTGCATAGGATTACGCTGTCAATGGCTATTAGGTATCATGTCTATATGGGACCAGATGCAATGTATCACTGAATACCAGTTATATTGGAAAGTGTCTATTCTTTGCTCTTGGGCTTCCCAGAAGAATTGCTTAGCTACTGTAGGCTTCAGGATATTGGGGTGTAATCCAGTAGTAGGGTTCCTTCATTTGAATCTTGAGCATGTCCACAGTGGCTGTGAAGGATGCAGCCTTCAATGGAAAAAATTTGGCCATAGCAATCCTACATCAGCAGCATTGACAGATACAGCCTCCTCAGCCAGAACAACTCTGATGCAGAGGCCATAATTAGTAGACTCTCTCTCTCTCTCTCTCTCTCTCTCTCTCTCTCTCTCTCTCTCTCTCTCTCTCTCTCTCTCTCTCTCTCTCTCTCTCTGCATTTCCTTACAGCACATTAAACCTCTCCAACGATCGAATTAATCAGCAGAGGCAGCGCTGCACATTCATTTGCCCGCGCAATAAACAGATCTGGCTTATGTCTGGACAACAGCCTGCTGTGTAATTGCCTGTCTGTAGGGTTCTTAAAGACCACAGTAAAAATTATTAATTTTATGTTGACTGAAATTGTCAGACAGTCAGGCAGGCCCTCGCTAAGTGGCGCTTTCGCTGTCCACCAGATACAGAATCTGCATGCTAAAAGCGATGTCTCCTCCACACTTCTGAAGCAATGTCTTGTTTACTAAGATGTTGCTGCTGATGCACACCTCATGCCTAGAGTTCTCTGGCAGTTGAGGGTACCATTTGTTTTCTAAAAGGTAAGAGCAGCATTCCCCAACCTGGTGCCCTCCAGATGTTTTGGACTACATCTCCCTGCATTCCTGACCATTGGACAGGCTGGCTGTTGAGATCTGGGATGGGGTGAATCTTCAGTGTAGATTTCTGGAAGATTCCTGGAATAGAGGAGGGCAACCAGGATGATCAGGGGTCTGGAAACAAAGCCCTATGAAGAGAGACGGAAAGAACTGGGCATGTTTAGCCTGGAGAAGAGAAGATTGAGGGGAGACAGGATAGCACTCTTCAAACACTTGAAAGGTTGTCACACAGAGGAGGGCCAGGATCTCTTCTCGATCCTCCCAGAGTGAAGGACACGGAATAACGGGCTCAAGTTAAAGGAAGCCAGATTCCAGCTGGACATCAGGAAAAACTTCCTGACTGTTAGAGCAGTACGACAATGGAATCAGTTACCTAGGGAGGTTGTGGGCTCTCCCACACTAGAGTCATTCAAGAGGCAGCTGGACAACCACCTGTCAGGGATGCTTTAGGGTGGATTCCTGCATTGAGCAGGGGGTTGGACTCGATGGCCTTGTAGGCCCCTTCCAACTCTGCTATTCTATGATTCTATGATTTTATGATCTGTATCTCTGGCCATTAGGAGGTATGAAAAAGTAACCAGGGGAAGATGCTTTCAAAATCCACACGTTGTATTGGCCATGGATATATTTTAAGAGATGACCTTTGAGAACTTTGCTGTGAAACTTGCCCCTACCAACCTCATCAAATTCCCTTCCCTTTACTGAAAACCATATTGGCCTAAATGGTTCAAGCTAAGCAGGAGTTTCTGCCAAAGAAAATTACAACAGGGGAAAAAAAAACCTCTACATATTAAAAGCCTGATTTCAACATTCCATTTCACCCTGATGTGACTAAAGGAGTCTCTGCATTAGGGGAAAAAACATACACCTTTACCAGCCTTTCCCCCCCTCAGGTCTTTCCACGTTTATTTTATTTTTATTTTTATTTATTACATTTTTATACCGCCCAATAGCAGAAGCTCTCTGGGCGGTTCACAAAAATTCACTACAGGCTCCTTTAGACAGCAACCAACAGTGGCCACGTGATTTTGAAAATTTCAAAAATTTCGAAAACTTCCCTTCTGGATAATGCTCCATAAAGTTCAATGTAACACTGCCATCTAGTGGTAGAATTAATCCCATGATTATTTGAAATACTGCATAATCTGTTTGGGTTTTTAAAAGTGACATTACCAGGGGAAAGCATGGGAGATGTCCTGGAGGTTGACAGCATCTTGTAAAGGACCTGCAAGCTTCTGTGAGTGGC
Source organism: Elgaria multicarinata webbii (assembly GCF_023053635.1). NCBI lineage: Eukaryota > Metazoa > Chordata > Lepidosauria > Squamata > Anguidae > Elgaria > Elgaria multicarinata. The sequence goes on from NC_086176.1 coordinate 105,717,381, forward strand.
CAATCATGAGCATGCAATAAATCACTCATGAAGAGAAGCTCCAAGAAACAGAAATCAAACAATGGGCCATGCCGATTGAGGCTGGCTTGGTTTTGAGTGACTCCCATTGAGTTCTAAAGGACAAGGTAAATGGCCAGGCAATGGGATACACCAAGTAAAGTTTTTACCAGAAGTATAGAACCTCTTTCATCCTGAAGGCCAAGTTCAATTTTGGTGAACCTATCAGGGGCCACATACCAGTGCTGGCCGGTCCAAATGACAAAAGGTGTTGTGACTCCCAATCCTTCCAACACACACACTGGCAAACTGACACAGGACACCCAGAACAATAAGACTTCTTTCTTTCTTTCTTTCTTTCTTTCTTTCTTTCTTTCTTTCTTTCTTAAATTTATATACCACCCCATAGCCGAAGCTCTCTGGGTGGTTTATTGCAGGAAATAAGCTAAAGCTTAATGGTTACTCTCTTCAGAAAGCTGATGGTCAGTACCTATTGGCGACCCAGGAGAATAGAGAATTCTTTCCTCCGTGCTGTTCTCCTACTGGAAATTACCCTTCCCCTTACTAAATGCCCATGCATTTTACCAGTGGGGCAACTAGAGCTTCCAGAAGTCAAGTCTTTTAACAGGAAAATAGCACAAAGGAAAGTGTGAATTAACTGTTCTGCCCCAGTTCTATAGTCCCAAATTAGACCCCCCCCTCCCCAATTTTTGTAAAAGAAAAAGGTGTTGGGAATTCAAGTCACAAATAGTTTGACTCTTATAGGGTGACCATATGAAAAGGAGGACAGGGCTCCTGTAACTTTAACAGTTTCATAGAAAAGGGAATTTCAGCAGGTGTCATTTGTATATATGGAGAAGCTGGTGAAATTCCCTCTTCACCACAGCAGTTAAAGCTGCAGGAGCTATACTAGAGTGACCAGATCTAAAAGAGGGCAGGGCACCTGCCGCTTTAACTGTTGTGATGAAGAGGAAATTTCACCAGGTTCCCCATGTATACAAATCACACCTGCTGAAATTTCCTTTTCAATACAACTGTTAAAGATACAGGAGCCCTGTCCTCCTTTTCATATGGTCACCCTAGACTCTTAGGGCTCCTCTCAACAAGCAACTTGTGGTTTGTTTGTTTTTGCACGCTCCTGTTTGGCCACTCACAAAAGTTTGTGTTTCTTTTACACGACGTCGCTAACAGCCAGGATGTCTCCTATCACATCTAAGTGATAGGATGCCATTCACAGCTGTGTGTGTTTGTGCAGGGAACATAAAGCATTACTGTTGCAATGGGACAAAGGAAAGTCCCTCTTTTACACTGTGGGGTGGGGAAGTCATCTCAAGCAGTAGTGTTCTTTGCAATATGTCAGCCCACTTTTTGCCCTCTTCTTCAGAATGCTGACAGTTTACTATTACTACTACTACTACTAAATAATAATAAGCTATTTCTGCAAGAAGTTCTTCAAAGGAGCATGGCCAGTCAAAACCATTCTCTCCTGCATGGTTGCCAGATGATACATTATAATTAAATGGCTTTGGATTTTCACAAATCGCCTCCAGCATTCTGCTGAATCCTGGAGAAACATTTTTGAATTCCAGCGCAGCATAGTGGTGCGGCAACGGCATAAACAGGGGCACTGTTTGATGCATTCTGCTAGGGGGATTTTTTTAAATTAGAACAATATAAGGTTACAAACAACCAGATGCTCCTCTGTGGTCACTCATAATCGTTAATTCAATTAACCGGGAGCAGTCTGTCTATAATTGAGGTAGTAGCTAAGGGGTCCATTATCTCCTCTTGTACCTGTAATTTCCATTGTAAAGTGGCTAATTGCATGGTTATGGACTAATCAAGTTGAAATTTACATTAATTATAGTAAGAATATGCTTGTTGGCCTTAGCATATAAGTAAAAACATGTTAGTGGGTTATTGTTGTATAGGGAACACAGAGATACTTGATATGACTCCCAGAATTCTTTGCTGTTCTACGAGATGGACTCCAGGTTCTGTATTATTATTATTATTGTTGTTGTTGTTGTTGTTGTTATTATTATTAATTATTATTTTTCTTGACTGCTGTCTAGGGAATTGAGGAGCCCTGTTGAATGCAGAGTTTCCCTGTCCCTGGACAATAAAACTGCATAGAAAGGTAACAGGAGGAGGAAGGAGAAATTGTTTCAAGCTGTCCTCTGAGAATAAGAGCTTCATCCCACGTACCCGTTTCCCTTGAATTATCCCCATAGCATAAAGCTGTCATTGTTGTTGTTAGCTAAATCACACCCCGGGCGGCAGCGCTCCTAAGATCTTTTGCATACCAGGAAAAGGGTTTAAGGGGGGGAAATGTAAAAAAATCATTAAAAATCAATGGATGGCCCAATCCAATTCAAATTTGGTATGCTGAAAGCCCTCCTTAATATCTATTACTGTGCCAATTTTGATGTCTTTATCTTTAAAACTTACGCAGATTTGTTTAATTTGTACTTTAAACATACCAAATCATCCTCCTGCACGCCCAGTGGCTGCTCAGAGAACAACAAAAGATTCGTTCTCAAAGAAGTCCAAAGTATGTCGGTTCTTTTGGCTTTATAGCACAATTAAAGCAGGATGCACGGGAGTACTTCATAGTCAAAGCAGATTATAAACTGGAAAACTTCAGAGTCCTTTGCACGCAATTCGCAGTGATTGCACAATATAAAGCTGGTGTGATGAAGCTATAAGACAAAGAGCAAATAGATCAGAATCAAACATTAGCCCGATGAAGGCATTTAGCCTACTCAAGTGAGGGCTAAAAGTGAGGAGTGGACCTGGGGGTGAGGGCAAACCCCACACCCAATGTCCCCATGCCCTCATGTTGAGGAGGAAGGTTTTGTCAGGTTTTCGTGTTAACCTTAACAGTAATTAAGGCAGATTATTGGCAAAGACTTGCAAGCTCAGCACACCTGTTGGTGACTGAGTGAAGGGAGTAAAAGGCTCGCTCTTTCACAGCAATATGCAGTCAGCCAGTGGAGGTTTGAGGGTATGGTGTAAGCTGCTGCCAGAGAAAGGAGTATGCTGTTTTGATGCAAAGCCAACTTTTGTCAAGGACAACCATAAAGCTGTTATGCTTACTTTGATTTATGGTGAGACAATTGCTTTGTTATAATTTGTTGCTACAAGCCTGGTTGTTTTGCTTTTGAAGAACTTCTCTAAATAAACTGCATTGAAGATTCAAAACTTATGCTTGTGTTTATTTGTGAGCTGTGGAGAAATTTGTACAACAATACTTGTTTCTCCCAACAGGTTTGAAGTGGGTGGTCTACTTGTGTTCACTTGAATGCCAGTAGAAGCTTCCATGTGATTGGAAGCCCTGCTTTCAGGGCTGCTAAAATGGCAACATGCCAGACTGCCAGGACACTTGAGTACTTAGTAGGGATGCCAGGTGTCTTGGAAACTACATTTCCCAGGAGTCCTTGTGCCTGAGATGCTGTCACGAGCATGTGCAGTGGAATCCTAGGTACAAGGAAACTTGGAGCTTATAGTTTCTAGGGTTCACAAACTCGGTGCTGTAAAAATAACTCCTTCTCCTTTTATCCTCCATCCAAGCCATTGCATCTATCTAAAGATTTAACCAAACATTATAACTGGCTTGCAGACGGTCTGTGCTTTTCTGTTGCAGGCACAGCCCTTGTCAGCTAAAATAAACGATGGGTTTGTAAGCCTATTTAAAGCCAAGTACTCTTCAGTTAATGTAGCTGTAAATCAGACTGCAGGTGAGTTGAAGGCACAAACATAATCCTTAAAGATTGTCACAGTGTGCTCTTATCTTTTAGTCTGCACTAACTGTTTTTGGCAGTGTTCTCCCACTAATGAGGAATCGTTTGATGTTCTAGCAGATTAATATGGAAATACACTAACACCTGTTATTTAATTATTGGGGTAGTATGAGAAAATGTTCAAGTTAATCAAATTAATCAAATTATTAATGTCAATGCTTTATTCAGTTACCTATTTATTTATTTTTTTGTGAGGGGAAACTTTTGCAGTCTATTCGAATAAAATATGCTGTGACAGAGTGAGGAACGTGCAGCTTCTCAGTGGGAAATAGTTTGTGCTAGTTTTGATTTAATGCAGTAATCTTGCCAGTATTAAAAGAACTCTGCTGGCTGCCAGTCTATTTCTGAGCATAATTTGAAGTGACACTGCTTATCTTTAAAGACCTATAGGGTTTAAGACTTAAGTATCTGAAAGAACGTCTGTTCCCATTCTACCAACTGCCCCATCTTTTGAAGTCATCTTCAGATTGCATTTTAGGATTGCATTCTTAATGATTTTTTTTAAAAAAACACCAAGACTATATTTTATTTGTATTTTACCTTGTTTTTGTATTTCCCCATGGATAGGGTGACCATATGAAAAGGAGGAAAGGGCCTCTGCATCTTTAACAGTTGTATAGAAAAGGGAATTTCAGCAGGTGTCATTTGTATACATGCAGCACCTGGTGAAATTCCCTCTTCTTCATCACAACAGCTAAAGCTGCAGGAGCCCTGCCCTCTTTTGTATCTGGTCACTCTAGTGTAGCTCCTGCAGCATTAACTGTTGTGATGAAGAGGGCATTTCACCAGGTGCTGCAGGCTTGCCACCCTGGAACTCCCCCAGCTTGACGCCGATGCAAGGTCTCGTTGTGGAACAAGTCAGGGTAAGTCCCCGACTTTTAAATGTCCAACTTTGGGGAAAAGCCCTACGTTGGCTGCGAGTTGGCGGCTGCGTCATGTAATTGACGCAGCACCACAGCGCAGCCACCGCGGGGCAAATAAGCCTCATAGACAGCCCCTTGGTCAGCCATTCCTTTCTTCTTCCAGAGGCTATATCATAACTGTTCCATAGCGCCTGGGCTGGTGTCAAGGGTAGGCATGATTGGACACTTGTTGATGGACCGTAGCCCTGCAAGGTCCCACTGACAAGAGCCCCCTGGACTTCCTTCTCCTCCTCACCACTGCAACCTGCTTGTTCACCTGATGTTTGCTCTGGCCCAGACCATGGAAGTGGTGAGAAGGAGGAGCAGGAGATGCCCTTTGCCTGCTTGTTCACTGGCTCTCTGCCTGTCAAGCCAGCAAGTGGTAACAAGATTGAGGGGAGACATGATAGCACTCTTTAAATACACAGAGAATGTCTTCTCGATCCCCCCCAGAGTGCAGGACATGGACTAATGGGCTCAAGTTCCAGGAAGCCAGATTCCGGTTGGACATCAGGAAAAACTTCCTGACTGTTAGAGCAGTATGACAATCAAACCAGTTACCTAGGTAGGTTGTGGTCTCTCCCACACTAGAGGCATTCAAGAGGCAGCTGGACAACCATCTGTCAGGGATGCTGTAAGGTGGATCCCTGCATTGAGCAGGGGGTTGGCCTCGATGGCCTTATAGGTCCCTTCCAACTCTACTATTCTATGGTTCTATGAAAAGGGAGTGAAAAGCAATAGGAGCTGGTGGCGACAGCAGTGAGAAGGTAGGCTCACAGCTGGGGCATGCTGGGAATTGTAGGACTTTTTTTCCTGTTTACCATGCATAGGATTGCTCCTTAAATGAGGGGCCCCATTGAGGCTGTTCTGACCAAGAGCCCTAAAAAACTTGGAGCCAGCACATCAAGTGCAGGCTGGTGGCTCCATCTTTGGTGGGGTTGTGAATCTATTCTGGGGTTCAGTAAAAACCAACCAGAACTCTAAAAGCCATCCTAGGCAGTCCCGATGAGCTGAATGGCTGCCAGAAAGTCTGCACTCCCTGGTGCCGTGGGGGATTTCTTGCCCCCACCCCACAGCAGCGAGACTGCAGGATTTTACTGGGAAGGACTGGCAAAGCAGAGTTGTGAAGACGCCCTCCAAATGGTTTTTTCCCTAGATACATTCGTATCAACCGTGGCTGTACATGAATCGTGCGTGCTTCCAGTTTAAATGGCTGTTGACGGAAAATCAGCAGTCCAATGATTGCCTACAGGTGAATTTTATTTTAAATTATTGTATTTTCATCCATACACATTAGACGTCAGTAGCATAAAGACTTCCTTTTTCATTTTCTTCATTTCAGATGTAACACACCAAGTGCCACCAATGTCAGGTTGAAAATTCCCAGTATCTAAATCACAATTAACCTTCAAAAGTAAAAGAAGAAGAAGAAGAAATTGAGAAAGTTTTTCCTTTCGTTCTATCAAAGATATACATTTTGGCCAATTACCTGCTTGTCTGTGTGATGTTTGACAATTTCAAGCACATACAAAATACAATTAGAGTGCTGTCCTTATCTGAAGCACTTCGATTCATTCCCTTTTTACTTGTCTTGTTGAAATCAATCTTTTGAATGTGAAGCATGGCATTTTGTTGCTGGTCCGGAAGGAGAAACGTTATTGATAAACTGACCTCCATTTTTTTAATTTATTTTTTTGTTACAGTGCACATTAGCAATTTTTTTTAAAGTGTCCTTCTCTCAGCATTTACCCTTCTTATGAATTTACGTTGGGAAGTTACCAACTAACTTCATTACTCATCCTCCTCTAATTGCAAGAGGATTAGCCACAGTGGTTAAGCATTTTGAACTAAACATTATGGGTTAGCTTGTCATCTGAACCATGATTTATGTGAACTATTCCTAACCATGGTGGCTACATAACCCTGGTTTAAACATGCTCAGTTACCATTGGCTGCAAAAGGGTTAGCAGCATAACCACGGCTTAGCGTGTTGTCTGAACAGGCCCACTATTACTACAATCCTACGCGCTTTTCCTAAGGACGTCAGAAGTTCCTTGTTGGATGGGGCTGAATTCAATTTCAGAAAAGCTCTTGGGGGTCGCATTCCAGTGGTGGGTGGACCCAAAGGCTGAAGGGGTATGCCCCCAAATTACACCCCACCCAGCATATTGTAGCTTAAACCTCTTATTGCCAGTAACCAAGCTTTTGGGAAGACGTTTCAACCTTTTAGAATGGGGATAACTACACAAAAGCCAGGAAATGGTCAGACAATTGGTGTTTGGGGACAAAGGGCTGTGGGCATCTGGAGAACCGAGGAGCACTGGTTCGGTCCACCCCTGAGGCCAATCTAGTCCAGCATCCTCTTTCCCACAGTGGCCACTCAAATGCTTCTGAGATGCTCCCAGTATGAGAGGCAGTAAGCCTATATATATATATATATATATATATATATCAGTTGCTAGGGAACATGGGTGGGAGGGTGCTGTTGCACCATGTTCTGCTTCTGGGTCCCCGGTTGGCAGCTGGTTGGCCACTCTGTAGGGTTGCCATATGTCAAGGAAAACTGGGAATGTCACAGTTTCCAAGCATTTCCAAAATGTCCCAGCTGGTCAGTCAAGAATCCTGGATTCCTGGTTCAGCCGGCCGGAGAAATTCCAACCTCTAAAATGGTGCCTTGAGCCTGCTCAGTGGAGTGGCAGCAGCAGAGAAAAAGATGCATCAATCTGCTGCCTTTTCCAGAGCATCACCACTCCTCCACAGGCTCAGCTCAGTCACTCACTGCTACTCACCTTACTGCACCTGCAGCTGCATAGAAGAGGAAGAACAGCAAGGAAAGGCGCATGTGCTCTCCTCAGGCTGCCTGAGTCCCATGCAATGAAAAAGAGTTTGGTGAGCTTCGCTGGTTGCAGTCACAGTTTTAGGGTAATTGCCGGGCAGAGCTGCTGGGTTATTTGTGGGGGAAGAAAGAGAGTTTTGTGGGGGTGAGTGGGAGGTGAGGGGGTGAAGGAGAGGAAAGGAGAGTGGGGAGAAATAAAAGGAAAGCCTGCCCCCCCCCAAAAAAAACATTGTCCCAGTTTTGTGGCTTCAGAATATGGCAACCCTACCACTGTGTGAACAGACTGCTGCACTGGATGGACCCTTGGTCTGATCCAGCATGGCACTTATTCTTATGTTCTTAATCCATAAACAAGGCACATAGGCAATAGCAAGAGGCATTCAGTGGTTTGATACCTCTGAACATGAGGTGGACAGATGTGCAATCTGAGATGGATGGATTTTTAAGATCAAGCCTCTTCTGTCTTGTTTCTGCTTGAGCATGTGATTTGATGGAAACTTCTACTTTTTGGTGTGCATTTCCCCATTTGTAGGTATCTTTGTGCATGTTCTTTTTTTAAATGGACACATTTTTCCAGGTACTGTACACTGCTGAAATGTAGCTTTGTGCACACTTTAAATATACTCACAGATTTTGCACACTTTCCCCTAATGGGTGCATTTCTTAGCACTCCCCCTCCCCCCAAGATGAGCTGCGTTGGAAGGCTTGCAAAAGTGTGGGTGTTGGAAAACAGTTCTGTTTCAGCTCACTGAATGGTTCAGGAGGTGCAGATTCTGTAAATCCGTAAAAAGCCACAGAAAAACAAACCCACACATCCTTTCCTTAGTGGAATAAATTTCTCACCCTCCCCTATTCTGAACTAGAAGTTGGTGTGTGTGTGTGTGTGTGTGTGTGTGTGTGTGTGTGTGTGTGTGTGTGTGTATGTGTATGTGTATGTGTATGTGTATGTGTATGTGTATTTTTCAGTTTGCACTTTGATAAAAACTCCCTGAATTAATATATGAATTGGAACGCAATTATCCTTCAGTATTTGCCCATCTCAGAATTGTGTGATATAGTTCCCCAAACAAAAAGTATGTACGAAATGCATATATTTAGGGGAAGGTGCACACAAAAATGCATATATTAGGGGAAGGTGCACATAAAAAAATGCGTATATTTGTGAAAATCCCCACATAAAACAACATTATTGTTAGGAAAACCGCTTGCAAAAAAACTGTATATTAAGTAAACCTGTGTACAAAAAAAGTATTTATTAGGAAACAATGTGCATAAAATGCATATGAAGTTTGTGTAGACTTAAAAAAGAAGATGAAGAAATGGGCCATGATGAAGTTAAGATGCCATAAATGAAAAATGGGGAGAAACTGAAATTGATCGATTGATCCATCTTTAACATAGAAGTTCCATATTGGTAAGTTAGGGTGGTCTAGTGTCCTACTTTACTGTCCTTTGTTTTGAAGTCACCTTCTATTTGAAGGACTGTTCAGTCCGATTCCAGTATAAAGATAAAAAAAAAAATCAGAAAGAAGTGTTGGGCCTTGAAGTTGTCCATCAACCATACCTGGGCATGCTGGGGAAACTGGACCTTTCTGGGCTCACTGGATTTCCACGGTGCCCATTACTTAACTTGCATTTGGGAGCCGAGTTGCAGGTTTCCCCAGAAATCTGGGAACGTTTTTGTTTTTTAAAAACTTGCATTTATTTATTTTATTACATTTATATACCGCCCCATAGCCAAAACTCTCTGGGTGGTTTACAAATGCATAAATAGACATTTGCACAAAATACTGGTACAAATTGCATAATTTGCACAGATTCGAGTGGCAATTTCTGTAATTCATGCACTTTCAATTTGCGCAAAAGACTATTTATGCATTTTTTTTAATAAGAAAGAAAATCCATCAGCTGGCCTGACTACCTGTGGGTGGAGTCAGGCTAGCTGGTGGAAGTTCTGGGGGGTCAAGCCAATGAAAGCTTGTTGAGTCCGGATTCTTCCGACATCCTTACCTGGACAGCAAACTGAGCAGGATCACTGGTCACGTGGTCACAGTCTTCTCCAATATTGTGTGATGTCTTATATTTCTATTTAAATTGTAGTATTTTCTCTCTCTAAATTTACACACACCTACACACATGCATGTAAATAGTATCTTTTATGTCCTACTTCTTGAGGATTAAAATATGCCATAAGAAATTATCTGGTACGTAAAATTTTAATCAAGGCAAATTACAGTTGGAAAGTGACACAATTTTCTCTCTGGAAGCCACTCGACCCTGAATAAAACAAAGGACTTACCTCTTAAGTAATTCAGAACATCTCCAAACGATTTGTATTATCATATTATAAACACTCTTTGATGGCATCTCTGTCTCTCTCTCTTTCTTGTCACCCCCTCCCTTTTTTGGGCTGTGAAATATTAAGATGCAAATTCTATGTGTGTTGTAAAGGAACTTGATAGTGTGTGAAATTAAAACTACAGGCAGTTAAATTATTGATAGGAAATCAAATAATACATTTTGTAATCGCATAACACTTCACATTTAGATGACTTTTCTATAACAAATTTATCATGATATGCCTGAACACCTTTAGTGGAAACAATTGAGACAGCTCAGATTTCACAGCTAGGGCAAATGGGATGTGCCACGTTTCGAAGGCCATTCTCCGACAAAAAGGCATTAAATTAAATTGCACCTTTGCTTTGTAATGTGACTCCGTCTATGTTTACAGTTCCGTTTTTGTCTCCTCTTTTTCTTTCTTTGTTTCACTCTCTCTTCTTTAGATAACTGCAGCAGTCACTACTTTCAAAGAAACCAACTGAGAAAGCTGCAGTGCTCTGCCCCGGGAGCAACCAACCCCCATTGGATTTGATGGCTCTTACTTCTGAGTAGATACGTATAGCAGGGCTGGTGAAACACTTTTGGTCTGAGGGCTGAATTGGTTGTGGGCAAACAACAACAACAGCAACAAATTTATTTCTTACCTGCCTCTCCCTCTGGATCGAGGCGGGGAAGAACATCAAATATAAAAAATACTATAAAATATATAAAACTGATTAAAAACATATAAAACTAATACATTATTAAAATAACAGCCAGACCTTTTTAAATTCAACTGGTTAGGCCTGTCAGAGGAGATCAGTCTTCATAGCTTTTTTTTAAATTCAGAAAGGTTGTTAGTGAATCTCTCCCAGCAGGCCATTCCACAGTCTGGGAGCGGCAGAAGAGAAGGTCCTCTGGGTAATGGTTGTCAGCCTAGTTTTCACTGACTGAAGGAAATTCTTCCCAGAGGACCTGAGTGTGTGGGGTGGATTGTATGGGAGAAGGCGATCCCGCAGGTAGCCTGGACCCAAACCATGTAGGTCTTTAAAGGTGATAACCAACACTTTGTACTTTGCCCGGAAACTAATTGGCAGCCAGTGAAGAGATTTTAAAACTGGTGTAATGTGGTCACCCTTAGGTGTACTGGTGATCAACCTGGCTGCCATATTTTGAACTAGTTGAAGTTTCCTGACTAGGCACAAAGGTATCCCTATATACAGCACATTGCAGTAGTCAAGCCTCGAAGTTACCAGAGCATGCACTACCACCTTTAGGTCTTCCAATTCTAGGAAGGGGTGCAGCTGACTTCGCAGACCGCTTTCCAGCCCGATCCGGAACTTTCGGATCGGGCCCGAACTGGTTCACACCAATCCGACCCTCCCCGACCTGCTCCGGATCAGATCCCGGAGCGAGATCCGAAGGGTCGGATCATGATTCGCCTGCCATTTTGCCCCCCCTTCCCCACTTATTTGCCTCCACAGTGGACGGCAGATAAGGGGGTAAGGGGGGACAAAATGGGGGGTGAATAAGCCCCCTCCCCCTTACTGCCATCTTGGCCCTGTGGGGAAAGAAGAAGGACCGTGGGGACAGGAGCAGGCAGAAGTAACATCGGGGCCTGCTCCTGCTGGACTCTTCCCCCCCTCCCCTACAGGGCAAACTGCCATCTTGGCCCTGTGGGGAAAGAAGAAGGACCGTGGGGACAGGAGCAGGCAGAAGTAACATCAGGGCCTGCTCCTCCTGGACTCTCTCTCTCTCTCTCTCTCTCTCTCTCTCTCTCTCTCTCTCTCCTCCCTCCCTCCCTCCCTCCTTGACTAATTTTCCTTGTGTGTCATGTCTTTATTAGATTGTAAGCCTGAGGGCAGGGACTGTCTTTTTTGCTAAGTGTAAGCCGCTCTGAGAGCCTTTTTTGGCTGAGGAGCGGGGTATAAGTATGATAAATAAATAATAATACTTGGCTCCACCGTCCACCGACACACTGACCATGGCAGTGGCGGCAGAGCCAGGTAAGGCCCCCCTTCCCCCACTATTTACCTGCCTCCGTTGCGGTCCAGCGGTAGCTTCAACTGAGGCTTCGGCCTCACTTGAAGCCACCGCCAGACCGCTACGGAAGCAGGTAAGCCCCCTCCCCTTTACCTGGCTCTGCCACTGTCATTGCACAGACTGTGGCACCGCCAGGTAAGCCCCCATCCCCCCACTTAACTTTTTTTCAGAGTTCCGGATTGAGGTGAAGGATCTGCTTTGTCTCGATCCACTTCGTCTTGATCCGCAGCTCTCCCGACCCGATCCGTCTCCACTTTTGGCAGAGGCGAATCAGGCCGCTCCGCTATCGCTTCTACGAACCGAAGTGAAGCGGAGCACAGCCCTAAAGCTGATAGTAGGCACTCCTGGACGTCTCATCTATCTGGGCTATCATTTGGAGCAATGGATCCAGAAGCATCCCCCAAGCTGCGAACGCAGTCTTTCAGCGGGAGTGTAACCCCATCCAGAACTGGTTGACACACCTCCAAACCCAGGTTATGTCCCTTGACAGCCAGCACCTCCATCTTACTCTGTACAGCACCATGTACTGTACATTGATGGCGCTATATAAATAATAATAATAATAATAATTAATAATAATAATTCAGCTTCAGTTTGTTTTTCCTCATCCAGCCCATTACCGCCTCCAAGCATTCATTCAGAGGAGACACACACTATCCTTAGCTGACGCTGTTGTCGAAGGCATAGAGAAATATATTTGGGTGTCATCGGCATACTGATAGCACAAGTCTCATACCAGCAGTGGATGGAGCCACACCCAAAGTGGGAGGGGTCACCCCCGTTTGCTGGCATGAAGTTCAACATGATTGACCAGACCCCATTCCTTCTCCCTCTGCACAGTCTTGCACCCCACCTGGAGATGCTGGGGATTAAACTTGCGTCCTTTTGCATGCAAAGCAGGAACTACACCACATTGAGCTATGGCCCCGCAGGGCGAAGTTTATGACCTAAAGCTGCTCAGCTTAGGACTTTTTTTTTTGGAAGCCAAGTGCTCAGCCATGGGAGCTGATTCCTAAAGGTACCATTTCATCTGAGCGGTGTCTCTTAAAAAGTGCCCAAGCGTTCATAAATATGCATTCTTTTGACAGCTCCTCTGAGTGCTTTTGCCAACAAATCTTCTCCATCTCATGGACATTTTTGAATAGTTTCCGGTGCCTCCCAACCCTGCCTCTTAATGTCACATGCTAATACCCCCCCTCCAGTCTTAGTTTAAATAATCTCTCATTTCTAATTACAACACTAGTTACTGTTCCCCTCTTCCCCTGAGGAATGCTTCATGGATTTAAGAAGAATGGCGTGTGGTGTAATGCATCAATGGGCAGACGTGCTCAGATGATGTATAGTTCCAAGTGCCATCACTTCCGTGATATATGTGAGCTGAGGAACATAAGAATGATGTTGAAAAATGAAGCGCATATATTACAAGAGTGTTGACGGATCTTGATGAAATCCTGAGCGGAATCATTAGTTATATTCATCAGGAAGTACAGGGCATCAACCTGTTTGCAAAGTCCCTTTGCGAAAGGTGAATTTAGAACTGGTAGACCAGTGCTATAGTCCTTACACGCAGCAGGAAATGTGGATAAGTGCTCCTGTACCCTAGGACAATGTCCACAGTTGTAGTGTGGCCAAACACCTAGCCTGAACAACAGGTGCAGCCCCAGGCCAGATCTACACCAAACAGGATACAACACTTTGAAAACAGTTTGAAAACTGTATATGGAGTGTGTCCTGTGCCCCAACAGTTGTCAAAACTGTTATAAACTGTTTTATTATTATTTTATTTATATCCCGCCTTTTTTCTTCCAAGGAATCCAAAGTGGCGTACGTAATCCTCCTCCTCTCCATGTTATCCTCACAACAACAACCCTGTGAGTTAGGTTGGGCTGAGAGTCTGTGACTGGCCCAAAGTCACCCAGTGGGTTTCCATGGCCGAGTGGGGACTAGAACCCGGATCTCCCGACTCCCAGTCCAACACATTAGCCACTACACCACACTGGCTGTTTTAAAGCTGTAGTGTAGGTCCTGCCCCAGTGAGCTTTCTGGCTGAGCCCTGTGCATTCCCACCCCTCAAGATCTGTTCCAACACTCTAACCATTATGCTTTGCTATCCTGCTCACATGCTGCAAAGCTGTGGGAGCATTTTGGCGTGCAGTGAAGGAGACTGAAATATGCTGTAAGCTTACTGTCATTAGTAATGGCTCTCCCAGAAGTCCCAGGGGATGGAAGTCACCCTTGTTTTCTTTCCAGCAGGCTCAGAATAAGGGTGGGAAGCATTGCCTTTCTCTGCTGGGCTGCATTGTGTTGCTAATGGATGATTTAAGAACACAAAAGCAAGAAAAGAGCCACACTGGATCAGAGTGTAGCTAGTCCAGCCTTCTAGCTCCACAGTGGCCATCCACGTGCCTATGGGAAGTCCACAAGCAGGACTGGAGTGCATCAGTACCCTCCTGTGTGTGGTCCCCAGCTACTGGCACACGGAGGCCTCAAACCTCCACAGTACATTTTGGTGTGATCGGAAGGGATGAACATGCCTGTGTATGCAAACTCTCAGAACAAACTTCTCCAACTTGGCTGGGGGATGATTGAGTTGTACTCCAACACATGTAGAGGGTGCCAGATATGGGAAAGCTCCCTTAGCGGTCTTGTAATAATGACACAGCTTTATTGGCAGGCAGTAGGAGATGCTTAAAAGAGCTATAATTCTTATCTCCTTCGGCTTCTGAACTTACAATCTGCTGTTGTGCATACCTAGGTCCTAGCTGCTTAATATATTTCTCTGTTCGAGTCCGCAAAGGCCTTTTGCTCCACTGCCCTACTCTCTGATGGGAGGTGATTGATCATAAGATAGATAATAACAGCTGGAGAACAAGAGGTGTACCTGTTTGATTACTGTTGCAGAGATGGGTCAGCAGGCTCTCTGCCACAGCAATCAAACTGGTAGGTCCGTTGTTATCAACCTCCTCCTATGATAGATAGCTGAGTTTCTTGTTAACAGCTTCAGCAAGTTTGAGGCCCCTGTGTCCTAATTCTGGATGTCAGAAATGTATACACAGCACCAGCAAGTGGTGTGGCATAGTGGCTAAAAAAACAGGGGATCTTTGCCCCTAGCACGAATTCAGTAAGTGCAAGACAAACTATTTCAACCTCAGCCCGTAACTACAGCATAGGAAAAATAACACTACTACTACCTTACCTTATGAGAATATTGTAAGGATTCATGACATAAGCTTTATGAAAAATAATTTCTAAAAAATATGACATAATGCTAATAATGATTATCTTAATTTCTTAGCTCCTGATTGCTTTACACTCAATGATTTATACTTATTTATTATTTATTTATTTATTGCACTTATATACAGCTCCCATAGCCAGGGCTCTCTGGGCGGTTTACAGAAATTCTACAATTAAGATAAAAACGAGTATACAAAATTTAAAATTCTAAAACACAGAACATACACACATAAAGCATTAAAAACCGTTAAAAAAACACTAAATATGTGGGTGATTAAGATGTGCCGCCATATGCCTGGGCAAAGAGGAAAGTCTTAACCTGGCGCTGGAAAGATAGCAGTGTTAGTGCCAGGCGAGCCTCATCAGGGAGATCATTCCACAATCTGGGGTCCACCACCGAAAAGGCCCTGTCCCTCGTTGCCACACTCCGAGCCTCTCTCGGAGTAGGCACCCGTAGGAGGACCTTAGATGTTGAACGTAGTGACCAGGTATATTCACGTTGGGGAGGCGTTCCATCACATATTGTGGTCCCAAGCTGTGTAAGGCTTTATAGGTCAAAACCAGCACCTTGAATTGGGCTCGGAAACATACAGGCAGCGAGTGCAAGAGGACCAGAGCAGGTGTTATATGTTTGAACCTTCTGGTTCCCGAAATCAATCTGGCCACTGCATTTTGCACGAGCTGCAGCTTCCAAACCGTCAGTACCCTGTCAGTACAGTTCAGTACAACTGAGCTTGCCCAATACCTGCATTAGAAAGCATATAGCATAGCTATGTCTTGCTCCTATTGAAATCAATGGAACAAGTCAGTCATTATTTCAGTGGGTCAACTTTAAACAAGACTAAGTTTGGATCCAGCCCATTATTTTCAATAATAATAATAACAACCCAGCCTTAGGAGAGTCATTTTAATCAAATCAAAACAAAAGTTTATTGAATAAGTCTTCAGACCATTTCATACACAGTAAACATGTGATAAAACAATCAGTCAATATATAAGTCTTAAACCATAAAACTTTTAAAAAGTCTAAATCAAGTAATATAGTATTTAAAAAGATAAAAAAAAATATAAGTTTTGTTAAAATGAGTTTTTATGCTCCCATTGAGGTCCCGTAAGAGTTAAAAGCTGTTACATGGCTCATTTAATGAGACATTTCTCCTTTTCCGTTTCCCTTAAACTGGCCACCTTTATCACAAAAAGGGCAACCCTCTGAGCCACAAACTGGTTAGATCCTGCTCAGTGCAGGAATCCACCCTAAAGCATAGAGAGCTCTGGCTATTGGGCGGTATAGAAATGCAATAAATAAATAAATAAATACCTGACAGATGGCTGTCCAGCTGCCTCTTGAATGACTCTAGTGTGGGAGAGCCCACAACCTCCCTAGGTAGCAGGTTCCATTGTCGTACTGCTCTAACAGTCAGGAAGTTTTTCCTGATGTCCAGCCGGAATCTGGCTTCCTGTAACTTGAGCCCATTATTCCGTGTCCTGCGCTCTGGGATGATCAAGAAGAGATCTTGGCCTCCCCTCTGTGTGACAACCTTTCAAGCATTTGAAGAGTGCTCTCATGTCTCCCCTCAATCTTCTCTTCTCCGGGCTAAACATGCCCAGTTCTTTCAGTCTCTCTTCATAGGGCTTCGTTTCCAGACCCCTGATCATCCTCGTCGCCCTCCTCTGAACATGCTTATTTAATGAAGGCAGGAATTGATGACTGAACAATGCAGCGATACTTTTTAATATGTTGACGCTGGCATAAGATTTGGGGAGAGGATGGCCTTTGGTGCTCCACTTGGGGAGCAAAATATCTTGGGGCAGCATGTCTGCTGTGATTTGATACCTTTACCTGTTAATACCCTTGGAGCAAGCAGCTCTGTTGACGATGCTTCCACCATCTGAATTATAGTTGGTAGCCAAGGCCATTTTAGTAGAGCGAACACATCCCTTGAGCTCACTTCCCATGGCCGCCTTGCCTCTCATTCCAGGAAAAAGGCAAAAAAAAAAAGGAAGGAAAAAAGAAATCCTCCACAGGGTTTTCATTCCCAGATGAGAGGATATGGTTTTTGCAATGGGTTGTTTGGCTTTTTATGTACTGTTTTAACCCTGCCTTGTTCTTAAATAGTATTAAGATTTTAGGTACTGTTTGTAATTGGTTAGCAGGTAGCTTTTGCATTCCAGAAGTGGAATGCAAATCTAATAAATAAACAACCTCAGTTGCATGTGGATTTGCGATTTGCTTCTTGAACATACTAATATTTCACCTCTTTGCATAGCTCATAACTTTTTATGTATTCTGAATGGTTCTCAAGGAGCCAAGCTGGGTGATAGCCCATGTAACTTAATTTCAAAGGTAATTAATGATGCTGCACTCTAATGAGCCTGTGTGTGTATGTGTGTGTGTGTATTCATATATATATATATATATATATATATATATATATATATATATATGAGAGAGAGAGAGAGAGAGAGAGAGAGAGAGCTCCATTGTTCATTTTTCTAAGACAGCCAAGGGAAAAAGAGAAAAATGCAGTAATTAGTAAAAATTAATCTAAATAAACAGCAGAAAGCTATTTATGAATTTGCATTTATGTAATATTTGTGGGTGATTTTTTTGGTGGGGGGGTGGTAAACTGAAAAAATGCATTTATTTGAAGCTGTTGGCCTTGGGAGAGACCTGGAGAGAGCATTCATAGTTTTATTATCTTTAGGCTTTTATTCATCACTATATGCTCATTAGCACACTGTTTTCTACTGGTTTGCAAAGAAATCAGTTCTAAACAGAACCTGCGGTGCCTAAACGAAGTAAGCAAATCATCATTTTGGTGGTCTCATTTATTTTCCTATTCAAACGACGGCAGAAATATAATTCCCTTTAATGGTACTTTGGTTAATATTTTATGCAGAATTACTGGCATGGTGACAAGAGAAGTAAGAGAAGAGGGGAAATCTACAGTCCATGCTGTAGTTTTAATAAATACTTTGGCAAGCTTTCTCTATAAATATCTTCAATGCTGGTGTGAAAATAACGAAAAGCATATGTATATAATATTTAGGATTGGGGAAATTCTTAAAAACATACGTTTAAGTTCCTGTGATTGGCTTTACGTCTCGCCTGCATAATGCCATGTATTTATTAGGGTTGTCAAATGATTGAAGACATTTTAGCTGATTAATCACCTGCCTTTTAAAGTGTTTCATCAGTTAATTGGTTGAATTTAAATACATTTGCAAAGTTCTAAAACCTCGGCATTCCTGCCTTTTTGAAATACTGTAGGAAGGGCAAGAAGGGTATTTTATTCTTTTATTTCTTCAGAGCCATCAAGACAACATACATTATTGGACGCCCTGTATAAATATAGCAAATAAAATAAACAAGGGCTCACCTTTAGAAGAAAAGGCTAATGTCCCCCCCCTCTTTTTCATCCCTTCCACTCCTGAATCAAGGTAGCTTACTGTTATATGCCCCTCAGTTTCCTCAGTGATGGTGAGAGGTTTCAGAGGCAATGCTTGCTTGGATTGGTCAGATGTGGGTTTATTTACAAGTTGAGCATTCCTGGACACAGACAATATATTACTCCATAGCAGGACAGCATCCCCCTCACCCCCCAGAGAGCAAGAGAGGAACCTGTGCAGCCAAAGGTACCGCTCATCCTTCAGCTAGCTCTCTATGGCCATAGCTAGACGGTTCTTTATCCTGGGGTGATCACCAGGATCGCCCCTGTGCATCCACATGATGCACAGGGGATCCCAGGATCAGGGAGGGATGATCCCTTCTTTGCCTTGGGATCTCGCCCTCCCCTTTGGACCCATTTTTTCCACGGTCGTGGGCTGAGCTCGAGACAGCGGAACGTGTGGCTGGGTGCTGCGGGTTGATCCGGCTCCTCATGGGCTAACAGGTAGGTCTAGCTAAGGCCTCAGGTTTGGCCTGTGGCCCTATTCACACACGGAAGGGGAGAGGATGGCTAGGGCAACTGTGGAATGGAGTGCCTGTCACACGACCACGGAACAGTGTAGCGCTGCGTGGTTCCCTTACCTTTCCCCACTCTGTGGTTACTCCATTGCAGGCACACATCCCAGCAGCCACCATGAGAATCGGATCATGCTGGACGCTGCAATTGGCACGCGGCAATCTTGACCATCGAGAAAGTCCACGTTAGCTAGACTTCCACTGGAAGTTGCAGCTGACTCTATGGTCACCACATTTTCATGCAGAGCAGCCATTTTAACCTTGGGAGTCCCCGACAAGGACACGGCAAGCCAACCCAGGGCCCCTTAACCCCACTGCAGGAAAGAGGTTACCTAGGGTGGTTTATTAGCCATTGTGGTTGAGTTTTTCTCCCCCACCCATGACACACTAAGGATGATCTTAGGGACCGGGCAGGTACATATGGGAGGAGGCGTTCCTTCAGATAGCCTGGCCCCAAGCCATTTAGGGCTTTAAATGTTAATAGCAGCCTGGACTGGCAGCCAATGAAGCTGCAAGAGGACTGATGTGATGTGGTCTCGTTGGCCAGTCCCTGTTAGTTAACATGCTGCCCTGTTTTGTACCAATTGAAGTTTCCTGAAATGAGTTGATCATCTTAGGGCTCATTTACACCTGCAGCCCTTTGGGGAGTGGAGAGGGGCAATCACAGAGTTTTCCACTTCCAGGATCATCCCTCAGGGGCCACATGCCGGCGAGTTGTCCCAGAAGTAAAGAGGGACAGTCTGGGGTAACATTTAAAAAAGAAAGGAAAAAAGGAGACATTTTGCAATTGCGCAATTGCATGGGCGCAATCCTGCATGGTGAGTGGGTTTTTTTTAAAGAAAACCCCCCAACAAACTCGGTGATGGAGGTGGTGAAAATGTTCTCCCCCCCCCCCCGATGCCCATGAATTCCTCCCCCCCCCACAGGTCTGTGCCCATTTCCTGAGCCCCGCTACTCGCGGGGAAGAGGGAGGACCCCAGGAGGGAGAGCCACACGGCCCGCGGAGCTCAGGATGGTCTTGTGAGGATGAAAAAAATGGGAAAAGAGCAGTCCTAGCTATCCCGGAAGAACTGAGTGTAACCAGGATGATCAGAGGGTCTGGAAGCAAAGCCCTATGAAGAGAGACTGAAACAACTGGGCATGTTTAGCCTGGAGAAGAGAAGATTGAGGGGAGACATGATAGCACTCTTCATGTACTTGAAAGGTTGTCACACAGAGGAGGGCCAGGACCTCTTCTCGATCATCCCAGAGTGCAGGACAAGGAATAACGGCTCAAATTACAGGAAGCTGGACATCAGGAAAAACTTCCTGACTGTTAGAGCAGTATGACAATAGAACCAGTTACCTAGGGAGGAGGTGGATTCTCCCACACTAGAGGCCTTCAAGAGGCAGCTGGGCAGCCATCTGTCAGGTATGCTTTAAGGTAGATTCCTGCACTGAGCAGGGGGTTGGACTCGATGGCCTTATAGGCCCCTTCCAACTCTACTGTTCTATGATTCTATGGGCGTTTCCCCTCCCCCCCCCCGGAATCAGCTGTGCATCATTTGGAAGTGCAGGGATGGCCTCATGACCACCCCAGGATAAATGGTAGGTATAGATTAGGCCTTAGCCAATGCCCCATTTTCTCTCCTGTGAATCACTGGGTTTTTTTAAAAACAAAAGTTTTATTTTTCCATATGTAGATTAGGTGCTTCTTTTTCTTTCCTTTTTTTGAAAAGGAAAGAAAAAGTGTGGATCTGTAGAGTTCTTGAAGTGCTCAGTTGAATGGAAGAGGTGGAAATCAAAAGGGGACAAGTTTTTGATGGGAAAAAAAAATCCCCTGTAGAATTTCTCTACATAGCCCTTGAAAAGCCACCTCAACAGATTGGATTTATTTTGATGCTGAACCTGCCAAACTTCTGTCCCTTGCTGCTAAACAAAACATGGTTATGTATATTAAAGAGAAGCAGAACTTCCACAAAATAGGAATGTATGTAAATCCTTGTTAAAATTCCTAAGCAGCTGTTTGTAATGTTGATTCCAATAAGAATCTTCTCAGTTTCCTGCTGTAGGCAGAGCGTATTCCAAAGTTTTCTTTAGTGTCCTTCACATTTATTTAAGGTAGTTGTCACAGAAGTGCAGGTGTCTGAGGAAGCCAGCTGGATGGTTTCCAGCAGGAAAGATAAGCAGAGCAGGAGAGAACTGGCAACCTCCTAGGATTTAGTGAGATGTGGGGACAACCCACCTAACCATTCACCCATTGCTATTCTAACAGTAAATTGTAACCACTGGAACACTGAAAGATGTGCAAGTTTCAATCACTCCGTCACTAGTTACAAGTTGTCACAACAGAGGTAAGGTGCTGCATGGAAAAAATGTAGAGGGATTGGATAATGGGCAAATATACCGTATTTCTTCGATTGTAAGACGCCATCGATAGTAAGACACACACTAATTTCAGTACCAACAACAGAAAAAAAAACCTAAGACACACCCGTGATTCTAAGACGCACCCCGTTTTTAGAGATGTTTATATGGGGAAAAAAGTGTGTCTTAGAATTGAAGAAATATGGTAATTGTGTGCTACATCATGTTGGTACCCTAGCTTGGGGATAGCATGAAAGGTTGGTGGGCAACCTCTGGCTCACTGTATCTGATGCATGACCATCTGCTTGAAAACCTAGGGAGCTGTGTCTCCAAAATGGGTTCAGCATCTTGGATAGCTCCTTTAGAGTTCTGATTGGTTCTGATGGAAACCCACAGTGGAGTCGCAACCCCACTGAAATCAGAGCCACCAGCCTCCACTGAGTCAAAGCAGATAGTGTTGGGCTGCAATGGTGGACCATTGCTACATAAATCCAAGGTAGTGGTCATAGGTCAGTAGTAGAGCACATCTTTTGCATGTAATGGGTCCCTGGATTCAAGCCCTGAAACCTCAACATTTATAAGGCCTTAGGTAGCACCGGAACAGGCAGCTCTGTTTAGGGAGGTTGGCGAGTTTTGTTCAGTCTGCATTTTTAAGTCAACAATCTTAATTTGCTCTTTGTGGTCCGTAGAAGATCAGAACGCAGTTATTATTCAGTTTGCGTGCTTCTCTGAATTTTGCAATGTAGTTCTTGGCTCAAATATATGCGTGAAAAAATGTCTATTTTAGAGGGAAACACATAGAAACGATTGCAGTGAAAATGCACACAATTTAAATGTGAATTTTACTGCAGGTTTCCCCCCCCCTTTTTTAAAAAAAAAAAATCACAAGGAATGTGATGGAACGGACTCATGACTGAACATATGCAAAACGGACCCAACAAAATCCCTGCCTGGCTTTGAAGATTTTGCCAAGTAGAGCCAACATATTTGAAAGCCTCGCTTTGATATGGTGATGACCAAGTTCAGACTAAGAAGGGCGTGGGGAAGTTGGAACTCTATTTGGAAGAGCAGTATAAGCCTGATTCGATCATCGATCACATAGGGGCACTGTAACCATGTTCATACTGTAACCAGGATCAGGCTAAAAAACCTGATGCCCAAAAAAGCTGATGCTAATTCACAAACAATGCCCTGATGGGCTCTGAAAGAGTCTTTTGAACAGTTAAGAACTTAAGAAGAGCCCTGCTGGATCAGACCAAGGGGCCATCTAGTCCAGCACTCTGTTCACACAGGCAGGATCTACATTACTGCTTTATAGTGGTATTGAAGTGCACTGACGTTGGGGCCCATGACACATTCCATAAACCATTTTCAAACCACTTTCAAAGTGTTCTATCCTGCTTGGTGTAGATCTGGCCATGTTGGCCAACCAGCTGTCGACCAGGGAAACATGAGCAGGACACAGTGCAACAGCACCCTCAAACCCACGTTGCCCAATGACCGGTGTATATAGGGGGGGGATCCGCACGTCGCTCCCAGAGTGCTTCTATGTGATCCCAGTGCACCCCGAAAACGATAGTCTGACTTCCCTGTAAAAGAAACGAGGAAGAGCCATCCATGCCGCCACCGCCGCCGCCGAGGAGAGCTCTCCTCCGGCGAGGAGAGCTCGGCAAAAGAAGGAGGGGTGAAGAGCGGAAGAAGCTCTCCACCCCTCCTTCTTTTGCCGAGCTCTCCTTGCCGGGGGAGAGCTCTCCTCGTCGTCGGCGTCTGCGTCAGCGGCATGGACGGCTCTTCCTCGTTTCTTTTACAGGGAAGTCAGACTTTCGTTTTCGGGGTGCACTGGGGTCGCATAGAAGCGCTCTGGGAGCGACGTGCGGATCCCCCCTAGGTTTACCACTCCTGATGCTGGAGGTAACACAAAGCTGGATTTCTCAACTATGTTGGGCTCTGAAAGAACCTTCTGAGCAGTTGGGATTTCTTGACACCACATAATGGCTTGAAGGATGCTATGTAACTCTAAGCAACCAGGTTGAGTATATGAGAAAATTAAAAGAATACAAATCTTTCCCTCCCACTTCCTTGCTAAGTGACAGAAGCATCCTGTTCACCGCTTTGCTTAGTCGCCTGCTTTGCAGATTATCCAAATGATGAAGAAGAGAGCAGGGGAAATGTAAATCCGCAACGCATTCTCAATTTTTGGGTCTTGTTTTGAAACAGGTTTCTCTTTGTGGTGTCACAACAGATGGTTATTTGTATCAGCTGGAGACTGTTTATCCATGCACGCGCTGTTTAGCCTTTGATTCAAAGTCCACGCTTGATGCCACATTTTCTGAAAAGGCCTCCCCTCCCCTGCCTCCTTCTCATTGTCCTCTTCCCCTTCACGGCTTGTCCTAAGCTGCATCCTTTGCATTACAAAATGGTTCGTTGTCATTCATTGTGCTCCAAGAAGGCTAAATGCATGCAGGCATTTGTGGAGGCATGCGCCTGGCTTGCGCCTGCCACGCTCGTTCTATAAAGAGCCCCGTAAAGCAAAAGCAGACTGAATATGACTCTCAAACTTATCCTATTATGTCTGCTGGGCCAGTCAGTGATACATTCTCATGTTTAGCTCTTGTGCGCTCATAAACCTCAAGCAATCAGGCTGAGAAACCACCGTATCTACCAGCATATCTACCACCAGCCATATGCTCCATCTTTCCCACGACACTCCTGTAGACTTGACAACAGGTCGGTATTTTATAGATCAAGCCAACAGGTAAAAAAAAAAAAAAAGGCCAAGTTGAGATTCTGTCGGTCCCTACCTCTGATCTCTCAGTTTCTACTGGAATCTAACTTGCCAGATTCCACTTCGGGTTGTCCCAAGATGACTTCTTGTCCCCCCTCCCCGACTCCAGGTTTTGACCCCCACCCTGACCAATAAGGTTCCAGTTGGTGTCTTGTCCCATTGGTGAGCAACTTGGCACCCACCATTTACATTTCCCGGAATGCCCCAGTGTGATTCTACATGGGTGCCCTGGGGCATTGTGGGGATTTGCTGCAGAGGTAGAACAGGCTCACAGAGAGTTCAGGAGCTCCTGCCCACCTGGTGTTACAGTGAGTGCTGTGGAGAAGCCCACTGGCCCTTCTCTACCACGGTGGCAAATGCCACAGTGGGAGAGCAGCCGGCAGGGCTGTCTGGAGCAGCCATCCAGCATCGGACTCCCTCTGACAACCAGCTTGGAGTGAGCCAGAGGGTGGGCAGGCTCTATGTAGAACTGCATTAGCTAGAGAAAGCAGCTGGGTGCAAATGTCTGGCTCTGAGAAGGTCCTCCCTCAGAGCCAGGCATTGTGGCAGGATTGCCTTCCTTCCTTTGGCCGATGTAGCTCTTCAGAGAGCCTGCCCGCCTGCCCACTCTCTTGACTCACTCTGAGATGTTCCTCAGAGCGAGCCAAAGGGCAGGCAGCAAGAATGGGATGAGGATGAGGGTGAGGTGATGGTGGCCCACGTGTGCTCTCCTGTCTCAGGTAGAGGGAGTGCTAGTGCTGGTGGTAGCCAGTGGGCCTGGCAAGTAAAGAAAACATAATCCATCAAGATTGGGCATTGTAGCACCTTGAAGAGTAAATACATTTTGGGCGGATCCACACGTCGGACCCAGAGCGCATTTATGCGACCCCAGGGCACCCCGAAAACGATAGTCTGTACTTGCCTGTAAAAAGAAATGAGGAAGATTTCGCCGACACCACCCAGCTTCCTGCTCCCCGACCGGGACGGAGAGCGGAAAAAGCTCTCTACCCCGCCTTCTTCAAAAACAGCTCTCCGAGCCGGCCGGGGAGCAGGAAGCTGGGTGGTGTCGTCATCGTCGTCGTCTCTTCCTCGTTTCTTTTTACAGGCAAGTACAGGCTATTGTTTTCGGGGTGCCCTGGGGTCACATAAATGCGCTCTGGGGCCGATGTGTGGATCCGCCCTTTTAAAGCCTTCAAGAGGCAGAGCTCACATTGCCAGATGCATGATGTTATCTGTGATTAGCATCTATAACTATATACTCAAATACATATGGGATTATTATTATTATTATTATTATTATTATTATTATTATTATTATTATTATTATTATCATTTATATACCACCCCATAGGCAAAGCTCTCTGGGCAGTTTACAAAGATTTAAAACACTGAACATTTAAAAACTAACATACAAAATTTAAAACCATAAAAAGTATAAAAACAGACTACATACCGACATGTAAACAACAGAAGGAGGAATGCCAGTTCCTGAGCACTAGTGAACCAACAATTGTCATGCCGTGAATATGTTGAGGGGTGGGGAGATGGGATCACAGTCCTATTTTATTTGTATTTATTTATTGCATTTATATCCCACTTTTTTTTCTCCAAGGAACCCAAGGCGGTGTACATAGTCCTCCTCTTCTCTGTTTTATGTTCACAACAACAACCCTGTGAGGTAGGTTGGGCTGAGAGTCGGTGGCTGGCCCAAATTCACCCGGTGAGCTTCCATGGCTGAGTGGGAACTTGGATCTCCAAACTCACAGTCCAAGAATCCAATCACTACTAGTCTATACATGTTCACCTGAGATGTCTATAATATAGTACCGTTTTACAGTTCCTGTGTGTATGTGTGCACTTTCAATGTATGCACCATCATCATATGAACAGTGCTGAAGTGAGGCCAGGAAACCTAACAATGCAAGAGGTAGGTGTGTCCCATTCTGTGCAGAGTGAAAGACAAATGAGGTCTGATGAAAAATGAATACGGCATGCTCTATGCCTAAAAGTAACATTGGCCTTAGCGAGACCTAAGGTTTATCCCGGGATCGTCCTGGGGTCATCCCTGTTCTTGTAAATGACACACAGGACATCCCGGGAGCAGGCAGGGATGACCCGAGGACGACCCCAGAGAGCTCCGGCTATTGGGCGGTATAGAAATGTAATAAATAAATAAATAAATAAATAAATAAATAAATAAAATACCAGGATAAACCTGAGGTCTAGCTAAGGCCATTGTTTGCATGTGTCGCTGTTTTACACTGTGGGCACAAAATCTAGTCAGTCACTTTTCTGTCCCGCCGGTTTCGGTGGGAGAAGCTTAGGCAGGTGTTTCATTCTCATACTGAAATCAATTGATCTGGATTGTATTTAATTTTGTCTGGATCAAAATAATAATAATAATAATAATAATTAATAATAATAATTCAAGCCAAAAGGATAATTAAAAAGTACCAAACCAGGAATGTGATCAGAAGAATACTTGGAACTATTTTAAAGACGTTGTTAGCTTTCTCTTCTCCTTGCCCAATCTCTCTTCTGGGTTAAAGTTTAATTAATCCATTTTGGGAGATTTGGAGATTCGTAGCCTTGATCTTGGACTTTGCACTCCCCGTTGTTTACGGTGGCAAGAAAAAGCTGAATCCATTATTGGCTGGCGGTAATTTAAAAACAAACACTGGAGCATTTGTGCCCTGAAGGTCTGAGAAATCAAATTTGAAGATTAATCTCATTTCAGTTTTGAGTTCGCACCAGACACTGGGTTGGAAAGAGCAAACACTGGTGTTTATGAGTGCAGAACAGGAGGGGGCAGACAGAAGATGGACACGGATGCATTTTTGTTTGTTGCAATTTTGCTCTTCACCAGATTTAATGGAAGGACATTCCAGAACAACAGTGGGACCCCAGACAAAACGAGAATCACAAAGAAAACAATGTGACCTTCCTTCAGTCACCCCTCTATGTCACTAATGTTCACGCCCACGAGAAAACTCTCTTGATGTCATGGAAGATACAGTTGCATCAAGGGGTGTGTGTGTGCAGTGTTTTACTGATCTATATCTTGGTAATGCACCGCACAAAAATAATCCTGATGTAATCATACGTACAATTATTATTATTATTATTATTATTTATTTATATAGCACCATCAATGTACATGGTGCTGTACAGATTATACACAGTAAATAGCAAGACCCTGCCGCATAGGCTTACAATCTAATAATTTGCACTCTGTACATGCTCAAGGGCATGGTATTGCCTAAGGCTGAGTTATTACAGATGGGATCTAGGGAGAACCCCTTGCTTGCCCCAAATTAATGTTTTAAATTCTGCTGTCCCGCTGCAGCTAACAGGAGCAGTGACTTAAGTCCTTCAGAGCAAGTTAGTCACGGCTTTCCTAAGAAGTGAGTAAGAGCAAACGTCCATCTAGTCAGACATAAGTTTCCATCAAATGGATGCTGCTAGGAAGCCCACAAGGCAAACTTTCCTGTTAGGAAAAGATAGACTCTTTCTGAACACGGCAGTTCCATTTTGCTGTGATCCAGACCTCTTCTCTATGAGTTGGCCTAGAGCTTTTCTGCATGTGTTTTATCAATTGAATGCTGTGAGGGGAAGGGCATATATGGTGCTGCATTAAAAAATGTGGAAACAGACAACAAGTGGAGACGTTCCTCATGCAGCAGCTATACTTCGGAAACAAGAAGGGATCATTCAGAAATCCAGAGAGAAATCTGAATGAAGAGGAATTTGGGGAGAATTCCAACCCTTGAATGAATCTATTGTCTTTCACCCTTGCTGGTCCTTTCTCTCTCTCTCTCTCTCTCTCTCTCTCTCTCTCTCTCTCTCTCTCTCTCTCTCTCTTTTTTGTGTGTGTCTTCTTCCTGCACCCTGAGCTACTGTTCAATCCCGTAACCAGTTATTTAGGAGTAAACACTGTTGAACTCAGGCCTTAGCTAGATGGGGCGAAATCCCGGGGCAATCCCTGGGATCACCCCTGTCTGTCCACATGATGCACAGGGGATCCTGGGATCAGGGAAGGATGATCCCTCCCTTGCCCTGGGATCTCACCCTACCATTTAGGACTGGTTTTTCCATGGTCTCAGGCTGAGCCAGAGTCTGTGGAATGTGTGGCGGGCGCCGCGGTTTGTCCTGGCTCCTCGCAGTTCTTCGTGAGGAGCTGGGACCCGTGCACGGGGTGCAGAACTCTTCAGGAGCTCTGTGCCCAACGGGGGTGGGGTGGGGTAGCCGGGAAAATAATGGTTTTTTAAAAAATACTTACCTCCTGCACACAAGTGCTCATGCGCTCCAATCGCTTTAAAAATAAAAAATGGCGGACGTGACGCTTCTCCCTTTGAGGTCGTCACGTGCTGCGTGTGAACAGAGGGTGAGATCTCGCGATAATTTTTTTTCGAGCTCTTCATCCCTCTGTCCTGCTAGACCGCTAGGTCTGGCTAAGGCCTCACTGGGACTTACCTCTGAGTAGGCATGTATAGGATTGCACTGTAAAACTGTAGACTCCTTGAGGCAGGGACTTTCCTTCTGCTAATCTGAAAGTACTATGTACACTGGCAGCATGTTATAAATAACAACAAAAGCAGGACACAACAATTAATTTAAAAAGTAGAGTGTGAAGAGCACAATCAATAGTCCCCAGAGGCTTCCCTACTTCCTTTAAACTTATATATGTGCTGTTTTCTTTTACATTTGCAATTACCTATTATTTATCTAGCACCTACGAGCACACCAGGCTTGGCATACACAATATATTGTCCCTGGCTCTGCATATGTTCCCCTGTTATTAGTGGAGAAAAGCAAGCACTTAGGTGCTTAGCTAATCAGGCATTTCTATCTTTTGCGTTTTGACATTTAGATCAACCTGCAATTTAGCAGAACTAGATTAATGAAAGAATTTCAGATGAACACTGTAGTGATTAAGCATTTAACGAGGAATACTAATTCACCGCAAACTGGGTTTGAGCCATCGTGAATGTATAAGTGCAATTTTTTTTTTTAAAAAAAATAATGGGCCGATTTACCGCAAAGGATTTTGAGCGAGACCTGATGTTTACATCTGTGTGTTTTTAAAAGAAATAATCAAAAATCAAAAGCACGCCTTTGTTTAGAGAGGCTGTTTACTGTGCACCTGTCTCATAGGGTTGCCAACTTTTGTTTCCAGCTTCTGTCCTGTGCCTTTAATAGTACCTTAGTGTGCAGCACTTCAGAAGTGATACTTATCTCTGTGTGCTTTAAATTTTCACCTGCTGATTTCTGCATACCATGCTGCTGTGCAGGAGAGACTGTTCTGTTTCTCCCTCCCCCCCGATACAGTTGGCAATGGTACCCCTCAGGATTCTTCATCTGCACTGGAGCCCAGCGTTTCTATTTGGTCTCCCACAAAACAGATAACAAGCTAAATGAAGTGTCCTAAAGTTGAACAATAAAGCAGGGCTGTGCTGGGACCCCCTGATCTGCTCTGCCTCCCAATCCATACGTTCCAGATTGGGTCCGAAGTGCTCTGGATCTATCCGGACCTCTCCCGAACCGATCTGGATCCAAATCCGGAGCGAGATCCGGAGGTCCAGATTTCCCCCCATAGACTTACATTGGAAAAGAAAAACGCCTATAACTTTTTTATTTTTCAAGATACACACATGTAACTGGGCACCATGATAGCTTCTAAATAGATCCTTAGTCTTGCCAATTTTGAAGCAAGTTGAATAATTTCCTGATTTTTAGGGGATTTTTTAAAGCCCATTTACAAAACTGCATTTATCACCGTCATTTTTCAAGATACACACATGTAACTGGGCACCATGATAGCTTCCACATAGGACCTTAGGCATAGCCACTTTGAAAGAAATGGGATCATCCCCTGATTTTTAGCGAATTTTTAACGATTTAACCCTCAACCATTCCCCTGATTTACAAAACTGCATTCATCTTCGTCATAGTGTGGGCTCTCCCACACTAGAGGCCTTCAAGAGGCAGCTGGACAACCATCTGTCAGGGATGCTTTAGGGTGGATTCCTGCATTGAGCAGGGAGTTGGACTCGATGGCCTTGTAGGCCCCTTCCAACTTTGCTATTCTATGATTCTATGATTCTATGATTTTTCAAGATACACAGATGTAACTGGGTGCCATGATGCCTTCTAAATAGATTCTTAGTTGTGCCAATTTTGAAGCAAAAAGTCATAGGTGTTTTTCTTTTCCAATGCAAGTCAATGGGGAAAAAAACTTGGTTTGACCCAAGCTCTGGTTTGTCCAGAGCTCCGGATTATTCCAAACTGATCCAGACCTCCCCCAACCTGATTCGGATCTGAATTTAGGGGGTCCAGATTGGCCCAATCTGCTCCGGATCTGGAGATCTGGAACTGAGCGGAGCACAGCCCTACAATAAAGCATGCTACCCCATCCGGAGCTTTCTGTACTGTGTCATTTTACACCCAGCTGTGCTAAGCTAACATTAAAGCTGCATATTTGAGAAGCACTCAAAATATTGGGGCAAGTCATATTTAAGTTCTCCCCCTGCTTTCTTTTTCAATTGCTTTTACAGGAGATGGAAGGAATGCTATAACTGCTGTGAAGGAACAGAACCAGCCTCCTTTTTTGTGTTTAGTTTGGTTTTAGGATATTATGGGCGTAAATGTTTGCATGTGTTAGTCAGTTTCAACGAAAAAGTTAATAATTAAAGGTCAAAGGTTTAGTTAGAATGTAGAAATCAAGAACTTTGCTCAGAAAAATAAGAAGGAGGAAGAGGAGGAGGAAAAGTTTTAAACTCAGGAAATAGAAACTTAGGCCATAGCTACACGGGGCGAAATCCCAGGGCGATCCCCGGGATCATCCCTGTGCATCCACATAATGCACAGGGGATCCTGGTATCAGGGATGGGTGATCCCTCCCTTGCCCAGGGATCTCGCCCTACCCTTTAGGCCCAGTTTTTCCACAGTCTCGGGCTGAGCGTTCGTGCGCTGCTGTCCCTTTAACAAAAAAATAATAATGTCGGGCATGACGCCTCTCTGTCCGAGGTCATCATGCGCCACGTGTGAACTGAAGGGGAGATCTCACGATGAAAAAAATGTGAGATATTCACCCCTCAATCCTGCTAGACCGCTAGGTCTAGCTAAGGCCATGGTTTGCAAAAATGAACAAGGTCAATATAGGGGCACCTTCTCACATGTGGCTGTGAGGCACACCTGCTGGGCCCAACAGTGGTAGGAGCAAGACGATTTATTTATTTATTACATTTCTATACCGCCCAATAGCCGGAGCTCTCTGGGTGGTTCACATGACCTCATTTAAACATCCCCATCCCTATCACTGATATTATCAGCTATATAAGAGACCTTTAGTATCTGCAGCCATTCTGCTTGGCCATTTAAGACCATATTTTTTAAGAAAAGGAACGTAGACAACTACTCACTAACTTATTAACAATGGGTGGTATTTTGATTGCTAAAAACTGGGACTGAGAACAGGCCTGATACAACGATCTGGAAGCACGGAAACTGGAATCTGATTTTTTTTAATCTGTGAATCACATCTAAAGCTTGGGAATATACAGACTTTGTCTGCAGATTGTACTTGTCAGGAATTTGAGCCTGGGTTCCCTGGTTTGTTTTTAGATGCTGAGTCAGACTTGAAAGAAAAAATAGAAGAAGCCCAGCCAAGAGAAGGAGTGGGAGAGGAAATTCCCCAAGACCTTCCAGGAGTCAGGGAGGAATCTTCATAGGAGCTTCTGAAAGTGGCCAAGGTTCTGGTCGTAGCTAGACCTAAGGTTTATCCCAGGATCATCCCTGGTTCATCCCTGCCTGAGTGCTGGATGCCCTGTGTGACACTTAGATGAACAGGTTTGACCCCAGGACAATCCTGGGATAAACCTTAGGTCTAGCTACGGCCTCAGAGACTATCTCCACCTTCCTCCCCAGGAACTCAGCCTTTGTCAGAGAGGGAGGGAGCATTGGAACTGAAAGATCCCAAAGTCCGTTGCAGGGTCAAGCAGACGGAATTGAGAGGAAGAGGAAGACAGTCCATTAGACTAGTTGCATGTTAGAAATTGTGTCAAGAGGACCCTCCCAGAAGTAGGAATCTGGTAAAACCCTGTCAACCATCCATTTACCTGATAGACAACTGTTTTGCTTTGCTAATTAAACTTAGAGGATAGCTCTGAGCCTTCACAGTTGCTACAGGTATGAAGAGGTGTGTGTGTGTGTGTGTGTGTGTGTGTGTGTGTGTGTGTGTGTGTGTGTGTGTATTGCACAGCAAAACTCTTTGTTGTCTCACATTTCGGTGAGAGGGCTTGCAATACCAACAGCACCCAAGACTGTGTTCAGCCTGGAGGGTGCGAACAGGATAAAAACATGATCAGAAGCGAACTGAAACCAATTTCTCATATATTCCTTAATTGGTACCAAATGTATGAAGGAGCCCAGCAGTAATATGGAGGCTAGCCAGGGCCCTTTAATACCACCATGCCCCTTAGCTGTTGTGGGATTGACATCAGTCTGAAGGGAGTCACCATGACATGTATAGAGTTTCCCAATACAGATGGGAATCTGGATAGACTAGCCTTCCCATCCCTAAGTTGGAAATGGTAGTTGAATAGGAGCATCCCTTTCAGACTGAAGACAATTATGGTTTGGGGATGTGTGGCTGGAGCGCATGGCAGCATTCAGGGTGCTCAGCTAGCCCCATTCATTCCCACTTTTCCGTTCACATGTTCAGAACTGAACACCCGAATAGAGCTGAAGAGGTGATAATCCCTTTGAAACATAAAACTTCCAACACATTTTTGGCAGGTGGAACCTCCCCCGCCCCCGCAGACTATTTTTTGTAGTGCTGATCCAGTTACTGTGTACAAGTACCATTAGATGCAGTTTTTGAAAATACACTGTTTTAATTGAGCATCATTAGGAATGCTGTTTTTGCCTTAATGGTTGCTTCTGCCCATATCTGTATTCAAAACAATGGTGGAATTTCGTGGCTTTAAAAGGGGGCTTTAAAAGGGGGTTGGATACATGGCTTTAAAAGGGGGTTGGATAAATTCCTAGAGGACAAGGCTACCAAGGGCTACTAGCCCTGATGGTTTTGTGCTACCTCTAGTATTTGAGGCAGTAAGCCTGTGTGCACCAGTTGCTGGGGAACATGGGTGGGAGGGTGCTGTTGCACCATGTCCTGCTGTTGTGTTTCTTAAATAACCTCCTACCTTCTTAGGAGACAAAAAACAAGGCCTGCTAAGTAATCCACAAAGCTTTATTTAAGCAATAAACATCTCTTCCCACCTGAAGAGGCTCTAATCTCTTGGAACCTTCTCCCTAGGAAAAAACTATGCAAACTAAGCGAGACAATTGTCATTTCAAGGAGGACAGACAGCCTTTTCCCACAAAGCATTAACTTCAGAGAAGTTAGTTCTGATGCGGCTTCAGACGCGATGCGAGCCGGGCTGACTTTCTCTTGCCTTCCTTCCACTCTGTGCATTTTAGCCTGCGCTGCACCCTAGGATCAGTTAGCCTGTCGGTGGCCTCTCCTTCAGAAGAATGTTGGCTTCCCACTGCCTGTGTATGATTTGCCCTTGACGAGATAAGCTCTGGAGAGAGATCAGGACCAGCTGGAGGAGAAAGTGTGAGAGCTCTGTCCCCCACTGGTACAGGCTGGCCTGTGTCTGGTACCGACTCCTCTACTTCAGAGTCTGATTCTGATTGATTACCTGAAACACCTTCTAGCCAAAACGGGGGGAGCAGGGCTAGACATGACACCTACTTTATTGGTGATGGCTGGTTGGCCACTGTGTGAGCAGAGTGTTGGACTAGATGGACTCTTGGTCTGATCCAGCCTGGCTCTTCTTATGTTAGGAATGTAGTCTCTCAATCTTGTGTGAGTATAAAACCAAAACTACGGATGTGGTCATTCCTATAATTTGGAATGTTACTTAAGGAGTTCACCTTAACTCCTTAAGTTAAGGTGAACTCCTTAACCTTAAGTTAACTAAACATTCTCAACCTGCTTTCCTCCCACCAGCCCCAGCCTCACCCAACAGGGTCACGTCAACTCCCATCAGCCCCAGCTAGCATGGCCAGCGGTCAGGAATGCTGGGAGTTGTAGGCTGCTTGAGGCTTTCTGTTTCTGTTCTGCAATGATTCCTGATAAGGCTTTGCAGTGTGGGAATATTCCTTGATTGAGCTCTGTCAGTTGAAGCTCAAGTGCTGTTGTCCTTTGTCCTTGTCCCCATCAGTTGAAGCTCAAATGTGGGGTGATTTTTTACCGGGTTAGTCTGGTACATCAGCTGCATGGGCAGGCATGTTCTCTAGCTACAAAGATTCATTCTCTGAGAGTCTCTTGATTACACTACTGTAATTTGTTGTACATGGGGCTGCCCTTGAAGACAATGCAGAGTCTTCCACCATCAGAAATAAGGCAGGTGATGACTAGGGAGAGGTGTTCCCCCCCCCCCGGTTGCAACTCCCCCTCTCTCTAAAAGAAGCATGTCTGGTGACATCTTTAAGATGTCAGGGAAAACCTTCTTTATTTCCCCACACTTTTTAGCTGCCTCTAATACCTTTTTTTTAATACTGGCAATTATACTGTCTAATTCCACCCTTTTCTTTTTAAGTGCTTTGAGTGCTTTTATAGTTGTTCCGTTGTTGTTTATTGTCTTTTATAGGTTATGATTTATTTATTTATTTTTACTGGAAACTACCCTGGAATATATAGTATGACGGCAGATGATGATGATGATGATGATGATGATGATATCAATATATTAGTATATTAATTCTCTAAGTAAATAAAGAAACAACAAGAAGACATTTTTAGGATGCTAAATTTTGAGTTAAGGGTAGATGGGCAAGTAGACTACAGGTGTCTTCAAGAAATCCATCCATGTCAAATCATTATTACTATATGATAGCTGTCATCCAGATCATCTGAAATGAAATCTCCCTTATGAGCAATTGATTAGGCTGTCCAGAAATTGCAGTGAAAGGCAGGATTTTTAAAGACAAGCACATGTTTAGAGAGAGGAGCTCTGAAAGTAGGGGAATATCTTATTGAGGCCTTCTGCACGCTAGGAAAATAGAACAAGTTGGGAGATCAATAATCCCGAATTAAAAATGGCAAATACATATGGCATGTACAGGATATTATTTTTTAAAACACTGGCATTTTGGGGGGTGGGTGGGTAAATCCCACAGTTTAAACAGAGACTACATTTTGCTTATAAGAAAGAACCAAACCTTAGAGACCGATTTGCTTCCTTGCAAATGTTATATGAATGCCCGATTGGGAACAGGTGTACACAAGGGCTCTTTCAGACATTATAATGAAGACAAGGGTGTCAGGCAGGCAAGACCCCACCACTCTGCAGGTGCACATATGCCACCTGCAAGGGGCGATTGTTTCATTGCAAGCTGGCTGTTGAGACGGGATGTCAATAATATTTTGGACAACCATTCTCATATTACAAAAGGCATGCAACTTTGTATGCTCACGTGACCTTCTCTGTACGAACAAAAGAAAAAAAATCTAGGTATGTTATTTTGTAATAAGAGATACTGGATGCAGGAGGATCCAAAAAGTAAAATGATGAGAGAGAGAGAGAGAGAGAGAGAGTGAGAGAGAGGTGACTCCAGCTGTGTGCCAAAATTCTCTGTGGGCAGAAAAATTAGGGGACCAGTTTCTCAGGGTGTGGTGGGGATTATCCAACCGCTTCTCAGGGGTTGGGTTCACTACCATTAACAGTGGCAGTAGCACAACGTGTGGGTTTCCTTTTCTTTGGGCTGCTGCTCGAAGTGACAGCAGCAACAAGCAGCAAGTGACAGTAAGTGACAGCAAGCAGCAAGTGACAGCAAGCGACTGCAGCAGAATTCTCTAAAAGTCTCAGCTCCATGTGGGTGAATGAAGGCAGTGCTGGCTCCAGGTTTTTGATGGCCCTAGGGCAAGACACCCTCAGTGGGGCCCCTGCTTTCATGAGTCTTCCTTCTTACTGCCATTGCCACTAAGGGCATGTGTAGATGTAGTGATATCCCGGGGATCACCCCTGTGCATGGGCTTTAATCTCAGCTTTTCGCATGGTCTCGGGATCATCATGAGACCGTGGGATGTGTGGCCGGGCATCCCGGTTTCGTCCCGGCTCCTCACGAGTAACCGCGAGGAGCTGGGAAGCAGGCACAGGGCACAGGACTCTTCAAGCACTCCGTGCCCATCGGGGGTGGGGGGAGTGGGGTCGGTGCTTTTTTTTCACTCACTTTTTCACTGGAGCGCTCGTGCGCTCCGGCTCCTGTGTTGTTGTTTTTTAAAAATGGTGGGTGCGACATCCTCCGTGCTCCCGGGACGTCGCACACCGTGTGTAGACTGAGAGGGAGGATCTCGCGATCATCATATCACGAGATCTTCCCCCTCTACCCCGCTGGTCTAGCCATGCCCTAGGTGTTATTGCTCCTCCTCCTCCTCCTCCTCCTCCTCCTCCTCCTCCTCCTCCTCGCTACCGCTTGCTTACTTATCAGACAGGGAAGCAGTGAGGAAGTAGACAGGGACATCTCCTCCTCCTCTTCCTCACGAGGTGAACAAGCAGTTTGCAAAGGTGAAGAGTAGAAGCAACCCTAGAGGGAACTTTTCAGTGGGGCCCTGCTGGGGTGTGGGCCCTCAGCAGGGACACTACTCTGCCTACTGTTGACACTGGCCCTGCACGGAGGCTAAGTTGTAAGTGAGCATCATATGTAAAAGCATAAAATGTGAGATAGAGGATAGAATTTTAACAACATTTTAACAATCTATAAATTTTAAATAACATGGTTTTAAATGTGTAATTTTGCATTGCTGCTGTTTTTATCTGGTTGAGCTTTTATATTGTATTTTATATTATGGTTTTATACTTTGAATGGTTTTAATTTTTGTGAACCGCCCAGAGAGCTCCGGCTATTGGGCGGTATAGAAATGTAATAAATAAATAAATAAAAGAAATAAATTTAAGGCTGGGTGTTTTCACTTGCAATTTCCTTGCATTTGATGTGTGAGTAAATTTGTAAGCACCGTAACTCTTCTCTTGAACCATTTTTTTTTTTTAAAAAAAATCATCCTAGAATAAATAGAAATCAAGCAACCAGAAACATAAGGAGCTTATATAAAAAGGAACCTAAAAAAGTTGAAGTACACCAGTCAGTCCTTCAGTTTTTCAAAGCAGTTTTTCAGAGAGTGAGAAGGTGCCGGTGTTGCATATTTGTACAAAGTCTAGAGAAATGATGCCTGGGCACTGAAACAGAGCAGAATATATTCATTTCTAAGCTGCAAATCTCTTTGCAACACAGAGAGCTATATTCATCCACATTTTTGGCAATCACAGAACCAGGCAAGCATCCACGATACCGCAGCAACAAAGACCCGGCATTGCTGCTCCGGTCAACGTTCTGTATCTTACCCTGTCTGCAGTTGGCAATTGGAATGTCAGTGACATCACAGCAGCACAGCCAATGGCTAAGAAAGATGCACAGATGAGAGGCAACTCTGATATAGTATAGGATATAGCTTCTGAGAGGGGAATCGCATTGAAAACACTGAAGCAATTTAATACCGGGGATGATGACACGTTTCGTACAATGTTCTCCTTGGCAGAAGCTCCCGGTTATTTGTTTATTTGGCTCAACTAACAAGGAGTCCATCTGTCTTAGTCGCTTCGCTTTCGCCTCTTGGCTGGTGTGTGCTCCTGATGCTTCATTCACAACTCTTACCATCTGTAACTACACAGCTGTTCAAAATATTCCATATTTCAGCCTTCTGGATCATGTGGTTAAATATGACAGCTAATTCCAGTGTTTATGACCTCAGCCATGTAATACGCACATAAGCACTCAGTGGTGTATTTGCCTGTAATACACCTTCACCAGTACATTTTAAATCGTCATTTCTAATTACCTCCAGGGAGTTAATTCTAGCTGATACTTACAATTAAGCTTGCTACACACAGGTAAAAGTCCCTTGCTTTCCTTCCTTCCAAGATCACCCAGCACTTCTATCCTTAGGCCCTGCCCAGGTATGAGTTTTTCTGTTTTCCCTCTTTCTTCACAGTAGCTTCACTGATTGCTAAAATCCCATGTATAGAAGTGTATGTGTGTGTCTACCTGTGTGTGTGTGTGTGTGCGTGTCAGGGATCTCATTCCCCTCACAGGTAATCTGTTGGGAGCTACACAACAGAGCCAAGGCCAAAAGTGGGTATGTGAGGCAGTGTGGCACAGTGGTTAGAGTGTTAGACTGGGACTCGGGAGACTCAGGTTCTAGTCCACACTCAGCCAGGAAACTCATTGGGCCACTTTGGGCCAACCATTGACTTTCAGCCTAACCTGCCTCACAGGGTTGTTGTGATGATAAAATGAAGAGGATCATAGAATAGCAGAGTTGGAAGGGGCCTATAAGGCCATTGAGTCCAACCCCCTGCTCAATACAGGAATCCACCTTAAAGCATCCCTGACAGATGGCTGTCCAGTTGCCTCTTGAATGCCTCTAGTGTGGGAGAGCCCACGACCTCGCTAGGTCATTGGTTTGGAATTCTGCAACATCCAACAAGCACCCCCAGATGCTCTTATTGGGAGGTTAGGATTTCCCCCCTTCCCATCGAAATCAATGGTACTACCTTGTACCATTGGGTTCAACTGACTTAGCCTGGATCCAACACCCTCCCCACATTTTCTTAATACTGCAGGATTTTTGTGTTGTGACATTGCCTCCTACCAACTTTATGTCCTGCAACTTGAGTGATCACAGCTGGCAATGTTAAAGTTATCTTGAAAAATTAACTTAGCTGGAAATGTTAAGGAGTTAGCCCGTAATAGTGACACAGGGAGGTTAGTCTGCAATTTCACTTCCATATGTGAAAGTCCAATTAAAAGCAGACAACTATCAATAAGGCTCATAAAAGGTCTATAGGACAGCTAAGGGTAGTAAAAAAGAGAGATATCAAAAGGCTTTATATCTCAGAAGTGAATTAATCTCCTGAATGACTTGTTTTGGATCTTCCTAATCACCCCTACCTGGAAATACATCAAAATGAAATGTCTTACAAGGAATAGTGTTTCAGATTACAACAAAAGGGTTTTTCAGCTCCACAACAGGGGTGAGCAGAAGGTAGATCTCCAGATGTTTGGGACTTCAACTCATAGAAGCCCCTGACAGCATGGGCAATGATGAGAAGTCCAAAGCATCTGGAGATTTATTTTTTGCTCCCCTCTTCTCTACAATATGAAGTTTATTATTGGATATTCATTTTGGGTGGTGGTGGTTCCCTAGTCACCATCCACCTTACTTCAAATGGAAGGGGCAACTGGAGAAGAGTGTTACATGTAGATCTTAGCACATGGGTGAATTAATAGAAGAACATTAGGAGTGATATGAGGAATTGCACAGATCAAAGAATCATAGAATCATAGAATAGCAGAGTTGGAAGGGGCCCACAAGGCCATCGAGTCCAACCCCCTGCTCAATGCAGGAATCCACCCTAAAGCATCCCTGATAGATGGTTGTCCAGCTGCCTCTTGAAGGCCTCTAGTGTGGGAGAGCTCACAACCTCACCAGGAAACTGATTCCATTGTCGTACTGCTCTAACAGTCAGGAAGTTTTTCCTGATGTCCAGCTGGAATCTGGATTCCTTTAACTTGAGCCCGTTATTCTGTGTCCTGCACTCTGGGAGGATCGAGAAGAGATCCTGGCCCTGATCTGTGTGACAACCTTTTAAGTATTTGAAGAGTGCTATCATGTCTCCCCTCAATCTTCTCTTCTCCAGGCTAAACATGCCCAGTTCTTTCAGTCTCTCTTCATACGGCTTTGTTTCCAGATCCCTGATCATCCTGGTTTCCCTCCTCTGAACACGCTCCAGCTTGTCTGCGTCCTTCTTGAATTGTGGAGCCCGGAACTGGACGCAATACTCTAGATGAGGCCTAACCAGGGCCGAATAGAGAGCAACCAGTACCTCACGTGATTTGGAAGCTATACTTCTATTAATGCAGCCCAAAATAGCATTTGACTTTCTTGCAGCCATATCGCACTGTTGGCTCATATTCAGCTTGCGATCTACAACAATTCCAAGATCTTTCTCGTTTGTAGTATTGCTGAGCCAAGTGTCCTCCATCTTGTAACTGTGCCTTTGGTTTCTATTCCCTAAATGTAGAACTTGACATTTATCCCTATTAAATTTCATTCTGTTGTTTTCAGCCCAGCATTCCAGCCTATCAAGATCACTTTGAAGTTTGTTTCTGTCTTCCAGGGTATTAGCTATCCCACCCAATTTGGTGTCATCTGCAAATTTGATCAGCGTTCCCTGCACCTCCTCGTCCAAATCATTAATAAAAATGTTGAAGAGCATTGGGCCCAGGACTGAGCCCTGTGGTACCCCACTCATTGCCTCTCCCCAGTTTGAGAAGGTTCCATTGATAAGTACTCTTTGAGTCTGATTCTGTAGCCAACTGTGAATCCACCTAATAGTTGTTCCATCTAGCCTACTTTTAGCTAGTTTGTTAATCAGAGTATCATGGGGGCACTTTGTCAAAAGCTTTGCTGAAGTCAACATATATGACATCCACAGCATTCCCACAGTCCACAAGGGAGGTTACCCGATCAAAAAATGAGATCAAATTAGTCTGACAGGACTTGTTCCTGACAAATCCATGTTGGCTTCTAGTGATCACCGCATTGAATTGTTCTTCCAATTGGACCTGCTCACCCATTATAGAAAGATATATGAGAAATTTGCTTCAGCTCATTTTTGACCAGAATGTACCCAGTTTGCACCTTCAAGAGCCAAACATGGACCTGAACATGGCCAAAGTCCGTAAATTTCGAGTGTACAACACAAGTCCTTGTGTTTGTTTGTTTTTTAAAAATGCACAGGTTTGAAAAATGAACATGACACACTTTAATCAGTGGGAGAAAAATGGATATATTAAAACAACAACAACAATCCTGCACAATTGGTGCATGCATTTGGAAAGAAATATGCATGAGAATACACATGGATTTTCTTGTGGGAAAGAAAAACCAAAAGCTTGCAATCTGATAGGGCCATACGTCAGAATGAGCTCCGAGGTGAATTTCAATGGACTTTGGTGATCTCTGGTTTTGCTGATTTGCATATCCCTACTGTCACATGCCTGCCACCACCTTCCTGGTGGAAACGGACATGACGAACACCATTTTCCAATCAGGGATGCTGGACGGGTCATGTAGCCCAGTCTCTTACAAACATGATAATGGTTATTCTGTGTGCCCACCCCCTTTCTCCCCTGGGTATGGTTCATGGGCCTTGGGATGGGCAGAGAATGGTGGTGGTGGAGACTGTGGTAGATCTTTCAATGCCACCAGATGTTTTACACTTGAAGTACCCACTCAAAACATTGATCATTTGCATGTGCATGCTTGGAATACATGTCTCCTTTGGTCTCCTTTGGGTGCTCATGCATTCCAAAAAGAACATGAGAAGAGTTCTGTTAAATCAGACCAAAGATTCATCTAGTCCTTTTGTTTGTATTCCCTCAGTGGCCAACTAGATGCCCCTGGGAAGGGCACAAGCAGTGCTTGAAGGTAAGAGTCCTCTCCTGCTGTCGCTCTTCAACAACTGATTCATACTATCTCTGAATCATGAGGTTTCATCATGGTTACTATTCATGAATAGAGTTTTCCTCCATGAATTTGTCCAGTTCTCCTTTTCAGCCATTATGCGAGCAGCCATCTTGGGGTAGCAAATTCCATGCATTAATTGATACTTTATTTCATCTTCCCTGAATGATGTTATGTTATCATTTCTCCACATCTCCTTGTGTCAGGGCTGGTCCCTGAGCAGCAGTCTGCGGTGAGCCAGGTGCTGAGAGACAAGCCCGAACCAAAGAACAACCAGAGCTGAGGAAGTTGTTGTTGTTGCTTGAGCAAAACTCAACAGCGACAGGAAACCCTCTTATACTCCTTCCTGTCTAGGAGGACCCAATGGCCATCCTGGGTGGGTTGGCCACTGTGCAAACAAAATGCTGGAGTAAATAGGCCTTTGTCGCGATCAAGCATGGCTCTTCTTATTAGGGATGTGCTCCGCTTCTCTTCGGTTCAGAGATACTTCTTATATTACGCCACGGGATCCTTTCTGCAACCGATGAACCTGTTTGGCAAAGGCTTCCATTCCACTTGTCACATTGCGTTACTCTAGTTGTATTAAACAGGCTGTCCTTCATCTCAGATGGTTGCGCATAAAGAATTTTGTGTCTAACCCTGATGTCTAGCACTGAATTTGAATTCCGTGGAATAACAAACTTTCATTGGGAAGAAAACTCCTGCATCCCAAGCACGGACACACAGGCAGTTTCTTAGCAGATAAGATTTCATGTCAAAGGAAAAGTAAGTTCCTAGCCCTCATGGCTGTGGAGAAAGGTTTGAAAACAAGCGGGCTGTCACAGGTATTAGACTTGAAACCACAGGTTGCATAGCTGCTTGTAATTTCCCCTGGCTGCACTTGAGCCCTCTCTGGAATCTTCTCCTTTTCCACCAAGTATATGCTTGGCCCTTCTGCATAGTCCCAGAGATGACAGACATTTCCCTGATCTTGAATGGCGAATCCATTTCCCTCCTTTGTGGGAATAAGAGTGCGAGGAAGTATCATCAAATCCTTGCAAAATTAACACGTTTGGAGCTGAAGGGCTGTCCGCTGTCTGTCTTGAAATGTTAGCACTTGGTTGCCCCTGATGGCTTTGCTTCTCTAATCTGCCTGCCACCAGCCATGAATATGAATTACACCAGTGCCACCAAGACAGCCTGACACGATGCTAGAATAGTTTAAATTCCCTTATTTGTGTCACTGGTGTCACCCCGGTACAGTGTGTTTCTTTACACTTGAGCACGCCGCTGTCACACTCGATGTGAAATCAAGAAGGCTGCACTCTGAAGGATCAGAGGAAAAGGCTCAGCTGCGCTGCTAAAGATCCCATGCAGAAATGTGCTGTCACAGGCAGTGGTGAATCTATTAAGGCCTCATCCTCCAAGGGTGATGGAGGACCGGATGGACCGGATAGACAGAGAGATCAAGTCTAGTCACTGCAATCTACAATCACAGTATAAATACAGGCACAATTAGGGCCCTGAATTATGAAGTGCAAATAAAAAGACTCAAATAA
The DNA here is from genome assembly GCF_023053635.1 of Elgaria multicarinata webbii. Classification (NCBI taxonomy): domain Eukaryota; kingdom Metazoa; phylum Chordata; class Lepidosauria; order Squamata; family Anguidae; genus Elgaria; species Elgaria multicarinata. Next base: position 105,760,726 of record NC_086176.1, read on the forward strand.
AATGTGGAGTCATTCGGGCATAAGAATGGGAGATGAAGCCGAAGATATATCTAGCACTGGCAACCACAAAGCAAAAGAGTTAAATCAGAGGATCACGCAAAGCGGGCAACAGCAACTGTCTGGACAGATTTATGTTGAATTTTGTAAGCTGCAGCAGAAAATAAAGAATTTCTCTAAACACAAGTTGGAGAAAACAACACATTTATACCTTGACCAGATCTATACCTTGTGTCAAACCATTATGAGTGCGGAATAAAAAGCAGGAAATAACACTATGAAAGGGGTATATGGAATGTGGATGGTGCCCCAACAGTTATCAGTGCACTTCAATACCGCTATAAAACAGTAGTGTAGATCTAGCGCTACGTATGAGTGACAGGCCCCAGAGAGCTTGAACCAAGATTTCTATATGCCAGACACGGATCCCTTTCTCCATGGATGGGGAACCTCAGGCCCTGGGGCTGAATTTGCACCTCCTTGGGTCCCAATCCATCCCTCCGCCCATGCCCTCTTCCCCAGTCCAATCCTCTCCCCCACAACCGCCAATAATATTTATTTATTTGCAATATTTGTACACCGCTCCACATTTAAGATTTTGGAGCGGTGAACAGCAGATAGGATAAAAGAATAACACACCATACTAAAAGAATTACTATTTCGTGCAATTTCTCCCCATTCTACAAGTTAAAATTCCTCTCCTAATGCTGAGTTACTGGCCGTAAGAGTTTGAAATTATTATTATTATTATTATTATTATTATTATTATTATTATTATTATTATTTTTATTTATTTATTTATTTATTTATTTATTTATATAGCACCATCAATGTACATGGAACTACAAGATCATTGTATTTGTGTGTTTTGGTCCTACCCCTTGCCTTTAGCCCCACCTCTTTGGCTCACCCAAGAACTTTTCCAAAATTGAATTCAGTCCACAGGATGAATGAGCTTCAACAGCCCTGCCCTGCTTCCTGGACCCCACTACTTGAAGGAGGGAATTGCAGCCAGGGTATTAGCATCACTACCCAAAATCCTCCTGGATGTTGATTCCATGCTACTACCTGGTTTCAAGCTCCCATCTTCTAATGGATGGGAATTATTGAGTATTGCTGCCTCCTGTTTAAAAAGGCAGTTAGCAGAGGAAAAAACAAAAGAAAAGGCAGAGCAGAATGAGTGTTTACCAGTCCCATATGCACACAAAGGCTAGAAAGGAGACTAAGGTCATAGCTAGACCTAAGGTTTATCCCAGGATTGTCCTGGGGTCAAACCTGATCATCTAAGTGCCACTCAGGGCATCCACGCTCAGGCAGGGATGGACCCGGGATGATCCTGGGATAAACCTTAGGTCTAGCTACGGCCCACATCTGTCTTAAGTGAGGAATCCCACCCCCAGCTTTGCTCACAAGTATTCTTGCATATACAAATGTAGGGACAGTGTAAGGTTTTCAAGACACTTTGTTCAATCTGTCTTGTGTTCCTTTAAACAGGCAGAAGGGGAGAGAGCAAGCTATGTGCTCCCAGCCATGGAGGAAGGAGAGAGAGAGAGAGAGAGAGAGAGGGAGGGAAGGGGGAGCAGGAAGGAGGAACCACACTGTAGGCTATAGCAATCCTAAGGCTAGCTGCACCCAGACATTAACCAACTAAATGCAACACTGCCCCTTCCTGGAACTTGCAGACGAGGTTGTAATATTCCCAACAGTAACCTACCACACAGGGTTGTTGTGAGGATGAAATGGAGAGGAAGGAAACCATGTAAGCCACCTTGAGTTCCTTGCAAAAGGAAAAAAGGTGAGGAATGAATGAATGAATGAATAAATAAATAAATAAATAAATAAATTCTACATCAGTTTTGGCAACGTGTTACTGAGACAGACCCCTGTAAGCACTACTCATCCTTCTCCCCCAGCCAACATAGTTCTCAGGCTGAAAAGCAAAGACTCATCCAAGGTTACCCAATAACCTTCCCTGCAAGTGAGGATTTCAATCGAGGCCTCTCTCCCAACACTATACCCACTACACCATACCATCATTCCTGATTGATAATAATGATGAGCAGTGTGTATGGACGGCAGTGACTTAAGCCATGTGAACTCTTGATCCACGCCTAATGGGAATTCCTTGTTCATGGGGAATACTTACAGACTCTGATTTCCATCACAAATCCAGCTCCATGGCCCACCTGTATCTTTTCTAGAAACGTACGTAGGTCAGGCATGTATTAAACCTTAAGCGTAGCACCTGTGCAGTTCTAGGCATCTGAAGGCATCTCGGACATCCTATTGCTTATTCTTGGGTGGCTGAATACCACTTGTCCCTCTGAGATGTTGGCTGCTCAGAGCTTGATGGATGCATAAGGAGCATGCTGGAGTTGAGAAGCTTCACCTTCATGATGGGTATTGTTTTTAAAAGGGGCCCCACGGGGAGAGGTTCTAATGAGGTTCATGGGGACCGTTGGAGCCTCTGCTGGGGAGCATGGAGCCTAGCAGATCCCTGCTGATTCTTGTGCCGCTGCACCAAGTGCTGATCCTTCTAGGAAAGGCCTCCCTGTGCCAGCAAAAGTAGCAGTGAGTACAAGCTCCTTTGTTAAGGGCAGGCATGCATCTGGAAGAACAAGGGGACAAGCTAAAAAATTTAGGAAACTAGGTGCCTGCGAATCGTAATGCGCAATGACATTTCCTTCAAGCGAGGCTGTGGCATTACGTTTGGGAGAAAACTGTTTATAACACGCACACATACACAGGGGCCCGTTGAGCATTCCCACTGAGGGAGATTGCCAGAGGCGGTTAAACCTACAAGCACAGCTCTCCAATGGCCTGCGCTACTTTTTGTAGATGAAGCACATGAGTTTTAGACAATTCACCTTGTTGCTGTCCATCACTTGCTCCTTTCGCTGTGCTTTGATGGCACTGGGGGCCCAGGCTGAGAGATGATAGATCACCTTGTTCTCGTCAGACAACGGACCGTAAGGAAACTGACAGACTGCTGAAATGATCAAGCTTCTTTGGCATGTTCCTTCAGTGACGCCGGAAAGCATATGGCTTGGTTCAGTGTGAATAAGCACCTCCAGATGCCAGAGATGCTTAGCTCTGCCTAGGTGTCAGGCATGCTTGTTTTCCTTGAATTAATCCCTTGCCGAACTGCCCACTGGGTCAGTTTTATGGGAAGGGACCTGAGCCATGCTAGAAAAGTCCCTTCACCAAGTATGCCCATCCTGAAGGCTGGTCCCCACATGAAAATGCACTTGATTTCTCACCTACAATGTCACCACTGGATGACTGGTACCTGAATTGTGTGAATGGAGGCCAGAGGAAATCATTAAGGTGATGGGAAGTGATGTGAAAGTTCTATCTGCAGTGGTAGACCTGGAATGGCTCATTCACACATGCACATCATTCCTTTTAAGAGCCATGCTAGATCAGACCAAGGGTCCATCTAGTCCAGCATTCTGTTCTCACAGTGGCTGGTCAGCTGCCCATGGGAGGAAGCACACAAGCAGGACATGAGTGCATCAGCAGCACCCTCCTGCCCATGTTCCCCAGCAACTGGTGTACATAGGCATCCTACCTGTGACAATGGAGGTAGCCCATAGCCATCAGGATTAGTAGCCATTGCTGGCCTTTTCCTCCAGGAATTTATCCAATCCCCTTTTAAAGCCATCCAAATTGGTGGCCATCACTACGGGCCTTGCTAGACCTACCACATAATCCGGTGGGGAGTAGGGGCGATGGCACGCTACAGCTAGCAAGGGAAAGTCCCGTCGCATCCGGCATTCCCCCCCCCCCCCTTTAAAGGGCCATGTGTGCAGGAGCGCACCGCTGAAAAAGGTAGGTTTTTTTTTAAAAAAGTTAAGGGTCCCCCGCTCCCCCTGCCCCTGATTTCCTCCCCCCACAATGCCTGCTGGCTCCCCTGCCCGCTCGTTTCACCCGTCCTCCCCCTGTCCGCCAGGCCCTGTCCCTGTCCTTCTTCCCCCCATCCGCCATGCCTGTCCCTGCTCGCCACGCCCGCTCGTCATGCCCTTCCCCCATCCCCGCTCGTCATGCCCGCCCCCTGCCCGCTCGTCATGTCCGATACCCCCTCTGCGCCCCCCCGGCCGTGATCCCCCCCGGCCCGATGGGCACAGCGCTCCTATGAGCACTGTGCCCAGTCCGTGGCTTCTCCCGGCTACTCGTGAGTAAGCCTCAGGCCGGGGCTGCAGAAAAGCCGGGCCATAACTGCATCTGGTTATCCCAGGTTAAGGGAGGACTTAGCCCGGCCTGACCCCAGGATCCCCAGTGCGTCATCTGGATGCACAGGAGGGAGACCGGGCCTCACACCGGGCTAACGCCTCGTATAGCAACGGCCTACATCTTGTGATAGTGAGTTCCATAGTTTAACTATGTGTGTTATGAAGAAGCACTTCCTTTTATCTGTCCTGAATTTCCCACAGATCAGCTTCATGGGATGACTCCATTGGTTCCAGTATTATGGGAGACGGAGAAAAATGCCTCCCTATCTATATTCTCCACCCCATGTTTTTCAGGCTCCTTTTTCCTTGATGATACAGTTCACAAGTGATGGACATGCAGGTGTGAACCAGGCTGAAGCTGCTTGCCAGGAGGGCTACAAGGGTGTCCAGAGAAGAATACCTCCCCACCTCTCTGTGTGTGTCTGTGTGTAGGTCAATTACAATCATAAGATCCCTGATTAAATCAATTGAATAAATAATTCACTTTACTTAGAACTCATCACAGAGGATCTTGTATCCTTATAGAGCACTCGGAATTATGTCAATGTACTATTTTCAGATGGCTATTCTTAATCTTTCTTCCCAGCATTGTATTTCACCGCTAATGCTGCTTAATGACACTTCATAGACATCTGACATTCAGCTAAGACTACCCTTCAGCTTGTCGTCACACTGCATTGCTGTTCACCTTCCAGACAGTGACATGATCTTTGTGGTTGCCATATCTCCATAAGGGTAGCACTGGTAGGCAGTACGGCTGAAATGAACTTGCTCTCAGGAATTCTCCCCTGCAACATCACATCAGTGTTGAATATTCACCTGATACGGTCCAAATTAAATTTGTTCTGATTATCCATCTTATATTTTATATCTGAATTTGATACTATTTTATTTTCTTATTTAACATAAGTTTTATATGTGCATACAATACCTAATATTTAATAGTCGGCAGGGTACGGTGCTTAATATTTCATGGTCTTTGATGGTGCACAGTAATATTTTGTGTTTGACTATCTGATAGGGACATAAGAAAAGCTCTAGTGGATTAGACCAAAGCTTGAGCAAACCCTTCATCCTATTTCATATTATCATAGAATCATAGAGTTGGAAGGGGCCTATAAGGCCATCGAGTCCAACCTCCTGCTCAATGCAGGAACCCACCTTAAAGCATCCCTGACAGATGGCTGTCTAGCTGCCTCTTGAAGGCCTCTAGTGTGGGAGAGCCCACGACCTCCCTAGGTAACTAGTTCCATTGTCGTACTGCTCTAACAGTCAGGAAGTTTTAATTCTATTAATGCACCACAAAATAGCATTTGCTTTTTTTGCAGCTACATCACACAGTTGGCTCATATTCAGCTTGTGATCTCCAACAATCCCAAGATTCTTCTCGCCTGTAGTATTGCTGAGCCAAGTATCCCCCTTTTCCTACACTGACCAATGCAGGGATGAGTGAGAAATTTGTTTTGCTTTGTTTTTTACCAAAATGTATCCAGTTCGTATCTCCTGTAACCAAATGTCGACCAAAATGGATATTTATGGTCTGAAGTCCATGCATTTGTGCAAAGCCAAAAAGGTGCTAAAAATGCATACATTTCTAACATGCACAAAATTGATACATACGTATGGAATTTTTGTGCAATTCCCTCCCCCCGAAGCTTGCAATCTGATACAGATACAAGTGGGAATGAACTTTGGGGTGGAAATCAGAGAACCCTGATGAACATGGCTTTTGCTCAGTCACGCATCTCAAGACCAATGAGACGCCTATGGAAAGCCGGCAACCAGGGCATGAAGGCAATATCCTCTCCTGCTGTTGTTTCTCAGCAACTGGGGATGATGTGATTCAGAGTCCAACACATCTGGAAGGGGAAGGTTAGCTTAGAATGCTGGTCTTGAGTGTGAAGAAAGACAGGCTTGTATTTCCCCAGGCGTGGGCATACGATAATAAACTGTGCTACAAAATTAATACTTTGGAAAACAGAGTTTACAGGAGGTTAAAGTAAAAAGAGGGAAATTAGAAAAATATAAGAAACTAAGACCTTAGCTAGACCTAAGGTTTATCCCAGGATCGTCCCGGGGTCGTCCCTGCCTGCTCCTGGGATATCCGGTGTGTCGTTTACATGAATAGGGATGACCCCAGGACGATCCTGGGTTAAACCTTAGGTCTAGCTAAGACCAGAGAGTGTGAGCAACTCACTTCCCCATTCCTTGATGCTGGTAGGAGCACGAAGCCTTCCCATTTTTGGATGTTGGAAAATAGTTTAAAGTTCATGCTACCTTTAAAAGAAAGTGGATACAGGCACATGTTGCAGACGAGTGTTGAGCCATCACACCTTGAGGGTCACAAGAAGAGGGCAAAGCATCTCCGACATTTAATTCACAGGATAACAAAGGGAAGACTGTATATTTCTGTCATGTTGTTCATGCCTCACGGGAATTCTGTGTCTGCATGCCCTCCCACAGATCTGAGCAAGTGGCTGCTTTGAAATGAAGCTGTGTGGCATCCAAAATGGATTTTGGTTGACCCAACTTTTAAAGTGTGTCTCAGAGTCCCTCAAACTATCACCAGGTTTCTGGGCACACATTCCTAGATGGGACAGGGGCAGCCAGTTTGGGGATGGTATACAACTCATTCAGCTTATGAAGAGAGCCAAGTCAGGAGGACCAGCTTTTGGATCAAAGCCAATTATCCCCCTGAACATAGCCCCCTGAATCTTTCTGGCTTTATCAGTCACTCCAGTGGTTTACTCAGGGCAGGACTCTGGGGCAGAAGCCCTGGGTCCCACTCTGGAGAATGGGCAGGACGGTCCGCCAATAAAGCATGGTTGGCTTAGGAGCTAATCTTTTGTTGTTCTCCGAGCGGCCACTGGGGGCGCAGGAGGATGATTTGATATGTTTAAAGTACAAATTAAACAAATGCTTACGTCTGCATAAATTTTAAAGATAAAGACATCAAAATTGGCACAGTAATAGATAGTAAGGAGGGCTTTAAGCATGCCAAATTTGAATCAGATTGGGTCATCTATTGATTTTTTAAATGATTTTTTTCACATTTCTCCCCCTTAAACCCTTTCCTGGTATGCAAAGGATCTTAGGAGCGAAGCCTCCCGGGGTGTGATTTAGCTAACAACAATGACGACAGCTGTACGCTATGGGGATAATTCGAGGCAAACAGGTACGTGGGATGAAGCCCTTAATTTCAGATGTATTGAGATGCTGGTACAAAAAGAAGGACCCATCTGTTTGGAACTCATCTGTAACTACAGAGAGAAGGATTCATAGCTGCCTCCCATTCTTTTGCTTAATCAGGGTTTCTTCCCCCTTCAAGAAAAGAAACAGAAAAGAAAAGAAACACCCCAGAAACTTATTAGCAAATCCCTGGAGAAATGTTTCTTGTTTGTGATGGAAGGCAAAATGGAAAGTTCTCCTTGCACATCCAGTGATAATGGTTTAGTTACATACCAGATTTTTTACAGAGGGCCATTATCTCTAATGGGTGTCATTCCAAACCAACTGGAATATTCATTTATTTTGATGGTGATGAATGACTCTGGGAAGGTGACAACGATTTGTGCGTTGCTTTGTTGATTTTAGCCGCTCTTGGAATGGCTCTGAGCTAAAGGAGGAGGCGGCAGGGAGGGGGGGAGGAGACGGGGGGGGGGGGAAAGAAGTATTCTGCGCCTTGCCAGTTTTGCTCTGGAAATAAAAATGACACGGACTGATGAATCCCAAAATGAACTCGGCTGAACTGATTTCAAAGCCGCTCAGACTTTGAGCAGTTTCGAGCTGCAGCCGACAAGCCCAATTTGCGGGCCTTGGGAATTTGTTTGTTCCCTCATCGCCAATGCGTGACACTCTCCGTCATGTGGGATGGAGAGGTGTTTGTTCTCAAGGCATGGCTGTTAATGAAAAGAAGAGCCATTTCAATGCCAATTTGGGATTACTTGGCAGGGCAGAGGGAAGGATGGGCACGGAGACAGAGTGTCTGGGAGGACGGGAGGAAATAAAGGGCCAATTTAGACAATGCAGCAAACCGGGAGGGCTGCAGATCAGAGAGAATGAATTGCGCTCCTCTGATGCCTTACGCTGAATGTAGCGCACAACGCAATGGGCTGTGTTCAGTCTCAGGGGCTGTCTTCACGGGGCTGGGTTGGTGCTGCCTCTCTGAAACCTTTCCGTTTCCCTCTACCAGGGTGGTGTCGGGTAATCCCAATGCTGAGGAGGGAGGGTGGGATTTCTAGGCAGCCATCTGGGTGCCGGAGTTACCCCCACCCTCTTCCTGGTGGAAGGCGACCAATCACCGGTCGCCTTCCACCAGGCACTGCCGTCAGAAGGGCCCTGGAGTGACATCAGACAGTGGAAGAGCCATACTGATGTCGCTCCAATTGAAAAAGTCAGGGTAAATCTCTGTCTTTTTCACTCCGCAGCTTCGAGGGAAAGCCCCACGGTGGCTGTGAAGCTGCACCTGTGTCATCTAACTGACATAGCACAGACCCACAGCCACGGCAGGGCTTTCCCTGCATAAAAACTCCAAGTTAGATTACTGCAATGCACTCTACGTGGGGATGCCTTTGAAGACAGTTTGGAAGCTGCAGCTTGTGCAAAATGCAGTGGCCAGAGTTATAACAGGGACCAGAAGGTTCGAACATATAACAACAATTCTGGCCCACCTGCATTGGCTGCATGTATGTTTCTGAGCCCGATTCAAGGTGCTGGTTTTAACCTATAAAGCCTAACACTGCTTGGGACCACAATACCTGATGGAATGTCTCTCCTGACATGAACCTACCCATACATTGCGCTCAACATCCAAGGTCCTCCTCTGGGTGCCTACTCCTTTTCTGTGGTGCCCCCCTCCAATTGTGGAACAATCTCCCAGATGAGGCCCACCTGGTGCCGACATTGTTATATTTTTGGCACCAGGTCAAGACTTTTTTCTTTTCATCAGGAAAAAACTTCCTGTTAGAGCAGTACGACAATGGAATCAGTTGCCTGGTGAGGTTGTGGGCTCTCCCACACTAGAGGCCTTCAAGAGGCAGCTGGACAACCATCTGTCAGGGATGCTTTAGGGTGGATTCCTGCATTGAGCAGGGGGTTGGACTTGATGGCCTTGTAGGCCCCCTCCAACTCTGCTATTCTATGATTCTATGATTCTTCTCCCAGGCATTTAGCAATATGTAATTAGCCTGGGTTTGTTTTTGTATGTTTTTTGTAGTTTAAAATTGTATGTTTTTGTGATTTTAATTTTTTTAATATTGTTTTTAAGTGTTATTGTACGTAAACTGCCTGGAGAACTTCGGCTATGGGGAGGTATACAAATGTAATAAATAATATAAAAATAATATATAGATAACCCCTCAGTCATACTTAGAGCAGACCCATTTAAATCAATGGGAATCATCATGACTCAATGATGTCCCGTTGATTTCTGGATCCTGTAGTATCCCTCAGGCATAGGGACCATACGGGTGAGCTTACCTGCTCAGCCTGCCACTTGCCCCTAGACTACCAGGCATTAACTTCAGAGTCTTTTCCTTGCTGGATTCCTTTATTACTAAAACCTCCTAGAACAGTGACACACCAAACTCCCTGCAGCAAGGCCCACACCACCAAGTGGATGAAACAGAGGCCCCGCCCAGGCCTTCGATGAGGACCTGGAGACTAGCAGATACAGTCCTCTTAAAGGTACATATATCCACATATCACAAATCCAACCCAGTTTATTGCAGAGGCTGTGAGTCTACTTCTGAAAGCAGCTCCATGCTGCAGCCTTCCAGATGTTTTGGATTTCAATTCCTATCAGCCCCAGCCAGTATGGCCAATGGTCAGGAGATTTGGGAGCTGTAGTCTCAAATATTTGTAGGGCACCATCATGGAGAATGCTGTGGTACAATCTTCCCAGAACCCTGATCTCATTTTTGAAGGTACCCCTGTGTAAATAAAGCTTCCTTAATGTAGAAAATTATCTCAAGAAGTGGACGATTAGGGAAGAACCTCTAACTCCGATGTGTTGTTGTTTTGGAGTTCTGTTTTGCTTTTCAACATGCAAAGATTTTAAATTTTTATTTTACATAGCAGGTTGTTCAAAAATGTTATCCTGCCAACTATAGTCTGAGGTGGTAAAGTCATAGGAACATAAAAAAACTGCCTTATACTGAGTCAAACCACTGGTCCGTCTAGCCCAATATTGTCAACAGTGACTGGCAGTAGATTTCCGAGGTTTCAGGCAGAAGGATTTTTTCCAGCTCTTTCTGGAGAAGCCAGGGTTTGAACCTGGGATTTTCTGCATGCAAAGCAGATGCTCTATTTATTTTTATTTATTTATTTATTTAAGGATTTTTATGCCGCCATTCAGCCAAAAAAGGCTCTCACAGCGGCTTACAAAAGTATTTCTTGACAGTCCCTGCCCACAGGCTTACAATCTAAAAGACATGACACAAAAGGAAAGGGGATTGGGAGGGAGGAGGAGGAGGGGGGAAAGGAAAGCAAATTCAGGCACTACAATCTTAGTTGCAAAGTTCAGCAGTTACAGGTGACAGCAGGAGGGAGGGGGCTCTCAGCTGGAGCTGGACCCAGACACGGTGGAGAGGTGCCTGGGTGCTGCTTCCTCCCTCACTGGTGGCCTCTGCAGAGACAGTTGGTAGCAGGAGGGGGCTCTCAGTTGGAGCTGGACCCAGGCACGATGGAGAGGTGCCTGGCTGCTGCTTCCTCCCTCACTGGTGGCCTCTGCAGAGACAGTTGGTAGCGGGAGGGAGGGGGCTCTCAGCTGGAGCTGGACCCAGGCACGGTGGAGAGGTGTCGGGCTGCTGCTTCCTCCCTCACTGGTGGCCTCTGCAGAGACAGTTGGTAGCGGGAGGGAGGGGGCTCTCAGCTGGAGCTGGAGCCAGGCACGGTGGAGAGGTGCCTGGCTGCTGCTTCCTCCCTCACTGGTGGCCTCTGCAGAGACAGTTGGTAGCCACCTAGAATGTTGGACTAGGCCAGACCTGGCTCCAGGTTTGAGGGGACCCTGGACCAAGTGCCCCCAGCACACAGTGCCCAGCCAGGTTGATTCCCTGACAGCAGCATTGACAAGAGTGCTTGGCCCATGCAGATGGACACCCTAGTACTGCCATTTTGATTCCTCCACAATGCAATGCTTCCTTACAGCTTTGCAATGTAGGGGAAATAAAATGAAGGCACCAGAGAGTCCAGCCGTATGGGTCCAGTGCTGACAGCACAGGGCAAACACACACACACACACACACACACAGGTGTGGGGGCTAGACCCGACATAATTTCTAGGGGGAGTAATAGTATTATGAGTAGTAAGTATAGGAAATGGGTCTCCCCAACCACAGATAGAGGACCGTAAGCTTCTTGGAACATGTCTATATCTGCCATCCAAGAATGTTGTGGGCTGCCTCAGAGGAGGGCAATGAGGGTGATCAGGGGTCTGGAAACAAAGCCCTATGAGAAGAGACTGAAAGAACTGGGCATATTTAGCCTGGAGAAGAGAAGATTGAGGGGAGACATGATAGCACTCTTCAAATACTTGAAAGATTGTCACACAGAGGAGGGCCAGGACCTCTTCTCGATCTTTTCAATGTGCAGGACACGGAATCATGGGCTCAAGTTACAGGAAGCCAGATTCCGGCTGGACATCAGGAAAAAGTTACTGACTGTTAGAGCAGTATGACTATGGAACCAATTCTCTAGGGAGGTCATGGGCTCTCCCACACTGGAGGCATTCAAAAGGCAGCTGGACAGCCATCTGTTAGGGATGCTTTAAGGTAGATTCCTGCATTGAGCAGGGGGTTGGCCTTGATGGCCTCATAGGCCCCTTCCAACTCTACTATTCTATGATTCTATGATACTGGGGGAAGCACAGAGCCAGCAGGACTTGTAGCCATTGATAGCCTTCTCCTCCAGGGCAACTTGTGTTCCTCCAGAAGTTCTTGGGCTGAAGCGCCCATCATCTCTCACCATTAACTATACTGGCTAGGGATCATGGGAGTCGCAATTGAACAGCTGGAAGGCTGCAAGTTGCCCACCGCTATGATTCATTTCAGGTTTATTAGAGCTTAGCTGATTATCCTTTATTTTCTCTTCCATAATGTGTCCCCTCCACCCACCCACTTCCCCCACCCCCTATTGCAGAGCTCTGGACACATTATTTCTGCATTTTTGAGCAAAAATTGCCCTTCCTGCTGCTTCTTTGCCTGCCAACTCCGTGTGTGATGAGAGATACCTCCGCAGAGAAGAATCTTTTTATTATACGATTAAAATCTACTTGTGTCAAGCACTCTAATGCTTAAAGTGGTTCTGAGAAAGATGGGAGTCACCTTCGGAATACCAAAGGTGGCTTTTGCAGGCAGTGTGAGAAGCTTGTAGCTATTCATGGAAAATGGCCAGAGGGCAGAAAGATTGGTGACTAGCAAGGAAAGTTCGAGGGGGAAGTATTTTGTCCAAAGCTTAATTGTCACTTAGGGTTGCCTATTTTTTATTATTATTATTATTATTATTATTATTATTATTATTATTATTATTATTATTATTGAGCCAGTGTGGTGTAGTGCCTAAGGTTTTGGACTGGGAGTTGGGAGATCCGGGTTCTAGTCCCCACCCGGCCATGGAAACCCACTGGGTGACTTTGGACCAGTCACAGACTCTCAGCCCAACCTACCTCACAAGGTTGTTGTTTTGAGAATAAAATGGAGAGGAGGATGATTATGTATGCCAACTTGGGTTCCTTGGAGGAAAAAAGGTGGGATATAAATAAATAAATTATGATTATATTTATTTATATCCCAGCTTTTTTCCAATGCTGGACCTCAAGGTAGCATTACAAAATTTAAAACATATACATTTAAAACCTATAAATGGAGATTTACAAAAGTTAAGACTGTATTAAACATATTCCAATGTTTAAACATTTAAAATGACAACGTTTCAGCTAGCCTTTGTCACTGTGCCTTCATAGCAGGGGCTTGATGCATACGTTTTTTTGCAGTTAAATAGATTTATTTCCCTGTTGCTGAAAATATGCATCGCTCAATTTCTGCAGCTCAAGTTGCTGCTCGTGGCCCAAGAATAAGGCAGCTCTTTAAATTTTGTCTTGATCTGTTGGCATCTCAGTAGACCGGAATGGAAAGGAAGAGAAACATGCCAAGGGACGGGACAAAATTGGAGTGCAAGACTTACGCATTAGACCAGGGGGGAATCCGCACGTCGTTCCGAGATCGCTTCTAAGTGACCGAGGAGGGAGTTGGGTGGCGGGGGGCGGCGGCGGCGGGAAGGACGTCTCTTCATCAGCTCTTCAAAAGGCAAGTTACACGGTCGCTTTCACGCCGCACTGGGGTCGCTTAGAAGCGATCTCGGAATGACGTGCGGATTCCCCCCAGGTCCCAAGCCAGGTGTTAGGGAAAGCTCTAAACAAGAACAAGACCTTGCAGAGCAGCTGGTGTTAAATCTAGCACATTTTCTTGAACATGAGTTCCATGGAGACGGAGGGATGATTTAGTCCTTGTCAGCCAGCAGGAAGAGGAGGCTGTATTGAGCCCCACCTAGGATTCCTATACAGCAGGTGTAGGCTGCTTGTATAACTTGGAGGGTCACAATTTGGGCAGGCTGATTCAGGTTGACCATGGACATGGAGGCATCGAAGTCTGATTTTACCTCCTCATATCTGGATTCCCACATGGCATGCCACTAAGGATTGGGGAGAAGTTCATTTGATTCTCATTTTCATCCCAACTGGTCTACTTTCCCACTTCCAAATCAATGTGCAAACTGAAACTCTGTCGTCCTTCCAAATTTGCACTTCTCTGAACTTTGCAATGGAGTTCGCCAATCAAAAAATGTGCACAAAGTGGTGAATATCATGGAAAACTGCAGTATATTATTGAAAACTAGTTTAAAGTCTATGGCAGGATCTACACTACTGCTTTAAAGCGCTTTATAACAGTTATAAAGTGCTTTAACTACTTTAAAGCACTATAAAACTGTTATAAAGCACTTTAAAGCAGTAGTGTAGATCCGGCCTATGTTGCCATGGGCGCTAGTAGACTGAGGGTGAAACACACTGTTCCTTGATTCCTGCTGTCCATCTTCCAGAAGATGTATGGAGGTTATTTCCCCTCATATTAACCAAGGACTTTTGGCCCTTGCTTCCTCACACCCATCACCACATTCGCTGCCTCTAATAGTGGGGATTCCATTTGGCATGTGCTAGCTATTGCCCATTGATAGGTCTATGGCCGGTAGCTGCAGCTCCCATCTTTGCCTCATTGGTGGAAAAGGGGAATCCAGAGAAGGACTCCATCAGATAGTTCAGGAGTGGTTGACATGCATTCCACTGCTCCTCTTGTAGTCCCCACTGCCCCCTGCTGCCCCCAAATTATAATATCAATTACAAACAAATATATAAAAAACAAAATGGCATTCATAACAGTCATTTTGAAGCCTTTTAAACCTTTTTAGTTCGCCATATCTACAATGGAGCACTAAAAGGGTTAAAGGGAGCTTGAAATCAAGCTAATTTTGACCCTTTTGGTACTCCGTAGCTACTCCAGACACCGTGAGTGTGTGTGTGTGTGTGTGTGTGTGTGTGTGCCTGTGAGGCCAGACGCCAGGGGGTGAAAATTGGCCATGGACTTCCAAAGGTTGCCCACTTCTGAGATACACGAAGGACTGGCGAAAGGACTGAATCCAGCAGCAGGATGCTAGAAAGGTCAGCATGAGTTCCTGTGCAAGTTCTCTGTCCTTCACAAGCTGCCACCGAATGAGACAGCAGACGGGGAATAACGCTCGTGCTTGTCCAGCAATTCCGTGCAGAAATGAGATGAAATGGAGCTATGAATCATTCAGCAAAGCCCAGCATTAGAAACTGGAGAAAATGAAGCCTTCACTCCAGTGATAAGGTCCATCCCATCCACCTGCTTTGCATCGCTTGTGCCTTTTTATTTGTGAAGATATTAGTGCTGTGCTGAGACCCCACCTGCTCTTTCGTGTCCTCTGTGTTGCTTTGAGAAAGTGGCAGTTTCTGCCTCTTTCATCAGGATATTGAGAATTTTGGAGACATTCCGGGTGCAGGGCTTCAGTGGTTACCTTACTGCGAGGAAGTGGCTGGTGTGTGTGTGTGTGTGTGTGTGTGTGTGTGTGCTCTGTCTTTTAACGTTTCCCACACACCCACCCCATTCTGTCCTGGCAGCCTCTCCCACTGCTGGAGGTTCTTGGAAAGCCCATTAGAGACTTAGAGAATCTCTACATTAAGCAAAAAAATACAAACCTGTTCCCTTCCTGGGCTTTCTTCTTCCTCAGCCATTCTGGGATTACAATGGCCACAATAAATGTGCTTCTCCCTTTCCTCCACCCTCCTTTCTTTTTGGCAGTTCTCTTTGTTGGGAAGTTCCATACATTCCATTTAAACAGCCAGCAGATGGCGCGGCAACATTACAGGAACATTTCGCTATCCAGGAAACACACCCGCTCTTTCGTGACCAGATTTTTGTTACGAGAGTTTTTCTTACAGAAGTTAAATCTCAGCAGAGTAAGCTTCAAAAACATTTGGGGAGAGGCACCCGAGGATGACGATGTCATGAGAAGAACCCAGAGTAACTGATCTTGATCACACTCCATACACTCCATGTGAAGGAGAACTTAGCCAGAATGGTGTAGTGGTTAGAGTGTTGCGCTGGGAGTTGGGAGATCCGGGTTCTAGTCCATGGCAGCTCACTGGGTGACTTTGGGCCAGTCACAGACTCTCAGCCCAACCTACTTCACAGGGTGGTTGTTGTGAGGATAAAAAGGAGAGGAGGAGGATTATGTACGCCGCCTTGGGTTCTTTGGAGTAAAAAGGTGGGATATAAATGTAATAAATAAGGAAAGGAAAGGAACCTCTCGTGCAAGCACTGAGTCATTACTGACTCTTGGTGGGTCGCCAGGTTTCGCTGACGTTTTCTTGGCTCCCTTGGGGCTTCCCAACCTTCTTCTCTCTGGCCTTCCTTCATCTCACTTCAGTCCGCTGGTCTCTGTCCACCACTCTGCCGCTAAGATCATCTTCTTGGCCCGCCGCTCTGACCAGGTCACTCCACTTCTGAAATCTCTTCATTGGCTTCCAATTCACTCCAGAATTCAATATAAACTTCTCCTGCTGACCTTCAAAGCTCTTCACGGTCTAGCTCCTGCCTATCTCTCCTCTCTCATCTCACACTATCGCCCCGCTCGTGCTCTCCGCTCCTCTGATGCCATGCTTCTTGCCTGCCCAAGGACCTCCACTTCCCTCACTCGTCCTTTTTCTTCTGCTGCCCCTTACGCCTGGAACGCTCTTCCAGAACACTTGAGAACTACAAACTCAATCACTGGTTTTAAAACTCAGCTAAAAACTTTTCTTTTCCCTATAGCCTTCAAATATTGAGATTGTTCTGACTCTATACTGTTAGCTTCACCCTACCTGGTGCCTGTTTACACTTCCCTGTGCCTGTTTGCATTCTCCTTTCCCTCTTTATTGTTTACTACAACTTATTAGATTGTAAGCCTATGCGGCAGGGTCTTGCTATTTACTGTGTTATCTGTACAGCACCATGTACATTGATGGTGCTATATAAATAAATAAATAATAATAATAATAATAATAATAATAATAATAATAATAATAATAATAATAATAACAACAACAACAACAAAGCAAAACCAAAAATCCAGGACACATATAGGGAAATCCATGACTAATACGGACATAAGGAAAGCCACACTGGACCAGACCAAGGGTCTATCCAGTCCAGAATTCTGGATACACATTGGCAAAACAACTGCCTGTGGGAAGGCCCCAAGCAAGATTTGAGTGTAACAGCACCCTTTTGCTCATGCTCTCCAGTAACTGGTACGCAGAGACATACTTCCTCTGATAAGGGATGTGATATATCATCCTTGTTACCTGTAGCTGTTGAATAGCCTTATCCTCCATGAGATACATGATACAACCAGTGGGTCATATGCATGTTTATTTACTGATTTAAAGTGCAGCTGATCCTCTATAAAAGTAATGGAACAATAAATATTGGGAAGCAGAAAATAAGGGCCAGAAAAGGCATTTCTTTAAATCCATACATTCTCCACTCACTGCCCCATTTCTATTCTACAGTATGTGCAGGGCCCCCAATCCAGATTTTTAAAGCCCCCCCTCCCACACAAGGGGTCTCGATCAGGTTCAGAGGTGTAGTACTGAAAATGAATGGGGAAAAAAAGAGAGAGACATATTTGCTAGATACAGATTTAAAGTAATGCCCGTTTTGATCCAAAGTAGCAATCAAATAAGACGCAATGCTGAAACCAGCAGAGGGGGGAAAAGCTCAGCTCAGCAACCAAGAGAGAAATATCCTCTCCATGCTCTGGGGACTTCAATTGCCTTTCGGAACAACATGCCTTCCGCCAGTCCCTGCAAGGCCAATAGCAAAGAGGCAGAATGAGCTTTGAGGTTGTCCCAGAATGTTAGCAGTAAATGCCTGCTGTACTTCAGGTTGTGGGTTATCATAGAATCATAGAATAGCAGAGTTGGAAGGGGCCTACAAGGCCATCGAGTCCAACCCCCTGCTCAATGCAGGAATCCACCCTAAAGCATCCCTGACAGATGGTTGTCCAGCTGCCTCTTGAAGGCCTCTAGTGTGGGAGAGCCCACAACCTCACCAGGAAACTGATTCCATTGTCGTACTGCTCTAACAGTCAGGAAGTTTTTCCTGACGTCCAGCTGGAATCTGGCTTCCTTTAATTTGAGGCCGTTATTCCATGTCCTGCACTCTGGAGGATCGAGAAGAGATTGCATTGCAGAGTACAGTCCTATGCAGGTTTCGACAGAAAAAAGTCCTACAACTCCCAGCATTAACCAGCCAGCATATTTTCTGACTAAACAGGCATAGGATGGTACCCTAACTATATATAGGAGATGTCTTCTAGGTACCATGGGCCCACACCATTTAGGGCACAAATATTGATTGATTGATTGATGCTGCCCAGCAACAAAAGTTCTATGTGAGCTTTAGAAGTAATAATTAAGAAACCATGACATATAAAATGAAACACAGTTGCAAATGATAAACTTCATTCAAAGATTTTAAGGTTGAAATAGCTGGGGAAAAGGTGGTCTTCTTCCACGAGAGCCTCGTGTGGCACAGAGTGGTAAGCAGCAGTTACTGCAGCCAAAACTCTCCCCACGGCCTGAGTTCGATCCCAGCGGAAGCTGGTTCTCAGGCAGCCGGCTCAGGTCGACTCAGCCTTCCATCCTTCCGAGGTTGGTAAAATGAGTACCCAGCTAGCTGGGGGAAAGACAACTGCAACTGGGGAAGGCAATGGCAAACCACCTCGCTACAAAAAGTCTGCCAAGAAAACGTCAGTGAAAGCAGGCGTCCCTCTAGGAGTCAGCAATGACTCAAGTACTTGCACGAGAGGTTCCTTTCCTTTCCTTTCATCTGACACTGGAAAGACTACAACCTTGGTGCCAAGCTAGCCTCTCTGGGGAAGGCATTCTGCAAGTTGGGGTGACATCACTGAAATTATGGCATGCAAGTGTATGATGAATTCAGTGCCCTGCCCAGTGGAGGCTGGTGGCTCTGAATTTGGTGGGGCTGCAAATCTATTCTGGGTTTCAGTCAAAGCCAGACAGAACTATAAAAAAGCTATCCAGAATGCTGAATCATTTCCCTAAAATTTGTTCAGCACTTTGGATAGCTTCTTTGGAGTTCTGGCTGGTTCTGATTAAAACCCATAATGGATTCAGAGACCCACCGGAATTGGAGTTACCAGCCTCCTCTGGCTCCACCCTAACTGTGCCAGTGTTTTTTATCAGGAATTTTCCAGTGGAGTTTCAGAGCACCTTGGATATTTACTAGGAGAAGCAATGCAGACCAGTTTCCCGTAATGTTAGCTTACATTGAACTTCCTTGTAATACATAGAAAGCCATTACGTACCAAGTCAGATTATTTGCCCACATAGTATAGCCTTTCCCAACCTGGTGCCCTCCAGATGTTTCAGACTACAACACCCAGCATTCCTTACCATTGGCCTGCTGGCTGGGGCTGATGGGTGTTGAAGTCCAAAACATCTGGAGAGCACCATGTTGGGGAAGTCTGATCTAATCTGATATTGTCTCCTCTCATTGACAGTGGCTGTCCATCATCTCAGACAGATGACTCTTCTGTCATCTGCTACCTGGTCCTTTTAGCTGGAAATACCACAAATTGAATCTGGGACCTTCCGCATGAAAAGCACATGCTCATCCACTGTGCAGGTATATGAGAGTGTTGGGTGCATCCTAGGAAATGGTTGTCATTCAGCTGGGGGAATGTCAGTCATAGAAGTTTCTGGGAACCCTTAGCTGGCAAGTCAATGTGGAAATGGTTCCCTGAAGATGGAAACTTTGAAAACCTGCTGGTTTTTATCTTGACATCATCCCTGTTGAAGTAGAAGCCTTCCTTTCCTCTTCTTATATGAGTCTTAATTAGTTACTTGATAGTGAATCCTTGATTAGCAAGGATGAAAGGCAGAAGAGGAGGCAAGTGAGTAACTTCTCTTGTTATTAGAAGATGACCCAACTTTTAAAAGCATTTCCCAAGTTTGAGATGCATGAACTGTTTTACAAGATCACTGAGACACTTGAAAACGCAGTGTTGGATACATTCATATGATTAATTAGCTAGATGTAGCAATGTCTTCTGTTGGCATATTTCACAGCCAGTTGGTCAATTACATTAAAGTCATTCCATTCTTCCTTTCATTTAGTATCTCATTGGTTACTCTTAACATGATTTGCTTTTATAGGCTATTTCCTCATCACTGTGAACTTGATTTTGTGACTCTAATGATTGAAATGCGAACAAATGATTAGGACAGCCAATCTGGGTTTATCCAGATGATCTATCAAAGCATGTTCCAAGCACATTTTTGTGGGACAGTCCCGTCAATGACAGCCTCCAAGAAGACTCATCAATGCACAGTAGCCACAGAGGCTTCTGGTTCAAATCCTGGCTGATCCTGAAAGATGCAGGGGTTATTCTGCATAGTCACTGTACGGTCAGTTTCTTACCACCAAATTGTTGCTTATACATTATTTGCACTGATTTCCTGAATGTTATGCCCTGGGCCTGTGGGCTGAAAACATAAGAACATAAAAATTTCTATAGTGAATCAGACCAAAGGACTATCTAGTCCAGCACTCTGTTCACACAGTGGCCAACCAGCCATCAACCAGGGATGAACAAGCAGGACATGGCGCAACAGCACCCTCCCATCCATGTTCCCCAGCAAGCCATCAAGACTAGTAGTGATTGATAACCTGCTCCCCCATTCAATTGTCTCCTTTAAAAACCATCCAAGTTGGTGACCATTAGTATATCTTGTGGCTGTGAATGCCATAGTTTAACTCTACACTGTGTGAAGCAGTCTGTTCTGAATCTCCCACAATTCAGCTTCATTGGATGACCTCAGGTTCTGGTAGCAGGCAGGATTAATGCGTTGTTGCTGAGAAGTGCTTTCTCTTTCAGTTTTCTGATCTCCTTCTTCATATTCACAGTGGCAATGTCTGAGGGAAGGAAATGAGGAACTCAACCCCACATTCAGGAGAATCACACGTGGCAGACCTTTGGGGGAATGTATTACTTCAGAAAATATTTGGGTAAGGTCATACTCAGTTTGGGGCCATGATACTGGAAGGAGTGTCGCCTCCCATATTTACCTAACTGGACCCTAAGGCTGGGTGGGCAATTTGTGGCCCACCTAATATTTCAATTTTCAACTCATGTCATCCCCCACTAGGGTGACCACTTACGAAGCATAAAAAAGAAAGAAAGAGGAAATGCATCACCAAAAAGAGGACAAAAGGGGCAATAGGTACTGCTGTCCAGGTGCTAACTGTTGATGGGCATCAGTACTTAGGTTTCTTTATTATTAAACTGGAATTGGACAGGGAAGTCCTTCAAATTGGGGACACCTTCAAACAGAAGACAGTTCCCTACCAGCCCTTTAAATATAGGACTGCCATTTCTAAAAGAGGACACACAGCCACCCTATCCCCCACCATTGGCTATTCGGGCTAGGGCTGATGGGACATGTAAGCCAAAACATCTGGAAGACCATAAGTTGCCCACTCCTGGGACCTCCAAGGATCTCCTTTAGGTATTTCCACCCAATGAAGGAAGGCTACAAGAGAGAGGGCATTTCCGAGGGTGGAACCCCGTCTGTGGAATGGTCTCCCCATAGAGGCTCACCTGTCATCTATATTATGGCATTTTCAGTGCCAGGTAAAACCCAGGCATTTTAAGAGCTATTTTAGCCCTTTTAGATTTCTTCACAGTTTTATTCTTATGTTTCCTGGTGGTCTTACTTTGCTTGTTACATGCTGCACTGTTTATTCTCCCCAGCCACTGATCTACATTGAGTTATTTATCTTGTGCTATTTTATTATTGTTTTATTGTGATTTTATAATTCATGGTGTGTGTTTTTAATGTGCTTGTACACTACCCAGAGAATTTTAGTATTGGGTGGCCTAAAAGTATAATCAATCAACGCTCCCATGTGTCAAAAGGCAGCCTAAATATAATTTAAAATAAATAAAAGTAAAGAAATAAAAATTCAGAAAGCTGTCTTGTTGCATATCCATTTCTACATGCAGCTGTTTGAAGTGGGTTGGGGTGGGATGTGATCCCCCTTCTTTTCAGGCCAATATAATTGGGTCAGGCCTAACCATGTCACTCACCCACCCACCCTCCTTTGAAACTATCTCATTTCCTTTTCTCTCTTATTTTGGGCAGTGTTCAGGAAAGGTTTTTGAAACAACAGCTATGGAGGGTTTTTTTTCAACAATGTAACCCATTGCCTTCATTCTGAAGTGGTACAGTCCTCCTGGGACTGTGCCATGTCATTGTTCTGAAAGTTCTGGGCAGCATAGCTTTTCAGCACCATCCACCTGTTTCTCTCCAGCCAGAAAGCCAGAAGAACAGATGTTTCTCTGTATCCATGTCTTCTACTCATATAGCTCTCTCGCTGCTTGGCAGGTGTTGCTCGTCTACGCTTTACTACTTCCCTTCCCTCTAGCAAATTCGATGTTTCACCACTGTGTTGCACCTGACATTTACTGGTGGTCTATAGTTGCTTCATCACTAAACTAGTCTGCGTGCAGCCAGTAAGCTGCCATCTCCAGGGTCTAATTCCTGAGAATGTGCTACCAGCAGAATAATACCCAAAGCCCAGAAATGGAGTTCAAAAGGAGCCACTTTCCAGAAATGGCATTTCAAAAGAAAACAACATTTGTCCCACAACAATCTTCCAGCCATATATATATATATATATTTTAAAAAATAATAACATAAGGAGCATGTGCTATGGTTGTATAGCCTAGCGTGTTTGATCAGAATCCATCAGAAAGTTGAAGGAAGCGTATGTGATGTTATTGGTATGGTATATTGGAAGAAAAGTTGGCTTTAGCTTGTGTTTTGTCTAATAATAATAATAATAATAATAATAATAATAATAATAATAATAATTTGTTACCCGCCTCTCCCTCTGGATCGAGGCAGTGTACAACACAAATGAAAACACCATAAAATACATATAACTAATTAAAACATTTAAAACGAATACATTATTAAAAGCAGCATATTATTAAAAAAAAGCATCTTAAAATTCAACTGGGTAGGCCTACCGGAAGAGATCAGTCTTTATGGCTTTCTTAAATTCTGGAAGACTGTTAAGTTCTATAATCAATAGCTAATGGACCTTGTTAATGGTTGCAGCTTTTCTTTGCACTTTCAGTAGCCCCTAGATAGAAAGAAAGAGAAATATTTCAGATACTACATGTGAGATATTGGAGAGTAGTTCAACAATGTCATTGAAGCCCACTCCTACCCTTACTAGGGTAGACCTGACCTGTGTCCAAACAGGACATTTCTCTGTTTGAAGGAAAGGAAAGGAACCTCTCGTGCAAGCACTGAGTCATTACTGACTCTTGGAGGGATGCCAGCTTTCGCTGACGTTTTCTTGGCAGGCATTATAGCGGGGTGGTTTGCTGTTGCCTTCCCCGGCCGTGATTACCTTTCCCCCAGCTAGCTGGGTACTCATTTTACCGATCTCGGGAGGATGGAAGGCTGAGTCGACCCAAGCCGGCTGCGTGAAACCAGCTTCTACTGGGATCGAACTCAGGCCGTGGGGAGAGTTTCAGCTGCAGAAACTGCTGCTTTACCACTCTGCGCCACACGAGGCTGTTTGAAGGTATCTTCTATTTCAGCTTTCCCCAATCTTCCCTCAGCAAGTATGGCGACTGGTTAGGAATTCTGGGAACTGTAGTACAAACTATCTGGAAGACCCCAGATTGGGGAAGGCTGCTCTATTTGCAGAACTTTCCAGTCCAAGATAATCCATGAGAAGAAGGGAGAGCTGGGCCTTGAAGTTGTCCATCAACAGCACCTGGACTACAGACAGAACAAGGCATGCAGTTCATCTGGCCAGAGTATTCTCCACTAAGGTGAGATGTAATATATTTCTATGTAGTCATTATTTCTAAAGTGGCATTTATGCAATTAAATTAAGATATGAAAATTGTATGCAAATCCATGGATTTTGTTGTCCTTTTTTGAATGTGTGTGATATATTCTCCATCTCTCTCTCTCTCTCTCTCTCTCTCTTTCTCTCTCTCTCTCTCTCTCAATTTTGGCAATGCATAAGCGGCCACCCTATGAGGGAGAGATTATAGCTCTGTGGAAGAGTGTATGTACTGCAGGCACAAGGTTCCAGGTTCAGTACTTGGCATTTTCAGTTAGAAGGATTAGATTTTTCTCCAGCCCTCCAAGAATGTTCAGCAATATGTCTGCACAGCTTTGGTTCGGGGCTGCATGGCCAGGCACCTGCCAGGGGGCCATGTCCCAGGAAGGGCCCATAGACAAGACTGTTGTCAACTTGACAGCCTTTTAGCATTTAAAAAAAGCAATAAAGACTGATCTATTCCAGCAGGATTATCCAGTGGAATTTTAGGGTGTTTTAAGGATGTTTTAATCATGTATACTATGTTTTGAATCAGTTTTTATGTGTTTTATATTTGCTGATGTTCCCTGCCTCGATCCAAGTGGAGAGGTGGGTAAGAAATAAATTATTATTATTATTATTATTATTATTATTATTATTATTAGTGCCCTGGAATTGCTTCTCTTCTTCACCATTGCAGCCAGCTTGTTCATCTGCTTTTTTCTGTGGCCCAGACAACAGTGGTGGTGAGAAGGTGGACCAGCAGAAGCCCCGGCCTACTTGCTTACCAGCTCTTTGCCTGTTAAGCATGAAAGTTATAGCAATTATGAGGAAGTGGATGAGGAGCAATAGCAGCTGGCAACAATGGCGGTGAGAAGGTAGAATATAAGAACGTAAGAAGTTCCATGCTGGATCAGACCAAGGGTCCATCTAGTCCAGCACTCTGTTCACACAGTGGCCAACCAGCCGTCGGCCAGGGATGAACAAGTAGGGCATGGTGCAGCAGCACCCTCCCACCCATGTTCCTCAGCAACTGGTCTCTGTCCGCTGGTCTCTGTCCACCACTCTGCCACCAAGATCAGCTTCTTGGCCCGCCGCTCTGACCATGTCACTCCACTTCTGAAATCTCTTCATTGGCTTCCAATTCACTCCAGAATCCAATATAAACTTCTCCTGTTGACCTTCAAAGCTTTTCACGGTCTAGCTCCTGCCTATCTCTCCTCTCTCATCTCACACTATTGCCCCGCTCGTGCTCTCCGCTCCTCTGATGCCATGCTTCTCGCCTGCCCAAGGGCCTCTACTTCCCTTGCTCGGCTTCATCCTTTTTCTTCTGCTGCCCCTTACGCCTGGAAAGCTCTTCCAGAACACTTGAGAACTACAAACTCAATCACAGCTTTTAAAACTCAGCTAAAAACTTTTCTTTTCCCTATAGCTTTTAAATATTGAGTTTGTTCTGACCCTATACTGGCAGCTTCACCCCACCCGGTGCCTGTTTACACTTCCCTGTGCCTGTTTGCATTCTCTTTCCCTCCTTATTGTTTACTACAACTTTATTAGATTGTAAGCCTATGTGGAAGGGTCTTGCTATTTCCTGTGTAATCTGTACAGCACCATGTACATTGATGGTGCTATATAAATAAATAATAATAATAATAAATAAATGGTGCGCACGGGCTTATTGCCTCGAATACTAGAGATAGGACACAACCATCAGTTCTAGTAGCCATTGACTCTCTGAGGGAGGGGCCCACTGAGGGTGTGTTGTCCAAGGACCTTCAAACACTTGGAGCCAGAACTGAACTTTTCTCAGGAAGCCATTTTCACTCAGCTGTACACCTCCTGCTCTTTGCTGCAATGGCACGGCAGCTGTCGTCATGGCTTCCTTTGACTGACATTCATGGGAATAATCATCAGAATTCCTTTGCATCAGAGACTTTCTCTAGGTTCATTTTCCTTCTAACAAAATTCTTTTTTACAATACAATACATTTCCCCTGTGTTTGGCTTACAAAGTGTGTTGGTTTTCATTTGTGAAGCCAGGTAGTTAACTTTACCTCAGGATTTAGGCCCTTAATAATGTTCACAGGAACACATGAATCAGCTTAGTAGGTCAGAACAGTGGTTCGCATCAAGCAATCGAATATCCCATCTCTGGCAGGTTATTACACATGGCTACAGATAATAGTGAAAGGTAATGTTTTATTAGTAAATAATCTCTTTCTAGGGGAAAACTTCTTGGTTATATATGTGATCCCCCCACATCCACAGGGTTGTGTTTTATGAGATAGGAACAGTATATTCAGGGGAAGAGAATATGTTGGTGAGAACAGATATCTTCATGTTTCCAAATTAACAGTCACCAAAGAAACTTTTGTACTATTGGTAACAACTTCCAGAAGGGTAGCCATTTCTGGATTAGAACTAACTGAAAAGTTTGATTATACTCATTTAGGCTTGAATCAAGACAATGGATTCATGTCCCACTACAGATGTTAATTAACAACACAAAGCTGGGGTGATTGTGCCACATGACCAATTATTGCTCTTGTGAATGGTCACTTGGCTTATCTTAAATGTTACATAGACTTGTCACAGATTTCATTTGGTTCTATTTTCCCCTTCCATATGTATGTGCGTATTTATGGATTGGATCCAGATTTAGGCATCTGTAATTGGGCTGGTGGTAGCATACTTCCCTCACATCCTCTTCCCTATGGCAGCTTTACCAGCCCCCACTACACAGAGGGTCAGGGGACTCAGGATCATGGGTAAGCATAATGTGGGAAGAAAGGAGGAAAGTTCAGGCAATTTTTTGGTGGGGTATGAAAGTCTGATTCTGTCAACCCTAGGGTGACCATATGACAAGGAGGACAGGGCTCCTGTACCTTTAACAGTTGTATTGAAAAGGGAATTTCAGCAGGTGTAATTTGTATATATGGAGAACCTGGTGAAATTTCCTCTTCATCACAGCAGTTAAAGCTGAAGGTGCCCTGCCCTCTTTTAAATCTGGTCACTCTAGTATAGCTCCTGCAGCTTTAACTGTTGTGATGAAGAGGGAATTTCACCAGGTTCTCCATATATACAAATGACACCTGCTGAAATTCCCTTTTCTATGCAACTGTTAAAGTTACAGAAGCCCTGTCTTACTTTTCATATGGTCACCCTCGTCAACCTACTTGCATATGTCTAAATCTGGAGCCAACCCAGTAACTATATGCAGATATAGTTATATAAATACATGCAGATCGACAAATAGATATTAAAAGAGGACATTTCATATCTGATGAAAACATATGCTTTTAGATCCATCATTGTCACTTGAGGCTCAGGTGATCTCAGTGGTACAGAGTGCCTTTTACAAACTCAGGTTGGTGGCCCAGCTATGCCCCTATCTGGACAGGGATAACCTGGCTTCGGTTGTCCATGCTCTGGTAACCTCCAAGTTAGATTACTGCAATGCACTCTACGGAGGGCTGCCTTTGAAGATGGTTTGAAAGCTGCAGCTCGTGCAAAATGCAGTGGCCAGATTGATTTCGGGAACCAGAAGGTTCAACCATATAACACCTGCTCTGGTCCGCTTGCACTGGCTGCCTGTATGTTTCTGAGCCCAATTCAAGGTCCTGGTTTTGACCTATAAAGCCTTATACAGCTTGGGACCACAATACCTGATGGAACGCCTCTTCCGACGTGAATATACCCGGTCACTATGTTCAACATCTAAGGTCCTCCTCCGGGTGCCTACTCCGAGAGAGGCTCGGAGTGTGGCAACGAGGGACAGGGCCTTTTCGGTGGTGGCCCCCAGATTATGGAACTATCTCCCTGACGAGGCTCGCCTGGCACCAATGCTGCTATCTTTCCGGCCCCAAGTTAAGACTTTCCTCTTTGCCCAGGCATGTGGCGGTACATCTTAAACACCCACATGTTTAGTTTTTTTAACGGTTTTTAATGCTTTGTGTGTGTATGTTCTGTGTTTTAGAATTTTAAATTTTGTATACTCGTTTTTATCTTAATTTTAGAATTTCTGTAAACCGCCCAGAGAGCCCTGGCTATGGGGCGACATATAAGTGTAATAAATAAATAAATAAATAAATATGCGACAATCGTCTCTAAAGTAGGGTTGGGCAACATGTGGCCCTTTATGGACCTGTTCAGAAGACACACTAAGCCATTGTTAGGCACTAACTGTTTTGCAGCAAGTGGTTAGTGACTGTGTTTAAACCATGGTTAGGAATGGTTCACATGACACCCTAAGTCATGGTTCATATGACCCGCTAAGCTATAATGTTTAGCTCAAAATGCTTAACCATTCTGGTTTAGCATATTGTCTGAATGGGGCCTAGATGTTTTGGCCTACAATTCCCATCAGCCCTAGTTAGCATAGCCAATGGTGAAGGACGATGGGAATTGTAGTCCAAAACATCTGCAAACCCCTGCTCTGAAGTGGCACAGGACTCTGTTGATTTCACACTCTTGTTTTCAATTCTCAATACAGGAAGAAACCTGCTGATCTAGCGTTTGATTTGCTTTTATATATGTATGCAATACAAGCTAGGTTCTTACCTTGGCTGAGGAACCTTCTATGACCACCTTCCGAATGTGATGTTTGTGGCCAGATCAACACCAAGCAGGATATAGCACTATGAAAGTGGTATGAAAGCACTGTGTCAATGGCCCCAACAGTTTTCCGTGCACTTCAACACCGCTATAAAGCAGTAGTGTGGCTCCTGTCTCTTATATACTGCTTTCATGCTGCTTTTATAGTGCTATATCCTGCTTGGCGTAGATCTGGCCTGTGTTTAGTGGTTTGGTTCACACATGCGCCTGCATCAACTGCATGTATAGATCAAACACTACAAATTGGATGGAAACAACTGCATGTCAGTGGAGCCAATTCCAGTAATCATGGGGGTGTCTATATGATGCCCCATTGGAAGAGGATCAGCATTGTTGCTGCGAAACTAAAATGAAAATGCTAGACAGGGCAGGAGGGAGTCCTGAACTGAACCCAGGAAACAACAGGGTGACCTTTGAGCAAAGGTAATAGTCACGGTAAATCTAGAGTTTGAAAATGCGCCATTTTGGGAAGGAATTCCCAATGTGGCTGCAAGTTCGTAGCTGCGTCATTTAAACAACGCAGCGTCTCTACGCAGCCACTACGAGGTTAATAGAGCATATGGACCCCCCCATGTTTTGAGTGTGAACTTGCTTTGAGTTTTCATATGTGTATTCATGGAAGTGTTGTATGTGTAGGTGAACATATTGATTTGTATCTGTTTCCTCGCCGTGAGAATTTAAGTAGCATTGTGATTGATAAAAAGTCCATTTTCCTTTAAGTAATCATGGTTTCTTAACAGTACAATCCACCACCGCCCGCTGATTGAATTAAACTTTGCATGACAGGCCGGCCAGCTCATTAGTTCTGCAATCCAGGCAGTTGTACAAGGCCCTTCCTTGTGGTAAGTCTGAGGATGCAAGTCTCAGAGCTTTGCCAATGACCTTGTGCAAAAGAAATGTAATTATTATTTGGCACCCAGGTTTGACTTCTGGGGGCACTCGATTACAATATATATTGCATGTAAGTGATATACTACTTCAAATTTACATTTCAATTATCAAAAGCATGACTCTGCGTTTATTATTTTTAAAAAGGTAATTAAAGGAAGCATTAAAAAAAAGTTAAGTGTTTGACAGAAGTCTATGAAAAACAGGAGAAAAGACTGACCAGGAGCTTTCTTTAAAATCTGAGACCTTGGGCAGGTGCATTGTCACTTTGTTGAGGTGGCCGAACTTTTAAACTGCATAAGAGATTTAAATATCTATATCAGCGGTTTTTGGATGAGTGAGTGTCCTTTCTTTTGAGGGACACATTCCCTTGGTGGTAATTGATTAGGTGCTGCATGCTGATGATGTCTGGGGCTGAGACCACCAGTGGCGAGGGCATTCCTTTTCCCTCTCTCCCATCCCCATTTCTCTTCCTTCTCCCCTCTCTCTGACATCCTTCTTTCCCTCCCTCCCTCCCTCACCTCTCTTTTTCTCTCTCTGACACCCTGGCCTAATCTACACCAAGCAGGATATAGAACTATGAAAATGGTATGAAAGCGGTATATGGTATGACCCAACAGTTGCCAGTGCACTTCAATACCGCTAATAAAGCAGTAGTGTGGCTCCTTCCTATGAAAGCACAGTTGTCAGTGCTTTCATACCACTTCCATTGTGCAATATCCTGCTAGGTGTAGATTAGGCCCCTGTTCTCCCTCCCTCTTTCTGACTCTCTCTCTCTCTCCTCTCTCTCTCTGACACCCCTTCTCTCTCTCTCTCTCTCTCTCTCTCTCTCTCTCTGAGACACCTTCCTGTCCCTCCTCTCTCTTTCTCTCTCTGACACCCCCTCTCTCTGAGACACCCTCCTTTCCCTCCTCTCTTTCTCTCTGACACCCCCTCTCTCTGAGACACCCTCCTCTCCCTCCTCTCTCTTTCTCTCTCTGACACCCCTTCTCTTTCTCTCTCTGAGATACCCTCCTCTCCCTCCTCTCTCTTTCTCTGACACCCCTTCTCTTTCTCTCTCTGAGACACCCCCCTCTCCCTTCTCTCTCTTTCTCTCTCTGACACCCCTTCTCTCTCTGACACCACTTCACTCTCTGAGACACCCTCCTCTCCCTCCTCTCTCTTTCTCTCACTGACACCCCTTCTCTCTGTCTCTCTGTCTCTGAGACACCCTTCTCTCCCTCCTCTCTCTGACACCCCTTCTCTTTCTCTCTCTCTCTCTGAGATAACTTCCTTTCCCTCCTCTCTCTTTCTCTCTCTGGCACCCCATCTCTCTCTCCCCCTTCCTCCCTGCTTAGTGGGCTCCTGAGAAGGGACAGATCACTTTTACCAGAGATCTGAATTGATCCCTTTGCAGCAGGCATTTGTTTTTAGACCGAGGGCCACATGAAATTGCGCTGAGGGTGACATCTGATCCTACGGCTGCACATTGCTCATCCCTGGTCTATCCTGCTTTTTAAGATAGAGCCCCATCTTTATATCACTCAGAATTAGGATTGGACTTTTTTTTTTAATGGCAAATTATGGCCAGTGCAACTATTAACTGTATCAGTGGTGCAAAACCTTTATCAACCTAACTGGCCTAATCTGTTTAGGACTCCTCCCATTTATTCCCTCTTGTGCATAATAATCTTCAGCACCATGGAACTCTCCCACAGCCCTGCTGCATGAAATCCTTTTAACCAGAGATGCAATGTTGCATCTTCTGCATTCAAAGCATGTGTTCCGTCAGTGAGCTACAGCCCCATCAAAGTAAATTCTTACATTTTTTAGTACCTGCTCTTCAAACTCTTGCGATAAGGAAATTGTTTTTGTTAAAATCCAGGTCTCATTTTGCCCATATTTAATTCCTTTTATGACGTTCAAAGCTTGATCTTCCTTGGGGAATTCTTGCAGAGAACTCTGGATTAAAAACAGTTGAACAGGCACACGGGGGCTCTATTTTGAAGTTTGGATGAAGACCTGGAGGTCAGCAGACCAGAACCCAGCTCCCATTCACACTTTTTAGCATTCTTGGAGAGTGTGAACACACATGTGGATGCATTAGGACCTGTGGGTTCCCCCCCCCCCACTTGTTTATAAATGATTTGGAGTTAGGGGTGAGTAGTGAAGTGGCAATATTTCTGGATGACACCAGTGATTCGGAATGGTAAAAACAAAAAAGGGAATGTGAAGAGCTCCAAAAGGATAGATGTCTTTAAATTAGTGATTAATAGCACGCTCATGACTGGCCACCCACGGAAGTTTGTGGGTCATTTTGATGATGTCGTGAGCCTCCTGTGCTTCTCCCGATCCTTTTCCAAGTTAATCCATTCAAAAATAAACCTCGGAAAACAAGACTCTTCTGAAATATGTCAGGATTTCCTGCCATATGTACCGTAGTTGCAGTTGTGCTATAAAACGCCCATGACAGGGCACTGTCTCATTGAACTACATAGGCTGAGAGGTTTTAAATTGCAGGCCACGTGGTCACTGCTCTTTCCCCATGTAATTCAGCTCATTTCAAATTCAGAAGTGAAGCAGGAAGCAGAACGACAGTAAGGAAATGCGATTTCACCTTGTCTGAAAGTCCTCAATCTCTCTTTCTAAATTACAAAAGAGGGTAGGGCTCCTGCAACTTTAACTATTGTGATGAAGAGGAAATTTCACCAGGTGCTGCATGCCTACAAATGGCACCTGCTGAAATTCCCCCTTTCTCTGCAACTGTTAAAGATACAGGAGCCCTGTCCTCCTTTCCATATGGTCATCCTAAACTCTCTCTTCCCAAATCCCATGGTCCTGAGGATGCTCAGGTATGCCACTCTACTGCTGCAAACCTGTATCAACTTAACTGGGAGTAAATCTCATTGAATTCAGTGGGTCTTAATTCTGAATAAACATGTACTACCATGCTCCATTTCTATACACACTTACCATGAGTAAGTCCCATTGAACTCAGAACCCAAATGCCCAGGAGTCTGCTGTCAGACTGTAATTATATGCATATTTACATGAGAGGAAAACCTATTGAAATCCATCAGACTTATTTCCAAGGAAGGCTTGACTGTCGGGCCGCTTGTAGTTTATGGATAAGTCTATTTAGGCTGGGCTACTGTAATAAATATCTAGAAACCAAGTAGAAGGAGGTGGGGAAGGAAGGTTGGGAAAGCAATTACATAAACATTTCAGAGGGGTTGAAAACAACTTATGGTTTATATCCCTTCTTCTTTTAAGCTCTGGAGAAAGTAAGGTTTCAAAATTCACAGGGCATGTTTAATGCTTCTTGAATATTTACATCTGACTGTCCAAGAAGAGAAAATCTTTAGTTTCCCCTTAGATAGTCGTCACTCAACAAAGGAGTCTGAAATTGGATGTTACAGGTCACAGAATTGTATTTATATATCCATTTCATGCTTCAGAAAATCAGTTCCTTAGAATGTAATTCTTGATTACGGAAAAAAATGCCACCTATAAAAATAAATAAATAACATGAGTAGAGACAGCCATTCCTCTCTGGCTTATAGGCAGGAAAGGTGGCATTATAAATAAGCACAGAAATTTTTTTTTTGAAACATTGGATGCTTTAACAAGATCTCTAGGTTACGCTTTTAATGAGAATAAACCATGTTTTTCCCCTCTCTTCTTTTTAATAATACAGCCTCAAAATTCATCCTCTGTGGCCCAGATCCAAAAAAACCTATCATTGATCTGGCTCATATGTATTGCAGGGAGTCAAATCGTACGGAAAACACAAAAAAAGTCAAAAGGAACCATGTAATAATTCCACATAAAATTCCAGAATTGACCATGTGTCTTTGGCCTACTCCTATTGGATTTTAGGCATGATATAGGTCCTCTACCAGATTGCCCTAACCTGGTGCCCTCCAGATGTGTTGAACTACAATCCCTATGATACCCAGATCCCATGACTAGGTGATGTAGTTCAACACATTTGGTGAAGGCTGCCCTGTGCAAATGTTATTCTGTAATGTGGATCCCCTTGGAAGGTTAGGTTCAATAGATGGGTGGGTTGGGGGAGCATGTGTTGGGAAGCATTCTTGCTTCCCAACACATGTATAGGTCAGATTTCAGACAGGTACCATACAATCCAGTTTAGTTTTTTGAACTGTGTTCCATAGAACTCTTGCGTTTCTTGGAAGCTTATCAGGGGCTCCTTAATGAGAAGTTCATTCCATAAGAGGAGAGGTCCTCTTGTGGATCTGTAACTGGTTAAAGACCAGAAAGCAGAGAGTTTGCATCCCTCCCACTAGGTCCCACAATGGGGTGCCACAGTGATCTGGATTGGGACCAATGCTTTTCAACTAGGGTGACCATATGAAAAGGAAGACAGGGCTTCAGTTGTACTGAAAAGGGAATTTCAGCAGGTGTCATTTGTAGGCATGCAGCACCTGGTGAAATTCCCTCTTAATCACAACAGTTAAAGCTGCCGAAGCACTGCCTTCTTTTGTATCTGCTCAAGAGGGCAGGGCTCCTGCAGCTTTAACTGTTGTGATGAAGATGGAATTTTTCCAGGTGCTGCATGCAAACAAATGACACCTGCTGAAATTCCCTTTTCTATTCAACTGTTAAACATACAGGAGCCCTGTCTTCCTTTCCATATGGTTACCCTATTTCAACATATCCATAAATGATCAGGAATTATGAGTGAGCAGTGAAGGGTTTGCTGATGACCCCAAACTATTTAGGGTGGTTAAAACAAAAAAGGAGTTTGAGGAGCTCCAAAAGGATTTCTCCAAACAGGGAAAATGGGCATCAAAGGGCAAATGTGGTTCAATGTAAGCAAGCATAAAGTGATACATGTTGGGGCAAAAATCCCTCTCAACTTCACATATATGCTGATGGAATCGGAACTCGTGTTGATTGACTAAGAAAGAGATCTGGGGGTTGTGATAGACAGCTCAGTGAAAATGTCAACCTGTTGTGCATTTGCTGTGAAAAAGGCAAATTCCATGTTAGGCATAATTAGAAAAGGAATTGAGAATAAAACTGCCAATATCATACTGCCCTTATATAAATCTATGATGCAACCACACTTAGAATACTGTGAATATTTCTGGACACCACACCTTAAAAAGGATATTGTAGAGTTGGAAAAAGTGCAGAAAAGGGCAACTAAAATTATCAAAGGGCTGGAACAACTTGCCTGTGATTAACTTAGGGGGGAAAAGGTAAGGGGAGACATGATAGAGGAGTATAAAATTATGGATAGGGAGACTTTTTCTCCCTCTCTCATATAATACTAGTACCCAATGGGGTCATCCCATAAAGCTGATAGATGTTGGTGGGAGATTAAGAACAGAAAAAAGGTAGCACGTCTTCATGTAGCACATTGTTAAACTATGGAACCCACTTCCACAAGACGTAGTGATGGCCACCAATTTGAATGGCTTTAAAAGGGGATTGGACAAATTCATGGGGGATATGGTTATCAATGGCTACTAGTCTTGATGGTTATATGCTCCCTCCAGTAATGGAGTCAATATGCCTATGTACACCATAGAATCATAGAATAGTAGAGTTCGAAGGGGCCTATAAGGCCATCGAGTCCAACCCCCTGCTCAATGCAGGAATCCACATTAAAGCACCCCTGACAGATAGTTGTCCAGCTGCTTCTTGAATGTTTCTCGGTGACCAATTTCTAGGTAACTTCGGGAGTAGAGTGCTGTGGGTTTCCCATAGGCAGCTGCTGGACCCAATGGACCCTTGGTCTGATCCAGCATGGCTCTTGAAAAACAGTTGCTCTGCCAACGAGAGCCCTCCCTTTCAGCTACGTGGCATAAGGATGTGGTTAAAATGCAATTATTATCATTTATAATAAATAATAAAATATAACTCTATTATCTACTCTAGACGCATAGCACTAAGATCTCAGAATTGTTCCTGGTCTCTAGCAGAACTATGGGAAATGTTTCGCTCTGGCAGTGAAAGGAAAGAAATTTATTTATTTGCTATTTTCAGTCTAGCTGAAATATATACTACCAATTGGGGTAGTTTCACTGAGCATGCCATAAAACAACTTATTTTGCCATCTAAAGACTGCTTTATGCTTCCTGGAATCATAGCCTGGAAATGCGCACAGCCTACTCTGAGAGGAGGTTATATGAAATATAGTCTGCTGTATCATTCAGTCTTTTTCAGAATGCCATAACTTACAGTATCACTAAAGGTCACTCTTCGAATGCAAGAAAGCAAAGCATATTATGATGGTACAGGCCAATACAGTTTCTAAAATGGAATGGCAATTTATTTTTTACCTTTCCAATTAGCCTCAAAGTTCAATTGCTTGCAGATTAGACACAGGTTTTGTGACAGTTTACAAATACTCAATTTACTAGAGAGCATGAAGTTCGACATCCTTAAACTCAACTTTCACTTTAAGGAAACAAGTTCCTAGTCCTTAAGAAAGCAAAAAAATAGATGTTATATCCTAGGGTGACCATATGGCAAGGAGGACAGGGCTCCTGTATCTTTAACAGTCGTATACAAAAGGGAATTTCAGCAGGTGTCATTTGTATGCATGCAGCTCCTGGTGAAATTTCCTCTTCATCACAACAGTTAAAGCTGCAGGAGCTATACTAGAGTGACCAGATACAAAAGAGAGCAGGACTGCTGTAGCTTTAACTGTTGTGATGAAGAGGGAATGTCACCAGGTGCTGCATGCATACAAATAACATGTGCTGAAATTCCCTTTTCTATACAACTGTTAAAGATACAGGAGCCCTGTCCTCCTTTCCATATGGTCACCAGCTACATCTTAGACACAAAAGGAGGGAAGTTATGTTGGATTTCCAGTTTCCCATGACTATCAGCAGAAGAATAAATTTAGGAAATATATACAAATATGTTAAATTTGCATAACTTATACAGGTCTCACACAATTCAGCTTTTCTTCGGGCAGAATTCTGCATTAAATTAGCCCATACTGAGCAAAAACATAATAAATCATCTTCCATTACTTGAATTACTCTGAAGTTCTTGACTACTACTTCATTTTTGGCTTAACGTAAAATGCCATCTCACATATCATGGGTTTGCTACCATATGGATGTGAAAAAAGGAACATAACCCACTTACAGGTTCCTAATGACTAAGCCATTATGTTGCACATTTTGCAAACACATATTTATACTTTACATTTTAGATGCTCACCTAAAAAGCATCTTTGGTATGTACTTAAAAATGGTCAGTGTTAATTAACACTGCTGTGCTAAGATGCTGTAAAGGTTAATAAAGAAATACCCAGCCCGGCTGAGCAGCTGCAACTATTGTGGTATTGGTACAATGTGAAGCTGGGATCCATCTCTGCAAGGAATCACTGGCTAATGTGGCAGACCTTCCGCTTCTGAAACTGGCTAGATGAACATGAAAATGAAATTGTTTGGATGAAACTCAAAAATTGTAATGGACATTAATTACTAATTGACCCTCTCCCTAACCAAATTTTAAGGACCAAATAACCTGGGTTGGGCAACTTGTGGTCGTCCAGATGTTTCAACCTATAACTCCCACCAGCCCTGGCCAGCCAATGGTGAGGGACCATGGAAATTGCATAGGTAGTACTTAGGAGGTCCTGTTGGTGAAGGGACAAGAAAAATTAGATGCTCAGGCATAGCTGGGAGAATAACATTGGCCACAACTTTACTGAATTGCTTGAATAGGTTTGGTGGCAGCATAGGGCATGGATCCTGTCATCAGACAGCCTGCCTGCTGACCGATTCCCCGTCTTGGCCTGCATGCCAGGGGGACTGGTGGTAGATGGCAGGGCAAGGGGTACACCAAGGCATGGACTGCTAATGGGAACCCTTTCCACCATCCTGGACATGGCCAGCTCACAGCCCCCATGCTGGTTTGGTCTTGGTGCCACGTCCTCAAGATCCCTTATGGGAATTCCCTCACCATGGGGGAGCATGGAGCCCAATCCCACTGCCCCTCACCAATGGACCCAGCCCATTGCCTATCACGCCTACATAAGTTGTGACAAGTGTTATGAAATGAAGCACCCACAAACCATTTATTAATAGTCCAGATCAACTTATTTACAATGGAATCAATCTTGCAACGGGGAAGGCAAAACCCCTGCACAGCGTTTGCCAATTGGTACGCAGGTAAATTTTCTTCCCAACCCCTGCTAACCAGTGACTACTTCTGCCACTGCAAGACATCTTGCTACCAGGAGTGGGCGGGTGGGGAATTCAGCAACTGCAATCCTGGAACTGCATGGGAGGACTGCCCTTTGGAGCCTCAAGTTGAACTGGAAGCAGAACAAAGGAGAGATCTCACTCTGCTGGGTCCACCTCTTTGGCTCCACCCCATCAAAACACTGATTGACTTGGCAGGCCCTTCCTGGGAAGGAGATGCTGATGCTGCCGTCACTATGCAACTGCTCTTCACCAGCCTTTCTCCCTTCGCTGCCGGCTGATGCAAATCCACAGTTCACTGCTCCCCATTAAGAGGAGAACTCAGCTTGTAGGCCAAAACATTTGGAAGGCTCCAAGTTGCCCACCCCTGACCTGGACTCAGTACAGGCAATCTCCCAAGACAACTATCCCGTAATGCTTGGCTCTGGGAAAGAAATATAGACATAATGAAATATAGACATAATGAAATATAGACATAACCCAATGGAGCAAATAGCAATGTGAGGGGATGGTTTAGATAAGGAAAATGGTGCAGGTTCAAATGCCCCCACACTACTTCTCTAATCAAATTAGTGTGCTTATGAACACACGCATACAAGAAACTGCATTTTGTTGCTTTGTGTTTCTTTAAAGGGAGATCAATCACAAATCTTCTACTGTACTTTGGTCTTGGGGACAGGAAAGGAATGGAGGAAAAAAAAGGAATTCAATTGAAAATATCACAAAAACAAAAAGACAAAAATTACTTTCCAAAGCAAGTAATTTTTTTTAGTCTAATTTGCATAACGTTATGTGGTAAATTCAAGGCAAATTTCCAGAAGCAAGGATAAATAACAAACCTTTGATGTCCTCCTGTCATCTATAATTTGATTTTAGTGTGTGTTCTTTTCAAAAACTTGATTTATAAAAAAATTCAACATGAAATGTTATTTTACTGCTACTGAGATGCCTAGATTTCAAAGTACCAGTTAGAAGTAATAATTAGACCTTCAACGAATCAGTAGAAGTCTAATTATTCAAACCAGAAAATGTGTCCAAAACATTTCATTATCAAACATGTCCTTGTTTGTTATTGTAGCTCCGTGCTTCAGGTTTTTACATAGTGGGCCTGATCCTTAGGTAATCTGTTTTCTAAACAACAATTTACTATCAAAATGACAGTCAAATAATGGAAATGTGAATGGAGTAGCTTCCCAGATGTTGCTCTCCTCTATTACACCATTCATTATTGTAACTCTTGCTCTCTAGCCTGGCCAGCTTGACAGTCTATGCACCTTTCCTTAATTTGAAGTATGTTGGTTGCTAAGCATGCAAATAGGTCTGAGATGGGGAAAGGGATTGGTGTAACAGCTGATATCATGAAGGCAAGTTTTTTGGATTACATCTCCCAGCTTTATTAAATATTGGCCATGCTGGCTGGGGCTGATGGGAGTTAAAATCCAAAACACCTGGAGGGGCACCAGGTTGAAGAAGTCTGGGTTAGGACATTCAAACTAGAGCTGTGCACAAGTGGCCTCTCAAAATTCTCCACGCTATTGTAATTGCAGGGGGAGGAGAAATTCTCCAACAGTTTCTCACAGGAAGGCATCACCATTGGGAAGGGTTTTAGAACAGCTTCTGTCTTTCTTTCGTTTTATAAGGGATTTTTTTTTTTGCACTGCCCCTGCAAGTGGCAACAGCATCAAGTATATTGGCAGCCTGGCCGCCATTTTACATTCTCCACAATACCCTACATGTATAGTATCACTCTAGGGCATTGGGGGTGGAGGAATGCAGCCACCACCAAAAAAAAATAAAAATAAAATAAATGGTGAAGAAAATGTGAAGAAAAATTCTGAAAGGTGTCCTTTTATATCCATGGCTTTTCTGATTTTGATTTCAGAATTTATTTATTTTTAGAATGTAAGCCTGAGGGCAGGGACCGTCTTCTTAATGATCAATTGTAAGCTGCTCCGAGAGCCTTTTTGGCTGAGGTGCGGGATAAAAATACTCAAATAAATAAATTAATAAATAGAAGGTAAGAGAAGAAAAATCCCAGGCATTACCTGAAAGTTTTCTTTGCCCATGAAATGGGTTTCTATTTTTCTGCCACATTCTATAAATCATTTTGTGTGTTGGTGGTGTTTTTGATCTTACCTAATTACTATATTTTTGGGATGCTATACAACATCTCACAATTGTTCAATAGGATCCCAAGCTGCCTACACTTCCTGATCCAAAAAGGCCCTATGGGAGGAATAAATTTATCATGTCTTTCCCAGGGTGGGAAGTCCGGGAAACGAAGGAGGCTACAGGCTGTCAGAGAGATGACTGTACAAAGAAGGACAGGACACTCAAACACACCCTTCAGTCACCTCAAATGTAAGAAAAGCACAAGAACCATGAACCAAACCCATGAGAATTTCTCCAAAATTTCTTCTCCCTTGAATTCCTTTTTGAAAGCAATTTCTTTTCTATCGGATGGAATGAGAATGGTCAAAAGTTTTGTGGGAGAAATTTTCGGCACAGCACTAATTCAAACTATTATGTGTTATTCTATATCAAATGATTCTGAGGGTTATTTTTCATCAATAAACATACGTATAGATTTTAATGTTGTGGTCTGGGAGATTCTGAATCAAAGGGAGAAAGGTCCTACTGTTTTGTGTAAATCAGTAGATGGTGGTAGCAGGTTATTGGAGGGGAGGTATTAATGGGGAAAGTGGATTTACCTGTTGACCTCAAGGGGGCAGCATTTTGTAAGGGACCTGTAGATTTGTTTCAAATGAGAAGCGGTATATAAATATTTCTGATGATAATGTTAACAATAACCATACGATCATGATTATTTATTTATTAATCTTATTTATTTATTTATTTATTTATTACATTTCTATACCGCCCAACAGCCAGAGCTCTCTGGGCAGTTGTACATAATAGAATGGCACACTATTATCGTACATAATAGAATGGCACACTATTGCAGTGTAATTTATTACTCCCAGTTATATCACTGGAATCCACTGATTTATACAGGAGATAGAAAGGATTACAGAGATCCCTCCATCATGCAAGGGAACCCATTGGCTATGCTTCCTCCAGTGGATCCTTTTTAATGCTAAACTTCCTGTGTGAGCATTCCCCCTATAGCAAAAGGGGATGAACTGTACCAGAAACCTAGGCCCTTTCTACACCTAAGGATTATCCCAGGAAAATTGAGGGATTGTCCTTGCCTGCCCCCGGGATCCCTTGTGTGTCATTTGCATGCACTTGGATGATCCCGGGATGATCTCTGGAAAAAAGGCAGGTGTAGAAACAGCCTTAGAGTGTCCAGATGACATGCAAGCAAACCTGGAAAATTCTCCCTGTCTTTCCTTTATTTTATAAGTGTATTAGCTGCAATTGCTTGATAAGTATACAAAGCAATAAGTAGTGCAATCGATAAAAAACAGTGGTAAAGCATGCCAATAATCATAAGAGTAGCAGCAGTCAGGGCCACAAGCCAGAAATCTAATGCTACTTTTAATATTAGCATCCCTAAACCCCACAAAAATATCTGAAACTAGAGAATGCGTCCAAAAATAAAAAAATGAAAAATGAAAGAAACTGTGTTGTTGGTCCATAAAAGGGAAAAATAATCCAAAATCAACAGTGGGAAAATACCTTTTTTAATACCAAGGCCTTAGCTAGACTGAACATTTATCCTGGGATTGTCCCGGGGTCGTCACTGCTTGCTCCCGGGATATCCTGTGTGTCATTTACATGAACAGAGATGACCCCGGGACGATCCTGGGATAAACCTTAGGTCTAGCTAAGACCCAACTAAAATGTGAGAATACAGCAATCCAGCCTTTTAATTCTCCAGAATTCTTCATGAGGCTGGATGTTAAGCAAAGGCCTTAGCTAGACCTAAGGTTTATCCCGGGATTGTCCTGGGGTCAATCCTGTTCATGTAAATGACACACAGGGGATCCCGGGAGCAGGCAGGGATGATCCCAGGATGATCCCGGGATAAACCTTAGGTCTAGCTAAGGCCATAGTGTGTGGGTGGGTGTGACTTCCAGTGTTATCCTGTATTAGGGTGACCATATGAAAAGGACAGGGCTCCTGTATCTTTAACAACTGGAGAGAAAAGGAAATTTCAACAGGTTTCATTTGTATGTGTGCAGCACCTGGTGAAATTCCCTCTTCATCATGACAGTTAAAACTGCAGGAGTATAGCTAGAGTGACCAGGTACAAGAGAGGGCAGGGCTCCTGCAGCTTTAACTGTTGTGATGAAGAGGGAATTTCACTAGCTGCTGCATGCATACAAACAACACCTGCTGAAATTCCCATTTCTATACAACTGTTAAAAATACAGGAGCCCTGTCCTCCTTTTCATATGATCACCCTACCTATACTTGCCTAGTCAGATATAAGCCCCACTGACCTCAATGAGACTTATGCCCAGGTATGTGTGTAAAGGTTTGCACACATACTGTGACAGGTTGTAGGCACAGGGAGGGTCAGACAACTGTTGGGGCCCATTGACACATCTACCCCAAGCAGGACATAACACTGGTATGAAAGTGGTATGAAAGCACTGTGTCAATGGCCCCAACAGTTTTCCGTGCACTTCAATACCACTATAAAGCAGCAGTGTGGCTCCTACATTTTATATACCACTTTCAGAGTGGAATATCCTGCTTGGTGTAGATGAGCCCTAAAACTCTGAGCAAGCCAATTCCTGGATTTTTATCTACCCTACTAAAAACATGCTTAATTATTCCGGGCTGAAAACAAAATTCCAAACAATTTAGCATTGTTTTTAATAATTGACAATATATTACATGCTCTTTAATGGATATCCATTTGGGGCTCTTTCCAAGTTGTGCCTTGGGCAGGTTTCTAATGCCCCACCATAGTTATGCTTCTCTTAAAATGGAAAAGAAAAAATATATCCCCCCTCTCCAATGTAAATCTATGGGAGGCACAGACATAGTGAAATATATGACAATTACATTTATTTCCCAGCCTATCAATTAAGCTCAGAACAGTTGAAAACTGTTTTAAAATTAAATGAATGAACCTATCTCAACTGCGATGCAGCCAGTTAAATTCCATTGTTTTATACCACCGAAGGAGAGGAGCTCATTTAAAATTGTGTATTCTATTAGCATATTGGTAGTCTTTTGATATGGCTTTTTGTGGGGTTTTTTTGGTTTTTTTGGGTTTCTGTGTGTGCATAAAATGTTTCAACTCTGATTTAATTTTGTGTTCTCTTTGGAATGTTGATCAGAATTAATTGCTTTTAAATTGTGTTGCTGGAATGAAGTTAATAGAGAAATTTAATAAAGTAAATGCGTTCTCTCTCATAGTGAACTTCTTATTTTGGAATTGGAAAGGAGAAGCCCGTGTATATTCCACACGTTAGTTGCACTGTATGGAGTCTGTAACTTCTAATGTCTTCACATATCACATTCTATGTCAACAAGGAATATATTTAGAAAACTCAATATAGCTTTCTTTTAGAGATATTGAAATGTTTAAAGAATTTACAATTTAATAAGCGAACATAACCACTACAGTATTAGAAGGAGAGATTATTATTCTTATTTTTTTAAAAAAGGTTCTTTTCTACTCCCAGAAATATACCTTTAGGTGATTTTTGATTCTGGACTTAATGGTCCTACTACCTCCCTCTTTTTAGATCAGGGGTAGGTCAAAGCATTTGGAGGCCCACAACTCCCATGATGATCCTTCACCATTGTAGGTCAAACTTGTAGGTCAAACCATCTGAGCCACAACTCCCATGATACCTCACCATTAACCAGGGCTGGCCCAAGACATTTTGCTGCCCGAGGTAAGCAATGAGATGCTGCCCCTCCCATTCCAAATTGGCAGATGAATCTGTCTTCAACACCCATGTTGGAACAGCACCCTACACTGTACCTGGCGATATCAAGCTAATTAATTTAGGATGTGCAGAGCCGGCTCCATGTCACACAGGTCTCTCTTAGAACACACCCTGCTGCTGCCTCCTAGCACCTGCAACCTGAGGTGACTGCTTCACCCTGCCTAATGGTAGGGCCGGCCCTTCCATTGGCTATGTTGTGGGCCCTCCAAATGTTTTGACCTACAGGTTGCCCTCCTCTGCTTAAGATGGTAAGGTGTATTACTTCACTTACTTCAAATTGTGGTAAGCCAGCCCTGCTACCTTTCGGGACCCTCCTGCTTATTCTACTGTGTGCGGCCCCAGACTTCTGCCCCAAAGTCTTACTCCTGTGGTGCCACTGAATATACCATGATCCATAGTGTTTGTCCTCATTCAGTGATGTTCCCCATTGCCAGCACAAACAGACCTGGCTATTTCACCTTGTGACAAGCTGTACTTCTCATCAGTTCCTTGTTTAAAGTTCAGAGCTGATGATTAGCCATTTATTATGCTGGTCTTTGCTCATCAGTTCTCCATTTAAAGGACATTTCTGCCAAGGTATTGTTCTTCCTCTTCATACCATTTCATATCAGTTCACCAGCTGAAACTTAAATCTGGTTTGCTTTTGTATTCTGGTGCTGGGAAATTGCTTATCTTTTCCCCCCTTGTGAATGAGATACTATTTCTTCAAACCTGTTGCTTGTTTGGATCACTTGTCTGCAACACCGAATCTGTGATTTTAGCTTCTAGCGCAAATATATATATATATATATATATATATATATATATATATATATAATCACAAATGTTCATGGTATCCATACCTGAAATGTAGTAAGTCCTTTTCCCTGATGGACGATGATCCCATTATTAATATTTTTTAACACGGTGAAACCCTCAGCTGCTGTCTTTACCCCATACCATTTTGGGGGACAGTGACATAGTTAATGACTAGAGAGTGTTGACCTTGGATACAGGAAACATGGACTTCCTGAGAACTCTTCTCACAATTCCTACAGAAGTTGTACCGAAGCAGAAATGCTCCTTAGCAGCACTACCATTTGCCTCCATTTCACATTATGTAAAAGGCTGTGGCAACTCAAGGTCAGTTAAAGGGTCTTCTGTGTACCATTTGTCTATCTCAACCAGGGAGCGTGAATGACGCCTCCCCCCCACCAGGCCACATTATTTCAGCAATAATTTGTTGCAGACAGTGTGCCCAAGTCAGCAGTGGGTGGGACTTGAACCACTCCATACCCTCCTTCTCTCACACACACATCTACCTACTGTGAACCCTTGGACAAGGAAACCTCAATGGGGCTCCTTCCTCAGTCAGTCTACCTTCTCACCATCATTATCTCCAGCTGCTATTGCTCCTCATCCTCTTTCTCCTTGTTATTATCATCTCCTTGCTTGATGGACAGCCAGAGACCAAGTAGGCAATGCCATCCTCCTTACCATCTCTGATGCC
Organism: Elgaria multicarinata webbii; assembly: GCF_023053635.1. Lineage (NCBI taxonomy): Eukaryota > Metazoa > Chordata > Lepidosauria > Squamata > Anguidae > Elgaria > Elgaria multicarinata. The sequence continues at coordinate 105,805,482 of NC_086176.1, forward strand.
TGGGCCAGAGTGAGAGGGAGGTGAACAAGCCGATTCCAGTAATGAAGAGGAAGAACAAATCCAGGAAGCTCCTTTCAGTGGGCTCGTACTGGGAAATGGGCCCTTGGTAGGTGCCTGAACATGTTTACCTGCATCCATCCATTCCTTGATGGATTCCTTGATGGATTCCTTGATGGATTCCTTGATGGAATCCATTCCTTGATGGATTCCTTCACCCTTCATCCATACACACACACACACATATTTATTTATTTATTTATTTATTTATTTATTTATTTATTTATTACATTTTTATACCGCCCAATAGCCGAAGCTCTCTGGGCAGTTCACAAAAATTAAAACCACAAAAAACATCCAACAGGTTAAAAACACAATTACGAAATACAGTATAAAAAGCGCAACCAGGATAAAACCACACAGCAAAGTTGATTATAAGATTAAAATACAGAGTTAAAACAGTAAAATTTAAATCTAAGTTAAATTTAAATCTAAGTTAAAATTAAGTGTTAAAATACTGAGTGAATAAAAAGGTCTTCAGCTGGCGATGAAAGCAGTACAGTGTAGCGCCAGGCGGACCTCTCTGGGGAGCTCGTTCCACAACCGGGGTGCCACAGCGGAGAAAGCCCTCCTCCTAGTAGCCACCTGCCTCATTTCCTTTGGCAGGGGCTCCCGGAGAAGGGCCCCTGTAGATGATCTTAAGGTCCGGGTAGGTACATACACACACACACTCCCATTCTTCTCAATGAGCTCCAGAAAGTGGTCTTTTCCTACCTCAAGTTGCCAGGGATTGAACTGGAAAGCATGTGTTCTCTCATTGAGCTTTGACCCTTCCTCATTAAACTATGGGCCTGCCATTACTGATTATGGTCTTCCTTTGGGCTATATTTAGGAGCAGGCAACCCAGGCTATCTGCTCAACATTTGGAACAAATAGCAACAGTTCGTCTTAATTCTCAAGCTGGCAACACTGTCATGTATGGCCAGCATGTTAATTCTTTAATTTGCGGGGAAACGTGCAACACTGCTGCCCATTGTGATTAGATCCATCCATGCAAATTGATTGCATTATATGACAAGGACAAATTAGGCATGCAAATCATGCCTCAAAGCTGTGAAATGGGCTGGAAACGCAATCACAAATAACGATTCAAAAGTGGGGACAAATGGAGGGCCACCGGAGATGCTCTTCACCCTGGGCACCTTGGATCTCTGGGGCCTGCAAGCACACCATTTTAATATCCTTTCAACATTTGGGACAGATCCATTCTGCTAAGACATTGCTAAGAAGCGTTGCTGGAAATATTTTTGGGCTGCCGACTCTTGTCGGCAGTTTTCGAAGATTGGGATCAGAAAGGTTTTGAGTGCAACTTCTTGTTCCCTGATTATTCCTTTGGCAGGCTGTAGGAGAAGGGGCCTGCCGGAATTGCTTTTTAAAAAATTACTGTGTGTGTCTCTCTGGCTGTAAAATATGCCCATATAAATGTGTTATCTGTCTATTAGTTTCCTAAGTGAAAAATGTACAGGAATCCCTGATTAAAAGGGACAAAGATATCCCTCATTGGCTCTGACAGTTTGGATGGTGTTGAACAATATCTCCTCTTTCTTGCAGGAACAGAGAAGCTAATGTGAAACCAAGGCACATTCTCCTGCGCATAGAGTAGGCGGCGGGATATTTTCTCTTTGGCGAGACGCTTCATCACTGGACAGTGAGCCTGCTATGGATTTTTAATGCTAAGTCACATTGTGTAGAGGCTGGGAGACTGGCTGAGAGATGTTTGTCTTTCCTCTCCAGGAAATTGAGGCTGAATTTTAATCCCATACCAGTCATTACTGGCTCGCTGCTGCATTATTTCATGCCCTATCCAACTCTTCTTGTGTGTCTAATGTACACATTCATAATCGAGAAGAAAGAGCAAATATTTACTTTAAAAAATTCAAATAAAATGGCTTCTTATCTGTTGAAACTTTGTCAAGGCTGGATTAACCATTAAGCCTAAGTATCCCATAGTGTAGGACTCTAGCCAAATTGCCATTCTGTCGTTGTCGTCATCATCATCATCATCATCATCATCATCATCATCATCATCATCAATTTATTCATTCTAAAACTACCCAATAACCAAAGATGGCTGGCTGGTGAACAAATTAAAAACATCAAATGCAGAGTCACAATTAAACCACGACAATAAAATAAGTCGTGATAAAACCACCAGCAATGCATAATTAAGCCAAATGTAAAACCAGTAGGAAGTACAAAGATTTGAAAACCCTTCTTGGGAAAAGCAAAAGGCCTTCACCTGGCACTGAAAAGACCATAATGTAGCTACCAGGTGAGCCACTCTGGGGCATTCTACAGATGGGGCATCATCCCAGCCTCTTGGATTTGTCTATATGGTTGATTTTTAAAATGTATACACCACATATTCATCCCAAAAAGGATTTCAGGGTGCCAGCCACCTTGCCTCATTTGGTTGGGGTTTCTGGAGGAGCTCAGTTAGGGTCCATGTCATACACAGCTTCAGCTGTGGGGCGGTATATAAATGTAATAAATAATAATAATAATAATAATAATAATAATAATAATAATAATAATAATATAGGAGGAAGAAATGATCCGTAAATTAACCTGGCTCCAAGCCGTTTAGTGTTTTAAAGATCAAAACCAGCACTTCTGGTGTGATGGCAAGCTGGTGTGATGGCATGGGATGCTGCAAACTTGATGAAGCTAAGCAGGTCTAGTCCTGGTCAGTTTCTGGAAGGGTGACTACCAGGGAACCCTATGTACATTGATTCCTGCATTGAGCAGGGGGTTGGACTCGATGGCTTCCAACTCTATGATTCTATGAAATCTATGAAATCAGGAAATGGACTGGTGGCCAATGCAGATGGCAAAGAACTGGCATCAGGGGGTTGGACTCAATGGACTTATAGGCTCCTTCCAACTCTACTATTCTATGATTCTATGATCATGTAATCATATTAGCCAGTTCCCAATAACAATACATCCCCAAATAAATGGACAATACAGGGTATTGGATAGCCGAAAAGACCCCCCCACACAAAACCCCCCACCTGTTCCTAATCTTATGCCAAAATGGTTTATGAGTATTAATTCCTGAATGTACTATTACATTCAGTTTGGATTTGTGAAGACAATCACAAGTTGGAAGATCTATATAGTGCATTATTATCCTCTACGGCACGGTCTCAAATGGAATTATCCTATTTCATACTGGAGTTCAGTCCCAGGCCATTTGTCGAAAGGGATACAGGAAATTCAAGTTCTCATGCAGTGCAACTAATTTTCCTCTTGGATCCAAGTCTTCTTGTTATTTCCTTATAGAACACATTAACAAGCAAACCTTTCTGTCTGCAGGTCTCACAGGCAACTCATAGCTATGGTTAAACAGCACTGGTGCCAAGGAGCTCATCTACACCAAGCAGGATATTCCACTTTGAAAGTGGTATATAAAAGGCAGGAGCCACACTGTGCGCTATTGAAGTGCACTGATAACTGTTGGGGCCCATGACACATGCCATATACCGCTTTCATACTACTTTCATAGTGTTATACCCTGCTTGGTGTAGATGTTTCATGAGCCCCAACAGTTGTCAGTGCACTTCAGTACCACTACTAAGCAGTAGTGTAGATCCTGCCGCAAACTCAGCTGAACCTGCAAAAACTATTGATTTATTATGATTAGGATTATTATGATCTTTTGTGTCATAAGACTCACAAAGCAACTTACAACATTATAAAACACTAAAACCATAAGGGAGAGACACTACACAACTGCAAAAGAAAAAAAGGCATGCTTCCTAGTGGCTAGAACATAGAACATTTCTACAAAAAATTATAAACTCTCCTTTGGTTAAAAAACAAACAAACAGCTGATGTACAGCAAAAACAGAAATGACAAATACAACGCAAACTGATGCATGTTTATCGGGAGCAAGCCCTACTATGTTCAACAGGGCTTACACACAGCATCCAATCAATGCTTTTTTTTATCTGCCTCCAGGTCTCTTTTCTCCTACACTAAACAGCTCAGCACTCTTGCACCTCAGGGGAGAAACTGCTCCTATTCCGCCGCAGTAGAGCATGAATCAGTCTTCACCCCTGAAATTGTCTAGATTCTCTGTGCCCGCAGCAAGGATGGCAAATGGAGGCATCTGTTAGCTCCTCCCTCTGTCTCACCCTAGCAGTTATTGCTCTTTTTGCTGCCAGCAGGGATGGCAAATCAAGGTAGGGCGGGCCAGATGCACAAGAGGACATCTGTACCGGTAATGTTTGTGTCGGGGAGGATATATTCAAGAGGTGCTGGCATTCTGTTCTACCCAACAATGAACGGTGCAGGAGCCCTGCTCTCCTTTGCATCCGGCCATCCTAAATCAAGGCAGTCTTTAGTCCTTTTGCTCCTGGTAATTGATATCCCTTGCAACTGGCCTAAACCCAGTCGGTAGCTATTTTTCTGATCAGGTGGCAACTCTATGGCTGTCTCTATCCACGATCTTTATGTTCCTACTTCCCACCACGGCCAAATGCATATATTAAAATTTGCACGAATTATTGCCCCCTTCACTGCCCTCCTCCCACTCTCTTTCTGCAGCCTCATTTCAGGACTGTAAATAATTGTATGTACGTTGTTGTTTTTTAAACTACAACACACCATCTGATGTTCAGGCTTCCAGCCGCAAGAAAGCCCTCGAGTGGTACATCTTTCCTCCCTGACAAGTTGCTGAGCAACTAAAAACAGTATTATAAAACAGTTTCTATATTTAAAGGCGATCTTTGGGTCTTTATTCAAAATGAAATCTAAGCTCGGCTGGGGTCTCGCCTTCAAGTACAGAAATGACAAAAATGTAGGAGCCCGGCTTATCTCCACGGATGATGTTTGACCATCCCAGGCCAAGACGACTGACTCCTGCCTAAGGTTCCAGGATGAATATGTGGCAAAGGTAGCATGGAAGCAGCCAAAGCAGGTTCCTCTGGAACACTTCCCCTTAACGGAACTCACATTTCCGCATTGGGTTTGTCCACAGAGGAACGCTGAAGTGCCTTCTACACACAGCAAAGGATTCTGGGAAATGCTCCGTATGCGTGGCCCACGTCAAAGTTCCATATCAGCGAGTGTCTTGCGGACCCCTGCATGTTTTATGGCTGTGCAAAGAGCTCTTCTCACCCAACCATCTCACAAAGAGGGAGAACACAGGGACCTACTCTGGCGTCTTTGCTATAGTATTATGGGGCCTTATGGGGTTTCACCATCAAAGGAGATGGAGACCACTGCCTTTCCCTGAGGCATTAAGCCTCTGCTCAGAAGGTAAATAAGGCAAGTATAGGATGAGGAGGAAAAACTCAAAACAGTTACTGAGGCAAAACGTTGACACATCATGCCTCTGGGGAACACAGTATCAGAAGGGAAGCCTCCAGTAAAGACACAGTTTTCTTTAGGGCTCTGCCCTCAGTCAACTGAACTGGAGTCACAGGGTCCCCTGGCAGAGGGGCAGCAGTTTGGGGTAGGTGCTTTAATTAAAAAGGGATCCACCAAGGATGGAGTTGTGGGACATAAGAATATAAGAAGAGCCATGTTGGATCAGACCAAGGGTCCATCTAGTCCAGCCTCTGTTCATACAGTGGCCAACCAGCTGTCGACCAGGAACCAACAAAGCAGGACATCGTGGAAGAGCACCCTCCCACCCATGTTCCTCAACAACCGGTATATACAGGCTTACTGCCTCGGGTACTGGAGGTAGAACATTATTATTATTATTATTATTATTATTATTATTATTATTATTGTTTATTGCATTTTTATACTGCCCAATAGCCAAAGCTCATGAACATCAGGATTCTCCAGGAATTTATCCAACCCCCTTTTAAAGCCATCCCAATTGGTGTTGTGGTAGTGAATTCCATAGTTTAACTATGGACTGTGTAAAGAAATCTTTCTTTTTATCTGTCCTGAATCTCCCACCAATCAGCTTCATGGGATGACCCCGGGTTCTAGTATTTTGAGAGATGGAGAAAAATGTCTCCATATCCACATTCTCCGCACTATGCATAATTTTGTACACCTCTATCAGGTCTCCCCTTCGCCTTGTTTTCCCAAGCTAAACAATCCCAGCTGCATGGCAGCCACCCGGGAGTTTGACCGCCATGGGACTGGATGTGACTGGCAGAACTTGGCATGTCCTAGGAGGTCGGGTGGATTATTCTGAGACATTTGAAGCCTGGTTCATTCCACCCATGATGAAACACTTACCACTATCTTTTGAGTCTCTTGTTACGCAAGTCATATATTTGTGCTGCACAGCACACATGTCCTATAAAAGGATGGCCTCTTGTGAATCGCCAAAAGAGAGGACATGTATCTCTCAAAAAGAGGGCAAAAGAAGACACCTATTTGCATAACATTTGCATGTGCCAATTTATAGATACAGATGCAATTTTAGAAATAATTATTATAATTTACATCAAAATGCAGTAAATTTCACCAGTGTGTGGAAGACTATGACCACCAGGCAGCCTGTGTGCCTTTCCCAAATGCTGTGGGTGGGCAATTTCTTCCTTCTTTAAAAGGGACTTGGACTGAACCGCCATCCAAACAGAGGACACCTTCAAATTAGAGGACAGCCCTCTGGCACCCCTTCAAATACAGGTCTGTCATCTGTAAAAGAAGACACATGGCCACCATATCAGGCCCTTCCTGTTGTTTGGGCTCTTGTGGCATTAGTGGTGGTAGAACAGAGAGGTTAGTCTTGATTCATCTTGTGGCGGCCAGTAGAAGCTTGGACATGCTGGATGTTCCCACTGGGTGTTTTACACAGTGGCCAGTGTTGCACAGCATCACAGGAACTTAATGCATGAGAGTGTTCAGGGCCTCTATACTTTCTGTGCCTTGAATGTTATCAGTCAAGGTGTTTGGGGAGAACTCAGTCTATGAGGTGTAGGGCATTCAGGTAGACACCCTTCTATGCCCTGGCCCAGGCCAATGGGACAGAACAGATGGACTCAGAAACCCTCCCTTTGTTTCTAGATTTTTCTGGTATATGGCATCACCCCAGGAAGTGTCGCATTTCTTGATCTTTCTGAAGTTTCTGCTTCTGAATACATGAGCATGTTTTAATGTGAAAACCATAGCCTGTCACCTGAATCCAGGGATTTCTGATGAATGCACAACCCAGAGATCTCTGATAAACCTTAGTGCATTTCTATCCATGTGCTGATCTTCTTCCTCCATTGAAAAGGATGATGGAGGGTGTAGCACATACGAGGAGACATATGTGTGGCCTTCTAGTTTGAGGTATCTATGTACAGAGCATACTTATAGATCCATTCTTAGACTGAGTCACACACCAAGTCAGGAGCATCTTCAGCTCCTCTTCCGTTTGTTCAAGTTCTGAATATCTTCTTTTTATCGCATTTGTAATCCATATTGCAGTTTTGATAAAGAATCTGCACGGAGGATCTAATCACCATCACAATTATTCAGTGATGTTAAATTTTAATTCCGCATGAATTAAAAAGCAAACAAAACAAAACCAGTCCTGAATACTGGCCACAGAGGTCACAGAAGTTGCCAACTTTACAAATGAGGATGAACTTTTTGGTATTCCCCTCCCCCAACTTTGCAGTGGCTGGTTCTGTAGATATCCTTGAAGGGGAACCCCTCCCAGCCTGCTGCCCCAAGTGGTGGTGCAGTAATTTTAGACTCCAGATTTGGGATGTGCAGATCAGCAAAATTGAGCTCACTGAAGTTCCCCCAAATCCCACCTTGAAGTTCGTTCTGACCTGAATCTGTATCTGATTGTGAACTTTGTTTTCTCTCTCTCTCTCTCTCTCTCTCTCTCTCTCTCTCTCTCTCTGTGCGTGCATGGAAAGCCACACATATTCCCATTCAATATCCCCCCCAAATATATGCATCAATTCTTTTCATTTTTGAAACGTACACATTCTCCTCCCATTTATTTAAGCATATTTGTGTGATTTTTCAGGAGTATGCATGCTGTCAAACACACTGTTCTTGGTGTGCACATTGCATGCTCAAAAATGTACAGACTTTGACTCGAGGTTGCATCTGACTCCATGTTCAGTCTGGATGGGGCTAACTGGGGCCTTAGCTAGACCTACTGCTCTAGTGGGACGAAGGGGGTGAAGATCTTGTGATATTTTTATCCCGAGACCACAGAAAAAGCGGGCCTAAAGTGTAAGGTGAGATCCCAGGGCAAGGGAGGGATCATTCCTCCCTGATCCTGGGATCTGCTGTGCGTCATGTGGACGCACAGGGACAAACCCGGGAATCGCCCCGGGATTTCGCCCCATCTAGCTAAGGCCTGGGTATGATCTTGATCAAAAATGAACGGAAACACATTTCTCTTACATCCCTACTCCACACTTAGTGATCTTGCAGAAGGTGGTGCTCTTTAGACAGTAATGTGCATTATTTCATTGGTTCCGAAATGTCGTAAGCCCGTCTTGCCGCATTTAGGGTGACTTCTGCTCACTCTGTTGAGTAGGGGGCCAGATTTCTGTCCCAAAGTCCTATCTACCATGGCAGGCAGGTCGCCTAGGCCCTAAATCCGGACCTGCATATTTAAAACCAAGTTCACACTCTGGTGTCCCATTTTCCTTGGGCCTCTCCTTGGCAAATTGTCTCAGATTTGCCGGAAGCTTCCCATTTGTCTTGCTGGAAATGGCCCTTCCTCCGCTTGATTTAAACAGAACTGCAGCTAATTGTTCATCAGTATTGCAAACTGACTTGTTAAAGTTCACGAGTTGTCTGCCATTTGTCACAAACCTTGCTCTTCATCATGATCCTAAATGTGCCCATTAGGCTTACGGTTAGAAATGAGCCTAAAACAACCATCAGAAATGTCACTTCCCCCGCCTCTCGCCTCTAACAGGCAGGAAATGATTAAGCAAACAGATTCTGTGGATTAATGAGAGACGAAAGGGAATCTGTCACAGTCAGAAGTGATGGGCAAGGAAAGATGCGTGCTGCAGGTTATGGGATAAAAATGTGGGGTCATGGCACGCGTAGGTTTTGCTGGGCATTTTATCAAGGTTAATTGGATCATCTCGAAGCAATGCAGGAAGGACTGAGCTGTGGTAGCCTAACATCGCTGACACAACCTGACTCATCCAATGCTTAGATTAGCTATTTAACTGTGAAGCCAAGAGAATCTTTTTAAGTATGAGATTAGGGATGGACAAATCAGCCTGTTCCCAGACTGTGTCTGTTTCACATGTACCCAGTCATCAGTCTGCTCTAGACCATTTCTGCATCAGTCTGCGATATGCGGATGGAGAGACATTTTTCTCTCCGTCTCACAGTACTATTAGCCGGGGTCATCCCATGAAGCTGATGGGTGGGAGATTCAGGACTTCTTTTTACAGCACATAGTTAAATTGTGGAATTTGTGTGCTGTAGGTTATTCAGGACTTCTTTGCACAGCACGTAGTTAAATTGTGGAATGTGCTAGAATGAGATGTAGTGATGGCCATCAATTTGGATGGCCTTAAAAGGCGATTGGAATAATTCATGGAGGAAAAGGCGGTTTTGTATTTATTTTATTGCTGTAGGCCACCTTGATGCATGATGACTAGATTTGGTTTTATGTTTAGAGAGCACTCATGAATTATTGGGATTGGTGTTTTATTTTGTTTCTGCCAAAAATGTCTCCCAATCTCATATACAAACTTTGAAACAATAACATAGCAAAACAGATCAAGTTAAGTACGGAGTAGGCCAAGGTCATGACCTGTAGCCCTCAGGCCTGTCAGTGTGCAGCTGAGAATTCCAATGAGGCTGAGGCACAGGCTACTTCCTCGGGGATAGGGTAGTCCATGCCCTATACAGGGCCATCCTGGCCAGAGGACACATCCCTGTTATTGTCTTCTGGCTGAAACAATGGCTTCCCAGCAGAGACTCTGGCCATAGCTAGATGGGGCTTTTTCCCAGGGTGATCCCCAGGATTGGCCTCTCCCACACTAGAGGCCTTCAAGAGGCAGCTGGACAACCATCTGTCAGGGATGCTTTAGGGTGAATTCCTGCATTGAGCAGGGGGTTGGACTCGATGGCCTTGTAGGCCCCTTCCAACTCTGCTATTCTATGATTCTATGATTCTATGATTGTCTCTGTGCATTCACATGACACACAGAGGATCCTGGGATCAGGGAAGGATGATTCCTCCCTTTCCCCGGGATATGGCCCTACACTTTAGGCCCGCTTTTTCTGTGGTCTCAGGATTGAGACCGTGGCAAGTGTGGCCCACTGTCATGGTTTGTCCCAGCTCCTTGTGGTTATTCGTGAGGAGCTGGGACCTGCGCCCATCAGGGGTGGGGTGAGCGGGAAAATGTTCTAAAAATAAAAATAAACACCTTTTGCGCCATGTGCTCCTTCCTCTTTAACAAAAAAACCCAAAATGGCGGGAGCAACATCCTCTCCCTCTGAAGTTGTCGCATGCCATGTGTATACAGATGGGGAGATCTCAGGATAAAAATATCCTGAGATCTTCACCCCTCTTGTCACGCTAGACTGGTAGGTCTAGCTGAGGCCTCTATCTTCTCATCTTCCCAGATGTCTCAGGCTACAAATTCAGGAAAGTTCTCTTTAACCGTCTAATCTGCTTCACCACATTACAGTTCTTGGCAGCCTACTTAAGGCTTCGCTTGGTTTTAGCTCACTGCTAAGACAATATTGTCCAATTTCAGCTAGGAGGACCCACTTGGAGCTATCCAAGACCCTATTTTCTTCTTGCCTTGACCTAACTGCTATCAGATGCTTTCAACTTCCCTTGTGAGCCTCAAGGAACCATAGAATGGGACATTGGCATGATAGACCAGCTCAGCTTGTGACTCCCTCACCAAGCCAAACAGCTTAACCGGACTGCTGCAAGGAGGCAGCCTTCTGGTGGTAGGGACATATAATTTGAGTTTAAAGAACTGTTCAGAATCCAGTTTCTTATTCAGGAGACTATCCATAGTTTTTGGGAGGGATGACACTTAAGAGCATTTGATGATGTTTGGGCCAAGGGTAGTTCACATACTAGAGAACAATCTCATGGTGGTAAAGACATATGGTCCGAATGTTATTTTCAGGAGCAGATAATTCAAATCCCAATTCCTTTGTAAGGAAGACATACAGGGCAGGTGGTCATTGACTTACAAACCTCAGGTGGGTGGGTTCTTGACTTGGATATTTTTGGGATGGAAGACTGACTAACAAATAAAAAGACAAAATTCCCCCTGAAAAAACAAATAAACTGGAAATGGGAACTCTTATATTTTCAGCAAGGCTAGAAGGGAGTGTGACTCCCATTCTGAGGGAGCTGCCTTGGAAGATCTCAGAGCATGAAGGTACAGGATGGAGCAGCTTTACTAAAGCTAAGCAGGTCTGGGTTCTAGTAACTTGAGTTCCAGGATGGAAGGAAGATAGCCTATAAAAATGAATGAATGAATGAATCATTCAATAAAAAAGGGCTTTGAAAGCTTGCATATCTGAGGAAGTTTCACACCTTTTTCAGATTGCCTATGAACAACGAGTGCCAAAAATAAGGAACCAGCCCAAGCCTCATGCAAATATTTTAGGCGACTCCAACTTTATTTTTATTTTTTAATGCTGTAGTACTTGTTTCAATGTAACTGGGGTGGGGAGGAGGTTGTTGTGTAGGGATGGTGGCATTGTTTAGGAATTCAAGTTGTCCTACAGAAACTGACTCACCGCCTTGCTTTGGTGGCATGAGTAATGTGGGGCACTTAATGAGCAAGCACATAGCCTTCAATTCTCATCACGGTGGGGTCTGCTAATGAGATATTGACCATTAGTTAGGCTGGGAATGGGATGGATAGCCACTTCCAGCAAGATGGGAAGCTTGGGAGGCACTCTGTGCCCACCACCCTAATTCCTTTTGATCACACCATATTAAAATTAGGGGACAGCAAGATTAAGTGAGAAAATGGGTCCTTCCTCATTCATTTAACGGTAAGCAGCAAGCATGTAATTGGGTGGTTAGTCAAAATCAATATGTGCAATCCATCCCCACCCTTGGTGATTGGCTTTTGATGTCTCCCTAGAGTTGCCAGGCGACAACGGTGTAGCAAGAGAAGCCACAAGAACTGGAAAGGGATTCCCCTGCTGAGATCCTACCCAGCCCTTCAAACCACACATACTTGCCTAGTTCCTTCCTGCAAGAGCCTCACTCTTGTTTCTCAGTTTTGCTGGTCCTACTTTCTTCTTGACTCCTCTTTTCTTCAAGGCCATGTCTACCCCATCCATTATTTCCTCAGTTTCCTGCTTTTCAGGCAAATCCGTACTTTGTCCCTTGCCTTTAGCAAACCCATCTCTTGGACAACATCAGGAACTCTTCCCTCCCCCTTCCTGAATGACACTTTTAAGCTTTGTGAATGTGCTTCACAGCCCGTCCTGCCACAATTATTTATTTATTTAATTAATTAATTAATTAATTAATTAATTTAATTTATTAGAGCACTTTTATCCTGCCTTTTAGCCAAAAAGGTTCTTAAGGCAGCTTAGAAAAATATTTTGTAAGACAGTCCCTGCCCACAGGCTTACAATCTAAACACGTGTCATGTTTTTTACAATAATAATAATAAAAAACATGACACAAAAGGAAAGGGGAATGGGAGGGAGGAGGAAAAAAGTAGCCACAGCAAATTCAGGCACTAGATTTTTAGTTGCAAAGTTCAGCAGCTGCTTCCTTTCCCTCTCCCTCTAATAGTATCATACAGATCAAGGCACGATGGAGGGGTGCCTGATTGCTGGTTCTTCCTTTCCCTCTGATGGCCTCAGCAGTGTCAGCTGGTAGCAGGAGGGAGGGGGGCTTCTCAGCTGGAGCTGGACCCAGGCACAATTCCCTGCCACTTCTTCCCCTCTTTCCTCAAGCACTGTTCTTGTCCTATCCCTGAAGGTATCCAAAATGTCCAAGTTTAAAGACAAAGGGAGATTCCACACATCATACTGAGGCCGCTTCCATGCGGCCCCAGTGCGACCCCAAAGCGATCGTGTAACTTGCCTGGAGAAGCGACGAGGAAGAGGCGTCCTTGCCGCCGCCGCCACCCACCTACTTCCTCGCCGGCCGGGACGGAGAGCTCGGCGGAAAAAGGCGGGGTAGAGAGCTTCTTCCGCTCTCCACCCCACCTTCTTCCGCCGAGCTCTCGGACCCGGCCGGCGAGGAAGTAGGTGGGTGGCGGCGGCGGCAAGGACGCCTCTTCCTCGTCGCTTCTCCAGGCAAGTTACACGATCGCTTTGGGGCCGCACTGGGGCCGCATGGAAGCGGCCTCAGTACGCCATGTAGAATCCCCCAAAGACCCCTAAGAAGGGAGATCAATTAGCACCTGGACAGCAGACTGAATGGGGAGATCTACTGTATTTCTATTATAACTATTTTTAAATTCACATCTTTACATATACATTAGCACAAGGGGAAGCATTGTGGTTCCTGTGCGCACCAATGCACCCCCCCGACACCTTTCCTGGCACCCACCAAGGTGACCTACCCACCCACCCCACTTCTACTTTTTTTTTTGAAAAAGGGAATTCACATATTTTCTTGCTGTCAGCTGGGGTTGCTCTGAAATACATTTCCGTTGGTGCTGGAGATTGTGGGTTTGATGGAGTTGTTCAGTATGTTGGGGCTAGGGATGAGAAAGCATATGATGCTGAAGCTCACTGAGGTTCTCCGAATTCTTGATTCACCTTGGTTGCAAATATAAGTGATTTTTTTCAGTTGGGAAAAATGCACATTTTTCAATTGGGGGGGGGAAATGCACATTTTTCAATTGGGGAGAAAAAGCATATTTTAAAGGGGTGCACTTTTTTCAATCAAAAACTATACACATTTTTAAAAATGTGAATTTTCCCAGTAAAAAAATGTGCTTCCTCCCCCCCATAGGTCAAAATGTGAAAATGTGATGGGGTGGGTGGGAATTGGTGCCTTCTGCAAATGCAAACCTTCAAATTATTATTATTATTATTATTATTATTATTATTATTATTATTTATTTATTTATATAGCACCATCAATGTACATGGTGCTGTACAGAGTAAAACAGTAAATAGCAAGACTCTGCCGCATAGGCTTACAATCTAATAAAATCATAGTAAAACAATAAGGAGGGGAAGAGAATGCCAACAGGTACAGGGAAGGGTAAGCAGGCACAGGGTAGGGAAAAACTAACAGTAGAAAGTAACAGTAGAAGTCTGCACAACATGCAAATACATGTTTGGGAAATTGCAATACTTTCCTGAAAATTGCATTCCTGCTTGCATTTGCATTCAGGGTTGGGAACAGAATAAGAACAGAAGACGTGCCATGCTGGATCAGACTAAGGGTCCATCTAGTCCAGCACTATGTTCATACAGGGGCCAATCAGCTATCGACCAGGGACCAACAAAGCAGGACATGGTGCAACAGCACCCTCCCACCCATGTTCCCCAGCAACTGGTGCACACAGGCTTATTGCTCAAATTCTGGAGATAGCACACAACCATCAGGGCTAGTAGCCATTGATAGCCTTTGTCTCCAGGAATTTATCCAACCCCCTTTTAAAGCCATCCAGATTGGTGGCCATCACTACATCTTGTGGTAGTGAGTTCCATATGTTCACATGATTTGCAAACAGGAACAAAAATCTCATACATCCTTAGTTGGGGCTTAGACTGCAGGTCAGTCCTTTGGGCAGATTAATTGTCTTTTGCAATGCCTTCCACAGCATCCATTTTGTGGTGGTGCTTAGGACAGTTTCTCGAATCACCAAATGTGCCCACAGCCCCCAAAGGATGCCTCCTCCAGCATTAGCATATGCAAATTCTATGCAAATCAATGTCAACTTTTGCTGTGTCTTTTGGTAATGCATTTCCTCTCTTTTGGTGATGCCTCTATATAGACTAGAGACAGGGCTACCATCTCAGTGAGAATTAGGTAGGCAATAGTCAAGGACCATTTTTTAATTTTTTTTTAAAAAAACCATAGCAAGTGTTAGTGTGATAAAGTTGGAAGGAAATGGTCTTGCTACAGAAAGAGCCACTGCCAATGAAGGTATATTTCAATCATGCTTAATTTGACAGTTTTTCTCTTTCTCCAATATTTCCAGTCATCTGAAAAATTCATCTGTGTCTTCCTACTCTGTATTTTGGTCAGTGAGTGCTGATTTGTGTCTACTCCTTCAGGAGTCTTCAAAGCCTCTAAAAATAGAAGGAACATACTGATTTCAGCTGATGAAGCAGAAGATTGATCTGTTATATAATGCACACTCTTAAACATTGGAGGACTTAGATTAACCCAGAAGGCCCTAAATGCCTCCTGTCGAATGAGAGGACATTATCTCTGCTCCTTTCATCCCAGGAAATTCATTTTCCGCCCCCTTTGGTCAATGGGTGATTTACATGGATTGGTTTTCCCAAAAGTTCATTCACATGGCACCTTTACATGCAAAAGTGTGTGTGTGTGTGTGTGTGTTTGTAAGAGATGGGTAACACTAGAAGTAAAGTGGTTTGTTAGGTTGCATGGAATAAAACATTGGCAGCCGCAGGCTTGTGGAAATGTGGTTTTAGAGAATTTAAATAGGATTTATCTGCAATGTCCAATTAAAATACACAGTCATCAACCAGCAAAGCGAGGGAAATGAAGTCTAAGCTTTGTGCGTGTTTAATTTTTATTCCGTATGACTGGAGGAGCAAAATAAAGCATCTCTCCTGCGTGTTCATTTAGGATCAGAATTGATTTTGTATATGCACCATTGGACATACAGATAGGTTATTTAGATTTATATGTACATCCATGCATTGAAATGAAGGGGTTTTACATAAACAGTGGGAAAAGGGCTTGAGTGTTTAAACTCAGGGGATGATAGACGTTGTTTATTAAAATAAAATTAAAAAACACAAAACTTCAGTGTTCACTTCTGCCCCTGGGCAACTTTATGTTGGAGAAGTTTCTCATAAGGCCAGTCTTACTGAACCATGAAGAACCTTAGAATATTTTCTCTAATGAAGAGTTAAGAGAGGCTTTAAAAAAGATGTTGTTAGCCTAAGGCTAATCTCCTTTGGTTGAATACCAAACACAGTGTAGCAAAGGCAACATAACAATAGGAATGGCTGAGAATTTAGTTCCAGTTAGGTTTTGATAGAAATCTACCAAACTATATGACATTCTTCATATCTGGGACAAAAAGAATTTAAGATTAAAAAAAAGAAGAAGAATTGGGATAAACTGAAACCCATAGATTGTTCTATCTAGCCCCAGGCTTTTGAGTCCTTTGCTCTTCAAAGTCTAGGATTGAATCATAGAATAGCAAAGTTGGAAGGGACCTATAAGGCAATTGAGCCCAACACCCTGCTCAATGCAGGAATCCACCCTAAAGCATCCCTGACAGATGGTTGTCCAGCTGCCTCTTGAATGCCTCTAGTGTGGGAGAGGCCAATCCTGGGGATCACCCTGGGAAAAAGCCCCATCTAGCTATGGCCAGAGTCTCTGCTGGGAAGCCATTGTTTCAGCCAGAAGCCTCTAGTATGGGAGAGCCCACAACCTCCCTAGGTAACTGATTCCATTGTTGTACTGCTCTAACAGTCAGGAAGTTTTTCCTGATGTCCAGCCGGAATCTGGCTTCCTTTAACTTGAGCCTGTTATTCTGTGTCCTGCACTCTGGGAGGATCAAGAGGAGATCCTGGCCCTCCTTTGTGTGACAACCTTTTAAGTATTTGAAGAGTGCTATCATGTCTCCCCTCAATCTTCTCTTCTCCAGGCTAAACATGCCCAGTTCTTTCAGTCTCTCTTCACAGGACTTTGTTTCTAGACCCCTGATCATCCTGGTTGCCCTCCTCTGAACACGCTCCAGCTTGTCTGCATCCTTCTTGAATTGTGGAGCCCAGAACTGGACGCAATACTCTAGATGAGGCCTAACCAGGGCCGAATAGAGAGGAACCAGTATCACTTCCACGTGATTTGGAAGTTATACTTCTATTAATGCAGCCCAAAATAGCATTTGACTTTCTTGCAGGCATATCGCACTGTTGGCTCATATTCAGCTTGTGATCTACAACAATTCCAAGGTCCTTCTCGTTTGTAGTATTACTGAGCCAAGTATCCCCCATCTTGTAACTGTGCATTTGGTTCCTTGTGTTTTCAATCATAATAGTACTGAATTGTGATTGCCACCTCTTTTTTTCTGGCAGGCAGGTATGTACAACATGGAATTCACTTCCACAAAGTGTAGTGATGGCCACCAATTTGGATGACTTTAATAATAATAATAATAATAATAATAATAATAATAATAATAATAATATATTTCTTACCCGCCTCTCTACTTGGATCGAGGTGGGGAACAACAGTGAATATAAAACACATTTAAAACTGATTAAAAACAGCATACATGATTAAAATATTCTTAAAACATCCTAAAAACATTCTAAAATTCCACGGGATAGGCCTGCCGGAATAGGTCAGTCTTTATTGCTTTTTTAAATGCTAAAAGACTGTCAAGTTGACAAATCTCCTCCAGCAGGCCATTCCACAGTCTGGGGACAAATTAAAAGGGGGTTGGTCAAATTCAAGGAGGAGAAGGCTATCAATGGCTACTAATCTGGTGGATACCTCCAGTCTCAGAGGCAGTATGCTTATGTATACCAATTGCTGGGGAACATGGGTAGGAGGGTGCTGTTGCACTCATATGCAGCACTGGGTTTCCCATAGGCAGCTAGACTAGCCACTGTGGGAGCAGAATTCTGAACTAGACTCTTGGTCTGACCCAGATTTGTTCATCTTAGGTTCCTAGAGTAAATGAGGCAGCTTCAAATAACAGATATAGAGCGTCATCACACAGGGGGAAATTGTGATTGCTTGCCATCACTTCTCTGCCCATGCATTTGTCCCTCATTACTTCCTCTTTTGAAAGAGGAAGTAAACAATGTTTACGTGCCCCATTCAGTGGCCTGTTTTGATCCCACTGCTTCTCCTGCACACAGCAGGAGATAGCAGCAACTCCCATCTTTATTTTAATTTGGACTTACTGGGGTGTTTTTTTGTCATGTGAAGAAGGCTAAAAGGGGCAGGAGGTGCACGGGAGGCAGACGATGTCATGAGAGGGATCCGTGAAAATCCACGAGTGCCCAGTAGGGAGCGTGTCATAAAATGCTCATCTGATGGAGCTAACGTTTTCTCTTTCACTTTCAGAGCCAAAACAGATGGAGGAGCTGTGGCTTTGGAGAAGGACTGTTTAACACTGTGCCTAGTGCTGGGCCAAAAGATTTGATGGCACTGCTATTTTTGTAAATTTCGGGGGTTGGAAATGGGATGAAAACACACATTTGAAGATTTCATTCTTTCTTTCATTGATTAAATGCCTGCTGAAAGGTTTTAACCTGACACCTAAATGCTGACTGCAGCCAGGAAATCAGAAGACGTTTACTTCTTGGGAGGAGAGCAATGACAAATCTTGATAAAATAGTTAAGAGCAGAGATACCACACTGACAACAAAGGTCCGCATAGTTAAAGCAATGGTATTCCCCGTAGTAACCTATGGCTGCGAGAGCTGGACCATAAGGAAGGCTGAGTGAAGGAAGATAGATGCTTTTGAATTGTGGTGTTGGAGGAAAATTTCTGAGAGTGCCTTGGACTGCAAGAAGATCAGACCAGTCCATACTCCAGAAATAAAGCCAGAATGCTCACTTGAGGGAATGGTATTAAAGGCAAAACTGAAGTACTTTGGCCACCTAATGAGAAGACAGGATACCCTGGAGAAGAGGCTGATGCTAGGGAAAGTGGAAGGCAAAAGGAAGAGGGGCCGACCAAGGGCAAGATGGATGGATGATATTCTGGAGGTGACAGACTTGACCTTGGGGGAGCTAGAGGTGGCGACGGCCGACAGAAAGCTCTGGCGTGGGCTGGTCCATGAAGTCACGAAGAGTCGGAAGCGACTGAACGAATAAACAACAACTAAATGCATACATTTCAGGCAGATCTCTTTGGAAATGGCATTGTTAAATATCACCCTGCACTTTTATAGGGAATGAATGTATGACGCAAATGACAGTGGGATATTTAACCCACCTTTATTTAATCCAGTCTAGCCCCCCACCCCACCCTGGACCTGCAGGCATGATATAATTACCTACTATTTTCTGCGGCAGGTATAAAAGCTATTTTCATTCAAAATTAGAGCCCAGTATCTCCAGCCAACCATGCTGGGAGTTGTAGTCCAACACATCTGGAAGACCCCAGGTTGGGGAAGGCTGCATTAAAAAAAGAAGCAGCAGCAGTGGAAGAACCTAGCCGAAGTTAGTCCGGTCGATTTCAGTGAGAGCATTGTCAGCACCAGCACAATGCTCCTGTTGAACTCCACGGAACATTTAAAGTGCCTAACTGGAACATGCTGTAATTATTATTTTTAAAACATTTTTCTTTGAAAAAAAGAAAGAAAGAAATGTTCAACATTTTACACCACAATAAACTGCTGTAGCTTAGTTACCATGGTATCTTGGGAGAGACGTTTCTCTGGTTAATTAGTATGTCACTGAGCTCTTTGAAAAGTTTCTGGTGAGTCTGAGGCTCCAGTTGTTTCAGAGAGAAGACTTCACATTGGGTCTTTTGGTTGGCGCACTTGTTTTTAACTCTGGTTACCTGATTTGTAGTGCTAAGTACTCAAGAAGTACCGCCTGTGGCAGAGGTCAGTGCTTGTAGGCTCACACATCACACCCAAGAGGGACGGTGCGAAATTTCCCAACTTCTGTGGCCCCTAAAGGAAGTCACCTGACTTGCGGGATTCTCATTTGAAGGACTTCCAGTGGTGGTTTGTCAGTTGAAAAGCATCTCAAACTTAGGAGAAAGCCTTGCAGGAGAGGCTGGAGAGGCTAGTGGCTCCCATGTCAGTGTGGTGGTGAATCCGCTCCAGGTTTTTATCAGAACCAGTCAGAATTCTAAAGGAGCAATCCAAGGGGCAGAGCACTTTGGATAGCTCTTTTAGAGTTCTGACTAAAACTCGGAGTGGATTCATTGCCCTAATGATATCGGAGCCACCCACCCTCCCCTGGGGACACGCGTTGGTTTTCTGCACTGTTTGGGCCTAAGCATTGGTCTGACTTTTGTTTGGTTTTGGTAAAGATTTACCAAAAGTTGCACATTTCCTCAGAACTGGGATGGAAAGAACTTGAGATTGAAACAGTTCAAATGTGGGAGGAACAGAAGCTGACAGATTTGTCCAATGCTTTTGAATGATTCTATGATTCTATGTGCCCATGGAATTTGGACAGCGTAGCTGAGTGAGAATCTTGTTTCATCTTTAAAAAGAATTTACAAAACATTGCAAATACCTTCTTATTGGGGGATGGAAAGAACTTCAGTTTTGCTGGGTTTTTTAATTTAATTTAATTTTATTTTAATGGATGCAGGAGAAAGTCAAACTGGCAGGTTCATCCATCGCTAGTTGAAGTTGAGCCATTGTTCAGAGGAGGAAGCTGAAAGGGTTTTTTTGCCAGAAAAACATGGAGCACAACTGTGAAGTACTATCTCAAACCCTGACGTTGCCTTAGATAAGACCACTGATACCAGAAGCAGATGTTCTGGCTACTGAACCAGGCCCAAAACTGCAACTGAGTCTGTAAAAAATGGGGGAAGTGTGCATTTCTGTGTATTTTTCAAAAGTGTGCACTCCCTCCCTCATTGACTTAAACATGAAAATATGTAATGGGGAAGGGCATTTTAAAGTGTGAATAAAAAAAACAACACGTTTTTTTAAATGCAGTCACAAATTTGGAAGCTTCTGCCTTGTCACCCAAATATTTGCTTCCGGCCTTAAAACTGTGTTCCAGTTTCTCCCATGCATGGCAGCTATATGTGCCATAATACATCAGACCTTTCAGACAACAAATATGCACTTGATCCTCACTGTTAGGTGACTGCAAACATCAAACCTCATTCAATGAAATCTGCTTGTCTATCTACCCAAAGTGATTTCAAAGTTTGCCAAGCAGTACTTTGACTATCATCACTAAAGAGGGCATTCCACATAAAAGAATATTTTTCCCTGCAGACACTTCTTAAGGAAATTCCATTATCCAGACGTAATGAATGTGCTGCAAGATCTTCTTGAACTTCCATGCATGATCAAAGTTAAGGAATGATCTCTCTGATGGCTGCACCACAAGAAAGTTCACTGTTTGATATAGCATCAAAGAACAAGCAAGCCATTAATACATACTTGCTATTTGCTTCGCAGTCTTCAGCTTGGCATGGGACAGCAGCTAGGCCTGAAAACTAACTCCAGGGGCTGTAATTTCTGAATCTCGATTAGCCTGATATCATTGTAAAGTGGATTTACAGTCTGGATGAGTTATGGGATCAACATACCTTTGGAGTTATGGGTTGGGAAGCCATGCCAGAGAAATTTCCATACAAAGTTGAGGGGCAGGTAACTTTTAGAATATTGTGAAAAGGGAGAAGTAATGAAGTCTGATCCTGACAAGACTGAGAGACAAAGGAAGATGTGCATCGGTTGACCAGGAACATTTTCAGATGAAAGCAAAGCTGAATACAGCTTGTCCAAAAAAGTTACTCAAATTTCTTTGCGTTGCCTTTATTTAAAAGAGGACTGTGGAATATAAGGCTTTACCTGGCCCTTTGAGGTTTCTAAATGTGACCAAACACATCCCTATTTTGCTCCATATCTATCCATCTATCTAAACTTGGTAGTGCTCCTAGATTCATCTTTGGCCTCAGCTAGACTTACGGGTCTAGTGTGCTGGAAGGGTGAAGATCTCATGATATTTTTATCGTGAGATCTCCCCCTCTGTTTACATGTGGCGTGCGATGACCTCGGAGGGATAGGATGTCGTGCCCACCATTTTGTTTTTGTTTTTAAAGAGGAAGGAGCGCACGAGTGCTCATGCGCAAAAGGTAAGTGTTGTTGTTGTTTTTTAAAAAAACCCGCTCCCCCCACCCCACTCCTGATGGGCACAGAGCTATCAATGGCTACTAGCCCTGATGGTTGTGTGCTATCTCCAGTATTCGAGGCAGTAAGCCTGTGTGCACCAGTTGCTGGGGAACATGGGTGGGAGGGTGCTGTTCCACCATGTCCTGCTTGTTGATCCCTGGCTGATGGCTGGTTGGCCACTGTGTGAACAGAGTGCTGGACTAGATGGACCCTTGGTGTGATCCAGCATGGGACTTCTTATGTTCTTATGTGTGTTCTCTTCACACAGAACTGCATGAATATGATTTTTCTACCTGACAACAATATCTATGTAGAAAATAGCCACATTATTGGCAACACCATGTTTCCTAATACAGATGGCTTACCTTCACGGTCTCATCATCTTCACAGAAAAAGCTTTACTTGACATCTTTATGGGACTTCTATTTGCACAGAACAAATACATCCCAAGGTCATACCTTAAACGTGAAAGATGCTTCCTTCTCTGGAACCTTTGATAGCTCAGAAAGAAAATGCCTTTTTGCTTGTTGCCAGTTAGTCTCTGTAAAGTGCAGCTGCATTTCCTGACTGGGCCCATAAGGACATTATAAAGACAACACAAACTCTTTCCCCCAATGCTCTGAGCACCAACTTCCCAATCCAGGTTGTGATTTTATGGACCCTACAGATATAACATGGTAAACTGTGCTTTGGTTTGCCAGCAATGAGCTGATGCTATTCTTAAATAAAAATGAAAGCCTGCAGGCCAGAAACCCAGAAGGGCAGATTTGCCAGCTGTTTTCATGATGCGTACTGCATGGGTTTGGGAGTCAGGAGTATTTGCTTGGCATCATTTATACATGCTCAAAGAATAGAATTAAAACGTGGCTGTCAAAAATCAGTCAGTTTAATACCAAGGCACATTCAGCCTTATAGAATCATAGAATAGCAGAGTTGGAAGGGACCTACAGGCCATCGAGTCCAAGCCCCTGCTCAATGCAGGAATCCACCCTAAAGCATCCCTGACAGATGGTTGTCCAGCTGCCTCTTGAAGGCCTCTAGTGTGGGAGAGCCCACAACCTCCCTAGGTAACTGTGATTCCATTGTCGTACTGGTCTAATAGTCAGGAAGTTTTTCCTGAATGTCCAGCTGGAATCTGGCTTCCTTTAACTTGAGCCCGTTATTCTGTGTCCTGCACTCTGGAAGGATCAGGAAGAGATCCTGGCCCTCCTCTGTGTGACAACATTTTAAGTATTTGAAGAGTGCTATCATGTCTCCCCTCAATCTTCTCTTCTCCAGGCTAAACATGCCCAGTTCTTTCAGTCTCTCTTCATAGGGCTTTGTTTCCAGACCCCTGATAGTCCTGGTTGCCCTCTTGACGTGCTGTGAAGCTTAACTTGCCACCTATGCAAGAGTTTCGCATGAGATGGCATCTAGAACTGCCCAGTCCAGTCCAGGACAGGGTTCTTGAATAAGAGAGATCTGGACCAACATTAGTCTAAAGACACCCTAGGGGGAAAAAGATCAAGTTTGTTGATTGGGGTGCAAGAACACACAACACTCTGATTTTCTTATCTCTTGCTGGGAATGAATGCTAACTCTTCGGGAAACCTCTATTATGTAGTTATGTTTCCAGCATAATGACAATGAAGGAGCAATGGGTTGTAGGGGTGGATGGCAGGGAAGGAGGGTGATGCTTAAACATCCCCTGCAACTCCTGAGTCTCACACAGCTTCCTCTCTTCCAATGACGAGGCTTCAAGGCTGGAAATAAACCTGGATAGAGATTAAACTTCTGGGAGGTTGTATCTAGCCACTTTGCAGACGGTGGAAGGGTAAAGCCCCCTCCTGCTGCTTGCCTTTCCCCTGCAAAAGGTCCCTCGCCCCTATTTTGCCTTTCACCCAGCAAACACGTTTTGGGGAAATGTGTTTGCCTTGGAAATGTGCAGTTCCTTCTTCAGCAGAGGAGGACGTCTGGAACACAGCAACAGACAGCCAATGATGAATAGCTGAAAAACAGGAGCAGAGAGAGAGCCTGATTAAAACAGAACAGGGGACAAACCAGCACGAGATACGACTGCCGGGGGTGGGGGTGGGGGCAGAGAAGGAAAAAAACTTTGGAACCCTGCAGAGGTTTAGAAGTCAGCATGCTGCAAAGCAAACTGTCAGTCTGCAAACAGCCCTATGTGGATGCCAGATGCTATTAGATAGATTTTTAAAAAAAGAAATATATGGAAAATATTTCTCACCAGTGGTGCTAACAGCTAATAAAAAGAACAATCCAGGCATAAAGTGCCCAAATAAATAGACTGCAGAATAAGAGAAGCACAAAAGGTATATATATAAGCAATCTGATGGCTTTTTTCACATCTTGCTCCTCCTCCTCCTCCTCCTCCTTCTCCTCCTTCTTCTCCTGCAGCAGAGCAAGAACTTCTGGAGTAAAGGATTGATTCAGAGGATCACAGCTGTTCCAAACAACCCAGCCCCCTCAGTCTGGGACGATTTATCTCTTGAATTATCATCACCCTGATGCATAATCACCTGGTGGAATTCCTGGCCGCTCACCTATATGATTTTTAAAAAGGAGTCAATAGATGCATGGTGCTTAAGTCTATTATGAAGGTTTTGTTTCGTTTTTTTAAAAAAGCAACATCCAGATGCTCAGGTATCAGACCATCAGTTACTAGGTGCTGGGGACAAATCTCCAACACGCTTTGCTTGTGACTTGTCAGAGGCATCTGGCTAGATGATGTTGGGCTCAGAATGCACATGCATGTATATCGCTTGATTTATGCACGTACATGACTTGAACTGAGTCCTTTGGAAGCAGTGTGTGGTATTGGGTGATTTGGCAGTTCTGTCACTGGTAGGGTGACCATATGGAAAGGAGGACAGGGCTCCTATATCTTTAACAGTTGTATAGAAAAGGGAATTTCAGCAGGTGTCATTTGTATGCATGCAGCACCTGATGAAATTACCTCATCATCACAACAGTTAAACCTACAGGAGCCGTGCCCTCTTTTGTATCTGGTCACTCTAGGGCAGGGCTTCTGCAGTATAATCTGTTGTGATGAAGAGGGAATTTCATTGGGTGCTGCATGCATACAAATGACACCTGCTGAAATTCCCTTTTCTATACAGCAGCCCTGTCCTTGTTTTTCATACGGGCACCCTAGTTAATTCTCCTTCTGTGCAAAGGCTCTAGAGAAGCAACTGTTGCCCTGTGCGACATTTTCCTCTCATAGCAAAGTCCCTACGTCCCCATTATTTCTATTCTTACTCCCTCTCCTAAATGATAGCAATGTTCAGTTTTTCAAACGGAGTGTCGTCTGTGATTTGCCTGTCATTCAGCTATGGCTATGTCAAGATACAACTACCACCCAGGAAAGATGCAAATAAGAAATGTGTTTTGAATAGGGTTATAGACTAGGTTGGAATCTTGAGTTTAAGAAGCAAAAAAGATTATTATTCTTGGGTTGGATCCATCCTTTGTCCTGCTTAGAGTAGACCCACTGAAATCAGTGTCCTGCAAGTTAGCCATGAAGCAGATCGCATTAACCAGGGGTGGGGAACCTCAGGCCGGGGAGCCAAATCCAGCCCTCCCAGGTGCCAGATCTAGCTCTCAATGGCTTTTGCACAGTCCTGCCTCCCCGCATTCTAAAAATGTTGAAATGCCTCTCCTAAGCATTAGTTACTGGAAGCAAGAGCATTAAGCTAAAATATGCTGCTGTCCGGGTTCCTTCTGTGTT
The DNA here is from genome assembly GCF_023053635.1 of Elgaria multicarinata webbii. NCBI lineage: Eukaryota > Metazoa > Chordata > Lepidosauria > Squamata > Anguidae > Elgaria > Elgaria multicarinata. The sequence goes on from NC_086176.1 coordinate 105,831,161, forward strand.
CTGGACCCGCTGAGCAACTCCTTACAGACCTCTGTCTCCTTCTCTTTCCCTTCCCTTTTTCTGTAACATGGGGTTTAGGCTGAAGACATGGGGTGAGTAACACTCCAGACACTTGTGGCTACACAACAGTTTACTAGTAAAGTAAAAGAAGCAAATAACAACTAAAAGTATTTAGTCAATAGAGTTGAGTGATACAAAGGCATTAAAATAAAATAAAAGTTGCAACATGCAAGTCTTTTACCCTAGCTGCATTTAGGTTTTTCCCCATTGCTTCTTCCTACTCCCTCCTCGTGCTCTGGTCTTTTCCTGGCTTTCCCCTGGCTGGCTTTCTCCCTTTTTTATGCATTCTTTCCCCAAAACAGAAAGTACTGTTTCAGTCTTGAAGAAATGAAAATTAACTGAAAAATGAAACTTAACCAGGGAATGAAACTACTTCTCTCAGGAATACCCCTTCTCAACAGAAACCCTCAGGTCTCTGAGAGCTGACCTTTTAACTTTGCCTCTGTAGGCCTCAAACATTCACAGCTGGAATTTTGGCCCTACCTGCTTTGTCTTTGCCTCCTCCCCTACCGCTGGATTCGGCCGCTCAAGAGATTCTTCAAAATTGAATTTGGCTCTCTGGCTGAAAGACATTTAAGAACATAAGAAGAGCCCTGCTGGATCAGAGCAAGGTTCCATCTAGTCCAGCACTCTGTTCTCACAGTGGCCAACCAGCCATTGGCCAGTGATGAACCAGCAGGACATGGTGCAACAGCACCCTCCCACCCATGTTGCCCAGCAACTGGTGCACACAGGCTTACTGCCTTGAATACTGGAGATAGCACACCACCATCAGGGCTACTAGCCATTGAAAGCCTTTTCCTCCAGGAACTTATCCAACCCCCCTTTTAAAGCCATCCAAATTGGTGGCCATCACTACATCCTGTGGTAGTGTGAGTTCCATAATTTAACTATGCGCTGTGTGAAGAAGTACTTCCTTTTATTTGTCCTGAATCTCCCACCTATCAGCTTCATGGGATGACCTCACTGGGTTTTAGTATTTTGAGAGAGGGAGGAAAATGTCTCCATATCCACATTCTCCATACCATGCATCATTTTGCCCCTTGATCATTTTGTTGCCCTTTTCTGCTCTATGATATCCGTTCTTAAGTGTGGTGACCAGAACTGAAATGGAGAAAGTTCAACCCAAATTTGGGAGAAGGGGGTTCAAGTGATAAAAGAAGGAATGAAACCAGGGGGGCTGTCTATACATGGGGAAAGCACTGCAGGGGCTGTGGATCTGCACCGTGTAAGCTAGATGACGCAAGCACAGCTTCACAGCCACAATGCTGCAGAAATACTTTTTAAAGTGTTGGCATGAGTCAAGCGGAGTGGCACTTACGCTCCGCTTCAGGCAGCAAAATGTCTCAAGATGGCAGTGGATGAAACTACCTTCCCCTTTCATATTTTGAGAAACTAGGGGGATGGGTGCGATGTTTGAGGTGGGAAACGTATTTGTTTGGCTGATGGCTACCAATTTAGATTTCCCAGCATTTGAAGGGGCATTGTGTGTGTGTGTTGGGGGGGGGGAAGGTAGATACTCAAAAAGTGCAGCCACCCATGGGCTGCCTTCCTCCCAAATTTCCTGAAAGCCCCTGCCCCTTTCATCACAAACAGGTCAGATTTTGTGCAGCTTTTTCAGTGGCAAAACCCACATGACATACAACTCAGCCGGGACACAAGCAGTCTCCACGTATCTTGGACTAGGAAGTTGAACATCTCAGTTAAATAGCCCATTTGGGGGGAGGGCATTCCTCTCATTTTAGAAATGAAGCATCTGATATCTCTCTGAAATATAGCACTTGCTGCTCCCGCCCCACCTGCAATCTAAAGAACAAGAGGAAACTGAAGGGTCAGTTTCCAGTTGAATTTGTTGGGAGGCAGGCCAGCTTATGCTCTCAGAGCGACTCTTTCTATAACAAAGAGGTGAGATATAATAGTTCTGGGCGGTTAATATTAATGGTTACATCTTTATCTGTTGCTGTGATTGACTTTCCACTCGGCATTTCCAGTGCTGGAAATTAGACAGTGTTAAAAAGGCTGTCAGGTACAATAGAAAATGGAAGAGGTGAAAGGAAATCATAGCCTCTGTGATTTTTATCATGTTTTATGATTCCCTATTTATTCTTCCTCGTTTATAACTGTAGCCCTTATTCCCCCCTCCCCACCATACCCTCCATCTGAATGATGTGTTAAAAACGCAGGCTCTTGGCTGCTTTACCGGTGTGTTCTGTGGTTCGGAAGAGAGAAGCAGATGGAAATGAGGAAAGAATGAAATGGGAGAAGTGGTTGCATAAAAGAAGTCTGACGAGTTGAGCACGTGCAGCCTAGCAAGCAAATTGTATTGTGCTCTATAGACACCTATGGGCAGGGCGGGGGGGGGGGTTGTGTTGATTTATCGCACTGACATCCATTGCGTTGATTTATTATCACACTGACATCACAAGGAGCTTAAAGCTCACTGAGTGTCAGTGAGGCATAGTGGTTAGAGTGTAGCACTGGGAATCGGGAGACCCGGGTTCTAGTCCCCACTCAGTCCTGATGCTCACTGGGTGACTTTGGGCCAATGAATGACCCTCAGCCTACTTTACCTCACAAAGAAGTTGTTTTGAGGATAAAATGGAGAGGAGAAAGGTCATGCAAACCACCATAGGTTCCTTGGAGGAAAGGTGGGTTATCAATGTATTTTATGAAGCCCCCAGCCTCTGCTGGGTAAATCCAGAGTTGATCATCTTCAGCCAAATTCTTTTCTTTTCTCTACTGTAGAGCAAGCCAGCCACTTCCTCTTTTTTGCTTTGACATGTGAAGCAGCTTTTTCACCAAGGCAGGCCATTGGTTGATCGAAGCTAGTATCGTCTCCTCTCTGACTTGCAGTGGGTTGTCACAATCTCAGGTAAAAGTATTTGTTATGCTCCCTACCTGTGGTCCTTTAATTCAGTTGTCCCCAGCCTTTTTGTGTCAGTGGGCACATTTGGAATTTTAAGAGGAAGTTGTGGGTGATCTCCTGTAATGCCTGTCATGGGGGGAGTGGGGCTTTCCCCTTCATAAAATGGCTGCCATGGTAAATATGGCTGGTCACTCATTTCCCAGAAGGCAAACTGGAGACTAAAAGTAAAGTAACTTGCGCAAGAACTGAAGTACAAGGTAGAGGTGGGGTTGAGCTCCAAAACATGTCCAGTTCTGGGCTCCACAATTCAAGAAGGACGCAGACAAGCTGGAGCGTGTTCAGAGGAGGGCAACCAGGATGATCAGTGGTCTGGAAACAAAGCCTATGAAGAGAGATTGTAGGAACTGGCCATGTTTAGCCTAGAGAAGAGAAGATTGAGGGGAGACATGATAGCACTCTTCAAATACTTGAAAGGTTGTCACACAGAGGAGGGCCAGGATCTCTTCTCGTCCCTCCCAGAGTGCAGGACGCGGAATAACGGGCTCAAGTTAAAGGAAGCCAGATTCCAGCTGGACATCAGGAAAAACTTCCTGACTGTTAGAGCAGTACGACAATGGAATCAGTTGCCTGGTGAGGTTGTGGGCTCTCCCACACTAGAGGCCTTCAAGAGGCAGCTGGACAACCATCTGTCAGGGATGCTTTAGGGTGGATTCCTGCATTGAGCAGGGGGTTGGACTCGATGGCCTTGTAGGCCCCTTCCAACTCTGCTATTCTATGATTCTATGATTCTACAATATCCACTCTCTTGAACCCAAACCAAGATGGCGCTGGAAGGCAGAACTTCACTTTGCACCATCCCAGTCCCCCCAATTAAAAAAAAAAAGTCTTAAAAATAAAATAAAATTCAGTAGGGGAAGGAATCCTAGTAGGTGTCAAGAGGAGGATCTGTGGGCATACTGGTGCCCATGGACACCACGTTGGAGACTTGAGCTTTAATTGATGCTTGAAACTGGGACTGTCAGCATGCACACAGTGCCATAGAATGTTAGACTTTGTTGGAATCCAGTGCAGAGACCCTAAAAAGACTTCAGAATAATGTTGGCAGTTAATTAAATCTTTGACTTCTCTCTCCTTCCTGTGTAGCAATAAACAGTGTCCTTTGCAAAAGTATAAAAATAGACGTGATAATTTCGTTGGAAATGAACATTGTCACTCGATAATGATCTCTTGCTGCAAAGACAAATGCCAAAATATACTTTAGAAAGTAAATATTGGGGGGGGGGGAGTTGGGACATTTCTGTTGCTTGCGGAAGGGCAGAGTGACCCGAGAATCCAATTTCAGTTATGATATTACCAGTCTGCCAAAATAGCTACTCTCAAGTAGTGTAATAATTACAAACCCAGTGTGGAACAATTCTAAGAAATCAAACAGAAAACAAAGTAAGGAATTACATTATTAGGAAAATGCTAACCATTTCAACTGTCTACCAAGCTGAATGGTATACACATGCACACACACACAGAGACACACACACACAGACACACACACACAGACACAGAGAGATCTATCGCTAATAGTACTAGAACATGAGATCATCCCCAATCAAATTGTACCTCAGCCATTAATTAAGTTTAATCATCTGCAAATGAAAAACAGCCATATATTACTTCTCCATTTCCCCTTGCTCCTTCCTTCTTCTTTCTCTATTGTCTGCCCTGTATCAAACGTTAGATTGTAAACTCATTGGGGCAGAGAGCTATCCTGTTGTACTCTGTGGAATGCCATGTACACCGATGGTACTGTATAAACAATAATAAAATTGATTGGCAGTAGGTTCAGGACAGACATACATAGAATTATAGAGTTGGAAAGGTCCTCAAAGATCATCCTGCCTGACCCCATGCAGATGCAGGAAACCCACCACTATAGTTTCCCTGACAGGTGGCCTTCCTGCTTAACGTCATGCTTTGCCACCTGTTGTGGTGATGTCCATGGAATTTCAGAAAAGGGGAAAAATGGATTGGACAAATTTACGGAAGATGGGTTAATTAAAGGCTGTTAGCAAAACGGAACCTCCTTATTCAGAAGCAGTATATCTTTGAATATACTCATTGCTGCAGGAGGGGGTCAAAGTAAGGCAAGGCTTCTGCCTGTCTTTGGCTTGTGGTCTTCCCCAAAGCATCTGGCTTCTAAAAAGTGAAGGCTAGATTAGATGAACCTTTGCCTTGATCCAGCAGGTCCTTATGGGGTAGGCCAGGGGTGCAGAACACAAGGTCTGGGGTTCTGATCCAGACCTCCAAGATTCCCCAGATGGCCACACCCCTTCACCTAGCCCCACCTCCTTCCAACCCATCACCAGTCATTTGGTGGTTTTCCCAGCTTTTATGCAGTTTTGTCCCCATTCTAAAAATAGTAGGTATGCTTCCCCTAAGGCTCCGTTACTGCAGTAACAGCTTTAAGCTGTAATATGCTGGCATTTTTGGCTCTTCCTGTTTTGCCTTTGGTCTGGACCATCACTGGAACATGGTCCTGGGGAGCTCATGTTAAACGGAATTCAGCCCTCAGGCTGGTAGAGATTCTGCACCCCTGGGTTACGTCACCATCCCTGAAGCCGGCATAATTACAAAGGACTTCCACCCATATGCTTCTTTCATTTCAGAACCTGGCCCCATGGGGTTGACCAGCCATCCAGAAGACAGTTTGCTCCTAAAAGAGCTTGTGTGGCTGTTCATCTGTTCATGGGCTGCATACTCTTCATTATCATTGCAGCCTTTGGGAGACTAACCCCATTATTTTGGAGGTTGCTAGAGGTGATGGCTGTGAGGGCTCCCATCCCCGTCCCCATGGCTGTCACCATTGGAAACTGTGAAGGGAGTGAGCGGACCAGAGAACCCAGAGGAGAGGGCACGCCACACTCGGGCACTGCAGTCAAGGTGTTTTATACGGTCATTTGTAGTTTGGGCTATAAAAACAATGGAGCATATAATAAGGAGTCTCCGTTTCATTGAACGAGACCTTGAAGGTAGTGTGAGGAAGTTCTTTGGGAACACTGCCATAACGCAGTGATTATTTTTGGTTAAGTGAGCGAGCAAGAGGGGAACGGGGGACAGAGTCTCTCTGAGCTGTAGAACCGCACCAGTACCTTTGGCTTGCTTTCCTCAGTACTTGAGAGAGCAGAAAACCCCTGTGGTTAAAAGGCCTTCCAAACTGAAAGCTTTTTTAAAAAATATGTTTACATTTTTATACCGCCCAATAGCCGAAGCGCTCTGGGCGGTTCACAAAAATGATCAAGAAAGCTTCTTGATAAATGCTGCTCTCTTTTTCCTTACCACAACTTCCAGCCCTTGAGACATTGTTGGACTGCAACTCCCATCATCACTATGATGGCTGGGGCTGATGGGACTTGCAGTCCATCAGCGTCTGAAAAGCCACAAGTTCGTCACCCTTGCCTCACAAGATCATGACAGCCTGCTGTTGCACTTGAGATTTTCTCTGAGTGACCTGGCTGCCACTCACTCAGGGGACATTCTAGTGGGAATAGGGAACTCCTTCTCCCAAACCCCAGAGTAGATTCTCTAATCTACCCTGAGCAAGTCCAGGGCCCTAGTATGGCTAGCATGGCTTTTTGTCTTCTTATACAGAAGATAGTCCTCTGTTTGTAGGGCTGCCACAGGGCTGTCCTCTATTTAGAAGGTGTCCTCTGTTTGAAGCACTGTCCCCTTCAAGTCCAGTACAAAGACCAAGACCCATCGGACGGATGAGCTGGGCCTTGAAGTTGTCCATCAACAGCACCTCAAAAACAGTCTGAGAAAAGTACATAACCCACCTGGTCTGTACATCTATTTAATTACGGATGTTCTGTATTTCTATTTAAAGAATAATAATAATTTCTAAATTTACAGCTATACATAGAAATCAACATATGCCCAATTTATGCAAATTAGTTTTTTTTTTGCAGGTGTGTGTGTGTGCGCACAATGGAGGGTATAGAAACTGCACATTTCCCCCTGCTGTGTCAATGGTGGCTGCAAAGTCCCCGTGTGCGCAAGGGTAAAGAGGCAGATGGCTGCCGTGCACTCGTCAGGCTGAGCTGAACTTCAGAAGAACTTCATGCAGCTGACAAGCAAAAGTGGGCAGCAGTGAGTGCAGGGCAGATGCGGGTGAGTTCGCCCATCCCTGGTACTGGTACTGAGGCAAAGGCTATCAATGGCTACTAGTTCTGATGGTTGTGACCTCTCTCCAGTATTCAAGGTAGTAAGCCTGTGTGCACTACTTGCTGGGGAACATGGGTGGAAGGGTGCTGCTGCACCATGTCCTGCTTGGTCATCCCTGGCTGATGGCTGGTTGGCCACTTTGTGAACAGAGTGCTGGACTAGATGGACCCTTGGTCTGATCCAGCATGGTGCTTCTTATGTTCTTATTTTTTGCATTTTCACACCTCCAATTATGCTTCATGGCTAACTGGGGACTAGAACCTGGGCCTCCCAGCTCCCAGTTCAACTCTCAAACCCCTACACTACACTGGCTCCTGTTTTAGTTGTAAGCATCTCTCATTTTAGCTTCCAGCAGAAAAGGCATTAACAATGTATAGGGGCACAGAGAAGAATAGACGGAAGCTTGAATAAATCTATCATCAAATCACTTTGATAGCTGAAGTGCAGGCCAATAGCTATATGCAAATGTTAAATACATTATTGTCGATGGAAAACTCTGAGAAGAGCAGCTTGTATTTTTATCTTGTGGTCCATTTGCATAATAACTGATCAGCTTTATGTCATTTTTATATGCGATTTTGCAGGTGGAAATACAAGATGGAAAGCGCCTTAATCGCCCAAAGTTCTGTTCTTGTTTCACCCTCGGAGAACACAAATCCTGCAAAAAAGTAATTGCATTGCATGGATTCCTTGACTATAAAATGCCTGATGGTCTGTTAAATGCAAAAACGTTGATTGTGGCCATGTTCCGAGGCTTTGTTTTCAAACTGGACATTTTCAGTACTCTACTGGTCTTACAGATGCTGCATCACTCAGTAAGTATGCTGTGGTAAATGTCAGAAATACAGGGATTGCTGGACATTGACTAGTACTTACGAAATGTTCAAGAGACCCACTAGGAAATGTCACAAATGGCTCCATCATAAGACTTATGTCATCGTGACTGCTGCCATGCCATGACAATTTGACATGCTGCAAAACAGGCAAGGGAGAAGCTAAGGTTCTCAGTTACTCACCCTCAGAATGGCTCCATTTGTTGGGTGGGGAGGCTAAGGGATACAAGAAATCCAAGCTGGGATTGGAATTTCCTTGTTCCAGCCAGTAAACAAACAAACAAACAAACAAAAACCCCGGCAACCAAACCAAACTATGAATGGGCAGCCTCCAGTTCAGTAGTAGAGCATATGTTTTGAATGTCAGTTTGGGAATGGCCTCCTGTTGATGCCATGGACACATTCTGCATCCTGGCTGGCTGGACCAAAGGGCTGACACAAGGAGCATCAGGCAGCTTCCTATGCCATGAACCAGGATGCAGTTTTACACTATTTCTCAAAATGAATTGGATAGCCTTTGCGCCCAAGAGCAAGCCCTTTGCACATCTTTATGCCTCAGGGGATCAGGTCATATGTGTTGGATGGCAAGGGGGTAGATATACCCTCAGAGTGCAGAAAGTCAAAGGGGTGTGTGTCTGTGTGTGGGGGGGCACAACAGCAGAGTAGACAACAGGAGCAGATCTACACTGCGTACTGAAGGCGCTTGCGTGCGCCTGCAGTGCGCCTCCAAAGCGATTGTGTAGATCCTAGGAGGAAGAGGCGGAGGAAGAGGCGGCTGGGGAATCCGGCCACGTCCTTGCTGCCGCCGCCCGCCTCCCCGCTGGCCTCCTGCTGCCGGCGAAAGAGCCACCTGGGTTGGAGAGCTTCTTCCGCTCTCCGCCCTGCCTTCTTCTGCCGAGTGGCTCTTTCGCTGGCAGCGGGGAGGCGGGCGGCGGCAAGGACGTGGCCGGATTCCCCAGCCGCCTCTTCCTCCGCCTCTTCCTTCTAGGATCTACACAATTGCTTTGGAGGCGCACACAAGCGCCTTCAGTACGCAGTGTAGATCTGCTCCAGCGTTACCTAAATTGTTTTGGGAGCATCTTTGTTTTCATCTTCTGTCAAAGAGGGCAGCAATCTTGACTGCCATTTTCCTGAATACCGTTTTTTTCTGGCCTTTAAAATAATTCCCCATTGAGCACTGAAAACATAGAAAGGCTTCTAACTTTCTCTTGAGGGATACCACAGACCTTGTGAAACAGCATTCCACTAAACTTTAGTAGTGCTAAAAAAAAGTTGTTTTTTTTTAACTTCCATTTTCAATAAAGGTCAGAAGCAGAGACATCCCAACCTGGTGCCTATAAATCTTCAACGGAACCAAATGACTTCAGATTTTTATAAATCTGACCCGACAGTTCCGCAGCAGACCTGCTTTTCTCCTGTCGGGCAGATTTTGTGGACTTGCAGACCCTTTTTCCAACCGTCGGGAAATTTGTGAAAATTTTGCCATAGAAAAATATGAAAAAATATTTTTAAAAATGGACCATAATGTGCATTTCCCCCATAGGCTAAAGAATGAATATGTGCATTTGGGGAGGTTTTGCGCATTCGGTGGGAAATTACATATTTTCTTGTAAGTAGCTAGGGATGATGTCTCAGAGCCCTGTGGTTCAATAGTCATGTATGCATCCTAATGGGCTCCTGTCCTTCATCACTTACCACACATGTGCTGGTTCCTTTGTATAAGGCACATCATGGTTTGAAAGGGGATTGCTGTTATGGTTAGAGACATAACTTCCCTTGCTCGGCTTCTTCCATTTTCTTCTGCTGCCCCTTCCGCCTGGAACGCTCTTCCAAAACATTTATTTACTACAAGTTCAATCGCAGTTTTTAAAGCTCAGCTAAAAACTTTTCTTTTTTCTAAAGCTTTTAAAACTTGATTTTGATCTGACTTTTATACTGTTAGTTTTACTCTACCCTGTGCCTGTTTGGTGCATTCTCTTCCCCTTCTTATTGTTTTATTATGATTTTATTAGAATGTAAGCCTATGCGGCAGGGTTTTGCTATTTTATTGTTTTACTCTGTACAGCACCATGTACACTGATGGTGCTATATAAATAAACTAATAATAATAATAATAATAATAATAATAATAATAATAATTTCCCAGCGTTTGTGTGATCAGTTTAACCCTAACTCATGAATCGTCATAGGTTTTGCCCCTGATAGAGCTGAGTTCGGGGGTGCAATTAGATCTAAAATGCACATTCAGAATGAATAAAAGATGCAGTCCTGTACCACTGAAGGGTGAGGTTGCATGTTTGAATGCCTTGCACTTAGGGGAAAACATCAGAGCAAGACATTTATCTCTGCTATGTTCACTTTCTAAGTGAAGAGGGTTTTTATTCATTTATAGTTTTTGCGAACATACACTTTTGCATCTCCTTCCTACTGAAAATATTCAATGTGACTTACAGAATCAATACATGGAGGAGCATCTGTTTTATACATGTAACCCCTACCTGCTGACACCTAAAAGCAGCACAGTCCAAAGGCCGTTCGACCACATAAGTATTCTAACTAGTACATCAGCTTTTTTTCAGTTACTTCTGCCTCAAATAATTCCAGTCTTTTGGGCTATAGCATAAGGGATGTGAATATCTGGAAAACCCTCCAGAAAAAGCATGGAATAAAAGCTGTTTTTTCCTGGTCCCCACCCCTGGCCTTTACATCTCTATACAGCATCCCCTAAATCATAGCTTGAGTCTTCCTATGAGCTCCTGTTAAAATCATTGATCGGATCATCGATTCACGATTCAGTCAATTTTGAATTCAAATATTTCCCTTCCTACTCCATTCATTGGGACATCCATCATTTAAATGCCAGTATTTTGATTTAACAAAACGGCAGAATGGTTCCCCCCTCCCCCGCGCCCCCAGAATTGCCACAGCCTACGGAGTTATCTCTAGCCATGCTCTCATGCATTTGGTTGCTCTTTACTTTGGTTAACAGTTTACATTCATCCTTGTTTGAATTTTCATTTGCTACTCTCCTCTCAGTTCTCCAGTTCATCAAGATTATTTTAAATCATGGCTCCTGCCTTCTTATCATGTGAACAAAGTACCCCTCAAGAGGAGCAAGCTAGCGGGTGATAAAGCTTATCACTTGCTAAGCTATCACATGAAAGGATCGTTTGAACCCACCCTCACGCGGGCTGCAGCTGGAGTCTCTGTCTTTGACCAAGTACATTTCCACACCAAGATCTCCCTGGTTAACTATGTCTCCTGCAGGAAGATTAATCAAAATCTCTCTCTCTCTCTCTCTCTCTCTCTCTCTCTCTCTCTCTCTCTCTCTCTCTCTCCTCCCTCCCTCCCTCCCTCCCTCCCTCTCTCCAGCGGTTCCCCCCTCTCCAGTGGATTCAAACTGAAGTTGCAATGGTACAAAACTGTAACACGGGGATGGAGAACCAAATTTAGCTGCCCCATCTGGCCCACAGTGGCCATGCCATCTGGTTCACGAAAAGCATGGATGATGCCCTGCCTCAGAAAAGGAAGTGTGTGCCATTGAGTGCTGATTGTGAAAAAAGAGGGAAAAAGCACCACGGAAAGGCTATAGGAAAAAGAGGCAACTAGCTCTGGTGCTATGAAATGTCAAAAAGGTTTGTTTTTCTATACAAAATATAAAAAAATGTTCTAAAATTTTTAAACCAAACTTATACAACGCTCAATGCTTCGGCTCTTGTGGATCCTTCGTCAGGAGCTATAAGACATTCAAGACAAATATATATAAAGTCATATAACATTATAACCAAGTTCATCCAAATTAAAATTAAATAAAAGGAAACAACACTCACATACTAATACAATATATGGACCTTTACACTACGTTTCTACTGGACTAACCTACTCATGATATAATCAACTCAACTGTTTGAGCCATGGCCATATGCAAGAAGCAAAACCTAGAATGACTCCTACTTATTTATTTATTTATTTATTTATTTATTTATTTATTTAAAACACCTTTCTTGGATGCCTTCCAGGGCAGAAGCCCTCCCAAGGTGGCTTATGGTAATAAAATACATTAAAACAGTTACAAATTTCAATGTATTATTCATGGATCCTAGAGTGATGTATCCTGTTTAGAACTTTGCCATCATTGTGTTTCCTTCCTTCCCATCACTTTAACTTCTCTGTGAGGAGGGTTGCAGAGAGAAAGAGTGTGGTAAGGATGTTAGGTTGACTGAGCTTCAGTCTTCCTGGAAATACCAGTGAATGGGCTGAGCTTCCTCGCAACTTTGCACCCAACACGATGGGACTCTCCTCTTCTAAATTCTGTCTTCATCAATGGGGAACATAAATGAGGGAGGATGTGCAAGCTTTTTGCTGGCTGGCTTCACTCACGCCATTCTGCACCTAGTCTAAATCATCATCATCTGACTGGATAGTGGGTGTTAAACCTGTTCTGGTTGGAGTTGCATTCCCCCTGAAGGAGCAAGTTCATAGCTTGGGGTTTCTCCTAGAACCATCTCTGTCACTTGAGGCCCAGGTGGCCTCACTGGCATGGAGTGCCTTCTACCAACTTCCGTTGGTGGCCCAGGTATGCCTCTATCTGGATAGGGATAACGTGGCTTCAGTTGTCTACGCTCTGGTGACTTCCAAATTAGATTACTGCAATGCGCTCTACATGGGGCTGCCTTTGAAGATGGTTTGGAAGCTGCAACTTGTGCAAAATGCAGCGCCAGATTAATAACCAGAACCAGAAGGTTCAATCATATAAAATTTACTCTGGCCCACTTGCATTGGCTGCTTGTACATTTCCAAGCCCGATTCAAGGTCCTGGTTTTAACCTATAAAGCCTTACATGGCTTGGGAACACAATACCTGATGGAATGCCTCTCCCAACATGAATCTACCCGTACACTATGGTCAACATCAAAGGTCCTCCTCCAGGTGCCTACTCTAAGGGAAGCTTGGTGGATGGCAACAAGGGAGAGGGCCTTTTCAGTGGTGGCCCCCAATTATGGAATGATCTCCCCAATGAGGCTCACCTGGCGCCAACATTGTTATCTTTTTGGCGCCAAGTCAAGACTTTTCTCTTCTCCCAGGCATTTAACAGTATGCTGAGTTTTTTTCTTCTTAACTGACCCAGAATAGTTCGTTTTAAATAGATATTGTCTGTTTTTATGCTTTTTATGGTTTTAAATTTTGTATATTTGTTTTGAATATTCACTGTTTTTAATCTCTGTAAACTGCCCAGAGAGCTTCGGCTATGGGGCTGTATATAAACGTAATAAATCATCATCTTCATCAACATCACAATAAAACATAAGTGTGCCTAGATCATTGTGGAATTTGCTCAAGGCTTTCAGAGTTTATTGGCTTTCATGGGCTCTCTCCTTTCCCCCACCTTTGACTTAATGCCTGAAAACTGAGCACCTGAAAATAGGCAACCATGCCTGCAGTTTGTTTTCCTAATTCTGTCTCTCCCCTTTCCGCTCATGCATTCATGGGACAAATAGGCATGTTCGTTCTTAATAGCATTAGGTATTTGAGCAGGTTATACATGACCATTGTCATCACCCTGACTATAATGTATGAATAAAATCTGATGTGTTGTATTTCTAACACATGTGCTACAATCCATTGGAGAGTTACAATAAGCACACGTTAAGCCCATTGATTTCAGTGGGATCTGAAACATCCTTAACAATGTATTCCTAAGTATGTTTGCTCCAAAGTAAGCTCCATTGGATACACTCAGTGGAACATATTCCTTACTAAATGTACTTAGGATTGTAGGATCTCTTTTGAGCAGTGTCCACAATCAGGAATCTGCTGTGGTTACAGCCAGTGAGTTGTAGGGGCTAAAGTGTTGGACTGGGAGTTAGGAGATCAGGGTTCTAGTCCTCACCCAGCCATGGAAACCCACTGGGTGACTTTGGGTCAGTCACAGACTCTCAGCCCAACCTACCTCACAGGGCTGTTGTTGTGAGGATAAAATGGAGAGGAGGAGGAGGAGGAGGATTATGTACACTGCCTTGGGTTCCTTGGAGGAAAAAAGGCAGGATATAAATGCAATAATAAAATAAATAAATTAGGATGCCCGTATTTGGGAAACCAAAAAGGTGACACCCAGTGTGTGTGTGTGTGGGGGGGGGGGGGGGAGTGTGCTTTCCAGTGCCTCTGGAAAGTATCTTTCCCTCTGGCTATGCTAATGGAAGCTGCCATTTGGACACTGCTTTAATCAGGGCCTTTTTTATAATGTCCAGGAATGACACACTTTCCCCTTTAAGGCCCTGATTGGAACAGTAGGGAGGGAGGAATGACATGTACCTCTGGGAAGTGCGTCATTCCCCTCCACCACACTAATTGCAGCCATAAAGGGGAAAGCACGTCATTCCCAGACATTATATAAAATTACAGAAAACACCCCCCCAACACCCAGGATAGAACAAAAACCTGGACAAATCTGGGGAAATCCCGATAGTTGGTCACCCTAGCTAGGTTGTTTCATGTGAGTCGTCAGAATTATTTGCTTGTATGTTCCGGTTTATATTCTGATTAAGATTTGTTCATTGCTTCATCGCTAGTAGCATATGGTAACATAGTGGGCATGATAAGATTCCCTTTTAGTTATTATATATGTTCTTATTGTTGTTGCCTTTGGTTTGTTAACATTATTTGAAATTAAATTAAAATTTCATGAGAATCTCTTTTCTTGTAGAATTGCAATGGTGAATTACAATGATGACCCATGTTTTATTAATAGACTGCACTGAGTCTCCCCATCCTTACTAAAATACGAACACCCTCCAGAGTGTCTACAAAAAAGTGGCATTTAGCTGCTATAGGGGGGGAATCCAATTGTTTTTATTTTTACTGATGCATCAGAGGCAGGTCAGGTAGCTTTGGGCCATAGCTAGACCTAAGGTTTATCCCTGGATCGTCCAGGGGTCAAACCTGTTCATCTAGGTGACACACAGGGGATCCAGTGCTCAGGCAGGGGCGAACCCTGGATGATCCCAGGATAAACCTGTTGGGATGAATTTTTCTCCACAGAGGAAAGAAAGGACTTTATGGAGTTAAATGTGCTTGGCAGAATTGTCTCTGGAATGCAGCAGGTGTTCAGACCGGAGCCTGGCAGTTTGGTCTACGTGCAAGACCTACAATAGAAACAATTTTTTAATTGAGCCAAGGGGAAAATGTACTTAAGATATCCCTGTTTAAAGACATCTTGTTGTCAAGTCATTGGCAAGTCATTATCATTGTCGTTGTTGGTGAAGTATGCTGTAAATCTCTATGACCATCTGTAAAGGAAAGTTTGTTTCAGTAAAGTTATTTCTTTGAAACAAAGTCCCGTGAGTATTTGATTTCTTCCTCAAGTAAGACTTTCTTGCCCTTAACTGTGTGCTTCCAGCTATTCGCGGTTGCTACGCGCTCTGCAAATTATTCAATACCACGACAAAACCTTAGGTCTAGCTGGGGCCTTGGTTGGATTTACCTCCACTGTGTTTTCAGAAGATTTCCCTTCTTGACTCCAACCTCTGCTTTTACCATTGGCTGTGACTCCCAATCCCTGCAGAGACGGGTATTCAACAAATGGGATTGACTCTAATGAGCTTATCCTTGCTTCAGATTGGGGAAGAATATGCTGCCTGTGTCCTAAACCTGTAAGTGGTGCGACTGAATGGCTTTATGGGATTCTGGCTGTGAAAGAGGCTGGGACTTACTCATACGCATAATGCTTTTAAAGCAAATTCTCCTCAGGCTATTAATTTCTGAGCTGCATATCAGGGGAAAGCAGAGAAGAAGAGTGTGTGTGTGAGAGAGTGTTAGCTAACTCTTCTAAAAGGAATATAAGACCCCCCCCACCCCCAAATCCCTCTATGTCAGGGGTGAGCAACTAGTAGGCAAAAATGTCTGAAGGGCGACAACTTTCCATTTTCCCTCTGTCAGGATTCCTTCTATGTGCTGGACCCTCTGAGCAACTTTTTGAGGATATCTGCCTCTTTAAAAGTCTCACTTCCCCTTTTTACCTTCCCCTTTCCAGTAACATGGGGTTTGGGTTGTAGATGTGGGGTGATAACAACACAGATTACTAATATATAAAATGAGCAAATTAGAATAAGAGTTATTCAACAGAGCTGAGCGGTACAAAAGCATTACAAGAAAACAAAAGTTGCAAAATGCAAGTCCTTTATCCTAGCTGCATTTAGGCTTTTCCCTGCTGCTGCTTTCTCATGCTCTGTTCTTTTCTCGCTCTCTCCTCCTTTTATACCCACTTCCCCCAAAACAGAAAGTACTGTTTCAGTCTTGAAGAAATGAAACTTAACTGGATAAATGAAGCTTAACCAGGGAATGAACCTTGAGTGGAGAAATGAAACTACTCCTCTCAGGGATACCCCCTTCTAGCAGAAAAAACCCAGGCCTCTAAGGCTGACTGTATTGCCTTGCCTCTATTAGCCTCAAACCTTCACATCCTCATCATTGGCTATCTTGGCTTGGGCTGATGGGAGTTGTAGTCCAAACATCCAGAGGGCCACAACTGGGCCATCCCTACTCTTTGGGAAAGCAGAACTCAAATGAAGTATGATTAGGAATTCTGGGATTGAACCTAAATACCCACAATCTGAGGACATTGTGTGTTTATTTATTGTACTATTCAAATCAGCTGAGAGGGAGGAGAATCATGGCTAGGGCCACTGTGAAGGGTTAGGAGTTTGTTTTTATTTTTTATTTTAAAAAACCACTCCTCCTATATTGTGATTTTCACAATACAGGAGAATTATCTAGAGGCATGCCTCCTCCTGCATGTACTTGCTCCCACTCTTAGGTCATCTTCATAGTCCATCCTCTGCATGGCCCCACCAAAGAAAGCTAGGCAGGTGGCTACAAGAGAGAGGGCCTTCTCAGTGGTGGGACTATGGTCAGGGCTCCTGCATCTTTAACAGTTGTATTGAAAGAGGAATTTCAGCAGGTGTCATTTGTATGCATGCAGCCCCTGGTGAAATTCCCTCTCCAACACAACATTTACAGTTGCAGGACCCCTGCCCTCTTGACCAGATAAAAAGAGGGCAGGGCTCCTGCAGCTTTAACTATTGTGATGAAGAGGGAATTTCAGCAGGTGCTGCATGTATACAAATGATATACATTCATTTAATTTTTGTGAACCGCCCAGAGAGCTCCGGCTATTGGGCAGTATAGAAATGTAATAAATAAATAAATAAATAAATAAATGACACCTGCTGAAGTCTCCTTCTCTATTTTTTTAAATTATTATTAATTACATTTCTATGCCGCCCAATAGCTGGAGCTCTCTTTGTGGTTCACAAAAATTAAGAACATTCAAAGTATAAAACAACAGTATAAAACCATAATATAAAATGCAATATAAAAAAGTAGCCAGATAAAAACAGCAGCAATGCAAAATTACAAATTGAAAACACCAAGTTAAATTTTTTTATAGACTGTTAAAATGCTGAGAGAATAAAACTGTCTTCACCTGGCGTCTAAAAGCATATAATGTAGGTGCCAAGCGATATTCACCTGGCATCTAAAAGCATATAATGTAGGTGCCAAGTTTCTATGCAACTGTTAAAGATATAGGAACCCTATCCTCCTTTCCACATGGTCACCCTAAGTGGAATAAGCACATACATTGTTATATTTTTAGTGTCAGACAAAAACCTTTTTTCTACCAGACATTTTAGAGATTTAGTGCTACATAATTATGGCTGTTCTATCAAACCCTGTGATGTTTAATGTTTGCATTATATTGTATTTCTTTTTTTAAAAAATATGTGTATTGTATTTTTTTTACAGTTCTATGGCATCTTAGTTTTTTAACTGTTTGTAATCTGCCCAGAGAACAAAAGTTATTGCAAAAATTAGAAATGTATTAAATAAATAACAAATAAAACCGCTCCTTTCCCCAAGAATGGTATTTGTGCTTTGAGGGAACCCGCTCTGGGTGCCAATGGAAGCGTCTCTTGTAACCCAAACAGCAGCTTTGGGGAGAAGGCCAGTTTTATTAGGATCTCAGTGCTGTAAGTTACTCATCTATGACCCGGGAAGCAGAATGCGTATTCTAATTGCTTTACCTGGTAACAAAATGGTAACTTCTGTACAAAAGCAATCTTTCAGATACGTACAGATAATTTAGGAGCTAAGACATTTGAATAGTCTTATACCCCATTCCCGTATTGATATTGATATTGTATTTGGAAGGATTATCAATTTAACAGCATAATTATATTTGTGTACAGCCAGTGCATTCATTTAGCTGTTGTAATAGGATCTCTCTTTATCAGATACTCATTGTAAAATGTTTTCCTGATACACGTAAGATGTGTTGGGATTTGTGTGCCAGAAATACATTAGGAGATAGAGAGTTCTTCAACAAGACATTCCTTTACCTGAGCTTGAATGCTTTGCAAATGCAGGAGCAGCCAGTAAATGTAAAAAGGACCAATAACAGTACACAACCTCTCTGCATGGTAAAGTGTTCTCTCCAGAAGCAAAATCTTGAAGAGGAAAGTGTCACACTTTCAAGCAAACAATCGACACACATCACAGTGTTTTCCTCGGCATTATCATCCATTATAAAAGTGGAAGATTAAACTTACAAGATGGTTTGAAAACACACTCTGGTTGTCAGAGAAATCAACATTTTCTTTCCAGTACTAAATGCAAGCAGAGCTTTGACAACTGATGTCTTTGGAATTTCATCAACACCTTGTCTGATGAGTGATTGCAAATACAGTAGCAGAAAGCTGCAATAGCAAGGCTGCAGTTCTATGATCCCTGGGGTGGGGGGCATTGCAGGGTCCATAGGATAGACTGGATCTCTCCCTCCAAGGGTAGAGGGAAGTGTCCACTCCCGGAGGGGGAGATCTGATCTCAGATGCCCACTCCCAGTCCCCGGAGAAATCTCCAAGGCATCTGCTTATTTAATGCTGGAGCCCCAAT
This sequence comes from Elgaria multicarinata webbii, assembly GCF_023053635.1. Taxonomy (NCBI): domain Eukaryota; kingdom Metazoa; phylum Chordata; class Lepidosauria; order Squamata; family Anguidae; genus Elgaria; species Elgaria multicarinata. The sequence goes on from NC_086176.1 coordinate 105,850,082, forward strand.
ATCAGTAGAGACAAATAGCGGATCAGAGGCATGTCATGGACAGATCAGGGGAGGCTTTGGATCAACAGGATTCAAAGCCCTCCTAGACCGCAGATACGTGCCAGTGGTGTACATATAGGGTGACCATATGAAAAGGAGGACAGGGCTCTTGTATCTTTAACAGTTGTATTGAAAAGGGAATTTCAGCAGGTGTCATTTGTATATATGGGGAAACTGGTGAAATTCCCTCTTCGCCACACCAGTTAAAGCTGCAGGTGCCCTGCCCTATTTTGTATCTGGTCACTCTAGTATAGCTCCTGCACTTTAACTGGTGTGGCGAAGAGGGAATTTCACCAGGTTCTCCATATATACAAATGACACCTGCTGAAATTCCCTTTTCTATGCAACTGTTAAAGATACAGGAGCCCTGTCCTCCTTTTCATATGGTCACCCTACTCTAGAATAGCTCCTGCAGCTTTAACTGCTGTGATGAAGAGGGAATTTCACCAGGTTCTCCATATATACAATTGACACCTGCTGAAATTCCCTTTTCTATGCAACTGTTAAAGATACAGGAGCCCTGTCCTCCTCTCCATATGGTCACCCTAGAATGTCCCTCCAATTGATTCCAATGGAAGGAGAATCATCAAAGGAAAAAGAAAAACAGAGAGGAAGGAATGCTCCCCTCCCTCTAAACCCTTCTCTTCTGTCTTCAGATCTTTCCACCCCTGCTGGCAGGATTACTCTTGAAGGATCCATACAAATGTCTCACTTCCTTTCCAATCACTAGGTAGAGGAAGTACCAAACATTACGGAGTACCAAACATTACTTTGAGTTAGGAGTTCCTCCTGGAATAAAACAACTAAGGGATTTGGAAGGCAGCAAAAAGGTTTATGCAACGACTAACAAAATACTTGTGTGTGTTGAACATCCCTAATGTGTTATTGAGTTTTGCCTACAGTAGAGCTATGCTGAATAGTCTTCCATTTCTATTTCTGGGTCAAAACCAGCAATTTGGTTTTGTTTTGTTAAAAAAACCCAACCTCAACACCACCTAGGTTGTGTGAATATCCACACATTCTTTAATGTGGCTTGACACCACTGTGCTGCTCCCTGATGGCTTCATTTTTTGTATCATTCTCCCTGGCTTCCTTAGAATCATAGAATCATAGAACAGCAGAGTTGGAAGGGGCCTACAAGGCCATCGAGTCCAACCCCCTGCTCAATACAGGAATCCACCCTAAAGTATCCCCAACCATCTGTCAGGGATGCTTTAGGGTGGATTCCTGCATTGAGCAGGGGGCTGGACTCGATGGCCTTGTAGGCCCCTTCCAACTCTGCTGTTCTATGATTCTATGATTCTAAGGAAGCCAGGGAGAATGATACAGAAAATGAAGCCATCAGGGAGCAGCACAGTGGTGTCAAGCCAGATTAAAGAACGTGTGGATATTCACACAACCTAGGTGGTGTTGAGGCTGTGTGAATAATATCCACACATTCTTTAATCTGGCTTGACACCACTGTGCTGCTCCCTGACGGCTTCATTTCTTCTTCTTGGATGAGACATGTGAGTGAGTTCTACCCAATCAGGCTACAAAATGAGATCACTGAGGGAAAGGACAGCAACACGAATGAACGTGGCTGCAATCCTATACATACTTACCTGGAAGTACGTCCCATGCAACACATGATTTTGTTCTGAACATGATTTTGTTCTGACTTTATACTGTTAGTTTTACCGTACCCAGTGCCTGTTTACCCTACCCTGTGCCTGTTTGCATTCTCTTCCCCTCCTTATTGTTTTATTATGATTTTATTAGAATGTAAGCCTTTGCGGCAGGGTCTTGCTATTTACTGTTTTACTCTGTACAGCACCATGTACATTGATGGTGCTATATAAATAAATAAATAAATAAATAATAATAATAATAATAATAATAACAACACAATGCGGCTTGCATCTGAGTAGGTGTGGATAGAATGTAAATATAAACCTTTGTTTTTTGCAAGGAGCTCCTAATATACTAGATTTTTTTTTAAAAAAATGCCAAATATATTGGGCAGATCAGAAATTTAAATAAATATTTTTTTAAAAAAAACTACTTTAGGCTCAGCTATGACTTAAGGTCAAGTTTGAATTAAAATTCTTTAGAGGGTTCTGCTCAGGCACACAGTGTATAGTTAAGCTATGGAATTCACTTCCACAAGATGTTATGCTGGCCATCAATTTGGATGGCTTTAAAAGGGGACTGGTCAAATTCCTGAAAGAGAAGGTTATTGATGGTGACTACTCTTGATGGCTATGTATCATCTCCAATATCAGAGGCATTAAGCCTATATACACCAGTTGCTGGGGAACATGGGTGCAAGGGTGCCGTTACACTCATGTCCTGCTTGTCGGTTTCCTGTGGGCAGCTGGCTGGCCACTGTGTGTGCAGAACGCTCGACTGGATGGACCCTTGGTCTGATCCAAAGTGGTTCTTATGTTCTTAAGTTGAAACATCTGTAGAAACATCTGTACTCTGGACTTGTGCTAATGTATTGGATCCCCCACCCCATTTTTATGTTTTCCAACATGGTTTTAATTTTACTGCAGGTTTAATTCTATTTTAACTTTTGTAAATTTATATTTATATGTTTTAATTGTCCATGTTTTAATCTTGTAAACTGCCTTGACTCCCAGTGCTGGGGAAAAGGCAGATGATGATGATGATGATGATGATGATGATGATGATGATGGTGATTAGAAAGCAAAAGGAGTTCAGTGGTCCATCTAGCACAGTACTGTGTGAATGACTAGCAGTGACTCTCCTGGGCTTTAGGTATTTTTTTCCAGCCTTACCTGGAGAGAACAGAGACAGAAAATGGGACCTTCTTCATGCAAAGCATCTGCTCTACCTGTGAACTAGGTTCGTTCTTGCCTCACAAACTCATCAAGTTCTTTTTCTTCACTGCCCTCTCACATAGCCATGGACCATGATAAAGAAACAGCTTTCTGAAGAAAGATCTGCTACTTCAGGCCATGGCAACCACGCAGATTGCAGGAGCCGTGTGTGTATTTCTTCATTTTAACAGCTGTATCACACTTTTTAAATAACAAGCGCACTCAAGGTGGATGACAAAGTTAAGACACAATCATAAATCAAGCAGAAAAATAAAATAACCACACCACACGAAGGCATCATAAAAACAGAGGCATCATCCTAGACTTTAAGTAGAAGATGCCTATGGGATTCATTTCATATGGTCTTAAGAGACTTTTTAGAGAGGGAAAATGTATCTCCCTTGGGGGACTATTCCACAACTTAGACAGCAGAGCTGAAATACTCCTCTTGGACAATGATGAGGGCCTTAGGAACTGAACACAGATCTCGGGCAGGCTGATATGGGAGGAAATGATTCCTGAGATACTCTAGACCGTATTTTATGTCCCTATTTAGGGTTATAAAGCCAGCATCTTGAACTTAATTGAAAAAACTGGTAGCCAAGAGATCTAAACTAGTCCTGCCCCTATTTTTGGGAAGTGTTTCTCTCCCTGCAAAAGGGGCATTGCTTTTTCTGCCTTTTTCACAGGGAGGGGGAGAATTTCTGAGAAATTTCTCCAATTCACACAACTTTTTAAGTATAGCTGGTTGTTCAGTGGTCTTCTTTCTATTTTTTATTTTAAAACCTCACACACCCCTGACACTTAGGCCACAGCTAGACCTAAGGTTTATCCTGGGATCATCCAGGGTTCGCCCCTGCTTGAGCACTGGATCCCCTGTGTGTCACCTAGATGAACAGGTTTGACCCCTGGACGATCCAGGGATAAACCTTAGGTCTAGCTACGGCCTTAGAGGAGCCCAGCAGTTCTTCCTGAATGACTGTTGGAGTCCATGTGGCCTCTCTTCCTTCAATAGGCATTCAGGAAGAACCCCTGGGCTCCTGCAAGTGCCTGGGGTGGGTTTCTTTTAAATAAATTAATAGAAAGAAGAACTGTCAGCAACAGCCTATATTTAAATGGTATGTGGAAACCCTGCCCTCTTCCCTAAAGAGAAAATTATCTGAAATTCTCATCCCTCCCACCCTCTTTTGCCAGAGTTTTTGTCCCCCACCCCCACAAAATGTCAAAAATGGAAGAATCGGAATTTTCATCACAGCACAAGTGTAAACAAAGTTAGTATTATGTGGCCTGTCCTAGACCAGAGATGCAGAAACCAAGGCCTGGGGGACTAATCCAGCCCTCCTGAGATCTCAATCTGGCTCTCTGGAATTCCCCAGAAGGCCTCCTTCCCCAGGCCTTACCCCTTTACTGTGATCACCAATCCTTTGGTGGTTTCATAGCTTCTGTGCCTCACCCTGTCCCTGTTCTCCAAGGTTGGAATGCCTATCCTAAGGCTTAGTTGCTGCCAGTGAGCGCTTTAAATCGAATTTGGCTCTTGGAGTTAAAGAGGATCAACACATCTGCACTACACAAAGGTTTGGCCATGGTATTATGGTACCCCCCCCATGAATGGCCCTGGAGCCTTGTTGGGGTATTATGGTTCCCCACCCCATGAATGGCCCTGGAGCCTTGTTGGGGTATTATGGTTCCCCACCCCAACGAATGGCCCTGGAGCCTTGATGGGGTATTATGGTCCCCCCCATGAATAGTTCTGGAGCCTTGTTGGGGTATTATGGTCCCCCCCCCCATGAATAGTTCTGGAGCCTTGTTGGGGTATTATGGTCCCCCCCCATGAATGGCCCTGAAGCTGTGTTGGGGAACAGCTTCTCGGACACCTCTTTGGTGTGAGCCAACCTATAGAAACATCACTCTAGCTATTTAAAACCACCACCTGAGGTTTGGAGAACATCCCGTACTTGGGAAGACAAACAGAATTTGCAGAGTGGTAAAGATGCAAATGCTAGGTCCCTGGATGTGAAACATTTCTAAAATGAATAAAAAACACAAGATGAATGCACCCATTTGTTCTGGTTTGTTTGAATGAAAAATGAATGAATATTAAAATGTGTTGCAGAAACAAATGAAAATCCCTTTGTTTCATTTCTCCCATTTTTTTGTATCATTTCCATTGAATTGTCACAGAAGGCATTCCCGAATGGAAAAGAGGCAATGCATCACATTACTTAGTAAACTGTTTGAAACTGATACATTCTTGCAGTGTGTAGGCATGTACTTTCCCTTTGACACCTTCTCTTTCCAAAAAAGTGATTATCCCTAGCTCACCATCAGGTACAACTCCTTACTTTGGGATCTTGTTCTAGGCTCACCCATATATTCACCCCTCCAACCACCCCAAATTATTTTCCACCAGTGGTCTTCAATCCTGTACTTTCCTCTACACTGAATTTGCAAACCCTCTGTTATGTGATGTGCTCTAGTTAGATGCGTGTACAAACTCTGTGGATTATTTTGCCTTTCCGTGCCCACCTGTGGACACCAAGTTTTACTCTCCCACTGATTTTGTGATACTCTGACCTCTTTTTGGTCTCACAGCAATCAGCTTGGCATATTGTGCACCTTTTATTCACCTTCTACTTTACTGCTGCCACCATATAAGGCAGTACCTTACCTCAGGTAATTAAAGAAACCAATCCAGTGTGAAACAAAATCACTTTTATTTAACAAAAAGTAAGTTCACACATTTTACAAAGCTTATGGTTTCATTTGTTTCAGTACTTAGTTGTTACAATAAGGATGTCTTTAAGACCGTGATAACAACTAGCGTTCACTGCAACTCCTAATCTCAGTCAAGAAGAAGGAAAGTGGGGAGCCTTCATTAGGAAAGGGAAGGCACCTGCCACTCTGTTAAGCAAGACTCCTAGTGATTTCAGCAGGAGCCTTTCCTCTGAGAGGAGAAACTCAGTGATAAAGCCTTACACGGCTTGGGACCACAATACCTGACATTAGGGATGTGCTCCGCTCCGATTAGGAGCGTAGAAGCAGTAGCGGATTGGCCTGCTCCGCCTTACCCAGAGGCGGAGTAGGAGCGGACCGCGGACCCCCTAGAAGCAAGGCGAAAAGAAGCGCCCATTTTTTGGAGCTCCTAGTTCAGGCGGAGCGCTCCGGTCGCCATCTTGAAAACATTTCGCCATAGGATTGCATTGCGGCAAATAATCGTGCATAACTACGTTGTTTTTGAAGCTATCATTCTGAAAATTCTTGTGCACAGAGAGTCGTGGATGGGGGTCATTTTGAGACCACTCTCACCTCTCTGCGTTGTCTGGGTCGCGTGCTATATTTTTGTGAAAATCGGGTCAACCGCGCGGCTCAAACGGCGTTTTCGGCTTTTCGCCCATAGGATTGCATTGAGGGAAAGAATCGGGGATAACTGGGGGGGGGTTAAGCTATCATTCTGAAAATTCTTGTGCACAGAGAGTCGTGGATGGGGGTCATTTTGAGACCACTCTCAACTTTCTGCATCGTACGGGTCGCGTGCTATATTTTTGTGAAAATCGGGTCAACCGCGCGGCTCAAACGGCGTTTTCGGCTTTTCGCCCATAGGATTGCATTGAGGGAAAGAATCGGGGATAACTGGGGGGGGTGTTTTAAGCTATCATTCTGAAAATTCTTGTGCACAGAGAGTCGTGGATGGGGGTCATTTTGAGACCACTCTCAACTTTCTGCATCGTACGGGTCGCGGGCTAGAAGTTTTTAAAAAATCGGCGGGAAAAATACCTTTTTCAAAGGGCTGAGGGGCAGAGTCAGCTCCCGGTCATGATGATCCCAAAGTTGGAGGAGGGCATAGGCAAAACAGGTAACTTGGGATTCTGGGAAACTTCTCTTTCTTCATCTGAACGGGCTTTTCCCCGTGTTTTTTAACACAGTAGCCCCACCAAATGCACAAACACAACCTGAAATCATATACTAAGCCAAGAATAAGAGATAGAAACACAGCACTGCTCCCCACCCTAACCTTGGTGAACAACTGAATCGATGTGGTGCAAGGGGATGAGCTCCCCTAGGGCATCTCATCGTGGACGTGCCCCCACTCTCTCCTGCACTGGAAGGCCATTAGAGCCTTCCAAAGAGAGTAAAACGGTGGAGCAATGCCTATCATGAGTTGAAGTGAATGGTCACTTTTCAGTGGTGGAGCAATGCCTGTTATGAGTTGAAGTGAGCGTTTTACTTCTTCTCAGAGCTGTTGGTGGCTGTCTTGAACTGGCAGCTACTTCCCCCTCCCCCGGGCACGTCCCCCTATTGCTGGTAAAAGACAGATATAGCCTTTTTAAAAAAAATCTTCTTGCTGTTTATTGAGCAACACTGCTGCTTTTAATTCCACCCCTCCTTTGTTTATTGATTGATTTATTCCATTTTATATGCATTACTGGCTTATCCTTGGCTCACTTCCTTATGCCCCCAGAAATGCCAGCTGCATGCCTGCCTGCCTTCCCTCCCTCCTCCCCTGCCCACCTCGCAGGGATGTTGTGTGTGGGGTGCCCGATTTTCAAAAATTTGCCAAAAATCAGGGGATGATGGGATTGCTTTGAAACTTGGTGTGCGTGTGTATATCCCCATGAGGTGTCATGGTGCCAAACATGAGGTTTCTAACTTGAACAGAAAAAAAGTTGTATAATTTTTTAGCTTTCAATGCAAGCCTATGGGGGGGGGGAAACGGAGCTCCGGATCCGGATCCGGAGCTCCGGGTGGAGCGGAGCGGAAGTGGGCGGAGCGGGGGCGGGGCGGAGCGGCCCGATCCGGAAAATGGCGGATCAGCAAGTGAAGCGGAGCGGGGGGTCCATGCACACCCCTACCTGACATAACACCTCTCCTGACATGAACCTACCCGTACACTATGCTCAACATCTTAATTACCCACATGTTTAGTTTTTTAATGGCTTTTAATGCTTTATGTGTGTATGTTTTGTGTTTTAGAATTTTAAATTTTGTATACTTGTTTTTATCTCAATTTTAGAATTTCTGTAAACCGCCCAGAGAGCCCTGGCTATGGGAGCGGTATATAAGTGTAATAAATAAATAAATAAATAAATAAATAAATAAATAAATAAATAAATAAGGTCCTCCTCTGAGTGCCTACTCCGAGGGAAGCTCGGAGGATGGCAATGAGGGAGAGGGCCTTTTCAGTGGTGGCCCCCCAATTATGGAATGATCTCCCCAATAAAGCTCGCCTGGCGCCAACGTTATTATCTTTTTGGCACCAGGTCAAGACTTTTCTCTTGTCCCAGGCAGTTAACAACATATGCTGAGTTTTTAACTGACCCCAGAATAGTTGTTTTTATGCTTTTGTTGGTTTTAAATTTTTGTATATTTGTTTTTAATGTTCACTGTTTTTAACATTTGTAAACCGCCCAGAGAGCTTCGGCTGTGGGGCGGTATATAAATGTAATAGATAAGTAAATAAAAAATAATAAAAATAAAATTTTCAGCAGCAGTGTGTCACCTTACCCGGAGGTGTGTGTGTGTGTGTGTGTGTGTGTGGAAAAGGTACCAGTGACTTCAGCAGCATAGCCCCATCCATGCCTCTGGGTAGAGGGGGACCCTGGACCCTCTAAATCTGAGGGGTTTTATACAATTTAGAGAAAAGAAGTGACATCACTGCTCACAAGCACTGGAAATGATGCTACTTGCTATGGGAGAAAGTCTGAGCTGGCTTTTCATCCCATATAACGAAAGAAGGTACTTGGGGATGATGGCTGTACTTATCAGAAATATTCTTTTAACAAAAGATGACTTTACATGCTAATGACTGTCTTAAAGACATGTGACCAGGCTGGAGTTTAACAATAGGAACTCATTGCAGGTGAATGACCAGGTGCATTACCAGATATTACTCTTGCCTTCCAGCATTCATATTATGCTCCATTTTACACTCCCCCCTCTCCACTTTTGCATCTGGTGGATGCATTTTAGGAGGCCTCTTAGAAAAAGAATTGTTTGACCTAGCCTTACGTGATTGCTCTTAGCCCTGACGCCTTTTGGCTTTTTGGCTGCCTCAGTACTGCTCACTCACAAGAGAGCTATTTTGTAACACCGCTGTACTCATGGGTTTTCTGCTATGACACCTGCTTCCTCACAAATTCTGGAATTACAGTTAGGAGGGTAAAGTTAAAATCTGACAGGTGAGACCCCTAAACCTTTAGTTTTGATTCTTTCCGGCATCGAGACCTTTGCTAATCTATTTCTTTCGCACAAGGGAGTTTTCAGGTGCCTGTACCATCATTAGGCCCAGAGTAGATGATCAGATTCTAATCTCCTTGAACTTGGGTCCAGGCCAGCATCTGGCCTGCTTCTCCTCCCTTGGGCTCAGCCTGCCCAGAAGAGTGACTTCCACCTTATGGTTCTGTGAGGGTGATGTGTGCTAGGTGGAAGTATGAATTACACACTTGGCATTGCTCAAACGAAGTGCCCATCTGCTCGGGTTTTTGAAAAGCAGACAGCAAAAGGAAACCAGCCCCCGCCCTTCATTTTGCAAAGCAGAGCAGTCATCTGATGCTTGCCAAAAACACACAAACCAACACCTAGGACCCTCGTTGTTGTGAATTTCTCTTTACAGCCTGGAAGTGTGAACAAGAACAAAACAGATGCAGACGCAGCAGGAGAAACATTATGTGAATGAGCATACGCTCCGCGTAATGTTTGTGTTAGCCAGCTTCCATTCCACCTCTCCCTCTCTCTCTCTCTCTCTCTCTCTCTCTCTCTCTCTCTCTCTCTCTCCACCCCCACCTCTCTCTGATCTAGTAGCAAGTAATGGATGCCTCATTATAACTTGACCGGGAAAGATGGCTTGGTGTGATTTCGCATCTCCTGCTACTATCCAGGTATCTCACTCATTCCTGATAGGCTTATAGTGTCTTGTTCTTGCTGCCTATCTTAGAACAAAATGGATACTTTAGCCAAGGTGCCAGGGTGATGCCAGCAAAAATGCAAGGCACAAACTTCACTTATACATATAGCCATCGTCGCTGATCCTCTCCGTAACACTCGGTTTCTGAAACATTATGCACATGCAGAACTGAAGAGGTAGACCATCACTTTATTTATTATTTATTTTATTACATTTATATCATTTTTTTCCTCCTGTGAGGAACTCAAGATACCTTACATGATCCTCCTGTTCTCCATTTTATCTTCACAACAACCCTGTTAGGTAGGGTAGGCTGAGAATCAGTGACTAGCCCAAGACCTTCATGGCCAAGTGAGAACTGGAACCTAGATCACCCAAGTCCCAGTCCAACATTCCAACCACTATACCACACTGGCTCTTTGTGGTCTTCCAGAAGACATCTGTTTGGCCACTGGGTGATATAGGATGTTGGCCTAGAAAGAAGTTTGGTCTGATCCAGCATGTGGAAATATGTCCTTAATTCTTCCACCTGTACTAACTCCATTCAATATCCACACGCTGGAGTTTCCCACCTGTGGAAGGGAGTGGAGTAGCCTTGCTTTTGGTATCCAACACATACAAGGATTTCATGGGGCAGGCCTACACAACTTGTAACTTGCCATAACTAGTTGGATAAGGAACCTGGATAAAATAGGGACAGATTCTAGTTAGGTTAGCTGGATGCATTTATCCTAGCTTATGTTACCACCATGTTGCTCATATGGTGTGTGGGGGTTTGTGTGTGCATCCATTCTGATTTTAAAACTTTTCCTATTGACATTTTTTCTTCAGTAAACCTTTTAAATGTTATTTGAAAATGTGTGCGTTTTCTTTTCTTTGGGGGTTACCCACTGCACATCTAACAGCCAACCCACAACTAAAGTAGATCTGAGACCAAGTGGAACCTGAGGCCCAGAGAGTTTTAAGTTTAAGAACATAAGAAGATCCATGCTGGATCAGATGTAGTCCACCATTCTCTTCACACAGTGGCCAATAAGCTGCCTACAGGAGACCCACAAGCAGGACATGTGTGTGCAACAGTACTCTCCCACCCATGTTCCCAACAACTGGTGTACATAGGTATGCTGCCGCTGATACTGGAAATAACACATAGCCATCAGGACTCATAGTCGTTGGTGGCCTTCTCCTCCAGGAATGTATCTAACCCCCCTTTTAACCCATCCAGATTAGTGGCTATCACAGCATCGTGTGGAGGTGAATTCCATAGGTTAACTATGCACTATGTAAAGAAGTGCTTCCTTTTATCGGTCCTGAATCTCCCAGTAGAGGTTGTTTTGGTGGAGGCTGACAGAAAAAACAACAACAATGATTCCACCTGGAGGCAGCAGAAAGGGCCACAGGAAGGGCAGGGGAAAGAAAGAAAGAAAGAAAGAAAGAAAGAAAGAAAGAAAGAAAGAAAGAAAGAAAGAAAGAAAGAAAGAAAGAAAGGGAAATGTTGGAAGTTGTAGGACTTTGTTTTCTGTCCTACCCTAAACAGCCAGAGAAGTACAATCTCAGGGTCCTGAGGCATATGATGGGGGTTCAACGTTTCTGTAATTTCAGCTCAGCTTGTTAATACAGCAGAACAGAGGTTTAATGTCCTCCATCCTTGATTCATTGTAAATAAATGCATATTGTTGTCATCTATATGCAGGCTCACCTAAGCAAAGTGGAAGTAATTTCTCCTGCTGCAAGAGGAGGGCTATATATCAGACGTTGCCATTTCAGTTCCCATCTTTTGCTAAGTCTCCCCCCTCATCCCTTGTTTGGGAGACACAAATAAACCTCTTCTATGATGTGAAAATGTTTCCTGGTCAAATAGAGGGAAAATGAGTTTCTAGATGAGGAGTGCAGTGTTTCCAATGAGACCCAATTACCCCATTCAGTTTCATCAGAATCTGAACAAAATTGCTTCAGCTTAGTCGGACATTTTCTACTCAAACTTTATGATCTGGAAAGTTAAAACATTTATCAGGGCTGGCATCAAGGGTAAGACTGGTCGGGCACCTGTTGAGGGCCCACAACCCTGTGGGGGGCTACTGACAAGAGTGCCTCTGGACTTGTTTTTCCTCTTCAACCTGTTTATTCACCTGCCTCTTATTCTGGCCCAGGCAATGGTGGCTGCGTGAAGGAACAACAGGAGATGCCACTGTCTACTTTCCCACTGGCAATCTGCCTGCCAAGCAAGCAAGTGGTAGCAATGAGGAAGAGAAACAGCAGCTGTTGACAATGCTGGTAAGAAGGTAGACTCAATGAAGGAGGGTGTCTTCTCCATGGGCAATCCAAAACTTGGAGCTATCAATGACATCTATGATTCCATATCTGGGAAATGAAGGGACATTGACTTGCTTTGATGTTAGGGCTGGGGGGATGGGTAGAGTGGTAGGTCCTGCTCAAGTTAGGGCCAAGCAAGAGTGGCTCTTACAGAATCATAGAATAGTAGAGTTGGAAGGGACCTATGAAGCCATCGAGTCCAACACCCTGATCAACGCATACCTGACAGATGGTTGTCCAGCTGCCTTTTGAATGCCTCTAGTGTGGGAGAGCCCATGACCTCCCTAGGTAACTGGTTCCTTTGTCATACTGCTCTAACAGTCAGGAAGTTTTTCCTGATTTCCAGCCGGAATCGCTTCCTTTAACTTGAGCCTGTTATTCCGTCTCCTGCACTCTGGGATGATTGAGGAGAGATCCTGGCCCTCCTCTGTGTGACAACCTTTCAAGTATTTGCAGAGTGCTATTATGTTTCCACTCAATTTTCTCTTCTCCAGGTTAAACATGCCCAGTTCTTTCTGTCTCCCCTCACAGGGCTGTGATGACCCCTGATCATCCTTGTTGCCCTCCTCTGAACATGCCCTCATCAGTGTTTGTGTTTAGTTTAATTGCCATTAAACTAAACATGCCCCAAATTCAATGAACACAGTAGCACGTGGTGAAGGGGTGCTAGTCCTTGAATAGACCAGTTCCCCAGTTGCATGGAGGAAACCTATGCATGTACCAACTGTATATGGGCAGGCTCTTTCAGATATTGTGCTGGTAGGGATGGAGTAATTTAGTGTGATCCCATTCCCATCTATATGCATATTCAGTCTCAGACAAATCTGAACATGTGTGTGACACTCGTAGGCAAAGTGTTCTTTAATATTTTCCCTCTAAACAGTAGGGGAAGCTTTGGCAGAGTATTACATATCTCTGCATGTTACGTACATGTTAGCTTGAAAGGGAGATGGGATGAGGTTCATGAGGTGGGACTTTCAAAATAAGTTTCTTGAAATGCAATAGAGCATGTTCTGTAGAAAGAAAGTGTAAAAGGTTGAAGGCTAAATAAAGAACGGTCTCCTACTTTTGCAGCCGTGTCTTCAGGCTGCAAGAGCGGGAAGCCATTTCCCAGAAAGTTTCTTGGGCAGGAGAAAGTCAGGAGGGTTTCAGAGGACGTACTGGGAAAATTGATGGCAGCACCATTGTCCACCTACCTGTTCTTGCTTCAAAGAATGGTTTCCCTGCCACTTTGAGTGGTGTGGTGCTCCTGCGATGGGCATTTGGGCAAGCTGCCATGTTCCTCCACAATACCTCAGATGGAACGGTGCTACGTCACAATGGGCTGTTGTTCCAGAGGCATTGGTGGGGGTGTAGGGAAAGATGGCAGCCCACCACCGGTGAAGAGACAAGACTATGCCATGGATATTGGGAGCTCTGATCATGTCAAAAGGTATGAAACATCATCCTGCACCCACTAAAGAGTCTCTAAAGTCATCCTTCTAGAAGCAAAGCACTGCCTTCCACCTGTTTCAACACTTCACAGTGGAGTAGATGCCCTTGTTTAAAAATTGTGTCCTCATTATTCTGTTCACATTTTTCTTTTGCATTAATTTCTTCATTAACAGAGGTGAATTGAGTCAATGTCTTCGTTAGTTAATAACTTTCTTCAGCCCCCTCCATGCACCAGGTAAGCCGGTGTCCTTCGACTGAAGTTGATGTAGTCCTGTTGTTTTCAATATGACTGAACTGGCTTATATCCACACATATCGGCTTAGCTGGCTCATGGATTGGGCTGACTCTGACTGCTACAAGCAATAGTGCAGGACTTGTAAACAGGAGCATTTCTCCTGAAATGTACATATAAAATTGATGAAAGATAATTCAGTGCTAATTTTTCATGCACCGGTTGTCCTACTCCTCCTTCCAAAATAGGCCAGCTAAATGTCTAAGTCATTATTTTTCACGCACATTAATAATGGAGACTTTTGCACTATAGAGGGATATATGGTCAATTGAATGCTTGATGTTCTGTCCTTGAGCAACGTCCAAATCTATAGCTATTTATCAGTCACGCAACAACCAAACAATTCCAGTGCATCATTTCTGTCCAAATCAGCAAGAGACTCATTTCTTCAGCAAGGAGAGAAACTTCAAGAGGAAAGAAATCCCAGCATTAGACCCACCAATATTCTCACAATAATGACCTTCAGAAGGATATACATATACATTCCAATAAAAGAAGGGCATGTCAGATCAAAAGGTGTCAAAGGGCAGATGCAGGGTTTTCTTTTCAATAAATACATATTTATAAGGTGTTTCATTTACATTATCATCGTTGTTTGTACAAGAATCCTGTATGTTCGTATAATCCCCATGTTGCAACAGTCAAGTGCTATGGGGCCAAGCAAGAGGCTCCCATTACTAGTTTAGATCATAGAAGAGCCCTGCTGGATCAGACCAAGGGTCCATCTAGTCCACCAGTCTGTTCACACAGTGGGCAAACAGCTGTTGACCAGGAACCCTCAAGCAGGATGTGAGTGAAACTGTACCCTCCCATCCATGTTTCCCAGCAACTGGTGTATATAGACTTACTGCCTCTGATAAAGGAGGTAGCACATAGCCATCAGGACTAGTAGACATTGATAACCGTCTCCTCCAGGAATTTATCCAACCCCCTTTTAAAATTATCCAAATTTTAAAGCTATGTCGTGGTAGTGAATTCCATAGTTTAACTATGAAGAACATGAAGAAGTACTTCTTTTCTGGCCTTCCTGGTAGCACTGGAACCACTGTGCTTCCAGTTCCCAACCCTGAGAGCCTACCCAGAAAGATACCATGAACGATAGTATCCCATTGAGAGATCAACTGGGTTTCTCTTCTCCTGTCCTTCCTCATCAAGGTGACCAAGGCAGATTCAGTGCTAAGACCTGAACCCAGATTGAAATTGATCCAGATAAGCAGGGTATTTCCCCCTGGCCCTACTATGCTTGGAGTTCGCTTTCAACTACCCATGAAAAGGGACCTATGGAACCAGTCAATACTTATTGCAATATTTGGGGGCCAAGTTGTTTTTCTTTAGTAACTAACTCTTGGGGGAAAAAACCAAGTAGCTGATTATCCAAAGAAACTTACTTGAGAACTGTATGTCTGTTGGTGTATGTGTGTGTAGGGGAGAATCCTTCCCTGAACTAATACATTAAAAATGCTTAGGGCTGATGAAAAAAGAGTATTAAGATTACTACTACTGTAAGTTGTAACAGTGGAGATAGGGGACAGAGTTCAGCACTTTGGAGAGTTCCTTTAGTGTTCTGACTGGTTCTGATTGAAACCCAGAGTGGGTTCACTGTCCTACTGAATTAGGAGCCACCAGCCTCCACTGAGTTGGAATCCATTTTAAGATGGTGGTGATGGAGATGATAATGATAACTATGATCCTCATCATCTCCCTATTTTTGTTTGGAGGAGGAAGCGGTAAATAAGACGCAGACACAGAGCTTGGATAAAACTTGGGCCTCTTTATTTATATTTACATAACTACATCCCTCCCATGATCTTCATGTGACAGTGCGGGAATTAATTCTAACTCAGGCTACTTTGCCTGTCATTAAGGGCAAGCCACACTTCAAGCCAGAAGCCGGTTAACCCAGCTCCCTGGTTATCTGTCACTTCTGCAAGTGTGGGGAGACCGCCCTGTCGCACCCCCACTCGCTGCCATAACGACAGCAAGTAGATGAAACCGGAGGGTCTCCAAAGGCACACCATATCCTGACACGTGAGCCGCGAAGCCCCCGCGGAGCAGGCCGTCTGGATATGCCAATCACCCAAAACGGGTGCCAGTGTGCTTACCGCCCTAACTAAACATATAATTCCCGCACATCCCTGCCAATGAAGGGAACCAAGCCTCAGCTTAGGTTCCCTTCCCCCACCCAGGGAGGCATTCCCGCAGACCCACATGAAGATCTTGTAGGAAAATATCCTTTCCTACATCAGAGAGATGTTCTCCATCAGCCCTGTACAGCTCCTGTCTGGCTACAACTATGCCAGGATGAGGGACGCCACTCCCTGCAGCCGCGTCCTCGTTGCCTCCAAGAAAAAAGGCTCTCCGCCACCAGAAGCCTCTCTGGCGCAGAAAAGCCTCTCCGTTGCCACAAACGCCTCTCCAGCGCCGAGGTTCCTTGCAGCCAAAATCCATGTCGCAGAAAAGCCTCCCTGCCGGCGCTGAAATCGTGCTGTTGGAAAAAAGGAGGCTTACACAAAGGTAAGGCCCTACTCTACCTCAGGTCGACCGACTGTCGCGCCCAGCACAGTCAGCGACCCAAAAGAGGCCAAATGTTGGTGAGGGCTGCTTATGTAGAGCAGCCCCTCCAGGCCCCCACGTGACCTTGCATTCAATGGGGGAGCGTTCATTACGCTCCTCCCCAAACCCAACTGCCCGCTCCCACCCAAACTTTCGTTGGGCGTTGGCCGGTCATTCTATCACACTCTGCTGTGATCGAGAAACAGAACCCAGGATGGAGGTATGAAGAGGTGGGACTGTGGAGGAGCAGGATTATGGGCAAAAATACATTTAGCATCCTTCCCCAAGGGTGGGCAGATCTCCTGATGTTTTGGGCTTTAATACCAGAAGACTCTGACATCATGGCCAATGGTCAGGAATGTTGGGATCTCCAAATCTCTGGAGATCTACTTCATGCCCACTCTTGTTCTGCCCCTAATGGAGTTCCTGGTGCAGCACCTTACTTCCAATAGAGAAATCTATTTCTCTACCCCAATAGAGAAATCTAACATGTTGCAATTGGGGACAGTAATGTGGTCACACTGCTTTATTGCCTGACCCCAGTGATGGGTCCAGGTTTGAGTGGATCCCCATTCTATTAGAAGAGGGCTTACCCTCTTCTAATATTAGAACAGGGTGGTCCGCCATCTCCAAGCAGCACTGAGCTTCTGGATCTAGCCGCCATTTTAAGTTCTTACAATGTACCCAATGTAGTGTCACTCTGGAGCATTGTGGGGAATTAAAATAGCAGCTAGGGCCAGACACTCCTATTGATCAGAACAGTAGCAGAGGTTCAATTGGGGGCACATAGAGTTGGAGTAGGTGTGTGTGTGTGTGTGTGTGTGTGTGTGTGTGTGTGTGTTGGGATCCTGGCAGTTGCTCAAGGAAGCAGTTCTAGTTCTACTTTAGTGGCTGTCATTGGTAATGGGATGAGGGCAAACCAATTGAAACTTAATCCAGGCAAGACAGAAGTGTTTCTGGTTAGTTGGAAGGCAGATCAGGGAAAAGGGATTCAACCTGTGCTATAATTCAGTTTTTATTTTTTGTCTTAAGTACCATGCTTTGGCCGAAAAATGGGAATATAAATAAAATAATAAATAAGTGCAAAAAAGGATGCCAGTTGCTGGTAATGACCCTACCTGACCCCTGGTAATCTTGGACCCACTAACAGGGATCCCATGAGGATTTCAGTGTATGAGGACTTCAAAGTATTTGTGCTGGGAGATGTGCTATCCTGCCCAATCAGAGAGACGAGTGTTTTTGCAATTAACAAATGATTGATGACTTTTAACTATTTTGGGTCATATCCAATGGGCTGTATCCAAATTGTCACATTCTTTTTGTGGGTCTACTCTAAGTAGGATCAAAACTGGATATGATCCTTGGGTTTCTGTTTGCCTTTGACTACATTAGCATGCAGCTAATGGACAGAAGAGAATCCAGATCTACACCATGAACATCTGGACCCTATTTGCACAGCTTTGGAAATTATGGATCAAAGCTAAGAAAGTAAACCTATAATCTGGATCAAGTTAAATAGTGTATAGTGGCAGAAATATTAAAGACAAAGGTCAATGGGCTAATAGAGATCACTCAAACTGTCAAGTTGGCTTTCTAAAGCCAAAACACTTTGCCAAAATTATACCCCATCCTTACAAGTCCTTGTTGATTTACGTTGAGGCCTAATGTTATTTTGTGACCTAAGAATCTCAAAGGGGTGTGTGCATGTTAATTTATGAGGCCAAAGGGAAGATGGAACCTTTGTGTATGGAGTAAAATATTCCCACTTGTCCAATAATGTACTGAACCATGATAAATTTATTAGAGCGCCACCATTTTCAATTCAAAATGAAAACCTCAACACATACCATTCATCACTAGTTGGTTTACCCCACAGCCATATTTCTCTGTGCTTAAATGTAATATAATGGAATAGACACCCATTAATCCCCAATGACAACCCTAAATAGATTTTTTTTTCAAGGATTCTATAGCACAGATAGAGAATGAAGAGGTTTAGAACAAGTCCCCCAGGTCCACATCTAGAGAGATCAGAGATCTTTTTCACGTCTTCTCTACTGCAGGAAAGAAGGAAGGGTCTCCTGGAAGAATTTGCCTTCTCCTTACAAGATGATGGTCTCTTTCCAAGAGGCCATTGCACACAATTTTTGATACCTAAGTATCAATGTGAAGTGGAGGTGCTCATTTCCAAAGCTAGGACTATTGGATATGCCTTGTGATAGTTCACCATAGAACAAAGACCTTTGCTACTTATTACAGAAGCATCAGAGTATTTTAAAATGTTAGACTCACCAAGGGCTCGATTTGTAACAAAGCCAGTATTAGACGCCATATGCCCATTGCTAGTGCTAAACAGCTGGCTATCAAAGGGATCACCTGTCTCATTATGAATCTGCCTGGTTATTAAGTTCTGTAGGAAAGGCCCACTTGAGGACACTTCAGACTAGCTCAACTAAACCTTATTTATCAGTATCCTAAGAGTAAATCACCAAAGCAACTTTGAAGAGGGGGGAGAGATGAGAACTATGTGGGACTCCAGAGTGTGGAAGAGTTTTCCTTGACTCTTTGCCAGCCAGCCAAAAACCACCCTTCACCAACACTGTTTTTTTCTCTGATGCAGCTGGACAGCTCCCTGGGAGGGAAATTCAAAATGACCAATCAATAGCTTGAGACGGCCTGTCCAGGTGACGTCCAGGTGATGTCTACCTGTCCAGGTGCCTCTTTAACACAAGTTGAGTCATGGGGAAGGGAAAATGAAGCAAGAGGTCAGTCTAGAATGTGTAGAGAAGTACATCTTAGTGTCTAAGCTATGTGGCCATGTACTTTGTTCAGTGACCTTTCCAGAAAGATTGGGAGGGAGATTTAGGTCATCACCCTATATAACTCCAATAAGTCTGGAGTTATAGTTTAGGGTAGAGGGATGGCATTCTCCCACCTGCCAACTTTAACTGATTTACTTAGCTTTCACAAAATGTTGTCAACTTATCAGAAGCTTGGAAAGAAAACATAGCCGTGTGTTCATTTGAGCCTCTGAAATTATCAAAGCGGGCAAATATTGTGTGTGGGAGAAAGGAATATTGGATTTGCATGTAACACTTAGCATTATAATTACCTCCTCTTTTCAGAGAGGCTTCTAAATGCATCTTCTGAGGAATTAGTGGAAAGGAAAACCATAATGAGAGCGCAAAGAACTTGCCAGATGGAAAGAAGAGAGATCAAGCCTACAGCTGTCAGAACCAAAGCGGCATCCTCTGAAGTTCCTGCGGCAGGTGGTTGTCTTTTTCGGAAGCAAATGCTTTACAGCTACAAAAGCATCATGGGAACGTTGAGACTTAAAATGCTGTCCTAGCAGACAAATGCAAAGCAAAGCAAGCAATATCCAACAGTGAGGATGAAGGAAGAGATCTGATAAAAATCCTAACAGGAGTAAAATAGAATCCAAATCTAAAATATGCTAGCTTAAAAAAAGGAGAAAACAAGTAATGACTGAATTGAGAAAACACTGTACCTGTATCCCACAACTCAACTTCCCTGGAGTATGGATGTGGGATGAATTAGTTCAGTTCACAATTTAATGCAAATTTACCTAAGTTCACACTTTCAAACCGCCATGTGAACCAAAATGCATGTTTTCAGAGAAATGTGATCAAAAAGGCTTATGAATTTTCATGTAAACCTTTTAAAAAAAAAGAATCTCAAAGTTTGTGATGAAGTGAACAAGACTGCAGAACTTCTCAAACATCGAGATGAACTGAACTTAATACTGGAAAAAATGAGAAACAGAGGGCACATCTACACTAAGCTGGATATTGCACTATGAAAGTAGTATCAAAGTGGTATAAAAAAGGCAGGAGCCACACTACTGCTTTATAGCGGTATTGAAGTGCACTGCAGGATCTACACTACAGCTTTATAATGGTACTGAAATGCACTGACAACTGTTGGGGCCCATGACACATCTGCACCAAGCAGGATATAGCACTATGAAAGTGGTATGAAAGCGGTATATGGTATATGTCAATAGGCCCCAACAGTTGTCAGTGCACTTCAATACCGCTATAAAACAGTAGTGTGGCTCCTGTTTTTTATGTACTGCTTTCATAGTGGAATATCCTGCTTGGTGTAAATCCTGCCCTAAGAGAAACCAAAATTGATAGATTCCTCCATCCCGACTCTGGTTTCCCTTCCAATATGTCCTCAAATGGAATACTTTCAAGTATTCCAATTCACTCTTGAAAAATACCTGTGGGGAAAACCCCACCTCCTCCCCTCCTCCCTTCCTCAATTGTCCCAAAACATACCTTTGTACAGGGCAAGTTAGTATTCCCAGCCCCCAGTAGGCCATCACTTTCTGCCAGGGACTGGGATTGGAGCTACACGTCCCAGAATCCCAAATAGAAAACTGCTGTGTGTCCCTGGTTGACAGCTGGTTGGCCACTGTGTGAGCAGAGAGCTGGACTAGATGGACCCTTGGTCGGATCCAACATGATTCTTCTTCTGTACTTAATGTCCTCTCTAAGCCTCCTGAGCGTCTGTCGGTATCACAGGCAGCGTTGCTCTGGACTCCTGTCTCCCTTCCAGAGGTTACATCAGTATTGTAGAAGCTAATCAATCTCCCATACGATATTCAGGTGCCTGATAAAGATCTGCCTCTTTAGCAGAGCTTTAGAGAGTGATCTTGGCCTTTTGTAGGTATATTTACATATCAGTTTATTTGCTTGTCTGCATATTTTATATCTTGTGCTGTGGCTTTTTATATTTTATTTATTTAAACATATATACCCTGCCTTTCCAGCCATCAAGTTCTACAATGTGGCTTAAGAGAAGCTTAACAGCAGGTAAAAGCATAGTTCAACATCTGTAAAAAAATAAGTAGGTAAAGATATCAGGCAATAGAGACATAAGGATCAGTGATACCAAAAACCCTTTGACTTGACCATGTGTCATCTGAACCCCAAAAGTGAGGGAGCCACCACTAAAAATGCCCTTCATGGTGTAGCCACCAAGGAAGTGAGGCAGGTGGCTACTAGGAGGAGGGCTTTCTCCGCTGTGGAATGAGCTCCCCAGAGAGGTTTGCCTGGTGCCTACACTGTACTCTTTTCGTCGCCAGCTGAAGACCTTTCTATTCTCTCAGTATTTTAACACTTAATTTTAACTTAAATTTAAATTTTATTGTTCTAACTCTGTATTTTCATCTTATATCAATTTTGCTGCATGGTTTTATCCTGGTCGTGCTTTTTATACAGTATTTCGTATTTGTGTTTTTAACCTGTTGGTTGTTTTATTATGGTTTTAATTTTTGTGAACTGCCCAGAGAGCTTCGGCTATTGGGCGGTATAAAAATGTAATAAATAAATAAATAAATAAATAAATTTCAGGAGGCAGGAGGATGCATGACTTAACCTCTGACAATGACCTGGATTTAATGACTCAGTGCTTGCACGAGAGGTTCCTTTCCTTTCCTCCCTTTCATATGAATACATGAAGTTTGTACAACAGGATCCTAGTTGATTGATCTGTATGGTTTCTAAATTCATATCCCAACTCATTCAACAATATATATATTTGGCATTTGATGCACAAGACCAACAAAGAGAATTTTTGTATCAAAACTTTATTTATTAAACAAAAAAAATGCACCATTGGAATAACATTTCTATAAAAAAATGAATATGAGACTGTTCTACAGTACATTACAAAACCCCCCGTATTTTTTTCCTCGTGTAGTAGTATACAAGATTGTGTGTAGAAACAGTCATTTATTTTCAAACCCTAAGCAAGTTCCCTTCCTGGTAGAACAAGATTTACACTTAAATATTGCAGTCACTAATCTAATTTGGTTAACAATGCTAGAGTCCAACAATTCAAAGAAAACCTTTGTAGGCTCAAAACGCCTAATTTTAGGCTTTTTGTAACAACAAGATTTTCCCCCTCCTAAAGGTAGTTAAAGCTGCAGTGTAACTCACTCATGTTGAATAAATGCTTCCCAACATAGGTTAATGATTTTTATGGATTCTCTTTCAAAGGCCTTGGTGTGTGTGTGGGTGTACTAACATTTTCTGAGTAATAACTGAGGATTAGCTGAAAGACGGACTCATAAAAGCCATAGAAGGATGCATACCTCCAAAACACTTACTCTGTCTATCCACAGACACACCTTTTTTTAACATCAACTGAGAAGGAACAATGCCTCGTATATTACACCCAAATTATTTGCAGCACTTTGACTGAATTTCCACATTCATGGGCAGAATTGTAGCTTCCCCCAACATTTCAACATTGATTCACACATTATGTTTTGTAGGTGTACACTGTTGTTGCTGTAGTTTTGAAGTGTCGACCGAAAAATGTAATGTGTGAATGAGTCAAAACATGCCTATCATAGAGACACACACTTGTGGATAGCCAAACTTGGCTGTAACTCCCCCTAGTGCCAGGTTTGCTGTTATATAAAGGCTTTGCATTGAATTGTATTAAGATGCTTTTTTTAGAGAATGGGCAAGAAGGTGTAGGGGTGGAATGAATAAGTCTTTTAAGAACAGAGAGACGTGGACTCAAGAGTGAAAGTGAAAGACCCCTATCTCCTGGTCTTTTCTGTGTTGCTATATATTCAACTATCAAAATCTAGAGATAGGTATGCTCAAACTCCTTTGGAATTAATGAGACTGAAGGTCTCTGTCCTCTGTCTTTAGCTGTCTTGCAGAAGAAAGCATGAGGAGAATGTAACGTTGCTTCCCGCACGTGTACACAAGAGAAGG
Organism: Elgaria multicarinata webbii; assembly: GCF_023053635.1. Classification (NCBI taxonomy): domain Eukaryota; kingdom Metazoa; phylum Chordata; class Lepidosauria; order Squamata; family Anguidae; genus Elgaria; species Elgaria multicarinata. The sequence continues at coordinate 105,873,197 of NC_086176.1, forward strand.
GTGAATCAACGGTATTTGCGCTCCCCAGATTCTCCAGATTCTACCTTGAAGCATAGAGCTCCATCACACCAGCGTTATAGCCTGCTGTCATGGTGCGTTGCATACAAAGGACTCAGATGATGCTGTCCATGTCCTGCCCTGATCTCGCCTCTTCCTCCCCTCTTTGCGAGGTTTCCCAAGTGTGGTGAAGGAACGGTTTTTCCAGCAATGTGCTTGACCCTCTACGTGTATTTTTATCCCATCGTACTCAATCCAATGTTCTGAGGGCAGGCGGCATTGCTGGTGAAAGGGAAGTGGCGTGCCAGGGCAAGGTGTCCCTACAAACAACCAATAGATTGTAAGGGGAGGTACAAATGAGATTTGCGGGGTGGGGGAAAACAGCGATTCCAAGGAGAAGTGTGAAGATGAATGAAACGTAAGGCTTTCAAATGCTAAGTCAAAGGAGGAGGGATAATATGAGGGCAAACGTTCAGGTGTGATGGAACTCTTAGATTGCCTTATTCCCATTCTCTGTTTCGCTTATTTGTTTGAATGGAAGAAATGCACACTTTGGTATGCATTTTTTCAAAGCACACTTTCCCCTCGTAGGCTAAAGTGTGAAAATGCACCCGGGAAATGCACATCTTCAAAATGCATATTTTCCTAAAGGATATATTTTGTGAACATGAACGAAAGTTTAGCAATGTGTGAGCTTTCTCCAAAAACTGCTCACAGTCATCTTTGGAATTGCAAAAGGGGCAAGTGTGGGTTAAAAATGAATCCAAGCAAAATTCCTGTACACTCCTCGTGTACATGTGAAGATGCGCTTATGCATTCCTGATAAAAACAGACCCAAATCATGAGAGCCAGAATGGCCTAGTAGATTAGACAGTGTGTTGGATTACGATTGCGGCCATCTGCATTCAGGTCCCTGCTCAATCATGAGTGGCTGACATTGGGTCAGTTGCTATCTACAGGCTAACCTTCTTCTTGGGCTTCATGTGAAAATAAAATGGGGAATATGCTTCCCTGAGCAATTTGGAAGAAGGGACAAAGTAAAAATGTAACAGGGTTAAAAAAGAAGTATTTCTCCCTCCCACCAAACCCCATGGCGGCATGATCCAGTCACAGTTAAGTACTCAAGTCCCTTTGATTTTGGTTGGCTCTGTGACTCATCCTGAAGCATCCATTCCTCCCCCACCATAGTCTTCATGAGCTCAAGGGAAGGTGCTGTCTATTAAGGTGGGTTTTTGTTGTTGGGTTTTTTTGTTTAAAGATTTAAGACTTTAACACACACTAGCCCCTTCCAGCAAAATCAATGGCACTTACCAGTGCTTCCTTTTGCCGGGATCATTAGCCAGGTTACCTCTCTTTCAACTGTGTGGGTGTTAAGTTGCTTTTGAAGCAAAACCAAACTAGTCCCTCATTCTAAGCTTTGCTGTGCTCTCCAATTGCACTGATTTCTAAAATTTGGGGGTGTGATGGAGGGGTTGAGTAGGTCCTTGGGGTCCAGAGCCTCTCTTGCTCTGCCCTGATGTTTCCCCTTTCCCCCCTCTCCAGCATCAAAGCTCTGATCTCAGAGAGATGAGCGGAATGGATCTTTCCATGGGGCAGGGAGTGGGGGGATCAGAGCTCAGTCTCCCATCTCAGAGGGGTATTTCTGGTCTATCTAGGGGCCCAGGATGCCTTCTCAGGGAACATAGGATTGCAGCCTTAATTACCTAAGTAAATGGCCACTGTAAGAGCACCATTTGTATAGGGACAGGGGTGGGGGGACATTTATTTGGCTCATAATTGAACGTGAACCTATCTAATTTGCACTTCTTCATTTAATATGGGAACCATAACACAGTTATCCTTCATTTTTCACACTTCCCTAATGTTTGCAATTCAGTTCTTGAACTGGAAAAATGCATACAGAAATGTGTGTCTTTTAGGGGAAAGGGCAAACAAAAAAATGTAAATATTAATGGAAATCAAATACAAAAAGACATGATATTAGGTAAAATTGTTTGCAAAAATGCATTGGTTAGGCAAAACTGTGCATGTTAGGAGAAACGGGCGCTAAAATGCGTATGATGTTTGATGGGAACTCTTAAAAAACAAATTGCAAACTGATGGAGAAATAGGGTAGAATGATGTTAAGACTGGAGGAAATGAGAAAAAAGGGAGAGAAACTAGGGCCCTTTCTACACCTAAGGATTATTCCAGGAAAATGCAGGGATCGTCCCTGCCTGCTCCCGGGATCCCCTGTGTGTCATTTGGATGCACAGGGATGATCCCAGGAAAAAAGGCAGGTGTAGAAATGGCCCAGGATTGACTGATTCATCCGTTCCTACTTTTAGGATCTCCTGTTAGACAGAGGAAGAATGGCATTTTACTCTAGGGCACTTGAAAAAATAGCACTATGAAATCTCATTTATTTCAGTGGAAGAATTAAGCACATGCATAAACAAGGGGTGGATGGATCTGTCAATTTCAGACTCATCAAGATTACTGGTTTTTTGAGGTCAAGCTTGTTTTTTCTTGTTTCCACATCAGTTTGCTTTTGCTTTTTTAAAAGAAGAAGAAGAAGAAGAAGAAGAAGAAGAAGAAGAAGAAGAAGAAGATATCCCTACAGAAATTCATGTGCATTTTCCATAATGTATGCATTTTTCAACACATTGTTAAATGTATGCATTTTGGGATGCATGCACCCTTTGATTAAAGCATGCCTGTGCACATTTTGGACACATTTTTCTTTGCACATTCTTCAGATGTGTGCACACATTGTCACCAATTATGTTTGGTTCTGCAGAACACATTGCAAGCTTGGGAATCTATGGATTTCTGACCATAAATTGAGTTTGAGCCTGCATCTGGGTGAATTGGATAATTCCATAAAAACTAATCAACCAACCAACCAACCCACAATGGAGCAAATTTCTCACACATTCCTAGCATTAACCTCTTCCACTGAAATCAATGGAAATTCCAAGTGCGTTAAGTTCCACTAATTCATGCCCAAAGATGTTTCCATACTAGTTCAACTGAAACCTTTAGGTACTTACATGGACTTGTCAGTTGCATCTAAGAATGCTGCTTATTCAAATTGGCCTAGACAAGACTACACTGATGACTATGTCAGGTAAAAGGGGATAAACTGTCAATACAAAGGTCAACATACAGCAACATGAGATACACCACAGCTTTAACATCCTGCTCTAGGTCTCAAACCAGATATCCCTTTCCCCACCCCAATCATAAATTATTCCAAAGAAACCACTCTAAATAATAAATTAAATATTACTTATAAAAAAGCACCCTCTTCCCTCCCTGCCCTCCCTATCCCGAACATGATGACAATTCACAAAGATAGGAATTGTCAGGTCTATTTTACAATAATAAAAACAGCATTGTTCCTTCTATCTACCAGCATCACTTCCTCACTCATCATCAAAAGACATTTACAGCATAACAGTGAGATATCGTTGGCCTGGATGACTTCACGGCATATTTATACCACATTGTTATTACCGGTTTCAAGGAGAACATAAAAAAGGAGGGATGATTGATAATTTGCAAAATGTCTGCTGAGATAGCAAATAAGAACGATACATGACCTCAGAGTATGGCATTCTGTTTGCAATCGGATAAGTCACAAAACGGTTAATAGGGATGTGGTTACCGAAGAGGCATTTCACAGGCCGGTCTTCCCCTAATCACACCTAAAGTCAGGAAATGAGAGGAGTAAATGTTGAACACATCCATCTTGGTAATGTCCCAGGAGATGTGAGTTTGTAACACTGACCATGAGGACCATACATGGGAAGTCATCCTGATGGATCTTCAAACCAGTGCCAATTCATTTGTGATCTTTCTTAAATGCACTGGTCAATTTTGAAGTGCAGGAACTTATTATGATAGTCCCTAAGGCAACGCCCCCTCTCCCCACCAGGAGAGTTCAAAAAGGTGGACACCTGGGCTGCTTCCTCTCTGTATTATATATGTCCTTTGTAGGTCATTTGCACAACTAATGCATTACCCATTCAAGATCTAGGTACTCTAAGATCCTTGCCACTATAACAAGAATTGCTCACCAAGATATACTGTTGCCGGGATATTCTGTCCCCCACCCCACTACAGCCCATAGCTACTGTGTGGATTCCAGCTAAGCTCAGAGGGAATAGGGAAATCTGAGAATGGTGGAAGATGAGGTCCTTGCTAATCAAGAAGTTCTGGTTCTTTGACCTTGTAAGTCCTGGCTCCATGACCCCACTCTCTTTGACACCAGATATTTGTCAGATGGGGTTTCCTCCCATCTCTAACCAATGTATTAAAATGCAAGTTAACACCCAAAGCAATACAATTGTGGTGTCACCATAGAATCATACAATAGTAGGGTTGGAAGGGGCCTACAAGGCCATCAAGTCTAACCCCCTGCTCAATGCAGCTTCAACAGAACATCTTCAAGAGAACGCAGAACAGTGGGTTGTTTTTTTAAAAAAATAAAAAAATAAAAATCCCCATTGATTCAGAGTTATCACAATGTTTATAATCTGAAATATTTCCCACCTTTCCATAATATTTTTCAGGAATATAATTTTTCAGGAATATAATTGGATGGTCAAATTTGGGGAGCTTGTAGAAAGACGGAAAATTGAGTATAAAATAGTACTGTGAACATGAAACGTTTATATGATGTACTTCCTGAAGCAGAGTATGCAATGCGGCAGAAAACCACTCTGCTAAGCAATATCCATACTGCCATGAGTACATTGACTGTTCTATGTTATGAAGGGTGTGGACAAATTGAAGAAGGAATAGGAAACGAGGAGAAGATGCAAGCATTCTGGCATCCTGATCCTAAGTGGCACCTATTAGGACCCCAATAGGCCTTCCCATTCTTTTATACAAGGGATTGCAATACAACCAGAAGCTGGTACCTGGAAGTAACTGCTCAGAGCAGGACCAACTTGTAGATTGGGACCTGGAGAGGAGAGGGAATGGAAAGAGAACTATATGGGAGCCACATATTGATTTCCTTTTCCGAGTAATGCCTGTCACACTCAACTTGTCTTGTATCTGATTTAAACATTGCTCCATTCTGAGTTAATGCCTTATTGTGCTCCGTTGGCTAACTTATGGAAGCATCTTCTCAATTTCTCCCCCACAATTCCACTTCCTGGCATTCCTTTCCACCAAACATCCCTGGCAGTGGTTGGGCCTCATAATGGGACATCCTTGCAGCTGGCTTTCAGCGCTTTGGCAGTGTCCCAGGCAGAAGGATCTGTGGGAAAGGTAGTTCACATAAATGCTGATGTCCTATTAGAGTCAAGAAGAACAACAAAAATAACATCTCTGGTGGATCCTTGTGGCTGAGTCACTTTTGTGAGCATGCATAGCATGTGTAAGGATCTAATGGAAATGTAGCATGGATCCTGCTAACAGGACATCAGAATCTATTTGACTTACATCCTCCTTTGATCCTTGAATCTAAGATGCTGCCATGTCAGTGCTGGAAGTCTAAGAGAGGCCTCCTACCTGATAAGTTTGGATGGGAAAAGGAAGGCAGCAGCTGTGTCAATGAGAGCTGGTGCTGTGGCAAGCCCGTTATGATCTGGGTCCAGACTTCTGAGGGTTTATGAGATGAGGAAGTTTGTTTCCAGTTCTGAACTTCAGCACTATCGTTACAAAAGTCTCTTGATTATTTTTGCTGCAGTAGATGGATATGGCTAATACAGGAACTTAGTGCCTGCCTAATTAACACTGTGATTTGTGAATACTCTGAGTAGAAACAAGGTAGCATTCTACCATGTACAGACACTACTGATGGGAGCTGAATACCGAATCCTATCATGTACAGACACTACTGATGGGAGTTGAATACTGAATGCATAATCACATCTTTTGTATTTGTTGTCTATGATCGGAGGCAGACACATTTCTTATGTGTAGCTGATATTCTTTGAAGGTGATCTCTTAATTGAGTTCGGCACCTACATAGAGCATCTTTGGAACTTTCTAGAACTCTGTTCAGGAGCTTGGCACTCCTGCTCCTCCCCTCACCTAGGTGGGATCTATTAGGTGCACATGCCCTGAGGTGTGGAGTGAGCACTTACCTGCTCAGTTCCTAGTTTCAAGCCATAATACTATCAATATGTTTAAGAGGTAACAGAAGCAGGGCAAGAGGTGGTTTGTGTTACTGCTCAGATGACCACTCAAAGAAAACCAATTATAGGTTAATAACTTCTGTTTGTTCATCATGCAGTCTCACAATCTGGAGAGTTGTAAGTGAGTGTACTTCAAGTAAATATGGGTGGGGTGCACAAAATTTGGGAGTCTGCAGTCCTGGACATCCACTGGACATCCTTTACATGCCCTAGATCTCTAGGGCATGTAAAGGATGTCCAGGGCATGTATAGTATATTGTACATCTTTCTTAGGCTCCAAAAGAAGACAGTGAGGTTCATGTCATGGCAGAAGTGGAATAGGTTTGCCACCTTATGAAGAAAGAAAACATCAGGTCCAAGTACCACTTTATGCCTGAACATCAGCAGAAATAGTGGATCCAAATGCATGCAGAGGTGATTGCCACTCAAAATTCTGTCTTAAAGGAAAGGAGCTACATATCAGTGCCATAGCTTGTAAGAGCTTCCTTGTGAACTAAGAAGATGCTCCAAACTGAAAGAGGAATTCTGACAGGCAGGTGCCAGTGAGCCAATCCCTTCCAGCACAGTTTGGAGAAGTGTGGAGATCAGACAAAGGAAACAATGTGAATGATTGTGACATGTGAACCAGTCTTCTCCAGGATCTTCAAAGAGGTCCATGTGCAAAACCTAAGCCATTTGGCTACATAAGAAACTTTGTGAGCCAAGACTGACAAGGCCAACATGGGATATAAGTATACAATCTGCTCTGTGGGTTATTTTGTGACATATTCAAGGGATAACAGGCATGGAATGATCATAGACCTGAAGGATCCCATCCAATGTGAATAAATCTTTAGAGAACTTTAACTCATGCATACCTTGAAACAGAACCTTCAGCACTTAGCATTGATTGATGTGGACTCATACGAAGAAGGGCACACTCAGTTATGAGGGCGTTAGAAACCATGATTATAAGAGGTTAATGAATTTGAGTGTAGCCCTTTGCATAAGATGCAGACAAAATTAGGATGTAAGAGCTGTTATCACAGATGCTCAGTCTGAGGGAGAAAGACAAAGTTTGAAGCATATCTAGAATGGACCCAATTAACTGAATTCTCTGTACATGGTGATACATAGGTTAAGAACAGCCCAAAAGGTCAAGGATGAAATGAAGACATTTTGTACAGTGCAGTGCCGAATCCCAATGAGAAGTCAATCATCAATATAAGGAAAAATTGATCGGTCCTTGCAGCAGATGTTTTTCACAGACTAGATGAAAATTCTCAGTACCATGGACAGTTCAAATGTCAGGCTGTCCCCTGATATCAAAGTGAAGTAAATGGAGATGTTGTGGTTATAGGCACCATTGAAAACTGTGAAAGTGAACCACATCGAGTCAATGAGAAATGGAAGTGCATCTCTGAGAGAGACTGTCCAAGACTTCTTTGGGTCAATAAATGTATTGAAATCACAGATATTGAGGGCCCAATCCAATATTTTTCTTCAGGAGAGTAGTGTAATGGGAGTATAGGAATACATTCCATAGTGCTCTTGTTTATAAGAGCCCACCTTCCAAATCAGTACCATATTTATGACAGGTGCTCTGCTGGTGGAATAGTGTGAAATTCAATGGAATAGGCTAATCTGACAAATACTCACACAATGGAATAGGCTAATCTGAGAACTGTCTCTAGCTATGGCCTTCCACTCTGCCAGGAACTGCTGGAATCTGTTTTTAATGCTACTGTTGAGCATAAAGGGCAAGGTTGCCTTAGGCCATTTCTACACCTGCCTTTTTTTTCCAGGCATTGTCCCAGTCCCTGTGCATACAAATGACACACAGGAGATCACAGGAAGAGGCAGGGATGATCCTTCCATTTCCCTGGAATAATTCTTAGGTGTAGAAAGGGCCTTAGTATGAAAAGTCAAAGGCTATGCTTACTGGGAGGAGGGAACTAAATCTCTGGAAGCAGAAGGCAGAGATTGGTCTTTGGCTTCTGATACTTCGTATATGAAGAATGTGTTTTCTTTACTCTTTTATAGGTAGATAATGGTCTCAAGGGCTTTGGGGCTAAGGGTCTATATCTTCACATTTGTTGGAGAGAATGAGGTGACAACTTCCAGGTATCGGGCAGTAATTTTGGTCTTCTAGAAATGTTCATGCATGGTCTGTTTGTGTGCTAAATAAGTATCTCCTTGTTATTGATGGACAGATCCTGAATACATGCCCTGCTTTCAGGCTAAAGTGCAATGGATGGCAACCAAATATGTCTATGGAGGACTACAGACGTAGCCACAGCTTTTGATTCATATTCCTTTGCATGCCATGTAGTCGTAATCTTCAGTTTCACCCAGTGGAACTCTCCTGCTTCAGAAAGTTCAGTGAGACCATTCTCAACCTCCCAAAGGACAGCGAAGAAGAAAGAAACCATTTGGCTTAGGAAATCTTGGTGGTGTACCATGACCATGCAGACTTCATAGTTTGAAATAGGAAGAGTAAGCACTGCTTATGGCAGAATCTTCAGCCTGTAATGCCAAGCTGTCTACTTTTACCCTCTATATCAGTCAGGTGGAGCAAGAGTGTTTTTTTCCTTCCCTTGTGGGGGTTTGGATGCTCAGTCTTCATGAATCAGAGTCCCCAGAAGCTCTATTGTGCTCTACAGATAAATGAGGCATCCTTTGAAGATGCACCTTTAACGTTAGAGATGGCAGGTGTGTGTGTGTGTGGGGGGGAGATCAAGAACTGTGAACAACAGAATAGGATCCATGGAATGCTTAATAGCTGTTGAAGTCCTTGCTGCAGTTAAAATGGATGGTGGTGGTAGAGTTTCAGTAGATATTAGGACTGACTGTGTAGACCTCCATGCCCCTCCTTCCAACAACATCCAGCCAGCCCCCCCAAACTGCTACACAGAGAGTCAGGGGACCCTACTGAATGGGGTAGGCTGTAGTATGGGAGGGGGAACAGTGGAATCCCCCAAATTGGGCAAAAACACCTTTTGTGAGCAGAGAATCAAGAATCTCCCTTTCCTCTCAGCCCTCTGCAACACAGCCTACCCCGTTCACTAAATCCCCCTAGCCCTATGTTTAGCATTTGGAGATGGGGGTGGGCTGAAAGGGCTGCCAAAGTGAAGTAGCGGTGGGCAAGCCTGCTTTCACCAGCCCAACTGCTGCCCATTTCCCTAAACTTAGGAGCAGATTGTTCCCAAAGCAGGGCATGGAATCCAGAAAATCCAGATGAGTGATTTCCCCATACTTTCTTATCATGTTAGCTGTCAGCATTGTGTTCTTTGCTACTGCCAATTAGACAATGGCCTGGGCGATCTGGCATTGGGACTTTCCCCCTCAAGCTTGCTGCTCTTTCAAAGTACCCTGTTGTGCCATAGTTGCACAGTTTGCTACACAAGGACACAAAATTGCGGAAAAATAAACAGAATTGAAACCATCAAATAAAGACAAAAGAACCATCCCTAAATACAAGAAAAGAAGCAAGAAAAAGGAAGAACTGTGGAGTCCTTAAAGGGACTTATGGGGGGGGGTAATGTCTAGGTGATGCTGCTTCCATGGAGGTCAGAAGAGAACTGAGTTGGAAGATACTTCTTGCATCATCGGGGCCTATGCATCAAGACTAAAGGCAGGAGCTTAGAGCGCTAGAAGGTTCTGAAGACGCAGAACCCAATTGTGAGACTCTAAAGAAGAATGAAGTGCTTAAGCTTTTCAACACTCCTGCACAACTGCTATTTGGAAGAATCCAATGCTGTGCTCCCACTAGAACTATTGCTATTGCACTAGCATAAACCAATGCTCACACAACATCAGTAGCGCTTGCTAGCATGACAACATTCCCGGGAAGCCCATCAAATGCAAGCAAATGCTATTTATGTTGTGCAAGCATTAGTTTCGGCTAAGGGTCTATATCCTCACATCAGTTGGAGAGAATGGGGTGAGAACTTCCATAGAGCCCTAGCGGTAGCGCACTGTTGGATTCTCCTTTCTCTCTTCAGTTGTTGGTGGCTTAAGTTGAGAATCGGTTTTGCTTGTAGGAACGTAACAGTAGGACCAGGTTTTATGAGCCTACTGAACATTCAGAGAAGGCATTCCGTCCCCCAATTTCCTTTCCTTTTTGTTTGTTTGTTTAGCATTCTGCTAGTTGGGAAAGCAATCTTGTCATTCCTGCTTTTGTTGAGGCAAGGCACTGAGTTGTGGAGCATCAGTACAACTGGATGCAGTTGGATGCCATCCTCAATTGGTCAGAACATTAAAAACTCAACCTTCCATACTAAATAAGGCTGCCTAGTTATTAGGAAATGTTGCATTAAAATCCCAGGCTAAATTGAATAAACAGCATTATTTGGCGGAAACATTTCACACAAATACACTAGCATTTCTAATGAAGCATTTGAATTCTCTCTTCAACCCTTGATCCAACACAAGCATTTTTTTTTAAAAAAAAGTATGCCTTTTTTCTCCTTCTGATACTGTGCCATTTTATTCCAAATATTTTATTCAGGAATTCACATATAATTACCTTCCTAATAAAAAGAGCGATTAGGATGTAAAGATCCTCTTCTTCCTTCCATGCTCTTTTAAAATTATGACCCACTCAAGCTTGAAATCAAAGGCAGAGCTGAATGTAATAACTCAGCCGAAACCTTCTCATTGGATTTTTTTTTTTGCAGCCTCATAACTGATAAATATGCAAATTTAGTTCCCTTTTGGTGATTTGCCTGCAAAAACAGGGATTAACTCTGAATGAATGCAGAAAGTTCAGCAATGGGAAGTGTGCACACAATATTTTGTGTGTGTCACCAGTTTATGGATGTCCATGAATTAGCACGGTAACAAGAAGCTAGAATACTGGAATGGGAGCAGGAGGCAACACTTTCAAAGGCATCATCTATGTTCACAATAGAGATGGGTGAACGCATAATTTTCAAACTGGTTGAGGCTCTTTTCCCTCCCCTCCCCCCCGATGCTTCCCCCCCCCCCCATCATTCTCACTCATCAACATGAGCCGGGGTCTTCTTCTTCTACCCCGGACAGGAAAACTGTGCATTTTCCAAAATAAATAAATATTTTTTAAAAAAAAAAATGATGCATTTTGGGATACAACCTCAAACTTGAGAATGCGTGAGATTTTCCTGACAATTGAGATCATGCTTGTGTTCCTGGTTTGCAAATGGGGCATTTTCATCCATTTTTCGAGCATCAATGAAATTCTCACACATTCCTAGTTCACAACCAGTATCCAGGTGTACATGGTGCAGACTGTCCCTCACCCCACCCACTGGCTGCTACCAATACAAAAACGATTACAGAAGGATTTCTTCTTCTTTTCAATTCCACTCCGCCCCGCCGCCCCCCCAGCAATTGGTTTGTAAACATTTGCACTGGGTGTAATGACCCAGTAGTATTGGCAAAATGTCCTACCTTTTATGACATGACACTAGCTCTGTCACCCTATTCTAGGAAGTTATTTGCTGGCACGGCAAGTCTTAAGATCCAGATTTTTTTTGACGATCACAAGCTCAGCGCTTGCCATCACTGGAAACAGTTGTCTTCGGTTGTGTTCTTTATGGAACTGAGCAGTCTTGTGAGGCATCAGGATGGAGCAAAGAAAGGGCAAGAATAGTAGGCCTCCTTGCCCAACTGAGCTGCTCCTGAAGGCAGCCTAGCATGTTACAGAAAGCAACATACACGCCTCTGTTCCTAGCTTATGAGCAAACTGATTGCATATTAGAGCAGGTTTCAGATGGATGTTGCTGCAAATCAATTCCCTCCCACCCACTGCTGTTCATAGCCTCTGATTTGCCATGCTTTTAACTATGGGGTGATGGGCAAACACTTGCTAAGTGGGTGACTTCCTGCCATTAATGGCTCCACCACTTGTGCAAAAATAAATAAATGAGCGCGATTGTTATTTGACTTCATGTTTTGTGCTGTTGAGAATACTTTCAACCCTTTGGTGCTACGTGGTGATGCTTTTGCACAAAATTATGAAAAAAGAAAGAGTAGGAGTTACGCATTACATATGGTTTCACAGCAGCCTGCGATGCGTGTAACGGTGGACTTGCATGATCTACACCAAATACTAGAAACCTCTCCAGCAAGACGCACATGTCTTTTTAGGTCCACTTCACATATTATCCTGGTGGTGCACCTGTGGCTGGGAACCTGAGCCATGCGGGTGCTTCCTTGCCCAGTTTTACATTTGCCTCGTGTAAAGTGACACCCATATGGCTCAGGCCAATTTTCACCGAACCACAATTTAATTGGCATGAGTAAAATCATTGTAAAATGTCAGAATGTCTCTTCTCCAAAGCTGCCAATCATGTATGCTATAGATATGTTTGGCTTCCTTAGAAATTCCTCTAGCATTTTGCCTGTGGAGGAAACTCCAGGTTTGCTTCTAATTTAATTTTAAGAAAAAAATCCAATCCCTACTGGTGATGGACAAGACCTCCTTCAGCTCAGACTTTAGAGAAACTGGGTGAATCTGTCAATTTCACTTCCTTTGGAATTTTTTTAAATAAAAAATCTGTCAATTTCACTTCCTCTGGCATTTTTTTTTTTTTGAAAAATTATGAACAATTTTGTAAATTTTGGGAAATCCATAGAAAAAAATGAACTAAAATAAAATTCTCCCCCCCTACCCCGCCTCAGCTAGTCCCAATATGGAGGGGACCATGCTGTTCCTGCCTGCCATATCACTGTTAAAGATGAGGAGCTTATCAGAAAAAAAGATTTGGCAACCTTAATTAATCCCTAGCATGGTTGAATTATACACAAGGATTGAAATCCAGACCTCTAAGAGTTAAGCATTCAAAGCCCTGGGCCTGGAGGGATGGATTTATCAGTTTTGGTTTCTCCCATATTTGTTTTTTTCTTTTTAAGCTCAACTTATTTTCGTCCTTGATATGAAGACATTTGTAAATTTTGGTAAGTTCTGATGAAAATTGGACCGAAACAATTTTTTTACCCATCCCTACCTCATGATTACTTCAATACCCACCCCAAGATTTCTCAGAGACCTCTTCGAGAAATCCCAGGGTGTCTCCCCACAAAAGGAATGTTCAGAATCAGTTGTGCTGATGCATCTGGGGAAGTTCTCTCCAATGATCTCACCCCCGTCCTGCTAGAGATATCAGAGAAATCCGCTGTGGACTTCAATGAGATTGGATTCCCAAGAATCCCACAGCACACTGACTTCCCTTGCATGCGTGTTCTCCAGATTTCCCATGGGTGCGGGCTTCCAGCTTTAAAAAAGGCAAGACATGCTAATGGCTACAATTTTCATGGGGAAATTATGACCATAATTTGTGTATTTTATGGCATTTATGGCCGTAAAACACTTTATGGCCACAATCTATGTAGAAGTAAGTGCTTTATGGCCATAAATACCATGTCATATACAAATAAGACACCCCACAAAATCCGACAGATGCATCAGGGCTTCAGGGAAATCCATTCCAAGTGGCCCAGACCTCCCCATGGTGTATCCTCTGGTACCAGACACCTGGTGGTTCACCTCTCCTATGCCTTGCTTTCAAAAGATGTACCATTGTGATTGCAAGCAATGGCAATAGCTATAAGGGCTTGCGGGTGGGGGGTTGCAGCAGGCTCCCTACTTTTAGGACCAGGCTGCTCCCTACTTTTAGCACCAGGCCTTTAGTCTCCCCACTGCTGGTCCTCCCCTCTCCACAACGTTAAGTTTTGGGAAAGGGTAAAGACTGGTGGAGGGGATATCTGACAGCCAGAAGAAGTGACAGCACCAGGATGAGTTCATCACATACTCAATGGAGTTGTAGGCCTGTCTTTCAATGGGGTTCAGCATTAGCAGAATGACCTTTTGAGTTCACCTTTACAAGTTTGCCAATTACACATGTTGGTAGCATCCCCAGTGACTATATGGAAGGGTGGACACCACCACCACCCTTAAGAAATTTGGGTAGTCTCTATGAAAAAGGTTTGGCTTTCCTCCAAAGTTCTGAAGAAGATCCTCCTAAATTCACTTTGAATTTTAGTTTAGACAAAATAGTAATAATTGGCAGCACGTCTCATGTGGAGACATGCCAATGTGGGTCATTAACAGCCACAGGTTGCCATCAACAGGATAATGTGTGGAGCAGGCCTTATGTAGGACATCAACCTGTGCAGTACTAAGGTCAGCAGAAAAATAATAATAACCACCAAGAGGCACTGGCTGTTGCACAGACATCTTGTTTCTTGCTTCTGGGAGCTGCTCTTTCATCTCTTTTTCAGACGGCTGCTTGATCAATATGAACACATGGAGATGGAGAGATCCCTCCTTAGAAATGGGTTTCGATGATGCATTGGTTGACTTTATGGCAGATGTGGACTTTGGGTGGGTGGTGGTGGGTGGGTGAAACGCTGGTATGCTGCAATGTTCCCGGGTCACTCTATCCTTGTATCCATTCAAAGCTTTCAGAAAGCTGAGCCTGTGATGGCATTAAGCTGCTTCATTAGGCCTTCCAAACTAGCCATCTGTTCACTCAAGTCATCCTGTTCATATACCTGTGGGAAAAAAGTGATCAATTATTTTATTTTATGTTATTTGTTAAAGGCTTGTGTCCGATTCTAAGTGGACTAGGTGGGTAACAATGTGGTAATAACGAGGCCTGGTTGCCATTTCTTTGGTTTTGATGGTTGGCCTGGATTTGGGAGGGCAATTTGAGGCCAACTCCTGAAATGAAAGGACAAGAGAAGGAAGGAGAGGAACTTACAACTGGGGATGTGTGTGCTGGAGGTGCCTCTTATCTTTTCTTTTTAAAAACAGTTTTTTAAGCCAGTGGTTTTGCTGACATGGTAGCAGCAATGAAGCTTTGATCACTGCCATTCTTCTTTTCCAGTGGGCCTCTGGGAAGGATGCTAGCATGGGAGGGAAGGAATTGTGGATACCATATCTCCACTGCCATGCTACAGAAGACGCGATCAAAGCTGGTGGCTTTAAAAACTTAGATATATATCCTAAGCAATAACAGTGTCCTTAAGTATGCTTCTAAAAGGAAAATACACATATATGAATTATAAGCCTCCCCGCTCAAAACTGTAAATCCTTTGCCTTCAACACTCCTTGGGTGTGGTCAAATGTACCAGTGGAATTATGGAAAAATATGTGGGCAAAAGGTTTAAAATATATGTTGAGTACCAGACTTAAGGAGAATTTCTTCAAGATGATGTATAGATGGTATATCTCTCCCTCAAAACTAGCAAAAATGTATAGGGGTTGTTTGGGAGACTGTTGGAAATGTGAAGAACAAGACGGAACCTTTTACCATATTTGGTGGACATGTAAAAAAGCAAAATCTTTTTGGACTCAGATTCATTTCTCAATGCAAAAAAATCTTAAAGACAAATATACAAATGAAACCAGAAGTGTTTTTGCTGGGACTTATGGATGATCAACTTAAAGAAAAAGGAGGAATGTTGTTTTTGTACATGACAACAGCTGCCAGATACAGGCACAATACTGGGAAAAGACGCAAGTACCATCAACGGAGGAATGGCTGCTTAAGGTTTTGGAGGTGGCAGAGATGGCTAAACTTACGGCGTTAGTAAGAGAAAAATCAACAGCCTCATTTGTATTGGACTGGAAACCTCTGATAGAGTATGTACAAGAGTTGTAAAAGAATGATGTATTTGTTTGTGGATTCTACATATAATCTGTGGTCTTTACATAACACTGGGCTGGCTAAAGTGAAGTAAATGTCATCCTATATGTCTGACATGAAGATTGCTTCAAATGGAATATGGCCTGTATATGTTTTTTTATATGTGTTCTTTTTAGATGTAGTGTATTATATTGTTAGTGTAGTATGTGATGTTCTGTAATGTTTCTTGTTGTTGTTGTGTGTAGAAAATAATAAAATTGTTTAGAAGTAAATCTCAATTCCTCAAAGAAATTTAACCACCAATTCATCACTTGCAAATGGGGTAGCAAATTGGGGGTGGCCAAGACACCCCCCCCCACAAAACTAGAATATTCTAAATAAATTTATTCTAAATTTATTATTCTAAATAATACATTAAATAAAAGTAGAATAGGGAGTGTCTCTCCAAATAGAACTCTTCCTAGCTAGCAGGTCCTGAAGAGGAGGTGCACCTCCTGTTTCATCTGTGTCTGTAGTCCTGATTGGACTCATGATATACTTTGTACAAGGAATTATACTTGTCCTTGTTTGTTATGTAAAATGAGAAACTTCGAAAAGCTGAAAAAACAACGACGTACACAGACCGGGGTCTTTTCGATAGTGGAGCTCACTGACAATAAACATCCATCTGAACCCATGACTCTTGTCTTTGAAAAGTGACGCAAGTTCCATTTAAAACAAGGCTAGATCTTCACTATTGCTTTGTAGTGGTATTGAAGTGCGCTGATAACTCCTGGGGCACAATCCACATTCCATATACCACTTTCATAGTGCTATTTCCTGCTTTTTATTCCACATCTGTAATGATTCGACACAAGGTGTAGATCTGGCTATCATTTTAATTATGCTAATTATGGTTCAGAAGTGACTGGTTTACATAAGGATTGTGCATATCTTTTTGAACACTGCAGTGTATTCTATAAGAGCATAAGAACATAAGAAGAGCCATGCTGGATCAGACCAAGGGTCCAACTAGTCCAGCACTCTGTTCACACAATGGCTAACCAGCCATCAGCCAGGGATAAACAAGCAGGACATCGTACAACAGCACCCTCCCACCCATGTTCCCCAGCAACTGGTGTGCACAGGCTTACTGCCTTGAATTCTGGAGGTAGCACACAACCATCCAGGCTAGTAGCCCTTGGTAGCCTTTGCCTCCAGGAAATTATCAACCCCCCTTTTGAAGCCATCCAGATTGGTGGCCATCACTACATCTTGTGGTAGTGAGTTCCATAATTTAACTATGCGCTGCATGAAGAAGTCCTTCCTTTTATTTGTCCTGGATCTCCCACCAATCAGTTTCATGGGATGACCCCGGGTTCTAGTATTTTGAGAGAGGGAGAAAAATGTCTTCAATGTTTTCAAATATGTTGTTAGTAAGTGGTACTGGGCTTTTTGAAGAAGTCAGGATACCTATCTTTCTCTCTATCTTTGAAAGCAGGTTGCCTATGGCCAACTAGCAAGTTTGTAGCTACCGCAGCCTCACCTTAGTTCACAGATCGAACTATTAGACATTCAGCTACACCATTGCTTTCAATTAGGAAGGAACATGGTTATACTTCAGTTTGTTTGAGAGAATCCACTGTTGGTTCCCAGTAGAGTATCTAATCCAAAGTTCAGGGGCACGGGTGCATCAACTGAGTCTTCTCTTGCATTGCTTAAGTGTGCTCTTTTCCCAGGCTCAGAGCCCCAGTGAATGCTCAAACATTTCCCCCCTTTCCCCCTTCTCTTCCCGTTTTCCTAGTTTTAAAAGTGGCCTTTAAATGCAGGTTTAAGATGTGATGAAAGAGAAACTGTTGGTGAAGTGTCAACAGTGTCAATTGGGAGAGGGTGAAGAGAATGTTCTATAAATAACGTGCCTTTATTGACGTGTGCTTGAACAGGGAAATGCATCATCTGGAAAAGAGTTGTGGGGCAAGGTAATCTCGAGTGTTAAAAATGCAATGCCTTTCAGATGCCCGTAGAGGTTGAGTGGTACTGAGAGCCTGAACTTTGACCCCCTGAAGTGCCCCGTTTGGCTTCTCTTCCATTATCTCCGCTAAGTGCTCCCACTCCTACTTGGCTTGAACAGTGACCCACTTGGGAAATAATGTGTCCAGCGGTTACAAAATAAGATATTTAGAGCCGAAAGGTTCTGCACTCAACAGCTCCTTATACCAGTCATTTCCACCCAAGCGGTTGTTTTCATTTCTTCTCTGCCTTCCCAATCGCTGGATGCTGGCCTGCCTTATCTTCTCCGCACAGCACGGCCCATCAAGGCTTGGAAACCATTCAGGGGCGAAGACGGGCCTGCAGTAATCCAAGCACTGCCCTGGGATGGCATTGTGCAGTAATGGATTTGGCCCACCGGTGAGCTGTCCATTGTGCTTCCTGTTCATTTCAATTACGATTTGTTTCAGTCGCCACGATTACTTGCAGGAGAGGGCCTCTAAATCATGGCACTTTCAATACACTTGTGGGGAAAATGCTCCCACAGCAGCCAGAAAGGGAAATAAAAGAGCAAAGAAACCCCAAACCCAAAAGCTGAACCAGAAAGATTCCTTTTTTTGGTACAGAAGAATAAGAAGGGCAGACTTAAAAAACCGAAGCAAAAATAACCTCCTGCCATGCTCTTACATGCAGAGCCAAAGGGATGAGAATGCTTTATCAATTAGCCCTACCCTGTTGTTATGAAAAGTGGCAAAACTCACCGTGTGAGTGGGAACTGCTCTCCACTCTTTTAAATGTGTTACTGAATTCTAAACCTCTGCATTGCTGCCTGGTTTTATTCTGGGCTTTACTCCATTTTGTTCTGTTCTTTTTAATAAAATATAATTTTATTATATAATGGATCTTATACTGTATTTTATTATTTTAATTGTTGTGAACCACCCAGAGGACTTTGGCTATTGAGTGCTATAAAAAAGTAATAAAATAAAATATGGGCCACTCTGAGTAACCCTGCCCCCTGGTGTCACGTCATAACAAAGCTCTTCCCATAATGCTTGGAGTGAGGAGACCTTCGTGCAAGCAGCTGTACACGTGTAGGCTTCACCAAATGTGGAAGCCTGCACGGAACCCCTACGTATGAGGAGGAATACATGGGAAGGCTTCCGTGCTGCAGATGTGCATGCGTATGTGTGAATGCCTATAGGAAGAGCTTTGCTATGATGTGATGTCAGGGGGCAGGGCTACACTGCACAACCCTATTCCTGCTCAGGTGGTGAGTCTGAGCTCCCCTCCCTATCACAGCCAGCGCAGAGAGAACTGTGTTGGCTACGTTTCCACAGTTGCAAACGCCATCTCAGTGGAGAGGGGAAGGGAGCATGTTAGTGGGAGGAGAAGGGATGGTTCTTCAGCCTCCTCCCCGCCCTCCCTAATGCATCAGCTAGATGGGCAAAAAAGCCTGTCTAGCAAAAATATAGAGCAGGACGAGTGCGCAAAGATTGCTTTGCAGGTGCAATGTTTGCTTTGGATGGCTGTAAGCCTCCAAGCTCTTGAGGCTGATGGACATCCCCATAGGACTGAATCTTTAATCTACTTTTTGTCCATTTCACAGACACTAAGCTCAGTCAGAGTTGTGCTAATGACCTTTTGGGGCCTTGGGAAAAAGGGACTGGGTTATCCTTGAGCTTGTCTGTCTAAATTCATATTCTAAACCAGGTAATGGCAAACTGATGAAAGCACTAATTATTACTAGAAGAGAAAGAGCAGCAGGAAAAAAAATGAGTCAGAAAAAAATACTGGAGAAGCAGCAATAGCCCGGCTTCTTCAGTAATTTATGCCTTCTTCAACCATTTCTTTTTCGTGCATCCACATGGGACTCTAACCTCCATCACACCAGGGGTTAACATGCTCCCTACCTTTGCTTCTCTGCCCATGTTTTCGTTCCCCAATTACGTCCTCTTTCAAAAGAGGAAGTACAGAATGAGCATGAGATCCAATGAGTCCACTATTCTAATGGCGCTGCTTCTCCTGCACACAGCAGGAGAGAGCAGCAATTCCAAGTTTTTTAAAAAATGGACTTAGCAAGGTTTTTTTTTGTCGCGCAAGGAAGGCCAGAAGGGACGGAAGGCACATGGGAGGCAGACGGTGTCATGTGAGGGACCTGAGCAAACTCCGTGAGTGCCCAGTAACGAGTGTGTAATAAAATACTCATTGGATGGAGCTTTAAAAATGGGGGAGAAATTAATTCTCAATGTCTCACTACCTGAACTCGTACATGAGCCAGACCTGTATTTTCCAAAACTTGCAATCAAAGTTTGCAGATCAAAAAAAGAAGAAAAAAAAAGCATACAAAGAAAAAAAACATACAGTACAGGGAAGTGTGCACAAAACATGTGCATATCCTAGAGAAGTACACAAAAGGATGCTTTATCTGAAGGGAAATTGCCTATAAAAATGTGTATAATTTGAACGATTTGTAAAGATTCACACAAAATACATACGAATTTTCATGTGGAGTTAAGAAGAATTCACAGACTGATGTGGTAATGGAATGCAATGACCTTCACTTTGAAAAACAAAGAAAAAATAGTGAACTTGAACTTGATAGATTTGACCATTCCCACATGAGACTGAAGATGCAATACCCTCAAGCCACCTTCCTTTGACTGGAACTCTAGACTTGTTCTTACATTAGCAGGATCGTCTGTTTGCTTGTGACCCTCTTCTGAGGCTTCTGGGGCCGTTGGCACGGAGACAGGAAGCAGAGGGGATCTCGCTTTTCCAGCCAGTCCAAGTGATGCTGTCTTAACCTGAGCCTTGGGAAGGTTGGGTGCTGAAACAAGAACGGGATAAATCAGGAAATATTACCAAATGGGGCAATATTAGCATGTGCATTGTACATGGAAGAAGGCAGAAGCAACCTGAGAGTAGAATCACAGAATCATAGTTGGAAGGGGCCTATAAGGCTATTGAGTCTAACCCTCTGCTCAATGCAGGAATCTACCTTAAAGCATCCCTGGCAGATGGCTGTCAGGCTGCCTCTTGAATGCCCCTAGTGTGGGAGAGCCCAGGACCTCCCTAGGCAATTGGTTCCATTGTCATATCGCTCTAACAGTCAGGAAGTTTTTCCTGATGTCCAGCTGGAATCTGGCTTCC
This sequence comes from Elgaria multicarinata webbii, assembly GCF_023053635.1. NCBI lineage: Eukaryota > Metazoa > Chordata > Lepidosauria > Squamata > Anguidae > Elgaria > Elgaria multicarinata. The sequence continues at coordinate 105,894,060 of NC_086176.1, forward strand.
TGTAACTTGAGCCCATTATTCTGTGTCCTGCACTCTGGGATGATTGAGAAGAGGTCTTGGCCCTACTCTGTGTGAAAACCTTTCAAATACTTGAAGAGTGTTATCATATCAGTAAAGTTGGGGTTTCAATGAACTGTATCTTTTAAATTCATTGATTGACTTACTTTTGGACCACCTGAAATGTAAGCATAGGTGTTTTTTAAAAAATGAAATGGAAAGAGCATATCAAACCCAGATAGCATAAGATCCAAACAGGATCTTAGAATAAAACTCAGATGAATACGGCAGTCTTAAGTATACTTACCTAGAAGTAATTTCCACTGAAACCAGTCACACCCATTCCCAAGTAATTTTAAGAATGTAAGAAGAGCCATGCTGGGTTTCAGCTACATGCTGGAATCGAGCTGAGGTTTGACACATGTTATGGACCTGTTCCAGGGCCTTCTGGGAAGAGAATAATGGCACGAGGCAGCTGATGGGCAAGTGCCTCCCCAAATCTCTCTCTCTTTTTCTTGCAGGGTGACATAGCTAGGGTGACTATGTGGAAAGTAGGACAGGGCTCTTGTATCTTTAACAGTTGTATAGAAAAGGGAAATTCAGCAGGTGTCATATTTATGCGTGCAGCACCTGGTGAAATCCCCTCTTCATCACAATGGTTAAAGCTGCAGGAGCCCTGCCCTCTTTTGTATCTGATCATGCTAAGTAGGGCTCCTGCAGCTTTAACTGTTGTGATGAAGAGGAAATTTCACCAGGTGCTGCATGCATACAAATGACACCTTCAGAAATTCCCTTTTTAATACAACTGTTAAAGATACAGGAGCCCTGTCCTCCTTTTCATAGGGTCACCCTAGACAGAGCAAGAGGGAAAGAGACAGAGGAAGAGTGAATGCACTTTTTAGACTGTAGAGAAAGAAAACAGTAAAAGGCAAGTGCCCCACCCAACTGTTCCCAGCACTTGAAATGGCCACTCCGGCTAAATGGGGACAGCCATTCCAGCTCAGCCCTAGTTTTCAGTAAAGATGTGACTTTGAGCACAATCCTACAGGACTGACCCTCTTTGGATGGAGGTCTCTTATCTCGGGGCCCTTCATCCACACCAAACCCTGCTGGCCAGAACCTTGCTGTGTGGGAGCAACAGCAGAGGCATTTGTAGCCTCTCTGTCATCTGTTTCTGCTGTTTTCATGAGATGTTTATCTCTGAGCCTGTCTAGTTCACCTATCTTGCTACTGGTGGAGACTGAAGCTTAGAGGTCTGAAGATCCAGTGGATCCACAGCCTGTCTCTTACCTGCCAACTTGCCTGCTCTCAACATCTCAATTTCCTCCTCTCTGAGGTCCTGACCTCAGGAGAGCAAGCCAGTGTGGGTGGGAGGGGCAGAGCTGAGTGAATGTATGCATCAGGGGGAATCCTGACTTAGATTTCCCTCTTTGAGGTTGCAGTATCATCGGTGGCCTTGGAGGAGGAAATCTCTTGTATCTTGTGACCCCTCAGGCATGGCCTATGGGCCATAGGATTGCTCTCTAAATTACTGCTGCTGGAGGAATCTGTCCAGGGGATAAAGTTTGCTGAGCTAGTAGCACCTTCCTTCGCCCCTTCCTGGATTCTGACTCCCTTACGTTGCAGATCAAGTTGGTCCAACTTGTGTTTTTGTTTTCCTCTTTCCTCTTACATTTATGAAAATTGTAATTCATGAATTGTGTGTAAATTGTGCCCACGATTTTTCACAAATTTCAGGCACAATTTGCGCAAATTAAGCATATTATTCTATCTATCTATCTATCTATCTATCTATCTATCTATCTATCTATTAAAACATTTATATCCCACCCTGAATCACTAGGATCTCAGGGTGGGATACAGATAAAATTATACAACAATATAAAACAATAAACACACACAGCTAAAAACAAATTAAACCATTAATCAAGCTAAAACCAGTGTAGAATTTAAAAGCAGCAAAACCAATTCAAAACTGTTAAAACAATGTGTGAGCTTGGTGAATTAGGCATCAAAAGCTTTGTTTCAGCAGCAATTTGAACAAATTACACAAATTATGGCCCAGATTTGCATAAATATTGCTTTAAGAAAAAGTAATTCTGGGGAAAAGCCCATGGCTTGGCTCAGAAATCCAAGCCAAGCCGGGGGTTCTGGAGAAATCTAACAAGCTTAAAAAGGGCAGGATTTCCTTATGATGGCCATTCCTATTCTAAACATCTACAATTTTTTTTTGCCTTATTTAACAACACAAATAACTCTTTCAAAAACAAAAAAAGGATAATAAGAAAATGCTTAAAAATTCATATTGAACTTCTTTTATTTTTTTCATTCCTAAGAACTGGGTTTATACTTCGACATGATTTTTAATTAAATGAGAATTAATTAAATTCTGCACAGAGGGGCTACTTTGGGAAATGCTCAAGAATATTCAAAGCAAGAATGGAGGCTCTCGCAAATTAGAGTGCTACATTGCACTTTGTCAGCCATAAGTTTCTTTCCACGAGGGAACGAACGCTAGACAAAAAGAGAGCCAGACATTCTCGATATGCCTGGGTCCTTTTGATAATCCAAGTTTAACTGAAATGAAAAAGGGAAAGTGACTCAAATAAATTCTTCAAAAGATAGAATCACTTTGCTATCTTCACTGTAATAAATGAGTTCTTTAATAACTGGTTTTTCCAAACTTCCTGGAACCTCAAAAAAAGAACAGAAGATATACTCATCTCTAGAAGATAACACATGCGTAAGTGTGCTTTTTTATTATTTTAAAAAACATGATCTGAGTGCCACTAAAAAAAAAAAATCAGAAAAAGAAAAAAATAGAAAGGAAATGTTATTAGCTAGGACTGATTGAAGACATTTTGATGCTCTAAGAGAGCAATCCTACAGGTCTGACAGCATTGAATGGAGAGCTCCAATCTTGGAGCCCTCTGTCCAGTCTAAGTTTTGCACACAAGAGGCTTGCAGTACATGAAAAATGGCAGAGTTCATTTATGCTGTTTTCCCCCAGACAGGGGTCTGAGCCCATCTAGCTAACATACCTTGTTATAGGCTGGAATGGTAGTTCATAGAATCATAGAACAGTAGAGTTGGAAGGGGTCTATAAGGCCATTAAATCCAACCCCCATGCTCAATGCAGGAATCCACCCTAAAGCATCCCTGACAGATGGTTGTCCAGCTGCCTCTTGAAGGCCTCTAGTGTGGGAGAGCCCACAACCTCCCTAGGAGCTGGTTCCATTGTCGTACTGCTCTTACAGTCAGGAAGTGTTTCCTGATGTCCAGCTGGAATCTGGCTTCCTGTAACTTGAGATCCGTGGGCATTCCTACTTGCCTGCCTCCAACACAACCATTTCATCTTCTACGGAGGTCACAATACCGACCTGGAGAGAGGAAGTCATCATGGAGCTTTCTGTGGCAGCTGCCAGGATTTGGGGTGAGTGAGGACGAATCCCCACTTGGATTTCCCCCTCTGTGGTCACAGCCATGTCATCTGCAGCCTCAAAGGGGGAAATCTCCAGCACCTTTTAGACTCTCACACACCATCCAGTAGATTGCTCTCTAATTTGCCCTGCTGCATGATTCATTGCAATATGGCATGATTAACATAGGGAGAGCCTTGATATTTCAGACCAAAGGCCTACTTAGAATCATAGAATTGTGGAGTAGAAAGGGACCAAAACAACCATCTTATCCAACTCTCTGCAATGTGCAGGAAAACCAATTAAACCATCCATGAGAGGTGGCTGTCCAGCCTCTTCTTAAACCCTCCAGAGATGGAGAACCCACAAACTCCACATGTAGACTGTTCCACTATTGTACAGATCTTTCTGTAAGGAAGATTTTCTTAATGTTTAAACAAAATCTTGGTAATTGTAACTTATATCCTTTCAGATCCTAATTGCTGTGTCAACGGAAAATAGTTCTTGACCACCTTAGAATCATAGAATAGTAAAGTTGGAAGGGGCCTATAAGGCCATCGAGTCCAAGCCACTGCTCAATGCAGGAATCCACCTCAAAGCATTCCTGACAGATGGCTGTCCAGCTGCCTCTTGAATGCCTCTAGTGTGGGAGAGCCCACAACCTCCTTAAGTAACTGGTTCCATTGTTGTACTGCTCTAACAGTCAGGAAGTTTTTCCAGTTGGCCAGCCCGAATTTGGCTTCCTGTAACTTGAGCCCATTATTCCGTGTCCTGCACTCTGGGATGATGGAGAAGAGATCCTGACCCTCCTCTGTGTGACAACCTTTCAAGTATTGGAAGAGTGCTATCATGTCTCCCCCTCAGTCTTCTCTTCTCCAGGCTAAACCCCAGTTCATTCAGTCTCTCCTCATAGGGCTTTGTTTCCAGACTTCTGATCATCCTCATTGCCCTCCTCTTCCCTGTGGTAGTCTTCTATGTATCTGAGCACTGCTAACATGTCTCCTCTCAGTCTTTTCTTGAGAGTCCTTTTCCCCACAGTGGGTAAACAAGAACGCACAAGCAGGACAGCGAGGACAGTAGCCCGCTCGTGCTTGTGATCCCCAGAAGCTTGTGTTTAGAGGCCTCTGAATACTTGATCCGGAAAATAGCATATAACCAACATGAATAGTAGGCATTGATAGCCTTCTCCTCCATGAAGCTGTTTATGAAACTCCATGGTTTGTTCGCTGTGGTACATAAAGGAAATAATGAAAGGAGGACTGGAACAAGTAGGAGCGAAGACCATTTCCCCCCCTTCCACAGCAATAAAATAATTTTAAATCATGCTAAATGAGATCCACAGTTGTCTCCAAAATTCACATATGGCGAAACTGTGGATGCCATTTTGCCAAATATTCTCCAGGAGTGGACTGAAAATTAGGGGTGTGCACGGACCCCCCACTCCGCTTCACTTTAAGATCCGCCATTTTCGGATCGGCCCACTTCGCCCCGCCCCCACTCCGCCTGTGCCCACTCCGCTCCGCTCGGAGCTCCGGATCCGGATTGGAGCTCCGGTCCCCCCCCATAGGGGGGGTTACCGGGCCCTGCCGCCATTGCCGCCCATGCGGCGACGGCAGCAGAGCCTGGTAAGGGACCAAGGGGGAGGGGGCCTTACCTGCCTCCGTCCGCGGTCCATCGCCGTCTTCAATTGAGCCCGTGGTTCCACCAGGAAGTCTGGGCCGCAAGTGCGGCCCAGACTTCCTGCTGGAACCACGGGCTCAATTGGAGACGCTGACGGACCACGGACGGAGGCAGGTAAGGGAGAGGAGGGCGGGGGGGTTACCGGGCCCTGCTGCTGTCGCCGCATGGGCGACAGCGGCAGGGCCCGGTAAACCCCACTTACCTTTCCGGCGGAGCTCTGGATCGAGGCGAAGGTTCCGCCTTCACCTCGATCCTCTTCGCCATGCTCCGCCAGCCCCCCAATCCTCTTCGCCTCCGCCTAAAGGGCAGGCGAAGCCCCCCGCTCCGCTCCTGCTTCTCCGGTCCGATTAGAAGCGGAGCACATCCCTACTGAAAATCTCCAAGAGCTCAGGGGGAGCTTGAAAAAGAAAGAAAGAGAAAGAAAGTCAGAAAATCTTTTGGATAAATGTTGGCACGGTCCTAAGAAAAATAACTGTACGGGCACCCTAGATACATTACAGCTGTCAATGATTTTTTTGGGTTGCTTTTGCAGTCAGGCTCTGTGTACAAGCAAAGCTATCTCAGACGAGCTTTAATCCAAAAGGCAATCAAACTTCAGAAAACACGCTGCCAATAGAATATCACCTGCCTGCAGCGACATGTTATGATGGTTGCTGACAGACCATCTTTTTGTGAAGCTGATTGCCTGCTAATGGTCCGGATTGACGGGTTGATGTTTCATCAGTGGGTCAGGAGATGATCCCCTGATACCTGGGGGATCTCTTCTTCACTTTTGGAAAGGGGTACACAATAGAGCTTGGAGGAGGTGACACTTCTCCAGCTTGGGGATAGGGCAGAGAAATGGCTAAAAGCAGATTGAAGTTTAAATGGAGAAAGAGATTGAGAAAGAGAGAGAGAGAGAGAGAGAGAGAGAGAGAGAGGCCTTAGCTAGACCTACCTGTTAGTGCGTAATGGAGGGGTGAACATCTCGCGATGGTTTTATCGTGAGATCCCCCTCTGATTACACGAGGTGCGTGACGATCTCAGAGGGAGAGGAGTTGCGCCCACCATTTTTTAATTTTTAAAGGGACAGCAGTGCACGAATGCTCGTGTACAAAAGGTAGGTGGTTTTTTTAAAAAAATAATTACTTTCCCCACTCCCCCCACCCTTGATGGGAGCAGTGCTCCTGAGGGGCTCTGCGCCCTGTGTGTGGGTCCCGGCTCCTTGCGAGGAACCGCGAAGAGCCGAGACAAACCGTGGTGCTTGGGCACACGTTCCACAGTCTCGAACTCAGCCTGAGATGGCAGAAAAAACAGGCCTAAAGGGGAGGGTGAGATCCCGGGGCAAGGGAGGGATCATCCCTCCCTGATCTCGAGATTCCCTGTGCATCATGTGAATGCACAGGGATGATCCTGGGTATCGCCACGGAATTTCACCCCATCTAGCTATGGCCACAGAGAGAGAGAGAGAGAGAGAGAGACTGGGTTTACACAATCATGGAGGGAAATTAACCCATGGGGGCTTATTTTCCCTCCCCCTGTGGGCTGGTCATGAACCACCTAATTAGGACAATTACCCTCACTGGGTGCGACTTGTGACATCCGAACCCAGCGAGAGTGGAGTGGCTTACAAACTACCATGAAAACCATGGCTTCTTCTAGAGTTTCAGGGTGGTTTGTAACTCACCCCAGCTACCAAACCTTGCCAGGTTTGGACATCATAACAACCCACAACCAGCGAGGATAATTATGCCTAAAATTAGACGGCTCGTGACGAGCACACGCTAGGAGGAAAAATAAGCCACCCTGCACCATGATTTTGCATACCTGCCCAGAAGAAGACAGAAAGAACTGATCGTTTCAAGCTGGAATTGGGGGTTCAGCTTTGGGGAGAGACAGTTGAAGTAGCTCCCTGGTAATATGGCACAAGATTTGGTGTCTACTCATATGAGTCTGTTTACTTCCCATGAACTTTATTTGCGTATTTCTAAACACAGCAGATATTACAAAGACACCATCAGGCTTTCGGGGGCGGTGACTTGATGGCAAAAGGGGAGGGGCCAAAATAATAAAAAAAACAACGAATACGAGTACATTCCAGCTCAAAGCTCTGTCTACCAATAATTAAACCTTAGGTGAAAGGGCAGTGCTAGAGGGGTTGGGTTGGGTGGCTCAAGATGGGCTAGGTCTTATTTGATGATTATCTGTGGTTTCCAGCAGATTGAAATGAAAGTTATGAAGCCATATGTTCACTCATTTGTTATATTATTTTCTAGCATAATTCAAGCCCTGCCCTCTTTTATATCTGGTCACTCTAGCATAGCTTGTGTAGCTTTAATTGTTGTGGAGATGAAGAGGGAATTTCACCAGGTGCTGCATGCATACAAGTGACACCTGCCGAAACTCATTTTTCTATACAACTGTTAAAGATACCGGAGACCTGTCCTCCTTTCCATATGGTCACCTGACTGGCTGACCACACTTATATCTCAAAGATGAGCCCTTCAGTCCAGTTAGGTCAACTGCACATGGAAGAAAGCTTCTAAGCACATATCCTTAACTGCAAAAGCACTCTTGTGTTTGCAAACAGATGTTATGCAGGTGTTTACCAGCACTAAGCAATGCTGGTGCAGGCAGCCCCACTCAAGACTATTTTTTTTAAAAAAAATTGGCAATAGCTGCAGGAATAAATTTGTATGGCAGAAGAAGAGAGCAGGGGTCTGGGTTTATCTCCTCTTTCCCTTCATTCTTCTCCCAATCACATTTTATTTATTTCTCTACTGCACCATCAGTATATACATCTCCTGCATTGGCAACACAGTCATATCCCTGCACTGACATTATGAATTCACAGCACCCATTACTGAATGGGATTGTTTAGGCAGCAGCTGTATGTGGTGGAGTAGCCCACAGCTGTATGCACATTTGGTTGGATCAGGGCCAAAAAAAGTATACATAAACGGTGTCAGTGACCCAAATGGAATGAATCCTTCAACTTGTTTGTTGATAATAATCCCTTACAATTTGTTTTGTTCTTCTCATTTATGTAGCATTATTAATTAAACTAATGCAAAATAAATGACACCCTCCACCCCACCCCAAACAAGCAAGTCATTCAAAACCCATTTAGGTCTGGCACATGAAATATATGACGAAAGGAAGTTTGCTAACTTCCTTGCCTGGCACAAGAAATGTTTACACCTGTGAGTCCCATGGTGGTTCAGGGGAGCGATAAAGAGAAAATCACGTTACTCGTATGTAACTCATTAATTGATGCAACTGTGCCTGAAAGAGCCGCTTCTCTGCATAACGGCAGATGGTTCCATTTGGGCATTGCTAATGAGAAACCAAAATGGCAATTAAGGCTTCCCACCACCCCCACCTTTCGATTGGGATTAGCAACAGGTAAAAATTAAAGCTCGTAACTAAAGTTAAACTCACAACTGAGACCTAAATGAGGAGGTAAATGTTGGGAGGTGGGGAGGCCTCTTACTCACTGTTGACTGAAGCCAGGATGGGCCCTTATCCAGCCCTGTCCTGATTTCTCATGCCAGACCTAAATGGGGCACATGACCTTCTCAAGCAGCATGGCAGTGGAGGCTGGTGAATCCACTCTGGGTTTCTCTCAGAATCAGCCAAAACTCTAAAGGAGCTATCCAAGGGACGGAACCCTGTTCCCCAAACCCAGACCAGATTCAATGTTCTACTGATGTCTGAGCCACAAGCCTCCTCCTTCTCAGGGGGCAACTTCTATATTTTTCAACTAGGGTTGGGAGAGGGAGAACAGGGCCCTTCCTAGGACTCATCTACACCAAGCAGATATTCCACTATGAAAGTGGTATATAAAAGGTAGGAGCCACACTACTGCTTTGTAGCGGTATTGAAGTGCATTGACGACTGTTGGGATCCATGACACATACCATATACTACTTTAGTAGTATTATATCCTGCTTGGTGTAGATGTGTCATGGGCCCCAAACAGTTGTCAGTGCACTTCATTACCACGATAAAGCAGTAGTGTAGATCCTGCAGTGCATTTCAATACCGCTATAAAGCAGTAGTGTGGCTCCTGCCTTTTATATACTGTTTTCATTCCACTTTCATAGTGGAATATCGGCTTGGCGTAGATAAGCCCTTGGCTAAGAATCCCATGAGGGAAATGAAAACAATGGTAAGGAGTATTCTGACAGAAGCACTATGTAAGGACAGCAGTTGGAGGCCTGGAAGCAGACAGTTCGGAAGAGAGTTCGTCTACAACTGAGGAATACATTGCTCAAACTCAAGAGCCAGGTTACTGCTAGCAGCTTTATAGAGCCAGATGGGATCTGATTGGTTCCTTGTGTCGCCTAATTCCTGCTAACACCACCCTCTGGAACTTGGGATCTCAACAAGGGGGAATTTCCCCCCCCCAGGGGGAATTTTAGGGTTCCAGGGGGGGGAATTGGGACCACTATTCAGCAAAGTATGATGTCCTGTAGATTATGTCTTCCTACACGTTATTAAAAATGTCCCAGAAAAGTGTCACGTTGTCTGCCTTTGCTCTCTTTTCCCTCCCTACCTCGCAATCCTAGAAGTTTCACGCTTCCTATTTAAAGGGGCAACGCAAAGCATGGGAGCTGAGAATGTAAAAGGGGCCATGCTTTGCGTTGCCCCTTTAAATGGGACTAATATAGAAAAAAATAAAAGATTTTCAATATTATATGCATATTATTTGGAATGCACCTTTTGAGTTAGAATACCTTGGGAAGGGGGGAATTATATTCTGAACAATGGTGAAAGGGGGGAATGGAGCAAAAAAGGTTGAGAACCACTGCTCTGGAAGTTTCAGCACTGTCCTCTGGCCAGCTGCAGTGGTGGAGCTGCAGCTCAGCAGAGATAAGGCTGCAGTGTCACAGGGTACAAAGCACATGGGCCTCTGCCATCAGAACCCTCAGTACAACCCCTATCCCAACCCCCACACCATGCCTTATACTGAGAGAGGGTCTGGCCCACTAGGTTGAAGAGGATTGCTGATCAGAGGGTCACTCTCATTGCTGACCGGAGGATCCCATGTCCTCTATGTGGGGCTGCCCTTAAAGCTGATCCAGAAGCTGCAGCTGGTGCAAAATGCTGCAACTCAACTATTGTTGGGAGCTGCTCCTTTTCAGCATGTAACTCCTTTAATTGGGAACCACACTGGCTGCCTATTGGCTACCGGGTTTAGTACTAGTGTATTAAGCCCTAAACAACTTGGGACCAGGACACTAGAGAGAGCACCTTCTCCCTTATCAACCTGCCCAGTCACTGAGGTTATCAGAGGGCCTGCTCCTGGTGGTTCCACATGGCCCCATGGCCCGATTAGAGTCCACCAGAAGAGCCTTCAGCGTGTTGGTCCTGTTCCTATTGAATTCCCTGCCTTTGGAGGACAGGCAGGCGCCAACATTATTGTTAATTCAGGAAGCCTTCCTGGAGTGACAGCCTGCAGTTGATCAAAACTCCATTTTTTCTGAACTTCTTCTGTTTCTCTTTTAAAATACGAACTATTTTAACATGGTTGTTTTTACTCTACTGTTCGCTGCTCCAAAGTCTTTGGATGTGGAGCAGTTTACAAATATTGTAAATAAATAAATAAATTGCTGATCAGAGGATCACTCTGAGGAACACCCAGAAGATCATTGCTTTCGGATCAATCACTCAGCAAAGATTTTGGATCAATGCTGGTATCAATCAACTTCAGCCCCCATCCCCCACCTGTACACACATAAACACCTTGTAACTGCTCTCCACACAGAAAAGTTTAAGTACTTCAGCTGCACTGAATGGTGTACAGAGCCAGCTGCACTGTTCTTTGGCCTGTGTTTACAGCATGGAATCAATTAAATTGAGCCAAAGAGTTCCTTTTCTTTCAAACTGAAGGCTAATTCAATAGTTCTCCCGAAGAAAAGAACAGCAACACAAAAAAAGACAAAAAGACCTACGTGCAGAAGGAGAAACATAGTCAGTTAGGCCAATTATAAAATTACTCGTATGAATAGCGCTTGGGCCCTAATGTACGCCAATCCAGTAGGGCATTTCAATGTGCCAACTAAATAATATCCCCCCCCCCAAAAAAAAAAAAAAATTGAAAGGAAGAAAAGAGCGATGGGGAAAAACCGCACACAGGTTGCAAGGCAAAGCGATGGCAACACTGATCAGCTGCAACGCTATGCAGCCGCCGCAGGAATCGACTTTAGGAGTTTTATTTCCTCCATAGGGTTATTAAACATTTCATTAGCTCATTAGTTTGACGATATATGGCTGCCAGGTGCAAATGCTGGCTAGCCTATTATTACTGGAAGGCCTCCTTGAGCATATTAGCGGAAGCCTGCTTGAACCGCTCAGCAGCATTTCACATCGGTGCACAAATAAAAGAGAGCCACCAGCAGATGTGACGTGACCCGCTCCTACTGTCGCCCGGGTGCCGCAAAATGGTCAGCCATCGCAATCTCCTTTCTGCACCTGGGGCTGACATTTCCATTGCTCAGGTGCAAAGTAACTGCAGCCTCAAATCATTGTGATGTGCTACTTGACAGTCGGATTGTGGAGCAAACACCTGAAGTGACTTGATGAGTGTTTGTTCGTAAAGTTCCGGGTTCACACTCTGTCATCGTCGCCAGGTAAATGATCCTCAAAGAGTAGGGCAGAGAAGCCGCCTGCCTGAGATCTTGGAAAGCCACTGCCAGCCAGATAAGACTGCACAGGGCTAAGAGAGCTGCACGGTTTGACCCAATGGAAGGGAAGTCGCTATGTTCATATCTTCATGTTTGCATGTATCCCATGCCAGTGCTATGATAAAAAGCGGAATCATAAATGCATAGATCACCTCCTCCACCCAAGTGAGAGCACTAAATATTTTCAGGTGCCAGATATAAATGTAAAACCAGCTAAAATGTAATTGAAGAACTCTCTCTCTTTCTAGGCTTTGAGCCCAGGTGTGTTTTTTGTTTTTTCTGTTTGTGGGAGCATAGCCTGAGCTGAGTTCTGCACAGAATGCTCCTGCCAGTAGAAAGGGCAGGGAGGCAATCTTTGCTCTTGTCCCTTCCTTTGTGCTCTCAGTCTCATTTCCTTACTGTTGTGGAGGGTCACCAACCCCCCCCCCAAAGCAGATTATCAAGGGGGTGATTTGGGACTGCAGGGGGAGGAAGGATCAAATGAAGACTGCCTCCTCACCTCCCCCATTCTAACACAATGGATTAGAAGCCTTCCAATGATGGAAGAAACCCTTCCATTCGTGGGAGGATGACCATGTATCTTGAAAATACATCGGTCTAGTTTGTCTATAGTAGGGTGACCACATGAAAAGGAGGGCAGGGCTCCTGTATCTTTAACAGTTGCATAGAAACTGGTGGATTCCTGCATTGGACTCGATGGCCTTGTAGGCCCCTTCCAACTCTGCTATTCTATGATTCTATGAAAAGGGAATTTCAGCAGGTGTCATTTGTATATATGGAGAACCTGGTGAAATTCCCTCTTCACCACAACAGTTAAAGCTTCAGGAGCTACACTAGAGTGACCAGATTTAAAAGATGGCAGCTTTAACTGTTGTGATGAAGAGGAAATTTCACCAGGTTCTCCATATATACAAATGGCACCTGCTGAAATTTCCTTTTCCAATACAACTGTTGAAGATACAGGAGCCCTGCCCTCCTTTTCATATGGTCACCCTAGCCTATAATGAGAAGCTGCCATGGATGGATTTTCCCTGCAGACATTCTTGTGGCGGTGGCGGCTGCTATTTTGAATATTTAGGCCATGGTGGGGGTTTGCCACAGATGCTTGTTATGTTTGATCCTGGTAAGTGTGGGTTGCAGCCTTAGAGAGGCCCGTGGGTTTGGGGTGGCTTGTCAACAACCCTAACAAGCCTCCCTCACTGGAGTCACATACAACAAGAAGCGGTGGTGGTGGTGTGTATCTGCTAATAAGTCATGGCGGGCTGCAGTGAATGTGCGAACAAGGTCATTGTGAGCTACTTTTGAAAAATCTCATATAACATCCCCGATTAGCCAGGCCTTCTTATTTGTTCTGCAACTGTGAGCTCAGGTGTTACTGTAACATTTGGTAAAAGAGACGGGAGAGAATGATCAAATTTTACTGTGTAATTGCAGGGCATACAATGATCCATGTTGGGCTGAAAGAAAAAATGTGAATTTTGATTCTCCCTGTATATACTGTTAGAGCTGTTGACAGGCTATCCCTTTGTAAAGCTGACTGCTGGGGAATAGTCAGAGACAGCGGCTTGAAATACTCTTAATGGGAGCTGATGGTTAGGGAATGGTTTCTTGCTCAGGAAATTTGCCTCCAGGGGTACAGGTGTATCTGTGTGTTGCTGTGTGAGTGAGAGAGAGAAAGAGAGAGTAAACATGCCAGTTTTTCGTAGTTCAAATTTAGATGAAGAGGAGATAATGAGCTGAGAGATGGAGTTAGCTAAGTGGGGATTCAGCGCTGGAGATGCCTGCAGTGGCTACTCCCTGGGAAACTGGTACAGAATTGGCAGCAAAGCTGTCTCCTTACAGGTAGAGCTCAGCCAAAATTTCAGGGAAGATTTTTTTCGGAGAAACTTTCTGAGAGTTTTCTTTTCCCTAAACTGTTGAAAAAGAAGGCCATGTTTTGAATATTTTCTATAACATTTTGGTGGCTGCCACTGCACACCCCCCCATGCCCCAAAGTGATGTTTGGTAGATGGGTAGCAGGTTGGGGGCTGCATGCTCATTGCACCCTCCAGCCCAGCCTTTCCTCTCACTCCCTCACTCCCAACACAGAGAGCATTTTCACACTTATAGTCATTTACACATAGTCTGTCCCTCTTCAGTTTTGCCCACAAACTGAGACACACCATTTCGGCATGCAGGGTTGGGGAAGTTTAACCTCCCCTTCCTGCATGCTGAGATCCCATCATGCCTCCCTTTCCCCTTGCTGCACAGCTAATTGGTGTTGGGAACAATTTACGAGCACACTGCACGATGGAAGTGGGGACCATGGCTGGTTTAAATGGGGAGGCTGGTTAATCAGATGACTTGGGGGAAGTGCCGTTTTGGCAGAGATATTCCAGCATGGTGGCAGGAGGGCACCCGTGGGCTCAACCTGTTTTATCACTGGTAGAACTCTCTCTACGGCAGCTACTACAGCTCATGTCCTTGGAACAAGAGTGTGTGAGACATTTTGGTCCTTGAAGAGGACGTTGAGATACATTGGCTGTATTGTATATCTGAATACATAGGATAGGTCTGTCAATGGTTGTTAGCTATGGAACCTTGGCATGATGCTGTTATGGTTCTTCGTGGGTTCAAGTGAGAGTAGAAAGGGAAGATGGAGCTGAAGAAAGGAAGAGCAATCTCCTCTGAGATTGGCAATTGGTTATTGGACTTTCTTTAATACATACTACATGGTGCTAGAAGTGGGATAATTACTTGACCCAGTCAAGAGGATTGGATGGTGGGGTAGGGCTGGGGGTTAGAGGCTACAAGATAGTTTGAGTGGAAAACTGGAAGAATCTTTATGTACAGCAGCAGAACACCTTTGGATAGCAGATATTGGAGACAAACAACAGGAGAAGGCCATCCCTGTCATCTCTTGTTTGTGGCATCTAGGAGCATTGAGCAGGTCACTGTTGGTCTGACCCAGTAACACAGGGCTTATGTTCATAAGAAACATGCTTCCGCTTCTCAGCAAAGTCAGGACAGTCCAAAAGGGCTAAAATTATGAATCTGTAGCATTTAAAAAAATCTGCCATTTTAAGGGGTCACATTTTCTTCCCTTTCACACACAGAATAGCTACACAAGACAAATGGCTGTCTAATCCTGGTTTGTTTAAAGCCCCACCAATCATTTTCCATGGCTCAAAAGGAATTTTTCACTTGTGGAGGAAGGGAAGTGCCCTCCGCCCTCGAGCGCTTTGTAGAATTTATGTCAGATCTATAATGCAATAAGCTCAACACGTGCTCCATCAGACCTTTCACACTGAGCCTGAAAAAGGACCCATCAAAACCCGTATTTGTCTGTAGCCATGATTTGCTAAGGAAGTGGTTGCAGCCGACAGGGAATGCAAAGACCAACCAAGATCTTCAGATATAGCAGCAAGAGTTTGAGGCGTCCTGATAAACAAAGGAGATTAAAGGCACATAGACTTCTTTTACAAGTAATGCTAAGAATCTATTTTTTTTTAAAAAAAGAAGTCTGTAGTAGTGGTCTTAAAAAAAAAACACTTGAGAATATGGTTAATTTTAGGAAAGAACCATTTTTCAAGATTAGGCCTGGATTTCCGGTTGTGGAACCGGAATCAGATTTGGAGGTTGAAGAAGACGACCAGCCAAGAAGAGGAAGTGGGGGAAGGAATTCTCCAAGACTCTCCAGGAGTCAAGAGGAGTCTTTTCCAGGAGGTTATTGAACAGGAGGCCCCAGGCTCACAGATTGTCTTCCTCTTTCTCCCCCTCCCTCGGAACTCAGTCTTTGGGGGGGGGCGAAGGGGGCATCGGAACTGACAGATCCCAGAGTCCACTGCAGGGTCAAGCAGGCAGAGTTGAGAGGAGGTGAGAGATGGTCCCCTAGACTAGCCACATGGCAGAGGTTATAGCTGGAAGACCCTCCCTGAAGGAGGGGTATGGTAAAACCCTGTTGTACACAGCAGGAAACTGGCCACTTAGTTGATAGGCATCTGCCTTGCTTTGTTAGGCTAATTAAGCTAAGAGGACAGCTCCAGGCATTCACACTCCCTTCAGGTGTGAAGAGGTGTCTGTTTACTGAATAAAGCAGACCTCTTTATTGTCTCACCTCTTGGTGGGAGTTCTTGGAATCACAACTCCATTTTATATTGAAAAAGGTATTCCTGTAAACATGTGAATGATCCGACAGACATCTATTTTCCTGTTTCTACTGATCTAGAGAATCATGGGCCCAATCCAGTCAATGATCAGTGCTTTTGAGCTCCATTCATGGCAATGGGGGAGTAAAGCATGGTGCTTAAACATTCTCAGTTGAAATCAATGGGACTTAAATGTGCTTTTCTGTGATTGGATCATGCCCCATGGAAGGGGACCAGCCCTGTATGCCTGTTGTTGTGCCCATGGATGAGCAGTGCCTCGGGATCAGGCATGTCGGGGAGTGAATGGCATAATGCATGGGGTTAGGGTGACCATATGAAAAGGAGGACAGGGCTCCTGCATCTTTAACAGCAGGTGCCATTTGTATGCTTGCAGCACTTGGTGAATTTCTTTCTTCATCACAACAGTTAAAGCTGCAAGAGCCCTGCCCTCTTGAGCAGATACAAAAGAGGGCAGGGCTCCTGCAGCTTTAACTGCTGTGATGAAGAGGGAATATCAACAGGTGCTGCATGCCTACAAATGACACCCGCTGAAATTCCATTTTCTATACAACTGTTAAAGATACAGGAGCCCTGTCCTCCTTTCCACATGGTCACCCTACATGGGGTTATATCTGCCTCACTGCATTGGTCTCTCCCCAACTCAAACAGTAAGCTTTTGTGCCTCCTCCATAGCATTTCCACAAGCCAAAGATCTGCATGCAGGAGCCTATTTTGTTTGTGGCATCTGTTGCTGTGTTGATACCCCACAGCAATACAAATAATTGCTTATAAGGTAAGCAGGGTTGAATACACCTATGTTAAGAAAAGATGGCCCATTGGATTTTAGAGGTAGTGCCAGCAGCAGCTCATGGAAAAATGCCCCCCTTGATGCACAGGATTTTCAGCCCTTCTGTTTGCTGTCAAAAGCAGATTATTTAGTGATGGATAGCAGATGTTTGAAGGGGGGAAAAACCATGGTATGTTCTTCCCCCTATTGTTGTGTGATTCTTATCTGTCAGCCATTTAAGCAAATTTAGAATACAGAGCAGGTGGAAGTAATCCTGACACTCCACACAATTTCCACTGTGCAGCATATGAAATGCAGCAAAGTGTTGTGCTATGATGTCTTTCACATTCATGACAAGTTATCGGATTAATCGCACTATGACATTTCATAAGATTGGCCTGGAACTTGCCATTTTTTTTTAATCGTTCGAAAGCTGTTGTTTGGTTTTACCAACAAGCAGAGACGGGCAAATCTGTCATTTCTCCCTGTATTTGGATATTTTAAGTCTCAACTTCTTTCTTTTCTGAATGTGAAGAACTTCATGAATGTTGCTAAATTCTTTTAAAAATGAACTGAAATGAAATTCTCAGCTATTTGCACCAGCCAAATCCAATAGGTACAGCATGGAGAAGACCTACCATACAGGTGTTAAACGTGAGGAGCTTGTCCAAAAAACAAGAGGTGGCAACGATAATTCAGCACTAATATGATTGAATATACAGGAAATTCAAAACCAGACTTTTAAGAGTTAAGCACTCAAACCTTGAACCGGTCAGTTTCAGTTTCTCCCATGGCCGAATTTTTAATACCTCAAATTCTTTTTTGGCATGTGCATGGAAAACTTTGTGAATGTTGGTAAATTTTTATCAAAACTGAACTGACATGAAATTCTCACCCATCCCTTCTAACAAATTTAGAAGGGACAAACATCTAACAAACAGCAACATATTTAGCCAGTGTCAAGACAAATGGCCTAGACAAGGTCCAGGCAGACAGACCTATCAAAAGCTATCGTGAAGTTGAACAATCAGGGCATTCATCTCAATGCCTAGCTCAAAGCCACACCTCAGAAACTGAGAGTATGTTGCGTGTACTCTCAATGTAAAACCTGTGACATAATGGTACATACATTTCTTTCATGTTGTTGCGAGTAGTGACAATTAGCTCCATCTCTGTACAACACAAACTCATGGTGAAACACAAAGTGTGTATTTAACAGAGGCAGTGCAAGATGTCCTGCCAGAGCAGAAGTGCCAGCTGGGTGGGCTGATGCCTTGTCTGGAGGAGTCCTCAGAGCAAGGTGTCAAGTCACTGCTCCAAAGAGCCACAATGACCACTTTCCCGCTGCACCATTAGTCACAGCAGAAGATCACTCAGTGTGGCTCTCCCAAGTGGCCACCTGACCGGATGCCTTGCTCTGAGGAGCTATCAGAGCGAGGAATTAATCTGGGTCTGGTGGCAGCAGCACAAAGATGGTGGCAATACTGGCAGTGAGCAATGGGGACATGATCTACTGCCCTTCCATATCTGCTGCGTGATGAGAGGGATTCTCCCTGCCTCATAGGAGGGCTGGCCCTGCTATTTATATTGCAGGTTTTTTTCTGGAAGCCACATCCAAGGACAGTAATGACTCAAGTCCCTGGTGCCAACATCCAGACAGTGTGAAAATGCCCTTGGCAACTCCACTGTCTGATTCCACAAGAGGTGACAGATGGCCCTTCCACGGCCCGCACTAGTTGCCTACATGTGGTGGATAACACCTTGGCCACTAGTAACAGTGTTACTCCTGCTGTTATTTGTCTCACAGCAACTGCGTAGAGTCATGACTTCATGCCTAAACAGAAAACTCCAGGAACCAGTGTTGGTGCAAACCAAGGACATCAACCTATGCTAGGTGCTGGATCCTGCTGCATGATTGCTGAAGCATTAATATATCATAGGTAACATAGGAAGCCAACGTGTACTGAGTCAAGCATTGATCGATCCAACTCCGTATGCTCTTTATTGACTGGTGGAAGCAGTTCTCCAGTGTTTCAGAGAGGAGCCTTTCCTAGCTCTACCTGGAGACATCAGACATTGAACCTAGTACCTTTTGCATGCTAAGCATGGACTCTATTACTGAGCATCAGCATTTCCCTTAAAATCACAATGCATTTTGGGGTGGGGAGAGACAGAGAGTGAGAGCATGTGGCTTGCCTAAGGCCACCTAGTGAGACCACGGCAGAGCTAAGTTTGAACTGAGGTCTTCCTGATTCATAGCCTTGATCTCATTTCATCATAGAGATTGTCCTGAAATAGAGATGTCCATCGCCAGGAAATCTGGCCTGATTTGGGCTTGCAGGATTTCTGCGGCGTTCCCAACTCAGCTTGCATTTGTTTGCCAAGCTCCATGTTTCCTCCCAAAATCCATGGACTTTTTAAAAACAAAAAACAAAAAACAGTTTGCCCAAATTGTAGTTGCGCTTTTTGTAATTTGAGCAAATTGCGGACATAAATTGCATAGTTTGGGTGAATTCCAGTTGCAACTTGCGCAAATTCCAGCCATAATTTCTGCAAATTGTGCAATGTACAATCACAGTTTGTGTAAATTATGCCATTCAGAGAGCCACATATCGGTGCAAATTACGCAAACTGCACCTGCAATTTGTGCAAATTGCTATTTACATAACCCACCCAGCCCTGAAAAAACAGAATTTGGCCCAGCTTGATGCAGATCAAGTTGGGCGAGTTCATGGGAAAGTGAGCTGAAGTCCAGGGGGTGGGGTGGGGTGTAGGAGGCAGGGAGCTGATGAAAACACAGTGAGATCCACCTCTGGACAGATCCTCCATCATCCCTATATTAAAGTAGCTTCATCCAGTTTTTTCCCCAAGGTGTGAAATATCAACCAATTTTTAAGCTCCATTTCCCTTTGAGTTTTAAGCACAGCATGATGGTTTGGCAATATTGCTAGTGGATGATGATACTGGAAGGGAGGCGATAAAGAGAAGTGGACGCTAGCTGACAGAACATATTCCGGTAAAATGAAGAAAAGATTTGCTGTCTTGCGGGCACTCATTTTAAGCGTGATTCACTTACCTGTCTGAGATAAAAGCGGAGTGTAAGGGACTTTCGGTTCTATTGCACTCATAGGCGGAGGTAGCAAGGGGTTGGCGAAACTGCGGAGAGGATGTGTAGGCCGCACACATGCTGTGGGGATTGTCCTGCTTGGGGCATCCTCATTGCTGGGATGCTCAGGCTGTGTCTGTGGTAACATGGATGTCTGCTGAGGGGCCTGTCCTTCACTTACTGCTGCAAGAGAAGAGGAGAAGAAAATGTAACCAGACAGAAATCCCACTTGAGTTGTAAGTTCATGTATAAATAATAAATAGTGTTTATCCTTCATCCTTCCTTTTCTATCTGTTCCTTGTAGGGGTGTATGAAAAATGGGATCCTATTTATTTTTTGACCAGATTTTATCCAGTTCATACCTCCTGGAACTAAACACAAAATTGTGGTTGAAGTCTGTAGATTTCTCAGCTCGTGATGAGATATGCAGACAAAAGAAATGCATCCGAAAAACACGAATGTTTGAAATATGCATGTGAAGAGAAAACACATGCTTTTAAAAATGTGTACCATCATGCTTTAATCAATGGGA
The DNA here is from genome assembly GCF_023053635.1 of Elgaria multicarinata webbii. Taxonomy (NCBI): domain Eukaryota; kingdom Metazoa; phylum Chordata; class Lepidosauria; order Squamata; family Anguidae; genus Elgaria; species Elgaria multicarinata. The sequence goes on from NC_086176.1 coordinate 105,914,376, forward strand.
GAAAACATACATCTTTCAAAAATGCGCTCAACTGATGTGTACATTTTGAAAAATGCACACAAAAATGCAAAAATTTTGCAATCTCATATGGACACAAGTCGAATTGAGCTTTGAGATGGAAACTTAACGAGTTCAGGAGGTTTTCCTGATTCACACATCCATAGCTGCTTGAGTTTTTCTAAGGGACAGGGTATATCCTTTTAGGGATATGGGTATATTTGACTTGAAATTTATGTAACTTACCTTGTATAGTGGGCTACATATCATAACAACACTGCAATAATACAGTCTCTGAAAGAATTCCACTATATATTGATTCCATCATTCAACCACTAGTCCATGAACTTAGAATCATAGAATAGTACAGATGGAAGGATTCATCAGGTCCAACCCCTGCTCAATGCAGGAATCCACCTTAAACCATACCTGACACATGGTTGTCCAGCTGCCTCTTGAATGTCTCTAGTGTGGGAGAGACCATGGCCTCCTTAGGTCATTGGTTCCATTGTCGTACTGCTCTAACAGTCAGGAAGTTTTTCCGGTTGTCCAGCTGGAATCTGGCTTCCTGTAACTTGAGCCCATTATTCTGTGTCCTGCACTCTGGGAGGATCAAGAAGAGATCCTGGCCCTCCTCTGTGTGACAACATTTTAAGTATTTGAAGAGTGCTATCCTGTCTCTCCTCAATCTTCTTTTCTCCAGGCTAAACATGCCCAGTTCTTTCAGTCTCTCCTCATAGGGCTTTGTTTCCAGACCCCTGATCATCCTCATTCCCCTCCTCTGAACACGCTCCAGCTTATCTGCATCCTTCTTGAAGTGTGGTGCCCAGAACTGGACAAAATACTCAAGATGAGGCCTAACCAGTGCCGAATAGAGGGGAACCAGTACCTCATGTGATTTGGAAGCTATACTTCTATTAATGCAGCCCAAAATAGCATTTGCTTTTTTTGCAGCCGCATCACAACGTTGGCTCATATTCAGCTTGTGGTCTACAACAATTACAAGATCCTTCTAGCTTGTAGTATTGCTGAGCCAAGTATCCCCCATCTTGTAACTGAACATTTGGTTTCTTTTCCCTTCATATATTAAGGACGCTACAGATTTCCTAACGAAGACTGGGGGAAAAAAACTAAATCAGGGACGTCGATTTAACAATGATACCATCAGCACAACCTTTGATGTTATTTCTTGATGCACTAACATACCCCACAGAGACAGCCTCAACATACAGCAGAACATCTAATGGACCCAGTAGTGGAGTCAGTCTCCCTAGCAAAATTTGTTCTCAATTGGAACAATTTCATGTTTAATGACAATCACTATTGTTAAGTCCAAGTTACAACAATGGGAACACATATGGCCCCATCAAATGCCAATCTATTTATAGGACAACTCGAAGAAACTATTGGCAGAACTTCCACCTACAAGTGCAGCACATGGTAGCATGGAACAGATTATATCTTTGCCATCTGGGACTATGGAAGGGATAGCTGAGAGAATTTTGCTACGTTTATCCACACTGTCCACCCAACAATAAAGTTTGCCAGCAATGCCACAATTGAAAACCCAAAATTACCCCTCCTGGATGACCTCGTAATATTTGAAAAATATCCAATTTCCACTTATTTATTTATTTATTTTATTACATTTATATATCGCCCCACAGCTGAAGCTCTCTGGGCAGTTTACAACAATTAAAAATAGTAAACATTAAAAGTATACAAAAATTTTAAAAACATAAAAACGGTATAAAAACAAACAGATTTACATTGTCAACATACCGATTCCCACCTGTGCCTTACCTACAAGTCATGTCAAACCGAAGCCTTTTAAAGAAGAATATTATTTATAGTTTGGCTCTTAGGACAGCCTGCATTTGCAATTGTGAAGACAACTTCTCAAAAAGATGTAATGAACTCAAAGAACATCTCCTAAAATGCGGATCCCCTAGTCACATTATTGACTATAATATCCGTCAAGCATCAGTAATATGTAGGGATACATCCTTTATGAAGCAATGGTGAACACTTTGAAAGAAAATCACATTCTATTTGTTGTGGACTACCATCGTAACCACCACCAGATTATGAAGGACAGTTGCTCTAGTATATCCAATTGTGCTCATTTAACAGGAACCATTAATTCTCCATCAAGTATTATATTCAGAAAACACCCAATTTATGTAAATGACTAATTATAGCAGCTCTTTAAACAAGATATTTGAAACCCAGGATCACACCTATATAGATCAACATGCTTCATTACCTGCAGCTACCTTCAAGGAACCATTTCTTTACCACCAAAATGTATTTCCTTAGACAATTAGTAACGTGAACTTCCACTAATGTAAAAAATAATTTTTAAAAAAAGGGGGGGGGAATGTTGCATGCAATATGTAGGAAAAACTTCAATGGACCTAAGAATGAGATTCTATCACCAAATCTGCAATTCTTACTAAAAACAACAACAATGAAAGCAGCCAGTTGTAAGATATTTTAACTCACTCGTACATAGTCTTTCAGACTTCCAATTGGAAAAAAAAGGGGGGGGCACTGATATGTTTGATAAAAAGACAAATTTCTGGATCTACAGACTCAGAATTAAGTCTAGCCTTAACCTGGAGGACAATTTGTAAGCTTTATACTACTCACAACTCTGTTTTTGACATCTTAGGGATTTTTTAAAAATCTCCCAGCATTCCAAACTGCCACCCTTGGTATCCATTTAAGATCACGGCTACTGATGAGGCTGGAAGCCAACATGTTTAGCATTAAATATATTTTGAAATTAATCTGCATTAGTCTCTCTCTCTCTCTCACACACACACACGGTTTCACTGGCAATAACTCCTTCTTAGGAATGACATCTTTATCACTAGAGAGGTGCCTGTCACTGTGATAGTTGTGGATGTGTGGAAGATGGGCCAATATATTTCTCTGATATATTTCTGTACTCACAGATGCAATTTGTGCTCCCCTGCAAGAGACTAGATCAGGTTTTGCCCCACAGGTTTTGCTTGGAAAAATCACTGGGGTAGAGGAAAGACCTGCCATCTGCCTTTCCTCTGTCCCAATTTGAGGCCTGTTTACTTTGTCCCATAGAACTCAATGAGGACCACTGAGAACTGAGCCAACTAGTGTTTTGCCTCCTTTGTTATGTCCTTTTTCAGAATATCAGTTTGCCTAGCTCATAATGCTCAGGGGCAATTCAAATCAAATGTTCTCATTTTCTCACAGAGGAAAATGACAGATAATGCTTCTGAACTTGAATCTATTTTAGGCTCAAGTCACAGACACCAATTAATGCTCCAGCGGGAAAAGGAAACACCCTCAAAAGGATTTTTTAAAGAAGGCTCTGGAAACCAGCAGTCCAGCCCAGTGATTTTCCTGAGACTTTTGGGAAAGAGCTGAATTTCTAAGCCTCTTGCATATACTGCAATTAATATTATGGGGTGAGTTCATAGCTCAAGTAGGCTGGAATCCAATATTTTCTCTGAGAGTCCTTTTTTTTAAAAAAATTGTAATTGATGAGCCATTTTTAATCAAGGCTTTATCTTTTTTACTCAAGGCCACAACCTGGGTTTGGAGGTGTGTCAACCGGTTCTGGATGGGGTTACACTCCCCCTGAAAGACTGTGTTCGCAGCTTGGGAGTGCTTCTGGATCTGTCACTCCAAATGACAGCCCAGATAGATGCGACGGCCTGGACTTTCCTCATATCTGCACATTTTTGTGCTCATTTTGCCCAAGTCTAGCTGCATTGGAAACCTTGGGGAAAAATGCAGTTTTCAGAATGCAATTCTTTCTCAGCTCACTAAAAGGTGCAGGAGCTGCAGGTTTGGTGAATCTTTTTTAAAAAATTGAGGGAGAAAATTTCTCAGCCATCCCTACTGTTCATAGCTTGGGTTTCTTCTTCACATTAAAGTCAGATGGATCTGTGGATTCAATATTTTCAAAAGCCACAAAAAGCAAAGTATAACAGCCATCACTAAGGATGTTAGTGGCATGAACTGTTGCAGGTTGGCTCCTTCATGTAGATCCTATGCCATTCCAATAACTGCATCTTGTAATGAGGACTGTCAAAAAAGAGGTTGCTTAATTAATTTCTGTTTAAAATATCACCAGTGCTATTTTCCCCTGAGACAGCTGCAATATTGCCAGAGCTGTCACTTTCTGCTTTATTATCTTGTATCGAGAGTCAATTTTTTTCTGTGATTTGAATACGCTACATCAAACCTGCACATATAAATCAGGGCAAAGTTATTGTGTGGAGTCTTGCTTATTGAAGAGGACTCACAAAAACAGCTTGTGCTCTTTCATCCCCCCAATAGTAGGCTCAATGCCAAAGCTGGAATGTAAACTTGACTGGCACTTCTTTCTTAAACACAAAATCAATGGAACTTCTTCTTCTTCTTCTTCTTCTTCTTCTTCTTCTTCTTCTTCTTCTTCTTATTATTATTATTATTATTATTATTATTATTATTATTATTATTATTATCCTACCTTTTGCCCAATACTGGGCCTCAAGGTGGCCTTACAAAATTTAAAACATCTACATTAAAAAACCTATGAAAAGAAATGTACAGAAGTTAAAAAGTCGTTAGTATAGACGGAGACCCAGATTATTCGCCAAAGTCCTGCCGGAACAAAGAAGTTTTGCCTGCTTCTGGAAGCACATCAAGGAAGGAGCCAGTCTAGCTTCCCTGAGAAGAGAGTTCCAGAGCCCTGGAGCAGCCACCGAGAAGGCCCTCTCCCATGTTCCCACCAGGCGCGCCTGTGAAGATGGTGGGACTGAAAGAAGGGCTTCTGCAGAAGATCTCAAAGCATGGGCAGGCTCATAAGGGAGAATACGGTCTTTCAGATAACCTGGACCTGAGCCATAGTGACTGTGGTGTATGTCAGGCAATTACTGGTAATGCCACCAGGGCTGGGCATGTTCAGGCCCTCTTGCTTCACATGTGGATTTTGACCCCAAAGTTAGGGTGACCATATTTTGGAAACCAAAAAGGAGGACAACAAGGCCAGACCCCCAAGGAGGTGTGCCCACCATATGGCTGGCCCCCAAGGGGGCATGCCAACCCAAACATGGCTTTGGTCACATGTCTGATTTCATAGCACACAAGACAAACCTGTTCTACATAAAATCACTGAAGTAGGATTGCAGCCTCTACACATCTGTTCACCTTACTTTAGCAGGTGCAAGACCCTCCTGTCAAGGAGAACTATGCACTCTCCAGAACCTGATCTCATGGATCATGCAACCAGCAGGTGCTCTCCAGAAAGATGCTTTCAAAGCCTAGGAGATCCAGACACACTCAGACAAAACAAGACAAGCCACACTATGCATTCACCTATTATCTTGCTGAGACAGAACAATTCTTGGACAAGAAAATACTTTGCAATTGACCACAGATAATAGTCATAAACAAGAAAAACACACCTAACAATACCTAATGACAAAAATGTTGTAGAAAAGGAAGAGGAAAAGAGAGAGAAACATACACCAATGGCTATGGAAATTAAAGAATGGCAGCAGGAAAAAGTTACAATTATTGCGTTAGTCACGTCAGTCACCAGCATCTCATCATATATATATTTTTACAGAAAACCTTGAGAAACTGGGCCTGCCAAAATACATCCACACCAACATCCAGAAAGCAGTCATACTTAAAACATTTTTAAGAAGGATGAACAATTATCAGCAATTGTTACAAAATATACATTATGTCAATTATATCAAAGCAAATTGGAGAGGAAGGTCTATGGGACATAAATGCATTATTAAAAATGAATTACTATTTTCTAGCACCAGCTAGAGACCCACTTCTTCCTTTGCACTACAGAGCAAGTAGGCACTAACAACTCAAGCAACCGCATACCACAGAGGATGGCTAAAAACATCACAATCAACAAGCAATTGAAATCAGCAGAGGCTAAAAAGAGGCATCAGAAAAGAACTAAAAGTATAAAGACAAAACTACTGAAATCAGCATAACAGCAGAGGCCTGAGAAAATAAAAAAAGACTTTGCTTGGTGCCCAAAAGATAATGAAGTAGGTACCTCTCTGTGGACAGTATTCCACAACAGGGGACTACTATTGAAAAGCCCACTCCCGAGTAGCCCTGCACCACACCATAGCATACAAGGGCACATTGAACGGACCTCCAATAACCATCAAAGGGCTCAGGGAGGATTATATGGGAAGTAAGATTTACTTCTGAGAAAGCAAGCATAGGGTTGTGCTGTGTGCCCCCAAATTTAGGTCAGAATCCAAGGAACCTATATCCAAGAGGTCCATGTACTCCCAAGCACTGCAAAACAATTTTCAACTGAAAGGAGTTCAGAAAGCAGTTTGTGAGGTTTGCTATTAAAAGCAGGAAAAGTCAAAGTCCTTACTCTATGTCTGACATTCAAAGAATTGCTCAGTTAGTTCCACATGCCCAAGGAGGCACTGGACATGTTTCTCAAACAGCCACACACCATGCTGCATGTTTCAACTAGGTAAACAAAAGCCCGTTCACCATTTTTGTTTCCATCGTTAATTCTCTCCCCCCCCTTTTTTTTTTGCTGGTACTTTTAAAAAGGGGCTGCACAAGCAAAAAGACTAGTCTTCTCAAAATAGCTGTTGATTCAAGCCTACTAAACTGATTTAAAAAAAAAATCAGAAGGGAAAAAGAAGAGCCTCCCCCCGCCTGAACTGCATTGTCACTTTACCTGATCTCAATGAAGTAAATGAGGCTGGACAGGGCTCATTCAGGCTAAATGCCACCATGCCTGCCTCTGTTTCCATCCATCTGGCTGCTACGCCCCTGGGCCCAGCTGCCATATCGCCCTGCGTGGCTTTCGTGTGTGGCCCAGCCATCCCATCACGTGCCTGGCGTGTCTTGTGTCTGGTGCGGCCTTCATGCCTGGCGCGGCTCTGGCATGGCATGGCCCTCACACCCAGCGTGGCCATCCCATCATGCCTGGCACAGCCCTAGAACCCGGCACGGTGCAGCACACAGGAGAAGGGTAGAGTGTCGCTGGGGGGTGAGGGCTGGAAGACCCGTTCTCAGAGAACAGGTCTCCCAGCTCCTCCCCACCAACGACGCAGGCCTGGGACAGGACCGCGATTTTTCCGGACATTTGGGGGGATTTTGAAATCTCCCCCTGGATCCCGCTTGGGGGTGGGATTTCTGGACATGTCCAGGCAAATCCGGGTGTATGGTCAGCCTACCCAAAGCGGAACTTCACTTTGTGGTATTGGACCAAATCTTTTCCCCATCCCTCGTACTTTCACAATCCTAAGACAGAGGTAGAGCATGTACTTTGAAGGCATGCATAAGATGGCAAGTTCAGTCACCTTTAGCTTAAGTCAAAGAGATTCAGTATGCAGGTTCATGAGAAACCTTGGCTAATAACCTGGGAAGCTGTTGCTAGTCAGCAGAGAGAATGCTAAACTAGTCTGAACAATGATCTGATGCCCTATATCAGGGATGGGAATGTGGGCCCTTCAGATGTTGCTGCAACTCCTATTATCCTTCAGCATTGTCTACGCTGAATATGGATGCTGGGAGTTGCAGTCCACCAACATCTGGAGGACCCTGCTATATGTGTCTTTTCCTTATATGCATCAGCATCCAGCATACATGGGGGGCCCACTGGTCATGATGCCCTTGCCCTTGTGCCATTTGGTGGGCATCAGTGAGCCATCATTCAAAATTTCCAATAATGCCCCAAAGCTCTTGATGGATGGAGCATGACTCCAGGGCATTGTGGGAAGTTCAAAATGATGGCTTGTGCCAGCCAGTGATACCAGGTAAGCCCCTGGAGGGAGGCATAGAAGTCTGAAAGGGCCTACAGAGGGCACTTTGCCAAGGGCCATTTCAGGCTTGGAGTCGGCCCTGTCTACATCTCTTATATATTCAGCAGGCTGTAGCTCAGCCATAGCAGCTATAGGGATGTCTGTCACTGGAAAAGCCATTTCTTTTTGGCTTGACCTGGTTCTACAGTGTGTACAAATCCCTTTATGTCTATGAGATGAGCTGTGGGCCATTTCCTAAAACCCAAGAAGTTATTTTGCACATTTTTGGAGGGGTGGGGGAAGGTCCTGCAATTTGCACAAATTGCTCAGAAGTTTGCACAAATTGCAGATCTTCCCCACCCTCAAATGCTCAAAACTCCCAGAAAACCAGTGAACTCACTGCAGACTCACTGCAGATCGATTCAGACACCACAGCGGGAACTGAAATGAAGTTTGGGGTGGAGGGACGAGCGCATGAAAAATAACCGGACTCCATCCCCAAACAGATTTCTCTGACATCCCTAAGTAGCTCCAGTCACAAAAATACAGATAATAACCCGGGTGCACATTTTTAATCTCTCAAAAGCAAGACAGAGGCATCATTGGATTACAGACGCCGTATTTTAGGAATGAATGTGAGAGTTGCAGACAGAAACAAAAAATGAAAGATAAACCAAGAAGAAGAGTTTGATGTACAATATCACTCCCATTTTCCTGCTTCTCCTCTAGCCATTTATTTTGTAACCAGGTTGGTAATTACAGCCTGATTATTACAGCTTAGGACATCCTAATGGCACTCGTATAAATGGCTGTGCCAATGTGACGCGGCCATAACTTCAGTGGGCCACCTGGAGGGGAGTTAGAGTTTGGTTCAATTTTCATGTCCATTTGTTGCTTGGTTACAAGACTGGCAAGGGCAAGAACTATGTTAAATTATTGCTCTCTTACATTTATTCACATCAGTGAGTGCTTCATTTGCCCAAAGAGAATAAAGTTAAATGCAGTGGGCTTGTACCTGAAGTACCAGCACAGTAGGAACGCCAGGGCCTGATCATGAGTAATCGCTTCAAATCGAAGAAACACTGCGTATTGCAGGACTGTTTAAATGTCACGCCTTTTATTACAGATGGCACAGGGATACAAAAACCAAGATGATAAAAACGTCATCGTATACTAATAACACAATATGTCAGAACTGGGCAAAGTCCCTTTGACCTGATCCATCGTTAACATGGGGAAAAAATCATTAGAACAAGCAATTTGGCTTCTAAGACACTTACTTATCAGACCAATGTATCTCCTGAAGGTATCAGACATGCCTATTTGAAACCTGTGCCAGAGCCAAGGGACAGTAGAGCAGACCCAATTTCTGCCATAAGGGGGGTGGAGCTCATGGAGGCCTTAAGTACCTTGACATCCATGTGCCATTGAAGTCATGGGATCTCTAGATCTCTGTAAAGTTTTCACCCTTTGGAGTGTAAAATGAACCTAGAGCATCATGACACAGGGGAAAAATTGTGTTTGCTTACTGTCGCTTCTCCGCCCGTGCGTTTGTCCCTCATTACTTCCTCTTTTGAAAGAGGAAGTAAACAACATGCACATGGCCCATCTCGTGGGCCGTTTTGATCCTGCTGCTTCTCCTGCACACAGCAGGAGATAGTAGCAACTTCCATCTTGAAAAATAGGTCGGACTTACTGGGGTGTTGTTGTTTTTTGTCATGCAAAGAAGGCGGGGGGGGGAAGAAAAGTGTGTGGGAGTCAGATGCCGCTGTGAGAGGGATTTGTGAAAATCTGTGGGTACCCAGTAATGAGTGTGCAATAAAACACTCATCTGATGGAGCTCCTAGCCACTGCCCTTCTCTGGAGTAGGTAACAAGGTATAGGATTGGAGTGGGGGAGAGGCCCCAGCACATACCAGGAAAGCCACAAGCTTCACAGAAGTCTTGGATACCGTTTCTGGTAACTGGGCATCATAGGTCCCATGAACCATCCCTGGAGCACAAATGACACTTGTGAATCCTGGACTGAATTGGGCCCTCTTTGTCATCTCTTTATCAGCACTACTAAATATGCTGAAGGGATGGTGAGTAGAGGGAAGGGAAATATTGACCCTGGTAGAGATATGGTAGGCTTAGAGATCTCTTGACCCTACTGTGTGGCCATGTCAAAGGCCGCAAGGAGCAGCAAAGTCCTTGTCAGGCTCGTTCTGGATTCTAGATTTCACAGGACATTGCTAGTGTATTTCCGACAGTCACAATGATGCTTATGTTCCATCCTTCTGTCAAGGACATCATGGCAGTATGGACTATCCCAACTTATCTTCACAACAGCCCTGTGAGGTACGTGAGCTCTGAGATACAGTGACTTGCCCATAGCCTAGAGAACTTCATGGCTGAACTGTGATTTGGACCCTGGTCCAAAACTCTATTAACCCCCATGGTTGCCAGTCATTTATTCATTGCATTTATATCCTGCAGTACTTCTAAGGAGCTCAGAGCACCGTTCTAGCTTCACAATAGATAATGGCTTGTCCAAGGGGCAAACCGGTATGCTTTATGACTGAACAGGATCCTGTACTCTGATTTCCCAATCTAATTCTCAAGTTACTGCACCGATTCAGTTTTGGATACAAAAGCAAACTGCCACACATGGGTGTCCACAGGAATGTCTTTGGGATGGTGGTTTGGCAAAAATAAACAGTGGTATGTGATTATAATGTATATACATAGCACATGCCACTACAACACACCTATGCATTTTCCTTGTATGTGTGCACTTTGCTGCTTAGAGTTTCATTCTATGACATTTAGAAGCCTACACAGAGCGGCAGAAAATTCTGGGAATTTGACAGCACTGATGCGGAAGTGTATTATATTAAAGTTTCACACAAGAGGTATCATGAACTCTAACAAAATTTTATTTGGAGTGAATGATATAAAAAACAAACCGAGTACAAGAAGGAAAGAAACAGATGCAGAAATACAGTACAGAAGTCTTAAGAAGTCATATTGGACATTTTCTGCCATGACTACCCTCATTATAACATTGACAACGGATGACTTCTCAGTATACAGCTCCACATGTTCTAGAATGGGTCCCCCGCCCCCTTACTGGAACATTGATGAATGCTATGTGGAAAGTAGCAGTGACTCTGTGGGAAATGTTTCTGCTGCAGGGTGGGGTGGGGGCAGAAATGGGTACAGTTGATCAGGGTTAAGGGTTCTAAAGAAACCTGGACTACTCACTTTTCACACTGTTATCAATCACATTTTACATCAGCTGGTGCAATACAACAATTGCATTACTTAAATTTTGAATTGTACATTTTGTGCTGGGTGCACATTAAAACACCCACCCACATCCGATACCATTTCTAATAGACATGATGACTGAGCAGTGACAAGACCTGGGTTTTAGGTCTACTGAGATAGGTTGGCCTGACAATAGAAATGTGTCTATTGTCTCTACACCTCCGTTGCTTCTCTGTGGGTAGATCTACGCTAGTGCTTTCCATCAGTATTGAAATGAACTGATAACTGTTGGGGCACCTTCCACATTCCATATACCGCTTTCAAAATGTTATTTCCTGCTTTTCATTCCATAGTCGTAATGATCTGAAACATGGGGCTCATCTATACCAAGCAGGATATTGCACTATGGAAGCAGTATATAAAAGGCAGGAGCCACACTACTGCTTTATAGTGATATTGAAGTGCACTGCAGGAGCCACACTACTGCTTTATTAGGGTGACCAACTGTCAGGATTTCCCTGGATTTGTCCTGGTTTTTGTTCTTTCCATGGTGTCAGGGGGGATTTTCTATAATTTTCAATAATGTCCTGGAATGACACACCTTCCCCTTTAAGGCTTCCATTAGCATGGCAGGAGGGAGTGACATGCTTTCTTGAGGCACGTCATTCCCCCACCCCGAGCTCCAATTGAGGTCTTAAAGGGGAAAGTGGGTCATTCGTGGACATTATAGAAAAGGCCCCAATTGGAGTGGATGGTGGTGGTGCAGAATGAAATCCTTTCCCCTCCTCCACTCCAATTGGGTTCTTTAAGGTGGCGGGGGAATAACGTACTTTCTGTAGGACTCAGAAAGCTGCTTCCCCCCCCACACACACACTAGGTGTGCTCTTTTTTGGTTTCCCAAATATGGTCACCCTAGCTTTATAGTAGTAATGAAGTGCACTGACAACTGTTCAGGCCCATGGACACATCTACACCAATCAAGATATAGCACTAGGAAAGCGGTAAGAAAGCAGTATATGTATGTGTCACGGGCCCCAACAGTTGTGAGTGCACTTCAGTATCACTATAAAGCAGCAGCGTGGATCCTACTTTTTATATACCGCTTCCATACCACTTTCATAGTGATATATCTGCTTGGTGTAGATGAGCCCATAGTGTAGACTTGCCCCTGCTGTCCAAGCAAGGTCTTTCCACACTTGCTTGAATTTCTCAATTATTTTCCCCTTCGCTCCTATGCCGTTGGGCATGGTAAATATGGTGTGTGTGTGTGTGATGACTTGCTCAGCTTGCAGCCCACCACTACGCTCTCATCTCCAGGCAATGCACAAAAGACTCAGATGCCTTTATAACAGTATTACTACAACATATAAGAAAACACTAACACTGCCTTAGCTCCAAGGCCAACATTAAGACAGAGAGGGAGGGAGAGACCCCAGGAGGAAAAAGAAACTAAAACTTACAGGCTTTCTTAAAGACACACACACAGAGTACGACCCTCTAAATCCCTTAATAAATTGCACTGCTGCTACAATCAACTTTAAAGCCCCTTCCGCACTGCATTTTCTCTCACCAAAATGAAGCATGCACCCCCCCACACACACAAACATGCATGCGCCAGGACACTTGTTGACATACTGCAGGATGGTCGATAAAGTACTTTAACTCCCTCCTCTGTCAACAAAATGGGTAATAGCAATACTCAGGTTTATTGAAGGGTTGGAATAACCCTAACAAGAGTTTTTGTGGGCATCCGAGAGGGGGGTGGAGTCCAATGGAGTCCGTCCCCCCGCTTTCGACCTCCTGGACTCTAGTCTGCTGAGTGCTGTGTTTGCCCGACTAGGTGTGTGCTGAGTTGAGGAAGCACAGCGGTCCTCACTGGTCCGCCAAGCTACCATTATGCATAAAAATGGCTGCTTGTTCTTTTACAAAAAGGGCCTTTCATGCAAATGGACCATTCTTCCTTCAATGCATGCAGCAATGATTAAGAAGATCAAAAGGAAAAAAAAAGTGTAAAAAATGAACCAGGAAGTTTCTTCTCCAGATAGTGTGCCAATCATTGCTGGGAGTTCATTCATTGGCTAGTATAACTGAAAGGAGGATGCAAGCTAGTTTTTCAGAAAATGAATGGGCAGAATAGTGTCTGTACATTTTTTCTCATATATTTATTTCTAGAAGGGCTAGAGAGTTCCCTAAAAAGAAAAGAAAGCTGGGAATTTGTTGATAATGGCTCATTCAGGCTGGGCAAAGGCCTCCTCTTATCCTCCTGTTCCGACACCCAGGTGCAACATATCCCTAGCTGGATGGAGAATGATGCATAGAAATTGGTTTTGTGCCATAGTACTTGCCACTACAAAGACCTATCCTGCAAATATGGCTGACCAAGCATGGATTCAATCCCTCCTTTCTCAACTGATGCTGTTTCTGGTGACGGGATCGCCTAACATAGGTTTTTTTTTGTGGGGGAGGGGGATGTGGAAGGTCCCAATTTGAACCTGGCTTTTCTAACTGTTCCTCCAACTCAGTTCTCCCCTCCCCACAAGTTGCTGTTAGCTATGGGGCGTGGGGAGACAGGTACAACATGGATACTTGTCTTTTCTACCCTCTAGTTAACAGCAACTTGGAGGGGGCAATTTAGGTGGGAATAGAGTGGGATGGAGGAATAACCCAGCCCCTCCTCCAGGACCATCTCCGTGATCCAAATGGGAATACCCTTGGGTGCTTTTTATCATCTGATTGTGTCTCTCTCACATTCTGAGAATGTAAGAAGAGCGTTGCTGGATTAGACCAAAGGCCAATAATTTGTTTCCACATTGGCCAACCACTGGATGGTTATGGGAAGCCCACATGCAGGACATGAGTGCAATAGCATCCTCCTGAAATAGCAGGTTTAGTTTGACCATAAATGCTGCTGCTGCTGCTGCTGCTGATAATACTCTTAAGGTTTAAACCTGTGTGAAACTGTTTTCTCCCCAACTCCACTTTTTTTTTTAAAAAAGGAAGCTGTGATTTCCAGGATGCTGAATTCCAAGTTGGATCGCAAATTCTGTGCTTGCAAAGTATGATTCCAGGGACCTGGAATTTGTCCTGAACATGAGATGCCTGTCTAAATACTAGCAGAGGTTTAATCCACTGCAGCTAAAAAGCCTTTTAATATCTGCTGGGAATATTTATTGCTTAGCGGTCAGCTGTGCAACACAGACTGAGAGCCGTCATTGTTTTTCTGAAGGTAACAAACTCTTAAGCATTGAGAACCTGCTGTTGAACTTTGACTGGTAGTTCTGTTGCTTGCAAAAGCTGATGCGACACAGAAGACGTGGCGGTACAAAGCACATAGTCCAAAGTGCACAGCCAAGTGAAATCTCCTGGCATTTTATAATTACGAATGCCTTGGTGCGTGTATACATCTCACTCTAGGCCCCCAATGGGTTACTAACTAAGCAGCAAACAGAATTTCAAAATGCATGGCTGCTGTTCTTTTCTAGAACCCTATTCAGAAGTAGTAGGAAGATTTTTGTGATAATGAACTAGAGGCACTGTAGAGCAGCTGCAAGGGGAAATTGAGGTCAAAGCCATTTCCAAAAGCTCTGCTGTGTATATTTAAGCTCCTCTTATAGGAATAATGGTCAGAGAACAAGTGTGTTGGTGCTCATTTCCTTCTGCTTCTTTGCTTGTTCTCTGCAGTCCTTCAAAAATAAATGATTGCTAGAGATGTTGCCGGATTCCATAATTACCTGGTTCAAAATACAAATTCACCAAGATTTTAAGGCTCAGGTGCAATACAGGTCAGTTTGGAATGAAAAACACAGTTCTGCACATATATAAGATGTACTTTCAGTTTATGGTTGCAATCCTCTACACACTTATGTGGGAGTAAGAACCACTGAACTCAATGGGACATAACTTCTGAGTAGATATATATATAGGATTGCAATGTGAGTCTACCTTTGTCCAAATCCCAAGGCATTAACTGCAGTCCCAGGAGGTGGGAGAACATTTGTGGGCTGTCCGGTGTGTGTGTGTGGTATAGTCCCAACCTGGACAGAGTGTTAACAGGAACTTGGCTGGGGTGGGTAGGTGGGCTGGAGTTACTGTAGTTATGGATTCCAGAGGCTGACCAAGACCTGCAGTGTATTCTGGAGGTGAGGAGCTTGGGTCTAGTATAACTATATTACATGGCACAGAGTGTAATATGGCACAGAGTGTAATATGGCACATGGCACAGAGTGTAATAGCAGTGATGCCATCAGGGGAGGAGACTGAACTATCTATGGGCTGTTACTCCTTCTAGAGATGGTGTGAGTGAGCATCCCTTTGGGGCTCCAAGCCTCGGACCCCTGGATGCTAGTCCGTGGATCCCTGGGCTTGCCTGACTCGTCACATGATGAGTCGGGCAAGCGTGCGGTTTCCCATTGCTGGAAACCTCTTGCACTCTACTTCTTTGCAGGGAGAGCAGGAGGGCTTGATGGGCGGTGGCAGGGGTCCCGCGCTGCTGGTCAAGGCCTCATTCTGTCCTTGCAAGGAGAGCAGGAGTGGCTAGTGGTGTCAGGAACTAGTGCCAAGCCCTTGTGCAAGGAAGGAGAATGCCAGGACTTGACAGGCAGCAGCAGTGGCAGCAGGAGTCCTGAGATCTGGACAGGGCTTCATTCTCTCCTTGCAAGGAGAACACAACGGCTTGGCTGTTTGTGTCAGGGACTCTAGCAGACATAAATGGGGCCATATAAACAAAATTACAGGCGTAAATGGTCCAGTTAGACCATTTAGATCTGTAATTTTGTATAAATGGCCCAATTTATGCATGCATAAATAGGGCCGTTTATGCATCAACAAGCTACCATGTTGTTGGGCAACAACAAGCTCCCATTTTACACAAAATGGTGGCCCAGCAAGGGATCAGGCTGCTGCATGCTGCTCATTGGGTGCTCGCAGACCACCCAGCAGGGTGCTGTGTGCAGCGAGCAGCCAGGGTGCAGCCAGCGGGGATCAAATGTGAGTTTGCAGCCTCAAGGTTGCTGCAGTCCCCTCACTTTACCCTACCCTGTGCCTGCTTACCCTACCCTGTGCCTGTTTGCATTCTCTTCCCCTCCTTATTGTTTTACTATGATTTTATTAGATTGTAAGCCTATGCGGCAGAGTCTTGCTATTTACTGTTTTACTCTGTACAGCACCATGTACATTGATGGTGCTATATAAATAAATAATAATAATAATAATAATAATAATTTATTTATTTATTTATTTATTTATATAGCACCATCAATGTACATGGTGCTGTACAGAGTAAAACAATAAATAGCAAGACCCTGCCGCATAGGCTTACATTCTAATAAAATCATAATAAAGCAATAAGGAGGGTAAGAGAATGCACCAAACAGGCAGTATAAAAGTCAGAACAATTCAAGTTTTAAAAGCTTTAGGAAAAAGAAAAGTTTTTAGCTGAGCTTTAAAAGCTGCGATTGAACTTGTAGTTCTCAAATGTTCTGGAAGAGCGTTCCAGGCATAAGGGGCAGCCGAAGAAAATGGACGAAGCCGAGCAAGGGAAGTGGAGACCCTTGGGCAGGTGAGAAACATGGCATCAGAGGAGCGAAGAGCACGAGCGGGGCAATAGTGTGAGATGAGAGAGGAGAGATAGGAAGGAGCTAGACCGTGAAAAGCTTTGGAGGTCGACAGGAGAAGTTTATATTGGATTCTGAAGTGAATTGGAAGCCAATGAAGAGATTTCAGAAGTGGAGTAACATGGTCAGAGCGGCGAGCCAAGAAGATGATCTTAGCAGCAGAGTGGTGAACGGAAACCAACGGACTGATGTGAGAAGAAGGAAGGCCAGTGAGAAGAAGGTTGCAGTAGTCCAACCGAGAAATAACCAAATGCATGAACAAGAGTCTTGGCAGAAGAGACAGACAAAAATGATCGAATCCTGGCAATATTATACAGGAAAAAAACGAAAGGATTTAGCTACTGCCTCAATATGAGGATGCCAGGTCAGTTAAGGGTGACCTTTTTTGGACCTAAATCTGGGAGAACATGCCAACGTGGCTTGTGACACTGTACAAAAAGGCGGCATACAGAAAATTCAAGAATGAATAGAATAATAAGATCGAAACAACAAAGCAGCAAAAGTGATGTCCAGAATCCTGATAGCACTGAAAAAAAGCCAGGTTAAAAAGGCACCCCTTTGTGAATGCAAAGAGAGTGAGGAGCAGTTACAATGCCAGAGGGGAGGAGTTGGAAGCAAAGGATGTCTTCCAAAAGGCCTCTCTTAGTGATCTCACAAACCAAGCAGGTTCATAGCAAGAATTATGTGAGCTCCACCTGCAGTTTCAGGTGGTCCAACCTAGAACCGGATTTACCAGCTCTGCTAGGGATGGGAGATCCTCCATTTTGAAGTTCAGTTTGCCTCGCCCGCATTTTAATTTGTCAGCTGTTTCTCTTTTTGCTTGCACTGGAAAAGTGTGTCTTTTGAACAGGACAAGTGTGTCCATGTTTCAAAAGGTGTGCACTTTCCCTTCGTTGACTAATGTGTGAAAATGTGCTCTTCTCGAAAAATGAGATTTTAAAGTGCACATTAGAAAAAAAGAATAGAACGGGTTTTTAGAACGCGATCACAAATTCCGGAACATGTGGGCTTTTTATTTTAGAAAAATGCACTCCCGTTCACGTTTGGGATTGTGAACAGGTCCCGTTCTGATGATTTCCAAACTGAATCTATATTCTCATGCATCCTTAGCAGGAACCAGATTGATAATAGTGGCTGGGCTTGCATGGGCAAGAGTGAACAGGCATGTCTCACTCCATGGACTCCAAGCTCCATGGACTCCATTTCCCCTAGGGTGGAATCCTTCAGTGACATTTAAGTCTCCTTGGGCTGATATTAGGGATTCTTTAGGCAGGCTGGCAATCAACCTTATGGAGCATTCAGCAGGCACTGTCTTTCTTGAAAGGTTTCCTAAAACCACAGAAACCGAAGATTAAAAATTAAAGTTGACTTGGGAGGGAAACCCTCGTGTCTCACACTCACTCACACACACACACACACACACACACACACACACACACGCTGCCTGAAAACTTAATGAGGTAAAACACATTTGCTTTCCTAGATGTGACTGGGGGGAGCAGAGGGATCATTCTATCAGGATTTAGAGGAAGCTGACCTGACTTGTAAATCTTGATGGGAAGTTGGTTTATGAAAACATTGGAGGAAGTGAGAATTTAAGAAAAGTGGAGGATATAAAATGCAGCCTGGGCAGTAGGAAGAGCAATAATGAGATACTAGCTAGGCCGTTGTAGCATATCGTAAAGTTTATTAATTATTAAAGATGTTACACATATGCGTTCGGGATGCAGTCCCTGGGCGAAATCCAATCTAAGCTCTACTTAGAGTAGACTCACTGAAATGAACAGGACTCGAGTGAGTCAAGACTCCCTTCAGCCCAGTCGTGGAGACATTAAGCGGCGAGAGACAGAAGGGCTGGAGGGAGGCGCGGGCTGCTTGAAGGCCGCCAATACAGCGCCGTCTGGCAGACCTAGGTGGCAGGGAGGTCGGGAGGAGAGGGAGCAGGTGTCCGCCCAGGTCGCATGAGATTTAGGCCGGGGCCTCAGCTCGCAGCAGGCGAGCAGCCTCCCACCTGGCCATCAAGGGCCCCGGCCATGCCTCGCTCATGCTCTGGACTGTGGTGCTGCCCCCTTCATGACTGTGGGGCAGCCAGGCAGACCCGACGGCACTGAGGGGAGGCTGAACTGTCGCTCGCGCTCAAAGCTCCGGATCAGACCGATCCGATAAAAGAGAGCAATGAAGAGAAACTGGAGGAGCCCAAGGAAAGTGAGGAAATGGTGGTCAAAAATCATGAACACAGCGAGGAGCTAGCGGTAGGATTTTCCTCCCGTTTCTGAGAGCAGTGTAAGCGTTGCACCAGACTAAGAGGTTGTCTTTAGGAAGCAAATCCGGAAAAAGGTTAGGAAAGTAATTCAGAGATGTTGCCTTAGGAATGAGATCAATGAGCCAGCTGATGCCATTGGGCGTAGCTGAAGCCATTCCAGAATTCCTGAAGGCAATGTGGGTGTGGCAAACCAGTAACATACCTAAGCGTTTTATATATATAGATAGAGGAAGCTGGATTTAGGACAGGTGACTCAGGCAAATGGCAGCGGTGTCAGCCTTAGGGTGGGGTGTGGGGGCTAAGCCTGGGGCTGGGGGAGAGATCAAGGATATCTACTCATTTATCAAATAGTACAAACCATTCATCTTGCAAAGCTGACAATGCTGACCCTTGCGTTAACGTTCGAAACAACTAGAGGGGAATTCACTTAACCCATCCAAAAGACAGTGCGCATGTGAGTCTTTGTGATCATATCCATGCATGCATAATTCTCAACCGATATGGCAGGGCCATGGATTGGCCGGGGGTGGGTGGGGGGAAACATGCAGGAAAACTGGGCATCAAAGTTAGGGTGACCAACTGTCAGAATTTGCCCGGATTTGTCCTGGTTTTTGTTCTTTCCATGGTGTCAGGGGGGATTTTCTATAATTTTCAATAATGTCCTGGAATGACACACCTTCCCCTTTAAGGCTGCCATTAGCATGGCAGGAGGGAATGACATACTTTCTTGAGGCACATCATTCCCCCACCCCGAGCTCCAATTGAGGTCTTAAAGGGGAAAGTGGGTCATTCGTGGACATTATAGAAAAGGCCCCCATTGGAGTGGATGGTGGTGGTGCAGAATGAAATCCTTTCCCCTCCTCCACTCCAATCGGGTTCTTTAAGGTGGCGGGGGAATAACATACTTTCTGCAGGACTCAGAAACCTGCTTCCCCACACACACACTAGGTGTCCTCTTTTTTGGTTTCCCAAATATGGTCACCCTAATCAAAGTCATGAGATGGGCAACAAAAAAGAAGCATTCAGTCATTCAACAAATAGAAGCAGTGTAGCGTAGAACGAGCACCATTATAAGACAAAACCTACAACACAACTGCGGCTGCAAACCAATCTGTTAAAATGCGATCAGGGGATGGCCAGAGTAAACAAGGAAGTTTTCAGGGCCTTTCTTAAAACTTGCAATGATGGGGTCTGGTGGATCCCCAATGGCATCACATTCCAGAGTGGAGGGGCCACTGCAGAAAAGCCCCTCTCTCATGGAGATGCACTTCCCCTCTAGAGCCACCACTTGTTATGTGCTATTAGTTGTCCATTGCTAGAGGTCAATTGGGGCCCTCTTCTTTTGAGATGATGCACTCCATGTCTTGCTTGCTGACGCTTACACTCTTGCAGCAAGCTCATGTCCCACTCATGGACCCTGATCTGGAGCATACACCCTTCAGTACCTGTGGCACTGAACTGGCTTTGATCCTCGTTCTCCAGAAGATTCAAAACAATCCTGCATAAACTGCAACCAAGCTCTCATTATTTGGGGTAAGGCAGGAGAAACAAATCCAACCCCAGTGCCCTAGAATATGCAGTTTAGATGTCTCCATAACACCATCATCACTCACTGAACCAGATCTATGGAGTGAATGACAAGTCTTCTTCTCCTCCTCCTCCTCCTCCTCCTCCTCCTCCTCCTCCTCCTCCTCCTCCTCCTCCCAGAAGGCAGAAAGAAGAGATCAGCACAGAGTGTCTATTGCTACTCGCCCCTTTGACAGTGGTCAAAATGGCAGACAGTTTCATCACCCAAGGGAGGCATGCACTGACTGAAGTCTGGCTTTCCCCCTCATTTTCTTCAGTTTCTCTTTTAGCAGATGGCTGAGTAGGAACATTTTCGCAAAAGGTGATTTTTCAGCATTGGCTCCTTTCTAGTTCATTAGAAATAGGTTTCAAGAACAGGAAAAAAAAGGGATTCAAGCACGGCCCATTTGGCAGAATGAATAGCTATGCTGTCCGTAATGTCATTGCACAAGATGAATTTGAAGGGTGCCGTTTTGCAATCAATAGTATGCTCAGTCATGTAATAATATAGGGACAGCTATTTTGAAATGAGTTACTGTGATGCACACTTTGTACTTGTCTAAAGAGGGACATGGATCTACCCAGATTCAGTTTAAAATCTCTGGTGCATTTCCCTGGTTTCCCAATATATTATTTATGAACCTATGAAGGTGCCTTCAGACCATTAGAATGTAAGAAGAGCCATGCTCAATCAGACCAAGGGTTCATCTAGTATGTGTTCACACAGTGGACACATTGGTGTGTCCAAGCTTAGTACTATCCACTCTGACTCGCCTTGGCTACCTGAGAATTGAGGAGGGATAAGAATTTTGTTTCAGTTTGGTTTCGATAAGGATTTTCAAAAATGTATGATGCTGTCCATACTTGGGACTATAAGAACTTGAGATTAAAAACAAAAAAATAAATGTGAGAGAAACCAAAACGGATAGATTGTTCCTTCCAGGCCCGGGGCTTTGAGTCCTTTGCTCTTCAAAGTCTGGGTTTGTAGCCCTGTGTATATTCAACCATATTAGTGCTGGTTGTGGGTCACCTCCTCTTTTTTTCCTCATAGGCTCCACATCTTTAACAGTTATGTGGCAGGGAGGAACAATATGGTTCTCTCCACATTGGGAAGAGGTCTACCTATTGACCTAGGCCAATGCAGATGGGTGAGAATTTTATTTCAGGTTTTTTTTTCATAAGAATTTAGCAAAATTCACATTTTTTTTCAAATTCAGGAGAGAAAGAATTTGAGAGTTTTTGTTTTTTAAAAAAGTGAAAGATGGAAACTAACATATTCACCCATCCCTACTGAGGCCCAATCTACACCAAGCAGAATATTGCACTATGAAAGCGGTATATAAAAGGCAGGAGCCACACCAAGCAAGATATAACACTATGAAAGCAGTATATGGTATGAGTCAATGGGTGCCAACATCTGTCAGTGCACTTCAACACCGCTACAAAGCAATAGTGTGGCTCCTACCTTTTATATTCTGCTTTCATACCACTTTCTTAGAGCAATGTCCTGCTTGGTGTAGATTAGGCCTCAGAATCTTTTTACCTGCAATACCTGGGATTTAAACTGTGACTTTCTGCATGCAAAGAAAACCTCCTTATAGCTCTAAGTTAGGCCCTTCCACAGAATTTGGTGGGAGAGGCAAGAAACCTAGGGCTTTGCTAGACCTGCCGGGATAAGCCGGCAGGGAGGCGGGGCTACGGCACGCTAAGTTTAACGCGCGCCGCCCAGCCTCCTAGACGGCCGACCCGTAGGGACGATGGAAACCCTGCAGCGTCGGCCATGGTTTTTTTTTAAAAAGGGGCCATGTGGGGCCCGAAGCCGCTGGAGAAGGTAAGGTGTTTTTTTTATTTAATCCCCCCCATCCGCACCCCTCGCCGTCTCCTTCGTCGCCCTCCGCCATCCCCTCGTCGTCTCCTTCGTTGCCCTCTGCCATCTCCCCCCCCGGATCACCCACCCCCTGGCACGATGGGCACAGCGCATCGTGCCAGGTCCGTGGCTTTTTGCGGCTCCTCACGAGTAAGCGAGGAGCCGCGAAAAGCCGTGGAACTCTCCACACTTTCCCCAGCCCCGGCCTGAGGCCGGAGCTGGGGAAAAGGCGCGCCATAAGCGACTTCGCTTATGGCGGGTAAGACCAAGCCTCAGCGCGGCCTGTCTGCAGATTCCCCTGTGCGTCATCTGGACGCACAGCAGGGAAGCCGGGTCAGAATGCGCGCTAAGGCCTCGTCTAGGAAGGCCCCTACATACTCATACTAGTTCTGATCAGTGCAATTAACATTCACAATCAATTCTCCATTCTGTCCTGAATCGAGATTCATCGTAAAAAACCAATATTTTACAATGCAAGATGGAGGGCTAGAGTAAATGTGTCCTTGAACGATTCCATAAAGCAGCACCATGTTTAAACCAGGCCGCTGGTTCTTATGCAGGCAGCATCAGCCGCACTAATGTGGCATTCACCAGGGCATGGCTCCTCAGAGCCCTAATGCTCCATGTGTAGCAACTGGCGATGACCCAATTTTTTTTAAAAAAAACACACCTGCTAAATTTATTTTACATGTCCAGTGTCACTTTTTAAAATCAATCCAAAATGGTATTTATTGTCCATCATTCCTATTGGAATTTTGAATGTCATAAAGATTTTAAAGTAATAATGTCATCTATTTTCAGAACAAGCCTTTCAGTTATTAAAACCACCACGTGCAGCCCCCCCCCCCATTTTACTGTTATTGGCAGGGGACAGAGGATAGGAGAGGGCAGTTTTCACTGTTTTCATGGCAAGAAAAGGCCCAGAGAAAAGTTCACATATTGTGTTCAAAACTCTGTGCGACCCCTTCCGAGGCTTCTTGAATGAAGAGCTAACTGAGCATGAGGAGGATAAAAAGAAAAGCCGCCGCTTGGCTGGTTTGTTACATGTCAGTGGTAATGTGCACAAAGCACAATGTTTTCATCTGGTTGCCTATGAACATATCTTGCTTTGACAGCTCGAGGAGTACAGATACCAGGCACAGCGATGGCTACAACCAGAAAATGTCATCTGTGGAGTAGCCTCTCCCTTAGCCTCAGTTCCCTGTCCATCAAATAGGAGGCGGTGGAGCTAGCCTTCCTTGGACAGTTGTGAAAGTAAACGAGGCCAGGATCGTGATCAGGCACAGATGGATGAGAATACTTCCATTGCAGTGCCCCCATTCCAGCAAGCCAAATATTGGCCAGAGCCATTGTCAATGCCTATAAAACACTTGTCCTCCTAGTGGGCTTTTGCTGAGCCAGTAAGAGAAGGGTTGAATGTCAGCTCCAGCTCCTGTGCAATCAAAGGTATAGGCAGGGTGAAGGCAAAGGCAGTGCGGTGTAGTGGTTAGAATGTTGTATCCGGGTTGAAGTCCCCGCTTGGCCATGGAAGCTCACTGGGTGACTTTGGGCCAGTCACAGACTGGCCCAACCTACATCACAGGGCTGTTGTTGTGAGGATACAATGGAGAGGAGGGGATTATGTATGCCACCTTAGGTTCCTTGGAGGAAAAAAGGCGGGATATAAATCCAGTAATAAAAAAAGCAAAAGCAAAGGCAAGTCAGCAGGCAACGTAAGCTGGACAGAGCAGAGAGGAAGAACGACTGAGAAGCCTTACAGGGGTCAGGAACGAATAGGG
This sequence comes from Elgaria multicarinata webbii, assembly GCF_023053635.1. Taxonomy (NCBI): domain Eukaryota; kingdom Metazoa; phylum Chordata; class Lepidosauria; order Squamata; family Anguidae; genus Elgaria; species Elgaria multicarinata. The sequence continues at coordinate 105,938,491 of NC_086176.1, forward strand.
TTAGACAAGTTCCTCTTTCATCCCGAAGGCCAACTTCAATTTTGGAAAAGGCCTTGGGAGACGCAATCCAGCTGTGGGTGAGATCAAAGGCAAACATGGATGGGGGCAAATGCAAAAGGGGCAGGACCAAAATACCAAACTATACAACCCCCCTACCCAGATATTTTAGCTGACAGTGCCCCTTCCTAAAATCAGTAGTGCACGCACTGGTAACCCTTTGTGCCTAGTCCAGAAACTGCAACTAGTTCAAAATATGGCAGCCAGGTTGGTCACCAGTACACCTAGGGGTGACCATATTACACCAACTTTAAAATCACTTCACCAGCTGCCTATGAGTTTCCGGGTGAAGTATAAAGTGTTGGTTATTACCTTTAAAGCTCTACATGGTTTGGGTCCAGGTTACCTACAGGATCACCTTCTCCCGTACAATCTGCCCCACATGCTCAGGTACTCTGGGAAGGGTTTACTCCAGTCAGTGACAACTAGGCTGACAACCATAACCCAGAGGACCGTTTCTGCTGCTGCCCCCAGACTGTGGAATGGCCTGCCAGAGGAGATTCCTTGGCTTAATACTCTCTCCGAGTTTAAGACAGCCATGAAGACTAGTCTCTTCTGGCAGGCCTACCCAGATGAATTTTAACCCTAAGAAATTTAAGAGGTTGTGATTGTTATTTCAACATTGTATTGGTTTTATATGCTCTTTTAACTCGTTTTATGTATTGTATGGTATTTAATGTTGTTCCCCACCTTGATCCAGAGGGAGAGATTGGTAAGAAATAAATGAATAAATACTATTATTACTGCCAGTAATTAAGCCTTAGGGGAGTCATTTAGAATGGGGAAATACTGTGCAGAGGCCTGGCAACCACAGAATCACTGGTGGTCAGGAGAAAGGGGGTGGGCCAAAGGAAGGAGGTTTGGTCATATGGGAAATGCTGGAAAGCTTGATTCAGATCCCAGCGATCCAGATTTGGCCCACTGGCCTGAGGTTCAACACCCCTTCTCTAGGCTATTGGGACAAGGAAGCTCCATTGGCTGGCATGGCCAGTCTCTTGGATGTTCTCTGCTATGGACAGAGGTGAGTCTTCACCTGTCATCCATCATGACATGACAGTCTCCTCATCAGTAGAGGCTGGTGGCTCTGGTTTTGGTGAGGCTATGAATTTATTCTGGGTCCCGTTCAGAACCAGCTAGACCTCCCCTAAATAGATTCAGCATCTTGGACAGCTTTTTTCAAAGAGTTCTGGTAGTTCTAACTAAAACCCAGAATGGATTCACAGCCCCACCAAATTCAGAGCCACCAGCCTCCACTATCCCTCTCTATAGACATCCCACCCACTGTCATCTTCATACCTGACATTTGGAGGCCAGAAAATACCTGGGATAGCAGCTGAAGCAGCACAAATAACAACAAAGGTTAGGGCAGCAAGGCTAAACATTGAGCTTTCCTGGTGACTAATCCATTTAGATCCCTCCGATGTCAGAAGAGAGAATGTAGTGTTTTGAACAAATCCCCCCTAGTTTAACAAAATTATGGGATGTTGGAGAAATCCTTAACAGAACCAAACAAGTTTGGATTTTTATGAATCTAACCCATGGATTTTATAGCAGATCAGCTTCTCCATCATTGGGTGGATTCCGTGAACTTTTAACCTTCAGGAATTTTGCACAAATTTCATCATCAAGAAATATGTTTTAAAAAATGACCAAAAATGTGCATTTCCCCCATAGTCTAAAGCATGAAAATGTATATTTTGGGGGAATTTGTGCATTTTTGAAAATTTGTAAACTTTTTTCTTTTTTGCAAAACACTAATGGAATTTACACAATCCGTACATCCCTAATTGATAAGGAATTAGTGCTCAGTGTTGCTGCCTCCTGCCATGGGCCAGGCTAATTTTGGCATCATTAAGTATGGATAGATGGGGATATAGAATGATGAAAATTTAACCATGATGCTGAGAGTTTCTCTTTGACCACTTTTCTTTTGACCACTTTTTATGCTACTGTAGGCCTATACTTACGTTTGCCTTCTCGTGCTGAGCCTACACGTGTTGGACTGGGAGTAAATGTAACTGACCCTGCTCTCAATTTGCACAGCACATTGACTGAAAGGGGCACTTATGCACATCCAGCTATGTCTATCCAGCTGAAAAGGGCAGCACTGCACATCCATCCTGACTAGGGAAGCAGGGTTTTTAATGTTACAGCCAAGGCCTCCATGTGTGGAGGCAGACCTACTGTGAATGTTGCTTTAGGACACAACCACATATTTTGAGGCTCAAAGCAGGTAATCATTTTTCCAATTGCCCCCATCAAGGAAGGAAGGAAGGAAAGAGAAAGATCAGAGGAGCTTAGAAAAATACTGGTAAAATCTGGAGTAAAACATATACACAAGACACTAGACAGCCTCAAGTGCTGCCTAGCCACTGGCTCAGCTGGTGTGAAACCACGGAAACCTGGACGTCTGAGCTGGAGGAGCTCTGTGCCTTCTTAACCATTGGCTGAGGGGTGGTCATGCCATGGAATTCTCACAATTACTGCAACTTCTCAGGAATAAACTCTCAGCAAAACCGAAACAGCGACAGAAAAAGATTATATGCTGGTGATGGGAAGGAGCATGAGGAAGGTTGGATTTTTGAAGTGTTTCCTCAGTGGTGTTGTCGATAAGGCTGGGAAGGAAACAGGATGCAATGGCAGCTGGGAACTTGCCACAAAACACACATCTGTGCTGTTGATAGGAAGGGATGTAGAGAAGTGAGGATGTCTGAGTTGTAAACAGACCCCACAGAAATAACCTTTCCATATGTTTTCATGATGAAGCAACTCCATTCCCTCCTCATGCTCACTTAATTTATAGTATAAATTAAGTGAGCATGAGCCTTGTGCTAGGAGAAATTTCCCTTTAAAATGCAATGTTGCCAGGGTATCATTTTGCAGTGCATATTTGCACAATGTCTCGCATTTATTTCAGCATCTAGAAGCTGGAGAAAAGAGAAGACAGATCACTCTACTTACTTCTCCCTGTTCCAAATGTCCGATCAACTGAGAGGGTTGGGAACGGCACAGGTCGGAGAGTGAACTGAGGATGTGGGTATCCGCACGTAGGAGAGGGTAGGATTCCTGGATACTGGGCACTTTCTAGTGTTGGCACTGGAATGGCACTGACTACAGCTGTAATGAAAGAGGAATAAATCACCTTTAGTGTCATGGATCCTTCTGGAAGACAAACAACAACAACAACAACTCCAAAACTGGCTGGGGAATTATGGGAATTGAAGTCCCACACCTTTGGAGAATGCCAGATTGGAGAAGGCTGCATTAGTGCCTAGAATTTGTTCGGACGAAAGGTAAGTGATGAATATTGTGGCTGAGAGAGAGAGAGGCGTGCCTCATTCACAATCTTGGTGGCTCCAGCCGCTGCTGCTGGCTTGGAGAAAACTAATCTAAACTATTCAATCCAGTAAAAACCATCAGTTTAAAAGGAAGAGACACACAGTGGATTAAATCATAAATGAAGTTGATGCTATTTATTATAAAAGCTGATCAGTTAGTGTTTATTTCAAGTTTGAAATGACCTCCAAATTAAAAGCGAGGCATGATTGAATGGCAATGAGTAATTGGAGGATGCCAGCATGCTGTCAAATCAATGGGGATTGCAGAGAGGCAAAATTAAAGCATGGGATTGATTTTCTTTAAAAAGAAAAAAGAGAGAGCTAGCATGCTTAATTTCTTTTCCGGATTTGCCTATGCTGGTATGTTAAAATTTGAGCAGCATATCCTTAATGGACACCACAGACACCAGAAAAGACACCACAGACACCACAGACACCAGAAAAGGACTGGGGATGTGAATCCATTTTTCTCATCCTGTTCCTTGAACAGGCATTATAGTAAAGGGATTATTGTAACTATATCTCACTCAAGAGTTCCAATGTTATCATCATCAATTTTATTATGACCCTCATTATCACTAAACTTTACAGCCACTGTAATTATGACCAATTCAAACTAGTAGTTTGATTCCTATTGATATGTATAATCTTCACATGATCATCATAATAAACAAATGTTCTGTTCTATTTATTAAGTTCTGTTTTATCTATCTATAATGATAGATTTTGTATAACCAGCAGAACATACATAGAACACAGCTTATGCTGAATTTCTGAGAGTTGTTGATGTGTTTTATCTCTACTGTCATCCCATTCCTCATGTGAAAACTTCCCTAAGCAGCTCCAAAAATTTAAATAAGAATTCTATGATAAATCCTACAATTAAAAGTATCCATTTAAAATATAACATTAACAACATAAAAAACCACAGTGACCACACACACATCATATCACAGTGATATAGACAGCGGTAAAACTTCAAGGCAAACTAAAAAGGTTAGGGTTAGGGTTAAACACTTTCTAAACACTTGGAGGGATCTGGCCACACTGGCCTCTCTCAGAATGGAGTTCTGGAGAGCAGATGCTACTTGGGATCAAACTGCTTGGTCCCTGCAACAGGACGTCTTCCGAAGATGGAACAAGCATATTGGAAGATCAAAACACAAGGTCCATTCTCGAAAAATGATTGAAAACACCTTTTTCTGGGGCTTAATGGACAGGAAAAAACCCTCTTTGCAGGTTTCTCATAACAGAATAGAAAAAAAATGTGATTCTGAGAATAAATGCAATTCAATCTATACCACAAGATGTAGTGATGGCCAAAAGGGGGTTGGAGAAATTCCTGGAGGCGAAGGCTATCAATGGCTACTAGCCCTGATGGTTGTGTGCTACCTCCAGAATTCGAGGCAGTAAGCCTGTGCACACCAGTTGCTGGGGAACATGGGTGGGAGGGTGCTGTTGCACCATGTCCTGCTTTGCTGGTCCCTGGTCGACAGCTGGTTGGCCACTGTGTGAACAGAGTGCTAGACTAGATGGACCCTCGGTCTGATCCAGCATGGCACTTCTTCTGTTCTTATATGACCAGTTAGTTTATCTAGTCTGCTTTTCTTCCAGTAATTAGAGATTAGAGTATGTGTGTGCATTCATATGGGTATCAAAAGCCACAGCGAATCACTTGTCTTGGTTATTCGGCTAGAAGAAATGCAGAGGAAGCATAATGCCCAGACCTGTTGATTGGCAGGGGTTGGGATGGGATGGTGGTACTCTTCCACTTGCAGAGAAGAGTTCTACCAGTAGGGTGGCATCTCCAGGCCAGAGACCCAGTTTCTATTGCTGGTGGTGTTCCTGCAGGTGGTACGCCCAGAACAGATGTGGGGTAGAGGTATCTTTGGGCATGCTTGACCTTGGAGATGGCAATGTTGATTCCCCCCCCTTTGGTTTTTAAGGTGTGGGGGAAGGAAATTAAAAGGAAAAGATATGGGAAGAAAAAATAGAACAAAAGTTTGCTTTGCTCCCCACACCCCCATCATGAGCCAGCAGGACTTTGGAAGTAGAAGAGGATGCACCAATTTGCGACCTTCCACCACCACTACTTAGGATTACTCTCATAGTTACCAACAGGGATATGCGAAACCTGTTCTTTATTTCTTCATGGCTCTCCATCTTCCCAGATCCAGGCTACATTCAGAAGACACCTTAAACCACGGCTTTAACCACAATGTTTAAGCCAGAAAGTCGAGCTGTGTTCAGAGGACACCTTAAACCACAGCTTTAACCTAAGGCAAAAAAGCCTTATTCACCATGGTTAAAATCATGGTGTCTTCTGAACACAGCCTGGCTTTCTGGCTTAACTGCCATGGTGAAAGCCGTGGTTTAAGGTGTCTTCTGAACAGGGCCACAGCCTTCCCCCCTGAAAAGCAGATCCAAATTATTAGTTTTACTTATGTATCTAATGGTGTTCTGCCAGAAGGGAACCACTGGCAAAAGAGATTTCCTCTTTTTCCTGCAGTCCCCCCCTAAACCTGCACCAGAGGGTTATGGGACCCTCCAGGACAGATTTGGGCTATTCAGGGGGCTGGGGGGAGGGGAGGAGGACAGGACAGGACAGTCCCCTTGCATGAACAGACTTTTGCTCACGAGAGGTCTGCATCCAGCATCTCAAGTACATTGACTGGGCCTCATGTTCTCCATTCAGAAGCACAGATGTCTCACTAAGCAAACATGAATCAATACTATGAATCGCAAGCACATTATTTATCATCTGCAGTTGACTTAATTGCATCATCCAGTCATTGCTTCCCTCGCCGCCGCCACCACTCAGCCATGCACATAGATCTGGTGACCGGGGTCACACATCTGCTGCCAGTTCAAATGTGCACTTTTTGTACTGGGAGTAGAAGACCACAGCCATTCATGGCATCCCTAGGTACCAGTCACTAGCCTGCAAATAAATTACTGAATGCTGTAATTTTCAAAGGAAAAAGAAGACTGCAGCCTCTCCCTGCTGTTGGATTCAAACACAAATTACCCATCGCTTTCTGATAGCAACCTGTTTTTGAAAGGCAGTGGCACAAAGCCCTGCAGATAAACAATTTTCACATTGGAGCCTTTGGATTTCTGGAACATGAATGCTGCTGAGGATTAAACGAGATGATTAAACAGTGTGTGTGTGTGTGTGTGTGTGTGTGTGTCCAAGCATGAGAGGGGAGGAAAACAAGATCATCAGTTAGGTTAACTGACAGGTGCTTGTCCCCTGCCCACCCCCCAGGCCTTCCACTTGACAAATGGATAAATAAGTTTGCATCCACGTAGTGCCAGAGTTGTTTACTACGACAGGCTCAACGGTAACCCAATTGATTTATGCAAGTGAATGGAGATTCAATTTCATACTGTCCAATTAAAAGAGGCATGGTTTTTACAAAGCAATTACAGCACAGATAAACAAATTGCATCCACGGGATGATTTTTTTTCTTTCTTTGTTTGATAATCAGAATGCTTACAAGAATTATTATATATGATTTTAGATAATAGAAGGCTTTGGACACCATTAAGATTTCCCTAAGCTTAATCAGGAATAAGTGGCAAAAGCCAAGAAAAGGTTCTGTTTGGTTGCTGTGGCTCTTTTATAGAATTCCCTCCCCAGCACATCTTCCAGGTGTCCTCTGTGATGGCATTTAGATGTCAGCTGAATCCAGTCTGGGTTTCAGTAAGAACCAGTGAGAGAACTCTTAAGGGCACTATCCAAGGTGCTGAACACTGTTTCCAAAGGCAATATTGGAGGTGTGAAAATGCAAAAAATAAGAACATAAGAAGAGCCCTGCTGGATCAGACCAAGGGTCCATCTAGTCCAGCACTCTGTTCACACAGTGGCCAACCAGCCATCGGCCAGGGATGAACAAGCAGGACAACAGCACCCTCCAACCCATGTTCCCCAGCAACTGGGGCACACAGTCTTACTGTCTCATATACTGGAGGTAGCTCGTAGCCATCAAGACTAGTAGCCATTAAGGCTAATAGCCATTGATAGCCTTTGCCTCCGGGAATTTATCCAACCCCTTTTTAAAGCCATCCAAATTGGTTCCCATCACTACCATCTTGTGGTAGTGAGTTCCATAATTAACTATGCACTGTGTAAAGAAGTTGCCAGGGGGGGGAGGGGAATGAGCAGGGCAGTGCTATTTCACTCATGTCCTGCTTGTGAGCTTCCCATAGGCACCTTTGGTCTGATCCAGCTCTTCCCATATTCTTCTTATGACAGACAGGTTATAAATATTTTTTAAAAATTAATGTGCAGGGTATTGGGGTTTGTTTGTTTTACAAAAACATCACTGTAACCTGCAGGAGTACCCTCCAGAATTCTATGAACTCATTCCCTTGCAATGTGTAGAAGAGCTCTCTGTCTGCCCGTAGCTCAGAAGGCAATTACATCCTTATTAGCTTCTAGTAATTGCACTCTGATTAAAATGATCTGCTGCTGACATGTAATCCAAATTATTGTTGTTGTCGCTTATTCAGGTACGTGATCTCACTGTCTCTATTCCCTGCCCTATGATTTGTTTACATTCGATCTGCATGTAAGAACCGTTGCCGGAAGTGTGGCCTGCACAAAGAGTGGACTCCCCATTTAATACAGTTTTCTGCAACTCCCTACGTGGGAAAGTGGTAGGAAATTATAGGGGAAGCTAGTCTAGAATCAGTTTTCTTGTGAGGAGACAGTACGGACGCATTTGTAGCATCTTTTTATTTACTCAGATAGAGGTTTGGCATGATGGAGCAGGGAAGCAACCAGACAGATGTTGCTCATCTGTAAAGCAGCATCAGTTTTCCCCAGAGCAAACAACATGCCGTTGCACCTTCCCTACCCAGGGCCAGACTTCTTTTCCAAATTCTAAGTGTGAAAGGTTTCACTCCAGCAGCCTCCTAAACAGGTGAGCATGTGTAGGGTGGCCAGGTGTCCTATTTTACAGAGGGCAGTCCTCTATTTGATGGGCCGGCAGAGGACTGTCCTCTATTTCAAAGGCTGCCCAGTCCAAGTCTGGTTTAAAGATAACTATCAGAAGGTAGAGTTGGGCCTCGAAGTTCTCCAAGAGCACCTGGACAGCAGACTATCAAGGCACACAAGGTCACAATCTTTCATGCTATGCTGAGTTGCAGTGTATTTTATTCAAATTCTGATAATGATTTATAAATTGCAATGCATAAACACAAATTAGCATATGCAAATTGCTGGCCTCCTTTCTGCTGATGTATTTCTTCTTCTTCTTTGGTGATTTAGTGTGGCATTGTGGAAAATAAAAATGGTGGCTGCCTAGTGCCAAATAAAAACCAAAATAGACTATTTGCAAGAAGCCTGATGCTTATCAGCCTGTTTCTTATTCTGAGGCCTTCTTCAGGGGATAGACAGAAAGAAATGTCTGCAGGGTTTCTTTCAGCAAAAAACTTGTCTCTTCTATGAATCTGATGAAAAAAATATATTGCACCCTGAGAATGTGTTTCTCTCGGTTGTGACCTGTTAAAAAGTGATCATATTTTATAGCTTTAAGCATTGTCTTGTAAATTACCCGGAGGGCTTCTGATGATGGGTGGTATGGAAATGGAATAAATAAATAATACATAAAGACTGGGGACCACAACGAAAAAGGCCCTGCTCTGCATACCCAACAGCTGCACTTTGATGCACAGTGGGCCACAGAGCAGGGCCTTCGCTGAAGTCCTAAATAGGCAGGATCAAGTGAAAAAAGTCAATATTTACCTATTAAGAGAGCTTTGGCTATTGGGCGGTATAGAAATGTAATAAATAAATAAATAAATAAACTGAAAGATAATTACTCCTTCACATGACACAACATCATTGAGTTCCTGTTACAGTATGTTTTCAATTTTTAATTTATCTTATTAGTATTGCACTTATATCCCACTGTTTTTCCTCTTGCAAAGAACCCAGGGCAGCTTACATGGTTGTCCTCCTCTCCGTTTTATCCTCACAACAACCCTGTGAAGTAGGTTAGGCGGAGAGTCAGTGACTGGCCCAAAGTTATCCAGTGGGGACCAGACTCTGGATGTCCCGCGTCCCACTCCAACACTCTAACCACTACACCACACTGACTCTCACTGGTATTACGGTGTGCATAACTGGTATTATAGTGTAGGTACATCACTTACAAGGATTGCTGGGTTGGGAGTCCATTGGAATCATGAGCTTGGCCCGCGTCGCCCTGCGGGCTGCAAGTGAACGTTCCAACGTGGACATGCTGCTTCCCACCTCTTCTGTATCAGGTGCTGGCAGAAAGCAAAGAGAGGCTAAATGAATGGGGGTTCCATAGGCCAAGCTGATCTGCTTCACACCCCTCCATCCCCACCCCACCAGCAAGCTCAATGCAAGACAAATGGATATATTTTGTGAAAACTCCCCGCTGAAAAAGCTAGTCACTTCCTTAATAACACCACAGAATATTTTAAGGGCCATTTTGGAACTGAAGGAATTGTTTCTCATTTTCTCATGCTAATTTCATTCTACGAAATTGCATCGTGGCTTAACGGCCATGTCTCTTTGTAACTGCAACGCAAAACGCTTTGCAGAAATGACACTTACCATCTTTCCTAAAATGTGGTTTGTTGCCAGCCTGCCTTAAAGTTCATAACAAAACTCCATCGTAAGAACAGGCAAACTCCCCCGTGAGAATGATTTGCTCAAATCAGCATTCCACCTTCCGTATGATTGGCCATAGTGTTGAAAAAGCAGCATATAATCACCCATTAACTCAGGGCCATTTGGTATATAAATGAACCTTGAGAATTTCAGCAGCGTGTTTGGGAACAAAAAGAAGTCCCAGTGTCTGTTTAATGGTACCAGATTTCAATAGTTTAACTGAGTTACAAGCATAAAAAGTTGTTTAATTTGACCTCCAAATCAACTTTTTTTCAGGAAGCTGGAGGTTTGGCAGAGTAATGAACAAAATAAGAGCATTTAGTTCCACATAAGGGTAACTACAGGGATCTGGTTGATATAATTTTGCCATCTGCATCATTAGACATATTAAACACTGATGTAAAAAGCTCAGGTCAGATCTGAAGCTAGCAATTACAGGTTTTGCTTGAGGATGAATTCCTAAATAAAGTCTACTTACACTTGTTAGCTGTCCAAGAGGCTTTGTATGACCTTTGAACTGTGTAAACATCATCTATTCCCCTCCGTGCTGACTTTAGGTTTGCTTTTTGCTAATGCTTGCAGAAAAGATGAAATATTTGGAATGTCTAAGGCCAGATTTAAAGATGACACTGGGTTAAGGGAGTATGGATTCTTGTTAAATCCATTCCGTCTGTGTTTCACAGATTGTCATTCGTTTTTTTGTTCCATCGTCCACCTGCTGATGGAATCGGATTTTTTTAGGGATGTATGAGAATTTCTTTCCATCTGCACTAATGCACATTAGTGCTAATACTAATACATATCAGTGGAAGTGTGAATTAGTACAAATCCACATTAGTGCAAGTGAGAATTAGCACAAGTACAAATTTGCATGAAAAGTAAAAAAAAAAAAAAGGTCTTCCCAAAAGTAAAAAAAATAATAATCGGTGGAACTCAGAAACAGGCCATCTGCTGTGGAATCGGCAGGCTGGATACATGGAAATCTGAACTCTTTTCACTGCTTTGCATATTTCTCCAACATCCCTATGCTGACTGGGCTAAAATTGCTTACCTATGCATAATCCCAAACCACGGATTTCATGTATACAGTATATTGGGCCTTTAATCATGCCTGGGATCTGTGGCCCTGGCCAGTGTGTTCCTGGCACTCAAATGCTAGATGACTGAGGGCCCAATTACAATGTGTCACCATATAAGTGGGATGATGCATAGATACCCAAACTGAGCCTGCCCTGCATCCACATTTATATCAGGACAACTACATGTCTGTCAAAGGTCTACCTCAGGTCTGAAATGCATGAAGAACAGATAGCCCTGATTGAAAGCATCACAGTGCTTTCAGAAGACACCTTAAACCACAGCTTTAACCACAGTGGTTAAGCCAGAAAGCTGGGCTGTGTTCAGAAGACACCTTAAACCATGGCTTTAACCATGGTGAATAAGGCTTTTTGCTTTAGTCAGCACGGTTAAAGTCATGGTTTAAGGTATCTTCCAAACCCGGTCCGGCTTCCTGGCTTAACCACCATGGTTAAACCTATTGTTTAAGGTGTCTTCTGAATGGGCCCACTATAACTCTTATAGCCTTTGCTTACAGTTCCTCTCTGCTTTGTTTATTATAACATTTATGAAATTTCTGTCACTCAAGTCCAGCTTTCTGCAACCCAACGACCTCTGCATGTGTTGGACTACAACTCCCAGCCTCCCCAGCCAACTGGGGATGCTGGTACCCACATCTGGAGGGCACCATGGGTACATAGAAAGCTGCCTTATACTGAGTCAGACCATTGGTCCACCTAGCCCAGAACTGTCATCACTGGCAGGCAGCAATGGCTCTCCAAAGTTTCAGGTAAGACCCTTTTTTAGCCCTACCTGGAGATGCCAGTGAGCTACAGCCCTTCTCAGGTTTGGGAAGGTTGCTCCAAGCATACACAGATGTAAGAATAATACAAAACCAATCTGGCAGCGATATTAATGGCCCTTCTGACAGTCACATCTTACACCCTTCACATGACCTAACACAATAGTGTTCCTGTCACAATATTATGACAGCATGGTGGCCGTTACAGTATTATGGCTCTTTCAGTGTTAGCAATGAGTTAGCATTCCATCTGTGTGGCATTTCCTGTGAAAGAAATGAACATGCCTTATAATGAGTCCATTTAGCCCAGAATTTTCAACTCAGAATGGAAGGGGCTGTCGAGGTGCAGAGGCAGGAATCTTCCCCATCACCTTCTACCTGCTCTTATCTGGCTGGACAATTCCAGGGACTGAATCCGGAAACTTCCTCATGGAAAGCATATTCTCTGCCATTGAGTTATGGTTCCTCCCTTACCCAGTCTATCTCCCCCATCCTGTGGGTGTTACATTCTTATTTCTTTATTATACCAGTCTTCTATTCCTACTCTGAGAAATGTTGGTAGCTGTATTGGGACTCCTTTGGCTTCCCTGGAAATTCCTCAGATGTTTTGCCAGTGGAGGAACCTTCACATTAACTTCCAATCTTGCTTTGAGCAAAATTTCAGCAGTTTTCTGGGTCTTTCACAGATGAGCAATATGATCTACCCACCCTGAGGAACAAACAGCTCTCTCAAGGAAAGAGGGCTGATTAAAACGTTGCTTGGTCTACTTGGAGATAGTGTGAAAACACTTCTGTGTGAAAGTGCTCTATGTGGCACATGGCTTATGTCATGAATTAATCCTAATTTTAGGGTGACCTTATGGCAAGGAGGACAGGGCTCCTGTTTCTTTAACAGTTGCATAGAAAAGGAAAATTCAGCAGGTGCCATTTGTATGCATGCAGCGCCTGGTGAATTTCCCTCTTCATCACAGCAGTTAAAGCTGCAGGAGCCCTTCCCTCTTTGCTATCTGGTCACTCTAGTTTAGTTCCTGCAGCTTTAATTGTTGTGATGAAGAGAGAATTTCACCAGGTGCGGCATGCATACAAATAACACTTGCTGAAATACCGTTTTCTATACAACTGTTAAAGATACAGGAGCCCTGTCTTCCTTTTCATAGGGTCACCAATAAAATGAGCACCGAATGTGTCACTGGCATGAATGGGAACATCTTCCACACCTTCAGGCAAACTCATGTGGCACTGTTAGACTCCACTATGAAGAACAACATCACAGGGAAATGTATTCCCTCCCGCCCATTACATCTACATAGAATAAGTAACATTAGAAGTGGGCCTTAGATTCTACTTTTCATGTGTTTAATGTAGCACCAGTAAAGGCTTGGGCCACAGCTAGACCTAAGGTTTATCCTGGGATCATCCAGGGTTCGCCTCTGCCTAAGCACTGGATCCCCTGTGTGTCACCTAGATGAACAGGTTTGACCCCTGGACGATCCAGGGATAAACCTTAGGTCTAGCTATAGCCTTCAATGTGTGAAAGAACCAATGGAGACCCAACACCACAGGTCGAAGTTTCGTATTGGCTCACACACATTTTCCTGTGGAATCCATTCACACGTTAATCTGCAAGTCATCGAGTGTTGAGTAATCAAGAGCTGAGAGTGTACAAACATGTGTGCACAGGATGCATAGCAATATTACCAGACTGTGAGGCACTCTTGCTGCCCATTTGGGTTTCAGTTTGGCTGTGGCCGCCTGGGGTGATGTCTTGGCAGCTTTGCCTTGGCGAGTCTCTTCCGGATGGATCAGAACCCGATGGCTTTTCAATGTTCTTCATTTCCATCTCTTCATGGTGTATCCAAAGATCTGGGGGTCTCAGGTCTTTCTGGCTACCCTTCCTCTTCCCAGCACTGTGAGTAGCACGTTTTCTGTTGGGGAAAGAGGGAGAAAGTGGGAGGGTAAACTCAGCCCCCCTTGCCGTTCTCAAATGTTGTGTCATTTTCTATCCAGTTCTCAGTGGTTAAAAACAAACACAATTGTTCATATTTAGCTTTTTAACACGATCAGAGTTTCATTCCCTATGAATGCAGCTGATCAGGCTTTACGTTGTCTTAGGGAAGCACTCCACCAGCACATTCACAATCCTTGCCTGTTTTTAGAGGTGTCGGAGGCATCTGGTTGTGGGGTGGAGCTCAACAAGCTTCTGTCAGCTTGCTGCCCCACCCTTGGATGGTGTGCAATAAATTACTGGTGGCATTTCTGTAAATTATTCTCTCTCTCTCTCTCTCTGTGTGTAAAAAAGAGTGTGACAATTTGTGCAAATTTTGGCTGTAAAGTGCACAAAGTTATATAGTTTGCACAAAGCAGAGCTGTAATTTGCACAAATCACCGCTGAAATTCATGCAAATTAAGCAAATTACAAACACAATTTGTGGAAATGGTGCCAATGGGGATCTTTTGGAGATCCTTCGGAAATAATGCTGATTTTATGGAACAAGACCAACCTGATTAAGTTCCTGGTTTCAGGACAAAGGCCATGGCTTGGTTCAGAAATGCAAGCTGAGCTGGTGGGCTATTGGAAAAGCTGATGAGCCTCCAAAGGGGCAGATTTCCCTATGATGGCCACCCCTACCCATTTTCAGCTTTGATGGTGTACACCCCACAAAGTTGACTTGAAGTTGGAACCCTGCTATTCCTTTTCCATGCTGTTGCTGCCATGTGAGACATGGCCATCATATGGACCTCCTTTCACATCCATGGAGCTGCCAGAACTCGTTCCCCATGGTGTGATCTTAATCCACTGGGGAATTTGTGTGAATATCCTCAACTATGTGGGCAGTTGATCATTTAGGTCCTTCCCATTTATACCTATCCTTCCCACAGGGTGCCATTTTGGTGGGAAAGACATACGAGGTCAGTCTTGCCCTGGTGGTTGAGATACTTGCAGGAACTCTTCTCTAGCGGCTCAGTCACTGCTGAGCATACATACATGGGGCATGCTTCTCCTAGATCAGCTGGAGAGATTCCATACTAGCCATAGCCACTGGCAAGTATGTATGGTGCTTCTGGGTTTCCTATAGGTATCTGACTGAGCCCTGTAGGAAACAGGATTCTGAACTAGATACACTGTTGGCAGGATCCAACAGGACTCTTCTTATGTTTTGATGTACTCCCATACCATAGTCATGTGGTATATTACAGATGTGGCATGAAGAAAATGCCACAAGGGCATGGTTCCAAGCTAGAATGCAGCCATTAGTGTTACAATGATTGATCCCTGATCTGTTGATCATCCTGTCTTTTGTGAAAGCCTAGTGATCAGAAATGTGTGGTTGGTCACTTCACTGGCTGCCAATTAGTTTCCGGGCGAAGTATAAAGTGTTGGTCATTACCTTTAAAGCCCTACATGGTTTGGGTCCAGGCTACGTGTGGGATCGCCTTCTCCCATACAGTCCGCCCCACACACTCGGGTCCTCTGGGCAGAACTTACTTCAGTCATAATAATATTATTATTAATTAATTATAATAATAATAAGTCAGCCAAAACTAGGCTGACAACTGTTACCCGGAGGACCTTTCCTTCTGTCACCCCCAAAGTGTGGAATGGCCTGCCGGAGGAGATTCATAAACTTAATTCTCTCTATGAGTTTAAGACAGCTATAAAGACTAGCATCTTCTGGTAGACCTACCCAGATGAATTTTAAACCAATAATTTTAAGATGTCTTGATTTTTTAAAATAATGTATTGGTTTTATATGCTTTTTAATTAATTTTATGTATTTGATTTATATTGTATTATACTAACATTGTTCCCCGCCTTGATCCAAAGGGAGCAGAGGGTAAGAAATTATTATTATTATTATTATTATTATTATTATTATTATTATTATTATTATTAGCCTTTTAAGCTGTTATGCATTTGGAGACAAATGAAGATGATGTATTTAAGGCCCAGCGTATGGAACCAGGTACTAGCTTTCTAATTATGAGCACAAGGGGCATCCCAGCTGACAAAGCATCTCAGCCCCAGTGACAATGTATTTAAACTTTTAAGCTGATAGGTGAGTTATGCACCTGTGTAAATTTATCAACCAGTGAGAAGCCACGACTGTCATCCTTTCCTTATTTTTTGATCATTTTATTGATTTATTATTTATTTATTATTGCTTTTATATCCCGCCTTTTTTCCTCCAAGAAACCCAAGATGGCGTACATAATCTTCCTCTTCTCCATTTTATCCTCACAACAACAACCCTGCGAGGTTGTGCTGAGAATCTGTGACTGGCCCAAAGTCACCCGGAGGGTTTCCATGGCCGACTGGGGCCTAGAACCCAGATCTCCCGACTCCCAGTCCAACACTCTAGCCACTACACCACACATGGAGGAGGGGGATTCGGGACAGAAAAAAGGAAGGACAACTTCACATAGCGCATTGTGAAACTATGGAATTCACCAGCACAAGAGATAGGCCATAGCTAGACCTAAGGTTTATCCCAGGATTGTCCTGGGGTCAAACCTGGGGTCAAACCTGACACACAGGGGATCCAGTGCTCAGGCAGGGGCGAACCCTGGATGATCCCAGGATAAACCTTAGGTCTAGCTCTGGCCATAGTGACGATCTCCAAGTTGGACTTCTTAAAAAGGAGATTAGATGAATTCATGGAGGATCATTACTAGCCCTAATGGCTATACGACACCTCCACAATCAGAGGCAATACGCTTCTTTATACCAGTTTCCGAGGAACACGAGCAGATGACACAATGGCACTCATGTCCTTCACGTGGGTTTCCTATAGATATACAACTGGGCCGTGTGGGAAAAAGAATGCTTAACTAGGAAGATCTTTGGCCAAATCTAACAGGGCTCTTCCTATGTTTCGATGCACTCCCATACCAGCTGCTTTATTGGGTTGTATAAAGTGCCACCAGTTCTAGCTCCAGCTGAGGCTACTTGCCAACTCCTTCCAGCTAGACATAAGGCCCCATGCTGGCAGCATATGTTAGGAAGATGAATGGACAAACTTCAGTGAGAGGAAATGTCAATAGTGGCTTAAGGGGATGCAAGCCTGCAGCTGAACGGAGTGGCTCGTTTCTTAACCAGCTGATGCACCCCTGTTAAAAAGATCCCTCCAGAAACATAGAGAATTGTGTGAAGTTCCTTGTTAGAAATGTATGCTTTCTGATGCCGCCATCATCCATTAGTAACATCAACCCTTTAATTAGTAGAAGCAGCTTCTGCTTTTACACTTTCAACTGAGTGAGACAGCATCTTAGATATAGATTAAAATGTGATTTTTTTTTAACCCATGGAAGTATTCAGTGTCAAATCCCATCCCACATTTATTACTTCATGAATATTTATTACAATATGCTCTCTTTTTATATGACTTAGGATGTGAACACAATCAACCTGTCTTTGCACAATTTTTTTTTAAAAGGGTGTCACACTTACTTTTTATAAAAGAAAAATCAAGACCACTTAAAGGCACAATCTTGTGCCCGTTTAGACAGAAAAACAGTATCACAACTCCCAGCACTCCCGGCTTTTAGGTTTGCATCTTAAATTTACCTATAGAACAGATTCTGTTATATTCCATCCAATATGGAATCCATTTATGTCATAACATATAGGGCTTACATGCAAATCAAACTCATGGAGCACATGAAGTATTACCATTCTTAAATTGATGACGAAGTGATTTAGCTTCTTTATACAATAATAATCTAAACTGTCAAGTAACTTATTCAAGGGGAGTCTTTGTTCTCTAAGGCAGGTGGTCTCCAAACTTTCTACATTTATTTATTACATTTCTATTCATGGCGGACGACGGAGGCAGGTAAGTGGGGAAGGGGGGACAAAATAGGGGCTGAATAAGCCCCCCCTCCTCCCTTACTTCACTCCACTGCTATCACCACATGGACTGCAGCGGTGGCAGAGCCAGGTAAGCCCACCCTACTGGACCTTCTGGATCAGGCCCGAACTGGTTAGGGTCGATCCTAAGCTCCCCCAATCCACTCCGGAACTGGATCCGGAGCAAGATCTGGAGATTCGGATCGATATTCGGACTCCATTTTGCCCCCTTCCCCACTTACTTGCCTCCGTGGCGGACAACGGAGGCAGGTAAGTGGGGAAGGGGGGACAAAATGGGTGCTGAATAAGCCCCCCCTTACTTCACTCCACTGCCATCACCGCATGGACTGCAGCGGTGGCAGATCCAGGTAAGCCCGCCCTACCCTTACCCCCTACCCCTACCTGGCTCCTCCACCATCGCTGCACGGACCGCAGTAGTGATGGATCCAGGTAAGCTCCCCTCCCCACTTACCTGGCTCCAAAGCTTCAGAACAGCCCGAATCACTTTGGACCATTCTGAACCACTTCGGGCCGATCCGGACCTCCCCCGATCTGCTCCGGAACCGGGCTTTGCAGGTCCGGATAGGCCTACTCCGCTTCAGATGCAGGGATCCATAACAGAGCGGAGCGCACCCCTTATTTCTATACTGCCCCATAGATGAAGCTCTCTGGAGGCTCTCAAGGGACCCTTTCCATATAGACTTATTTACCAACTAGGAACCCTTGTATGTTTGTCATGGAATCCCAACATCTCACATATTCCTTGACACACACAGTTTAGTCAATGCACAGACTGAGTTTTAGGGAATACATAGGCAAAGTGGCAACATATAGACGTCCCCAAGGTACCTTGTAAATCCTCAGATATGTTTTCTTTAGCCCTCATTCCATAGGAAAAAGAGCAGAAGCTCCTTTCAAAACACCAAAGCCACTTTTTGTAATTTTGTGTTTTGATTCATTTCTCAAATAATATCCTTTTTACCCAGTTGTGCCATGCCATAGAAATTTCAACACTGTTTGCAGAACCTGTTAGGTAAAGGGTTATTAATAATGAATACGTCATTCCACACATGTCTCCAATCCTGGCAGTCCTTTAAAGTCTTAGATAACTAAGGTTATCTAAGACTTTAAAAAGCGAAAATGTAACGTTCAGTACATTGTTTATTCCTCCACATTACCAACAGTCTCACTGATAATAGGCAGTGACAGAAATGTGAGACAGGACTATGGAAAGAAAGGTCATTAATAAAAATAAAGGAAAATGAATGAGTCATCCCAGAATATGTTCTCCTTGTATAAACATCAGTTTTGGGTCCTGTTCTCAATTACTGTCAAGCTCCCGGAACAGCACCTTGCTGCAAACTTACTGTAATGTGTTCTGACAAGCTACTTCAATATAAATGTCGGGGCAAACTGGCTCTGTTCTGAGTGAGTCAGAATGCCAAATCCACTTACTTGAATGCTGGCAGCCTCATGGCAGAATGTTTGGATGGTTTCTTGGGAAGCCATTGCTGGCTAGCAGATTTGGCAGTTTCTTAGCGGTGATCAGTCAATGGCTGAACTCGGTGTCTAACGCAGCCTCAGGTATGCACTTGAACTGCTAAATCTGGCCAGATTAAGGCATCACATGGCAGACCTTTATCCTGTGATGCTACAATATATGCGGGCTTCTTGGTTTTAAAACACCAAAATGTCATCGTAGAATCATAGAATAGTCGAGTTGGAAGGGGCCTATAAGGCCATCGAGTCCAACCCCCTGCTCAATGCAGGGATCCACCCTAAAGCATAAAGGTTTACAAAATTATGTAACATGTGAAGATATTTTCTCACTTCCCCTCAAAACACTGGAAGAGGTCCATCCAATGATAATGATTGCCAACAGTTTCAGGACATGGGTGGGGGGGGGGAGGTACTTCTGAATGCAACATACAACCCTTATTCTGGCATTCACTCTCTCATGTCATTAGAACTACATGATGGGAAAAGTGGGGCCTCTCCATTGCATTCCCACCACTTGGCCCTGTGTCCATCAGGCATTGGAGGAAAACATTTGAAGCAGGATCCTGTGCACTCTCTACATGTAAGCTCCCCATGTGATTTAGAGCTCTTCACGAGCAGGGTTCTAAATCACATGGGAAGCCTGTGCACCTCTAGAAGGCTTCCTGCTTCAAAACCTCTCCTCTAACTCATGGATGGCTTCAAGGCACGACAACAGGGATGTGATGGAATGGTGCCATCACCCCAGGAAACATGACCCTACTCTTCTCATCAAGCAATTCTAACCATGTGAGGAACTGAATGGCCAAGTAGGGTTATAGGATTCTATGCCAGATGTATTAGGGGCAACCACTAGCTTGCATGGTTTCTTACTTTATTTTAAAAAAATAATTAGAGACATTCATAGAGAAGAAACTATGGTGATTATGTACAATAGCTAAAAATGGAGCCTGTGTTATCCTTGTCCCTTTAATTTCCAGATGATAGCGAGAAATGACAGGGGCAAGCCATTACCATCATGGCTTACTTGTCTGCTTTCCAGTGGCTCCTGACTGGCTGTTATTTGTTGCAGAATATGGAAGCGGTTACATCTCTCTTTTTTATCCAGCAAAGCCATTCATATGGTCTTTAAATATGTATAGGCACATTCATACAGAGGGGTGTGTGTGTGTTTAAGAGTCAGGCATACATTTAATACACTGTTTCCCCTGCAGTATATACATAGCACCATGTACACTGATGGTGCTATATAAATAAATAATAATAATAATAATAATAATAATAATAATAATAATAATAATGTGTCAAGGTGTGTTTAGATTACATTGGTGCTTCACTGTTCAGCACCATGGACAGCAGCCTTCAGAGTATCACAGTGAGCCCATTCAGAAGACACCATGGCTTTAACCACAGTGAATAAGGCCTTTTGCTTTATTCACCACGGTTAAAGTCATGGTTTAAGGTGTCTTCTGAACAGGGCTCATCAATCTTATTCACTCTAGCAGTGCAAGGTACATGACGGGGTGAGTGGAGGGGTGGAATCTTTACATTTGGGTGCAAAAAGCAGCATATAAAATACAGAGGCTCCGTATCAGCCCAAGATGGTGCACACAAATTAAAATAGTTCCTGTTCTTGACAAAACCCTAGATGCAATGGCAGAGAAAAGGTTTCTTAATTCTGCTTCCGTGACCTCCATCTGCAGTGTTAGCTCAAGGAGGTTCTGTGTTGCAAGGTGTCTTTTTTTTCCTCTTCACTTTTAAAAAAAGATTTGGGGTCTCCCTCGTTTAATGATTTAGCAGGAAAGCACCAGAGGACACAAGAAACTGCCTTGTGAATGCATTCTAAGGGCCAAAGCAGGCATCATTGTAAAACAGCTTTGTCTTTTGCTTTTTGTTTTACTCTAGTGTAAGCACAGGGGCTCCTATCCAGATCAGGACCCAAGAGTGGGATAGGGGTTGGTTTTTTTTTTTAACACTTTCTCCTCCATTGCAGTCCCAATCCAGATCTCACCTTCACTTTCCGTTTGTAGTACCAAATAGTGATTCACTAAAGCAATACTTTGCTATTTAGCACTATATATTGCAGTTGACCTACTCTACCGAATTGGGATCAGGTCCACAATGAGGAAGGGAGGTTTAAAGACCTCATACTCCCATGCCAGAGTCCCAATCCAGATTGGGTCCCCTGTGCTTACACTAGAGCAAAAAAACCAAACAAACATCTATCTGCTTACTACATCTTTAAAATAACGTCTGCTTTAGCCTTAAGCTTTCCCTGCAGCTGAGAAGGCAACCCTTCAAAGGGTGCGTCGCACATAGTGACAGACGTGCTGCACTGGCAAACCCCCACTGCTGCAGAAGTGCTAAGAGCTTAAAGAGATTGAAAGACACGAACAGGTGAGATTTCGCAAAGCCAATGAGTGAAGAAAACAAGCCGCATTTGCATTAAGTGGCTGTTCCTGGCAGGAAAGGACAGCTGAGAGAAGGAGCAAGAAATGTAGCTGGTAAAAAAAGGCACGGCGCCTGTACCATCCGCAAAACCATCTAAAACTGTTGCACAAAATCATCAGTTTCCGATGGCTGGAATCCTTTGGCTGGGGCTAGTGGTTGTTTTCTAAGAAAAAGAGCAGCTTGAAGCTCAGCTCTGTCTACAATCAAGGGTTCCAGGCAGCCATAGCTGGTGGGGCTGTATGCCCATCAGCATGGCTGCAGTTGGCAACGGATGCAACCTCCTCCCCAAAGCACACTGACCCAGTTTCTCTCCCCCACTCACACACTCGTACACACCTCTCACACACAACCACATACACAAGGTAACACATTATTTCCTACTCATACTCACCCTTTCCACAACGTCACACACTCCCTCTCATAGGAAGGACTGGCATGTGGAGGAGGCTTATAGCCTCATCACACCAGGGTTATACTGTGCAATCATTGTGAATTGCGTGCAAACGACTGCAAAGTTTTCTAGTTTATAATCTGCTTTGACTGTGAAGTACTCCCACGCATCCTGCTTTAATTGTGCTTCATATATAAAAGAACCGACCTATTTAACTACCTCTTTAGGAGCAAATCTGTTGTTCTCCTAGCGGCCACTGGGGGTGCAGGAGGATGATTTGATATGTTTAAAGTACAAATTAAATAAATGCTTACATCTGCGTAAGTTTAAAAGATAAAGACATCAAAATTGGCACAGTAATAGGTATTAAGGAGGGCTTTAAGCACACCAAATTTGAATCAGATTGGGTCATCCGTTGATTTTTTTAATGATTCTTTACATTTCTCCCCCTTAAACCCTTTCCCGGTATGTAAAGGATCTTAGGATCGCTGCTGCCTGGGTGGTGATTTAGCTAACAACAACAACAACAGCTTTACACTATAGGGATAATTTGAGGGAAATGAGTATGTGGGATGTAGCCTTTAATCTCCCCTTCCCATTAGGGAAAACCACATGCCCTCTTTTGCAGAGGATAGTTCTTGATTCGAAAGGCTGTCCAGGCTAAGGCTGGATTAATAAATGAAGAACAATCAGAAGGAAGAGCTGGGCCTTGGAGATGCCCAGAGAGCTGAAGTTATTGGGCGGTATAAAAATGCAATCAATCAATCATGCCCATCAAGAGCACCTGGACAGACTGAGCAAGGCATACAGGTTCACCTGGCCACAGCCTTCCACAGATCACACCCTCTCCAGCTTGCCAAAGAACTATTTGCCAGCCTGATTTCTTAGTGAAAGACAGTGTGCGTGGATGACCCTCCCTGCAAGCTGTACCTCATCACAATTGCACTCTCCAGCCCACTATACTGCTGTTTGGCAGGTTGTGGGGAGCATGATTTCTGTGGCAGACCCCTTAAAAACATAAAACGAACCCCACTGGATCAGACCAAGGGTCCATCTAGTCCAGGACTCTGTTCCCACAGTGGTGAACCAGATGTTGACCAGGAACTCACAAGCAAGACATGGTGCAACAGCACCCTCCTTCCCATGTTCCCCAGCAAGTGGTATATACAGGCTTACCACCTCTGCTCCTAGAGGAAGCATACAGCCATCAGGACTAGTAATCACTGATAAGCTTTTGCTTCCAGGTCTTTCACCTGATACTTGTTTAATAGAAAATGCCAGTTAATGAACCTAGGGCCTTCTCCATGCAAAGCATACACTTTACCACAGTCTTATAGATCCTTGCCCAGAGTAAACCAGTGAGCATTTGTGTCTGAAATGGGGATCTCCGCTCAGAGTCCTCTTTTTCTCCCATGTCCAACACTTCTCCTGGAACATAAGACTGACTATCACCATCAGCAAGAATTGCTGAAGCATTGCTCTGTGTATCTCACACATTATCTACTTAGCAGGAATATAAAGAGAACCATGCTGGATCAGACCAAGGGACCATCTAGTTCAGCATTCTGTTCATGCAGGGGCCAACCAGCTGTCGGCCAGTGACCCACAAGCAGAGCATGAGAGCAACAGCACCCTCCCACCCATGTTCCCCAGCAACTGCTGTACCTAAGCCTTCTCCCATCATAAGTCTGTTCCTCCAGCACATCCAACACCTGAGTGGTGGGTCTATTGTGGGGGTGTTTGGCAGGGGCTTGGATATCAGTGGCAGGCTCAAATGAAAGCCTCTGGGGGTCACATGCAGCCTGCAGGTCACAGTTGGCCACATGTGGTCTCCAAGCTGAAAATCCTGGCCCTTAATCCGAAATGTGCAGAGGCAGGCTGCAGCTTCTCTCTCTTTTTCCTTTTACAGCTTCACATGCAGCCACGAGTCCCATAAATATTTGCTTAGATGGGTAGGATGAGGGTCAATAAATTGAATCTGAATCCCGGCAAGTTATTGGATGTCCATAAGCCAAGAGCAAGTTGGTTGAAGTTTGCCCAGCTCCAAACCCCTGAAGGTGCAGGCATGGAGCAGTCCACACAAGAGCCTTTTCAGGGATGGCACCAACTCTCTGGACCGCCCTACCAAGGGAACTGAGAGAGCCCTTGATAGAACCCCCAAATAATAATGCAATAAACAAAGATGTCTATTCCATTTTTAGTGAGTTGATTGCTGTTTTAAGCTGATTGTTTTCTCTCTCTGGTTTTAGTTTCCATCTTTGTTTTGGTTGCTACTTCCTTCTCTTTCCAGGATTAGTCACGTCAGGACATCCTCCAGAGTGGAGTTCAACCCAGCACATGTGGAATCGAACCATCGCCAACCTTCCCTGCATGTTTAGAAATGCTTTCTGTCCGTACATGGATTATTATTATTTTATTTATTACATTTCTATACCGCCCAATAGCAGGAGCTCTTTAGAGCCCAACCAGCATTTTGCATAATATAATTCAACTTCATGGGTTTTTTTCCCCTAATCATATAGGTGCACTTTGGTATTGTACTGTAACGGTCCCCCCTTATGTTCTGAGATGTGGCAAATAACAAGTGAAATGAGAGTTCGTCAGTTATTAGCTGATGCTTTCAACAGCTAGCTCAGAGCCCTGTAGAAGCACAGAGTTTTGCCTCTCCAATTTGAACCAATTATTGCAATGTATCAGTCTTTCAGGAAGCAGGGATTTTACTTACACACAGCTATAAACAGATACAAAGGAAACCCAAGGAGACCCCTTTCAATTTGTCTCATTTGCCCTGACAACATATAACCACTGAAGTCTGGGTTGTGAAATCACCTTGCCCCCTGTTTTACATGGCTCTCTAAAGGGTCCTCAGCTGCTCTGAATGTATTAGTAAGAAAAGAACACATTGCTTTTGAAAACAAGAAATAATTTCAAGTTGATGTGCTTTCTTACTTACGCACTCTCATAAAAGGGCCTGCAGGAGAACTGAGGCTTCCCCCAACGCATAGAAGCTTAGCACTAAACAGCCAAAATTTGAAACCATAACGCTGCAGCTAATGAGCGCTGGAGACATAGTGTGAAGCTAAAAGCAGAAATATATCCCAAGGGGAAATGGCTGACTTCCTAATAGATGCTACATGATGGCTAACACATTCTCTGAGTACCTGGATGTTATTTCCTCATTTTAATCAACTCATCTTCAAAGCCTCCTCCAAACCCAGAGATGCTTGTCACGATCAGTTATAATGGGGCTGGAAGGCATTCTTAACATATGCTTAGTTTCCTTGCCTTTACTAGTGTGGGTTTCCTTTGTTCAAACTAGCTGTCTAATACAATAGTCACAGATTGATGGCTTTTCAGGGGGTTGGAAAGAACGCTTTCCTATGATCTCACATGGATTTTTGTGTTCCTTCTGGTTCTGCGACTGATTTTACATTATACTCAGAATCCTTTTAAACCAACAGCTCTTCTTTGCAACCAATGATGTCGTTTTCTGGCCCTCTGTTACAGCACCACACTTGAAACTTCTCTCTTGCTCTGTTGTCCTGCTCTGAGTACCACGTGGTAAGATTTATCCTCAACAGAGCTTATTAGAGTTGCTGAACACTATTCTTGGCTTCCAACTAATTGGCTGTATGCTGCATTAAAAAACTACATTGCATTTATTCTCCTCTTCATTTTTCTTTCATTTGTGTAGCTTCTGGATGTTACGATGCTGGGTGGGAGGCAGCCTTGGGAGAAGACAGGGTGAAGAGTTGGATGATCAGGCGCCGGAGACTGCGCCATTGCTAGACGAGGAGTTAGCGTGGTTTGAAGCCCGGTCTCCCTGCTGTGCATCCAGATGACGCACAGGGGATCCCGGGGTCAGGCCAGGCTAAGTCCTCCCTTGACCCAGGATAAGCAGATCCGCTTATGGCCCAGCTTTTCCGCAGCCCCAGGCTGAGGCCGGGGCTGTGGAAGGTCTAGCAGGGTCCGTGGCTTTGCCTGGCTGCTCGCTTACTTGCGAGTAGCCGGGAGAAGCCATGCACTTGGCACAGCATTCCATAGGAGCGCCGTGCCCATCGGGCCAAGGGCAGGAATCCCAGAGGGGGGAGATGGGGGCCAGGGGAAAGAGCGGACCCGGCAGGAGAGGGGGGGGAAAGAAGAACGGGGACAGGCATGGCGGATGGGGACAGGGCATGGCGGACAGGGATGGGGGATGGGCATGGCGAGCGGGGACGGGGGACAGGCATGGCGAGTTGGGACGGGGACAGGCATGGCGGGACGGGCATAGCAGGATGGGCATGGCGAGCAGGGATGGGGGACGAGCATGGCGAGCGGGGACGGGGGACGGGCATGGCGAGTGGGGATGGGGGATGGGCATGGCGGGACGGGCATGGCAAGCAGGGATGGGGGACGGGCATGGCGAGCGGGGACAGGGGATGGGCGTGGCGAGCGGGGGGAGGACGGGTGAGTGAGTGGGCAGGGGGGCATCAGGCATTGTGTGGGGGGAAATCAGGGGCAGGGGGAGCGGGGAACCCTTTATTTTTTTAAAAAAAAACACTTTCTGTTCCGTTGGTGTGCTCCTGCTCACATGGCCCTTTAAGGAAAAAAAATGGAGGATGCGACGGGGCTTCCCTCGACCCCGTCACATCTCCTACTAGGTTATGGGAAACTAATGCATTGTCTGGGTGGGTGGAACCACTCTAAGACAGGACAGACCATCACAGCCCTGGGGAGCTTTAATCTGTTACCCTGAGTTCTCCAAATTCCCACTCACTTCAAGGAGAAGCAAAGCACCAATCAGAGGGCCATTGCTTCTAGGTCCAGCAGCTGCTGACTCTAGGATATCAGTCTACCAAATTCATTCATCTTATGCATAGCAACCTCATTAAAGAACTACCAATTCCTGCCCCAAAGCAGTCTTTCTGAGGCAGCCAAGCCTCAGAAATAATAATACAATAATATACTGAGTATATTATTGTATTATTAACTCCACTGGAAGGCACCATTTGGGTTTCTGCCTGACTCACAAAAATGTGTTGGGCTGTCTCCCCTTAAGCTCTGCTTTGTGTTCAATATTAGATTCTTTGAAAATCCAGCAGCAAGAAGGTGCAAAATATCTCGAGTCTTTGGCATACTTTGCCATCTAGCAGAACCTACTTCAGGAGGAAAAACCAGGCTAATGGATACAGATTCATTGAAATTACTTACTTCCGCTGCTGTGCTGATGAACGCCTCGTACAAATCACAGCCACAATCACCACCACCACGACAGTAACGACCCCAACGGTGACAACAATGATGACGAGAAGGTTGCTGTTCTTCTGGGGTGTTACACTTCCATGTGGAGGATGCATCTGTCCAATGGGGGGCTCTGAAATGACATAAATGGCATTGAAAGGCTGTGAATGGCTGTTGTGTAACACTGCCAACATAAAATAGGTTAAGGATTCTCCAAATATGAAATATGTTATGGAACTGTGAGTCTTTGGTAGATGAGTTGTGAAGTCTTCTTTGAGTCCTTGAAATGACTAAGGGCATTATCCTATGCATGTTTAGACAGAAAAAGTCCAACAACTCCCAGGATTCCCCAGTGAGCCATGCAGGCTGGAGAATTCTAGGATTTGTGGGACATTTTTCTGTCTAAATATTCATAGGACTGAGCCCTAAAAGGCTAGCCCAGGACAAGATCCACTTTCCTATAAACAATCATGCAGATTTTCTTAGATGGAGCAGTGATGTATGCTGACAGTGGTGTGAAGGGCTAGCCCAGGTGGCTCCATGACCCCCTCCATGCGCTTATACAATACATGGAGGTGGTTGCATACAGCTCTTACTGTACGTGGACATCACTTGAAGCAGCAGTATTATGTAGAGTGAGAGTCGGCAGATTTCTGAAGACTGCTATCAAGGTGAGGACTCCTATCAAGAGTAATTTTTCCCATAAGTCAATACAATATTTTATGCTTTAGGAATGCATCTGTGACACGAGCAATGAAAGGTCATGGTTTATGAGAAATATCCTACCTACTTGATGTGCAGGAAGTCAAACTACATGATGTTCTACTGTCACAAATTTACTTCCCTTACCCTATTTTTTTTTAGAAGCTAACTATAAAAACAGATACAATTTAAGGCCTGCCAAGGGCATATGAATTTCTTTCTAGAGAATGGGCCTGGGTGCAGAATGGTGTCATAAAACACAGGGGGTTTACGCTTTGACACATCTCAGTGATACAGCAAACAAGAACAATGAGTTAGCCGGGGACTGCAGAGCAGAAGGGAGGCATCTTCTGGTCTTTGCCACTCACCAAGGGTCACAGACCAAGGGCCACTGGGAGGAAGGACCCCCTGCCTTCCAGGAAGACCATTATGGGGCCAGAGCAATTTGGCCCATCCATTGGCCAGTGGAGGAGCAGCTGCTCCAATATTTGCTTTCTTCTTCCTTACCCGTTCCGCCTCCACTTTTTAAATCAGGTCTGTTAGATTCTGAGCTTGCAGGCAGGGGGTGCATAATCTTTTAGTGCCTGTACAACACTTAGAAAATGTTTGGCTCTTTAGAAAGGAACAACAACAACAACAACAACAACAACAACACAGCAAGCAGGAAAATGCCAACACCATTTCAAGTGAAGTGCCCACCATTTATGTCACACTAACAAATGTTACTGAGGACTTGATGGCACTCATCAGATTATTACCACCATCTCCTTGGAGATGGGATCACAGGAAAGATGGATTTCTACTTTTCTGCCCGGTGGTGTTCATGGCATAATGAAGCGACTGTCTCTCGGCTCATTTGAGTGCCTGTTTTAATACTCAGCTCACAATCTGCCACAAATTATGTTAAATTAATGTATTGGTATAGCACCCTTGATTCAAAATTGTGATTGCTCTCCTCTCAGCAATCATTGATGTATACCAAGCTTGGTCTGATGAGCTTTTCTCTGTTTATGTCAAGGGAACCACAGCAAGGGATTCTGCACCAAATTGCAATCTTTCGTGTAGTGATGTGAATATATTCACGCATTGCTGTTTGCGGGGTCAATAGCTGAGCCTAGTCCTTAGGAACAGAAATCACCTTTCAAAGGTAGGACATAGAATGTGTAGAGATGTCGCAGGTGCTTGACTGGGTCTGAGCATCCCGTGGCCTGATGAGCACTCGGTAGCCATCTGCTTTGGTCTGGAGCCTCCATTGTTGTGCGAGATGGAGGCTCCAGAAATTGTGTATTTCCTACCTAACATAGGCTGCAGCTGTAAAGGCCCCATTTACACAAAATTAGAGGTGTGAACACATAGGAAGGGAGGCTCTGTATGAAGGCAGATATGCTAGCAGCTTCATCAGGCACTCGCCAAAGTTGTATAGTACATGGAAGTATAGCGAGAAAGGCATGGAGGTCCATCAGAACTCCTTTCTTTTTAAATAGTAATGATTTTAACATGACATTTTTATTCTTTTATCCTAGCTGCTGTTCACCACTCTGAAAGTTTCGGATACGGAATGGTATACAAACATAAATAAATAAATAAATAAATGGTCCAAACAACATCAACAGAAAAGGCCTTGGAGGAAGTCCACGTGGTCTAGTGGAGGAGTTGGCAACCTTTGGAGCACAACCCTAACACCCAAAGAGCTTTGGCTATGGGGCGGTATATAATTGTAATAAATAAAATCAATCAATCAACACAGGTGGGCATGGGGTGTGACAAAGAACAAGTAATGTGCCCAGAGCCACGCATGGGAAATTAAGGTGGCAGCAGCTGGAGGCTTCCACTTCACTTTGAAGAAATCTCAGCTGCCAGTAAAAGGAATATAAAACACTTTTTAAAATAAAAATTGGGAGGCGTTGGGTTTCTTGTTGGGCATCAAGGGAGGTGTTCCTTAGAAAGAGGAAATGTGTTGTACTATGAATTGGGTAGATTATCAAGGGATGCAGTCTGATTCTAAGTAGCACATCTGTATTGAATATCATATACACACACAAAGAGAGAGAGAGAGAGAGAGAGAGTTAGAGTTAACATTTATATGAAAGTGCTGGCCGAAGACATTTTACTGCCTGGAGGGGGCAAGATTTTAAGAAGTCTTGCTGCATCATTCAGACATAATTCATGCCTTCATCTATTCCTTACCAAACCATAATTTTCACAGTGTATATAAGAAAACCTACATGTCTTCTTATATAGCATGTTTACGTGTCTGCCCAGCATTACCAGTAAACAGAGGAGACCAAGGCATCTTTGCTGAATTTCTTCTCTCGGGCTTGGAAATAATTTGCACATTTCAAATCCTGGGAAACTCAGAAGGCTTTGGCTTCCCATAAACTGTAGTGAATACTGCATGGTTTCCAACACTAATGATCACAACTATCCCTGTCTACTCAGGCTCCGATAAAGAAAATTCTCAGGTACCAAACAATGTTGCGAGCTAATTAAACAGCTAGGATTTACTGATACTATCTCTGACTCTCCCACCACCTAACGTACAAAAGAGAAGTCATTTATCTATCACTAAGCTATAGTTGTTTTTAATAAAGGGATGACAGGATTAAGTATTCCCTCCTCATCTTATGTCTGGAAAAATGAATCTGTCTGATTTAATCAGCCATGTGCCTTATATTAATTTTGTATTTTCAAGCCTGGCTTATGTAACTTTCAGGTATTTAATTCTCCTTATACATTCAATAACTTGAAAATGCTAAATCCCCATTAGGTGTGGAGTGGTAAAGGGAAGAGGCTGATAGCATGTCTAAACCAAAGTTGATAATGATTAGATTCTGTTAATCTTTTGTAAACCATAGGGGGTTTTCTTCCATGTCTTGCTATATCAGGTCAGGCTTAATTAAAATTACATTTCCCATCCGGACTCTTAAAGTACAAAATAGAAATGAACAGCATCACATGCATGCTATGCCTCTTTCTAATTATCTGAAAATCATTTCCATCATTTGATAGCCTTCTTGTAGCAATTCGAAGCACCATCCACCAGGAAAGTTCTTCTACGGAAGCCTTGTTAAAATGAAAAGGACGCATGTAAGGATGCGTCACATTCCTTGCACTGGGGAGTCGTTTCCTGCAGATTTCGCCCAGTCATACAGCAAAAACCTCGCAAAGGACTAAGAAAATGCAGACAGCTGCTTTTACAGGACCTTGTGAAATTATCTTTCGAATGAACAATCCAGGAACTTTTCAACGGGATTTGCTTTTCCCCCAGAAGTCATTGGCCAATCATGGCCCCAGTCTCCTAAACTCTCTGAACTGCTATATACAAAATTTCACATATTCATATTCAACTAAAGATGCATACATTGGAGGAACCAATCACAGACAACCTGGTGATTGCTTAAGCCCTTGAACACATTGGAGTTCTGTATGAACAACTGGCCTTCTATGCATTCACTTGTTTCTCTGCCTTTCTGCCCCATAGTTCACAATGTAACATAAATACTGTCAAATTCCATTTTCAAAACTAAAACAGTGAAGGCCACAGGGAATTACAGTGATCCATCTGCAGAACCCCCCCCCCCAATTACCATGAAGATTTTGGTTTAAACTAGGGTTGGGTGGATCTGTCAGCTCCTTCTTTTCCCACCTTCAGTTCTGTTTCATGCTGGTTTCTTTGGATGTGGGCTTTTTTAATGAGAAAAAAAAATCAGTATGCATTTTTCAAATGTGCACATGCCCCTGTTGACTAAAACATGTCTATAGATTTTTGAAATGTACACAGTGGGGGTTGCACATTTTCAAATGTGCACATGCAAGCCCAGAAATGTATGAATTTCTGACTGCAGATTATGACTGCTTCCATATTGAGTTCGGCAAAGAATGGATTGGGTAAATCCATAAAAAACAACCAGATGGGTCTAATTCTGTGTAATGCAGTTTCGTATGTTTAGGCCATGGCTATTTCCATTTGATCTGAGTTGACACCTAGAGGTGGCAGCTCAGAGATTCAACAATAGGGCCTAGCAAGGGTGGGTGAAACCGGCTCTGGAATCTGGACTTGAGGCACTGGCTGAATCCATAGATGGTTTCATTCATCTCTCACTTGGGGAACGCAAGGGGTGAGCAAAGACCACATGCTCTGCGTGTGAGTGAGTGAGCAAGTGTGTGTGTGTGGGGGGGGGAAGGCCCTTGTCTGAAAGGGGGAGATCTCACGATATCCTGATTGCACACATGCACTCTAACTAAATGTAAGGTTTTTTTTTTTAAAAAAAAGCCCCCCACCCCACTCCCCCCTACCCCCGATTCCTCCTGGAGCAGTTTCTTCTCTCTACTGATCCCCGCTACTCATGGGGAGGAGGGTAGAAGCTGGGACGGGCAGGCACACCTCCTGGGGTGTCGGGACAATCCCAAGTCCATGGGAAGAATTGGGTTTTCCCAGGGAGTACTTATCCTTGGGAAAACTCATTCTCGTCCCTCCTTCCACTCGGGAGTCCATGTGTGTCATTTGAATGCACAGGGACTCAGCTTTTGGGGCTGGTGTAGAAACGGCCAAAGAGAGAGAGAGATTGTCAATGTGTACGTGTGTGTGTTTATGTAAGCGCATCAGGGTATCTTTATGCAGATGAATGACTGTATATGTATGTAAGTGTGTGAATGGGCTTCTGTATGAGTGAACGGTGGTGGTGGGGCAAGCGTGTGGTTTTAATTTTTGTGAACCACCCTGACAGCTTCAGCTGTTGGTCAGTATAGAAATGCAATGAATAAATAACGCAGGGTTTGCTCATTTCGGGCTTCGACCCCATCTATTGCTGGCATGCAGCCCTTGACCTGCCTGACTCAAGTCAAAACCCAATTGTTTTTTTGCTATCAGGTTGAAATGGTCCGATTCATTATGGTTGCTGGTTTGGTACCACATAATTGCACAGAATTAAGTACTCACATTGTGTCTCCTACCTTCACAGACTATCAGTATAGATTTGTGGCGGGAGGGGAGGAGAGAGGATGGACTTAAAATGGGACCTGCTTCTTAACACAGTGCAATTTCCTGGCTTTGCAACTTATATCTGCTAAATCTACAGTACATATAATGACTATTCTGTCATGGTTAGACGCTGCCAAGGGATAATTAATTTTTTCTCAATTATCTATTCCATTTCCCTCTTTAATCTCCTGCACTTTCTTTTCTCATAGACACTATTTTGCTTCAGTGATCCCAGTGACACCGTCACATAGCAATGGAGTGTAACTCTATTGCAGGCTTCCACCCACTAATACTTGGCCAATGTTTCCAAGCTGGAATATTACATCAAACCCCTCTGAAAGCTTTGTTTAAATTTCTCATGACCCGCTTGGCTTGCTGAGAAGCATGATGCTGAAAAACCTATCTAACGTATCCTACGAGTCACTGGGCATGTCTAGACCTCCCGGATATGGTGATCGTGAGATCCTCCCCCTCAGTCTACATGCAGCGTGTGATGTTCCAGGAGGAAGAGGATGTTGTGCCTGCTATTATTATTTTTATCAAAAGTAAGTGCACGAGCACTCCATCACTAAAGCTAAGGTTATTTTTTTTAAAAAAAAGCTCCTGCTCCCCCCTCCCACCCCAAATGGGCTCCTAAAGAGCTCTGTGCCCCAAGCCTGGTTCCTGGCTCCTTGCATTTACTCACGAGGAGCTGGGAAGAAACCAGGATGGCTGCCCACAAGTCCTACAGTCTTGGGATGATCCCAAGATCATGGGAAAAGTCAGGATTAAAGCCATCCCAGCTATCCCGGGGAAAGGGAGGGATCATCTCTCCCTGCCCTCGGGATATCCTGTGCATCATATGGACGCACAGGGATGAACCTGGGGAGATCCCCAGGATAAACCCTCATCTAGACATGCCCACTATCATGGTGAATAGGTGGTTTGCTGTAATGGTGGTGCCAATGAAAAGTCACAATCTGTAACTTTGTGCTGTAACTCCAAATTGACCCAGGACATTACAGCAGCATGGTGGTATACACTGGGATTGCTACACTAGGGTGACCATATGAAAAGGAGGACAGGACTCTTGTATCTTTAACAGTTGTATTGAAAAGGGAATTTCAGCAGGTGTCATTTGTATATATGGGGAACCTGGTGAAATTTCCTCTTCATCACAACAGTAAAAGCTACAGGTGCCCTGCCCTCTTTTAAATCTGGTCACTGTAGTATAGCTCCTGCAGCTTTCTTTAACTGTTGTGATGAAGAGGGAATTTCACCAGGTTCTCCATATATAGAAATGACAGCTGCTGAAATTCCCTTTTCTATGCAACTGTTAAAGATACAGGAGTCCTGTCCTCCTTTCCATATGGTCACCCTAGCTACACCCTTAAGAAAATAAGATAAGCCAAAGGCCTATCCCAGCCTGTCGAACTCTCTCCCCACTCCCTTAAAGTAGATCGTAGCCTAATCTACACCAAGCAGGATATAGCACTATGAAAGTGGTATGAAAGTGGTATTAAAAGGCAGCAGCCAGACCAAGCAGGCTATAGCACTATGAAAGCGGTATATGGTATGTCTCAATGGCCCCCAACAGTTGTCAGTGGACTTCAATATCGTTATAAAGCTAGGGTGACCATATGGAAAGGAGCACAGGGCTCCTGTATCTTTAACAGTTGTATTGAAAAGGAAATTTCAGCAGGTGTCATTTGCATATAGGGAGAACCTGGTGAAATTTCCTCTTCATCACAGCAGTTAAAGCTGCAGGAGCTATACTAGAGTGACTAGATTTAAAAGAGGGCAGTGCTCCTGCAGCTTTAACTATTGTGATGAAGAGGGAATTTCACCAGGTTCCCCATATATACAAATGACACCTGCTGAAATATCCTTTTCAATACAACTGTTAAAGATACAGGAGCCCTATCCTCCTTTTCATACGGTCACCCTAATAAAGTAGTAGTGTGGCTCCTGCCTTTTATATACCACTTTCATACTGCTTTCATAGTGGAATATCCTGCTTGGTATAGTTTGTCACTGGACATCTCCCAAATAACCCTCTGAGCCACAATGGATTGATAACGTTTGCAAGACTGTGGCCATATACACGCTCACTCAGCAAGTATGGCAAGCAAAGAATTGGAACTTGAAAAACAATGAAACTATGGCATCACAGTTTCTGTTTCTTCAGTGGCACAACTTGCACAGCAGAAATCTCTCAACATTGCTAATCCTCTCTTCAGAGTATCCCATTCGAACTGTCTCCCAAGCCCAACCAAGATAAGACTGTAATTAGTGATATTTGTTTTTAACCCCTGTCTCATTTTTTTGTAATCCTGTTGTATTGTTATGTGTTCTCCTTCCTTTTTGTTGCTTGTATTTTCAACTACTTTAAAACGGCTTTTTTAAACACACACACACACACACACACGGATTTCAGTGTCTGTGACCTGGCTAGGCCTTGGCCAAGTTTAAATCCATCCCAGAATCCTTTGTGATACTACAGGGTACTCTGAGGCATTCTCTGTTTAAGTGCATGTCTCCCAGTGGCCACATTGGCTATGCTTTCACCTCCATACCCTGACGGTTAAGGGGCCCTCCTAAGCCAAATTACTTCAGGTCACCCAAACTGCTGGAGCGAGTTCTTTCAGTTGGCATTTGGTGAAACTGGGAGGAAAGAAGGGAGAATTGGAGAAGACAAAGTACACAGAAGTTACTGTTGAAGCAAAATGGAATAATGAAAGGTAAATTGGGAGGAATCCATTTTTGTCCATATTTACCATTAAGGCTGCTTCTGTCGATCAAGTTTGTGTCAACCGGCCAGTAGGCCCCATCTCCATGACGACCTGTGAAAAGGAAAATGAGCATCAGAACAGAAGGAAGATATACCTGAGCCGACCTGAGGCAGCCCGCTCAGCTCTTCAAAGGCTGTTGGTCTGACATTTAAGCCATTAGATATTGTGAGAGGAAGCAACTGCACATCTGCATGAGAAAATCTGTCAAAATAGCAGTTTTTCTAAACCCAAACCTTTGAGGACCTTGACTCCCCCGCTCACTCTCCACCACCCCTTTGCTATTCAGGATTACTAGTTAAAAGTGACAAAATAAGGTGAAGCTTGTGGTACCAGTCAGACAATTTTCTCTCAGGAGATGACAGACCTGACAGAAGAGCCATTCAAGCCTCATATGACAGGCATAGTGCTGGGTGCGCTCACTTTGCAAAGGCTCATGTCTGCTCATAGCTTCCATTCTGGCATTTCTTTCTAGTGCAAGTAAATTATATTATTCTGCCAGGTGGCAGCATGCCCCATTTAACACCTTGATGTTTAGGGTCTTCTCTTTCTTTGTGTATATATTCCTCACAGAATTTATAGTCTCCTATGCAAAATCAAACCATCAGTAGGAATCAGCACACGGAGGCCCCAGGAACAATTCTGCCCCTCTGAGGGATGACTCAGAGCAAGAGGAGTGTATAGAAAGTGGGAGATTCAGCAAAGAGATTGGGGTAGGGTTAGGGAAGAACAAACTCCCCTATGTTCCGTCCAGAAGGGGGGTCCACTGTCAGGAAATCTGGGCTTCTGGGAGGCCCACAGATTTCCTCAGAGTCCTGCCACATCCACCACAGTTTACAGAGCAGCTGTCCAGCTTTCTGAAAGACACGATAGACATAGCTTGGCCACAGTGGTACAGGGATAGCTTGGCCATGGTGGCACAAGCATTAGTAACCTCAAGATTGGATTACTGCAATGCACTCTACATGGGGCTGCCCTTAAAGCTCTTCTGGAAGCTGGAGCCACTGCAGAATGCTGCAGCTCGGCTGTTGTCTGGAGCTGCCCCTTTCCAGCATGTAACTCCTCTGCTGAGAGTATTGCACTGGCTGCCTATTTGCTACCGGGCCAGGTTTAAGGTTCTTGTACTTGTGTACAAAGCCCTAAACAATTTGGGACCAGGCTACCTGAGAGAGCCCCTTCTCTCCTACCAACCTGTCTGGTCACTGAGGTCATCCGAGGGCCTGCTCCTGGTGGTTTCACATAGACCCATACTCCGATTGGAGTCCACTAGAGGAAGAGCCTTCAGTGTGGTGGCCCCCGTCCTATGGAATTCACAGCCTCTGGAGGTCAGGCAGGCGCCAACTCTGTATTCCTTCTGGCCCCTCCTGAAAACATTGTTTTTCTAGGAAGCCTTCCCTCAATAACCAGCCGTGGTTTATTTTATTTATTTATTTATTTATTTATTTATTTATTTATTAAACTTATATACCGCTCCCATAGCCAGGGCTCTCTGGGCGATTTGTACTTTGTTTCTTTTAAAATGTATTTTAATGTGTTTTTATTCTATTTTATTTTGTTCACCACTCCAAAATTCTAAATGGGGAGTGGTATATAAATAGTGTAAAATAAATAAATAAATAAATAAATAAATAAATAAATAATGCCATCAAGTACTTACTTTTATGTAAATTGCCACCAAAAAGCCTCACCTCCAAAAACTGTCTAACAGTACAATCCTATACTTGTCTACTGTTACAAAGTACTTCTCTTTTGAGTGAGCATTGCTGACTCCATTTTGAGATACAGCTAAAAAGTAGGGATGTGCACAGACCCCCCGATCCTCTTCATGGCCTGATCTGGAACTTCCGGATCGGGCCCGAACCTCTTCGGGCTGACCCTCCTGTTCCCCGCTCCGCGGAGCGAGATCCGGCTCCACCGCTGTTGCCGCATGGATGGCGGCACCAGTGCCAGGTAAGCCACCCCCACCCCTTTACCTGTGTCCATCATCACAGGCTTCAATTGAGGCCCTGGCTTGAAACTGGAAGAGGCCTTGGCCTTCACTTCTGGCTGCAACCGGGGCTTCAATTGAAGCTGCGACGGACCGCGACGGACCGCGACGGACGCAGGTAAGCCTCCCTCCTCCCTGCCCCCTTACCTGGCTCTGCTGCCACTGCTGGCACATGGACGGCAACGGCGGCAGCGCCAGGTAGGCCAACCCCCCTGACCCCTTACCTGCATCCGGAGCTCCGGATTGAGGCGATCCTCTTCGCCTCGATCCGCAGCCCCCCCGACTCTCTTTGCCTCCGCCCTTTCTGGAGGTGAATCAGTCCGCCTCGCTATTGCTTCTCTGACCCGAAGAGAAGCAGAGCACAGCCCTACTAAAAAGCCAGGTGACTTCACCCCCAGCTCCAGCAAAGATAGGAAAAAAGCACAGGAATGAAGTTGAGAGCAATCACACAAGACTAGCTCAAGCAATTCAGTTTCTAATAGACTTCCCCAAAGGCAAAGAAGGGGGTAAACAAATTGAGCAAAACATGAATGTGCTGGATAGCAAGAGTGATCCATGGGGCTCAGATCTGCCTCCCTTTGTTGCAAGGAGGCATTTTACCAACTTCCCCCTCCGTTTAAAGTCCTTCCTCCCTTCCTAGTGCAATGCCAGCTTTACATGCTGCCAATTTTCTGCCATTAAGGGTTTGTTCCAGCTTTTCTCTGATCTATTTTAAAATGGAATGTGGGGTGGGGGAGAGACCATGGGAGATGGCCTGTTTGTTTACAGCATCATTTAATTGACCCATGAGTGGCCAGAAATGAACATGCTATAAATAGTTTGTTTAGCAAAGCCCTAGGTGCCTCACCCCTCAGGAGTAAGGTGCTATACTGCTGCTGAAATACCTCAGAGTCTCTCATCCCAGAGGAGGGGGTCAGTGTTTCCTCATAACTTTTTAAAATGTAGCTGATTGCTGAGGGGCCTTCTTTCTATTTTTTCCCTCTTAAAAAACACCCACCGCCTTCCCCCATCATTTGGAGGATCCCAGCAGTTCTTAGTGAATGCCTATTGGAGACCATGTGACCTTGCCCACTCCAGTAGGCATTCAGGAAGAATTCCTGAGCTCCTGAAAATGCTGGGGGTGTTGTTGTTGTTGAAGAAGAAGAAGAAGAAGAAGAGAAGCCCCCTCAACAACTGGCTACATTTTAAAAGGTATGTGGAGACCGTGTCCCCATCCCCAAGGAGAAAATTATCTGAAATTCTCACCTTTTCCACTCTCTTTCACCCGAGTTTTCATTTTTGCCCCTTCCCCACAAAATTCCAAAAATGGAATGGTCAAGATTTTCAGCACTGCACTAGTCTAACTAGCACATCATGTAACACTACTCAGAGGTCACAGAATTAAATAAGAGTTATTCCTAGGTAAGTGTATATAAATTTGTAGCCTAAGAGCAAAATCATAAATAAGTATTACAGTTGTGGTGAAATTATATAAGCTGCTCAATCTCTTATTAAGCAGAAATTGCAAACTTTTC
Source organism: Elgaria multicarinata webbii (assembly GCF_023053635.1). Lineage (NCBI taxonomy): Eukaryota > Metazoa > Chordata > Lepidosauria > Squamata > Anguidae > Elgaria > Elgaria multicarinata. The sequence goes on from NC_086176.1 coordinate 105,977,753, forward strand.
ACCCATAATATTAAAGCCCTCCACTCCAGAGTGTCAATAACTTTAAGCTGAGTAATGTACTGTGACAAATATGCAAATCACATTTCTTTCAATGACTTGACAGAGAACAAGCATTGCACTACCAGTCCACAGCAAAAACACAACCAAAAATGTATTTTTTGGGTCAATATTCAGAAAAGAAAAGAAAAAAGATATTCTGAAAAAAGGAGAAATTCATCTAACCTCTAAATGTACTGTTTCTAGTATCAAAGGCAATATGACTATGTATTCCCATTGTTGAGGAACACAAAGAGGGGGGGAATGCTGTTGCACTCATGTCCTAACATGTGGGTTTCCCATGGGCAGCTGGTTGGCCACTGAGTGAACAAAATGCTGGACTTGATGGACCTTGGTCTGATCCAGCATGGCTATTTTATGTTCTTACATTGTGGACTACATTTTCCATCATTCCCAGCATGGGCAATTGGGGAAGGCTGATTTAGCTGCATAATCTTGGCACAAATATGCTGTGGCCAAAAGGACACTTTGTCTGTTGTAGGTATTGTAGCGGGATATGCGGTCAAGATAGTCTGTTAAGCATACAGATCCAGTCGCATGTAATGACCGTCCATGGTTTGCGTAACTCATGGCTTGTTTGGGTCACGCAGAAGCCCCTCTTCCATAATACTAGAATCTGAAGCTGAATGGTGGGAGATTCAGGACAAATAAATGGAAGTATTTCTTCACACAGCATGTAGTTGAACTATGGATGTTGTGGTGGCCACCAATTTGGATGACTTTAAAAGGGGATTAGACAGATTCATGGAGTTTCAAGCTATCAATGGCTACTAGCCCTGATGACTATATGGTACCTCCAGTGTCAAAAGCAGTATGCTTATGTACACTGGTTGCTGGGGAACAATGGCAGGAGGGTGTTGTGCACTCACATTCCACTTGTGGGTTTCACAGAGGCAGTGGCTGGCCACTGTGTGAACAGAATGCTGGATCTAGTGCAGGGCCATAACCTGTCCCCTATATTTGGGAACTTCCTCTCTACCAGCGAAAGAGGCATTGTTTTTTCTGCCTCTTTCATAGGGAGGGGAAAAATTCAGAGATTTTTTTTCTTTGGTTTTCCACATGTCTTTTTTTAAAGTATAGGCGGTTGTTGAGGGGGCCTTTTTGTTTTATTGTCCTATTTATTGTCCTATTTTTGTTTTAGTTTTTCAAAAAAAATCACACCCCTTCCCCTGGCAGTTGGAGGAGCCCAGCAGTTCTTAGTGAATGCCTTTTGGAGACCATGTGACCTCACCCTCTCCTATAAGCATCCAGGAAGAACTCCTAGGCTCCTGAAAATGCTGGGGGTGTTTTTAAAAAAGTAGAAAGAAAAAAAGAAGACCCCTCAACAACTGGCTTCATGTGGAAACCCTGACCTACACCCCAAGGAAATTTACCCCCAAAATTATCACCTCTCCCAGACTCTTTCACCTGAGTTTTCATCCCCACCCCCAAATGCCAAAGATGGAATGGTCAAAACCAAATGTCCATCTAATCAAACCAAATGTCAATCTGATTCAGCACTAGCTAGATCAGATCGACATTTGGTTTAATCTAGCATGGCTGTTAGATTAAAATAACATGGCTATAACATGGCTGCTTTTATGTTAACCTAAACACCACACAGATTAAACTAACTAACCTTTCCTCACATACTTTTCTTCATTTTTTAAAAATATTGTTTTTGGGATGATGGACTTTTAGAGCTAGGATTCAGAGAACCAATTCTAAACTCGCTGAAATTCTTTGAAGGTTACTGCAAAGCTCAGATTGCCTTTTTCCCATTCTTGTTTGTGATCTCTCTCTCTCTCTTCGGTTCATTCGAATGGGGAAAAGTTTGCATTTTTTTTTGAAAGTGTGCACTTCCCCCTATTGATTAAAATAAGACAATATGATTATTTTTTTAAAAAAATGTGTATTTAAAACCCCCACAAAACTTTAAAAATGCACAACCCCACCACCAATACCAACAACAAGAAGACACCTTTGGAAATGCAAACAAGGTGACCTGAGCTTTGAGGAGCAATTTAGAGAACCTCAACAAGCTGAAACATTACATGTTCACCCATCCCTAATTCTTGTCCTTCACATCAGGCAGAAATGTTTTGGTTCAGCTCTGAGATAGGTGTTTAACAGCAGGGACAATATGTAAGCCAGCTGAGTTGTGCACCACAAAGGAACTGCAAACCTATCTCCTCAAACAATCTCCCCAAAGCTGCCCTGGGTAACTTGCAAGGACAGGTGGGATATGAATATAAATAACAACAGACAAATAAACAAATAGACTTTCCCCACCCTCTTCAACATTTTTGGTATTGGTCACTGTTGTCCTAGACATACATGCAGGGATATCAAAGTGAAGAATAGGACCATAAGACACTTTATAATGATGATCCTTATGCAGCCAGTCCAAGACCTTGAGTTACATTGAAAATGTTAAAGTCTCAGCATAAAAAACAACAGGGCTGTCCCACAGCCAGTGACCTTCCAATGGGCATGTAGCTTAGGGTGACCATATGAAAAGGAGGACAGGGCTCATGTCTCTTTAACAGTTGAATAGAAAAGGGAATTTCAGCAGGTGTCATTTGTATGCATGCAGCACCTGGTGAAATTCCCTCTTCATCACAACAGTTAAAGCTGCAGGAGCTATACTAGCGTGATCAGATACAAAAGAAGGCAGGGCTCCTGCAGCTTTAACTGTTGTGATGAAGAGGGAATTTCACTAGGTGCTATTTGCATACAAATGACCCCTCCTGAAATTCCCCTTCAATACAGCAGTTAAAGAGACACGAGCACTGACCTCTTTTTCATATGTTCACCCTAATGTAGTTCATGAATTTTTATTTTTACCTTGGAAGTATGCACCATGTTTAGGTGATGCCTAGCAACAGTCCATACTTTCTTAGGGAGACCTGACATATGCTTTGAGTATGATGGTGTTAACTTGGGGAGTTGTTACATTTCATTAGGAGGGGTTGCCTACAGCTTAGGTATATATGAAGTTCTTCCTCTTTATTGCTTTGCCTATCAATGTGTGAAGTGCTTTAGTATGAAAGGCACAATTAGGAATGTAAGGTCATTATCATCACAGGAGCTTTCAGCATAATCAACTTCTCAATCAAGATAATTGCGGGGATACCGGCATTTGATCCTCAGCAAAAGAGTAACGTTGTACAGTGTTGAGTCTTAACCATTTGAAAAGGAGAGCAAATGGCCATTTTGTATTCACCTGCCAAATGTGGTGGGTTCCCCCTCTCCCGGTTTGTATATTTGTTTATATGGATAGAAATATCACTAGCTGGAAGACACAGAAATCATGTTGATGTTATTGATCTAACTGATTCCATCCCACTTCAGCACAATTCCCCAATTGTCCAACCATTCAGTGTTATTATTATTATTATTATTATTATTATTATTATTATTTATTTATTTATTTATTTATATAGCACCATCAATGGACGTGGTGCTGTACAGAGTAAAACAGTAAATAGCAAGACCCTGCCGCATAGGCTTACATTCTAATAAAACCATAATAAAACAATAAGGAGGGGAAGAGAAAGCAAACAGGCACAGGGTAGGGTAAACAGGCACTGGGTAGGGTAAAACTAACAGTATAAAGTCAGAACAAAATCAAGTTTTAAAAGCTTTAGGAAAAAGAAAAGTTTTTAGCTGAGCTTTAAAAGCTGCGGTTGAACTTGTAGTTCTCAAATGTTCTGGTAGAGCGTTCCAGGCATAAGGGGCAGCAGAAGAAAATGGACGAAGCCGAGCAAGGGAAGTAGAGAGTTGTGTTGTTTTTGCCCTGAATTCTGGTTTAGTAGAATTCAGTAAAGAACCTAGGGCACAACCCTATGCATGTTTAGGGAGAAAGGAGTCCTAGAACTCACAGCATTCTCCAGCCAGCCACGCTCCTTTAATGACTTTTAGCTTACCAAAAAAGAGAAGCAAACAGTGGTTAACTTTAAGATTGAATTAGGCTAGAAAATAACGTAACAAATGAGTATGACTTCATAACTTTCAGTTCAATCTGCTGGAAACCACAGATAATCATTAAATAAGGCCTATCCCATCTTTAGTATTGGATGACCACGTGAAAAGGAGGACAGGGCTCCTGTATCTTTAACAGTTGTATTGAAAAGGGAATTTCAGCAGGTGTCCTTTGTATGCATGCAGCACCTGGTGAAATGCTGCCTTCTTCACAACAGTTAAAGCTGAAGGAGCCCTGTCCTCTTTTGTATCTGGCCATTCTAGTAGAGCTCCTTCAGCTTTAACTGTTGTGATGAAGAGGGAATTTTACTAGTATGGCAGGATCTACACTACTGCTTTAAAATGGTTCATAACAGTAGTGACAACCATTGGGGCCCAGGACACACTCCTTATACAGTTTTCACAACGTAATATCCTGCTTGGTGTAGACCTGGCTCAGGTGCTGCACCTGTCCTCGTTTTCATAAGGCCTTCCTAAAGTTTAGTATATATTCAGAAATGTTTTCAAACTAGAAATGACCCACAGGGAAGCAGAAGGCTCCAGCTTTATACATGGAAACAAAAGGTCTGAGTTTTTGATTTGTGGCAAGTGGACTGAGAGCAGAGCTGAAGATTAAACAGTCCTTAACAAGCCTAGTACATAACAGTTCAACAAAACTAATCCCACCAATACCTCACATTGGATTTATGATCACGTAATTTTATTACTCGGCTTAGACAAGCAAAGAGAAGCAAGTGTGTGTGTGTGTGTGGGGGGGAATGTTCAGTATTTTGATCTGAGTTATGGGGACTAAAATAGAAAGCCAGATGCAGTGCTAATTATAGGGGAAAGAGGAGGGCATTGATGAAATAGATAGGCCCTAGCTCCTGGCTTCCCCTAATTCTAGCCAAAGCAAGCCCCACTGCATCTCCCCTATGAGGGAGGGTTACATCAACTGGAAAAAAGGAGGCTAAGGGGAGACATGATAGAGGTGTACAAAATTATGCATGGTGTGCAGAATGTGGACAGGGAGACATTTTTCTCCCTCTCTCAAAATACTAGAACCCAGTGGGGTCATCCCATGAAACTGATTGGTGGGAGATCCAGGACAAATAAAAGGAAGTACTTCTTCACACAGCGCATAATTAAATTATGGAACTCACTACCACAAGATGTAGTGACGGCAACCCATTTGGATGGCTTTAAAAGGGGGTTGGATAACTTCCTGGAGGCAAAGGCTATTAATGGCTACTTGCCCTGATGGTTGTATTCTGTCTCCAGTATCCGAGGCAGTAAGCCTGTGTGCATCAGTTGCTGGGGAACTGGTGTTGCACCATGTCCTGCTTCTTCATCCCTGACCAATGCTGGAGTAGATGGACCCTTGGTCTGATTCAGCAGGGGTCTTCTTATGTTCTTATGTTCACTGCAGCATTCTAAAAGCAGCAGTGAAGAAGGAATTTTGGGCATTTGCTAGGTAATGAGCATGAGAAGGCACCAGCAGCCTTCAGAAGGTATTCCCCATGAATTGAAAGCCCACTATTGAACTGGAAAGAAGGAGTAGCAGGCAAAACACCTCCCCAGGCCCAACCCAAAGCAGGTTGCCGCCTGAAGTGCCGGGAACCCGCTGCACACCCAAATTCCCCTCCGCCCCCTCCTGTGGCCTCTTCCGCCACCTCCCATACCCGCCCAAGAAGTAGCAGCCAGTCACTCGCTGGTGCACCTTGCCATGCCTCGCTTTCTGACCCCACCTGCCACCAGGCAACTTACTTTCCCAAGCATGGACAAGTACATTTGCATTGCCAGCATGCTGCTTCTGGAAGGCCTTGCTGCCTTCAGGAGCCACACAGTGCCTGCACGTCTGTCCAGCGCAGTTCCTGAAGGCAGAAAGACCTTAGAGAGGCAGCACACTGGCAACGCGGGCACTCGTGTCCCGGCTAAGGAAAGTAACCCAACTGGCCAGCAGGATCAGAAGGCGAGGTGTGGTGAGGTGTGAGGTGACTGAAAGGCTGCCGCTTTGGGGGCCTGCCAGCTGCCTGCATGGCCAGCAAGAAGCACCGCTCTTCCCCTCCTCCGCCTGCTGCTGCGCCCACTTCCTTCCACGTAATGGTAAGGGCATTACATCTCCCCAAATATAATCTCTCAGAAGAGGCAGAATCCACAGTGTTTTGGGGTGGGGGTGGTGTACTTAGGTTTCAATGAACTGGCCGAGGGTTTGAGTTCTTCCAAAGACAAAAGCAGCAGTAAAGCTAAATTGCTGTTTAAAACTGTGGTCTGGATACCTCTAGGAAAGGTGTCACCTGAAGTGGTGGCTTGGCATGTTGCTGTTAAAAAAAGCAAAGCAAAACCACTGCCATCCTGCTTTCAGGAAAATGCAATATAATCGTTAAGTTTCATTGTTATGTATGAAAAATTGTGATCTTTGATTCTGATAGTGACAGCAAAATTAGTGTGGCATAGTTATTCTGGATAATTAAGCTGGGATGAAATGGCATGTTCTCTGAAACCAGATTCTGCATATTCAAATAACTGCAATGGCCACTTCAAAATAGCAGATTGTTTTTACAAGGTTAATACAGTCTTAAACAAATGGCTCCTTAGGATGGGGGGAAATCGCGTTTTCTTACCACGGTTCTGCTTTCTGCTTCGTTTCCGCATTTGCAACGAGTTGAAATTACATAATTTATTTATTACATTTTTATACCGCCCAATAGCTGAAGCTCTCTGGGCAGTTCACATAAGGAAGAGAGCAGTGACCATGGCCCTACACTGTGGATTTTCCCCAGGGTTGTCCCTGTGCATCCAAATGACGCACAGGGGGATCCCAGGAGCAGGCAGGGATGACCCCTCCATTTTCTTAGGATAACTGCTTCTGCAGTTATCCCATTTTTCCTGCACTCCTGGGATGATCATGAGGACTGTTGGCAGTGTGGGCGCCCGTCCTGGCTTCTTCCCTCCTCCCAGTGAGTAGCGGGGGATCAGCAGAGGGAAGGAGCCAGGCTGGGAGGGAAATCCCAACAAATACTGACTGATTTCAGAAAAGTCGAGTTTTCTGTGGCTTAATTTGACCCACCAACATCCATGAGTGGTCAGTCATGAGTATACTCTAAAAAGCTTGTTTAAGGATGGTCATGGTTGCTCAGCATGTTGCAGTGAACAAGATGCAAGGGTATTTGAAGAAATCTACCAGTTCCTTCCTACAGGTAACAGGGGTGCTGTTTAAAAAAGGAAGAAGCTTTTGGCAGTGTGGGTAGATGACAGCAAAACAGAGGCTTTTGACATGATTCCCTTCTTGTGCATCTACCAGACTGAAAGCCTCTTCACAGTGTATCATATATCTCTGGGGGGCACCACAGCTGTCACAAAAAGCTTCAGTATCATATGGAAAACTTCTGTTCAATGAACAGAGCCAAAGGAAGAAGAGGAGAATCGTAGCAATTGTGCCATTTCTCCTTGAAAAGTCAGGTTCGGTCAGTATGCTGGTTATTGTTATTAGCAGCAGTAGTAGCAGTGTTTATTTTGTTGCTGTTGTAGTTGTTGCCATAGTGTTTTGTAGAAAGCATAATTTGCATAAAGCATCCTGATAGGCCACAGAAATGGCCAAACTATGTATCAGCAGCAGCAGTAGCAATACTTGGTTGAAAACATGATCTGTATAAAGTACCATTATAGGCTACGGAGATGGCCAAGCTCTAATGAATCCATGGGATGTAACTGCTGAATATAGATTCCAATGAGATTCCAACAGGGTTGATTCACACAGAAATAGATTCATAGGGCTCATCTACACCAAGCAGGATAGAATCATAGACTAGCAGAGTTGGAAGGGGCCTTCAAGGCCATCGAGTCCAACCCCCTGCTCAATGCAGGAATCCACCCTAAAGCATCCCTGACAGATGGTTGTCCAGCTGCCCCTTGAATGACTCTAGTGTGGGAAAGCCCACAACCTCCCTAGGTAACTGATTCCATTGTCGTACTGCTCTAACAGTCAGGAAGTTTTCCCTGATGTCCAGCTGGAATCTGGCTTCCTTTAACTTGAGCCCGTTATTCCGTGTCCTGCACTCTGGGAGGATCGAGAAGAGATCCTGGCCCTCCTCTGTGTGGCAACCTTTTAAGTATTTGAAGAGTGCTATCATGTCTCCCCTCAATCTTCTCTTCTCCAGGCTAAGTATGCCCAGTTCTTTCAGTCTCTCTTCATAGGGCTTTGTTTCCAGACCTCTGATCATCCTGGTTGCCCTCCTCTGAACACGCTCCAGCTTGTCTCCGTCCTTCTTGAATTGTGGAGCCCAGAACTGGACGCAATACTCTAGATGAGGCCTAACCAGAGCCACTTCTTTCGTACCACTTTCATAGTGTTATATCCTGCTTGGTGTAGATGTATCATAGGCCCCATCAGTTGTCAGTGCACTTCAATACCACAATAAAGCAGTAGTGTGGCTCCTGTCATTTATATACCGCTTTCATACCACTTTCATAGTGGAATATCCTGCTTGGTGTAGATGAGCCCATAGAAGTCACAGGATGTAGTTCCTACATTTAAGGATGTGTAGGAACGAGTCTTGATTTGTGTAGGAACAAGTCTCATGATAGATTCTTTCCTTTTACACATACCTGTTCTAGAGTGTTAAACTTACACACACCTGCACTAGTGCACATACCTATACTGGAGAGGGCTTACAATGAATATCAGTTTCTTATTTTCACAAGACTCTTAAGAGGTAAGGTAGGCTGAGGAGTGGTTACTCTGAAAGGGCCAAGCAGTGAGTTTCATGTCTAGGGAGGGTTTTCTGTTATTTTGTTTAGCATAGATGTCTGAGCACCAAGAGGAATACACCATCCACTGTAGCAAAACTAATGTTATTTCAATACATACTTGGCTGTGTGACCATTTTGAGTGATGGGCGCCTGTCCATACACTAAACAAACAGAGTTAGTTGTGAGCTGGGTGTTCCACATAGATGTCTGACCACATCTTTAATCGTTTATTCAAGTGCCTCCCCCCAATTTTGAGAGGCAAAATCATGTAAATCAGAACTGTCTTTGATCACTTATTGGCATGGATTGGAATACCTGGCCTTACCAGTGTGGGGGAGGGGAAGGACACCAGTGCAGATTTTTCACCATGCAAAGCACATCACTAGCTCAGTCTGTATGCACTCGGCCAAATTTCATTTTTATTTTTTTTAGTTTTGTTATGGTAGACCCAAAAGGAGAGACAGACATTCTGAAAGAAGGGCTGAGCTGTTTCAAGCTCTATTTCTGCTTGTCGTTGGAATCAGCTGGGACGGTGAACGTGCTGGACCAGTGCCTGGAGGCTGTAATGGGCTGGATGAGGGCTAATAAACTGAAGTTGAATCCTGATAAGACAGAAGTTGAATCCTGATAAGACAGAAGCTCTGGTGGTTGGTGGTTCCCGAATCCGGGAATTGGGTAAGCGACCTGTTCTGGATGGGGTCGCACTCCCTCTGAAGGAGCAGGTGCTTAGCTTGGGAATACTCCTAGATCCATCCTTGTCTCTGAAGGCCCAGGTGGACTCCGTGGCCCGGTCATCTTCAGTTGATCCATCAGCTACGGCCTTTCCTGGACAGGGACAACCTAGCCACAGTAATACATGCACTGGTAACTTCCCAATTAGACTACTGCAATGCACTCTATGTGGGGCTGCCCTTGAAGATGACTCAGAAGTTGCAGCTAGTGCAAAATGCAGCAGATGGATTGATGACTGGAACATCTTTAACACCAGTCTTAAAGGAATTACACTGGCTGGCAATATGTTTCCAGTTGGAATTCAAGGTGTTGGTAATGACGTTTAAAGCCCTAAATGGCTTGGGACCTCGATACTTGAGGGAGCGCTTCTCCTTATACTTGCCTGCCATGACCTGAGATCAGTCAGAGGAGCTCTTCTCTGTGCCCCACCAATGCGAGATACATCCTATGGTGGGACATGGGAGAGGGCTTTCTTTGATGTGGCACCTCAGCTGTGGAATGCCCTCCCCCTGGAGGCCTGACTGGTGCCGGCAGTGGCTTCATTTCAGTGCCAGGTTAAGACATGGGTTTTTAACAAAGCCTTTAATGGCTAAATCCACCAGCCTGCACATTGTCTTGTTTTAATTGGCTTTTACTGTTTTAAAATTTCATATTGGTTTTAACATATTAATGGTTTAATTCATTTTAGATTGGTATATTTATTGCTCTATTTTACATATATAAATTTATCTGTATGCTTCCCTGAGATCCCTGTGATATAGGGTGGGATAGAAAGGTTTAAAAAGAAAAAGATGTCACTGGGAAATCCGATTCTTCTTTTGACTCAGTAGAATTCTGCAGCATGTACAACTTGCTTTGCACCTATGAGCCAAGTTGTGGGCTGTTGCCTGAACTCCGGCAACTTTTTTGAGCAACTTTTTAAGGAAAGTTCTGTGACTTGCACAAAATTCTGAGCTATTTGTGGAAATTATGGCCAAATTTGCACAAATTATGGTTTCAATCCAGGAAATACTGGCTGAGATCTTCCTGCCCCATTCATGTCCCAATCAGAGTTTGAGTAGGGCAGGAAGAGACTAGGCTGGTACTTGCAGGACCCTGACCAAGTGGTGAAATTTCCATGTTATCTCCAATTTCTGATTGGAGATAACAAAGTGGTTCCCTTTTGTGCCCCCCTCATTGGGAGTGTATGCTGTACATGGTGGAATTCTAATTTTATCTCTGTTCAGTTCTCCCCTGGTCAGGGGGTAGGGCTTGTTGAGGGGAGGAAGTAGGGCCCATAGATGGTGCTCAACCCTCTGTAGGCTGGACTGTGGGTCATATTAGGCCTGCAGGGTGGAGGTTGCCCTCCCCTGCTTTAAACAATAAGAAAGTCCTTCTTGCTGCCTCCTGCATTAGAAGTATGAACTTCAGGTCTGTGGCTTCTGACATCTCAATCCCTGGAAGAGCCTTCCAATCTCTTGCTGCCTCCATGTTCTCTGTCAAATCCTTCCTTTGTACTGGATGTGTACATCAGTCTGCTCTTATGGTGCCAAAATGTAGCAAGATAGCAATTCTGGACCAAACACTGACTTAAACGTAATGTGCATTCAAAGTCTGTACATTTCCGAGCTTGCTATATGATTTGCGGACGCCTCCTCCCTTCCCCCCAAAATGTGGTCAATGGCAGGCATATATTTATTTATTTGGGAAATGCACATGAAAAATGCGTACTTTTGAAGAATGTACACAACTATGTTTTAATCAATGGGAGAGGAATGTGTACATGTCACAGATGCACACAACTGATGCATACATTCGGAAAAGTGGGCATGAAAGTACACACACATTGTCATGTGAAAAGGAAAACAACAATGCCCACAATCAGGTATGGTGATGAGTCAAAATAAGCTTTGAGGTGAAATTTGGACAAAATGGATGTACTCAGGTGTGGCTTGTATACAGATCTCTAATTCCTTTGCATATTAATAAGCATATTTAGCATCAGTGTCTGCCTTATGACTAAAGAGTGGTGAAGTTGCTCACCAATCTTGTTTGACTAGAATTTTATGTTATTTTTAAGGCCAAGTGGATGAAGATAGAGACTTCTTCCAAGACTACGTCCATCCATTTTATGAATGGACACATGGAGAATTATTCCAGCAGCACTAACTCTAGCTTAGAATCATAGAATCATAGAATCATAGATACAAAGGCTTACATTCTAATAAAATCATAATAAAACAATAAGGAGGGGAAGAGAATGCAAACAGGCACAGGGTAGGGTAAACAGGCACTGGGTAGGGTAAAACTAACAGTATAAAGTCAGAACAAAATCATGTTCAGAACAAAATCATGTGTTGCATGGGACGTAGTTCCAGGTAAGTATGTATAGGATTGCAGCCACGTTCATTTGTGTTGCTGATCTCATTTTGTAGCCTGATTGGGTAGAACTCACTCACGTGTCTCATCCAAGAAGAAGAAATGAAGCTGTCAGGGAGCAGCACAGTGGTGTCAAGCCAGATTAAAGAATGTGTGGATATTATTCACACAGCCTCAACACCACCTAGGTTGTGTGAATATCCACACATTCTTTAATCTGGCTTGACACCACTGTGCTGCTCCCTGATGGCTTCATTTTCTGTATCATTCTCCCTGGCTTCCTTAGAATCATAGAATCATAGAACAGCAGAGTTGGAAGGGGCCTACAAGGCCATTGAGTCCAACCCCCTGCTCAATGCAGGAATCCACCCTAAAGCATCCCTGACAGATGGTTGTCCAGCTGCTTCTTGAAGGCCTCTAGTGTATCTGGTCACTCTACTTGTATCTGGTCACTCTACAAAAGAGGGCAGGGTTCCTGCAGCTTTAACTGTTGTGATGAAGAGGGAATTTCACCAGGTGCTGCATGCATACAAATGACACCTGCTGAGATTCCCTTTTCAATACAACTGTTAAAGATACAGGAGCCCTGTCCTCCTTTTCATATAGTCACCCTAACTAACTCCGACACTTCTTTTCTCCAGTGTTCCCACTATGTCCTGATAAGTTTTCGCAGGATTGCAGCCTAAGGCTACAATAATCCCCAAATCTTCTGATCTCCCGAAACTTCTGTCACTTGCGGCAGTTAAAACAACAACAATAACGCTGACATCCAATTATAGCTGATTATCTCCGTATCCTGCTGAGAAGGCTCGCTGTAGGACAGCCTTGCAGTTCTTTAGTTCTGAGAATGTTGCCTTTTCATCTGCTTCATAAAAATCAGAGGGAGAAAAATATCCCTTCTGGTGAAATAGGCAAATATGCCTCCGTTGAAAAAAAAAAACCCTCCCTCTCCGAATTATTATAAATACAAAAGTCAGGAGGAAATTTGATGCTTTGTTAAAAAAAAAAGGCTTTGAAATCCAACTGAATCTCTCCTGATTCTATTGCCGTTGTGTTCCTCCTTGCAGTATGTTTTACGCACACGCAAAGCCTAGGGCTAAGAGAAGCATTGGGGGAAAAGGATGAGGGAGGCAATGAGGCATCCTTCTGCTATCACAGCATGGAGCGCGGTGGCTGTCTGAACGCAGGCATTAGGCAATAGCTGTAACTTGTACTGGTTTCTCTACCAGCTGGGAGGAAGCGTCACGGCAGCAAGACCAGACAGTTTCTGGTTTTCAGCCAAATAAGACTGAGCCGAGAGAGTTTACGCTCCACACAGCCAAGCAGCGGCATGCCTGGTGTAATGCAAACATGACACAGGTTGAATTACATTTTTGGGGAAGGAAATAAAATAAAATAAACCAGGCAGCAAGGCTTCAACAAATGCTACTTCCCCGAAAGCTCAAACAATTAGTGCTCTGTTTATTCATGACATTGAAACCAGCGAGGTGTAAAACGGCAGGTGTCCTGTCAGACGCAAGACACTAATTCCTTGTTCAGGGAAGACCTGGCGCTCTGAATTCAGTAGGATATGTTTGAAGGTTTTCCTGTTTGCCCACCCCACCCCTCTTCCCCAAAGATACTGCGAAAGAACTGATGAGATCCCTGCGGAGACCCCTGATTGAGGCGTACGATTTTAGGTTTTTGCCCACAGGGGTCCTCCCGCTGCATTCCAGATCTCTTTGCAGACGTGGGATCATTTCCAGTGCTGCACAAGTCGAAGTCCACTTGTGCAATGGGGATTTTCCATCCCTCCTCCCCACTACAGCTACAGATATCTGAGGAATTGGGTTGGGGTTGGAGCTCAGCAATCTTCCATCGGCTCAGCCCCTCAGACTCCATTCCGACTTCCACAGGTGGCCTGACTCGGTCCGTAGCAGCTTGGGCCAGTTGATGGATTTTGGTCCTTTTTTAAAAAAGTATTTGTGAAAATTGACATTTGCGCAAACTGCGGCTGTAATTTGCGCAAATGTTTATTTACACCAATGAAATAACCTAACCTCAAAAAGTCCCTGGATTTCTGGGACAACCCACAGCTTGACTCACAAATGTGAGCCAAATTGGGGGTGGCATGGAGATCCAATGAGCCCCCCAAAGGCCAAATTTCCAGGTGATGGACATCCCTAACCCTTCACACTTCCCAAAACACTTTTGGGAAGAGACCCTCAGAAAAAGCCTCAGATCTGGCATAAGTAGCTGCAGTAGATCTAAACCAGGTGGAGGCAGAATGTCTGTACAGCTTTCCACTTATGAAAGCTGCCTCCGCCTGATTTGGGGCAATTTCTTCATCCTACTGCAGGCCTCCAAGCTACATCCCAGGCCTTTCTTGAAGTCTCCTGACCCTCAGGAGTGGCTTTACAGAAGGGAACGGGGTGCTGCAATTGGGATGAGGAGCAGGAAGGCCAACTTGCATGAATGCGTTTCCACTCATATCGTATTGGATACAAGCCATTGTTTCTATATTCTTAATATAGGGTAGAGAGTTGCAAGCCTGAAACCCCATTGCTCATCCATATGCTTTGAATTATAGGAGGGTCATTTTACTGTTCCGGTCATTCTGTTTTTGTTCTGAACACTCAAAGAAAGAATTGTTCCCCATCCTCCACCCATGCACTGCAAAGATCACCCGGGGAAAAAAAGTTAGCATGGGTGCCAAGGGGGACTTATTTTTCGAAGTTTTCTAGCATAGAGATGTGAGAGGAATCTGTTTGGGGGAGGGGCGAGCTCAGAGAGCTTTCGCCAATTCCCCCTCCCCCCTGATGTCTGCCAGTGAATTTGACTTGCCCATTGCGGAGTCAGAGCAGCTGGCAGATTTTTGTGCTTTGCACGGCATTGATGGCAGTGCCAGAGGGTGGAATGGGAGTCCCTTATGGCTCATGGCACTCCCCTTTCACCCACCCCTGCTGCTGCTGTGCCACCATCGTCCCTCTCTCCCTGCTGGGAGTTGGCCCTGACAAAGTAAGAGGGATGACAGCTGCATGCTGTGGTCATGACAGAAGACAGGAAGTTTGATATGAAATCTCCTGCCTTCACCTGTGTCATCTTGGCTTCACCTGAGATGTCCACAAGCTACCTGACAGGACTATCCATGCCACTAGCACTCAGGACCACTCAATCCCCCCACCCCCGTGGTGATGACCTGTGTGAGGGTTTGGGCCTACTGCTGCTGCTCCTGTTTCGCCTTTACTCTTTAGGCCCCACAGCTCTACAGCCCAGCAACCTAGCCCTCAGTTTCCCATTCTGCTGCCACCATTAACTGTTCTCTCCTCAGTCACTCCTCCACATACACCAGTTGTTTGAAAGTAATTAGAATTTGTTAACGTAAGTGCGTGCACATAAGCTAGGGTGACCGTATGAAAAGGAGGACAGGGCTCCTGTATCTTTAACAGTTGTATTGAAAAGGAAATTTCAGCAGGTGTCATTTGTATGCATGCAGCACCTGGTGAAATTCCCTCTTCATCACAGCAGTTAAAGCTGCAGGCGCCCTGGCCTCTTTTAAATTTGGTCACTCTAGTAGAGCTTCTGCACCTTTAACTGTTGTGATGAAGAGGGAATTTCACCAGGTTCTCCATATATACAAATGACACCTGCTGAAATTCATTTTTCTATGCAATTTTAAAGATACAGGAGCCCTCTCCTCCTTTTTCATATGGTCACCCTACATAAGCTTATTGGTTTTCTCAGTTCAAATGCGCATGGTTACAAGGTTCCTAAGCGTAATGGTTTCTGTCAGTTCTTTCTTCGAATACTACTGTTCTCAATGTCAATAACTCACACTAAACCTTCCCCTACAGTATCTGCCTCTCACAGAATCATACACTTCAGTTCTCTTACTTCTCTTCACAGAATCCTAACCCCCCCACACACACTTCTGTTCCCCTCCTGCTCTTCTGCCACACTGCAATCACCACCATGTCCTGTCCAACCCTGGAAGGGATGGAGAGATCATGGGGAGTGGCACTGGTGACAGCAGAGCAGCGGAATAGCAGGACAGGAACATACCCTCTCTCTTCCGCCCCACCGCTACCACCATCCCTTCATGCCCGGTGAAGGCAAGCCAAGCTGGGAACACTGTGGGAATCTGATGGGCCTTAAAGGGGCTGAATTCACATGCAACAGCCATCCCTATTCTAGCTACATTCAGGGAGTACTGCCACCACCACCCCTGTCCCAAACACTCGTGCCATCCCGAAACACAAGTTTCGGCTTCTCTACACATGGTTCTCAGTTCTAGTTTACAGTTACTTGCTATTTTTGACTTCATTTCCATATCGTCTTCCTTATACTTCCCACGACTTTCTCCCCCCTCTAATAGAATTTATGTTCTTATTACACTAGTTGCATTTAGACCTGTGGGAAGAAAGGAAGCAATGTACTTTGGTATAATTATATAACAAAAAAAATCATAATATTGTGAAAACAATTGGCTAACACCCCCTCCCCTGCAATAATAAGAAAATCAAGTCTTTTCCAAACTGTGCAGGGACTTTGCACTGGCCACAGGATAAACAGAACCATTTCATAAAGCATGTAGGGGCACGTCGATGCAGCATCTACCGAAGGGCTTTTGATATTGGGCCTAATAAAATTAGATGCCAAGATTAAAATCAAATCAAATAGGGGATTGCATGTAAGTAACTACATGATTTAATAAACAGTGAGTAAAAATGCAGCCAGAAATGATGTAGGCACACACAGAGAGATCTTGTTTATACCGTCCTTAGCTGGGATGCATGAGTGGGGAGAGAAAACAAAATACACCATTGTCAAAGTGGATCACATCTTTTAGAGGTGTCTTCAGCTATTTCCTTGCCATTCTTGAACTTCATTCATTCCCCCATCCTTACTCCCCCTCTAAAAGGAAAAAGGGGAGGCCATGGCCTAATCTACATCAAGTAGGAATATTGCACTATGAAAGCAGTATGAAAGCAATATATAAAAGGCAGGAGCCTCACCAAGTAGGATATAGCATTATGAAAGCTGTATGTGGTATGTGTCAATGGGTCCCAACAATGTCAGTGCACTTCAATACCGCTATAAAGCAGAACTGTGGCTCCTGCCTTTTATATACCACTTTCATAGTGCAATATCCTGCTTGGTGTAGATTAGGTCCATGTGGGGACCCTGACTCACATCTTATGTCAACTGCATGGTGAAGGGGAGGGGTACATTATGCAACTCGAGGGGTTACATGGCAAAACACTGTTTAGAGTGGAGTAATCTCTTCAAAAACAGTGGGGCTACACCAAGGTAAGTGGCTTTGAAAATTTAACTCAAATCCCTTTAGGAATGCACTAATATCCAATATTAAATACACGTTCTTTGATTTAGATAGATTGTGTATCGCTCAGTGAGGAAATGAAAATGATTAAGAATGTCAATAACCCACACCAGGGTTATCATCCCTGACAACCATCTGTCAGGGATGCTTTAGGGTGGATTCCTGTATTGAGCAGGGGGTTGGACTCGATGGCCTTGTAAGCCCCTTCCAACTCTGCTATTCTATGGTTCTATGATTCTATGAATGTAACAAGAGCTATGCTGGATCATCTCAAAGAACTATCTAGTCCTGTGTTCTGTTCTCATAGTGTCCAACCATCTGCAAATAAGAAGCCCATAAGGAGGGCATGAGCACTACAGAACCTTCCTGTTACATGTTCCCAGGCAACTGGTATTGAGATTTATATTGCCTCCAATACTGGAGGCAATAATATAATAAAAATAATAATATATTTATTTGTTACCCGCCTCTCCTTCTGGATCAAGGCGGGGTACAACACAAATAAAAACACCATAAAATACATACAACTAATTCAAACGATTAAAACCAGTGCACACCATTAAAATGGCATCTTAAAATTCAACTGGAAATAGACCTGCTGGAAGAGATAAATCTTTATGGCTTTCTTAAATTCTGGAAGATTGTTAAGTTGACGAATATCTCCCGGCAACAGTGGAATCAGTTTAGTAGCCATTGATAGCCTTCTCCTCCAAATGTGTCTGATACCCTTTCAAAGCCAGTGAATTCCAGAGTTTAACTACGTGCTGAGTGAAGAAGACATTTTTCTCCCTCTCTCATAATGCTCGAACCCAATGGGGTCACATCCCATGAAGGTGACTGGTGGGAGATCCAGAACAGAGAAAAGGAAGGACTTTTTCTTCACACAGCACAAAGTTAAACAACAGAATTCACTACCTCAAGACGTAAGGATGCCCACCAATTTGGATGGCTTTAAAACGGGAGGGGGTTAGATACATTCCTGGAGGAGATGGCTAGTAGTCCTGATGGCTGTGGCCACAGCTAGACCTAAGGTTTATTCTGGGATCATCCAGGGTTCGCCCCTACCTGAGCACTGGATCCCCTGTGTGTCACCTAGATGAACAGGTTTGACCCCTGGACGATCCAGGGATAAACCTTTGGTCTAGCTATGGCCTGTATGTTATTTCCAGGATCAGAGGCATGTGCTTCTTGTGTGTTTCCTGATGACACCTGGTTACTGTGTGAACAGAATGTCGGCCTCAATGGACACTGATACAGCACAGCTCTTCTTATATTCTAAAGTGCTTCCTTTCATCTGCCCTGAATCGCCCAACCATCAGCTCCATTAGATGACCCCTTCAGGTTCTAATATTATAATAGAGGGAGAAAAACTTCTTCCTATCCACTTCAGGCAGTGTACAGAACTTCTCGGTGGCTGCTGCAGTGCTCTGGAATGCTTCCCAGAGAAGCCAGACTGGCTCCTTCCTTGATGTTCTTTCGGAGGCAGGCAAAACCTTTTTGTTCCCACAGGCCTTCGGTAAATAGTCTGGACCTCTGTCTATGCCTAGGACTTTTACAATGGTTATATATTTTAAATGTTTTAATATTGAAATGCATTTAATTATATTTTTTAACTTCTGTATATTTCTATTCATAGTTTTGAACTGTATAGGTTTTAATTTTGTAATGTTGCCTTGAGGCCCAGCTTTGAGTAAAAAGTGAGATGATGATGATATAATTCTACCATGCCCCCCCTCTTACCTTTCCCCCCACTAAGCTAAAAGGCCCCAAATGTTGCAACATGTCCTGTAGGGAAGCCTCTTGATCATTTTGGTTGGGAAAGCTGTTGACCAAGGCAACCTCCTTGTGCTTTGAAGCAGTAGGAGGGAGCAGGACGTTGTGGAATGGTCAGCAAACTGAATTTGGCCATGGACCGAGAGGTCCCCATCTCTGCTCTGAGCAGTAAATCACCACCTGCATTTGCATCTCTGCCAGGCCACCCTCCCCAGCAATTTTGATATCTGTGCCAATCATTCTGATCCTCTGCTTGCTGCTTGCACAACACTTTATAAGTAGTTTTCTATTTCAGTCCCCAACCCCGGTCCTGTGTATTACCAATGCTGCTTATTAAAAACCGGTGGCTTTCACAAAGCTGACTAATGCTGCCAATAAGGTTCTGCTTAATGCATGAGTAGCAGGGGAAAGGCTGTTGCAATCATTCACCTTATTAGGATCTGGTTTTCTGTCTCCTGGTGCTTTCTCCAAAGGATCAGTCACAATGAGACATTGTGCCGCCCTTGGTTAACAAATGGTGTTGTCGTGGACGTTTCACCTCCTGGAGAGGAAGGCAACTTTTCCAGTACATTTTACAGCAAACCCTGTCCCTGTATCTTTTTTTCTGCAGTCTTCTAGATCCCATTTAATTCTTTGGTTCCCCTGCCCCCATCACCCCAGTGGAAGGAGAGTGAGGATATGGAAGGGCCAGTACTAAAAAGGGTAGAGAGAGAAGAAAATTATGATTACCTATTGTGGACTGAATCCTTGGTGGCTAAAGGAAGCCAATAGCCACATATACAAAGTAATCTAACTTCCATCTAGCATGCTTATTTACTTCTCCACATGAAATAATGTAGAATGCACTTTCACAGACTGGGCTGCTGGCCACCCTGTAGGGATACTGTTCTTTTCTGCAGTGATTCCAATATATTCAGAGTAAAAGCAGAATGTTTGCAACAGAGGAACATCTGGGGGTGTTTAGAACAAAGGAGTCAATGTTACGGACATTTGCCCAGGCATTAAGGTTGGGAATTGTGGAAAGCCGTTCCAGCATTCAGTTGTGAGTCCACCCACTGCTGTGCAAACAAGCGACACAAATGTATGAGCCACAGATCCGTGTAGAAATATACTCTCAGGTATCCTGACTTAAGTGTTAGGAGCACGGATATGGGCTAAATTCAGGGATGTTGCAGGTGCTCAGCTGGGTCTGGGAGACTGACGGACTCCCCCATATCCTCTCCCCAAACTCAGTTGGGCACCTGCAGAATGCATCACAACTCTGGAAATGTACAGACTTACAAATGCAAGGTGCATCTGGGTCTGGGTCTGTCTCCAGATGGTGTGGAGTGGGGATTTCCAATGGGGAAATTCAATGGGGCAGATTCAATGGGGCAGAAACCATGACCTGAGGCTTTGCTAACTCTACTTCCTCAGCCACCACCTGTGCCAGCGTAACCAACAACACAACAACAACAACAAATCAACAACTGGTTGGCACTGTATGGGCCAGTTCAGAAATTTTATCTGGTGGTATGGACCTACACATAGCAGGACCAGGACCTTTTTGAATGCATACACACCATCACAGCCAAATGATCAATGAGTTTAGCCCACAACAGCTCATGCCTTGATAATAAAACACAATTCGTCTTTAAGGTGCCACAGATTCTTTTAGTTTTCATATGAACAATGTCGCATTTGAGATGAGCTTTCTCATATAAAACATGTGCACAATTTAGCTAGGGATGGACGGACTCTCTCATGCCCAATTCATTGCACACTCTCACCCACCCACCCACTGCTGTCCTCCCTGAGCTTTTTTTGAAGTTCGGTGAGTGTCTGACAATGTCGCAAGCCTGTTCGCCCTTGTCTGGAGCCTCCATTAGGCCTTTACGGCTCCCATTTATGCAATGGGGAAAATACATAATTTCCACCCAATGGAAGCTCTGGATGAGGGCGGATGGCTGCCAGGCATTCATCAGGCTGTGCGGACATTTGAAGTGGGCCGGTGACTTAATCTCTAGAGAGTCGGGCCAATTTGTGGGTTTTCCAGGAATTTTGCACATTTGGGGAGAGGAAGGTTCTGCAATTTGTGCAAATATCTGAGCAATCTGCACAAATTATAGCTGAAGTTGTACAAATAATGGCCAAATTTGGGCATATTAAGCAAATCATGGCCAAAATTGTGTAATTTGCGCAAATTTGGCTGTAAATTGTGCAAATTGTCCAGAAATTCGCACAATTCCCCCCCCCCAATACACAAAAACATCCCAGGAGATCAGGGAAGAGTCCGCAGCTCAGCTCGCAGATGCAAAGCTAATCATACACACCGCACAATACCATCAAGCCAAAAACACTGGACATTCCTACCTACAACACAGCCAATGGGCCTATCATTATAGAATCATAGAATAGCAGAGTTAGACGGGGCCTACAAGGCCATCGAGTCCAACCCCCTGCTCAATGCAGGAATCCGCCCTAAAGCATCCCTGACAGATGGTTGTCCAGCTGCCTCTTGAATGCCTCTAGTGTGGAAATAGAATGTCAGCATGATGGTCTTTAACAGATACACACACTTAACTTCTTTAAGGGGGGTGGAAGAAAAGGATCACAGGGCACAACTAAGGCCATAGGTAGATTATTCAATAGCTGTCCTTTTTCTTCCTGCTGCTGCGTCTGGCAGGGAAAGAAGCCAGCAGGCAAGAACTATATGATATGACCATATTTCAAACTTCTCTCCCCCCATCCATTTTACTCCTATCTTTACTCCTATATTAATACCTAACAAGAAAACTCTGCATTAGAAATGGAAGAGGCACAGTAATGATTCTTCCAAGCAATGGTGAAAGATAGGGTGACCCTATGAAAAGGAGGACAGGGCTCCTGTATCTTTAACAGTTGTATTGAAGAGGGAAATCCAGCAGGTGTCATTTGTATATATGGGGAACCTGGTGAAATTTCCTCTTCATCACAGCAGTTAAAGCTGCCCTCTTTTAAATCTGGTCACTCTAGTATAGCTCCTGCACTTTAACTGCTGTGATGAAGAGGGAATTTCACCAGGTTCTCCATATATACAAATGACACCTGCTGAAATTCCCTTTTCTATGCAACTGTTAAAGATATCCTCCTTTTCATATGGTCACCCTATCAAAGAAGGATTTAGCTATGAGTTCCCAAGAGGGAGGCGGAGTGGGCTGGGCCAGACAGCTACAATCTGACTCACTTGATAAACCCTCTAGAAGGGTTGAAGACCTTTACCAAATCTATAGTATTTTCCTCTACAGGGCATAAAGATGTACATGCACAAGGCCCCATTCATTTGGAAGCAAGCATGGATTGACCATGGTTCACATCTCCATGGAGGGAGCCCTACATGCATACATCTATATGTGCATAGGTTCCCTTAATATTTATGCCAATAACACACTGGCCAGGGAATATAGCCATTGCAGCATGTAGCCAGGTATCTAGAGTCCCGCCATGCATTTTGTACCTGGGGCCCCCTGTAGACCAGTGCCCTGAACATAGAACAGGCCTACACATACAGCAAGATGGAAGACCAAAGTGGAACAATGGAACTGTGCCATTGCAGACTGCAGGTGGGGCATATTGCTTTTGAAAGCTCTTCTGTGTAAACACACACTACGCAACTCCCTGCAAGTAGAAAGCTAGCACATCAGGGAGAAAGATTCTATCCCAATCCTATGTTTGCTGTGCTGATTCTCCATGTGCAAGTTTTTCATATAGGAAATCAAAACCCAAAAATGAGATCACCCATCTGCAGTCTAAAGAGATACAGTCCATGCTAGCACTTCACCATTCTACCACCTCATTCGTCTGTACCACCCAGAGAGCTCCGGCTATTGGGCGGTATAGAAATGTAGTAAATAAATAAATAAATAAATAAATACATGTAGACCAGGCTACACCCATATGTTCATCAGCACAATAACAAAAACATCTTCCATTTTCCCCCAGTGCTGCAAGTAGTAACTTATGCTATCCTATACTTATTGACCTGAAAATAATTCCCACTGAACTCAGTGGGGCTTCTGAGTAAACATGTATAGGATTGCACTGTACCTGATCATTAAACTGCTTTGGAGATCCCTTTTCAATCCTTTGGTCTATAAATTTGCCTTTATCAAGTACCTTTATAATAAACACACATATTTGTTTTTTGCTGGCATTGCTTTCCAGAATGCTGAGATGAGCAATGAAACTGATTCTTTCTTGCTTTCTTTTTTTAAAAAACCCAACAACCAGAGATATCCATGACCCTTTAAGTTTTAATTGAACTAATACAGAATGAAGTGACAACTTGAAACGCAACAATAATTGCATTGAAAAGTTCGTCTCAGTTTTTCCTAGCACATTTCTACTGTTTCCTTTAACATTTCACTTTTCAAATCATACTTTATTACGCCGATACGACAAGGGGAGGAAAATTAGCTGTGCTAACCCAAATGACAGAGGATCCTGACTTCGATTCTATTTGTGTTTACTTATAATTGCTACAAGGTATATAAGGAAAATGGCATCTACCTTATTCTCCAGAATGCCTATTAACATCAAACACAGATGATGGTTTGATGATGGTTTGATTTGCTCATTTAAACTGGGTGCTAGAGTTCGAGAGAACTGTTTATTAAGCAGCATGACCATCCAGGAAAAAAACGATGTAATACCTGGGTTCCTGGCTCAGGAGAGGATGGGTGAGAAATTCATTCCATTCCAATTGTTATGCGAATAAACCAAATGCATATCTGTTGAACCAAGGAGCAATCTGGAATAGGGTTGCATACCGAAATCTGCACTTTCCCGGATTTAACGCTACTGTGCTCCACCCAGGAAAATGGATGCAAAAATGCACACATCCAGGAAAAGTATGCACAAAAGCCGGCATATTATGGAAAACTGCCCATAAAAATGCTCACAACAGTAAACATTGCACAGGGCAGCACATTATTCCAGGGAAAATAGCTTGCAAAAAATGCATGCATTAGGAAAAGCCCGCTTGACGCCTACATCTACAGATGTAATGGCATGGACACACCCTTGGGCTCTTTAAGGTTGGGCACCCCTTCCTTTAAATAACACGTATCTTGCTTGGGAAACAGGGCTTGTAGTTCCCTAACTATGGGGAGAGGTAAATCTAATCTGTCTCCTCTTCCATCTCTGAAACACTGGTATTGTGGCAGGAAGAAAAGTCCTGGTGGCCCTTGGGAAAGCTATTTTTCCCTAAAGAAAGTGGGGGTGGGAAGGTGGGTGACTTCCAAAGACAGATTGTTTTTTTGGAAAATAAGTAGAATTTCTGTCCATTAAGAACATAAGAACATAAGAAGAGCCCTGCTGGATCAGACCACGGGTCCATCTAGTCCAGCACTCTGTTCACACAGTGGCCAACCAGCTGTCGGCCAGGGATGAACAAGCAGGACATGGTGCAACAGCACCCTCCTGCCCATGTTCCCCAGCAAGTGGTGCACACAGGCTTACTGCCTCGAATACTGGAGATAGAATACAACCATCAGGGCTAGTAGCCATTGATTGCCTTTGCCTCCAGGAATTTATCCAATTACCCTTTTTCTTTTTAAATTGCTTGGCTTATTTTCTGTGTCATTCCAAAATGAGAATGAGATGGAGGAAGACATCAGCCATCTCTAATAGCTGTCAGTGCAGTTTTTGAGATGTTATGCAAGTAACAGCAGAAGAGTTTTTCCAGTGCTGAATAATAATAATAATAATAATAATAATAATAATGATGATGATGTCACTTCTGACTACAAAAAGCTGTCACAAGGCTACTTAAACCCACACATGCAAATACAAAAATCCTTAATTACTGCAACGGAGAAAACAAGGAAAGATTGTGGGGATGTGGACATGATTGCAGGCTAGAGGCTTCCTTTGGGCTGCTATACATACCGTTCCTTTGGGGGAAGGACTTTTTGTTTACGGTGATAGGATCATTGCTTCAGAGGAAGATTTCCTATGAGCCAGAAGGTGCACACTTCCGTGAGTCCCACCTCCAATATTTAACTTTTAAGACAAGATCCTTCCTGGTTGGGCCAAGCTGTAGATGCAGGTCCAGAACTACTACTACTACTACTACTACTACTAATTATTATTATTATTATTATTATTATTAATAATAATAATAATAATAATAATAATTTATTTAGCACCAACTGTCATTGGTGCTGTACAGTATGTACAAATAAAACAGCATCAATATCCTGCCCAGATTCTTACAATCTAAAATCAGATTAAAACATATGAAGGGGAGGGGTTACACAAGGACAGAATAAGCATTGTGAACATAAATCAGGCTAGGGTTCCAAAAGCTATGGAAAAGAGATGAGTTTTCAACGCTTTTTAAAATCTAAGATAGAACTCATAGTTCGTAGATGTTCTGGGAGAGCACATGTTTCCTTGGAGTCATTTACTTTAACTCACATGCACATTAAGAGAGAGGTTCAGTCAAATACCACCAGCAGAGGGTGTGGGTTACATGGGCATGAGTTTGTGACTGTCCTGTCCCATCAGCCAGAGGCTCCTGTCTCATCTCTGGTTTTGCTGCACATCCACACATGCAACATAACATTTCCAAATGGTCTGCAACAGAAATGCTATCTGCCGCGCCCGGCATCACCTGGGCGCGGGGAAGCTAATTGCAGGTGGGAAAGAAAAAGAGGCTGGTTGGACACCAGTGATTGGCTGGCGATTCGCGCCGAGAGAAGAGGGGAGGGATTAATGGGCCTACTAAGCACCCGTTTTCCCTCCTCTCTTCCTCTCTCCTGAAGCGGCTCCCTCCCTGTAGGCAGTATGGGCTTGCTGGTTGCCTGTTACAGGGGCCAAGTAGGAATTTTTTGCTCATAATCTGAATTGGTTGTGAGTTGTTTCGCCTACTTCATACTGCAAGACAGCCCAGGGAGTATTAAATAGGTTAATTTGTTCAAATTTGGTCACATTTATGGCGGGTAGGCGGGCATCTGAGGTTATTTAAGGTCGGTGAGCTTTCCATGGCACCAAATGGTGAAGGATAATGCCTGAGGTTCAGCAGCTCCAAGCCCAGTGGTACAGCGGCTGAAATAAGGCTTATCCTTGAGGCCAGCCTTTCTCGCCCACTCAGAGCCTGGCGGCGTGAGGAGGGGCGACACCAGAAGGCCTACCACCCAAAATGGGGGAGCCTAGGGATGGCAATGGTTTCACGCCACCCCTCGGGCCCGGAATGACTCACCCTCATTAGTTACGGCTTACGCCGTTGAGATAGATGCCCGCTTAGGTTTTCCCGATACAGATCCATCAAATAAATGTTGGTCCTTATTTAAACCCAGCTACAGTGTGTCGCCTCTTTATTTCTGCACTACACATTCCCAATGTGCATATGTCAGAGACACACAGTTGATTTATGGATGGTATGTGTTGATCGCAAGGTTCAGACCTTATATACTTTGGAATGTTAGGCCCCTAGGGGCAATGCAAATGCTGATGTTTTACTCTGTACAGCACCATGTACATTAATGGTGCTATATAAATAATAATAATAATAATGATATTGATACTTGGGCATCCAGTAAACCCGAAGGCAGGACAGCCACAAGCAGAGGACAAAGCAGAAAGGTTCGATCTCTCCTCTGCTATGTATAGATGCTCCTTATGGAGAAGTTCATCTGAGCCATCCCAATTAATTCTCAAAGTAATGCGGTAAATGGCACTTGGTATTCTTCAGAGCTGTAAACACTACACGTACAAATGTTTACAATTACTTCCACTTCAAGGACAAGGCTTAATTTTCACATTACTTGTGCATTACACCCCCGAGTGAACTCTAGTTTTTGACAGGTTTCTCCAACGCGGTAAATAGCAGGTACAACTAAATGATGGTGTATATTCAACTGAAAAATTCAGCACATACAACTGGCGTAAGGATTTCATGATGTGGGAAATTCCCCCACCCCACCCCACCCCGCCGCATAACCAATGCCTGAATGGATGGAAGTGAATGGCTGCAGTGAGACACCTATTTACCTTCCAAATGCCTAAAAATAATCTGCCATTTCCCCCAATATAGCAAGTGGGGAAATGAAAGAATCAATTATTATTCCCACCCTCTCATAGGAAACAAAGGGCTAAAAACAATCAATTTGAAGTTAAAACACATACACAACGATTTGGGAAAAAAACCCCAAACCAAAACACCCAAACCCTCTAATAACCATATGGCTTTGAAAAGTTGGCCAAAGTTTGCCTTTTTAAAGAGAGTGGGTTTTACTGGGAGGCTCCAAAACTTTAATCTACAGTATATCCCTTGAAAGGGCGTAAGAGCACCTTGGAAATTATGCCAAGCTTAATTATAGTTAATGTGAATTATTCAGAAGTGTAGCAGAGAGGGAGGGGGATTTATTTCATACAAAGGAGCCTGACATTTTAATTGGTCCTTCAGAAAAGAGACAAAACAATTTCCTCTCAAGAAAATTTACATCTTCCTCATCAAAACAGCAGCCTCAGCCGAGCAGAACTTCATTAACAAGATTAATTATCGTGCCAGTGTCTGCCTGATCAGGTGTGCTGGCCAGGTGAAGAGTAGAACACAAAGGAGGGAGATGACATCACAGCCACCGCTTGGCATTGATTCTAGGAGAAAACAGGACACAAAAAGTCCATCTTACCTTGATCATTAGCCATTTTGTCAGGATGTTCCACTGCAAGGCAAAGAGAATATTGTCAAACTTTTGACAGTTTCCAGTAGATACAGTGACATATCAAATCACCAATTTTGTTAGCCAGCTTTGCTCTCAAGAAGATGCTTTTTTTTTATCATCATCAGCAGATTGATCGGCACGACAGGAAAGATTTTATAGATTTCTCTTTAATTTCAGAGTCATTTTAAGAGACAAGAAGCACAAGTGTGACTTGGATCATCTGCGTCTCATTACTAATGAAGGCAGATGTTGCTTTTTTACAAGGAAAAGGCAAACCTAAATTGTTTTTCTTTCAGATCTGAGGGATCATCTGGAAAGCTTAATTAAGATTGGAAGTGAGATGAGAGAAAGCGAGATTGTTCTTTTGAATAATTAAAGACAAATCCTCCTGCATGCTGAAAGCTAGTTCTGACTTAAGTTGTCATTACGTCGAGCTTTGTGTAAAATGCAATTTTATATGCTTTTTACAGAATCATTACACACACAAGAAATAACGGATTACAAGTGCTCCAGTCAAGTCTTTAGGATTTATAGATGTTGCCAAAACTCTTCAACCACAGCAGCCTGCAACTATTTATTAAACGGTGCACAGAACCCAACTCAACTGACAACACTTACATAATCCTAGAACATTAGCCATTTGTTTCAGAAGCTTTAAAGGAATGTAATATGAAGATTGCCTGGGGAATTTCCTTGAGTAAACATTTTAAATCTTGACTTATGAGCTATGCATCAACAATAGGGTGACCTTATGGAAAAGAGGACAGGGCTCCTGTATCTTTAACAGGTGCATAGAAAAGGGAATTTCAGCAAGTGTCAATTGTATGCATGCAGCACCTGGTCAAATTCCCTCTTCATCACAACAGGCAAAGCTGCAGGAGCCCTGCCATCTTTTGTGTCACAAGGGCAGGGCTCCTGCAGCTTTAACTGTTGTGATAAAGAGGGAATTTCACCAGGTGCTGCATGCATACAATTGACACCTGCTGAAATTCCCTTTTCTATGCACCTGTTAAAGATACAGGAGCCCTGTCCTCCTTTCCATAGGGCCACCCTAATCAACAAGGCCTCAGAATGGGAGTCCAAATACCTCAGTATCTTCTCCTCCTTCACTTTAGTTTATTTATTTATTTATTTATTTATTTATTTATTTATTTATTTATTACACTTATATACCGCTCCCATAGCCAGGGCTCTCTGGGCGGTTTACAGAAATTCTAAAATTGAGGTAAAAACAAGTATACAAAATTTAAAACTCTAAAACACAGAACATACACACATAAAGCAATTAAAAACCGATTAAAAACTAAACATGTGGGTAATTAGGATGTGCCGCCATATGTCTGGGCAAAGAGGGAAGTCTTAACCTGGCGCCGGAAAGATAGTAGTGTTGGTGCCAGGCGAGCCTCATCAGGGAGATCATTCCACAGTCTGGGGGGCACCACTGAAAAGGCCCTATCCCTTGTTGCCACACTCCGAGCCTCTCTCGGAGTTGGCACCTGGAGGAGGACCTTAGATGTTGAACGTAGTGACCGGGTATATTCACGTCGGGAGAGGCGTTCCGTCAGGTATTGTGGTCCCAAGCCGTGTAAGGCTTTATAGGTCAAAACCAGCACCTTGAATTGGGCTCGGAAACATACAGGCAGCCAGTGCAAGCGGACCAGAGCAGGTGTTATATGGTCAAACCTTCTGGTTCCCGAAATCAATCTGGCAGCTGCATTTTGCACGAGCTGCAGCTTCCGAACCGTCTTCAAAGGCAGCCCTACGTAGAGCGCATTGCAGTAATCTAACTTGGAGGTTACCAGAGCATGGACAACTGAAGCCAGGTTATCCCTGTCTAGGGATAACCTTTGTACATCTTCATCCAATCCTGCCCCTGCCCACCCCCAAATCCACTTGATCAGGTTCCGTGACAAAGGTAGGCATGATTGAACACCTGCTGAGAAGCCGCATCCTAGCAGGGGTCCTAGTGACTAGAGCCCTACTCCCCTTCATCGTTGCAACCTGCTTGTTCATCTGACTCTTGCTCTGGCACGGACAATGGTGGTGGTGAGAAGGAGCAGCAGTAGATGCCACTGCCTACTTGCTCGCTGGATCTTTGCCTATCAAGTAAGTGCTAGAAATTATGATAAAGAAGACGAGGAGCAAGAGCAGCTGGTGACAATGGTGGTGAGAATGTTGACCCACTGAGGGAAGGGGCCCACTGAGGGTGTCTTGCCCAAATGTCCTCAGAAACCTAGGCCATAGCTAGATGGGGTGATATCCTGGGGACGCACAGGAGATCCCAGGAGCAGGGAGGGATGATCCCTCCTTTCCCCCAGGACATCACCCTACACTTCTAGCCCACTTTTTTCGTGGTCTCTGGATGATCCCAAGACCGCGGAACGTGTGGGTGGGTGTTGCGGTTTGTCCCAGCTCCTCGTGAGTAATTGCGAGGAGCCGAGAACCGGGCACAGAGCTCCTCAGGAGCTTTGTGCCCATCAGATGTGGGGTGGGGAGTGAACCACCCAGAGAGCTTCGGCTATTGGGTGGTATAAAAATGTAATAAATAAATAAATAAATAAATAAATAAATAAATAAATAATAAAAAACATCTCACCATTTGTGCCCGTGCGCTCCTTCTGCTTTAACAGCAACAACAAAATGGCAGCTGCGATGTCATGCAGTAAACCAGGGCAACGATCTCGTGATCGTAAAATCACAAGATCGCCTCCCTCTGCCTCCCTCATCCAGCTGAGGCTCCAGTCTCAGGAACTAGCATGATGACCCTATAGGTCAGCTAACCTCAACGCTACGTTACGTGATTCTTCGGTAGGCTGGTTTTCCACATGAATGCATCACATTTAAAGTGCACAATCGTTAAGCACAGTTTGAGTTCAAGAAGCTGAAGAAACACTCCGGACAAACAATAATGGATGGCTAATAATTTGTTCATTCACTTTCCAACTCGTTCCTTATGTCATAAAGCTAAGTGACAAAACAAGCCGGTGGATATAAGTAATCAAATGTCACATCTTTGCAGTTTTCCAATACGGATGGCATATCCACAAAATAGAATTGCTTCTTTACTGAGTGACACAGTTATTGTGTTAACCTGCTAAACACGGATCTATAATCGAGTCTCCATTATGTATCATACCAGGCCCTAGAGTGAAAATCTGAAGCATAATGTGTATTATTGAGTTGCGTTGGAATAGCCGATTTTGGTAATCCAGCTCTTGGCTTGCTGGCTACAGAGAACAGGAGATACAAATTGAATACAGGTAAATCTTTCTAATGCAGCCATGGTGGGACTTGGGCAGCTCATTCCTGTTCTTTTGTTCTGTGTGTACCTTTTCAAAATCCAGTGAAACATCTGCTGGGGTACAAGGGAGTTTTAGGGTGCAATACTATGCATGTTTAGACCCAAAAAACATGGGGCATGCAGGGAGTTGTAGGACTTTTTTCAATCTAAACATCCATAGGATTGCGCCCTTAAAAACCCCCAATAGATTAATTCACAAGGGTGGATTGATTAATGGCTAATAGCTGTGATGGTTCAATGGGACTTTGATGCTTTGTGCGTGTGGTGGTGGGGGAGCAGGGGGGAGCTCCTGAAGGCATCTGGTTGGCCACTCTGGGCAAGTGGTTGATGGACTAGATGGACCTTTGATACTCTGCACAAGTGGATGCAGGCTTTCAGTTAAGTAAGAACTTTGCCATAACCTTGTGCCAATGGACATCAGTCCAATAAATGTTCTTGAAAGATGAATTCTGCTAACTATACCTCCTGATTTTGCTTGCTGGAAATCTCACAGTCCTGCTGACTCTCATTTAAAACAATCACAAAGTCAAAAAGGACCAGAAAGTATCTAACCCAGGTTCTGCTGTAAGGCAAGACCATGCACTAGGACAGGGATAGGCAACCTGGTGTTCTCCAGCTGTTTGGGACTACAAATCCCATAATCCCTTACCATTGGCCATGATGGCTGGGTGTTATGGCAGTTGCAGTTTAAAACATCTAGGGGGCGCCCAGGTTGCCTAGCTCTGCACTAGGAGATCCAGAAGGACTTGAGAAGCAAGTGTGTGTGAACCTTAAAAGATCATTAGGACATACATGGACAGAGAATTAGGCTTGGCTAGCAGAGATCTGCTCATTGTATAGACTCGGCCAGCAGTACTACTCAGGATAACCCATACCTATTATGAGGCTAAAAGGATAAAACCTTGAGTTAGCTTGGCCTATCACAGAACCTGCCCATGTCCTGATATCATCATATTAAGTTGCCCTATCACTGCAAGACACTCAATGACCAAAGCATTTTACTGCACTTTTCAGAGAGAGGGGGAACATAATTTATTATTTATTTATTTTTATTTATTTATTGAGTTTTTATACCGCCCAATCACCGAAGCTCTCTGGGCTGTTCACAAAAATTTAAAACCATTCAAAGTATAAAACAACAGTATAAAATCATGATATAAAATACAACATAAAAGCACAACCAGGATAAAATCAGCAGCAGTGCAGAAATACAAATTTAAAACAGCAAAGTTAAAATTAATTTATAGACTGCTAAAATACTGAGAGACGATCTTCACCTGGCGTCTGAAAGAATACAGTGTAGGTGCCAGGTGAACTTCCTAAAGAAGCTCATTCCACAGCCAGGGTGCCACAGCAGAGAAGGCCCTCCTCCTGGTAGCCACCTGCCTCAATTCCTTTGGCAGGGGCTCACGGAGAAGGACCCCTGAGGATGACTTTAGGATCCGGGCAAGTACATATGGGAGGAGGCGTTCCTTCAGATGGCCTGGCCCCAAGCTGTTTAGGGCTTTGAATTTTAATACCAGCACTTTGAATTGGGTCCGGACCTCGACTGGCAGCCAGTGAAGTTGGAAAAGGACTGGTGTGATGTGGTCTCATTAGCCAGTCCCTGTTAGTAAATGTGCTGCCCTGTTTTGTACCAGTTGAAGAGTCCAGACCATTTTCAAAGGCAGCCCCACATATAATGCATTGCAGTAATCCAAACGAGAGGTTATGACAGCATGGTTCACTGTAGCTAGGCTATCTCTGTCCAGATAAGGGCAGTCAGTATATCAGCCTAAGGTGATAAAAGGTGCTCTTTGCCACTGACAAACATGTGGATGCCATTTTCAGTAGCCATCCTGTGCAATGTGTAGATCTACTCTTAGGTCTAAGAGGATAACCTAAGGATTAGGTTAGCCTAGGATAATCCTAGGATAACCTAAGGATTATCCTAGGCAAATGGAGGGGGCATCCCTGCCTGCTCCCGGGATCCCCTGTGTGTCATTTGGATGCACAGGGATGATCCCGGGATATAGGCCTGGTCTAGCCATGGCCTTTGTCCTTTTCTGTCCTGTTCTTTTCATATGGAGCCATAGAAATTCTAGAGCAGGGATGGGGAACCTGTGTCCTTGCAGATGCGTTGGGTTTCAATTCCCATCAGAACCAGGCAGCATAACCAATGGGCAGAGATGATGGGAGTGGTAGTCCAAGATCCTCAGGAGGGCCACAGCTTCTTCACCTCTGTTCTAGAGAATTATTATAATGCTCTATAGAGCATTATTATATAACACATGGGATGTGTTTCTCTACAGATCCATATTTAGATTTATGAGTTATAAATAGGGCATTACACATACAGCCTGAGCATGGTAACACTCTCAAGCATTTATGATATTTGTAATGTAGCCAGAGAACAAGTTGCACTTTGACTCTCTTCCAGTGCAAAGCTGTTCAGGCAATGCAGCCCACGACATAAATAGTGCAATGGAAAGTTGTAGGGTTGGGTTGGTACGTAACGTTGGTTTATGGCAGGTTCTGTGCGACTCAGGGACCTGGGGTTGTGTTTTCTGCTTGTCACACTAATGAAGCATTAGAGGGCACTGTAACGCTAGAAATCCGGCCTGATGTGGTCTTTGTAAAAGGCAGAAGAAAGGGGGAAAGACGACCCCACAACGACAATATCAGCAATTACAGAGCAGTTTTTCAAAGAGAAAAAGGATGATTGCAAATTTAACACCGTTGTCGATCATGTCCTGCAGAAAGCCCCAAATAAAGACCTCTCTTGTCTGTGTTAATAGGAGGGTAATGTCTATCAGAATTAACAAGCAAAGAGCAATCTCCCTCCCTCCCTCACTTCCCTGCTGACATATGTCGCTTCATGCAATTTATACATGCTTCAAATTAAGGTTATGGAAGCACTCTTTACACTACGATAGCAACCGCTATTCTAGGTGGGATTGATAAAAAACCCAATTTCAATTTGCATTTTTGGGTACATAAGCAAGGCTAGAAAAAATGTGGGTGATTAAATAATTTATGCTTGAACCTAGGTCAATAACAAAGCATTTTTGTTATTGACCTAGGTTCAATAACACTGCGGTGTAGTGGCTAAAGTGTTGGACTGGGAGTCGGGAGATCTGGGTTCTAGTCCCCACTCGGCCATGGAAACCCACTGAGGCTGCAGCTAGACCTAAGGTTTATCCTGGGATCATCCAGGGTTCGCCCCTGCCTGAGCACTGGATCCCCTGTGTGTCACCTAGATGAATAGGTTTGACCCCTGGATGATCCAGGGATAATCCTTAGGTCTAGCTATGGCCTGGGTGACTTTGGGCCAGTCACAGACTCTCAGCCCAACTTACCTCACAGGGCTGTTGTTGTGAAGATAAAATGGAGAGGAGGAGGAGGAGGAAAAAGGCAGGATAGAAATGCAATAATAAATAATGAAATAAATATTTTTTTGAGGCCGAAACTGCTGAGGCCTTTACAGGGCACACTGCTGCACATCTACTTAGAAGGAAATGGGCTATACACATCTATTCAATGGATTCTAGGGAAGGGAAGTAAGTTGACCTCTGGGCCTCTGGAAGTTTCCTAGCCCTTGAATGACTTTGAGTGTGTACATGTCAAGTGTTTTGCCTTCTAGCCATATCTGGAATTCAGGGGGAGTGTTGGAAGAGAGATGGTTTCTTCCAATCAGGCTTGACTCCTACACCTTCTATTTGGAAATATAAAGCATTGCAAACCCCCTTTCTTTCAGTCCTCACCTTGTCTCCCTTTGTCTGTTTATCAGGTCTCCTTTCTTCCTTGGAGGCCAGATCTACTTGCCTAGCACAGCTGAGCCTAAGGAACCTAAACTTGTGTTATCAACTCCGACTCGCCAGCATCCTCACTTTTGCTTCCTCAGTTTCTGATACTTGACCCTGACATTCAGGCACTCTCACATTTTGCCCATCCAACAGAACTGCCTTTTGCATCACTCACTGGGTTGGCATGAAATCCAGTTTTTCAGGCTGGAATGAGAGGGTGGGGAATGAGGAAAGTAGGCAGAAACTGCAATGCACATCACAGGGAAGAATAAATGGGACAGGGCTCTCGCTCGTAATCTCTGTTGACAATGTTGCGGGTAGTGGTCTTTGGTCCACTGTCCTATGCTGCTTCCCAAAATTGGCCCCAAGTATATCTAGCTGCTGATCTATGCAAACATAGCAGATTGTTGATGCTATATAAACATGTGTAGCACTAATAGCAGCAAGATCAGCCCTGGCTACTTCAAACTCACTGGCAAGTAGTAGGCAAAACAATTAGGTCAGATCAAGGGTCCGTCTAGTCCAGCACTCTGTTCACATGGTGGCCAACCAGCTGTCGACCAGGGACCAACAAAGCAGGACACAGTACAACAGCACCCTCCCACCCATGTTCCCCAGCAGCTGGTGTATATAGGCTTAGTGCCTTTGATACTATGATACATCATAGTTTGGTGCAGGCCATTGCTACTATGGGGGTGCTTTGGATTCAGCCAAATGCAAAAATCAGAACTGAATTGGACTGGATTGGACATTGCTACATATGGATCAACTACGTATGGTTCACCATTTTGAGATGGATTTTTAGGCCCACTTTATCGCAGTGGTGCCCTTGCCATATGGGTACCTCTTGGGGAGACTACCACTCATATGAATTGGCACCTACTTGGTTTGGGATGGTTTTAGCCAGACCAAGAAAACCTTGCCCCAAATGAGGAATTTCTCTAGCAAGTGTTAAAAACTTCCTGAGCCACATGGCACCCATTCAAGGGCACCTATGCCATCTAGCAGCAGTAGGATGTGTGTGGAGAATGGCCTATTGAATAGAAATGGAATAAAACCTCTCTCAAAGCAGGACATTGGCTCCAACTGGTGGCTTGGAAAAGATGCCCAGTGAGTGACCTTTAATAAGCAACTGCCTTGGAGATCCCACTTATAGTTCACTTTGCAATTAAGATCCATTTGAAAATTAGGAATGACAGTTTAGACGGAAATTATGCTACAGTTGTAGCAGAGGGGAATAACTCTCATTAGTCCTGCTCTTCCTGAGCTCCCTATTTCAGCCACAGGTGAAGGGGGAAAAGCAGTCTCTTAATGAATTATTCCAGAGACCAAGGGAATCCCTTCCTTGCGTCTCATTAACTCACCCAGCTCTTTTCAACCGGCACTTTTCGTTAAGTACATTCTGGAACTGAGCTACTTGCCTTTGGTGGCTAAATAGATCATGGGAACTTTGCTTCAGAAAGTGTACTATTTAATGTTATTATTTTAATCTGTCGGCTGTAAACCTAATGGGACATTGAAAGTGAAATTCTGCCTTCCCGATGATTCGGTGTGGACCATTAACTTGCGGTGCCATCTTGCATAATTTCTGTAGGCATATAAAGTGTGCAAGATTTCCCTTCTTCCGCCCTTCCCTATTTTTCATAGGAAGGATTTAACTGAATCCACCAATGGTCTCCATAGAGCAAGGCTAACTAAAACCTGCAGAAAAAATGACTTAGGGATTGAAAGAGAGAAGGTGACATTAACAACAGCATGGAGCACTAAGAACATCCGCTAAAAGAAAAGAAAAAGTTTATTAGAGACTTAGGCCATAGCTAGACGGGGCCCTTCTCCGTGAGCCCCTGCCAAAGGAAGTGAGGAAGGTGGCTACTAGAAGGAGGGCTTTCTCCGCTGTGGCACCCTGGTTGTGGAATGAGCTCCCCAGAGAGGTCCGCCTGGTGCCTACACTGTACTGCTTTCGTCGCCAGCTGAAGACCTTTTTATTCTCTCAATATTTTAACACTTAATTTTAACTTAAATTTAAATCTTACTGTTTTAACTCTGTATTTTAATCTTATATCAATTTTGCTGCGTGGTTTTATCCTGGTTGTGCTTTTTATACTGTATTTTGTAATTGTGCTTTTAACCTGTTGGTTGTTTTATTGTGGTTTTAATTTTTGTGAACCGCCCAGAGAGCTTCGGCTATTGGGCGGTATAAAAATGTAACAAATAAATAAATAAATAAATAAATATCTCAGGGCGACCCCCAGGATCACCCCTGTGCATCCACAGGATGCACAGGGGATCCCAGGAGCAGGGAGGGATGATCCCTCCCTTTTCCTGAGATATGGCCCTACCCTTTCAGCCCGCTTTTTCCATGTTCTCGGGATGATCCCAAGACTGTGGAACATGTGGCCGGGCGTCGCGGTTCGTCCCAGCTCCTCACGGTTACTTGTGAAGAGCTGGGAACCGTAGATGGGTTCCCAGCTCCTCTCAGGAGCTCTGGAGCTCTGCGTCCATTTGGGGTGGGGTGGGTGATCAGGGAATTTTTTTTTTTAAAAAAACTTACCTTTGAGCACACAAGCACTCCTGCACCTCTTCTGTTTCTTTAAAAATAAAATAAAAATGGCGGGCGCAACAGTCTGTTCGTCCGAGGCTGTCACGTGCTGCATGTAAACAGAGGGGGGGATCTCGCGATAAAAATATTGCGAGATCCTCACCCCTCCATAGGTCTAGCTGAGGCCTTATTTGCATTCTTAATTATTATTTTTTATGGTCAATGGGATGAGGATCACTGTGGTGCAGAAAACGAAAGCAACCATCTCAGATATTTCTCATTGTATCATAACAGGATGCAATCCAGCAAGATAATTAAGAGTACTGAACTCCTGTTAGAGTAGAATGTAAGGCAACCATTAAGAAGAACACTTTGCACAATGCAGCAGTTTATACACCTCCTCAGCCTTCCTACAACAACCCTGTAAGGAGAGCCAGTGTTATGATCCCCATATTGTGGGTGAAAGGCAGCAGTGCTGGTGATGGGAAAAGCTGTAAGCGTTCCATGCCACATTTGAATGTGCTTGCTGATTCTGCCTGCCCATTTGCATCTTAAAAGTAGAAGAAAGCTGGGCAAAGGCTTCTGTGAGCATCTCTCATCTCCATCCTGCTTATACATCTGGAGCAGTTGTCTCCAACATCCTGAAGAGCTTCCCCCCTTCCCCAAGGTGATACGCGATGCCCTCCAATCCTGTACCTTGGGGGAAGGCGGAGAAGTAAGAGGTGGCCAATGGTGGTAGCAGGCACTCCCATGAAGGGATGGAGAAAAAGATATGAACAAACAAAGGAATGTATGATAAAGTGGGATCAAAACTTTGGGTATAATGTACCAATGGAATTATGGAAAAAATATGTGGATAAAAGGTTTAAAATATACATTAAGTATCAGAATTAAGGAGAATTTTTACAAGATGATGTATAGATGGTATATGGTATGTCTCCCTCAAAACTAGCAAAAATGTATAGGGGTTGTTTGGGAGACTGTTGGAAATGTGAAGAGCAAGAAGGAACCTTTTACCATATGTGGCGGACATGTAAAAAAGCAAAAACTTTTTGGACTCAGATTCATTTGTCAATGAAACAAACTTTAAAACAAATATACAAATGAAACCAGAAACGTTTTTGCTGGGGCTTATGGATGATTTTTAATGGATGTTTTTTAAATTTTGTATACTTTTAATGTTTACCATTTTTAATTGTTGTAAACCGCCCAGAGAGCTTCGGCTGTGGGGCGGTATATAAATGTAATAAAACAAATAAAAAATAAAAAAATGATCAACTTAAAGAAAAAGGAGGAACGTTGTTTTTGTACATGACAACAGCTGCCAGACTACTATAGGCACAATACTGGGAAAAGACGCAAGTACCATCAACGGAGGAATGGCTGCTGAAGGATTTGGAGATGGCGGAGATGGCTAAACTTAGGGCGTTAGTAAGAGAAAAATCAACAGCCTCATTTGTATTGGACTGGAAACCTCTGATAGAGTATGTACAAGAGTTGCAAAAGAATGATGGATTTGTTTGTGGATTCTATATATAATCTGTGGTCTTTACATAACACTGGGCTGGCTAAAGTGAAGTAATTGACAGCCTATATGTCTGACATGAAGATTGCTTGAAATGGAATATGGCCTGTATATGTTTTGTATATGTGTTTTTATTAGAGGCAGTGTATTAAGCCCTAAACGGTTTGGGGCCAGGTTATTTGAAGGAACGCCTCCTCCCATATGTACCTACCCGGACCTTAAGATCATCTACAGGGGCCCTTCTCCGTGAGCCCCTGCCAAAGGAAGTGAGGCAGGTGGCTACTAGGAGGAGGGCTTTCTCCGCTGTGGCACCCTGGTTGTGGAATGAGCTCCCCAGAGAGGTCCGCCTGGCGCCTACACTGTACTCCTTTCGTCGCCAGCTGAAGACCTTTTTATTCACTCAGTATTTTAACACTTAATTTTAACTTAAATTTAAATTATACTGTTTTAACTCTGTATTTTAACCTTATATCAATTTTGCTGCATGGTTTTATCCTGGTTGTGCTTTTTATATTGTATTTTGTATTTGTATTTTTAACTTGTTGGTTGTTTTATGATGATTTTAATTTTTGTGAACCGCCCAGAGAGCTTCGGCTATTGGGCGGTATAAAAATGTAATAAATAAATAAATAAATAAATAAATAAATAAATAAATATTATATTGTTAGTGTAGTATGTGATGTTCTGTAATGTTTCTTTTTATTTTTGTTGCTGTTGTTTGTAGAAAATAATAAAATTGTAACTAAGAGAGAAAAAATATATTTTCCTGCCAGGGACGTAGGAAGGTAGGAGCACCCACCAGCTGGGGTGGCCACTTGCACACTGACAAACAAAGAGGAAAAGCTGAACCTAAAAAGGGGGCAAAAGAAGACATCAATTTGCATATGTTAATTTATACGTATCAATGCCCTGGCTCTATTTCAAATAGGAAAACAACATATCTCATCATAGTGGGGAAGACCATGACCAGGTGACCAGTGTGCCTGCTCAGTCTACAGTCCAGGTGCTAAGTCTACAGTCCAGGGGTCTTGAAATGGGCAATTTCAAGACCCCTGTTCTCCTTTCTTCTTTATCTTAAAACCTAACTTGGACTGGACAGGTCGTCAAATAGAGGAAACCCTTAAATAGAAGTCTGCCCTCTGACAGCTCTTCGAAACACTTTAATTCTGATGGCCACAGCCTTTGGGACATGGCAGTATTTCCTATAGAACAACCGTCTAATCCAGCAATCCTAGAAACAAGGGAAAACTTTGGGATTTATAGACAGAACACAAAAAAACTCAAAATAGCCTGAGCTTCAAGGATGAATCCTATCCTGGACTTCTCTTGCAGCTTGGGAATTCCAGCCATAGCACTAACATTCTGTAACAGTCACTCTGGTTACTTGAGTTTTAGTTCTTATACTAACTTTCACTGGTGGAGGAGGAAGCCAAAACGTTTGATAGAAATTAAATATTTATTTATTTATTTATTACATTTCTATACTGCCCAATAGCCGGAGCTAAAGAATCTATATCCCATATATCCCTTATAATTTGCGCTGGTTTGCCAATTGCTTGACTATATATCTATCTACCATTTATGGCAGTAATGTTCTATAACTTTCACCCTGGGTGCTTAAGTTTCAGTTCTTATATTAACTTTCACAGATGAAGGTGGAAGACAAAATGTTCAATAGAAATGGAAGAATATATATTTATCTCTGGTTTGTCAATTCCATATACTATTTATCTGTCTATCTATCTGATAGAACAATCTACAGGAATATAATTTTTTTTAATAAAAAGCAAATATTTTAATGACAAAAGATTCAAAAGTTTGCTGAATACTATGGGCTGTCAAAAAAGAGTATATAAGTATTTTTAGGTACGCTTAATAGTCTTTGGATTGCACCTACTGCGTTCTATTAATCATCCAACATATTTTTATTTTTTAGAATCATGGTTAAAGACAGTTTTTTTAAAAGCATGAAAAACAATTGCCAACTTCAGAGTGCTCAAATTTATCAACATAGTTTTGTGTAGTAGAGGAGTACAGCTTGTTTCAGAGACAGAAGGCATTTTAATGCTTACTTTGTTCCCTGTGAAATTAAATGCCTTGTGATCTGGAGAGGGCTTTCTCCGTGGTGGCCCCACACCATCATAGGACTGTTATGCTTCAGCATTGCAGGCTTTTAAGAAGGCCTAGAAAACATATTATTTTACCTAAGTCTTCTCTTGATATGTTTGCTGTTGCTGTTGTTGCCTTAATTGTTGATACTAGTTTTTCGTTGGCTTTTATTATTGTTTTTAATTGCCATTTTATTGCGTCCATGTTTTTATTGCTTTTAACAGTTTAGCTTTATATATATATATTTGCCGTAAGCCACCCTAAGGGATTCTGCCCTGAAAGGTGGCCAAGAAAGATTTTAAATAAATAAATAAGTGTGTGTATGTGTGCGTGTGTGCGTTATTGCCAAGAGATCATTCCATGGGACACCAAACACATCCTCTTAATCACTATTAAGGGCAAAAATCCAATATTTTTGCATAATTGAGAATGCAAGCCAGACATCAGAAGCTCTTTGCACCTTATATGTAGAGGCAGATGTGTCAGAAAAACAGTTTGAATATTATTGAACATGACATATTTAGGGTGAATAGCATTAAATATTCATGTTTGGGTATTAAACATAGTCCTCATCAGCTATTAGAAGATGGAACAAAATGAAGATTCCTTCCCCACTTTTTCTTTTTAAATATAACTCCTGAGTCTGATCTAAAATTCATCTCCCCAAGGAGTTTGATGATACCTGGCGTAAATGCTGCAAAGTAGATGAGTTTGAGTTCACTAACTGTTCAGAGCTGGTTAGATATCTGGGTCTCCCTACTATTTGATGTCTTATTGCACTGCAGTCATTACAGCTTGATGTCACTTAGTTAAAAACAAAACATCAACAAAAACAAACAACCCCTTCTCTTTAACCCAGAGACATTTCCCCCCTGTTTGGCATGAGCATGAAGTGAAATTGGTGCCCATCTCATTTGGTAGATGAGAACCGCTAGCAAAAAATATTATCTCTTTACAAGAACCATCAAAGTTCTGCTGATGATTTTCTGCAGAGTGAGGCAAGCTCTTGAAACTGTAGGATGGGATGTGCTAAGCTTAGAAGGTGATGCTTATAATAAACCCCTCGCCCCGCCCTGTGCCCCAATTCCTGTTAATTCATCAAAACTTTTCTCTCTGAGGAAGGCCTGGCGCATTCAACATGATTTCTGGGTAGCATCTCTTTATAGACTGTGATATCAGCTTCCACAAAGAGAGTAGCTCTCTGCCAAAGCAGCTTAGTGCTTTGGGCTTGGAAGCGCTAAACTCTCCGGGATGAATTCCAGTGTTCTGAATCAGCCCTAACTTACTCATTGAGCAGCTCTGATGAACAGCCTTTTCCACGTGGCTTCGTGCCATAAATGATGGTCCCCCAGGGTCACCTGTGCACCTGGCTAGCTCACAGATTCCGCACGCTGGCTATTGTTAGGCACAATTAAACGGGCCTATTTGCACTAGGTAAATGGAACTGGCCACGGTGACACATGCCTTAGTTACATCCCGATTGGATTACTGTAACACGCTCTACGTGGGGCTGCCTTTGAAGAGTGTTCGGAAACTCCAGCTGGTTCAAAGAGCTGCAGCCAGATTGTTGACCGGGGCTGGTTACAGGGAGCACACAACTCCCCTGTTAAAACAGCTCCACTTTCTTCCAGTCTGTTTCTGGGCACAATTCAAAGTGCTGGTTATGACCTATAAAGCTCTATATGGTTCGGGTCCAGGTTATTTGAAAGAACGTATTCTCCCTTATGAGTCTGCCCGTGCTTTGAGATCTTCTGGAGAAGCCCTTCTTCCAGTCTCACCATCTTCACAGGCGCGCTTGGTGGGAACATGGGAGAGGGCCTTCTCGGTGGCTGCTCCAGTGCTCTGGAACTCTCTTCCCGGGGAAGCTGGACTGGCTCCCTCCTTGATGGGCTTTCGGAAGGAGGATAAAACTTTTTTCTTCCAGCAGGCCTTTGGAGAATAATCCAGCCCTCCATCTATGTTAATGTCTTATAATTTTGTTGTGTATTTTTTAATTGTTTATGGTTTTGTTTCCGTCCCCTCCCCATGTATATTTTAAACTTTGAAAGGCCCAGCATTGGGCAAAAGGCGGGATACAAAATAATAATAATAATAATAATAATAATAATAATAATAATAATAATAATAATAGGTAGACATGGCTAAGGCACACATCCTTTTGTGGGGTGGAAACAAACAAAGGGCTTGACATAATTTGCGGCAGCTATTATTTGGCACGAAAAAGCATCCACCTCAAATGCTCTTCAAATAATTGAATATTGCCAAAAAAAAAAAAAAAAAAAAGACTTTGTGATGCTTATTGCCACCTCATCTTGGATGAAGAAATGAGGCACGTGTCATGAAGTCAAACATTTGTGCTTTAATATTTTATCTGTGACAGGAAGGGCTGGAGCTCCCATGGGGATCTAGAAGGGTAGTGCATCACATGTCCTTCACCCTGCTGAGAGGGCCTCCTGCCTCCTGATGCAGCTGCAAGGACCAGGCAGCAATGGCTGGCCACTCTGGAGAGCCCTGCCAGGTGCGCTCCTGCTGAGGCCACAGTAGGGAAGCAGCAGAGCAGTTTCTTCATCCAGTGACGACTCCAGGTCTTGGGGGGGGGGGGGGGCTTGGGCAAGTTCCCCTCAATGGGCTCCTTCCTCTCTGAGTCTACTTATCCACCACCATTGTCACCAACTGCTATTGTTCTTCATCCTCGTTTTCATCATTGCTACCCTTTGCTTGCTAATAGCCATCTACTGCTCCTCCTTCTCACCATCACTCCTGTCTGACTCAAAGCAGGTGAACAAGCAGGTGGCAATGGGGGAGAGGAGGGCAGCAACTCCAGGGGGCTCGTGTCAGTGGACCCCTGCTTGGGAGTGGGCCCTCAGCTGGTGCCCAATCATGCCTACCCTTGATGCCAGCCTT
The DNA here is from genome assembly GCF_023053635.1 of Elgaria multicarinata webbii. Classification (NCBI taxonomy): domain Eukaryota; kingdom Metazoa; phylum Chordata; class Lepidosauria; order Squamata; family Anguidae; genus Elgaria; species Elgaria multicarinata. The sequence goes on from NC_086176.1 coordinate 106,021,537, forward strand.
GCCTTCAGCAGATTGGCTGTCAGCTTGTTTTCCCCACAATGCCCTGGACACACTGTCATTCCAGGGCACTGCGGGGGGAAATGGATGCCCTCCTTGGTGGCTGCCTTTCCCCTCCCCCTCCCACAAAGCCCTGGAATGGCACTACATTTGGGGTATTGTGGGGGAAACAAAATGGTGCTCAGGCCACTGGAGGAAGAGCACTGGTTGCCATTGTTTTTTGCCACTGCTACTTGCGACAGTAGAAAGGAACAAGGTAAAAAAGAAGACAAGGAAGACACCGGCTGCTGCTGTCAGCTGACCCAATGGTGCAGCTACGTTATTGTAGATGCTTGTCTTAATGGCCTTATGTTATCCACCCCGTTAGATGTTAATGGATATTACTTTACTTATTTCAAAGACCCTGTTCAGATAACATGCTAAGCCGTGGTGGTTGAGCATTTTGACATAAACATTATGGGTTCGTGTGTCTTGTGAACCATGCCTAACCATGGTGACTACACAGCCACGGTTTAAATATGCTCACTAACCATTTACAGCAAGAGGATTAGTAGCCTAACCATGGCTTAGCGTGTCATCCAAACAGGCCCAAAGTGTGGTAAAGTAGCCCAGCTGTATTTGCGGTAGGCATGGACAGATTTACTGCTGCTGCCCCCTCTCGCCAGGCATTGCGAGCCCCTGGAGGGCTTGATGAGCACCCCGGGAACACCCCGCAGCTGCCCGCTCCTTGATGCAAACCATCATTTTTACGCAAGATGGCAGCTCCATCATTTTCGTATTTTTAATGTTGCACAAAATGATAGCCATGCAGGGGCATTTCCATAACATTAGAGACGTAGAGGTCCCATTCATGCATCTAATGTTGCAGAAATGGACCTTCACAGCCACCATTTTGTGTGACATTAAAAATATGAAAATTATGGAGCTGTCAAATGGAGGCTTGCATTGAGGAGCAGTTGGCTGCCGGGCTTTCCCAGACTATGCAACACTTGGCGAGCGCATCTGCTAGCACCCTGAGGCCCTGTGAGCGGCGTCCGAGTGGAATGGAGTCTGTTGGGCTCTGCCCTCATTTTGGGTGCTCACAACATCCCTAATTTGGGGGACCTCCTGTTCATTCTGCTAAGTGGAGTCCTGGAGTCCTGCTCCAAAAATTCACAGCCTATGACTTTGGCCACAAAACTCTGAGCTGTTTTGGCCAAGCCATACTTACGGCTAAGCCTGTCCGCCATTCCTGATCTTCTCCTTAAGGAATCCCTGAGATGCGTAGGAGGAACTCTAGGATTTCCTGGGACGTGATTTGAAAACCATTGACCTAAAGCTAAAAGCTTACGCTTTGGAACAATAATTCAGGACATAAAGATTATTTGTTTCATGTGGGGCAGAGAAGATGTTTCCTGTACAACATTTTCATAAACCTTTTGCTACGTACATAAAACAATCCTGCTGTGCCTATTACTTTTTAATGTGCAAAGCCAACAAACCAAGCAAGAAAAGCAGACTGCCTTTCTGAATCCCCATTAACCTCAATGAGTGAATCCCTGCTAGTTTCTCATCCGTCAGAAATCAATACAGAAATAAATGCAAGCATAGCTGGAGGAAACGCAGTCAAAGAAAGTTCTGTGTTTGATGCTGCTGTAAGTGGCATGATTTCACTCATCTTTCCCTCGGTGGTTCTGATGCATCCACAGCCTCTTCATTATTCCAAACTACAACTGAGCACAATTGAGCGACTGCTGAACATGGGACTGCTGTTCGTTATTTCCTCTCTGGCAGCAATCAGCTACGCCAAAACGTTTTACAATCTTGCCAGAAGGCTCATGGAAGACCTGAAACTCAGAGCTGTGCCTTACAGAGGGATTGGAATCCTCAGCTCTTCAGTTTAAATCTAAATAAATAAAGTAGCAAATGCAAACCTTTTAGAGTCCGGAAGAGAATGGGATCGGAGAGAGGCCCCACTCCTTTGGCGTTACGGGCTTGTATTCGAAAGTAATACACGGTGTCCAGATTCAATTCCATGATTTGATGGGTAAGCCGGTCGCCACTGATGGACTCCATGACCCAGGCATCGATGGGGGAATTCTTATCCAAGGTGAAGAATAGAATGTAAGCTGCAAGAGAAAGAGAGAGAGAGAGATGCATAGTCTTCCTCTTAGTATATTTAGTGCACATCTTCAGATTTACTCCATGCTTTAGGGTGGATTCCTGCATTGAGCAGGGGGTTGGACTCGATGGCCTTGTAGGCCCCTTCCAACTCTGCTATTCTATGATTCTATGATTCAATTCAACATGTATATAGGGTGCATTCTGCAACTATGAGTAACAATTTGTTTAATTTTATGACTTTTCTAGCCTACTTTTTTTCCTCCAAGGAACCCAAGGCAGCATACATAATCCTTCTCCTCCCCTCCATTTTATCCTCAAAACAACAACCCAGTGAGGTAGGCTGGGCTGAGAGACTGTGACTGGCCCAAAGTCACCCAGTGAGCTTCCATGACTGAGTGGGGACTAGAACCTGGATCTCCCAACTCTCAGGCCATTTCTACACCAGCCCGAAAATGCTTGCTGGTCATGGCCAAATGACTCACAGGGACTCTCGAGAGGAAGGAGGAATGACAACGGGTTTTCCCAGGGATAAGTACTCCCTGGGAAAATCCAATTCTACCCGCGGTCTCTTACTTTACTTTACAGAAGCAAAGTAAAAAAGTCAGGCCTTAGAGGGTTGGGATTATTCTGCTGGGAGGGGATATCTCTGAGAAGAGTAGTTTCATTTTCTAGTTAAGTTTCATTTCTTCAAGGTGGAAATGTTTGGGGTGAAGAGGGTATAAAAAGAGAGGAGCTAGCCAGCCATAGAGAGAGCAGGAAAAGACAGAAGCACGAGGAAGCAGCAGTTGGAAAGCCTAAACGCAGCTAGGGTAAAAGACTTGCATTTTTGCAACTTTAATTTTTTTAATGCCTTTGTATCACTCAGCTCTATTGACTAAAAAGCTTTATTGTAATTTGGTTGTTTTAAAATATTAGTAAACTGTTGTGTTAAGCCACAAGTGCCTGGAGTGTCACTCACCCCACATCTACAGCCTAAACCCCATGTTATTGGGAAGGGGAATGTAAAAAGAAGGAAGGTGGGACTCTTAAGAAGGCAAGAGTTGCTCCAGGGCTCCAGGAAGGAACCCTGACAAACATTTATGTTGGTCATTGCACCAAGCAGACTACAGTATGATTCCTGAGTGCCATATTGGTTATTTATGCACTGTGAACTGTACGAGGATCAGCAACAAGAATGCCTTCAATGTCCACCTTCTCTTGCCCTACTTCTCTTGGGACGCCTGTGTGATGTGCATCGCAAGGAACCCGGACGTTTCCAGGGAACAGAAACCTTCCCAGATCTTCCCAGATCTATAGACAGTAGCTCAGTCCTTTTAAGTCCCTCTCTCAATCTCTCTTGCTGCTCGGTTTTACCCTGGTCGTGCTTTTATATATTATTTTTATTGAGTTTTTATACTATTGTTTGTTTTATACTGTTGTTTGTTTTATACTTTTATTTGTGTCTGATGGTTTTAACTATTGTGAACCACTCAGAGAGCTCCAGCTATTGAGCAGTCTAAAAATGCAATAAATAAATAAATAAATAAATAAAAATTCATGCTCCTCTTGCAAATATTTATTTATTTATTGCATTTTTTATACCACCCAACAGCCAAAGCTCTCTGGGCAGTTTACAAAAATTAAAACCACGGAAACCATTCAAAATATAAAACAAACAGTATAAAAGCATAATATAAAACACAATATAAAAACACAACCAGGATAAAATCGAGCAACAATGCAGAATTTAATACAGATTTAAAATACAAATTTAAAACAGCAAAAGTTAACTGTTAAAATGCTGAGAAAATAAAAAGGTCTTCACCTGGCATCTAAAAGTATATAGTGGAGATGCCAGGCCAACCATTTTAGAGAGTTCATTCCACAGCCGGGGTGCCACAGCAGAGAAGGCCCTCCTCCTGGTAGCCACCAGCCTCATTTCTTTTGGCAGTGGCTCATGGAGAAGGACCCCTGAGGATGACCTTAGGGTCCGGGCAGGTACATATGGGAGGAGGCGTTCCTTCAGATAGCCTGGCCCCAAGCTGTTTAGGGATTTGAATGTTAATACCAGCACTTTGAATCGGGCCTGGACCTGGACTGGCAGCCAATAGTCCATGAAGCAAGACGTACAAAAGAGTGGGCTGCCAGATGCTATTGGGGGACAGTCTAAGTGGCCCCTGAAATGGTTAAATATATTAATTTAAATGACAGTGGCCTGGCAATGGAGGGAGAAGATTTAATGTACTCCTATAGGGTGTCCTTCCCATCTTCTCTCCAGTGCCAGCTCCAGGTTTTTGAGCAGCTTTGAGCAAGGCACTTTGAGGGCGCCGAAAAGCACACCCAGAAGCTGCTCTCTTAAAGAGGCTTTCAGGCACGCCGCTTCAAAGCCTCCACCCCACCCCACCCCACAACCCCAGCATCCTGGCTTCGAAGCCAGGAGCGGGCGCGGGGGGTGGCTTCAGTACGGCGTGCCTGCCTAGGGCACAAAATAGTCTGTGCCGGCCCTACTGGGGATGTGGGCCCATGCCTACCCTTGATGCTGGCCCTGCCCCTCTCCATGCGGAGTGAGAAGGAGGATCATGACGTCAGTCAGTTCCCCTCGGCCAATTTCGGTCGTAGTATTTAGGCCTCTGAGGTGGCAGCAAGAACATCAAGGCAATAATGAGAAGTCCAGCTTTCTCTCCTCAGAAGCTACACTTTGAGCTTTTGATGTGTGCATGTGGTACATGACGCACATGGGAGTTCTGAACGATCGAGATCCGCTTCATTCGCTTCCCCATAAGGGGCATTATTTCTACATAGAGGAGTGGAATCACGGAATCTGTATGCTTGAAGCATTTCTTGACGAGGAGAAAAAAATGGGGAAACTTAAAAGGTTGTCACACAGAGGAGGGCCAGGATCTCTTCTCGATCCTCCCAGAGTGCAGGACATGGAATAACGGGCTCAAGTTAAAGGAAGCCAGATTCCAGCTGGACATCAGGAAAAACTTCCTGACTGTTAGAGCAGTGTGACAATGGAATCAGTTACCTAGGGAGGTTGTGGGCTCTCCCACACTAGAGGCCTTCAAGAGGCAGCTGGACAAGCATCTGTCAGGGATGCTTTAGGGTGGATTCCTGCATTGAGCAGGGGGTTGGACTCGATGGCCTTGTAGGCCCCTTCCAACTCTGCTATTCTATGATTCTATGAAACCTCCAATCTTATACTTATTTACCTGGGAGCAAGGCCCATTGAACTCAGTGGGCTTACTTCTGAGTACATATGTCTAAAATTGCATTGCTGGAGTCTCCTCCCATGCACACTTCTCCCCGATACGAAAAGGGGCATTTGCTAGGGTGACAATATACATGTAGTCTGAGGGGACAAGGTTTTCAGACCTCTAACTCCATTGTTCATATTCGTGAGACCATACTGTATGCATTTCATAAGTTGCACAATATTTCTCATAATAATCAGATGCTTTGGAGATGTCTATTCATAGCCTAAAGGGGTCATTTAAATGCAACATCTCTCTCTCTCTCTTAAGAGGCTCTGTTCTATTTTTCATAGCAAATTAACATTACAGGCTCCTAATGGATATCTTAATTAGGCAGTGATGTTATAGCAATATTTTGGGGAGTAAGATTTGTCATTGTATACCACTCATTAAACTCAGTCCTTGTCAGTCATTATTAAGGGGTTTCAGATCATCAGTGCCTTACCTTGTTATTACAAAGTTAAACATTCACCAATAAATTTCCCCCTAACATGTCAGGCCAGGCACCCTATCATTATGTATGTTAGGTTTTACATTATCGCCAAACGGCCTGCCTATTACGAGCCACCGCTAATTGCCACTGAGCATAACACATCGGAAGACCTTTGCTCTGAAGGACTGCATTGTTTTTTAAACCGTCTAGTGCTTTCTTCTGTGGAGAGGTTGGAGGGGGGGGCATGACACTCTAGCTTGCTTTTTTTCTTTCTCATCTATCATTCCTGTAATTTTCACACTGAATTAATTACTAGAACCTCTTGCCACCACTCTGTGTGAAAAACAAGCAAGAAAAGGAGGAGGAGAAGGAGAAGAGGAGAAGAGGAGGAGGAGGAGGAGAAGGAGGAGGAGGAGGAGGAGGAGGAGGAGGAGGAGGAGGAGAAGGAGAAGAAGAAGAAGAAGAAGAAGAAGAAGAAGGGGGAGGAGGAGGAGGAGGAGGAGGAGGAGGAGGAGGAGGAGGAGAAGAAGAAGAAGAAGAAGAAGAAGAAGAAGAAGAAGAAGAAGAAGAAGAAGAAGAAGAAGAAGAATAGACGAACTTGGAAATGCTGCCAGCTGTGGGTGCTCTGGCAAAGGTGATGCTACTTCTGCAGTCTGTGCAGTCTGTAATTCTAGTCACTTTTGGATGACACTAATTTTCTAGACATATTTCAAGCCAGTGTCTGGTAGGGAGGTCCATCACTGGGAAATCCTGACTTTTGCGGCTTGCTCAAAAGTCAAGATTTCTGCGGCGCAACCAACTCATCTTGTATCCGTGAGCCAAAACTTGGGGAAGTTTCCGTAATTTCGGCCGCAATTTCAATAATTTGTGCAAATTACAGCTGCTCAAATTACTCATATGGCAGCTGCAATTTGCACGCATTTCAGAATGGTAAAAAAGAAAACCCACGCGCTGACCTGACTCGATGCAGATCAAGTCCAGCCAGCTTGCGGGAAACAAGCTGAAGCCTTTGGGGAAAGCTCAGGGAGCTCAATCCCCTGGACGGATTCCTCCAACTTCCCTGGTGTCTGGCCTTGTTCTGCTGCTGAAACAGCTCTGGTTGCCCCAATGCACAGCTGGAGAACTGCAGGTACAGAGGACAAATCCGGTCCTTATGGGGTCCCAACATGGCCCTCTGGGGTTCTCCAGACAGCTTATGGGGGCGCATTCCAGGGTGGGTGGGTGGAGGCCAAAGGCACAGGGGGTAGAGTCAAAGACAAAAACGGTGGAGACAAAATGTTTTAAAAATGCTATCATACTGAAGCTTAAAGCCAGTAACGAAGCCTTAGGAAAGGCATTTCTATCTTTTAGAATGGTGAAGGAATGTACAGAAGCCAGGAAACCACTGTATGATTGGTAGTTGTGGGGAAGAATGGCTGTCTGGAGAATCCCATATGGTACTCCTTTCCATTTTATCCTCACAATACCAACTGTCTGAGGTACACTAGGTTGATCGTCAGTGACTGGCCCAAAGTCACCCAGTGAGCTTCATGGCCAAGTGGGGACTAGAACCTGGATCCCCTGAGTCCCAGTCCAACACTCTAACCACTACACCAATTGATTCTTTTCACCTGGTTTTTAATATTCTTGCTGCTATGCTCTGTTCTGCTCTATTACTGGTTTTAGTAGTTAAATTTTAAATATTTCAAGACATTTTGGGAGGCTTTGCTTGAAAGGCAATATAAAAACGACTTAGAAAAATAAAATAACATTAATTCAAGAATTGAACGCAGTCAACCTGGCGTATATGTAGGCTGGTCTACCAAGGACTCGATCTACCCAGTCTTAGGCCTCAGCTAGACGAGGGGGATAGTAGGGCAACAATATTGTGATTTTATGATTGCGAGATCATTGTCCTGGTCTACACGTGGTGTGCGACTTTGTGGCTGCCATTTTGAATTTATTTTTTAAACGAGAAGCAGCACATGAGCGCTTGTGCGGAAATCGTGAGCATTTTTTAAAAACACACACACCCTCCCCTCCCCTCCCCCACACCACACCCAATGGCACAGAGCTCCTGAGGAGCTCTGTACCCCATGCCCAGCTCCTGGCTCCTTGCAGTTACTCATGAGGAGCTGGGACAACCCGTGATGCCTGGCCACACGTTCCACGGTCTCGGGATCAGCCCGAAACCACAGAAAAAATGGGCTAGAAGGGTAGGACAAAATCCCAGGGAAATGGAGGGATCATCCTTCTCCCAGGATGCCCTGTGCATCATGTGAATGCACAGGGACGATCCCAGGGTGATGACTGGGATATTGCCCTGTCTAGCTATGGCCTCAGTCCTGCCTTCCAGAAACTGCAAAAGCAGGAGGAGGGAGGAGTCCAACAACTGGCAGATCACCATACTTTGCTAGCTTCTTGGATCCAGGGATGTATGAGGAATTTGTTTCAGTTTGCTTTTTGTCAGGGTTTACCCAGTTCACACCTTTGGGACTGAACATGGACTCGGACACATTTCTGAGCTTGCAATGCGATTCACAGACCTCCCAAAATGTGTTTGACAGCATGCAAACGTTTGAAAAATGTGTACGGAAAGCTGGGTCCTTTTGTAGGATGCAGCTAAATATGCTTTTATCAATGGGAGAAGAATGTGTACATTTCAAAGATGCACTCAATTGATGTGCACATTTTGATAAAATATGCACAAAAATATGCACAGGCTCTCATGAAAAAAATAAGAACATCAAACTAGCAGTCAAGTGAGAACAAGGTTTGGAATGGGATTTGGAGAACTTTGCCGAGCTCTGGTTTTGCTGATTTGCACATCCCTTGGTGGATGACAAGATAGGTAGGGGTTCACTTAGGTCATTGCCAGCACTAAATAAGAGATGATTTAAATTACACAGTGGGTGAGTGAAAAGCACTCATCCACACAACCTGCTGTGACATTTAAAGGTTTATTTTTAACCCTATAGCAACCCATATGTGCAGCAGTCGCCCACTAGTAATGTATGGCTTGGATAGAAGCCATTGCTGTTGGCATGCAAACCTTTTCAGTGGCTTGCCAGTACCTTTTTGCGTGCCAGCATCACATTGGGAACAGCTTAGTAGCAGTAGGAATGCATGTTCAGGAAATCAATAAGGGCACAGCAAGAGTGATTGAAAAGTGGTAACACACTTCAAAATCAGGTCGTAGGAATGGGAGAACCGGGGATGCTCAAGCTTGCTGAATTTCAAAGCTCAGTTCAGCTCACTCCTGTTCACGTGCTCCCCCCACTGCCCCGGTTGATTCAAATGGGAAAGTGCACATTTTTCAGTAGTGTGCACTATTCCCCCATTGACTAAAGCATGAAAATGTGATTTTTTTAAAAAAAGTGTGCATTAAAAATACAATTTAAAAGGTGCATTTTTAAAATTGTGTATTTCTAACATTGCACATTTGTAAAAGAGTACATTTCTTAAAGTGTACATTTTTAAAAGTGCACATTTTCAAAGAGCACATTCTTTGAAGGTAAATGCAAGTTTGTGAATTTGCAAAAGTTTTCTGAGAACAAGGGCTTTGCTAGACCTACCTCCTAATCTGGGTGGGAAGAGCGGTGAGCCCGTGCTACTAGTGGATGTGACGGGGGAAAGCAAAACTCCGTCGCGTCCGCCATTTTTTTATTTTTTAAAGGGGCCGAACGCAGGAATGCTCCTGCACTTAGGTAAGGCCCTTTAAAATACAAAAACAAAACCTTCTCCTCGCTCCCCCCTACCTGGCCATGAGTCCCCCACTCCCGCTGGCTTTGTTTCCCCCCCATCCCCGCCAGCTCCGTCGCCCACCCACCAGCCCCTTCCCCCCTTGCCTCTGATCCTCCCACCTCCCCCGGGCTCCGAACTTCCCCTCACCTCCCCCGGGCTCCGCCACTTGTCCCGGCTACTCGTGAGTAAGTGCGGTAGCTGGGAAAAGTAGCGGAACAAGCTAGATGCCCACAGTCTCAGGCTCAGCCCGAGGCTGCGGGTAATACTGGGCCAAAAGAGGTTCCGGTTAGCCCAGGCCGAAGGAGGTTTCAGCCCTGCCTGAGTCCAGGATCCCCTGTGCATCATCTGGACGCACAGGGGCCAGCCCGGGGCTCATACCGGGCTACCCCGTCGTCTAGCAAGGCCCCAAGTGTTCCTGCTTGGAGTTGTAACTCTGGCATCTTCGACTGATTTGTGATCTGAAATTCTCATACTCCTTAGGAAGGAGTATTTTGGGGGGCATTAATAAGAAAATGTGTAAATTCTGCATCAAAATGATGAGAGCCCACCCACATGTGCTAATGTCATGTAGAAAGGGTCCTCAAGTGTTTTTAATTTGTTTATGTTGCTTACTGTGATTTTATTATTTTAAAGTTACTTGTATGCTGCCTTGGAGGGAACACAATCGCCCACTGAAATTAATAATTTTCCAAATTTTGCAATGGAGATCTCCACTCCAAAAATTAATAAAGCAATAAAATAAAATGCACACAAATCGTGCACTTTAAAGTGAGCACAACATGTACACAACCATGAAAATTAGGCACAGAAAATTCTGCATGCATTTTATCAGATGTGAAAGAAAGAAAGGCATAGAATACAAGAGGAACTTACCAGTAATTTTCCCATTGGCTTCCAACGGAGGCTGCCAGCTGACAGTGACGGCTCGTGGCTTTCCCTCACGACTAATGACTGTCAGATCTTTGGGAGCAGAGGTCGGGGCTTAGAAGAAAGCAAAAACCCAGAAAAATAGTAAAGTTGACAAATATTAGAAAATATACTTAAGTAATACAGGACGCGACCCAACACCAAGTTATGTGCAAGCACCTTTGATTGCGCCCTGCATTGGAAATGCAGACAAGGAACACAATAAATCATTCCTCCGTCATTCTTGGGGACTTGCAGCAAGAGAACTTCCCATTAGATTGTGCTCATTGCCCAATACTTCCAGATTAGAATAATTAATTCCTTTCATTTATTACCCAGCGGAAGTTACATACTCTGAAAGACACAGGACTTGAATTCTTGTGGTTGTTTTTCTGAGTTGATTATAGAAAAGTGAAAAGTAGTAGATACAGGTCAAAGCATAAGTTTGCCTACACATCTTTCCTTGGTTGCAAACAGGCACCTTCAGGTCTTTATAAATTGCTACATAATGCTTACTACAAAACTCAATCACAATCTCAATCACAACTGCAACCACAGGCACAACAATATCAACGACGCCCAAAAAGGCAAAGGACAAAGGATGTTATTTATTACGACAAATTAAAGCCAACACATTTTGGAACTTTGGGTCCTTCCTCAGGGTGATCTAAAAAGACAATATATATAATATTTATATAGCCAAATGGTCTATAACAACAACAACAACAACAACAATGGATGTTTGTCCATGTTTTCATCCGATCTTTAATTTTAATTATATTTTGAATTTTTTTATATATGTTAATAGCAGTTGGTATATTAAAATCCCGAAGCGGTTCACATCTAAATGCAATATAACAACATAAAACAAGATTATAACAAATATTTAATATGGTGTTTCATTACTTTATCTTTATCTTTTATTATACACCACTCTGGAATCTGTTTAGATGCAGAGTGGTATATAAATGTTGTAATAAATGAATGAATAAATAAATAAATAAATAAAATGAATAATAGAAAAGATTACAACACCACAATAAAAAAGAGGCCAGTAGCAGAATCCTTCACAGGTTAGGGAACCATGTGAACAAGTGTATTTTCAACAGGCACTTGAAACTTGCCACTATTTCCGCCTCACAAATCACACGTGGGACAAAAGGTGTCCCAGAAGGTGGCCTCATTTCTCATCTTTGTCTCAAGCCTCTTTGAAGGGAAAAGTCTTTGAAGTTCAATGCACTGATATGGCTCAATATTGTAAGTATTCCATTCATTAAAATGCAGCAACCTGGCTTGGGGCCAAAGTAGAGTTGCAGAGTGAAGTACTTGCTTTCCCACTGGAACGGATGCCATTAAATGTCTTATTTTAATGCTACTTTCAACATGTAGCAAAACATGGCAAAGGTAATTATTTTAATAAAATGAAGTGGTTGGTTGTTGCGGTTGTTTTTAAAGCAATTAAAATAACAGTCAAATCTGAAAACGCCGAAGAAGAAACCAAATGGAGACATACCTGCTTCATAAGTAGTAGCATGAGCTGTCATACTCCATGTGCTTGACCTTCGACCTTTTGTGACCATGACAGAAAACTCATACATGGTATTTGGCTTAAGGCCTGATACTGTGTGACTCAAGGCTGTTGTATCTGCTGACTATAAATGGGGTGGGGGACAGGGGAGAGAGGAAGAATAGGTATAAAGGACTATCATGGAAGATTCATGACAGCAAATAACACTGAACAATTTTTTTATGGTACTCCTCTCTTCCAGAGCACTCACATGGTGTTATTTTCCTCTTTGCCTTCCATGCCTTCCTCAAAACCAAGCATCCCCATGAAACTTTTGATTTACCACCTCATTCTTTATCACCCAAATCAAATTATCTGCAACTGTATTTTTTGTATTTATTTATTTATTTATTTATTACATTTCTATACCGCCCAATAGCCGGAGCTCTCTGGGCGGTATCACCTTTTCTTACTTAACTCTGCTATCTCTTTCATCCATCTATCCATTGATTCATTCTCAAGCATTAAACTTTACATAGAGCATTAGAAGAGCCATGATGGATCAGACCAAGGGTGCACCCAGTCCAGCATTGTCTTCACACTGTGGCTGTTCTGTGTTTTAAAATTTTAAATTTTGTATACTTGTTTTTATCTCAATTTTAAAATTTCTGTAAACCACCCAGAGAGCTCTGGCTATGGGGGCGGTATATAAGTGAAATAAATAAATAAATAAACAAACCCACAAGCAGGAAATAAGTACAAGAGCACCCTTCCACCCATGTTTCCCAGCAACTGATGTACATAGGCATGCTGTCTCTGTTACTTGAGGTGCCATATAGCTACCAGGACTCTAGTAGCCATGGATACCCTCATCCTCCATGAATTTATCTAACCCCTTTCATTGGTGGCTATCACTACATCGTGTGTTAGGGAATTCCATAGTTTAACTATGTGGTATGTGAAGGAGTACCTCCGTTTAGCTGTCCTGAATCTCCTACCATTTTCTTGGGGGCAGAGACTTCTTCCTTTCATCTTGCATTCCTCAGCACACATACTAGAACTTAAGCCCCATTAAACACAGAGGGGACTTACCTCTGCACAGACATGCATAGTTTGCACTGTGCATCTCTTTTCTGCTTAAGCCTTAAAGCACCACATGCACAGAACTGGTGCTACTGGGTTAAAGTAGAGCTGAAAGAGCCGAACTGGTGCTACTGGTTACAGTTGAACTGGAAGGCCTCGCAGCAATTTTTAGAGATGGAATTTTGGGAAAGGAGGAGGGGGAAAGCTTTCCCCAGACTATACCACCTCCACTCACTTTTGTGGCCTATGCAGAGAATACCAGAGTGAGGGCACCAATCATGGCGTCCCATTCCTAGTCTCACTCTGATTTGGCTTCAGAGTGAGGGCAGAAGGATGGAATGCTTCCTAAGTGGTTACAAAGAGGAATGGAAGCTTCTTTCAACCAAACAGCTCCCAACGGCAGTGTAGACAGAACACTGTTGCCAGTGAGTGGGGTAAAACTTTTTTCCTCACTTGCATCCCCTAAATGGTGGAAATGCCTCACACAATTTGCGAGCCTAAACATGGGGCGACAGATATGGGGGAGGGACATTTTAGTTCAGTTCCATACTGGTCCTCCCTATCTATGGTCAGGGATCAACCAGTTGAACACCACTCCATTCGCATTGCATTTAAAGGACGAAACAAGAAAACAAAAATGTTATTGGCCTACCTCAGTTAGCATCCCCCTTTTGATGACATTATATTAAACCTTACTTGTGGCCCAGAACATACACTTCGTTGAAGAAGGTCTTTAATAATCTTTGATAGAATCATGCTTGTTTACTTCTCCTTTTCCAACAAGGACATTCTGAGCTCTGTTCATACATATTTAATCGGTGATCGAAAACACCTCAGTCTGCCTCTTGGGTAAATATGTACTTATGGTCTTATACAACAAGTTCTGTTTTTAATACCTCGTGTTTGTATGTGCTGTGGCTTGGTTACGTGTGTGCTTTCCGTTCACTCATTTATGGTGGAAAATACATTATTCCCCTTGTTGACTGAAGTGTGTTAAGAACAGGTAAATAAGAGGGTGCTAATGCATGGATGGGGACTTCACTAATGCATTGTTTCCCTCATGTACGTTTTGTTTAAGCTTGTATTAAGGAACCACTTCAGCATGGCCGGATTTTATCTTAAAGTATGGCACAAGCGGCAGAGAGGGAGGAAAACAGCAGTAAAGGGGCGATGACGGTGGGATGCTATCACTTCTGCAGTTTTAGAGGATTACAAAGATACTCTGTACACAGCTTTGTCTTGGAAAATGCCCACCACTTGCAGGGCTCTTGGGTATTCACTGTAGCTGTGATCACACCCAGAAATGGGGGATTGTACAAATGACAAAATGAAAATGGAAGCTGAATCATAGAATAGTAGCGTTGGAAGGGGCCTACAAGGCCATCGAGTCCAACCCCCTGCTCAATGCAGGAATCCACACTAAAGCATCCCTGACAGATGGTTGTCCAGCTGCCTCTTGAAGGCCTCTAGTGTGGGAGAGCCCACAACCTCTCTAGGTAACTGGTTCCATTGCCATACTGCTCTAACAGTCAGGAAGTTTTTCCTGATGTCCAGCCGGAATCTGTCTTCCTGTAACTTGAGCCAATTATTCCATGTCCTGCACTCTGGGAGGACCGAGAAGAGATCCTGTCCCTGCTCTGTGTGACAACCTTTTAAGTATTTGAAGAGTGCTATCATGTCTCCCCTCAATCTTCACTTCTCCAGGCTAAACAGGCCCAGTTCTTTCAGTCTCTCTTCACAGGGCTTTTGTTTCCAGACCCCTGATCATCCTGGTTGCCCTCCTCTGAACGCGCTCCAGCTTGTCTGCGTCCTTCTTGAATTGTGGAGCCAAAAACTGGACGCAATCCTCTAGATGAGGCCTAACCTGGCCCTCATCATCCCAGGTTTCATCTTTTAAAAAATGTAGTCCTTACATTAAGGTGTGAAGAAATACACTTTTCTTCTGTGTTTTAGTAGCCTGTGCAGTTTCATTCTGTAAGGCTGAGCTTGCACGTATCCGTTAGGCTATCTGGGGTGTGTTATCTCGTGAAGTCACTGGCTTCAGGGCTGAAACAGAACCCTCACAAATTGGGCTGAGTTCAGTGGAGTGTTGGTGAGAGCTTTCTGCCCCCAGAAAACCTGGGCAGATTGTTTCTAGCTAGCTAGTGATTGGCTAATAAGGATCACCTCAGATTTGCTAATGGCTTTTGAGTATAAAACTACTGCTGAGAGATGCCAGGGTCTTTGCTTGCTTTTGTTTTGCTTGCTTTTGTTTTGTTCTGTCCAATGTTTGCTTTGGAGGATTAGCTATCTGAGGTCTTGTTCTACTGAAGACCCATCAATTTTGTCATTTTGCCCTGTAAGTATTATTTCCAAACATTGAGGGTTTTTTTTTTGTATGTGCTTTATTTCCTTCCCCTTTTAAGCTTACTACCTATCATATTTGAATGTGGCCCCATTCAGAAGACACCTGAAACCATGGCTTTAACTACGGTGGTTAAGCCAGAAAGCAGGGCCCTGTTCAGAAGACACCTTAAGCCATGGCTTTAACAATGGTGAATAAGGCTTTTTGTCTTTTACCTCCTATTTCTAGGAGGCAAGAAAAGAAAAATTTCAGGAAAGTTTTCTTGCCCCATGAAAGGAATTTCGTTCCCCCACCCCCTCATTTTCAAGTCAGCTTAAAATTTATTTTGAATTGGGTTTGGTGGTGTTTCTGATCTTAACTAATCACTGTGAGGTGGCTGAGATTGTCTATATTTTTCTTTCTATTACAGACCTATCCATTGCTCTACAGTCTCCCAGGCTTTCCGTACTTACTGATCTGAAAAGGCCCTATGGGAGGATTAAAATTCGTGATGTCTTCCCTTGGGCAGGAAGTGCGGGAAGCCAAGGAGGCTACAAGCTGTCAGATATAATGACTGCACAATGAAAGAGGGGACACCCGCACCCACTCATTTATTTATTTATTTATTTATTTATTTATTTATTACATTTTTATACCGCCCAATAGCCGAAGCTCTCTGGGTTTACCTTCTAAGATAACTCTTCAGTTATTTTAGAAGGTAAACCCAAGAACCCTGAACCAAACCATGAGAATTTCTCTGTAATTTCCTCTCCCTTCAGAAAACATCTTCTTTTCTATCAAATTGAATGAGAAAGGCCAACATTTTCATAGGAGAATTTTTTGGTACAGCACTAATATGAACTATCCTGATCCTCTTCCAGACTCTTTCCCTCACCCTTTGAAGTGCCATTGCTAGATGGGCAAAAAGCCCATCTAGTGAAAAACACCATGACTGGAGGATGGGGAGGCTGAGTTCACCTTCTCTGCTCCTCTCACTCTGCTGGCTTCAGCCTCGCAGGACATTGGATACATGGAGGCCTCTGAGCCTTCCATTTCACGAAGGTGCACCCATCAGACTGCACCCTAATAACAGAACAAATTGTTCGGATCAACACTCAAAGAGCCATGCTCTGTTTTTCATCTGACATGTCCAGCATGAGGGAGTTGAGATGCTGTTGCAATGGGGAGCAGAGATATTTCAGGGATGTAAAAAACAGAAAAGAAAAAAGCCTGCTCAAAACAAAGCAGCCTTTGGGCAGACCTAAGAGGTTTCACTTGCGTTCATGAAAGGCCAGATTCATTGATCTGAACCATTTGTTTGTTTGATAGATCCTTGCTAATACATTAACATTTCAAGGCCCCAAAGAGACTTTGGGAATAACATCATTTGGAGGTGAATGCGGGATGGGGGTGGGGTGAGTGGCCCAGGCGTTCCACAATGCTCTACAAACTGGGTTTTAAGAAGGTTAAGGCTAAAGTATGTCTCTGTTTCATTTGCTTGTTTTTCTGGAAAGGAAAAGAAATACACACACACACACACACACTGAGATTTGCTTTAATAAGCCATTTGAATTAGAACTTTATGAAAACTATGAAAGACACTGAGCTGAAAATATCAAAGGTTATGCAAATATCAGATGCGCCAATTGTTGCTATTTATCAGGACTAGGGTCTGCTCTCACAACCTCTTGGTACCTTTCCCTGATAGAAAAACATATATCTAATTTTGCCTATTGAGGAGAGCCACCTTTTAAAAATGCTGCCAGTATGCGAACATATCCAGTAGAATTCTTTGGCTTGTAGCACCTGGATCTGGTCCTGCGTTATTTTAATCAGGGCCAGGATACTTAAGAGGTCCCCTGATCCCCTACTGGCCTGTTTTGTTGCTGTAGCCTTCAGAAGATGTCTTCCTGGTGGTACTCAAGATTTTGAAGGCCTGCTTCGTTGTGGCCCAGAAAGGAGCCTTTTAGTATCTGAGTGCCCAATCTCTGTAATTCCCTACCACTACAAATTAGGAAGGTGCCAATCCTTCCTGAGTTTTGGCAACTACGGAAAACATACCTTTTCAAACAGGCCTTCCCAGGAAGGCCATTTGTGTGAAGACTTGTTTTTGTACATTGCTTAGACATTTCTTTAATGCAGGTGGCTCATCAATATTGTGAAATAAATAAATAAATAAATGTGTTGTATCTAACAGTGGAGGCTGCTGGCCCCAATTTCGGTGGGGGCTGTGAATCCATTCTGGCCTCCACTGCTATCGAATATTGCCCTTCTGCGTATGGAAGTGCCTCTTCCACTTGTGGAAGAAATTTATTCCCCCACCAAAATACGGTGGGGGAAGCAATTTTTGCCAGTTCCCCCTTCCTTTTTGGCAGTCTCCTGTATCACCTTGTACCCTGTTCTGGAATCTCCTACTCCAGCTCTCTGGGACAGATATTCAGGGACCAAGTGGTCTGCAGGGCGAAGTAGGAACTTGCCCAAATGATCTCCCTTGCTTCATTAGCAAAGACCTCCACTGGATCAAAAGTCTGCTTAAGCATTGCTGTTTAAACCTTTTATAAGACTACAACAGTGTGTTATTGCTCATGATCTACCACACTGACTTTGCTCATTTTTTGCTTTAAACTGAAGCTTGAGCAGTGCAGATGTGCCAAAAAATGGGAAGTTTGAAAAAGTTCAAAGAGATTTAATAGCAATTAATTTCCTCAGCATCAACCATGCAAGGCGGTCCCTCCACCACTGGGATGATGGACAGCCCTGCTCGGGCAAGCCCCAACCACAGCCACACAGTTAGGCTGTCACCACCAACAGGGAGGGGGGAAGTTTGGAGGCGCCCAATTGGGACCTGTGAGTGAAGGGTATGGCTGTGTCGCATGCAAATTTTGGAGGGGGGATTCACTATGCATGAGACACATTTGCATTGTTCGTGGGGCCCTCTGTGGGAAGGGGACTGAGGGGCAAAAATGCAGGGAAGGAACAGGATT
This sequence comes from Elgaria multicarinata webbii, assembly GCF_023053635.1. Classification (NCBI taxonomy): domain Eukaryota; kingdom Metazoa; phylum Chordata; class Lepidosauria; order Squamata; family Anguidae; genus Elgaria; species Elgaria multicarinata. The sequence continues at coordinate 106,039,829 of NC_086176.1, forward strand.
ACTAGTGCCCATGGCAACATGGGCTTTACACTAGTAAATGCAGAATATATTAGGTGGTGAAAAACCTTTACCCATGATAGGATGGGGGTTCAGGCAAAGAGCTTTAGTGAGAATAAGGGTTATAAATACAGAAGAATGCCCCTACTTTCATATGTACAAAATTGGATGTAGGGTTTAGACGAACGCCTAATCTGCACCAAGCAGGATATAGCACTATGAAAGTGGTATATGGTATGTGTCAATGGGTCCCAACAGTAGGGTGACCATATGAAAAGGAGGACAGGGCTCCTGTATCTTTAAATACAGTTGTATTGAAAAGGGAATTTCAGCAGGTGTCATTTGTATATATGGAGAACCTGGTGAAATTTCCTCTTCTTCACACCAGTTAAACCTGCAGGCGCCCTGCCCTCTTTTAAATCTGGTTACAGTATAGCCACAGTATACCTCCTGCAGCTTTAACTGTTGTGATGAAGAGGAAATTTCACTAGGTGAGACATGCATACAAATCACACCTGCTGAAATTCCCTTTTCTATGCAACTGTTAAAGATACAGGAGCCCTGTCCTCCTTTTCATATGGTCACCCAGTAGTTAGTGCACTTCCAGACTGCTATAAAGCAGTAGTGTGGCTCCTGCCTTTTATAAACCACTTTCATAGTGGAATATCCTGCTTGGTGTAGATTAGGTTGTAGATATTTGCATATCGATATACTAAAATTTACTCCAAATTGTGGGCATACTCAGTGGGTATTGTGAAATATAAAGTTCTTCTTTATATTTCACAATTTATCAGGAACACCTGATAGCACAGGCTGGGCCTTGTTAACACAATTTCTTTAATATTCAGTCCATTTTGATGAAGAGGATGGTGAAAGTTAGCTTTTCAGTCAAACTTGCTTTGGAGATAGCTTTTAGTTCACACATCACATTCAGATGTTAGATTGTTTTTGACTAGAAGCAGTGCTTTTTCTGTGGTTGCCCCTGAAAGATAGAATTCCCTCCTTGCCTCATCAAACTAGAATGGTAATTTATCTGGCCATTTTCATATAGAGGTGAAACCCGGGCTTTTCTGCCACGATTTTGGAAGTTGAGGATTTGGCTTTCAAAATAATATAATGGCTATCAGTCAAACAAAATAACATTCTGACTGTTCTCATTTTCCAAATATTAGGACCTGGGGTTATCTAATGAGGGCGAATGATGGAGAATATTCAGAACAGTCAAAAGGAAATACTTTTCCCCCCACACAGGCAATAGTTAAACTATGGAACCCAGTACCATGGAATATAGCAATAGCCACCAACTTGGACAGCTTTAAAATGGAATCAGATAAATTCATGGAGCTATCAATGGCTACTAGTCATGATGATTATATATTGCCTCTAGGTTCCAAGGCAGCATTCCCCTCAATGCCAGTCGCTGATCAACATGAGTTGGAGAGTACAATTGCACTCAGTGCTGTTTGTACGCTTTCCCAGTTTGCCACTGTGAGAACAGAATGCTGAACTAAATAGGCCTTTGGTCTGATCCAGCATGGCTCTTCTTATGTTCTTATGGATGCAGTTAGTTTTTACTTTTAACTCCAATTTTCCAACAGTTTTCAACTATTTCTTTTTAAAAAATGTGACTCACTTTGAAAGTACCCCCTGCTGAAAGGCAGTATAGAAATATTGTAAATAATAAAGACAATCGTTCATCTGGGCCCATCTAGAGGATAAAAGGAACCTTTATGCACAGCCAAATTAGGCCTCTGATCAATCCAATTGCCAACATCTGACACTGTTTCAACATCGTCAATATTTGCTATATTTATTTCTTGATTGTACATGGGGCTTTGCAAACTCACTTTGCAAACTCACCTAATTACACACTTTTAATCCACTATGCATACTGAGGCCTTAGGGTAGACCTAAGGTTTATCCTGGGATCGTCCCGGGGTTCTCCCTGCCTGCTCCTGGGATATCCTGTGTGTCATTTACATAAACAGGGATGAGCCCAGGACAATCCCGGGATAAACCTTAGGTCTAGCTAAGGCCTGAAAGTCATGTTCTACTTTGAAATATACAATCCTCCACATTCGAGCACAGAATGTGCACATAAATGTGTATATTAGGGGAAATAATATGTAAAAATGCATTATATTAGGAGATTTGCTTGCAAAAAAAATTGTATGAGGCAAAAACGCATATACAAAAATATGCACAAAAATGAATTTTCAAGAAAACTTCTAGAGAAGAAACAATTGAACACACACACACACACACACACACACACTTCAAAAATTCAGGAAGAACCAAACTTAAGATTCAAAACATTCTCAAAATTCAAGAAGAACTGAATATCAGATTGCAAAAATGAGAAATGGAGAGCAACTGAAATTGACAACTCTGTCCATCCCTAATCCAGAGTATGGCTGATCATTCCAAACTCCTCACCTTGTACTTAGCACTTGTAGAATAGCTGGTTCTCCATCGGACTGTATAAAACCGAACCTCTGTCGTCTTTTGATTCTTGGGGACAGAGTTGTCTGCCCAGCTGACCCTCACGGCATCATGGGTTAATGCAACGGCCTGGACACCTACTGGTGGGAGCATGGGGGTGGAGATATCTGGGACTGAGGTAGGGAAATCATCAAGCAAAGGATAAAAATCAACTTCTAATGGGTCAATGGGATCTGGATCACAAAAGCCGCCAAAAATGAGCATACCAGAAATTAAAAACCATGAAATGCATAGTCAAATAAATAAATAAATAAACAAAACAAAAAAACCAGCCACCAGTGAGATACACATCACAATGGGTTAAATGTATGGCAATAAGGATGACAGGAGGAGAACATGAGAAGAACAGAAAAAAGAGAGCCATTACTTGAAAAATCCATGAGCGACCATTATCACATTACTGTGTTCAAAACTCACCAGCATTAAAAGCATGGTGAAACGTATCCCTAATACACCATTTTGCTATCTCTTCTCCCCCTGAAGTTACAATGCTTGGTTTGTCCTCGGAATGATTTACATGCCTTTACAATACAGCCCCATGAACGATACTTTACTTGAAAATCTGTAGAATGTACAGAAGAAGATGTCCTGGAAGCTTTGTTTTGCAAGCACAACATGTTCCAGAGTGTGTGGGAATCACTTGAATTTCTGTATCTCCCTTTCAAAATCTCCCAGCATTTAGAATAAGGGCCAGACCTCTTGTTTTCTTTTGTTCTAGTTACTGTGAGTGTTGAAGAGTGCTCTCTTTATGGTTATTTCCAGGGCTCGCTGAATGCATTTGCATTGTTTTCATGCTGTTCTTCTCCGTACTTTATTCTCTGTTCGTTGCCCTCACTGTATTATTTTTGCCCTCACTGCCCTTTAACACAATTGGCTGTGGTGCCTCAAGTGATTATAACACTACATCTGCAGAAATGGTGTTATGGACACCTGTAAACAGAGTCATGTGGCTGGGTACAGCACATTAAATGATCAGCAAAGGCAAATGAAAAGTGAGCAGTGAGAGCAAAGACAAAATAGGAAAGTGGTGTGGTGTAGTGGCTAGGGTGTTGGACTGGGAGTCGGGAGATCCGGGTTCTAGTCCCCACTCGGCCATGGAAACCGGGTGTCTTTGGGCCAGTCACAAACTCTCAGCCCAATCTACCTCATAGGGTTGTTGTTGTGAGGATAAAATGGAGAGGAGTAGGAGGAGGAGGAGGAGGAGGAGTATGTATGCCACTTTAGGTTTACTGGAGGGAAAAAAGGCAAGATGTAAATGCAATAATTAAAAAAGTGGAAGCAGTAGGGCATGCACAGGTGGTGCGAGGCAATAAGAAGAGTATTTCGAGGTAATTTGTTTGCCTCTACTGAATGTACAAATTATGGGTTGAATATTGACAACAGAGAATATGAGATGCAGCCCTAATTGGGATCAGAGTCCATTTGCATTGATTCGATGACGTTAAAATGATTCATGGCTTCAGATGGTTCTCTGATTTAAGATCTTGTATATTTACTTCTTGAAGCATAAAGCACACTGCTTCTTCTGTGTATCAGCTGAGGCTTAGCTTCATCACCTTAACAATCTAGGCCATGGTAGCCAGGGCCGGTGCCAGGCTTTTTTGCGCCCTAGGCAAGGTGAGCTGCTTTCACACACACCCCACCGTATCCCCCCCCCACACACACACACGCTCCACGAGGCCTGCTCATCCCGGGGCCAGGGATGGGGCTTACCGTTGGCAGGCGGGTGGCTGCCGGCACCCCAATCCGGCCCGAGGCGAGCGAGCTGGGCAGCAGGAGCGCTACGCATGGCGCCCGACTCCTCTGGCTGCCCGGACGTGGCGGCGGAGTTTCATTGAGGGGCGTCGAGGCGGGCTGCTGCCCTTCGCCTCCGTCCTCCGGGTTGGAGTGGCAAGCGGGACGCAGGCCACATGGCTGGGTGGAGGGAAGGGAGGGCGGCGGGGGGGAGGGGAGGAGGGGGAGGCGGTGGCGGCAATCACGCCGGGCGAAGGAGCCGCCGGCGCCGAGCAGGTAAGGCGGACTTTCACCCCTCTCCACCATGCGGCTCCACGTGCTGATGTCCGGCGCACGCTGGAACTCAGAACGTGGAGCCGCCCGCCCCCGCCCCCCAGTGTCCCAAGTTGGCTTTGGCTGCTGGGCGGGCGCCCGGCTGAAGCCAAGCCAGGGACGCTGGGGAGCAGGGCGAACGGCGCACCCGGAAGCTGCCCTCACTTGGCCAGAGCGGCTCTGGGAGTGGGAGGGCGACTTCCGGGGGCGCTGAACTTGGCGCTCTAGGCGGTGGCCTAGGTGGCCTTAATGGAAGCACCGGCCCTGATGGTAGCAGATATTACAGAAGCACGCTCTGGCAGATTCTAGCTTTCTCCAGAGTATACTATGGGGGATGGCTTGTGTTAAGTTCCAAATCCGACATTGAAACAATCCTATGTCAGGATTGCTGCATTTTCAGTTTGTTTTATATCCAAGCCTTCTCCACCATACATTTCAGGATATAATCATTAGGAGCTGTGAATGAGTTCTATTAAATTAATACCTTAAACCACCGACAAGTAGAGCTACAATTATTCCGAAGTGCAAAGCGTAACATTTCGAACGTATTCTGAATTTTGGCAGATCTGAATACTGTAATTTTCAATCACATTTTAGAATTCCCCTATTCTAGTCCTTTGTGGGTGTTGGTGTATGTTTTTTTTTAATGGTTGTGTGCGTTATCACACTACTTGTTGGCTCAATTCAGACGCAGGTAGTGTGACCCAACCCACTTTTTACTGCAGCACCGCTGATCAGCTCAACTGGAGGGGGGTACAGACCATGCATGGGATTGCTGGGGAATGGGAGAGGTAAAAGGGTGTGTGTGTGTGTGTGTGTGTGTGTGTGTGCATGTGTGTGCGTACATGTGTGTGCTTACATGTATGTGTTTGACCCCTGTTACTCCCACCTGCAGCTGACATGAGATGCAGTTCTCATTGGGTTTCACAGTGCTAGAAGTTAAATCAATGCAGCAATATTAGTGAAATTTCCTAGTTGAACATTAGACTCTCTCTCTCTCTCTCTCTCTCTCTCTCTCTCTCTGTCTCTTATAGTATTCATCTGGGTTTTGCATATTTTCTAACACTTCTTAAGGAGTTCAGTGGACTTTGAATTAGCGTTGTGCCAAAAATTTCAACACTTCCATTGTTGCCATATCATGGGTATGGGATTAAAAGGAATACTCTGGTGAAAGAGACTGGAAGAGGGGAGAATTTTGGAGAATTTTCTCCGGGGGGGGGCAGGGTTTCCAAATACATTTTAAGTGTAGGCAGTTGTTGAGGTATCTTCTTCTTTTCTCTTTAAAACAACAACACACACACACCCAGCACTTGTGGGAGCCCAGGAGATCTTCCTGAATACCCATTGGAGAGGGTGAAGTCACATGTCTCCAATAGGCATTCAGGAAGAAATACCGGGACCCTCCAAGAGCCGGGGGTGTTAAAAAAAAATATAGAAAGAAGATCTCTCAACAACTAGCTACACTTCAAAAGGCATGTGGAAACTCTGTCCCCCTCCCCAAGGAGAAAATTTACTGAAATTCTGTCCCCCCTCCCTGCGAAAGAGGTAGAAGAAACAACACTACATTTGCAGGGAGAGAAAAAGTTCCCAATAATAGGAAGCAGGATTTGGCACAGAACTTATATGGGTTTTGCAAATTTTTGAACAGTTATTAAGACGTTTGGCAGACGTTTGAATAAAATAAAACATGCCAGAGGAAAACGGTCTACAGTTTATCCTGAGCCATAGATCTGCTGCTGCTTTTTCTCATCATTGAAACCTTCCTTATGAAATTTCAATACAAAGAACATGCTGGATTTTCATTCCTGCTTGAAATTCAAGTAGATATTATGCAACACAATAATTTATGTCTCCATTGCCCAGTAATGGAAAATATTACTCATTTGTTGTTAGAGGTTTCAATTTCCATTTTTTAAACTCAAAATCTCGAAGCCCCCACCCAAAGTAAAGTAATAGGAAAATTTATGGATGCAAATTTGTCAGTTTACATGGCTCTAGTTGAAAGGAAACATGTGTTATACATTAAGGTTATGAAACACTTCGCATCTTTCTTTTACATCTTATCCCCCTTGGGATATCTAGAAATTTGAAGGTCTGTTATATATGGCATATTGAAAAATAGGAAGGCAGTCTATTAATGGCTATAGTCCATCAGGATGATTCAGCTTTTGGAACATCTCAAAAACACAGCCATCTCAATCATCTAATCCATCGGCATCTAAAAATAGGACTCTAAATACTTGGTCCATTTTCTGCCTACAAATATTGCCATTTGCAGTTGTTGACATATAGAGACCTTTCATTGAGAATTGTATTCTCTCACTGGAAGAAGCTGAGATTCCCCCCCCCCCAATTTTGCATAGAGAAGCTTGTTATGTTGTTTTGGCAACCTACGTTTTATACTTGTGATTGGCAGGGCTGGGAACTGGTCCATGGCCAGAGGCTAGTAGGGATTCACTAAGCCAAAAGCACAGTTATTCTTGCTTCATGGGGGATGCCCTGAAAGGTTGGAGTCTCTCTGGCACTGGTTGTGTTCTCAATGGGCTGCCATGCACAATCATGGCTTTCCAGAGTCCTCTGTATGTAGCAGACTTTCATAGAGAGCAAAGGTAAGTCCATGTCTGTACCAGAGGAGCTTGCCCCATGCGAAGTGTGCATCTATGGGAGCTCTGAGGAATTTTCTCAGTGTGTATGTCCAAGTTAAGGGACGCACCATCATTGTTCCCTTGCCTAAGGGTTTCTTGGGCCATGGCTAGACCAGGCGATATCCCAGGGATCATCCTGGGATCGTCCCTGTGTGTTCACATGATGCACAGGGCATCCCAGGAGCAGGGGGGCTATATATTGCCATAGCCTTCCATCCTGGTTTTTCCCATGGTCTCGGAAAGACCCCAAGGCAGCAGGACATGCGGCCCACCATCGTGGCTTTGTCCCCGCTCCTTGCGAGTAAACGCGAGGAGCCAGGAGCCGGGCATGGAGCTCTGTAAGCACTCTGTGCCCATTGGGGGTGGGGTGGGGATTGGGATTGGGTCTTTCTTTCTTTTTTTTAAACTAACTTTTGTGCTGGAGAGCTGGTGCACTCCAGCTCCCGGGCCTTTTAAAAAAATGGCAGCCACAATGTCCTCTTCTTCCTGGGATATTGCATACCACGTGTAGACGAGGGGGACGATCTTAAAATCGCGAGATCATACCCCTCCATCCCCCTCCTCTAGCCATGGCCTTGGATCCTTGAGTGAGCCTTAATTTACATGTAGGGATGTCCGACTGGGTCTGAGAATCTTGTGGATTCCCCCATGCTTGCCCCCTCCCCGGACCCAGTTCACCAAGCTGCTGCCACCCACCTCTGCTCCATTCATGCCTTTAATGTTGCATAAATGGGCACTTGACAGCCACCATTTCCACAACTTTGAAAAGATGCCATTTCAGGAGCACCCTTGGTTGCGCACAATGCTCAGCCAGTCCGGAGGACACTACCTTTGACCCAGAAGCCTTTCCTCCAGTTCCTAGCTGGTGATAGTTTCTCTGCCATAATGTATCCTCACAACAACCCTGTGAGGTATGTTAGGCTGAGAGAGAGAGAGACTTGCTCAAGGTCACCCTATGAGCTTGGTTTCTGAATGAGGTTGAGCTTCTCAGCATCCAAACGACTACATCATATTGGCTCTCAGTATACGAACACAAGCACAAAGAACTAAATTGAGAAGTAGCCCATTGGAGGGATGGGGATGGGTGTAGGGAGGAATAATTCTGTATGCCATGAAACTGGAGTTTTGTTCCTACACCCAATGTTGCAGAAATGACACCTGATGTTGAAACAGGTTTTGTGACACGAACTCTGCACAACTGGGGCATGTCTATACGGCTTCTTTACCCCAAGCTAAATGTGCAGATGTGCGTTTTAGGACACATGACACAGCCGCCCATTCGCCGCAGCGCTGTTTTTTTTAAAACCTGATAATGCACATATTCGTAGTTGCAATTTACCGCGACTTTTAAATCAACCTTCGAGTTTGTACCGCATTATCGTTATGTGTCCGTGGGGGAGTTAAATCACATTTTGAAATGAGGGTGAAAATTTGAGGGCAGGACAAAGTGATTGGCCAATTTCCCCCCTTCCCACCTATCGCGTCATCCTCTGGCTGCCTCGTTCCTTCCCGCTGTTTTCATGTTGAGCTATATGAATCTGCGGAGGTCCGCAGGTAGAGCTTTTTAAAATTAAAACAAAGAGGGGGGAATGGGCAGTGAGAGGGAGGAGACATGTCCAGTCCCCCACTCGCATCGTCTGCTGCCTCGTTCCTTTCCCTCGAGCTCTGCAGATAAAATTTATAGCTTCGCTCGTCTATACTTCATAGCATCATATGTGCGTGTATGTGCATTAATAACTGCACTACAAAAAAATTAAAGAGATAAATCGCTGCTGCTGCTTTGCCTAGATTTGAGTCAACAAAAATTTGGGTATATTCAATGAGGACCAATCCCGTTGTCATATAAATGGGGGCCTGGAAGAAAGTAGCCTACACCAATGGATGGGAGAACCAGAGACTTTTAAGGTCACCTAAATTCTCCAAAGATCACATCAAAGCCCTTTTTCATTTTTTGTCCTGTTTTTCAGATCATTCGAACAGTAAAAGTGCACATCTCTGTGCATATTCTTCAAATATGCACCCCCCCAATTGACTAAAAAATGTGTATTTCTTTTTGAAATACACATTTTTGAAATTGAATCACAAATTCAGGAAATTGCAAAAACTTCTAAAAAACAACAACACACCCTACTCGTGCTTGCACTCACATTCAGGATTGTGAATGGGACAGGTTCAGATGTTATGTGAAGAGAAACCAAATTCTTGGTTTCTCTACCTATGCCTGTGTATAAAGACTTTCAAATACTCCCATACATGCACCTATTAAAAGTTGAAGCATCTATGGTTCTTAGGTTATGTCTTATTCAGCAAAAAACCTCTTGTTTCAGTTCTATTGGATGCCACAACGTCTCTTTAAAAAAGGTCTGTCTAGCTTGGCTAATTGATGGAGGTGTGATACAGTTAATGCTTTTTTTTTAACTACATGTTTTGGGGAAAGCCCAATAGTCACTGTCATGCCCTGCACAGAGATGGAGTCAGGAGATGAGGAGGAGGTGGCAGAGGTCCCAGCTGGCCTTGGCTCTTCTCCCTGAGGCTCTGCCACAGTCTCTGCCAGTCCAGCCTCCTCACTACCTGAGCTGGGCTTCTCGGTACTAGGTCCAGCCTCTGCCACCTCCTCCTCATCTCCTGACTCCATCTTGTCAAGCCATTTGGCGGCTTTCCCGGACAGTCACCTTTTTTTGGGAGGAAGTTCTCATATGGATAAACTTTCTATTGGAACACTCTTTAATATTTACTGATGTACATGTTCTTTTAAAGCTATTTATCTGCTTCTTGGAAGTTAATACATGGCCGTAGCTAGACCTAAGGTTTATCCCAGGATCATCCCGGGTTCGTCCCTGCCTGAGCACTGGATGCCCTGTGTGGCACTTAGATGAACAGGTTTGACCCCAGGACAATCCTGGGATAAACCTTAGGTCTAGCTACGGCCCATGGTTGATGTAAATGGATATTCCATGCCTTTTTCACTGCCAAAAGACTGATACTACAAGATGGGAAGGGTAAATATTCATCTCCTATAATGCAATGGATTGAAGACCTAACAAAACTATCAACTTTCGGAAGGGGTATTTAGGACCTGTATATAGATATCGGGTTTGCTTTTACTGATGTTTATGTACAATCGTTGAGCTTTTATTTTATATTGTATTTTATATTATGGTTTTATACTGTTGTTTTATACTTTGAATGGTTTTAATTTTTGTGAACTGCCCAGAGAGCTCCGGCTATTGGGCGGTATAGAAATGTAATAAATAAATAAATAAATAAATAAATGAAATGGAGACTTTTAAAGCATGTAATTATACTATATATTTTCTTTTGATCCCCTTTGCTTGTTGTCTTTTTTGTTGTTGTTGAAATTTTCAATTAAAATTATTTTAAAAAGTTTAAAAGTCCCTTCAAGGCTATGTTTCCAGTACTCTGTACCATGAGCAACTTTTAATGGACAAAGCAAACATCCATTTTGATGCTGCCTATGGCCCTCTGGAGATGGAGAGGGAGCATCTGTAGAATTGTTTGCATTCTCCTTTGCACTCATTGCAAAGCAGTCACCACCTGGAAAAGGAAACTTGCCCAGGAAGATCATTAAAATGGCTTTCTTGTTCAGCAGAGTCAATTCTTGCCCAGGAATGACCACACACAATTGACTCTCTTCAGAGACTGTTTCTAGATGCACAAAATCCTACATGGTAAACTCCCTGTTAAAGTAGCCTTTAATAATGAATGGTTAGTTCCAGAGGAGGAGTCTTACAGTAGTGGCTTGTTCTTGAAAGAGGAAACCAGGGTGCAAAGAAAAGTTATTTGAAACTTATTAGAGAACATTTTGAGAGGTTATATTCCATATTTCATTTTTTTTTTAAAAAAATAAGCTACTGGTTAGGCATACAACTGTTGATATAGCATAACCACACAGTTCAAAATACTTTAAAATGTTGAGAGGGAAATGGCTTCATATATTTTGAGGCAAACATATGCTCCAAAAGGGTTCAAAAAACATGCAGAAAACAGGAAGAACTGACTTCTGAATTACCAGAAGAGAAAAAAGTAACAGTTATGAGTGAATACACACATATGCTTCCTAAAGATATTAAAGAAAGGATAATTTTATTTTTAGAAGAGGTGTTTTTCTTGCGGTAGGGGCGGAATTGTATGTGTGGAGGGAAGCTTTTCTCTCTTTAGGGTTTTCCAATTTTGAATTTTTTTTTTAATGGGAATACTTCACAAAATTGTACGAGCAAAGAATGGTTTGCCATCTGGAGCTGACATGCAGTAATTTGTTTCAGTTATTCCTCATGCAGAAACCTTATTGTTCTGTCACTTGGTCTTTTGTGTTTTGTTTTGCTCTCAGTGACTTAACTTTCCTCCCTTCAAGAAAGTTCTGAACAGGGCAGGTTGTGCACGAGGAAGAAGAAAAAGTAACCCTCCCATCAAATTATACGTGTTGCTCCAGTGGAAAAGAGAATACATGATTTAGAATTGATGTAGCATGTTTGAGCGTTCAAAGCATTTCTCATGCATTGTTTTAACATTCCTTGCAACAACCTTGTAAGGGCTCTCAGTATTATCCCCATTTTGCAAGCAGGGAGTGAGTGGACCAAGAAGGAATGATTTCTTTAGGACCACTTAGTGACAATTTATGGCAGAACCAAGATTTACTGGGGACTTCCACCATACTTAGCCAGGACACTAGCTCTCTGAAATTCTTTCTTCGTACTGTGTCTTTGCTGCACAGCCTCACCTTGACTTTGCAAATCGCAGGAGTTGCAACTTGCAAGACACAGTAATATAGCATAAGTATGCGACATTCTTCTTCCTAGGAAACTTCTCCATGTCCTAAAGCTAAGAGCATGGCATTTGTATAAATCACCATCTAAAATTATGAAACTACCTATGAAATTGCCACTGCTCCTCCTAGGCAAGTAGCATCTACAGTTCATAGAATCATAGAATAGCAGAGTTGGACAGGGCCTACAAAGCCATCGAGTCCAACCCCCTGCTCCATGCAGGAATCCACCCTAAAGCATCCCTGACATATGGTTGTCCAGGTGCCTCTTGAATGCCTCTAGCATGGGAGAGCCCACAACCTCCCTAGGTAACTGGTTCCATTGTCGTACTGCTCTAACAGTCAGGAAGTTTTTCCTGATGTCCAGCTGGAATCTGGCTTCCTTTAACTTGAGCCCATTATTCCGTGTCCTGCACTCTGGGAGGATCGAGAAGAGATCCTGGCCCTCCTCTGTGTGACAACCTTTTAAGTATTTGAAGAGTGCTATCATGTCTCCCCTCAATCTTCTCTTCTCCAGGCTAAACATGCCCAGTTCTTTCAGTCTCTCTTCATGGAGCTCAGGGGTCTGGAAACAAAGCCCTATGAAGAGAGACTGAAAGAACTGGGCACGTTTAGCTTGGAGAAGAGAAGATTGAGGGGAGACAACAGCTCCCTGTAAATCTGGCACCATGTGGTTTCTTCATGAGTATCACCTCTTCCTGAATTACATCTTCCATTATGTATTGTATTCTAATGCTCAGGGACTAACATTACACATCCAGTATCATTAAGAAGCTAGCGAGCACTGTGTATGGAAAAAAAGATATTGCATAGGAAAATAGGTGGATGGTATTGGCCGTCACCCTCAGCTGATTAAAATGTATGATCTCTTAAATTAATTCCAATACACCATCCCAGAGTGAGATGTTACTGACTGACCCTTACCTACAGCTCTGGCTAGAGCTAATTAATCCCAACTTAGCAAAAGTTATAAACGATAGGTATAATGAACCCTGCTTTTTAATTATTTTGGTGACGGCATTAGAATCCATCTAATGTGGCCTTTTGATATTCAAATATAGAACTGGCATTTTGAAAAGCAAGAGCTGCTGGAGTAGAGAGCATTGTCATAAGGCTGTGTGGAGCTTATAGCCACTTGCAAAAGTACAATACATTTCTGAGAGGTATAATCATTTCATTTTGCTCTGTCGCTGATCCTTCAATTTACATCTTGACAAGGCACTGTTGACTTATTTTAGCACAGAGTTAAAATGATCGGGGCTGGTTATCACTGCCTTTCCCCAAAACATCCATGGAGGAAGATCAGCTTTTTACATCTTAAAAGAAGGGTGAAAGATTCAAATGTTACTGGAACTGTTTCCATGTGGGTGGATCCCACCTTACTCCTGCAGGATCTGTAAAGAGGGACCAGATTGGTTGAACAAATGGCATGGTTCCATTTTATATGGATGTTGTTGATTTCAAATACTGCTATCTGAAAGGTCCCAGGCGCATTGCCAAACCCTCGTGATTCCACTTTACAAAAATTAATGGACCCGGCCATGGGGTAAGTTGCTCCCATACCATTCTTGTAGGATACAAAGCTGTCCAGGGTGTCAACATCTCTGTTGCTTAATCTGAATTTTTTCGCTAGCATTATTAGTGGAATAGAGTAGTATTAAATAACCTGATTTCTCTGTTAAAAGATTATTACTCCAATAGGGGTGTGGTGGGAGGTTGGTGCAAGATAGGAACACAGGAAGATGACTTATAGTGAGATGGACCATTGTTGGTCCATCTAGCCCAGGATTGTCAACACTGACTGGTAGCAGCTTTCCAGGGTTTCAGGCAAGGTACTTTCCTAGCCCTACCTGGAGATGCCTAGGATCAAACCTGGGACCATCTGTGTGCAAAACATGTGCTCTACCACTGAGCTATGGCACCTTTGCCAAAGGAGAGGCTTACGTGTTACTAAAATCCCCACAGGTTCAACCATTTCCAAAGGTGTTAGAGAAATGCAGCTACACTGAATGCTCTATAGCAGCACAGACATTTGCCTATGAAGAGGGAGCAAAAACCAGGGGACAAACAGGCAATGCATGAATCCACTTGTTCAGGGATGATAACCTAGAGGAGAAGCCCAGTGGTCAAATCCATTCTCTTGAGGAATGCCTACCAGCCTACTCAGTTGCCAACCCAGATGCAACAGTGGTGTGCAGAGAGAGAGAGATGTTTGTGGAAATGGGATTTACATATAATCCACCTTGGGAAAATTGTGTCAGATACTATTGACTACTATTGAACTCTCCTTCAATGGACCTTCCACAGAAACTAGTTGTCATCTACACCAAGCAGGATATTCCACTATGAAAGCGGTATATAAAAGGCAGGATCTACACTATTGCTTTATATGGTATTGAAGTGCACTGACAACTGTTGGGGCCCATTGACACATACCATATACCGCTTTCATACCACTTTCATAGTGCTATATCCTGCTTGGTGTAGATGTGTCAATGGGCCCCAACAGTTGTCAGTGCAATTCAATACCACTATAAAGCAGTAGTGTGGCTCCTTCCTTTTGTATACTGCTTTCATAGTGCAATATCCTGCTTGGTGTAGATGAGCCCAAGGGCTACATCAAGGCTTTAGAATTGTGAAAAAGGACAGGATGGGAGGCACATGGAATTGCACCTCCTCACACTTTCATTCTTAAATGCAGTCTTAGGCTGGATAGGTTCATCTAATTTTAGAATCTAAAGCAATTGTGGGAACATACATTCAGTAGACTTGAGACATGGAAGTCTTCCCCCACCTCACCCCACAACCCCACACTATCAGCTCACTATATATATATAATATATATACACACACACACACACACACACACACACACACACACACACACACAGTGTTTATCCACCTGTCTTCTTGTCAGATAAAGGGACTCATAGGCTGTGCATCCAAAGGAGGTTTACTGTTGTGAAAATCCCCCCATACAAACATTGTACCTTTTCCCTTCAGATGCCTATTCTATTCCGACATTTGTGGCTTATTGCTGATCACCAGACTAGAGGTATGAATAGAGATGCACTCAACACTATGAACTGACAGGAGAATTCAGTGAAGGTTCTGTGCCCTGCCCAATCATTCACACATGCAATGCATTTGCAAGATGGGGATAATACTTTGAACTTCTACTTTTGTCTAGCATGCAAAACGAGAATCATCTTCAGCATTCTTATTCCTCCCAGAGAAGAACTCTTTGAAGCTCAAAGGCTGTTTTTCACAGGGGTGGCTTTCACATGCTTCTTCATCACTTAATTCACAACATCCCATGAATGATGAAGAAAATACGTTATCAGAGATATAACATCACAATTACTTTCGTATTGCATGATGTCATGTCAAATGCAGCCCCTTACTCTTTCTACCTGCAAGTGATGCACATGCATTTGTGGGCCAGGCCTGATGTTCACCCATCGATGAAGCTAATGCCATCAAAATGCACCTACTTACCTTTCATACCATGCATTGCTTCCCAAGTGCATGCATTGCTATGGCAGAGGTAATGCAGACATGGAGAAACGCATCAGTCAGCCATTCTAACTCACCTGTCAGAGATCTGGTGGTGGCACTCTCATAAAGAGGGACTCCCTCCCCGGCATTGTTGAATGCTTTCAAAGATATGACGTAGTGAGAACTTGGTTCTGTAGGAAAAGCACACATGATCCCATTGGAGTTAATGTTCTGAAGCAGATGCTGACAAAACGCCAATACATTCAATACTTGTAGGATCAAAGGGGCTTATAAGGTGTGGACCAAAGCTTTGTTAAGCAATATCACAGAAGGCAAAACGTGACTGATTAATTGCTTTTGACCAGGCCTGCCTACACAACATTTAACCCAACAGGTCCAATGAAGCCTTCAAGCCATCTACATGTGACCTGGCAGATATATAACAAAAATCCTTGTCGATTGCTTTTAATTATTTTTGTATGTAAATGGTTTTTAGGTTATTTATTTTATTTAGTGCATTTCTAATTGCCCAATAACTAATGTTTTCTGGGTAGATTACAACCAGTTTTGTGTTGTATTCTTAAATGCTTTAATCTTTTGTATGTGTAACCCCTATGGAGTAGATGGTTTAGTCCCTTGGGTGGAGTCTTCACTCAGAGGGAGGGCTAGAGGAGAAACAACTAAAAAAGTGTCAGTGGCTGGGTTCAGACGACACACTAATCAACGGCTGTTTCCCATTCTGTTCCTATTAACCCCGAGTTGATTAGCGTGTTATCTGAACTTAGCAAGTTTTTTCTACTGAAAGCTAAATGTTAGAAGATTGCTGTATAATTATGGGCTCTTATCACCTCGTCTAAGGTAAATTGAACTGTTAATGTGTACAGTAGAATTTCAACGGGACGGGGAATCATTTTTGCATCCTTGATATTTGTCATAATTATTTTATTATTGCAGGGCTAATAGGTTGAATAACAATGTTTATTTATTTATTTATTACATTTTTATACCGCCCAATAGCCGAAGCTCTCTGGGCGGTTTACAAAAATTAAAACCATCATAAAACAACCAACAAGTTAAAAATACAAATACAAAATACAATATAAAAAGCACAACCAGGATAAAACCATGCAGCAAAATTGATATAAGGTTAAAATACAGAGTTAAAACAGTATAATTTAAATTTAAGTTAAAATTAAGTGTTAAAATACTGAGTGAATAAAAAGGTCTTCAGCTGGCGACGAAAGGAGTACAGTGTAGGCGCCAGGCGGACCTCTCTGGGGAGCTCATTCCACAACCGGGGTGCCACAGCGGAGAAAGCCCTCCTCCTAGTAGCCACCTGCCTCACTTCCTTTGGCAGGGGCTCACGGAGAAGGGCCCCTGTAGATGATCTTAAGGTCCGGGTAGGTACATATGGGAGGAGGCGTTCCTTCAAATAACCTGGCCCCAAACCGTTTAGGGCTTTAAATGTCAATACCAGCACTTTGAATCGGGCCTGGACCTGGACTGGCAGCCAATGAAGTTGTAAAAGGACTGGCGTAATGTGATCTCGCCAGCCAGTCACTGTTAGTAAACGGGCTGCCCTGTTTTGTACCAGCTGAAGCTTCCGGACCGTTTTCAAAGGCAGCCCCACGTATAACGCATTGCAGTAATCCAAACGAGAGGTTATCAGAGCATGGATAACTGTAGCTAGGCTATCACTGTCCAGATAAGGGCGCAGTTGGTATATCAGCCTAAGCTGATAAAAGGTGCTCTTTGCCACTGAGTTCACCTGTGCCTCAAGTGACAGTTCTGGATCGAAGAGCACCCCCAAACTACGGACCCGATCCTTTAGGGAGAGTGCAACCCCGTCCAGGACAGAGCAAACATCACCTCGCCGGACAAATGAACCACCCGCTAACAGTACCTCCGTCTTGTCTGGATTGAGTCTCAGTTTGTTAGCCCTCATCCAGTCCATTACCGTGCCCAGGCACTGGTTCAGAACAGTCACTGCCTCACCTGGGTTTGATGAAAAGGAAAGGTAGAGCTGGGTGTCATCCGCATATTGATGACACCTCAGTCCACATCTCCGGATAACCTCCCCCAGCGGCTTCATGTATATGTTAAACAGCATAGGGGATAAAATAGAGCCCTGCGGAACCCCATGGCTTAGGAGCCACGGCACAGAGCAATAATCCCCCAGCACCACCTTCTGGAATCGGCCATCCAAGTAGGAGCGGAACCACTGCAACGCAGTACCTCCAACTCCCAGCTCAGACAACCTATCCAGAAGGATACCATGGTTAATGGTATCGAAGGCCGCTGAGAGGTCCAGGAGAACCAACAGGGTCGCACTCCCCCTGTCTCTCTCCCGACAGAGGTCATCCCACAGGGCAACCAAGGCAGTTTCCGTTCCAAAACCAGGCCTGAAACCCGATTGAAATGGATCTAGATAATCCGTTTCATTCAAGAGTGCCTGGAGTTGTCCTGCAACCACCCGCTCAAGCACCTTGCCCAGGAAAGGGATATTTGCCACCGGCCTGTAGTTGTTAACATCTTCCGGGTCCAGATTAGGCTTCTTCAGGAGTGGTCTAATTACCGCCTCTTTTAAAGAGGCCGGCACCACTCCCTCTCTCAAGGAGGCATTTACAACCTCCTGGACCCAGCCGGCGATCCCCTCCTTATTTGATGTAATGAGCCACGAGGGGCAAGGGTCAAGCACACAGGTGGTCGACCGGACTTGGCCAAGCACCTTGTCCACATCCTCGGGCCTCAATAACTGAAACTCATCCAATAAAACTGAGCCGGACGGCGCTCTGAACGCCTCTACTAGTGGTGCTGCATTAAGTGTGGTGTCCAATTCATGACGAATCTGAGCGACTTTATCTTCAAAGTGCCGTGCAAACTCGTCACAGCGTGCTACCGAGGGTTCAACTATCTCACGCCCTGGCCCAGAGTGTAACAGGCCACGAACCACTCAGAAAAGCTCCGCCGGACGACACCGAGAAGACGCAATGCTGGTGGAAAAGAACTGCCTCTTTGCCACCCTCACCGCCACAGAGTAGGCTCGATAGTGAGCTCTAGCCCGTGTTCGAACAGACCCAGCACGAGTTTTCCTCCACCTGCGTTCTAGCCATCTCCCCTCTTGCTTCATCGCCCTCAGCTCAGATGTATACCAAGGAGCTGACCGGGCTCTGCTCAGAGGGAGAGGACGCTTGGGCGCGATCGTGTCAACCGCCCGAGTCATCTCTGCATTCCACAGAGCGACCTGGGCTTCGACAATGTTGAGTTACAAATTCGGGATTGCCCTGTGTATTGAAATTAAGAAAACCTACAAACGGGACTTCTGAAATACTTAGCACCTTGAGATGTCAAAGACACTTGAGACTGGCCTATAATTTGATGCTCACTAAAGACATACTTTGTTCAGGTTATGTTTTTGCAATATTTATTCTAATTAAACCCCACAGGACCCACATTAGTAAAACTTCCATATGCAGCCCAGAAAGCTTTAGCTATTGGGTGCTATATAAATAATAATAATAATAATAATAATAATAATAATAATAATAATAATAATGATGTTGAGGTTTCTTAGACTCAGGCAGAAAGGAATGACAGTAGCTTTTTTTCCCTAGTCGCTGTTATGTTGTGGCAAGTCCATGGGTGCCTGTGGTCAGGCTTGTTAGATTATAAATTGCTTGGGCTTGTTTAAGACTAGGGCCTGGCTGCACAAGAAAAGTAGCCATAGTTAACCTACATGCTACTTGGTGAGAATTTTGAAGACTTCAGCAGAGAAAGTTAGAGGGTGTGAAAGAGCCCCTGACTGCCTTTTCCTAAGCACTAATTATCTCTCCTTATCTTCTCACCTTTCCTGGAGAAGCTGCTCCTTCTCCGCCCAAATCCCTAGGGAAGTTTAGAGATACACAGAGATAAAGAGTGGATGGTCTAGCTCTACATTCCCAGCATTGGCAAAGCCTTTCTCCTGGGGAAGAATTCACAACAGAGCTTGGCTTACACGCGAAGCCACTTTGAATATGGATGTCATGGGTACCTAGACTCTTAGACAAAGCCTGGGCAAACTGAGTAAAGGAGGTTCTCATTTATGTGCATCACAGAAACTGAGCAATACAGATTGGAGCAATACAACCTCAAAGTAATTGCTAACTGCTGCCTCCCCAGTCAGCCCTGGCAATTTCTTTGGGAAAGAAGATACATCAGTAATGTTATTCTAAATGCCTTTGATCTTACTAATACAAAGAGCCCCTCCCTCGAGTGTTCTACTGCTGAAGTAATGTGGATTACCTTGACTTGATTTCCAGGTCCTGCATATTTCACCAGAATGTGGCAGAGGAAAGGTTTTTTAATGTGTAAAGTATTGTGCTAATGAAATGCACTACCACTAAAGGACAGATACGCATAGCCAGCAAATAACCTTTGTGGTGTGACTGCACAACTAACAGGACTGTGGGTTTCCCCCTTTCTTAATATTTCTAACAATGGTGTTTTGTTTTGTTTTTAAATAGTTTTTTATGTTTAATGAAATGGGCAGAGATAGTTAATATAAATTTCTTGAACCCATTCCGCCTAAGTAATCCCATTAATCTCAGTGAGGGGGCTAAGCAAAGCCCTGAATTGAGGAGTTTAAGCTAGTAGTTAAGGCTGCGATTCTATGCAGAATTACCTGGGAGTAAACCTCCATTTAACACAGTGGGGCTTCTTTCTTTTAGCTTCATCACACCAGGGTTATACTGTGCAATCACTGAGAATTGCGTGCAAAGGACTCTGAAGTTTTCCAGTTTATAATCTGCTTTGACTGTAAAGTACTCCCATGCATCCTGCTTTAATTGTGCTAGAAAGCCAAAAGACCCGACCTATTTTGCTACCAGTTTTGGAGCGAATCATTTGTTGTTTTCCGAGCTGCCACTGGGGGCGCAGGGGGAGGATTTGATATGTTTAAACTTCAAATTAAACAAATGCTTACATCTGTGTAAGTTTTAAAGATAAAGACATCAAAATTGGCACAGTAATAGATATTAAGGAGAGCTATAAGCATACCAAATTTGAATCGGATTGGGTCATCTGTTGATTTTAATGATTTTTTACATTTCCCCTTTTAAACCTTTTTCCTGGTATGCAAAGGATCGTAGGAGTGCTGCCGCCTGGGGCATGATTCAGCTAGCAACAACAGCAACAACGACAGTGTTACGCTGTAGGAGATAATTCGAGGGAAACAGGTACATGGGATGAAGACTTTTCTGAGCAAACATGCCCTGTAACTTTGGCTCGTTTATACCCCTTATAAATAATATATTGCTGACCACTCCCAAGAAGAAATCAAATAGAACCAGATCAAATTTGAATTATAGCAGTTATGTAAATTTCACCCAATTCATTATTGTCGCATCAATCAGAAAGAAAGGGTATAAATATAGAGGAGTTGGAAAGCAAATATAGAGGAGTTGGGAAACTAAGGGCCGTCAATCCATCCGTACAAAGCAGAAATATTCAGGAACTGCTGCCAAATCTTTGCACACACATTATCTTTATTTCTTTACCCAGATGACGTTGGCCCTGATCCAGCCCTTCTGTGCATACTGAAGAGGAAGTAAAGCCAGCAAGGGCAGCTGATGGTATGGGGACAGGGCAAACTATTCCCCTCCCTTCCTTCCGTTTTGTCACTCTTCCATGGCTCCTGATAATGTGCTACTCAGAACTATTAATTAATCCTAACGTGATTTCATATCCGGATGCACTTTGCCAATAAACAATAAAATTGACTTCACTGGAAATTAATTTTTCAGAAATTCTTTGGCGTAATATGCCCCCAGTTTTCATGGACGTGGCTGGCTCTTCAAGCTTTCTTAATGCCACATTGTGAAGAGGGACACCCACACCCACACCATTTAATTAACTTCATAGCAAGTTAATTAACCATCCTGATCATCCTGGGCAACCAAGATGATCAGGGGTCTGGAAACAAAGCCCTATGAAGAGAGACTGAAAGAACTGGGCACGTTTAGCCTGGAGAAGAGAAGATTGAGAGGAGACATGATAGCACTCTTCAAAGACTTAAAAGGTTGTCACACAGAGGAGGGCCAGGATCTCTTCTCGATCCTCCCAGAGTGTGGGACACGGAATAACGGGCTCAAGTTAAAGGAAGCCAGATTCCAGCTGGACATCAGGAAAAACTTCCTGACTGTTAGAGCAGTACGGCAATGGAATCAGTTACTTAGGGAGGTTGTGGGCTCTCCCACACTAGAGGCCTTCAAGAGGCAGCTGGACAGCCATCTATCAGGGATGCTTTAGGGTGGATTCCTGCATTGAGCAGGGGGTTGGACTCGATGGCCTTGTAGGCTCCTTCCAACTCTGCTATTCTATGATTCTATGATTTTAAGTGAATATATCCCCTGCTGTCTAATGTTAAGGAAAGACATAGGAAGGTAGAAACCTGTCCTACGTGGAGTCAGATCATTGGTCCAACCAGGAGACTATTGCCTGTACTAGAGCCATGGGGAAATGGCCTCTCAAAATCCCCTGACCTATTTGTGGACAGAGAAAATAATTCCTCCAAATTTCTCCAAGGGGAGGAGAAATTCTCCAACAATTGCTTGCAGATAGGGCTCACCATTGGCAGGAGTTGAAGCAAAACTTCTTTCTTTTCCCCCCAGTTCTTTTTGTTTCTGTTTTGCACTGCCACAGAAAGTGGCAACAGCATCAACTGTGTTGAACCTCTGCTCTTTGTGCCTCATCTCAGGGCACTGTATAACTGCTTTTGAATTTCTTTTGTTGGTATTTTTGAGCTTACCTAATCACTGCAAGGTGGCTAAGGGCTTGGCTAGATGAGGGGGTGGAGGGGGTGATCTCACAATATGATGATCACGAGATCCTCCCCTTCAGCCTACATGTGGCGTGCGATGTCCTGGGAGGAAGAGGATGTAGCGCCCACCATTTTTTAAAAATAAAAAAAGAGCGCAGGAGCGCTCCATCGCAAACGTGAGGTTTTTTAAAAGAAAAAACCCTCCCGCTCCCCCACCCCACCCCCGATGGGCATGGAGCTCCATGCCCCATGCCCAGTTCCTTGTGGTTACTCGCGAGGAGCCGGGATGAAATCGTGACAGCCCGCCATATATCCTGAGACCGCGGGAAAAGTCGGGATAGAAGTGTAGGGTCCTATCCCGGGGAAAGGGATCCCCTGTGTGTCATGTGGACACATAGGGACGATCCCAGGATGATCCCAGGATATCGCCCTGTCTAGACATGGCCGAAGGGTGCTACATGTGCTTTCCCCCATTCTACTACACATCTCTCCATTGCTCTGCAGCGTCCTAGGCCACTTGCATTCCCTGAATTGAAAAAGCCTCATGAGGGAAATTGCCTCATGATGTCTTCCCTTTAATTGAAGTGTGGGATACTGAAAACAAATGAGTTTGGTTTTTTCTAAAGCTGATCCATACATTCTGTATTGGACCAGCTTTTCTCAAGTTGTACAGATTCTGTGGATTTCTGGATTGTGGTGTTTTTTTTAAAAACTTTCTGGAATTTTACACAAATATAGTCATAGAAAAATATGTAAAACAAAACCAGCCAAAAATCCACATTTTTCCTATAGTCTAAAGCAAAAAAAGAAAAAAAGAAAAAAAAAATGAAGAAGTACATTATGGGGTATTTGCACATTTTGAGGAGGATTTGCACATATTGGAGGCGATTTGTGCATTCATACAAGCGTGAATTTGCTCAAATTTGGGGAAATGGAAGAAAAAAAATCAGATTCCGCAGATGACAGAATGTAAGGCACGTGATATTTTGTGAACCGCCCAGAGAGCTTCGGCTATTGGGCGGTATAAAAATAAAATAAAATAAATAAATAAATAAATAAATAAATATTCCAGAAAATGCAGATGGAAAGGTGTCCCCTGTGGCGTTACACCCCACAAGTCAATTCCAAATGTATGTCTGCAGTGTGTAAGTCTGTGGTTTTTAGAATGTTGGCCTGAGTGGGCGGAGTTAGAATGTCTTGGGAGGGGGGAGGAGTGATATATAAGGGAAGGACTGAGGGGATTGGGAGTTCTTTTCAGGGAGACTTGTTAGGGACTCTTAGAGTCTGTGGTGCTCTCTGTATTTATGGTACTTAAGTTCTGGGAAATTTGAGGGTCAGTGTAGTGAGTGGTGTCTTTAGAGTGTGGTGTGCATGTAGTGGAAGTATATTAATCAATACTGAGAATAAAGAAAGTTCAAGAGTGATTGTGTGAGAAAAAGGAAAGCGCATATGTGAATGAGTGACAGGATTGTATGAAAGGTTTCAAAAAGGTTTTTAAATGTTATTTGAAACAAAGCTTATGAACTTTTAAAAATAAATTTTGATTGTTTGTTTTAAAACTACCACAAAAATCCCACGTGTCTGTTTGGCGTTTATCATCTTAAGTTTACACATTCAGCACCCACTCCGACAATCATTCACCTCAGCAGATATAACTCACAGCGCATTATTATATATATTAAAATCCATTCTCCATTTTAAACCCCTTTCTCCACATAGTTTGGAGGAAGGTGGGCTTTATCCTTTGCCTCAGGCGTATCAAGTGGTGGTGCTTGGCTTGAGCAGGGAGTAGCCTCGGCTGGGTCTGGTGTTCAGAGCCTGTATCGCCCCATAAGAAGTGGTGGTAGCGGTAAGGTCTGGTGTTCAGAGCCTGTGTCGTGGCATAAAAATAAATATTCCAGAAAATGCAGATGGAAAGGTGTCCCCCCCCCTCCAAAAAAAATCGTACATCCCTGAGAGGCTGAGGAGGCTATTGGCTGCCACAGAAATTATTGCACAATGAAAGACAGTTCATTCATGCACACCCCTTGGCCACCTCAGAAGTAAGAAAGCACAAGAACTCTGAACCCAACCAATGAGCACGCTTCAAATACTTGAAAGGTTGTCACACAGAGGAGGACCAGAATCTCTTCTGTACCCATTTTTGTATTTTATTTATTTATTTATTTATTTATTTATTTCATTTCATTTCTGTACCGCCCAATAGCTAAAGCTCTCTGGGTGGTTTGCAAAATAAAGACAATTCAAGTATAAAACCATAATATAAAATACAATATAAAAGCTCAACCAGATAAAAACAGCAGCAATGAAAAAATACAAATTTAAAAAACACTTTTCAAATGGGCACATTTTACCCAACAGATTTTTCCTGTTTCATGGAATACATCGCAAGTCTGGAAATGTACCGATTTCCAAACGCCACGTATGTCCAGTCTACGCCCATTTGCAAGTGATGTGGATTGGAGAAATCAGCAACAAACTGCCCAGAGAGTTTTGGCTATGGGGCGGTGTATAAATGTAATAAATAATAACAAAATATTTGTTGGAGTGAATTTTTCACACAACCCTAGTTTGCATGACTGCAGCTCTGCAGGGATTTGGACAGCTGTCTCTCTCAGTCTCAGTTGACATGTTGGAGATTGAATCTGGATCTTCCTACATATAAAAAGGTGCTCTGGCCCTGTGTCAATGCGGTCTGTTGGTTTTGGTGTCCATGTGGCAGTGAATCCACTCCAGGTTTCAGTCAGAACCAGTGAGAACTCCCGTGTATGCTCTAGTTCCTCTGTTTATGAACGTAGCAGAAATTCGGCTACTTTCAAGAACTCAAGTTAAAAGAAATGGATAGTCTTTGCTATCCTGGTTTGACACTTACGTCCGAGAATGCCTTGTGAGAAAATATAGAAGAACAGAGCTTCGGTCTTTATTGTTTATTGGAAGCTGTGGTTTATAGGAGGAAAGACAAAGCACATTTTTCTTTTTTCTCTTAGGAGATTTTGGCCATATATCTTCCTTGGGAGTCATGTTGGCTGATATATTGTACACATGCAAATCAGCACCGATGGGGCTGAATGTAGGTGACAAATCAGAAGCAAGAGTACTTGCTTAAAACTCTACTTAGCAAAAATGAACTACATCCTGTGAGCTATGTAGCCGCTCAATAGCATGAGGCTTTGGGGTTGTCCTTGGCCCCTCTGAACATACACCTTCCCCTCTCTCTGTTTCAGATGGCCGAAAACTGCATTCTGAGAGACTGTTTTGTTCTCTAGAGCGTGCTCAAAGGATGGAAATGTTTTGTCTCATAGGTGGAAGTGGGTGGTTCTTCTGGCCTGGGAAATGGTACTCAGCATGTTCTACATAGGGTTGCACTTCGGAATGTCGTGGGCGCCTGACTGGGGTCTCAGCTAGACCTACCAGTCTAGTGCAATGGAGGGGCACTAGATCTCGCAATATTTTATCGCGACATCTCCCCCTATGTTTACACGCAGCGTGCAACAACCTCAGAGGGAGAGGACGTCGTGCCAGCCATTTTGTGGTGTTTTTTTTTGTTAAAGAGGAAGGAGCGCACCAGTGCTCGTGCACAAAAGGTGTTTTTTATTTTTAAAACATTTCCTGCTACCCCCCCACCCCACCCCCGATGGGGGCAGAGCTCCTGAAGAGCTCTGCACCCCATGCGTGGCTCCCATCTCCTCACAAGTAACTGCGAGGAGCTGGGACAACCCATGATGGCAGGCCACACTTTCCGCGGTCTCGGGATCATCCGGGAAAAAGCGGGCCTAAAGTGTAGGGCCGTATACTGAGGCAAGGGAGGGATCATCCCTCCCTGTTCCCGGGATCCCCTGTGCATCATGTAAACACACAGGGACGATCCCGGGGATCGCCCTGGTATAAGGCCCTGTCTAGCTATGGCCTAGGTCTGGGAGTCAGATGGACTCCTCTGCATTTGGCCTTGTGGACCAGGTGGGGCACCCACGATGCCTTTGTGGGCCCGCAGTGGGCCCGCAGTCTGACAAGTGCCCAGCAGCCGTCCATCCTCGTCTGGAGCCTCCCTTATGCATGACAATGGAAGCTTCAGAAATTACATAATTTCCCATTGTGTAAATGGCGGCCTTAAAGGTCCCATTTAAAAAAGAGTAAAGGCACAAACAGAGTTATTACAGCATCGAGACCTATATAGCTGCTGGTGATCTGGGCTGCATCTGCGTTTCCTAATCCCGGGGATGCATGCAACATGGTGTCTAACTTTTCAAGGCACACTTCAACTACCGCTGCAGCAGAAGCTTTTGCCCCAGGCACATGACTTGGAAATCATTGGCAATGGGCAATCGCCTGGATTAGGAGACCCATGACTACCACTTCTAGACAAGCCTGTGATTCTTATAGCCAGGCATTTGCTGCAGTACTTATCCAGACTGGAACTAGACAGCTCCTGAGGTTGTGCAACTGACATCCTTGATAGAGAATTCCATATTTCATTCCAATTTATAATCCCAGACATGCTCAGGATGATTAATCCTATTATTCAAATGCCAAATGAATCAATATTACTTATTTTACAATATTGCTTAATGATTCCCTACCCCCGTATTTTGTAATTACTTTTATGTCCTACATTGATACATTTGGTTAATGTTACTAATGAGATGGATGGCATGTTCATTGCCAAAAAAAGGGAGCTAAACTTTTTTAAAAAATGGCTTCGTGAATATCTAGAGCAGTTATCCATTCATAACACTCGAGGGCGAACGGATCATTCTTGCAGCGTTATTCATTCCATTGGCATTCACTACAGCCTTATTGGCCGTGCAGACATTATTTGGTATTCATGGAGATGGATACAGAGATATATTCATACAATTTCCACTATTAGCTTTCTGACTAAGGATGTGATTTTCACAGAATGAATTTGCACAGGTTTCCTGCCCACAACTGTACATGAGAGGCAGGGGCACTGGATTCCCAGCGGCCACAAACACAGAGTCGGTGTCTCTATGGCAACATGGCTGTACTGAAGAGCTCCTCCTGTCCTCTGTGAGGGAAACGTCAATGAGTGCTCTCAGTGCTGGGAACCCATTAGGATAGGGTGACCATATGACCGGATTTGCCCGGGTTTTCGATGGCAAATCCGGGAGGGGGAGGGGAAATCCGGATTTCCCCCCCCCAAAGAGCAGCTCTAATAGGAATTAACAAAAATGCTTATAACTCCGTCATTTTTTAAGATAAAGACATGAAACTTGGCACAATGGTAGCTCTTAGGAAGGGCTTTAGTCATGCCAAATTTGAAACAGATCCGTTCATCCATTGATTTTTTAGGATTTTTTTAAAAATTGAGGTTTTAAAATTATTATTTTTAAAACTGTCATTTTTAAAGATAAAGAGCTGAAAGTTGGCACCATGATAGCTTTTAGGTAGAGCTTTAGCTATACAAAATTTGAAACAGATCTGGGGCCAGTAGCAAACCCTATTAACAACAACAGCAGCTTGCAATGAGTGAAGATACAGTCAGAAAAGATATTTAAGGGAAGGGGAGAATGTAACACACAGAGTAGAGCAAAAGCTTCAAAGTACAGCAAAACCTACAAAAGTAGGAGTGAGTGAAGTTAATTTCAGATACATTGAATCTCTCACTTGTTCTTTATTTCAGTGATTTTAACATTAAGATGTTATGTAGAACAGATTTGTCTTAAATGTGTGCTGTAAAATCAGACCAAGGCTATGTTCGGGTGGGCACGCCCCCTTGGTACTGGACACGCCCCCTTGGGGGCGACCATGTTGTCCTCCTTTTTGGTTTCCAAAATATGGTCACCCTACATTAGGAAGAGTGTTCCAACCAAAGCAGTCCCTTCCATAAACTTGGCAAGATCTGCACTACTGCTTCCGAGTGTAAGCAGAAGCATGGAATAAAGACATGGACACAAGAGCTTGGGTTAACTAGGGCCTCTTTACTTATAATAACTAGAATCCCTGGATCTGCACATGAAAGTGCAGGAATTAAACCTTATCTCAGGCCACTTGCCTGGCTTAAGGGTGAGCCACTCTCCAAAGCAAGGAGCCGGTAAATCTGGCTTCTTGCTTATGTGACACTTTGCAAGTGTGGGGAGACCGCCCTACGACACCCCCACCCACTGCCATAATGACAGCAAGTAGGTGAGATAGGAGGGTCTCCAAAGGCATACCACATCCTGGCATTTGACCTGCACAGCCCCTGAGGAGCAGGCCTCTGGATATGCCAACCACCAAAAAGGTGCCGGAGTGCTCACCGTCCAAAAAGGTGCTGGAGTGCTCATCACAGGGGCATGGGCTGCTTGGAGGCTGCCAATACAGCGCCATCTGGCAGACCTGGGGGGCAGGGAGGTCGGGGGAGGGGGAGCAGGTGTCCCCCCCCCCGGGTTCCTGTCAGCCTTGGGTCACCCTCCCAGCTCGCATGAGATTAGTCCGGGGCCTGGGCTTGCAGCAGGCGAGCGGCCTCCCACCTGGCCACCAAGGGCCCCGGCTGTGCCTCGCTCATGCTCCCTTCATGGGGTGGGTGGGGAGCGAAGATGCAGAAAGGGGGGTAGGATTACCTTGGAAAGCCCGGAAGAGTCGGGCGAAGGGTTTAGCAACCTGTATTAGCTGACGTTACACATTGTTACTGTTGCTTATTAACCTGTAGCAGCTGAAGCCTTTACGGAAACATACCTAAGTGTGTGTGTGTGTGTGTATGTATGTATGTATATATATATATATATATATATATATATATATATATATATATATGTTAATATTAATATTATATGGCCATTGAAAGTAAGGTGATTACATCAGCCCTGAACTTTGCAAGATATCCAGAAATAATATTGAGATGTGTCTCTGTTATGTCAGACCTCATTAACAAATACATCGAAAACAAGAAGAAATTGGGGTATTTTCCCAGCTAACGTAAAATCTTTCAATTCAGCTGACCAAGTAGATTTTTACAAACGAATGCCATTTGCATACTTCTGCAGGAAGGCTCTTAGTTGGGTATCTACAAGAACTTAAACATCTCCGCTAGCTGTGGCTCTTGTAGCCAAATTATGAATTTTCTACACGAATGCCAAAACAGACCTTCAGATAACAATTCAGCACCTTTCATTAATATATTCAATTATTATGAAGCGTAGTATCCAATATTAGTCATGACTAATTTACGTCCCATTCATTTCAATGTGTCTGCTCTAATTAGGACTAACATTGGATACGACTCTAAGGGTATAATCTTATGTATGTTTCAGTGGCAGGCAATAAAATAAATAAATAAATAAATAAATAAATAAGACCTCTTCTACCGTGAAAGGCTTGGAAAATGAACCCTCGATTTCACCATCCAGAAAAGGGCTTGCCATTGTGGGTTACCATTTGGTCTTAGCCTACATGAAATCAAAGGGTAGGGCGACCCCATGCCAAGCCAACCAAAATGAGAAGAGAGGAGGCTGGGCCATCAAGGAAACACTGTGCTGTGGGGGTGGTGGGGAACAGAATCGTAATGTACCCCAGGGATGGCGTGGGCTGCTTTTAGCCTTGAAAATGCTCAGGGGTGAAAATGATCCTTTATTCCTAAATGAGAAGCCCTGTGAAACATCCACGGATGTTTTTGCTGAGGCTTGATTTAGCTGGAAGAGGTGCACAATACAGAAAAAGCGATGCAAAGCAGACATAAAACCCGTCTTAGGAACAGATCCCATTTTAAAGAACCTTTTAATCCTATTAGCTGCCTTTAATCATATTAGCAGTTTTCATTTATTTTATTTTATTTAAAAAATGCTGTATTAGCTTAGCATTAACCTCCCATCAGGGTAATGTTTGCCAAAGCAGTTAATTTCCCTCGCTGTCTTGAACCACAGCAAGACTTTGCTTAGAAGATGGTCCCTTTCCATCTCGTGCTGCAGCGTGGGCTGGGATGATTTCTGAAATAATCTTGGCTCTTAGGAGGCTTTAATCTGGGTTAATTCAATCTTTAACCTCATTTTTGTTCTTCTATAATTTGGCATTAAAGCAAAAGTTACACTGAGGCAAGCACCTTTCTTTCAACGCCTCCAGAAACACAGAATAGATACAGCCAGATCTGGCTAGGTCATAGAATCATAGAATCATAGAATAGCAGAGTTGGAAGGGGCCTACAAGTCCATCGAGTCCAACCCCCTGCTCAATGCAGGAATCCACCCTAAAGCATCCCTGACAGATGCTTGTCCAGCTGCCTCTTGAAGGCCTCTAGTGTAGGAGAGCCCACAACCTCCCTAGGTAACTGATTCCATTGTCGCACTGCTCTAACAGTCAGGAAGTTTTTCCTGATGTCCAGCTGGAATCTGGCTTCCTTTAACTTGAGCCTGTTATTCCGTGTCCTGCACTCTGGGAGGATTGAGAAGAGATCCTGGCCCTCCACTGTGTGACAACCTTTTAAGTATTTGAAGAGTCTGATTTCAATAAAACCTAGGTGCATCCTATGTTTCCCAAGACCCTGCCGTGAATTGTTCAAATGACACCACACTTAGAATACTGTGTACCGTTCTGGTCACCACACCTAAAGAAAAAGAGATTGTCTCTCTGCATCAGGATTAGTAGCTATTGATCGCCTTCTCCTCCAGGAATTTATCCAGCCCCCTTTTAAAGCCAATCAAAATGGGTGGCCATCGCTACAACTTGTGGTAGTGAATTTCATAGTTTAACTATGTGCTGTGTGAGGAAGGACTTCCTTTTATCTGTCCTGAATCTCCCATCAATCAGCTTCATGGGATGACCCTGAGTTCTAGTGTTTTGAGAGAGGGGAAAAAATAGTTTTCCTATCCACCTTCTCCACACCATGAATAATTTTGCACACCTCTATCATGTCTCTGCTTACCCTCCTTTTTCCAAAGCTCAACAACCTCCGCTGTTGTAACCTTCCCTCATAGGGGAGATGCTCCAGCCCCTTGATCGTTTTAGTTGCCCTTTCCTGCCCTTTTCCCAGCTCTATAATGTTCCAAAGGCCACGTCTTCACAACGCCTTTCCATTTCAGCCAGTGGAATGGATGCATGAACACCCAAAGGGCTTTGATAGCTCTTTGTTGAAGATATTTTGTGAGGGCATGGGGGAGGCAGCCCTCCTTTGAACTACATGCTCTTAAGAAGATGTCATTCTGATGTTCCGACAGAATGATATATTGCAGGGGCACTTTTGTGCCCTGGTGAACACACATGCAATCCGGAAAAAAATAATACTTCAAAGTTGGAAATTAGGGAGTTTGGGTTCTCTCATTACAAATTCTCTCTGCTTCTCTAAGCAATCAGACACATTATATTAATGCAGTTCAAGAGATTAACTGTAAATCCCATCTTTACAGTAGCTTTTAAGATGTCAGCCCATCCTACCTCACACCTGCTCTCCAATTTTTCACAGGAGACACAGCCCGAGTGCCTCCTAGCCATGCACGAAGGGCTTTTGAAGGCAGTCTGGAGCTTGAACACACTTCCTTGGAAGTTGGTCCCCCGCGGAGACATGAACCCTTGCAACTCCCACAGTGCATTGCAAGTTCAGTGCATTCAGTGTAAAGCTCAACCAAGCTTAAAAAGAACATTCCTGTGTGAGGCATGAATGTTTGGAACGGATGCAACAAACAGAACTTGAAGCCTGCGAAGGTCTCAAGGCACCCAAGGGGAGCAAAGGAGAAGACGACGTACGGAGGAATCGGTTTTAAAATGAACCACCGTGATCTGAGAGGTATTAGAATTTTGGAATAGAAAGTGCGTTCGCCATGTATGTCTGCATGCTTACATTTAGGCACAAATCATGCCAGAGCGTCCACAGGGAAAACAATATTAATGGTTCACAGCACTCTAAATTTGGGGATGAATAACATAGCAGAAGGCTGTTTGAGCCAATGTGTGCAGGAGTGTGGAGCTGTGTGGAGATCAAATAGAAAGGAAGCAGCAGCCAAGCGCCTCTCCATTATGCCTGGATCTGTATGATCTGTTGTATCTATTGGCTCTTAGAAGGAGAGGGAGAGGAAGCCCTTCCAGTGTGTCCATGACATTCTGAACTTTGCAACTATGGCCATAGCTAGACCTAAGGTTTATCCCTGGATCATCCAGGGGTCAAACCTATTCATCTAGGTGATACACAGGGGATCCAGTGCTCAGGCAAGGGCGAACCCTGGATGATCCCAGGATAAACCTTAGGTCTAGCTGTGGCCTAAGACTCTAGTGCCTAAATTTGCTTTCCCCCCTACTCTCTCCCAATCCCCTTTCCTTTTGTGTCATGTTTTTTAGATTGTAAGCCGGAGGGCAGGCACTGTCTAAAGAACCATTTTTGTAAGCTGCCTAGGGAGCCTTTTTTGGCTAAAGAACATAAGAACACAAGAAGAGCCCTGCTGGATCAGACCAAGGGTCCATCTAGTCCAGGACTCTGTTCACACAGTGGCCAACCAGCCATCGGCCAGGGATGAACAAGCAGGACATGGTGCAACACCACCCTCCTGCCCATGTTCCCCTGCAACTGGTGCACACAGGATTACCACCTCAGATACTGGAGGTAGCGCACAACTATCAGGGTTAGTAGCCATTGATAGCCTTCACCACCAGGAATTTATCCAATCCCCTTCTAAAGCCATCCAAATTGGTGGCCATCACTACATCTTGTGGTAGTGAGTTCCATAATTTAACTATGCACTGGGTAAAGAAGTATTTCCTTTTATTTGTCCTGGATCTCCCACCAATCAGCTTCATGGGATGACCCCACTGGTTTCTAGCATTTTGAGAGAGAGAAAAGAATGTCCCCCTCTCCACACAGTGCATAATTTCCTACACCTTGATCCTCTATAAAAGGCAGGATAAAAATGCTATAAATAGATCCCAAATTGTTTCCTAGAGTTTTGTATATATCTTTGGGTACAGTTTTTAGTTAATTGTGGTCGTACCCTTACAGCTGAAAACCCAGGAGGCTGTTTGTGTGTGTGTGTGTGTGATTGTGTGTGTGTTCAGGTGACCTTGGTGGTCAAGCAAATTGTGTGGCCACTAGGCCATGTCCTAGTCCCAAGGGTGTTCTTGTTGCTGCACACGTGCTGCATCTTTGAAATGCAGCATGAAATGAGGGACAACATGAAACACTTCTGCCATTCTCCTCCAGCTGAGAGCCAGGCCGGATCTACACTACTGCTTTAAAGCGCTTTATAACAGTTATAAAGCGCTTTAACTGCTTTAAAGCACTTTAAAACTGTTATAAAGCGCTTTAAAGCAATAGTGTAGATCCAGCCCCAGTGAAAGACATTGGCACCATGCTGGCTTTCTCTG
Source organism: Elgaria multicarinata webbii (assembly GCF_023053635.1). Taxonomy (NCBI): domain Eukaryota; kingdom Metazoa; phylum Chordata; class Lepidosauria; order Squamata; family Anguidae; genus Elgaria; species Elgaria multicarinata. Next base: position 106,073,376 of record NC_086176.1, read on the forward strand.
CCTCTCTGGGACTCCAGGAAGCACCTTCAAGAGATGCTTCTCCTTACTCAGCCTTTCCTCAGGGAGAAGCTCTGTGGAGGGAAACCTGCACCCCCCCCCCCTTGTGTGCTGCTTCCTGAAGTGCTCCATGCTCCTTCAAGAAGGAGCGTCTAACACAGGGGTGGGCAAACCGTGGCCCACATGTGGCCCACGTCAGCCCTAGACCCTAGAAAAAATGAGGTTTTTAAAGCCAAAAAAGGTCAAAAAGAGCCATCCCCGGCTGTGCCCGGCTCAGAGGCCCTCCTTGAAGCCTCTGCTAGACAGGTGAAATCACCCATCTAGCTAAGGCACTCTGTACTGTAAGTTTGGAGAGTTACAAGTAGCCAGGGTGCATCCCTTAGGATTACACCCTGTGACAAAATGATAATTTGTTAATGTTTATATGTGTATGTTTAAGTATTTGGTTCAGTTTTGGATTTGCTGTGGCCAATTCTTTTATTTTCAAGGAATGGTAAGTAAGTGGGAGGGGGGAGTTAGAATGGTGAGCAATGTGAATGGTGTCGTCTGATTGGTTGGTTGGTTTGCATGGAGAGAGAAGAGGGGGAGTGAGAGACAGTTAAGGAGTTTTTGGTCAGTTAGAAGAGTCAGCCAGAGTTAGATGAGTCAGAGAGGGTGAAGGAGTTAGTGAGGGTAGGAGTGAAGGGGTTTAGTAGAGGCTTGTTTCTGGATAGTATTAAGAAAGTGAGGTTACAGGATTTGGAGGTGGTTAGTATACCCTGGGAGGTTGAGGGAGGTGGATGTATGTGGAAAGAGTAGAATAATCTTAAAGTGTCTTTTAAAATCTTTTAAGATGCCTTTTAATAATGTATTAGTTATATATGTTTTAATCAATTATATTGCATGTATTTTGTGGTGTTTGCATTTGTGTTGTACCTCGCCTCGATCCAGAGGGAGAGGCGGGTAACAAATAATTTTTTTATTATTATTATTGTTACTGTTATTGTTATTATTCTATATGAATAAACTTTATTCTTATTTCGTTTAATAACCACATCTGCTCAGTCACAATACACACTCCCACTCCCACACAAGGGTTTATTATTCCCTCATTCTTTTAGAAGCTAAAGAATAGGGTGGTGGCAGCGAAGGAGAGGTTTAATAATAATAAACGTCACAGAGGCTGGTGACGCTACACACCCTAACTGGACTAGAATGGAAAAGCTGATCTTACCTTTCCTAGGATAAGACAGGTCCCGGTGCTTTCAAACCTTGTTGTTAAGGTTGTCTAGGGCCTTTACTCTTGTGTAAATGTGGCTTTTACAGCCGCCATTTATGCAGCGGGGAGAATTAGCTAATTTCCGGAGCCTCCATCGTCATGCCCAATGGAGGCTCTGGGCGGTGACGGGCAGCAGAGAATGGCGGTGGGCTGAGTATCCAATGAGTCAGACCCGGGTGATTTAGTCCGCCCCTGCTTGTTACATCTGACTCTGCGTTGATTGGGCGGCAGTGGATTTGCATGTCTCCTTTCATCTTTCCATTATACGTCTTTATACCTCCAATTGAAGACATGCTTAAATTGTATTTGACCCTCACTAATGAAATTAAAATGAAGATAGAAGGAAGGCATACTTCAGCGAGCCTTTGAAATAGGTTTTGATGTGGTCATTGAAACAGATCTGTTCTCAAACTCTTCTATCAGCATCTCTCCTTGCCTGCCTTTGTTGTATTTGATGGGGCTTCATTGTGGCTTTTCCAAGTGCACTGGTCTTCCTCTCCGAGCAGCGCAGATTTCTGACGCATTTAGGCCTGTGGGGATCAAGTTCTATTTGTCTTCTTACAGAGAAGCAAGACAAGGACTTCGTCCTGATATTATGAAGCTTAGGCTCTTCACACATCAGAATCCCCCTGGTTTATGGACGTCGTTGTCTACCAGATTTGTTTTTGTGCTTCACAGAATTATAGAATAGTATAGTTGGAAGGGGCCTATAAGGCCATCAAGTCCAACCCCCTGCTCGGTGCAGGAATCCACCTAAAAGCATCCCTGACAGATGGCTGTCCAGCTGCCTCTTGAAGGCCTCTAGTGTGAGAGAGCCCACAACCTCCCTAGGTCATTGGTTCCAATGTCGTACTGCTCTAACAGGAAGTTTTTCCTGATGTCCAGCCAGAATCTGGCTTCCTGGAACTTGAGCCCAGTATTCCGTGTCCTGCACTCTGGGATGATTGAGAAGAGATTCTGGCCCACCTCTGCGGGACAACCTTTCAAGTATTTGAAGAGTGCTATCATGCCTCCCCTCAATCTTCTCTTCTCCAGATTAATTATGCCCAGTTCTTTCAGTCTCTCCTCATACGGCTTTGTTTCCAGACCCCTGATCATCCTCGTTGTCCTCCTCTGAACACGCTTCAGCTTCCCTTATCATTGCGATGTGGCTAAGGCTGTTTCTCCGTATGCATGCTTTTCTGGCTGCCACACATCTCTCCATAACTCTGCAGCATCCCCTGGGCTGAAGTGTGGGAAGCTGAGGAGGCTGCAGGCTGCTGGAGAGATGATTGTACAATGGGACAGGACACCCATACACAGCTCTCAACCAACTCATAAATAAGGCAGGTGCAAGACTGCTACACCCCCGCTGGTGAGAATTTCACCAGTGTTTTTCTTCTCTTTTGAATTTCTTTTTAAAGCCATATGTTTTCTAGCGAATTGTATGGGAGTAGTAAAATAAAATAAATGGCAAATTTTCAGCATGGCGCTATGGATCTTAATCTGTCAACAGAACTGCTCTAAAGTGAAGTGTTTTGAGGACAGCAGAGTAGCCTCTTCTTTTAAGCTCTTGGGAAGGGTTCTTCCTACATCACCACAGGAGTTTGGAAGAAGTTTTTGTGATTTCAATGCCACATAACCATGTGGGTCTTTCTCATCTGATTATTTATTTATTTATTTATTAAACTTATATACCGCTCCCATAGCCAGGGCTCTCTGGGCGGTTTACAGAAATTCTAAAATTGAGGTAAAAACAAGTATACAAAATTTAAAACTCTAAAACAAAGAACATACATACATAAAGCATTAAAAACCGATTAAAAACTAAACATGTGGGTAATTAGGATGTGCCGCCATATGCCTGGGCAAAGAGGAAAGTCTTAACCTGGTGCCGGAAAGATAGCAGCGTTGGCGCCAGGCGAGCCTCGTCAGGGAGATCGTTCCATAGTCTGGGGGCCACCACCGAAAAGGCCCTATCCCTCGTTGCCACACTCTGAGCCTCTCTCGGAGTAGGCACCCGGAGGAGGACCTTAGATGTTGAACGTAGTGACCGGGTATATTCACGTTGGGAGAGGTGTTCTGTCAGGTATTGTGGTCCCAAACCAGCTCCTTGAATTGGGCTCGGAAACATACAGGCAGCCACTGCAAGCGGACCAGAGCGGGTGTTATATGGTCGAACCTTCTGGTTCACGAAATCAATCTGGCCGCTGCATTTTGCACGAGCTGCAGCTTCCGAACCGTCTTCAAAGGCAGCCCTACGTAGAGCGCATTGCAGTAATCTAACTTGGAGGTTACCAGAGCACGGACAACTGAAGCCAGGTTATCCCTGTCTAGATAGGGGCGTAGCTGGGCCACCAACTGGAGTGTGTAGAAGGCACTCCGTGCCACTGTGGTCACCTGAGCCTCAAGTGACAATGAGGGAAGGAAGGGCTGCCCCCACTGCCATGTCTCCAGCCTTTCATATACCAACATGAGGGCATGAGATAAAGCTATCAAGTAGGGGATCCTGCATATGAACCCTCCCCCCCAAAGTTTTAATATATGGTCTATGAAAAAAGGAGCATTGCTTCAGTCCAAGGCGTAAGCTGCAAATCTCACCTACATGGAAGTCAATGTCAGCCAACCATATAAGGCTTGAACACTCACTTTCAATTGCAAAATTTGCACTACCACAGCAGGCAAGATTTCTTTTAAGGTTTGTTTTCTCTACTTCTGCTTATAAACTTAACAACTCTGTTCAGATGATGGGCTAAGCCATGGTGGTTAAGCCTTTTGAGTGAAACATTATGACTTAGCGTGTCGTGTGAACCATTCCTAACCATAGTGGCCACCGAACCACAGTTTAAACATGCTCACTAACCATTTGCTGCAAAAGGGATAGTGACCTAACCATGGCTTAGCATGCCCTCTGAACAAGCCCAACATATCACATGGAGCAGACTAATAAAGTAACGGAGCTACTGACTAAAAGTTTACACCACTATGAAACCCAAATAGACTAAAGGGTGGTGTAGAAATGTTTTACACAAATCCCTACCCTGTGCCTATTTACCCTACCCAGTGCCTGTTTACATTCTCTTCCCCTCCTTATTGCTTTACTATGATTTTATTAGATTGTAAGCCTATGCGGCAGGGTCTTGCGATTTACTGTTTTACTCTGTGCAGCACCATGTACATTGATGGTGCTATATAAATAAATAAATAAATAAATAAATAATAATAATAATAATAATAATAATAATAATAATAATAATAAATAACAATCCTCCCTCACACTGGAGAAGAATGCATCTTGGAAGAGGGTACCTGTTGTAATTCACGTGGTTTTTTCTTTAAAGAGGCAGTACATGATAGAGGAGACATGATGGAAGAGGTGTACAAAATTATGCATGAGGTGGAGAAAGTGGATACGGAGAGTTTTTCTCCCTCCCTCATAATACTAGCACACAGGGTCATCCCATAAATCTGATTGGTGGGAGATTTGGGACAAGTAGAAGTAAAGGCTTCTTCACACAAGACATGGGGCATGTCTACACCAGACCCATATCCTGGGGTAGTCCCTGGATTGTGCATCCAAATGATGCACAGGGGATCTCAGGGGCAACCCAGGACAACCAGGGACTTTCTCCAGGATATAGGGAACTGCGGAAAACCTGACTTTTCCACAGTCATAGGACCATCCTGCAGAACACAAGCCATGTGGCTGCTGCTCCCGGGTCATCCCTTCTTGTGGGGTGCTTAAAATGGGTATGGAGCTGCATGAAGGCAGTCTGTGCCCATTGGGGGTGGGGAGCAGGTTCAGGGGTGATTTTTTTGGTTACCTTTTGCAGAGGAGCACAGTTGTGCTCCTTCTCCCTCTTTGGAAAAAAAAATGGCGGCCACAACATCCTTCCAGGACGTCACGCAGCCATCAATACAATGGGGCAGGATTACAGAAACTGGTAAGTCTGTGATGCTCCCCTCCCCACTCTACACCCTATGGTGTAGGCATGCCCATAGTTACATGATGCAATTCATTATCACAAGATGTAGTGATGGCCACCAATTTGGATGGTTTTAAAAGCAGCTTGGACAAATTCTTGGAGGAAAAGGCTTTCAATGGCTACTAATCCTCATGGCTGTATGCTACCTCCAGGATCAAAGGCAGAAAGCCAATGTACACCAGTTTCTGGGGAGAATGGGAAGGAGGGTGCTGTTGCACTCATGTCCTGCTTGTGGGTTTCTAATGGGCAGTTGGTTGGCCACTGTGTGAACAAATTGCTGGACTAGATGGATCCTTGGTCTGATCCATCATAGCTCTTATGTTATTATGTTTAACTGGTTTCCCCCCCACTCCTATTCCTTATTACATTCATATTAATAGAATTGGCTATGATTTCTCTGACTGGCTAACATTCCTAAGTTAAACAGCTTGGGATCTTGCTACTTCAAGGACCATCCCTACATGATCCAGCCTGGTTATTGAGATCCTCTAAAAGGCCCTTCTGGATTATCCAAGGTAAAGTGAGTGATGACCTGTAATAGGACCTTCACGTAGTGGTCCCTTGACATTGGAATACTATCCTAAGGGTGGCTTACCTAGCACTGGTCTGAGCCTGATAACTTTGGTTGCCAGGTGAAGAGTATTTTTATTTATCTATAAACACAGTATACAAATAACCTAAAACAAGCAAACTAGAGTGACCCTGACCACATTACAAAATTTTCTTTCAATTATCTCTCTCGCATTCCAGTATTAAGGCAGCAAACATTAATTGATTTTAGGGTGCCATCTACCAGGAATTTTTTTTCCACAGAAGCCTATTAAAATGAAGAAAGGCTGAATGTCTGTTTAACAGATAGCACTGAACATCTGTTTAAACAAACTATGGATTACTGCATTCAATCGTAAGCTGAAATATTTACTTTTCAAATTAGGCATGCTACAGTCATGTAGTTCAGTAGCAATTAAATTAAGAACACCTTATTAAAAGACCTGGAAGTGGTAACCACAGGAAGAGAGAAAATTCAAAGAATTCTTCAGTATTATCTGATTACTTGTGTAGCACTTTTTCATTTTAACCCATGCTCTGGCAATTTACAATACTGGAAACGTTTACTCAATATAGGAACATTTCAAGATAGTTCACTTACAATTAAAAGACATACCCAAATTTGAAGGGCCGGGTAAATATCGACAGGCCTGATGTTAATAAATGGACATTAAGATTAAACAATTCACTGATAATCCATACTAAGGACTAGCAGTAGCAACACAAAAATATACTCCAAAGTGGAGCAGAAATACATCTTCCCCAAAACTAAATGTTGTTCCTAGCACAACAAGAACTCACCCTGTTCCTAGGGATATTGCTGGGGTCCATGTGTTGGTGGGGAGAGTCCAATGGACTTCCTCATGCCTGCCATCCCGAACCCCGCTCACCAACCTCTTGGGCGCTTGCGGACCTGCTTGTCAAGCGCTCCACGGATCAGCGAAAGCCTGACAAATCCACCCCCTTCCCGAACTGCCATTTTGTGCAACAATGGAGCATTAACACCTGTAATCTTGTGTAAATGTAATCTTTAAAGCCACCATGGAAAGGTGAGATATAAGGACCTCACGTTAAATAAACAAGCAAGCAAATAAAAGTGTGCAGCATTGCTAAGCTCCCAGAAGTACCAAGGAATCCCTTTTCCTACCTTGCTGCTAGTCCCAATGTCTTGAAAATGTCTGAACTATGCTACACCAAGGTCTAGGAGGATGTGTGAAAGTTATGCATTAAGAGAGTAAGTAAGTAAGGTGATCACTAGAAGTCATCTCCTCAAAGTTTGATCTTTGTTTCCTTGCAAAGTTCTCTCTCCATCATACACTAATGCGGTTCCCCCATACGGCATTAAGACAAGATGTCAAGGAAAAGGCATAATAGATAATGGATAATGGAGCACCGCCTGGCATTCTTTTGACACACACAGAGTATGGGGGTTTGATTGCCTTTGTGTTCAGACACTAGCACCAGCAGAGAAAGGGTGCTCTGAAGTAAAGCGTGGGACTGTACATCCTCTCGGCATGGCACTCATTAGCATTTAAACTTCGTTATGAAGCAAAGGAACCCTTCTGAAGAACGGCGAAGGTTGCGGTCGCGGAATATAAAATGCTGATTATATTTTGGACTCTGCCATCAACTCAACAAGCTCATCATTAGATCAGCTATTTCACACGGTCTCCTGCCCAGCACAGCAACTTGATTAAGAAAATGTGTTAGTGGCACTATGGATGCCAGGGAAATTAATGAGCATGAGTGCAGACTGTTTCCCGGAAAATAGTGGTGGGGACTCCTGAGTGTGTGATCTACCATTTGCTAGATCAGACTTGCCTTCTGGAAACAGGATGATGAAAAAAGAAACACTCTGCCATCCCATGTCTACTACTGCTAAATAAACACAGTTGCAACCGCTCTGCCTCTGATCCACGGGTCGAATGGATCAGAGGCAGAGGCAAAAGCAGGGAGGATGGCAAAGTCTGCAACAGGTGTGTAGGAATCTGGGCTGCACGTTCTGCAGCAGGCTGGCCTTTTCCCAAATTGTGTGGACTCCGCACACCTGCAGATAGGGATGGGCAAACGTACCCTAGTCCGGGTTACATGCCGCTCCCTGGACCCACACCGGCTGCCCTGACCCTGCTCGCTGTGTGAGGGAAGCCACTGGCATGTGGCCACCTGATTGTTCACTGAGCTGCCATTTTGCAAAAATAAAAAATTAAAAATGGCAGTGCGGCCTTTTTCATAAATGCCCATTTGTGCAAATGGCAACCATAAAGCTGACATCTATGCAAAATTACAGGCATAACGGGCCCCTTTGCGCCTGTAATTTTGCGCAGATGGCCCTTTATGCCTGCGATTTTGAGTCAATGGCAGCTTGGTGAACCAGCAGGAATTGCTGTGCTTGCCTTTCTCAGTGCATGCTGAGGCCGAGCAAGAGGAGTCTGCCGGACTTCACCCCCTTCCCAGACTCCTGCAACAACCCTACTTTTTGACTTTTGCACTCCGGGGAAGGGATTTGGGGACTGTCTAAGCACTCAGAAAGCCCGGGGGTGGGTGCGCAGTGGCGCTGCATTGATTATATGACACCATTGCAACCATGCACTCACCCTGGGGCTTCCTGATGAAACTGAGAAGAAAAATAGTTGGGGACTTAACTTGACTTTTTTCTCTGGAGTGAGGCAAGGACATGCAAGACGGTGTCAGGATAGCCCTTCACCTCGCTCCGGAGTCACAACAAAGGCAGGGCTGGGAGTTACCTGGTGGAAGGAGACCTGTTATTGGTCACCTTCCACCAGGAAGAGGACAGGGGCGGCTTCAGCCCCTGGATGGCCCCCAGAAACCACATGTTTCGTCGTTTGAAACTTAACATGGCAAAGACTAAATTGCTTGTTTTTCCTCCTAAACCTTCTCCTCATCTCTCATTCTCTCTTACTGTCAATGATGTTACGCTTACTCCGGTCAAGGAAGCTCGTAGCCTTGGCTTTATATTTGACTCCTCGCTCTCCTTTATTCCTCATATTGAGGCAGTAGCTAAATCTTGTCAATTTTTCCTGTATGATATTGCCAGGATTCGATCATTTTTGTCTGTCTCTTCTGCCAAGACGCTTGTTCATGCGCTGGTTATTTCACGGTTGGACTACTGCAACCTTCTTCTCTCTGGCCTTCCTTCTTCTCACATCAGTCCGTTGGTTTCTGTTCACCACTCTGCCACAAAGATAATCTTCTTGGCTTGCCGCTCTGACCATGTTACTCTGCTTCTGAAATCTCTTCATTGGCTTCCAATTCACTTCAGAATCCAATATAAACTTCTCCTGTTAACCTTCAAAGCTTTTCACGGTCTAGCTCCTGCCTATCTCTCCTCTCTCATCTCACACTATTGCCCCGCTCGTGCTCTTCGCTCCTCTGATGCCATGTTTCTCGCCTGCCCAAGGGCCTCTACTTCCCTTGCTCGGCTCCGTCCATTTTCTTCTGCTGCCCCTTACGCCTGGAACGCTCTTCCAGAACATTTGAGAACTACAAGTTCAATCACAGCTTTTAAAGCTCAACTAAAAACTTTTCTTTTTCCTAAAGCTTTTAAAACTTGATGTTGTGCAGACTTTATACTGTTAGTTTTACCCTACCCTGTGCCTGCTTACCCTACCCTGTGCCTGTTTGCATTCTCTTCCCCTCCTTATTGTTTCATTATGATTTTATTAGAATGTAAGCCTATGTGGCAGAGTCTTGCTATTTACTGTTTTACTCTGTACAGCACCATGTACATTGATGGTGCTATATAAATTAATAATAATAATAATAATAATAATAATAATAATAATAATAATGATGATGATGTTCCCTTCTCAGCATCAGGATTTGTCCAATGCCACCCTGGGGGAGGGAAAATGCAGTGTTTAAGAGGGACACAGCACCAACCGGGCACCAGGAACCGCCCCCTGCCCAGGCTCCTGTAATTTGCATTAGTGCTAATGTGAATTACTGCAAGTAGTATTAAGTTCTGGTTTTAAAAAACTGATTCCGTCAATGAGCAGATGATAGAACGAAAGATGCCCATCAATCTGTGAAACACAGCATGGATTTAACGAAGTCCGTACATTCTCAACCTAAGAATATCTCTCATCCTAAGTATCCTAGGACACAATGTGTCCTCCTAAACTAGAACTGAAATGGAATCTCTTAGAAATGCAACAATTGGGGTGGATGGATCGAAGTGAAGGATTCCTAACCTTGTGTTTCCATCATAAATCAAATCCCCTCATTATACACTTACATCTGAGAAGAACTGGACCTCAGGGTACTGTATGTTTTGTCCAGGGATGCTCCCTTAATGCCTCACTCAGTTTCTACAATTTATTCCACCTCCACCCAGCATTTTCAGGGCAGACTGGAGAGTTACATTCCTTTCCCGCACCCCCGGAATTATTAGCAATTTTCTTTTTCAGAACTCATGTTTGCTAAGGGAATGTCCACTTTGTCCCTAAGTTGGAGATCAACAATTATGAATTTACTCTGTTCAAGTGCAATAGAGAGAGTGACTTTGCTCCTTTCTGTCGTTAGCCTACTTTCATTTCAATTGCTGGGGTGCTGATGGGCACATGGCACCACCATGTGCATCACCATGAAGCCTTTGCTGTTGTTACTCCTTGCCATAATCACCCCAAATAGCCCAGCAAAGTGAAGGGATCTCTCATTATCTCCCTGAGACAAGAACTTGGCTTCTTACTTGCACTACTGCAGTAGGTATACAGCCTACTGAAATGGCCATAACTAGTTTTAATTACTAGTTTTCAGTGGCCTCAACTAGTTTTAATTACAATGCTGCTGGGAGTCGGAATTCTTGATGTATAAGGGAAAGAAACACAGTTCTGGATAGTTGGTTGCAGGGGTGGGATGGGGTGGGTGGGTGGGTGGACCCTGCCCACAAACAGACACTAATGTTCCTAGAATCTGATGAAGGGAGAGGGCAGATATTTACTAGGGATGTGCAAATCCAGGCCTTGGATTAAAAAAATCGAGTCCCGACAGCCATTTCATGACGGATCCGCCATTTTAATTATTATTATTATTATTATTTATTTATATAGCACCATCAGTGTACATGGTGCTGTACAGAGTAAAACAGTAAATAGCAAGACCCTGCCGCATAGGCTTACAATCTTCACAGAGCCCTGGGCCTCCGTAAAGAAGGAACAGCCTAAAACTCCCAGCATGCACTGGCTGGGAGGGCTGAACCTTATAGAGCCCAGGGACAGGAGGCACTTGTGACCCACTGCTGATGCGCTCGCTGACCACCAGGATCAAATGCCCGCCGCCAGGATCACCCACTCCCTGATGCAGTCCCAGATACTCCAATCCCTGGAGGGGTCCTCATGTGTTCCATAGGCGCCCTGCAGCTGCCTGCCTCAGCTCCTCCTCACTGTGTGTCTTATAGCAGAGGTGGCCATTGTCTTGCCCATGATTTCCTGAATGGAGCAGGGAGTTGGCCTACAACAGGGGAAAGGGTGGCGTAGTGACTAAAGTGTTGGATTGGGAGTTGGGAGATCTGAGTTCTAGTCCCCACTGGGCCATGGAAACACGCTGGGTGGCTTTGGGCCAGTCACATACTTTCAGCCCAGCCTACCTCACAGGGTTGTTGTTGTGAGGATAAAATGGAGAGGAGGAGGATTATGTATGCCGCCTTGAGTTCCCTGGATATAAATGCAATAATAAATAAATAAATAAATAAATATACATACTTTTGGCTCAGAGAGGAGGGCAAACATGTAATAGTTATCCTGATACAGATTGCTCATTCCTTGCTGCCAGCTGTAGGGGAGGAGTGATCTGCATAGGAATCATTGGGGAAGGGAGGGGAGAGACTTCTCTCCACCCCTCCCTCTGCAGTCCTGATCCAGAGCTCTCTTTTCTCACAGGTAGCAGTGATGGAAAAGAGTGCTCTGTATCAGTATTGCTTGGAGAGCAGGTGTAGAGAAGGCCTTGAGGGCCGCTTGCCATGGGTTGTGCACCCTGACCTACAGATTCTGTATTATAATTTGGACACTATGAGCAACATCTGGGCCCCCGCTCCAAGTGCCTCCTCCGTAGGAGGCTCGGAGAGTGGTGACAAGAAAAAGGGCCTTCTCTGTGGTGGTGCCCCTGACTATGAAATGAGCTCCACATCCAAGCCCACCTGGTGTCAACACTGTCATGTTTTTGGTGCCAGGTGAAGACTGCCCTCTACTCCCAAGCATTTAATGGCATTTAGTAGCATACGATGGGGCCTTTATGCCAGTCAACTAAACAGGTCAAGTATTTTACTGAAACTGTTTTTAGCTGTCTAAATTGTTTGACATTTTGCATGTGTTATGCTGTGCTTTACACTGTATCTTTATATTGCATTTTATTTTATTTTTATGAATTGTTGTAAGCTGCCCAGAGACCTTCAGCTATTGGGTGGTATAGAAATGGTGATGATGATGATGATGATGATGATGATAATAATAATAATAATAATAATAATAATAATAATAATAATAATAACAACCCTGAAGAGGAACTACCACCTACCCAAATGTTCAATGGAATAGTATCGCTGTTTGCTGTCCACTCGCACCGTCTCAGCGTAGGGGCTGCCCACCCCGTAGCCTATGATGTATCCGCGCACGACGATGTTTGGGTTCAGCGGCGGTGTCCAGCTCATTACGATGCTGGTTGACAAAGGCCTGACATGCAGAGAGCTTGGCTGGTCAGGAACCTGAGATTCTAGGAGTCAAAGGAAGGAGCTGTTAGCGTTGACACAGTCGGCACTCGATCAAGGACAAAACTACGCTATAGGTTCAACATCACTGCTGCTGGGAGGAAAAATGTCAAGTGACTCTCCTTATTCCATGCAGAGTTTGCATGCCAATCATATGACAGTACTTAGCTATTGAATTATCTCAGTTTTTCTCTTCTTTTAACACACAGCTTAGTTTTGCCACTGCAGCCCAAAAGATGTCTGACTTACCAAATGCCACTTACCAAATGCAATCATCCCCAAACTACCTCTTATTCGTCCTATTATTATCATTATTTTTAAAAAAAATATTCTGAAAAGGGGGCGATGGGAGGGAGGATAAAAAATCATCCTTTATGAGAAAAAGATATAAATGGACGAAACCACTCAGTTCCCCAAACTAAATGCCTGGAACGACCCCAAAAATTAGCCACAGAGAAGTCATGGATATGCAAGTGCAATCAAGCAGAAAATATCTAGCAGGCAAACTAGGGACTAGGCAACTTAATTGGAATTAAAGAAGTGCTTCTGTTTCCAGGAAACAGTCTAGGTCTGTGACATTCATTTTAAGCATGCACATTCTTGTTTTTTCCCTGAACTCAGCGTGCCTTATTTAACATGCTCTGATTAATGGGGGGGGGGGAACTGTCTAGGAGGGAAAATGGATAGCATTTTATTTACAACGTATTTACATGGATTGTATTACATGCAAGATGATGTGCTTGATTGTTAGCCCAATGGGTATGTGTTTTTTTTAAAAAAAAAACTTTAAAGGTTAAAGCAAGCCTTTTGATAGAAGTGTGCGCAGGTGCTATCCTGTCACAGGTCTCTCCAAAAGAGCAACGGAGGAACTCGTCTCTTTGAGAGCAGAAGAGACAACTTGCAACCTTTCCCCCAATGAGGAGGCCTGTTCAAGTTATAGCCAAATGCAAAACGCTGCCTGGTGCAAACTCCGACCAAAGGGCCTCTCTTGATTGTGAAGTATTCCCACTGTAAACCTTGGAAGGAAAGGCAACCTGAAAGTGATGCGACAGACCAGTTGCGATGCGACATTGATCGCTGCATCCAGGCCCTTGATTCCTTAGGGACTTTGCAATGAATTTGGGCAAACACAACGAAAGTCTTCCCCAAAACTGTTGACATCATCTGAAAACCTCTTTAGAATGTTAGAAGGCTTTAATACACACAGCGATCTTTATGAGTGTTTCACACCAATGCCGCCCTTCTAAAGTCGATGTATTCTTGAATGATGCTACTTTTAAAGGGTGGAAAAGCAAACAAACACAATCCAGTAGTAACAGCCTTTGCATTTCCCCCCTGGACCACTGTGCACGTATTTACAATCCAGTACTGTACGTTAGAAATACATTCAACTGCAGCACACATGGATGTGTTCCAAACGCAGGACTTAAATGAGATACATCAATATTCAATATTCAACATCTTTTGCTATTTTCTAAAATCATTATTAAATGACCAACTTCATAAAAGGCATTGTACAGCATGAGTGTTGCAGTACTACCCCCATAATAAGGCATACAATCACAAGGAAAAAATAAAAAAGACACAATTTGATGAAAAAGGAGCAAGGACGGTCAATAACATATTGTTGAACCTACGAAAATAGAGAGGCTATGGGATTGTTAATTGGTAGAACAGAACACAGGACTGGGGAATCAATGGGAGTCCAAGAAAATTATTGTGTTTGAAGGTTTTGGACAGGGCTGAGGGTATTCTGCATTAACAACAACAACAAAATTAAAATTCCATGCCTAGGAAATCCAAATTCTCTATTAAGAAGAGCCCAATTTTGCAACCTACATACATTATACAAACCTGTCATATTTCCAATTTCCAGACTTGGGGAAAAGAAGGAGAGACACAGAATACTGAATACCTGCCTTGAACCATTGGAATCTTATTCAATAACCCATCTGGCTTCTTAGATTTCTGTAAGCATTGGCCAGACATTATCAAACATATCACAACCATGAGGACCAGAAACTTGTTTTTTTTAAAATAACAATAATAATAATGAAAATTGAAATTCTTGGGAAGCTGACTCCCCCCCCCCCATACAGTCCAACTTTCTGAAACACACACACACACACACACACACACACACACACACACAGAGAGAGAGAGAGAGAGAGAGAGAGAGAGAGAGAGAGAGAGAGAGAGAGAGAGAGAGTTTCCTATGGATTCTTGACATGAACAGAGCCCTGATTTGGGGTGGTGATTTTAAAGGTGGGAAGAGAGTGATGGATACAGAGCAGCAGGAAGTGCCAGGATAAAAGGATATCATGGAAGTCTTCCTAGAACAGCCTTCTCCAACCTGGTGCCCTCCAGGTGTTTTGAACTTCAATTCCCATCAGACTCAGCGAGCATGGCCAGTGGTCAAGAATGCTGGGAGTTGCAGTCCCAAAAATCTGGAGGGCATCAGCTTAAGCAAGTCATCATAGAGAGTGGTGAAAGAAGGGCCAAAGAAAACAGGCAGCAAAAGGGGCTTGTACACGAAGAGCATAAGAGGTGGGGAGAGAATAGATTCTTCCGGGAGCTGAATAACAGATAACAGAAAAGCCTTAATATCAGGACACCAAAACATCTCATTTTGTGTCAGGCAATCTTCCAACCAGCCATAATCCCATGGGCCCAATCCTATGTTGGTAGGATTCTAATGCAGGGTGGCTGGTGCATGGAAGCAATTTTTACCTCCGTGCTCCGGCTCCTACATTTTTGCTAGATGGGTGATTTGCCCATCTAGCCATGACACTTTGGAGTGGGAGGAAAGGAGGCTGGGGGTGAGCATAAAAAACTGCATGAGGCAGCTTCACTGATCTCCTCCCCCTCCCCACCCCGGGGACTGCCTCCTTTCTCCTGTTTCTGTGCTCACGTTTCTGAGCACAGGTTTCCAAAAAAACAAAAACAAACCCCATCCCGCAGCCTTTGATGTTCAAAATAATTTTTAAAAACTTCCCCAGCTCTCAGAAACACCATCCTGGCTTTCCAGGGAACCTTGGATCACCAGCAGTGTTTGGCTTTGTAATCACTGTAACAAAACACACTAATTAAAAGGAGTATCCAGAGGGAGTTAAGGGAGTTCTCCAAGATGCTGTTCATTTCTGTCTTACAGCAGATGCCAAGAAGGCTTCTGGGGGAGGGAGCTGCTATATGGCAAAAGATCAAAGAGGGAACTGCAGTTAACAGTCTGCTCAGCAGCACCGGTGGAGCTTTGCAGGTGTCTCAAGGAATGTTCCCAAAGGGGGTTTCTAGAGCAGGGGTGGGCGGACTGTAGATCCGTGGGTTGCAGAGCTGGGAAAAGAGCAGGAAGGGGCAACTAAAATGATCAAGGGGAACATCCCCTCTCCTATGAGGGAAGGTTACATCAACTGGGATTGTTTAGCTTGGAAAAAAGGAGGCTAAGGGGAGGCATGATACAGGTGTACAAAATGATGCATGGTGTGGAGAATGTGGGTAGAGAGACATTTTTCTTCTTCTCTCAAAATACTGGAAGGCAGTGGGGTCATCCCATGAAGCTGATTGGTGGGAGATCCAGGACAAATAAAAGGAAGGACTTCTTCACACAGCGCATAGTTAAATTATGGAACTCACTACCACAAGATGTAGTGATGGTCAGCAATTTGGACGACTTAAAAAGGGGTTGGATAAATTCCTGGAGGTGAAGGCTATCAATGGCTACTAGCCCTAATGGTTGTGCGCTACCTCCAGTAAGACTGTGTGCAGCAGTCGCTGGGGAATATGGGAGTGGAGGGTGCTATTGCACTGTGTCCTACTTGAGGGTTCCAGGTTGACAGATGGCCGGTCACTGTGGGGACAAAATGCTGGACTAGATGGACCCTTGGTCGAATTCAGCATCGCTCTTCTTATGTTCGTATCTGCAATAGGGGAAAACTCACCTGGCTTTGTGCATCCACCAGAGCATAACATTTTGGTGAATGGTAGAGCAGCACCAGCTGGTAAAGCAGTTAAAATTAAAGACAAGTGCTAGAAACTCTGGTGAAAATAGTGGGAGAGAAATAAAGCTGTCTTATTTTCTTGCTTCTGCTTCACTTGTCCGTACAAAGAGAGAATTTTAACAGCATGCAGTCAGTAAACCCTTTTGCTCAAAAACGCCCAGCGAGTTTGAATATTGCATACTCCTGACCTCCGCAGCAACCTTAGCCGAAGGGTGAGGCAACAATGAGTATAAGCAAAAAAATGGCTGTGAAAAGAAATACAATTACCATCAAGATCGCTCTCGGGGGTTTCTGCAGTAGACCAGTCTGAGGAGGGTCCTGTCCCGTTGGCTGTCATAGCCGCTACCTGGAAACTGTACTGGCTTCCTTTGTCAAGCCCTATTTGCAACACAAATCAAGACATAGAGAAAACTCAATGAATATTGCCAAGATTCTATGAACCACAATCTATACACACACTTCTTATTTTAGTAGTTCCCTGTTTGAGGAGAGAGAGAGAAAGAGAGAGAGAGAGAGAGAGAGAAACTGACCTTTACTACAGAAAATACATCTATTCCTTGAGGAAATAGTGAGCGATGCAGCCACCGTATGCCACCAACTTGGATTTCAGAAGGACATTCATTACAGCCAGCACAAATCCAAGATATCTACTAAGGCCTCAGCTAGACATACCGGGTCTAGCGCAACAGAGAGGTGAGGATCGCATGATATTTTTATCGCAAGATCTCCCCCTCTGTTTACACGCGGCGCGTGACGACCTCGGAGGGAGAGGACGTTGCGCCCGCTATTTTGTTTTTGCTAAAGAGAGCGCACCAACGGTCGTGTGTAAAAGGTAAGTTTTTTTATTTAAAATAATTTCCCCCGCTCACCCCACCCCACCCTGATGAGCGCAGGTCCCGGCTCCTCGCGAGTAACTACGAGGAGCCAGGACAAACCGTGACACCCCGCCCACACGTTCCGCAGTCTTGGGATCAGCCTGAGACCGCATAAAAAGCGGGCTCAAAGACTAGGGTGAGGTCCCAGGGCAAGGGACAGATCATCTCTCCCTGCTCCTGGGATCCCCTGTGCATCATGTGGATGCACAGGGATGATCCCGGAGATTGCCCCAGGATATCACCCCATCTAGCTATGGCTTAAGATGGGGCTACTGATCTCATACCTCTTCAAGAGCATGGACAATTTCCAAGGTCTTGCAAACGCATCAGATTATCACTTGACTGTTCCTTCATGCTCACCCATGGTGACCTCCAGCTCAGGGAAGACTCACCATATACATTGTTCATCTGTTTCATGTCCAAAGTGTACCAGATATACCCTCTCTAAGCATTTGTTGCTTTAAACCAGGGGTGGAGAACCTCTTTCAACTTGTATTACAATTTGGGGAAGCTCTCAGGATATTAGGATCTCTTGACAGTGCTTCATTTGCAAGGGATTCAATGGGCCTGTTCAGGAAGCATGCTAACCCATGGTTAGGACACTATTCCTTTTGCAGCAAATGTTTAGTGAGCGTGATTAAACCATGGTTATGCAGCCACCATGGTTAGGAATGGTTCACACCTCACGCTAAGATAGAATGTTTAGCTCAAAATGCTTAAGCACCGTGGCTTAGCATGTCATCTGAACAGGGCCAATATGTGGCAACCTGAGAGAGGGCGTTCTCAGTCAGGCACTCCGACTGTGGAATTCCATTCCCCTTCGTGTGGCGCAGAGCGGTAAAGCAGCAGTTTCTGCAGCTGAAACTCTCCCTGCAGCCTGAGTTCGATCCCAGCGGAAGCTGGTTTCAGGCAGCTGGCTCGGATTGACTCAGCCTTCCATCCTCCCAAGGTCGGTAAAATGAGTACCCAGTGAGCTGGGGGAAAGGTGATAATGGCCGGGGAAGGCAACAGCAAACCACCCCGCTATAAGGCCTGCCAAGAAAATGTCAGCGAAAGCTGGCGTCCCTCCAAGAGTCAGTAATAACTCAGGCCACAGCTAGACCTAAGGTTTATCCTGGGATCATCCAGAGTTCACCCCTGCCTGAGCACTGGATGAACAGGTTTGACCCCTGGATGATCCAGGGATAAACCTTAGGTCTAGCTATGGCCTCAGTGCTTGCACGAGAGGTTCCTTTCTTTTCCTTCCGACACTGTTGGTGCTGAGCTTTATAAGCTCTCAGCGTCAAAGGAAGACCTATTGATTTACCCAGCATGTCTTTGAATTTGTGCTGCTGCACTTTGCACGCCATCACTATTAATCTGCTTATTCTCTCCCTTGTTTTACTGTTTTATTAGTCACCAAGGGTTTGATATTACGATTTTATCGTGCTCTTTGAGGATTGTACTCAATGCGTACTCAATTGTGAACCGCCCAGAGAGCTCCGGCTATTGGGCAATATAGAAATGTAATAAATAAATAAATACTCCACTTTGAGATTATTTTACAGTGAAAATGGGGCAATAAATTTTATAAACAAAATAAATGAAAGACAGAAGGAAATCCCACTGTTCAAGGCCCCCTTTACAGGTACCATTGGCATGGCTGTGGCTGCCTCATGACATCATCCTTTTTATACTGTGATCGCTGATTATCCACCTAACTAACCAAGGAAATAGAAAGAAGAAACAGCTGGTAAAAGAACAGTTGTGAAGCAGCAACGGTAAGGAGAAATCGAGGCACTGAAGAGTATTGGAAACAGTGACTATTCACACAAAATCTTTTGGGGAATATTTTTACCCCCATTTAAATTGATACTTTTTAAATATGATAATTGAAACTGCAGAATAAATGGCATTACGTTCAACATCTAAGGTCCTCCTCCAGGTGCCTACTCCGAGAGAGGCTCAGAGTGTGGCAACGAGGGACAGGGCCTTTTTGGTAGTGGCACCCAGACTATGGAATGATCTCCCTGACGAGGCTCACCTGGCACCAACGCTGCTATCTTTCCGGTGCCAGGTTAAGACTTTCCTCTTTGCCCAGGCATATGGCAGCACATCATAATCACCCACATGTTTATTTTTAATGGTTTTTAATGCTTCATGTATGTATGTTCTCTGTTTTAGAATTTTAAATTTTGTATACTTTTTTTATCTCATTTTAGAATTTCTGTAAACCGCCCAGAGAGCTCTAGCTATGGAGGCAGTATATAAATGTAATAAATAAATAAATAAATAAATAAATAAATAAATAAATAAATAAATAGTTCTACTTCAGTTGATGAAAAAGATGGGGAAAGCACCACGAAAAGGCTATGAGAAAAAGAGCCTACTAGCTCTGGTGATAAGAAATGTCAAAAGAAATTTCTTTATTTTTATCCGAAATATAAAAATTAAAAAATGTTCAAACCAACTTTCAATCAAACTTGTAGAACGCTCAACGTTTCGGATCCAGAGATCCTTCGCCAGGAGCTGTACAATGAAATAAATTACTTTTTGAAGTAATTTAAAATTTAAAACCTTCTAAATATTTTTAACAAAACCACAGTGGGGTTCATTCTGTCTCCATTGGATCCGAAACGTTGAACGTTGTACAAATGGCTCCAGTTATCTGAAGCCATGAACTCTAACCTGAAAGCATCTGGAAGCCAAAAGTTTCCCATTCCTGTCTCAAGGGCCTGAGCAAGCTGATGCAGAAACAGATCTCTCTTAGCCCACATGATCCTTTTGAAATGGACAGTTGAGGCTGGTGGCTCTGTTTTTGGTGGGGCTATAAATCCATTCTAGGTTCCACTCAGAACCAGTCCATGAGCATGTCTACACCATGCCTATATCTTGGGGTCATCTCCAGGTCATCCCTCTGCATCTACATGACACACAGGGGATGCTGGGGGCAACCCGGGAGGACCAGGGACTTTCCCTGGGATATCTGGGTCCGTGGATTTCCTGATATTTCCACGGTCCTGGGACCATCCCGAGGAGCACAGGTGGTGTGTTCGCTGCTCCTGGGTCATCCCTTCCTCCCCACGAGTAGTGAGGCTCTTAAAATGGGCACACAGGGGCAGTCCATGTCCATCGAGGGTGAGTGGGTGGAACAGTTTAAAATGTTGTTTAAAAAACCAAAAACTTACATGCGGTGGAGCACAATTGTGCTCTGTCTCCATTGAAGGGGAAAAAATGGTGGCCACAATGTGCCTCTTCCCTTCTGGGACGTTGCGCGTTTGTTAAGAAAATGTGGGGGATCGTGGAAGCAGGTAAGTGTGTGATCCTCCCCCCTCTACACCCTATGGTGTAGACACGCCCCAGAACTCTCTAGGGTGCTGAACCCTATCCCCAAAATAGAAAATCTGAGAACTCAGAGCCACCAGCCTCATATTGGGTCCAACACAGCTGGAAGGTGCCCAGATGTGAGGAGGCTGCTCTGGTTGATAAAAGTTCAAGTCTTTAAATAGGGTGACCCTATGAAAAGGAGGACTGGGCTCTTGTATCTTTAACAGTTGTATTGAAAAGGAAATTTCAGCAGGTGTCATTTATATATATGGGGAACCTGGTGAAATGCCCTCTTCATCACACCAGTTAAAGCTGCAGATGCCCTGCCTTCTTTTAAATCTGGTCATGCTAGTATAGCTCCTGCACCTTTAACTGCTGTGATGAAGAGGGAATTTCACTAGGTTCTGCATGCATACAAATTACATCTGCTGAAAATCCCTTTTCTATGCAACTGTTAAAGATACAGGAGCCCTGTTCTCCTTTTTATATGGTCACCCTACTTTAAAGGTAAGCACACTATCTTAGGCTTTTCTGAAAGTGGGGTAACAGCCAACTAGCTTCGGCACACAGAGCTCTGAAGTGAAGCACTAACAGTAAACTCAAGCCGCTGTGAATCCTGGAGCATCGAATGTGTACTCGGCTATATTCTTTTACAGAACCATGGCGCTGCTGCTACTGGTGTAACTGCACCAGGCCTTTGTTCCCCTTGACAGCAATATATGTTTATCATTTTGTGTATCTTAATACTGACCATGAAGCATAAAGATAAACAGTCACATTTAATTGCAAAGATTCTCTGGGGAAGGATGTTCAAAATTAAAAGCAGAACAAAACAAAAAACCACAACACTTTTAAATTTTAGCTGATGTTGGATCTTACAATAAACCCAACAGTAGTGATTTAAAGTCCTTGTAGTAACTCTGAATTACTTTGCTATTGCAGCTGTCCTCATTAGCGGGCAAAAACACCTGCCTTCACCAGCAGAAGCTTTTAAGAAGACATAAAGTCTCACTCCTTGAATATTTAAATCATCTCTTTAAAAGCTGCATGGTTTCCAGCTCCTCTGGAAATCCTATAATATGCAAGTAAACAATAGCAATGAGCTATGTATTTGTGTCTGTTCCATTTCGCCTATTTAAATATGAATTTCCCCCTGCCTTTTTTTAAAGCTGTCAACTATTAACTTTATAGGTAGTCTGCAACACAAATCCCGCACTTTATTTTTATAATTTGCAAGAGTTTTTATATTGCATTTCAACATATATTTCAAAGATGATGTACAGCCCAAAAAACAAAACCGCTAAATCGTACAATACATCAGAAAATAGTTTAAATCCTGTTGAAAAGAAAAGAAAGCGGAGATAAAAAAAGGAAGAAAGAAAGAAAGAGCAGAATGGGGGATGATGACCCTTAAAATTCAGCTTCTGAAGACCTGATAGATAATAAAGTTCTCAATACACCTCTGGAAGAGTAAAGGGAGGGAGTCTGTCCCAGGGGGCCTCCCATTAGTGGATATTCCAGGGTTACAACAGGAGCAATTTGAATGTTGTGTGGACCACAGCAGGACCTCACTAACAGCATAATCCTATACAAGTCTCCTCAGAAGTAAGCCCCATTGACATCAGTGGGTTGACTCCCAGGAAAGTGTGTATAGCAGGCTTTCCCTATCTGAGGTCTTCCATATGTCTTGGACTACAGTTTCTAGGTTTCATGACCGTTGGCCATGCTGGCTGGAGCTGATGGGTGTTGAAGTCCAAAACGTCCGGAGGGAAGCAGGTTGAGGAAGTATGGTATATGGGATTGCAGCCTGAGAAATCTTCAAGCTGCAATCCTATTAGGGATGGGCCTGTTGTCGGCAACTCTTTGCCAAGCAGCCGCTGCCATCTCCTGCTCCAGCCTATGATGCTGTGCGAGCTTCTCATGGCCTTGTCAAACACCCAACAAGACTGCGTGCCCAGTCAACGCTCCCTTGTGAGCTGCCATTTTGCACAAAATGACAGCTCAGGAATATCTGGGAAGGTCATGTTGTGTAAATGGTGGCCATAAAACAGAAGGGTGACCATATGAAAAGGAGGACAGGGCTCCTGTATCTTTAACAGTAATGTAGAAAAGGGAATTTCAGCAGGTATCAATTGAAGAAGGTGAAATTCCCTCTTCATCACAACAGTTAAAGCTACACTAGCTATAGTAGAATGGCCAGATACAAAAGAGGGCAGGGCTTCTGCAGCTTTAACTGTTGTGATGAAGAGGGAATTTCACCTTTTCAATTGACACCTGCTGAAATTCCCTTTTCTACATTACTGTTAAAGATACAGGAGCCCTGTCCTCCTTTTCATATGGTCACCCTATAAACAGCCATTTATGCAACATCACATTTATGCACCATGACCTCCTTGGATATTCCTGGAGCTGCCCTTTTGTGCAAAATGGCAGCCTGGCAAGGGGGCAGTCTGCCCCCATAGGGCACTCACTGAACTGTGAGGTGCTCCCTGAGGCTGCCCATGAGCATATCACAGCTCAATGAGCAGGATCCATGAGTCCAGATGTGGGGACTCAATGAGACTTAAACTATGAAGACAGACAGATAGATAGATAGATATGGACTATGCTTTAAACTCTTTAATAGTTATATAAGGAATTCTAGCAGGTGCATCTTTTCCCCCCTTACCTCTGCACAAGAAGTATTACGTTTGAAAGCCGCCTTTGAAAACTGTTCAGAAAGCTCAGCTAGCCCAGAATGCTGCAGCCAGACCAGGGGTTACAGCACCTGACTCTCTTGTTACAGCAGCTTCACAGGTACCGCTCTGTTTCTGGGCAGTGATATACGGCTTGGGTCAAGGCTACCTGAAGCACCGCCTTTTCCCCTATGAGTCTGCCCAGTTCTTAAGAGCTTCTAGAGGAGGCTTACTTTTGAGACCACCACCATCAGAGGTGCCTTTGGTGGTGATGTGGGAGAGGGCCTTGTAGGTGGTAGCTCCCAGACTGTGGAACTCCCTTCCAAGAGGTTTGCTCCCTCTGGTAAGTACTGTGCTGTCTGCAAATGGGGTGCTGGGGGTCTGAGTTGGGGTGGGTGGGAGTCCGTTGGACTCCACCCTCGTATCAGATGTCCATGACATCTCTACTCTCGCTAGGCAGCTCTGTTGATTCCAAATCCAGCCCTTTGGGGGCCTGACTAATCCCTATGGCCTGTACGGCTCAGCTGGCATTCATGACCCAAGTCACAAGCTTTTCTCAAAATCCTCTTTCCTTTTCTTTAATAGACATTTGTGCAAATGGCGGCTGCAATTTCAGAAACTTGTGCAAATTGCAGCCACAGCTTGCGCAAATTGAGCAAACTACGGCTGGAATTTGCGCAAACCTCTATTTAAGAAAAAACGAACACCACAACCCAGATCCGTGAGCTGGCCTGACTCAACCTGCATTGAGGACCTACTGGTGGCTAAGCAAGCAGAAGTCCGGGCCGGAGGAGTTGCTAAAAGCTCCCCCAGGACGGATTCCTCCGACATCCTTCTTCCTCACAGACATTGCAATAACTGGCATTTTTCTTGTTGTATAAATAATAAAGCAAGAGGCTTATACCAGGGTGACAGGTTTTGTTTTCGTTTCTGAGTTGGCATTCATAGAAACTAATTTAGGATAAAAACTGTGAGGCAGAATGGGGAATTGTGTTTCAATCTCATTAAGCCGAGGAAAATGGAGAGGCACAAATATATGATCAAACCATTAAGGAGGAAACAAAGTAAAAATGTATGAAGGTTGTTGCTGTACAGTCCAATAAATGTCACCTGAATGCAAAAACAACAACAAGGTTTTCTGGAAGCAGAAGCCTATTTCATTCCCTAAACATTTCATTCACTGTCGGCTTTCCGTACAGGTACAAGTTATGTAAACACTGACCTGTGAACAGGTACCAGAAGTTGTTCGGCTCCAATGTTTCTATGTCACCCCTGCGGGCTGTCTTTCTGTGTCGGATTTTATAGCCAGTGATAAATCCATTTTGTGTGCCTGGCGGTGGAGGTAGCCAACTCACTTTGATACTCTGTAAAAACAATATGTTAAAGCTGATTTTATCATTATTATTTTGCTTTCATTTCTCTAAAAGGTAGCATACATCAAATCGTACACAGATCTGAACAATACCCGCCTATGCGAGGTAGTAACAGGAAAGACTTTGTGTTGGATCTGGAGTGGATACAGACTTACTGAGAGTGGAGACATTGAAATTATTGGGACTTCAGTTAGTCATGACTAATTGAAGTCCCATTGACTTCAATGAGCTGCTTGATGTATGACTACCCTTGGAAACAACCCCTTGAATATTAGGCCTACCACTTGAATATTAGGGCTGTACCACCTCAGAATGCAGGGGTGGGCCAACGTGGTTGAATGCTCCTTCATGCACAAACGTTCTCAACATATGGAAAGAAGAGTTCTACTCTAAGCCCTTCAGTGTGCCCATTTCCTGTGCCGCAGGGCCTTATTCATATGGATGGAGGGAGCATCAATCATGGGAGCCTCTCCCTTACAAACTGTAACTGTATTCTACCCATCTTTCCTTAGGTTCAAATGCCCTCCCATCAGGTATGGTATCAGCACCTAGCTGGGGCAAATGCCAGGGCCCACTGGGTCTGATGCTGTCAGCCCTTAATATTTATACTTGGAGAAAGAGAGGAGAGATTATTTTATTCTTCTCTTTGTTTGGCCTGGCACTCTGAAGAGAACCACTGAGTGAAGTGGCTGCAGCCATCTTGACCATCTTTATTAACCCAGAATCCCTCTGGATCCCAACGTAGTGTTCTGTACACCACCCAGAGAATTTCCATTACGCAAAGAAATAAAATCCCCCTTCTGCCATTTTCAAGATTTACAACTTTTGGAATTAAACATGATATATTAGGATGATTTAATGTAGAACTCAGGGTCAGATGCATACAATGTGAGGGCTATCCCACAAATTCCTACAAATCTATGTTTACCTATGTATTTCAAATATTTTATGAGTCAGTGTTCTACAGAAGTATCCAAATTAACATACACAGTGACAGGACAAAACAGACAGAATTACATACTAATACAAATTAAAATTAACAGGTTATATTCAACAGAGAAGGTTGATGGAGTATTTTCCTTCCAGTTATTGAAGGTGTCTTCCCCTAGTGAAGGGCACCTTTTGAATTCCACCCAATAAACTGAACAAGAGCTGTAGTCCGGAAAACAGCAAACAGTAAAACAATTAAAGTGTTACTGTTTTGCTGCAGTAATTTATATTCCTGTACATTATATTGTGTTCTGTTGTGTTGGGAGCTACACTGGGAGGTTTTTGAATGGAAGAGGCAGGCACATAAATGATTTCATTAAACCAGTAAAACAGCAGAGAAAGATAAGTTAATAGTCTTGAGAAATAAAAAGGTCTTATATTTCCCCTAAATGACAATAGCAAAGCCCCAACCTAATGGAAGAGGTCCTTCAAATATGGGGCACCACAACAAAGATGACCGTCTTCCCAGGGCCAGCCCTACAATTAGGCAGAGTGAGGAGATGGCCTCCGGTGGCAGATGTGTTGTGCATGTAGCAGGTGGCCTTCCTTGCATCCCCTAACCTGGACAACTGCCCACAGGTGCAGTGGAGGACATTGTCCCCTCACCAAGGTAGAAGTAAGTTTCATCTGCACATGGGTGCCATCTTGTCCTTCACCTCAGTAGCAAAATGTTTTGAGCCAGCCCTGACTCTTCCTGGCTGCTTCACTCAGAAGGTGGGGGCACCCAAAGAATGGATGTCCTTAAAGATCAACAGGTTAATGTGAGACTAGGGGCTCATCTACACCAAGCAGGATATTCCACTATGAAAGTGGTGTATAAAAGGCAGGAGCCACACTACTACTTTACAGTGATATTGAAGTGCACTGCAGGATCTACACTACTGCATTACAGTGGTAATGAAGTGCATCAAGAATTGTTAGTGCCCATGATACATCTACACCAAGCAGGATATAACACTATGAAAATGGTATGAAGGCGGTATATGGTATGTGTCATGGGTCCCAACAGTTGTCAGTGCACTTGAATACCACTATAAAGCAGTAGTGTGGCTCCTGCCTTTTATACATCACTTTCATAGTGGAATATCTGCTTGGTGTGGATGACCCCAAGGTGGGTCTTTAGGTCATGAAGTCCCTGAAAGATCATGTCACTCACTTAAAATCATGTCCTTTATTTCAGAGGATTCCGTAAGAACCCCCAACCTGAGCTCTACCCAGTAAATACCACCCATTTGCTCCAGTAAATGCCCACTGGCATCAGGAAAAGCTATGGGGCATTCAACATTACTAATTAAATGGTGGTCTGGTAACATCTGCCAATGACTGCATAGAATCATGGATATGCTACTGCAGTTGAAACAAATTTATTTTATTTATTTATTACATTTTTATACTGCCCAATAGCCGAAGGTCTCTAGGTGGTTCACAGAAATTAAAACCATGAAGAGCATAAAAACAACCAACAAATTTAAAACACAAATACAAAATACAATATAAAAAGCACAACCAGAATAAAACCACACAGCAAAAATTAATATAGGTTAAAATATGAGATTAAAACAGCAAAGTTTAAATTTAAGTTAAATTAGATGTTAAAATACTGAGGCCGTAGCTAGACCTAAGGTTTATCCCAGGATCATCCTGGGTTCATCCCTGCCTGAGCGCTGGATGCCCTGGGTGGCACTTAGATGAACAGGTTTGACCCAAGGACAATCCTGGGATAAACCTTAGGTCTAGTTACGGCCTGAGAAAATAAAAAGGTCTTCAGCTGGTGACAGAAAGAAAACAAGGTAGGTGCCAAGCGAAAGAGAAAAATACAGCCAGTTGATAGCAGGTGTCAATGAGCACTTTGCAAACGTATTCAATTTTATTAGTAGAAAGTTGATTAGGCCATAAATAGATTTAAGCTTTGGCACACAAGCAAGTTTATTAGTTCATTATAAAACTCAATTTTTGCACATGCATTGTCAAAGCATTTGTTGTATATGAGATGTGATCCTTGCCGGATGATACAAAGTGCCCTTATGGTTGAGCAGACTGCATTTTTCAATCCTGGAAATGGTTATTTTAAATGTGGGTTTAGTAGCCAGGGTTGTAAAGGAAACTGTATGCACATAATGTTTATATGAAAATGCAAATGTTCAAAAGCTAGCTTGAAAATGCACACCATAAGCCTGAGAGCAAACTTATAAAGCACTTTTGAAACGGTGCTGTTTCCAGAGGGTAGTAATAATCCTATAAAAATAGAATTTAAATGCAACCCTTTAAAATGGGATTAAATGAAGGATTTTACATAGTAGTTCAGATCTATCAGAGTCAATGAAAGCCCCTGTTCTGCAATGCAACCCTATGAAATCAATAAAAATTACAGATTTGTGGGACGTCAGATCTCACAGGAGAAAAATAAACAATGGGTCCAAGATATAGTTGAACAAGCTGCTTTAATTCTCCTACCAGAATTTTAGAAGCCGCAAATGCTGGAATAACAGATGATTTTCACTTTAGCAAAATGGATACAATCTAGCAGAGTTATTTTCATAGAAATCTGGCTCATATATGCTACACTGGATTGCTAATTTCATCCAGACGTTTTGAAAGTCTGCTCAAATCAGGCTGGGCATGAGTCAGGCTGGGCCTTGAAGTCCATATCCAGACAGCAGCTTCACCCACGTTTCATTTAACCACTCATATATGTGGAAGGAAGTGGGACTACACCTATCTTCTGGTGCACCTGCCCTGCTTCCAAAGTTCCTGGACATCTGACCAGGGCCATAAAATTAGGGAAGCTTGAGGAATTCATCCAGGGGTGGAGTTCACTGCACTTTCAGCCACTCACCTCCCCCATCCCCTGGACTTCAGCTTACTTCCCCACTAACTGACCCACATCAATCTGTATCGAGTTTGGTCAGTTTGCAAATTTTCTGGTTTGTTTTCCTTTCTCCTCAATAGAAAGCGATTTGCGCACATTACAGCCGTAATGTGTGCAAATTATGCAATGTTCAGCTGCAATTTGTGGAACTTTCTATAGATGAGGGGGGGAAACAAGCAAAAAAGTTCCTGGATTTTGGAAAACATGGCAGCTCGGCTCACGAATATCAGCCAGGCTGGGTGGGCACCGGGGATCCATCAGACCCCAAAAGGGTCACATTTTTAAATGATAGATATCCTTGCAAAACATGCAAATACAGTTTATGCTAATAAAATCCAATGTGCATAGGCTCAGTTTTCCCTATCATTACTTGGTCTTCTCCAGGAAATTGACTCCAATAAATCAGCTCACACAGAGTTGCAGAACTGCTCCATATGCCACAGTGCAGGGCAGAGTGAAATATTATTTAGGGCCCCAAGTACAAACTGGTGACACAACCCCCTTCCCACAAACATACCAAGTTTCCATGCCTAGTTTAATTACACATGCACAGGGTCTCTTTTTGATAAGGGCCAGTATATTCAGTATATTGCTTTTTTCTGCTCTAACACTGCTTCTGGTTGACTATAGCAAATCTCACAATATCTGGAGAATAGACCTACAGAGATGGAGAAATACATCTACATGATCTACAATTTAGTGTTAGTTTTTAAAAGCAATGGTAATGGGATTGCAGCCTGATTGGACCTCCTTTGTCTCTAGGTAAGTAGGGTTGGGCACTGCCTCGGCCTGAATCCCCAAATCCGAGGTGGTACAAGGTCAGCCCAAGGTACCTTGAGGCTAAAACAGGTCAGCACCGAAGCCTCGGAGGCCTTGGGCAGATTCAGGGCAGTGCTGGACCACTCCCCCTGCCTACCCATTGGATTCATCAGACTCACCTCCCTCTCCTTCCCTGCCCTTCCTGGTTACCTCTTCCTGCTGTTACTGCTGGGACTTACCTTCATGTGTGTCCTCTTCACAACCAAGCTGCGATTTAAAGGAAGATTGCAGGGGCGCACTATTTTGAATAGCTCCATGGCTCAATCTTTGGTGCCATAAAGGGCCATTTCTGATAGGGATGTGCTCCGCTCCGATTAGAATCAGAGAATCAGAAGCGAATTGGCCTGCTCCGCCTTGCCCAGAGGCGGAGTAGAAGCGAACCGCAGGCCCTTAGAAGCAAGGCAAAGAGAAGTGCCCATAGGCGGAGCACTTCTCTTTCTGCGGAGTGCTCCGATCGCCATTTTGAAAAATTTCGCCCATAGGATTGCATTGCGGAAAAGAAAAGGGGATAACTGTGTTGTTTTTTAAGCTATCTTTCTGAAACTTCTTGTGCTTAGAGAGTCATGGCTGGGGGTCATTTTGAGCCTACTCTCAGCACTCTGCCTGGTGCAGTTCGCTTGCTAGAATTTTTTTAAAAATCGGGTAAAAAAAGCGGGAGATTTGTGCTGAGGGGCAGAGTCAACTCCCGGTCATGATCACATGATCCTGAAGTTGGAGGAGGGGATAGGCAAAACAGGATACTTGGGATACTGGGAACTTCTCTTTCTTAGTCTGAATGGACTTTTCCCAGTGTTTTTTAAAACAGTAGCCCCACCAAATGCACAAACACAACCTGAAATCATATACTAAACAAATAAATAACAGATAGGAAACACAGCACTGCTACCCACCCTAACCTTGGTGAACAACTGAAAAGATGTGGTGCAAGGGGATGAGCTCCCCTAGGGCATGTGGACGTGCCCAGTGCACAGACACTGTGTCCTGCCCTTGGAGGGTCATCAGAGCCCTTCAAAGGTAAACCAGTGCAGAAGCAATGCCTATCATGAGTTGAAGTGTAAGTTTGCTTCTTAAAGAGTGGTCCCTAGACAGGGACAGTCAAATTGGCACAATTCCCCCTCCCCTGGGCACGACCCCTATTACTGGTAAAAGACAGATAAAGACTTTTTAAAAAGTTCTTCCTGTTGTTTATTCAGCAACACTGCTGCTTTTAATTCTACCCCTCCTTTGTTTATTTATTTATTTATTTATTTATTTATTTATTTATTCCATTTTATATTTACACCCCATAGCCCAAGCTCTCCTGGCTTTTCCTCTTCAGTGAAGTCAGGCAGGCTTTCATTGTGGTTCAACTCCTTGTTGTTATTATTATTATTGCTATTAATATTAATTAGTACTGCTATTATTAACCTTACTATTGTTGTTGTTGTTTAATAATGGCTGTGATCACAGTGCAGTCAATCAACTCTGAAGCAAGGATCACAAAGCTTTACTCTTATCCCCCTAGCCTCCTAGTTATGGGATGCAAAAGAAAAGGCATCTCTCTGTGCTGCTCCCACTTCACAGGGATGGTTTGCATTACTGGCTTTGAAACTATCCTTGGCTCACTTCCTTGTGCCCCCAGAAATGTCGGCTGCCTGCCTGCCTTCCCTCCCTCCTCCCCTGCCCACCTCGCAGGGATGGTTTTTGTGTGTCTTGCTTTGACACAGGGGATAAGTCCTTACTGCACTCATTTAGACTTTTGGAAGTTCCAAATCAATTTTTCAAGTGTGGAAGAAGATTCATATAGGTTTATCAACTCCCCAATTCATGGCATGTTGGGATTTCCTTTGAAATGGCCCCTGTCTGCAGCTTTAAAATCCCTGAGATACTGGGGTGTCCGATTTTCATAAATTCCCCCAAAATCAGGGGATGATGGGATTTGCTTGAAACTTGGCATCCATGTGGACACATGGATAAGCTGTCATGGGACCGAACGTGAGGTTTCTGATGTGCAAATTGACGTAGTTGTAGCATGGGACTTGATTTGGGGTGAGTTAAAAGGTTTAAGCCCCGCCAAAAATCAGGGGATGATGGGATTTGCTTGAAACTTGCCATGATTGTGGATCTAGATGGCATCTGTGAGGATGCCCACTTCAATTTTTTTTATCTGTCAAAATGTAGGAGAACAGTCCATGTCAAAAATGGGGTGTCCGATTTTCATAAATTCCCCAAAAATCAGGGGAGGCTTTGATTGTCTTGACTCTTGGCATGCATGTGCATATGTCCATGAGGTGTCATGGTGCCAAACTTGAGGTTTCTAACTTTAACAGAAAAAAAGTTGAACACTTTTTTGGATTTCAATGCAAGCCTATGGGGGGGGGGGGAAGCGGAGCTCCGATCCGGATCCGGAACTCCGCAGCGGACTATAGGCGGAGCGGGGTGGAGTGAAGCGGCCCAATCCGCAAATTGCAGATCTGGAAGAGAAGCAGATTGGGGGGGTCCGTGCACACCCTAATTTCTGATATTTTGTGGCCACAGAGCTATTCAAAATATAAGAAGAGAATGCATATGACAGGAAGTCCCACCGGTAGTGGTGGTGCAGAGGTGGTTCCAGGTTTATGGGGAGGAAGGGAAGGAGCAGGAGCAGAGAGGTAGGGAGTTGGGGGTCCAATGGACTCCCGGGGGTGGGGGGATCTACACTACTGCTTTAAAGCACTTTAAAGCACTTTGAAAACATTTTGAAAACGGTATATGGAGTGTGTCCTGGGTCCCAACTGTTATCAAAACTGTTAGAAAGTGCTTTAAAGCAGTAGTGTAGATCCTGCCCTGGTCAGCCTTTCCCTGGCTTTCCTGGGTGGCTGCCACCCAGGTACCCAACAAGCACGGGCCCAGAACTACTGCACGGGCCCTGAATCTCACCTTGGCTTTGGTTGGGAGGTGAGGTGGGCATGCCCGAAGGTGACCCAAGGTGAATCGGGGCCATTTCGGAGCCCCTGAAGGCCTCCGAGGTGAGGTGGGGGGATGTGTCCTACTGGTAACACACAGTATACATCCAAACCTGAGCCTTGGTAGAGGGTCGTGCTTGTCAAAAAGCTCCCCAAAACTGCATCTTCTGACCAAAACTAGACATTATGGAGAAAGCAGCAGCCTGACAATTCCTCTCCTGGTAACTTGTACAGTACAATCTTATGTATGTCTACTAAGAAGTAAGACCCATTTAGTTCAGTGGGCCGTTGTCTCAGGTCAGTGTTTAGGATTGCAGCCTTAGTAAATTAAAAAAAACAAGCAAACAAACAACATGGCTCCACTTCTTTGGTTATTAAAATACAGGAGTATGAAAACTTTCAACACCAGTTTATACATTTTACATACTGTACCTTACAGGGCACAAAAAAGATTATATAATTTTTTTTCAGAACTGCAAGAGCAGGAGATCAAAGATAAAGGCAATATGGGGAAAATGTTTAACATCATATATCAAATAAACAATGGAAGGACGCATGTGTGTGAGGTCCAGAGCACTTTACGGATGTAGTGCCAAGGAAACATTTGTATTAGTTCATATATTTGTGAGAGAAGCTGCAGAAAATGTAGAAATTGTCTAATGCATTATGTTGGAGATGTGGACAGGATTTTGTAGAGTTTAGACATATATGGTGGACTTGCAAAAATATAAGATTTTGGGGGCTCAGTGTAATTATGAGGATATAAAAGGGTTCAGGGTATAAATTGCCTTTGCATCCCATGGTTTTATTATTAGGAAAGAGAGATGGATTGGTATCAACTAGGAACGAACAGAAGATTGCAAATGTGTTTCAGCTTGGATTCTAATAACGGCAACAAAAATGGAAACAAACAAAAATACTATCTCTAAGGGAATGGGGAAATATATTAAATAAATATAATTTCCCCATTCCCTTAGAGATAGTATTTCTAATAATACTCTATGTCATAGAGTATTAATGGATAGTCTCATAATGCACACACACACACACACACAGAGAGAGAGAGAGAGAGAGAGAGAGAGAGAGAGAGAGAGAGGTGTGTTTGTCTGTGTATGGGATGGTTAAGTTACAAAAATGTTCTTTAGATCAATGGACCAGTTTTATTCCGTATTGGAGAAAAAGGAAGAATTATTATAGTTCAGGGAAATAGATCTAGAAGTTGTTTAACAGTTATAATGGATTGTAATACAGGTTTGATTGGAAAAAAGTAAGAGAAGTATTGAACTGAACAAGGATGGTTGTTAATGGATTGTATTAAGATTTTCCTACTTTGGGAATTGCATTTCCTTTTTTGTGTTAAATGAGATTCTCAATAAAGAGAAAGAGAGAGAGAGAGAGAGAGAAGGAAAACCGATGCCGCACCTTTTTGAACCAACCCCCACAAACTCCAAAATGTATTGTATCGACTTCATACTTGTGGTCCCTGACCTTCAATCCCAGACGTGTATGGCACTGGTTACAGAGCAGTGAGCAAATAGAAACAGAACCTGCAGATGTTTAGTAAACGGTGGCTTGAATTCAGCTCTGCTTGCATCATAGGGTAGAGCTCATGGGCCGATTGCACGTTGACAGTAATATAGTTCAGTAGAAAGGCACGTGCTTTGCATGTGAAATATTCCTAGTTCAATCCCTGGCATCTCCAGATAAGGCTGGGGAAGACTCTAACTGAAAACTAGTAGAATCACTGCCAGTCCGTTTAGACAATAATGAATGAGGCCTAATCTATACCTGCAGGCCTTCTGGGACTTGGGGGGAGGATCTTGGGCTTTCCAGCTTCCAGGGTCATCTCCTAGGATGCACACGCCAGCATGACATCCCAGAAGTCAAGAGGGATGATCCTGCCACGACATATACCTTTTTAAGAAGGGAAAAGTTTGCACAATCGCACAGGTGTGATTCTGCACCAAAGGTAAGTTTTTTAAAAAACAAACAAACAAATTAAAATTCAGTGACCCTACATGCTGAGAGCCATCCTGGGGATGGTAAAAATGCGCCCCACCTCCGATGGGCACACAGCCCCCCCTCATACAACTCCATGCCCATTTGAAGAGCCCTGCTTCTCATAGGGAGGAGGGAGGACCCAGGAGCCCACACCACACACCCCGTGGTCCTCAGGGTTGTCCCGGGGCCATGGGAAAAATTGGGATAAGTGGAATCCCAGTTATCTAGGGCCCTTTCTACACCTAAGGATTATCCCTGCCTACTCCAGGGATCCCCTGTGTGGCATTTGAATGCACAGGAACGATCCCGGGATGATCCCAGGATATAGGGCTGGTTTAGACATGCCCCGGGACAACTGAGAGGTCATCCCTGGTTGACCCTGGGATCAGCTGTGTGTCATTTGGATGCACAGGGACAACCTTGAGCTGACCCCAGGATAAATAGCTGGTGCAGACACAGCCCTAGATAAACCAGTGATCTGTGTCTGTATATGGTGGCTTCATATGCTATAAAACAGGTCTGCACTTTTGCATTCACGTAGACAAAGTGGTAATCAAGCGTGACATACAGAATTGACTGAAGTCAATTTCCTTATGGATGCTGCAGAGTTTGATTTTGTTGTTGTTTTTTCTTTTCTTTTTTCTTTTGTAATCAATACTATTTTAGATATTGCTTTGGTTCTTGCAAAATCAATGGCAAAAGCTGCGAAATATTTATTGTCATCATAAACTTGTTAGGCGATAACAGGAGAGAATACTAATTAATGTGCTTTCATTCTAGAGTCCACAAATAGCATGGCCGGGTGGGGTGAGGTGGAGAATCCACCTTTAAAAGTTCATGCTTGTGTTGCAATACATCAGCTTTCCAGGTTTCCTTATAAATGGTCAGGAACGCAATACATACATTTGCAGGAAAATTCATGCACTTGCAAAGAAGTTCACGTGACTTCCAAAAGCAGGAGGCCTGGTTAGAGATGCATGAGAATCTTCTTGCTGTTTGCAAATCATGCAAACATGTCCCATTTTCAACCCCAAATGCAAATGTGAGCAGGAAAGCGATTCATGAGAAATTTCTGCAGTTTCTTTAAGTTGAGTTCACTTTTGAAAGTGCCTACTTGCACAAGTGTTTACTTGCAAAAATGTGCATTCCTCCCCCAAGTATGCATTTTCACAGTTTGGCCTCTGGGGGGGAAATGTGCATTTTTTATTGGGAAAAATGTCCACTTTTAAAAATGATTTTTTTTCCAATCAAAAATGTGTGTTTTCCTGATTTAAAAAGAGGGGGAAAAGATGTGAACGAAGCAAACTGAGTTTCAAGGAGGAATTTTGAGAACCTCAACGTGCCTTAATGTTACGTATTTGCTCATCCCTAGGAAGATACACTGCCTCAGACAGGAGATTTTGGCATTTTTAAGTAGGCAGAGTGGGAAACAGACAGATATGCATTCATCAGGCATGATGCAGTAGGAAGTTCTGGTCCAATATTTATTTATTTATTACATTTATATCCCGTCTTTTTCTCTCCAAGGAACCCAAGGCGGTGTACATAATCTTCCTCCTCTCCATTTTATCCTCGCAACAACAGCCCTGTGAGGTGGGTTGGGCTGAGAGAGTTTGTGACTGGCCCAAAGTCACCCAGTGGGTTTCCATGACCGAGTGTGGACTAGAACCCGGATCTCCTGACTCCCAGTCCAACACCTTAGCCACTACACAACACTGGCTGTGTGGTGTAGTGAGGTTTGAAGCCTCACCAAAATGAGAGGCAGTGAGGTAATGCTCTTGTCTGGCCCCTGATTCATGCCAGTGGCACTTCTGCAAGAAAATGTCTGCACTTTAGTGAGAGGAAGTTGGAATAACAAGATGACATAATTGACGTCATCAAAGGATATCCAAAGTTAATAATTAAGGACACAGAACTGGGATTTGCAACTAATTGCATTCATTTTCAGGATTCCAGTCAGCCCCCTTCCAGGACACTCCATTGTATTTCTTCCTACCCTGGTTTTCCATTCTATGCTTAGTCCTCACTGGACTATTTAAGTTATTTCTCCACTTAGGGTTCACCCCCACCCCAATATATTTTATTCTTCTCTAAACCTTTGGGTTACCCTGAGTCTACTGATACCTCCCTGCTGAGGGGATAATGCCGTTTTAGCTACATGAGCCTGCTAAGTGGATAATGCCATTTTGGCTATATAAGGACACTGACTTGGAGAATTGAGTTTCCAATTGACATATAGGATGCTTCCCCCCATCCATTCCTCTGGCTGAGCAAAAATGGCCTCTCACACTTCTCCACCCTATTTACAGGTGACCACATTGGAGGAAGAGGGGGCATGTCAACTAATATTTTTCAAGCAGGATGTAGGATTCTCCAACTGTTCTGGGGAGGACCTCAAAAAAGAACATCGGTTGTCACACAGAGGAGGGCCAGGATATTTTCTCAATCATCCCAGAGTGGAAGACATGGAATAATGTCCGGCAGGTGGTTCATCTGTTAGCGGGTGGTTCATCTGTCCGGCGAAGTGATGTTTGCCCTGTCCTGGACGGGGTTGCACTCTCCCTAAAGGATCGGGTCCGTAGTTTGGGGGTGCTCTTGGATCCAGAACTGTCACTTGAGGCACAGGTGAACTCAGTGGCAAAGAGCACCTTTTATCAGCTTAGGTTGATATACCAACTATGCCCTTATCTGGACAGAGATAGCCTAGCTACAGTTATCCATGCTCTGATAACCTCTCGCTTGGATTACTGCAATGTGCTATACGTGGGGCTGCCTTTGAAAACGGTCCGGAAGCTTCAGCTGGTACAAAATAGGGCAGCAAGTAGGGACTGGCCAGTGAGATCACATTACGCCAGTCCTTTTCCAGCTTCATTGGCTGCCAGTCCAGGTCCGGGCCCAATTCAAAGTGCTGCTATTGACATTTAAAGCCCTAAACGGTTTGGGGCCAAGTTATCTGAAGGAACGCCTCCTCCCATATGTACCTACCCGGACCTTAAGATCATCTACAGGGGCCCTTCTCCGTGAGCCCCTGCCAAAGGAAGTGAGGCAGGTGGCTACTAGGAGGAGGGCTTTCTCCGCTGTGGCACCCCGGTTGTGGAACGAGCTCCCCAGAGAGGTCCGCCTGGCGCCTACACTGTACTGCTTTCGTCGCCAGCTGAAGACCTTTTTATTCACTCAGTATTTTAACACTTAATTTTAACTTAAATTTAAATTTTACTGTTTTAACTCTGTATTTTAATCTTATATCAACTTTGCTGTGTGGTTTTATCCTGGTTGTGCTTTTTATACTGTATTTCGTAATTGTGTTTTTAACCTGTTGGGTGTTTTATTGTGGTTTTAATTTTTGTGAACCGCCCAGAGAGCTTCGGCTATTGGGCGGTATAAAAATGTAATAAATAAATAAAT
This sequence comes from Elgaria multicarinata webbii, assembly GCF_023053635.1. NCBI lineage: Eukaryota > Metazoa > Chordata > Lepidosauria > Squamata > Anguidae > Elgaria > Elgaria multicarinata. Next base: position 106,111,098 of record NC_086176.1, read on the forward strand.
AAATAAATAATGGGCTCAAGATACAGGAAGCCAGATTCCAGCTGGACATCAGGAAAAACATCCTGACTGTTAGAGCAGTACGACAAAGAGGCCTTCAAGAGGCAGCTGGACAACCATCTGCCAGGTATGCTTTAAAGTGGTTTCCTGCATTGAGCAGGGGGTTGGACTCGATGGCCTTATAGGACCTTTCCAACTCTATGATACTATCATAATGTCTCAGAAAATTCCCTTCTGAGAAATTTTGGCTGAAAATGCTGAATGTGACTCTATTGTTAGTCCAAAGTGGTGGATGAAGAAGTAGGAGAGGAGAACTTGAAGGAGAAGGAGGAAAGCCATTACTTCGTTCAAGATCATTACAATCATCATCATCATCAAATATTAACATAAGATCTACAGTTACATCCAAAATACTCCACCCTATTAGTGGTCAGCGCAATAGGGGGAGGGTTTTTTCTTTTTCTTTTCAGAATGACCTGAGAAAATTGCTCAGAATGTATTTTCTGTGAAATGTCGGCTCTGCCCCCTGCCGTTTAAAAGAGAGCCTTGGCTTTCTTTTCCTGAGGAGACAAGAATCAATAGGTCTTTGATTCTTATTTTGACCAGCAAGATGCTCTGTGCAGCTGGCATAATGGGGAAGTAATTGGTTTCACCAGGAAGTTAAACATCCTGAGGAGAAATGAAGAGAGCATAACACCCTGTCATGGCTGCCAGACGTGAGCTTTCCCACCTTCCAAGAGGAAAGTCCATTTTCGGAAGTATCCATTGTAGTGGCTTCAAATGTTCTGTACACACCAACTGCTGAGAGATCACTATGAGCACGATATGCAAAATTCATGGACTTTGCTCAGGCTGTTGAAGGTTGGTGGGGATTTTACATAACGCTTAGCAGGGAACAAGAAGAATGTCTGTGCTTGAAAGGCCTTCGTTTGCCTTCTTTTCTCTAAATGAGCTACTTTGAATTAGTGATGTAGGAGAAATTTGTTTCAGGGTTCATCTACGCCAAGCAGGATATTCCACTATGAAAGCAGTATGAAAGTGGTATATAAAAGGCAGGAGCCACACTGCTGCTTTGTAGCGGTATTGAAGTGCACTGCGGGATCTACACTACTGCTTTACAGTGGTACTGAAGTGCACTGACAACTATTGGGGTCCATGACACATCTACACCGAGCAGGATATTGCTCTTTGAAAGTGGTGTATGGTCTGTGTCAATGGGACCCAAGAGTTGTCAGTGCACTTCAATACTGCTATAAAGGTAGGGTGACCAAATGAAAAGGAAGACAGGGCTCCTGTATCTTTAACAGTTGTATTGAAAAGGGAATTTCAGCAGGTGTCATTTGTATATATGGAGAACCTGGTGAAATTCCCTCTTCATCACAACATTTAAAGCTGAAGGTGCCCTGCCTTCTTTTAAATCTGGTCACAGTATAGCTGCAGTATAGCTCCTGCAGCTTTAATTGTTGCAATGAAGAGGGAATTTCACCAGGTGCTGCATGCATACAAATGACACCTGCTGAAATTCCCTTTCTATGCAACTGTTAAAGATACAGGAGCCCTGTCCTCCTTTACATATGGTCACGCTAATAAAGCAGTCATGTGGCTCCTGCCTTTTATATACTGCTTTCATACCGCTTTCATAGTGGAATATCCTGCTTGGTGTAGATGAGCCCTCAGTTTATTTTTGATCAGGATTTAATGAGTTCATACCTTCTGGACTGAACACAGACTTGGACACAATCTATGGTCGAAGTCCATACACTTCTGAGCTTGCAATGTGATTCGCAGACCCCCCACCCCAAACGCATTCGACAGCATGCGTACATTCGAAAAATGTGCATGAAAAAACTGCAAACTTTTGAAAAAATTAGCAGAAATACACTTTACTCAACAGGAGAAGAATATTTCGAAGGGCGGTTAGACTGGCTCCCTCCTTGCTCTGTTTTTGGAAGCAGGCAACACCTCTTTGTTCCAGCAAGTCTTTGGGAATACTCTGGGCCTGTGTTAATGCATTGGATATTGTTATTTGGCTTTTAATTTTTTTTAATGTCTTTAATATTACAGTTCAATATATTTCTATTTATATGTTTTAATTGTACTTTGTAAAGCTGCCTTGAGTCCCAGTATTGGAAAAAAGGCAAATATAATGGAAATATGCATGGATTTTCATGTGAAAGGAAAAAAAAACCCTCCCAATCTAATACAAACTCGAGTTGGAACGAGCTTTGAGATGGAATTCAGAGAATTTCAAGCAAGCCTGAGTCTTGCTGTCTCACACATCCCTATTTTGAATACATTTTCCTAATAATAGGTGGGTAGGTGTATGCATATGTTATTGTTTGTTCATCCACACACACGGGAGGAAGGGTGATGAGTCTCTGGCCCTCCAACTGTGGTCTCTAATTCCCATTAGCCTGAGCCAGCATGGACAACAGTCAGGAATGATGAGACTTGTAGTACAACAACATCTGGATGAGTACAGATTCCCCATCAGCTCGCATTAGCCTCAGTCAGCATGGTTGGTCAATGGTCAGGGCTGATGGGACCTGTAGTCCAACAACAACTGGGGGCAGGCATAGGGTTACCCATCTATATGGTAAAGTATGTTCAGAATAAATTAAAAGTATCTTAGCATGTTTTGGAGGGGTAGCACTGCTAATTTGCCAGAGATGCAACCAGTCAAGACAGAGGTGGGAGTTGGAGAAAGGAACAATCCTGGAGGAATGGAGGACAATTAAAGTGATTGCACTGGGGAGGGGGGAAGAGATTGCACTGGGGACAGGGGAAGAAAGAGAAAACTATAGATTGAAGAAAAGATGGGAAATGAGCAGAAAAGAGAGAGGTGTGAGAAGGGCTGAATTTCACATATTGAAATACCACCAGGTGTCCAGCTGTGGTCTCTAGTCTCATTTATAGCCTGTTTGTTTGTTTAAGCATGCTGTCTTCTGCTGGACCCACTGAAGTTTGTGTGAATTGAGGAAAGACAGAAGGTGCCATTCTCCACAAATACCTTCTGCTTTTAAATGGTACCTTTTTGACAATCCACTTCAACATCAGCTTGTGTGTCCAGAGCCCTGACCTATTCTGTTGAATTCATGTGGTCTCCCTTGCAAACCTATGATGTAGTCTTTCAAATTTCTACCAAGCACCCCCCCTTCCAAATCCAATGGCTCCAATACAACTTGGTCCTTTTTGTGAAGCAATAGGAATGCATTTGACTTTCTGCCTTTCCACTGGCTTGTATTTCCAGAAATAGCAGACTATTGCAATGACGGTATATATGCATGTTTGATGTTGTTTTTCTTTACCATATCAAAATCTCATATGAAAAACCTCACTATGAACCTGTGCATGAGAAGTCCCCCACCCCCTGTCACCGTACTATGAAATCTTGTTGCTCTGTGCTATCAGATGAAACTGACAAGATGGTGGAGAAAACCTGGTCAGTTTCACTTGGAATTGGACAATATGCTGCATTTGACTGCAGCTGCTGAATCGAAGTCCATTTTAAGTACTAGAACTAGGGTGACCAACTGTCAGGATTTCCCCAGATTTGTCCAGGTTTTTGTTCTATCCTGGATGTCAGTGGGGATTTTTGGTAATTTCCTATAATGTCCAAGAATGACATGGTTTCCCCTTTAAGGCCACCACTAGCATTGCTGGGGGAATGATGCACTTTCCGAAGGTGTGTCATTCAACCCCCACTGCTCCAATCAGGGCCTTAAAGCGGAAAGCATGTCAATCCTGGACATTATAGAAAAGGCCTTGATTGGAGCAGTGAGGAGTGGGGATGACATGCTTTTCTTTCCTCAGCTCAAATTGAGGCCTTTAAGGCCCAAATTGGATCAGAGAAGGGGAAAATGTGCTTTCCAGGGCCTCCAGAAAGCACATCATTTCTCTTTGCCATGCTAATGGCAGCAACCATTAGTGTGGCAGATGGAATGATGTGCTTTCTGGAGGCCCTGGAAAGCATGCCTTCCCAAACCCCCTCCATTGGGTATACACTTTTTTTAATTTCTCAAATATGGTCAACCTAACCAGAACCAAACTGAATTCACAGTCCTTTCCTACAAAACAAACATTTTTCATTGTCCCAAAGCTTTCTTCACTTTAGATTATATAGATAGATTATATATATATAGGGGTGGATGAGGGGGAGTAATTTTGTTATTTCTTTTGATTGTGAGTTAGAAAGCCTTGCTGTTCAAAAAATCTATTATTTATTTATTTATTTATTTGTTTGTTTATTTTATTTATTACACTTATATACCGCTCCCATAGCCAGGGGTCTCTGGGCGGTTTACAGAAATCCTAAAATTGAGGTAAAAACAAGTGTACAAAATTTAAAACTCTAAAACACAGAACATACACACATAAAGCATTTAAAACCGATTAAAAACTAAACATGTGGGTAATTAGGATGTTTGGTACCAGTAGATACCAAACTATGTTCTGCCCACTTCTGCTATATTGTATCACGACATCTCTCATTGCTGGTATGATTTTTCCCTTCAATTCCACTGGATTAAATAACTCCTCAAGTTGCTTTCCTTCCAGGCTATTGGGTCTCTTCTTCTCAAATGAATAGCATAATAGGTGTCTCTGTGTGTCTGTGTGTGTATGTCTGTAAACACCCTTGGATTCACATTCCATTATGCTTAGCGTAAGGCACATGATTGTTCATGTGAAGATGATTAACACACGTGGGCAGGGACAATCAAGCGAAGATATGGAAAATCACAGCAAGAGAAAATTTCATATATGCCACCTCTAAACTAAGTTTAGTTGAAGATGTTCTCTTTGAATACTTGAAAGATGGGCAGAATAGAACACTTGACACAGCCAGACAGTGGGGAAATTCTGCAACAGAAAGGGGGGAAATCTATCCACCCTAACACCAACATGTACCCTGTAAATTAAATTACAAACCATGCTTGAGACTACTGGTAGTTGCCTTGGATACAAGCAATTTCAAATTCTGAAACTATGTTGCTAGAGGTTTGTTTTTTTGTGTGAAACCTTCTTTGAGTCCCCCCCCTCCGTGCCTCCCCCCCATCTCTCTTAATCAACACAAAGAAAATAATTATATTTGCTTGTCACTTTTAAAACATTAAACCCTTGCAGGCAACAGCAGACTCAGAGCACACATTCTAATTTTCATGTTACACTGTTTATCTTCCACAATTATTTTCATAAATGGCTTTTATGTTAAATAACACTTACTACTGTCAAATTAGCCCAGCATTAAAAAATATTCTAGAAAAAAAGAAATAAATGCTCCATCCCATATATCCATGTCAACCAACCAAAAAAGAGAAGTCGGAGGGTTCGTTCACACCCACGTGTTCCCCACCTGAAATCTCATCACTTGATGATTCACACCTGAGTGTACGAATTGCCTCCATTCCAGCCAAAGTTTTTGTGTTAATGCGAGGTGGTTGATATATTAGGATAAATATCTATAGAAGTGCATACATTTGGGGAAAATGGGTATATTTTGGTGCACATTTTTTTTTGCAATGCATGCATTTTTGTACACAATTCTAATGCATGCATTTTTATATTCATGTGTTGATGGAAGAACTGCAGGGCAAAATGTCAAGAACTGAGAAACCTGAAGGATAATTGTGTTCCAATAATTTCCAATAACTGGAAGTGCAAATTAGATCAGCTCATTTCAAAGTGTAAACCAAACAAATGTATCCCCCCCCCCCCAATCACTACAATCGGCAGTCAGTATAAAGCCTGTTTATGGATTGGTGTAAATTCCAGGGGTCTGGATTCCTGCTTAAGGCCTTGTTGTGACTTCATTTGGAAATCCTTTACTATAATTAAAGAAAACAATGATGAGGGGCCTTAGTTTGAAGACACTGCTGCTAGTTGCTGTTGTTGTTTTCTCCAGAGGTGGATCATATTACTTCGATCTGTTGCCAGCAACAGTAGTTACCAACCTGTTTCCAGTCCCTCAATTCAGTTTGATGAATTGCATGCAAATGGAGGTGCAGAACCTAAAGTCGGTGTGTGTGTGTGTGATTCTGGCCCAGCTTAGGTCCTAATCCAGCCCTCTGGGGTTACCCAGAAGGACACACCCACTTGAGGAACTTCTGCCCAGGAACTTCCACTTCTGACGCCCGCCTCTGCACTTAGATGTACAGCAGGTGGCTACCCATCCTTTGTGAAGAAATGTGTGGATTTTGTTACGTTCAAACTGAACAAAACAAATCCATCCCTGGTCCATTTATGGGCCAAGCCTAACCATGACAGCTTGCAAGGAATAAACTACAGCCAGAGTGTGCAGTAGCTGCCTTACAATACTACAATGGGTGTTTATACGACAGAACTGTTCAGTAAGTGTAGAGTAGCACAGCAAACCCATGGAAGTCAGGTGGGGAGAATCTGAAGCAGAGGAGCCACCACATTCAAGGTCTGTCACGCTCATGCTGACCAGGGTGGAAGGTGGACAATGACTGTTCCCCCCACTTTTCCGGGTTTCAAAGGATGCTGGGGCTATAAAGGGACATTGAGCCCAGGTCCCTTTTTTCCTCTACTGTGTTTGTATCACTGATGGCAGAACGGCAACGGCAGCGTGGGATTTAGCACCAAATATCTTTGTTGTTTTCTCTGACAGATATTATCTCGGCATGTCTTTCAGATATCTCAGCTTGGCTGCTTCATCGTCGCTTGAAGCTTAACATGGCAAAGACTGAATTGCTTGTTTTTCCTCCTAAACCTTCTCCTCATCTCTCATTCTCTCTTACTGTCAATGATGTTACGCTTACTCCGGTCAAGGAAGCTCATAGCCTTGGCTTTATCTTCGACTCCTCGCTCTCCTTTATTCCTCATATTGAGGCAGTAGCTAAATCTTGTCGATTTTTCCTGTATAATATTGCCAGGATTCGATCATTTTTGTCTGTCTCTTCTGCCAAGACGCTTGTTCATGCACTGGTTATTTCACGGTTGGACTACTGCAACCTTCTTCTCTCTGGCCTTCCTTCTTCTCACATCAGTCCGTTGGTTTCTGTTCACCACTCTGCCGCAAAGATCATCTTCTTGGCTCGCCGCTCCGACCATGTTACTCCGCTTCTGAAATCTCTTCATTGGCTTCCAATTCACTTCAGAATCCAATATAAACTTCTCCTGTTAACCTTCAAAGCTTTTCACGGTCTAGCTCCTTCCTATCTCTCCTCTCTCATCTCACACTATTGCCCCGCTCGTGCTCTTCGCTCCTCTGATGCCATGTTTCTCGCCTGCCCAAGGGCCTCTACTTCCCTTGCTCGGCTTCGTCCATTTTCGTCTGCTGCTCCTTACGCCTGGAACGCTCTTCCAGAACATTTGAGAACTACAAGTTCAACCACAGCTTTTAAAGCTCAACTAAAAACTTTTCTTTTTCCTAAAGCTTTTAAAACTTGATGTTGTGCAGACTTCTACTGTTACTTTCTACTGTTAGTTTTTCCCTACCCTCTGCCTGCTTACCCTACCCTGTACCTGTTTGCATTCTCTTCCCCTCCTTATTGTTTTACTATGATTTTATTAGATTGTAAGCCTATGCGGCAGGGTCTTGCTATTTACTGTTTTACTCTGTACAGCACCATGTACATTGATGGTGCTATATAAATAAATAATAATAATAATAATAATTCAGGAGCCATTGCACAATTCCATCGGAGGCTGGTGACTCTGATTCCTGTGGGGCTGTGATTCCATTCTGGGGGCTCATCTACACCAAACAGGATATTCCACTATGAAAGTGGTACGAAAGCGGTATATAAAAGGCAGGATCTACACTGCTGCTTGAGAGTGGTAATGAAGTGCACTGACAACTGATGCGGCCCATGACACATCTACACCAAGCAGGATATAACACTATGAAAGTGGTATGAAAGCGGAATATGGTATGTGTGAATGGACCCCAACAGTTGTCAGTGCACTTCAATACCACTATAAAGCTGTTGTGTGGCTCCTGCCTTTTATACACCGCTTTCATACCACTTTCATAGTAGAATATCCTGCTTGGTGTAGATGAGCCCTATGTTTCAAACAGAGCCAGCCAAAACTCTATAATGGTTAACCCAACATTAAAGGAAACTATTCATAAATCTCAAATATAAATAAGCATCTTATGATACATTCACATCAATGATGGTCAGGACATGTGCATAGAATAGGGATGCATGGGAAATTTGTTTCTGTTTATGTGTAGCCAGAATTTAACCACTTCACATCTCCCAGAACACAGCACATGGATCCAGACACAATCTGGGATGGAAATGTCTACACTGCCAAGGCTGCAATTGGATTTGTGCAGGGTGTGTGTGTGCCCTGCTGATTCCGATTTTGGTGGTGCTGTGATTCCATTCTGGGTTTCATTCAGAACCAGCCAGTACTCTACAGGAGCTATTCAAAGTGCTGAACCCATTTGGGGGACTCCTTTAGCATCTGGCTGGTTCTGACTGAAACCCAGAATGGAATCATAGCCCCACCGACGTCACAGCCACCAGCCTGCCCCACACAATCCTAAATCTGCTTGCTTCCCTGTGTGCTTAGTTTACTCAGCCTAAAGTTTAACCCTGCCCAGTTTGCCACCTCCAAAGGGCTATCGATATGTGGACTAATTAACCTCCTTGAAGGCTGAGCAGCCAACTGACACTGATACTGACAACAGCCTCCTGGCAAGAGAATAATCCTATCATTGTCGAAGGCCTGTCACATTGCCGATGTAATGGGCTTGGCATTTGCCAACTGCAGACGTGCCTGGAACAGTAAAAACATCTGCTAAGAGCTGCCTATTAGCATGCAAATAAATCCATTAAAATGCACATGTCCATTCAACGATCCATCAAGGCGGGTCTGATCTAGTGTATCGGTTTAACTCTTGCATCATCACATAGAAAGGGCAGGGAGAGGAGTGGGAGTTATAATCGAAGGTTCAAGGGAGATTATATTTATCTAAGGTTGCCTCTCTTGGAAATCCAAGCTCACTTTAAGAACGCCACATTGCATTTGAATGTTTGGAGGGCCAGGGGCTGCTGTCAATGCCTCCATCCAATTTTCAGTTAGAGACATAAGAATTATGCTTTCTAAATATTGACCTATAATTAATGGCACCTGTAGCTGGCTATCATTTCAGCTGCTGATTGCACCCACTGCAATTTCTTAGCTGATATCTACACGAGAACCTAATAATCCACACTTTATGTTCCAAAAGGCAAAACAATACCAAGGCAATTAACCTATTGATATTCCAATGGGGACCAAATCTCTAATATATTTTTCGAGAGAGAAAAAAAGGATTTCCATTTTAAACAAGGTTGATTCACTGTTCCTTTTAATCCAGAAGTACTGATATGAACAGTACAGCAGTCGATGCAATAGCATTAATCATCACTTGCCTCTCCATGGAATGCAAAAGTCATTCAGAGTAAGCCAATTGTCCATCAAGACAAAAGGCCTATCGAGGCAAATTCCCAGCAGACTCCTTGATTTAGAATCTATTAAATTTTGGTGTTGGGGCAGTGAGCAAGTCCCGCTCTCCACTCCCTTCTGTATTATACTTCACTGGCATGATCAGTCATATATATATATATATATATATATATATATATATATTTCTCTTTAGTTCTGGTTACATAATTCCAATGATATCATCGTTCATTGACATTCAGTTGCAATTTCTGCCTGGCTTTAATATTAATTTATCATTTACTTGCTTAATACACACTATTTCATTACTCGCAACTCTTAATCCCTAGCTCACACATTTACAGACCAAGGCCTCAACGGGCCCTACGCGTCTACGGTGACGGAGGGGGTGAAGATTGCACGATACTTTTATCACGAGATCTCCCCCTCTGCTTACAAGTGGCATGCAATGGCCTCGGATGAACAGGATGTCGCACCTGCCATTTTTTTAAAAAGAAACAGAAGGAGCGCATGCGCTTGTGTGCTCAAAGGTATGGGGTTTTTTTTTAAAAAAAAAATCCACACTCCCCCACCCTACCCCCAATAGGAGCTCTGTGTCCCATCTGTGGTTCCCAACTCCTCGCGAATAACCGTGAGGAGCTGGGACAAACTACGATGCCCACCAACATGTTCTGCGGTCTTGGGATCATCCCGAGACCATGGAAAAAGCAGGCTGAAAGTGTAGGGCCATATCCTGGGGAAAGGGATGGATCATCCCTCCATGCTCCCGGGATCCCCTGTGCATCATGTGGATGCACAAGGACGATCCCGGGGATCACCCTGGGATATCACCTTATCTAGCTATGGCCCAAGTTTTCTTTCAGACATGTTGGAAAGGGAGCCTCTTTTCCTTAGATCTGTGCTCTCCATAGCCCTGTATAGCGATGGAGGTAGTCTCCCATGTCCTGCTGTTTTTACAAATGGAATGAATTTCCTCCATACTCCTTCAAACTTGTCTTCTTTTATCATCCTCATGCTACCCTGAACTTTTGTGTCAATTTCTCTAGGAGAGTGGTCTACCATACTCTCTGGTACCAGCTTTCAATATGAAGCCCATCACAATCTTTCTGACATTTGGCTAGCAATGATCTTGCCAATAACAATAGATGACTCACTAATTATGATGTGGCTAGTTCATAGTGATCATTGTTGTCAATAGATTGGAATGTTCTCCCAAAGATTGCCATGAATGGAATGTCATTGAGGCAGTTTCGCTGCTCACATTACTGATGGGGTTACTCTAATAGCTGTTAGAAAATAATAACAATTAATACCAATCAACAACAACAATAAGGATGTTTTCCAAAAGAATACATATGGGAAAGCTGATGGGACAGTACAGCCTTCTTTAATTCGGGTGCCATCCAGATGCTTTGGACTACAACTCCCAGTAAACCTGATCATATACCGTATTGGCTTGGGCTGATGGGAGTTGAAGTCCAAATACATCTGGAAAGCAATAAGTTGGAGAAGGCTGGGATGGGTGGACACTTTAAATGCTCTAATGGCTCCTGGATGGCTCATCATAAATACATTTTAGCTAAAGCTAGAATGTATTGTAGCTTCATTACCCTATTTTTAATTGGATAGAAGTAGGTTGTTTGATTCCTCCAGCAATCCATTTTTAAAGCAAAGTCTGTGTCTAGTGTTTGCAATTCCCATTTAGGTCAATGGCAGAATTAGTATTTTAGAATACTATATAAGCAAGGCTATTCTAGATTTTGAGGACCATTTGCCAACTATAAAGACCAGCCTGGGCAGTCACTTGAAACGAATGTCCACGTTTACCATACTTACAACTGCAAGGATTACTTCCACTAGTGCTTGCTGATGCTTAGATATATTTTCCGTGGAAGAGCTGACAACCTTGATTGGTTTTTATTTATTTACTTATTCATTATTACATTTATATCCTGCCTTTTTTCCCTCTAAGAAACTCAAGGTGGAGTACATAATCCTCCTCCTCTCCATTTTATTCTCACAACAACAACACAGAGATGCGGCACGGAGTGCTTTCTACCAGCTTCAGTTGGTGGCCTAGCTATGCCCCTATCTGGACAAGGATAACCTAGCTTCAGTTGTCCATATTCTGGTAACTTCCAAATTAGATTACTGCAATGCCCTCTACATGGGGCAGCCTTTGAAGATGGTCCGGAAGCTGCAGCTTGTGCAAAATGGTGAAATCATAGAAGTCAAGAATCATAGAATAGCAGAGTTGGAAGGGGCCTACAAGGCCATTGAGTCCAACCCCCTGCTCAATGCAGGAATCCACCCTAAAGCATCCCTGACAGATGGTTGTCCAGCTGCCTCTTGAAGGCCTCTAGTGTGGGAGAGGCCACAACCTCACCAGGCAACTGATTCCATTGTCGTACTGCTCTAACAGTCAGGAAGTTTTTCCTGATGTCCAGCTGGAATCTGGCTTCCTTTAACTTGAGCCCGTTATTCCGTGTCCTGCACTCGGAGGATCGAGAAGAGATCCTGGCCCTCCTCTGTGTGACAACCTTTTAAGTATTTGAAGAGTGCTATCATGTCTCCCCTCAATCTTCTCTTCTCCAGGCTAAACATGCCCAGTTCTTTCAGTCTCTCTTCATAGGGCTTTGTTTCCACATGTCTATACCTACCCGCTTTCCGGGACTCAGAGGGGAGAATCCTGGACTTTCCAGCTTCTGGGATCCTCCCCCAGCATCCAAACAGCAGTGTGACATCCCGGAAATAAGGAGGGACGTTAGCAGGTGCCAATTTGTGTGTGTGTAATGGAGACGAAAGTGCAATTGCGCTCCACTGCAAAGTATTTTTTTTTTAAAAAAAAAAACCTCTTGCAACTGCTCCCCAGCCCCGATGGGCATGGACTGCTTCTGTGCAGCTCTGTGCCTGTTTCTAGAACCCCGTTACTCATGGGAAAGAAGAGATGACATAGCAGTGGAGGCCACACTGCCCGTGCTTCTCGGGATGGTCCTGGGACTGCAGAAATATTGGGGAATTCATGGTCCCAGATATCCTGGGCAAAGTCCCGGGTTGCCCCTGGGATCCCCTGTGCATCGTATGGACACACAGGGATGACCTAGAGACAGCCCTGAGATATCTGGCAGGTATAGGCATTTATTTATTTATTTATTTATTTATTTATTTATTTATTTATTTATTACATTTTTATACTGTCCAATAGCCTAAGCCTATGATCACCCTAGTTTAAACTGTGGTTATGTAACCACCATGGCTAGGAATGGTTCACACAACACGCTAAGCCATAATGCTTAGTACAAAACACTTAACCATCATGGTTTAGCATGCTGTCTGAAAAGGGCCACTATCAGTACATAGGACTGGATTGGAAACCATGGTTTCTCGTTACATCCAAACATGGTCATTGCTTCATTTGAGCATCAGAATATAAGCCTATAGATATGTCTATCAGAAGTGAAACCTTTTGCTTACCTTCTCCTGATTTACCATCACTTTTTGAATATTGCCTACAGTGTCCTATGTTTTATGCCACCCAAGGCTATTCTTATTCCAGAATTCTGATTGAACTCTGTGTTTGTTCTTTTGCCTTCAGTGTCCATTCCCTGGAATCTATAAAATGTTGCATCTTTAAACAAGATCCCCTACCCCAAGACTCCATGTATTACCTTAACCATCCCTGGCTGCAGGCGACCATGAAAATAAAACATTTCTACTAATGATTTTCCTTTTGATCTCTCCATTTCTCTCTTCAGTTTTGCTAAATTCTTGAGGGCCAGAAGGTTTCTGTAATTACTATGAGATCCAGTCATTGGGCTCATGTACGAAAGGATTATGACCAGAACTCACCAGAGAATCCAACTCATTACATTGATTTTTTAAAAAGATTAATGACCAGGGTCACTCGAGCACAAGTCTTCAAATTCTGCACCCAGTGACATCTGTTTAATTAGACATATCATCATCATCATCATCATCATCATCATCATCATCATCATATCATCACACATTCAGCAGCATTAAGCAGAGCTCCTGGAAATAATCAACTTCACCATAAAACAGTATTTTCCTTCCTGTTCTTTATTTTTAAAAGTCTCTTTTTATCATTCTTGGAGGTGAAAAGGCTCCCATTCTTACTTCTTTTTTTTTAACTGAAAAGATTATGTCCCAATTACAAAACTACTATGCTATGAAGAAGCCAGACATCTGAAAACACTTTTTAGAAAATACTTCTCCTCCCCTTTTCTTTTTTAGTATTATCGGTATTAATCACATACCGGTGGGACCTGCATCAAACTATTGCAACTCAGATTGCCAGCCAGACATAGAATCATAGAATTGTAGAAGGTGCCTATAAGGCCATCAAGTCCAACCCCCTGTTTAATGCAGGAATCGACCTCAAATCATCCCTGACAGATGGTTGTCCACCTGCCTCTTGAAGGCCTCTAGTGTGGGAGAGCCCACCACCTCCCTAGGTCATTGATTCCATTGTTGTCCTGCTCTAACAATCAGGACGTTTTTCTTGATGTCCTGCTGGAATCTGGCTTCCTGTAATTTGAGCCCATGATTCCGTGTCCTGCACTCTGGTATGATGGAGAAGAGATCCTGGCCCTCCTCTGTGTGACAACCTTTCAAGTACTTGAAAAGTGCTATCATGGCCGTAACTAGACCTAAGGTTTATCCCAGGATCATCCAGGGATCATCCCTGCCTGAGCGCTAGATGCCCTGTGTGGCACTTAGATGAACAGGTCTGACCCCAACACAATCCTGGGATAAACCTTAGGTCTAGCTACGGCCCATGTCTCCCTTCAATCTCCTCTTCTCTAGGGTAAACTTGCCCAGTTCTTTCAGTCTCTCCTCATAGGGCTTTGTTTCCAGACCCCTGATCATCCTTCCTGCCCTCCTCTGAATACGCTCCAGCTTGTCTGCATCCTTCTTGAAGTGTGGTGCCCAGAAATGGACATCCATGCCCTTTCCCAAGATATACCATTGCCTTCTCACCCCCACTCTAATTTTCCCCCAAACCTCCTGATGCCTCTCTGTTTTGCATGGATGAAGCCATTTGTATTACATAAGGATGGAAAATGAGTTCACGATTAGTATGCAATAATCCAATGCCAACCTCCCATTCACACACAGAGCCCTGCTGGATCAGACCAAAGGTCATTTGGTCCAGCACCTTGTTCCCACAATGGCCAATCGGATGCTTCCGCAAATCTCAGAAGTAGGGCTTAGAGGCAATAGGTGTTTATCATGTATAAACCCAGCCTTTCCTCTGTTGAATTCAATGGGGTGTCCAAGAGGTTACCAGTAGGGCTGTGCACGGACCCCCCGCTCCGCTTCTCTTCCAGATCCGCGATTTGTGGATCAGGCCACTTCGCTCCGCCCCTGCTCCACCTATGTCCGCTCCGCTCCGCTGCGGAGCTCCGGATCCGGATCTGAGCTCCGTTTCCCCCCCATAGGCTTGCATTAAGCTAAAAAAGTATACAACTTTTTTTCTGTGAAAGTTAGAAATCTCAAGTTTGGCACCATGACACCTCATGGAGGTATACACACGCATGCCAAGACTCAAGGCAATCCCATCATCCTCTGATTTTTGGGGAATTTATGAAAATTGGGCACCCCATTCACACCCCTTTCGATAGCTCCGTCAATTTGCACGTTAGAAACCTCAAACTCACCACCATGACAGCTTATCCAGGGATACACACGCACGCCAAGACTCAAGGCAGTCCCATCATCCCCTGATATTTGGGGAATTTATGAAAATCCAACACCCCATTCACACCCCTTTTGATAGCTCCGTCAATTTGCACGTTAGAAACCTCAAACTCACCACCATGACAGCTTATCCAGGGATACACATGCATGCCAAGACTCAAGGCAGTCCCATCATCCCCTGATTTTTGGGGAATTTATGAAAATCGGGCACCCCATTTGCAGACGTGGACTGTTCTCTGACATTTGGACAGATTAAAAAAAAGGGAAGTGGGCACACTCACAGATGCCATCTAGACCCACAATCATGCCAAGGTACAAGGCAATCCCATCATCCCCTGATTTTTGGCGGGGCTTAAACCTGCAGACAGCTCAATTGGGCCATTTCAAAGGAAATCCCAACATGCCATGAATTGGGGAGTAGAGATCATGAACCTAATATGAATCTTCTTCCACACTTGAAAAATGGATTAGGAACTTCCAAAACTCCAAGTGAGCGCAGGAAGGACTTCTCCTCTGAGTCAAAGCCAGACACAATCCATCCCTGCGAGGCGGACAAGGGAGGAGGGAGAGAAGGCAGGCAGGCAGCAGACGTTTCTGGGGGCATTTATTTATTTATTTATTACATTTCTATACCGCCCAATAGCCGGAGCTCTCTGGGCGGTTCACAAAAATTAAAACCATTCAAAGTATAAAACAACAGTATAAAACCATAATATAAAATACAATATAAAAGCTCAACCAGATAAAAACAGCAGCAATACAAAATTTCAAATTTAAAACCATGTTATTTAAAATTTATAGATTGTTAAAATGTTGGGCATAAGGAAGTGAGCCAAGGATAAGCCAGTAATGCATATAAAATAAATAAATAAACGAAGGAGGGGTGGAATTAAAAGCAGCAGTGTTGCTGAATAAACAACAAGAAGAACTTTAAAAAAAAGGCTATATCTGTCTTTTACCAGTAAGAGGGGGACGTGCCCAGGGGAGGGGGAAGCATCTGCCAATTTGACTGGTCCTAGTGACACCAGTCTTTTAAGAAGCAACGCTCTCAGTTCAACTCATGAAAGGCATTGCTCCACCACGCTACTCTCTTTGGAGACCCAGTCTTTTAAGAAGCAACACTCTCACTTCAACTCATGATAGGCATTGCTCCACCGGGTTACTCTCTTTGGAGGGCTCTGATGGCCCTCCAAGTACAGGAGAGAGTGGGGGCACGTCCACATGGCATGCCCTAGGGGAGCTCATCCCCTTGCACCACATCTTTTCAGTTGTTCCCCAAAGTTAGGGTGGGTAGCAGTGCTCTCTTATTATTGGCTTAGTATATGATTTCAGGTTGTGTTTGTGCATTTGGTGGGGCTACTGTTTTAAAAAACACTGGGAAAAGTCCATTCAGAATAAGAAAGAGAAGTTCCCAGAATCCGAAGTTACCTGTTTTGCCTATCCCCTCCTCCAACTTTGGGATCATGTGATCATGACCGGGAGTTGACTCTACCCCTCAGCCCTTCGGAAAAGGTATTTTTCCCGCCGGTTTTTTTAAAAAATTCTGGCAAGCGAACCGCACCACACAGAGAGCTGAGAGTAGGCTCAAAATGACCCCCAGCCATGACTCTCTAAGCACAAGAAGTTTCAGAAACATAGCTTCAAAAACAACACAGTTATCCCCTTTTCTTTTCCGCAATGCAATCCTATGGGCGAAATGTTTCAAAATGGCGATCGGATCGGTCCGCGGAAAGAGAAGCGCTCTGAAAATGGGCGCTTCTCTTCGCCTTGCTTCTAGGGGTCCGCGGTCCACTTCTACTCCGCCTCTGAGCAAGGCGGAGCAGGCTAATTCACTCCTGCTTCTACGCTTCTAATCGGAGCGGAGCACATCCCTAGTTACCAGGAAATCTTCCATTGTTTGATTGATTGATTTAAAGCATTTTTGAGCCTGCGCCTTGGCTAAAAAAACAGCATGTTTAAGAGGGCTGTACCATCTGATATTAAGGTGGGCAGATTCAAATGCGAAGAGATCATTCCTCAAGGGGTTTGTTCCCCAAACCTGGGAACCTTTTCTTTTGGGTTTTTTAAAATTTATTTTTCTTTGCATGAATTGCGCAAATTTCGGATGTGTTTTGTGCATATTATGTTCGGAATTGGCGCAAATTGCAGCTTTAATTTGCATAAATGACTTTACACAAATAAAACAACAACTGGCAATCGGTGGGCTGGCATGGCTTGATGCAGATCGAGTTGGGCCCACTCCTGGGAAAGTGAGCCAAAATCTGGGAGACCAAGCTGACGAAGTCTCAGTGAGCTCCAGCCTCCAAACAGGTATCTCCAACCGTCCTATTCCCTACCTGCAGAAGTTCCTGGGTGGTTTTGAAACACAGCCCCACATAGCCTGCCTTACACCAATCTTGCTGAAGCTTATCAGGTCTGAGTCTGGTGAGTAGCTGGAGGGCAAACCACCTGGGAACTCCACGTGTACATCTCCTTGAGTTCCACAAAAGGGAGAAAAAGGGAGATAGGCGTGCCATGAAATAGATATAAAAGATGCTGGCTTCAGACACCAGCAAGCCCACTTATTTTTGTATCAGCTGCTCTTTCCAGTCCATCTTCAACGGCCATGTAAAGTTTTGATTAAAAGGATAGGAAAAATTAGCTGGCTACACAGCCCTGGAGAAGAGAAATGGTGCTTGTGGAAAGCTCTAACAAGATCAGTCTCCACTGCTAAGAAAACAGTTTTATTTCAAACAGGAGAACACCTAAATGGTCACCAAAGGACCCATCCAGATTTGGTGAAATCTGTCCTGTGTGTGCTTTGTGGATTGTGCAGTGTCTGGCGTCCGTTCATGGATGGATTTAATTCCCCCCCACCCCCCATTGTGTGAGAAAATACACAAATAGTTCCGTAAGAGGGTTTGCAACAATTTAGGTAATTTAGAATACTACGTAACTTTTGTTAACTTTTCCCCTGTATATCTGGCTGGTCCACAGCGGATTCTGCAAGTCAGATTATTAGAAATCTGAACTCACTTTAGTCTGCCTCGAATTTCTCCAGATCCCCTACCCATCACTCCAAAGATTTTGTTGGCTCTCTGTAATTAGAGGTTGCCAAAATGTAGATAGGTGTGCCAGATAGAAGCTGAGATAAAATTGCAGATAACTATTTTTTGACAACAGTTTTACTGCAAGAAAGAGTGATTTTAAATTTAAATTTCTTAAAGTATTGATTAGAACTTATTCTATCTCAGTGAACCAGCAAAGATGCAGCTGTTGATCATGAAACGGCTCGTTGTTCAGAAAGCCTGGGAAAAAGTGTGCATTCTCATTTAGTTTAGTCTGTAGTTAGACATTTTATTGCAAGGAATTTCATCCCCAACTTCACAGCTGGCTAATGATAGTGTTGGTGTATACCAAAGCTGGTCATAATAAACTTATGTTCCTACAGCTGCACTCCGATCCTAATCTTCCTGCAGGGCTTAATCGGAGCCAGGGCCTAGGCATTTTAGCATCTGATGTGAATACATGATGTTCCTGACTCACACTTTTCAAGTAGATACCCAAACAAACAATAACAACAAAAAACATACACCATGTTCAGGCAGTCATCTAAGGGGAGTGACATGGCTGTGCCTTGCTCCTGCTCTGCTATGCACTGCTTTCAGTAGGGATGTGGTGGCCACCCAACTGAGTCCAAGAGTCCAGCAGACTCTCCTCACAACTGACCAACCCCGGACCCAGACTACTGATCCACAACGCATCTGCAGGCCCACTCTTTGAGCACTCCATGGTTTGGGAACAGCCCGGTAACCTGCTGCTCCATTCACACCTTTACTCTGTCATAAATGGAGCCTTTACGGCTGCCATTTATGCAACGTGGGAAATATGCACTTTCCGGAGCCTCCATTGTGTGCAACAGTGGAGGCTCTGGATGAGGGCAGGCAGAACTTTGTCATGTGCTAGCCAGTCTGGAAAGAAGCTCATGCAACACCATGAGTAAGGGCAGCAGGCAGCAGCTTGGTAGGCATCTGATGGAGCCAGAAGAAGGTGGGCCCATCCATCTGTAGCCTTCAGCATGAAGATCCTGGATTGCATTGACCCAGACTTCATGGCTTATTTTTCTAGTTTGCTAACTGTCATTACACCAGAGTTCTCTAGTTTGGCCATAACTTGGAACTCTTGCTGAATGTAAGCCATGGTCTTCATGCTGCAGTTGATAACCTATTGGAGGAGGGGAAGGGTGAGGGAGAACCACATGGCTACCATGCTTTAAGAAGCCCTGGCTGATTGTCTGAATGTGGCCACAGAGTGGCTATTTCTGGGAGAGAATGTGAGGGTGTAAGAGAGGGCAGGCCTTCAGAAAAACGAAAAATAACACACTCATAGGTTTTGTCTGCTAAGCTACCGTATGGAGAGGAAGGACTGAAATTGCTCACGATGACAGAATATGAGTCACACAACTAGCAAGGGAAGGAGGAGGAGGAGGAGGAGGAGGAGGAGGAGGAGGAGGAAAACTGTATCAGAATTCCAAAAAATAATTCTGCAAGGTTTCCAAGTTAAATCAGAAAGCAGAACACAAAGGAGAGCGAATTAGCAGAAAAATAGTGGATCTATTTATTTAGAGTCAAGATGATGGAACAAATAAAAAAAATCCAGCAATTGGATGACAAATCTTTTTTTTTTTTTAATAACTGATGAAGACTAGATAAAATACAGAGGGCAGAGAAAAATTATATATATATATATATATATATATATATATATATATAGTGTGTGTGTGTGTGTGTGTGCGCGCGCGTGTGCACGCGTATATACAAGCACTCTCTCTCTCACACATGCAATACTGTTTATCACAGTGAGAGATTGAATAGCAATAAAGTCATGCTATGAAGTTAAGCTGGAAGCACGACAAAATCAAATATGGGGAAAATAATATAAATGGCTGTGAATTGAAGTTACCGTTCCAGGACTGAATAAATAAATATCAGTTTTCAGTGAATGTAGCCATTAGGTGCATGTGCTTGCTCTCTCTCTCTCTCTCTCTTTTTCTCTCAATTGCACAGTTTGTCAATTTTGTTGTGACAGTGATTTCCCGGATTCTTTTTTACATGAATCTTTTCATAGGAAGTCAGTGTTTTAACAGTGCTTCACTTTTGCACTTTATTCATTTTAGCACAAGTATAAACTCCAAATAGGGAGGGATGGGTGGCATTGCAAAGGGAAAGAGAATTTGGTGGTAGTGGGAGAGACTGGTGTCAGTGGGGAAGGAGTTTTTGACAGGACTGGTTGACTCAGAGTGACCTGGAAGCATGGCCAGATGACAATATGCTCTGCACACGATCAGAGAGGCTCTTCATTATCCTTTATCAGGTTCCAACGATGAGCCTTAGAACTGAGAACACAAGTTCCAGTTTGATAGGTCTGTTAATTCACTACCACAAAATGTAGTGATGGTCACCAATTTGGATGGCTTTAAAGGGGGGTGAGATGAATTCCAGGAGGCGAGGGCTATCAATGGCTACTGGTCCTGATGGCCGTATGCTACCTCCAGTATTGTAGGCAGTATGCATTAGTACACCAGTTTCTGGGGAACATGGTCAGGAAGGTGCTGTTGCACTTGTGTCATGCTTCTCAGTTTTTCCGTGGGCAGCTGGTTGGCCAGTTATGAACAGAATGTTGGACTAGGTGGAAGCTTCATCTGATCCACCATGGCTCTTCTTATGTTCTTACATTCTAAGGAGAGCGGTGTGAGTATGTATGTGTGTTGGTGAGGCAGAACAGTACTGATACAGGAAAGTAGAATTCATTGCATGTGCAAATATCTAGATACTCTGTGTGTGCGCATGTGTGAGCTTGGCTCCAATTCTAGAATTAATTCTAAAATTTATCCTAGTTAACTTGTGCCAAAACCAGTCTCCAATTTTTGAAAGTTTTCTAAGCTGGTGAAAGAAGTTTCCAATCACTCTCAGGGAACTTTAGAATTTCTTTTGAAGGCATGTTTTAGTTTATCTTATCATTGTGAAGTGACCAGGGTGTGTCTGGTCTGGTTTTTCCCCCCCTCCTGTGACACATCTATCTGTTTCTCTGTGGGCTCATCTACACCAAGCAGGATATTCCACTATGAAAGCAGTATATAAAAGGCAGGAGCCACACTACTGCTTTATAGCGGTATTGAAGTCCACTGCAGGATTGACACTACTGCTTTATAGTGGTACTCAAGTGCAATGACAACTGTTGGGGCCCATGACACATCTACACCAAGCAGGATATAGCACTATGAAAGCGGTTTATGGTATGTGTCAATGGGCCCCAACTGTTGTCAGTGCACTTCAATACCGCTATAAGGCAGTAGTGTGGCTCCTGCCTTTTATATACCGCTTTCATACCACTTTCATAGTGGAATATCCTGCTTGGTGTAGATAAGCCCTCACCTTCCCTGGCTGCCCATGCCTCCTGACCTAAGAAAGCCCAGTGTGGGAGACATTACCCCAAGATCTCTTCCACTGAGCTTTATTGAAGTGGGGGAAGTCAGGGAGGCTGCAGACCACTGGAGAGATGATGGTACAATGAGTGTCACCACATTCACACTCACACACATACTGTGGGCCACCTCGTAACAAAGGAAAGTGCAAAAACCTCTGGTGCCATCCACAACAATGTCTCTGATTTTTCCTCCTTTGATTGCTTTCTCAAAGTAATTTCTTTTCTATCAGATGGCGTGAGAATGACTGACATAATATAGCACTTATTAAGCCGAAATGCAGGAAGGTGATGTGCGTTTGCTCCTCCCTATGTGTTCTCCCTGCCCTTGGGGTATTTCCCTGCCTCATTCAATATTTCCAGAAATGCCAGTAGAATGGGTTGGCATTGAAAACACGACACCGTGGAACACAGGCTGCTGAATAGACAGTTTACAGCGAAGAGATCACGGGTGTGACCAACTTGCAGGCTGGGCTACGTGAACTGGCCCTACAGTTCAGTTCAACCCCTCCTTCCTGGATGTATGGTAAGATACTGTACTACAACTATAACAAGTAATAGAAAACAAATCCTTTATTGTAGAGAAACTCATTAATTCTCTCAGCCTGAGAGTCACAGTCCTGAAATTGAAGTTGATGTCAGAGCCTTC
Source organism: Elgaria multicarinata webbii (assembly GCF_023053635.1). Classification (NCBI taxonomy): domain Eukaryota; kingdom Metazoa; phylum Chordata; class Lepidosauria; order Squamata; family Anguidae; genus Elgaria; species Elgaria multicarinata. Next base: position 106,133,347 of record NC_086176.1, read on the forward strand.
AACAGCTGGTAAATTTAATGTTGGATGTAACTGGATTTTAGATTGGGCTGTAAGTGAGTTACTAATAGAATGTTTTGTCCCCCAGCAGTAATGTTATTTAATGGCAAAATTTACGCTGCACTTTTTCTCCCGCTTCTCCAATATTAAAAATAATCTGAGTGGCAGTTATAATTTAGAATTGCAAAGGATATTTCTATTAAAATCATTCTGGATTCTTCCAGAAACACAGTACTACAACTGTAGGAGGACGGATTATACATTTAAAAGCAGACCCAGAGTCAGTGCTACTTTAGAAAATACAAGGCAAAATAATAAGGCATGAATTACTGTGTCCGCTATCATACAATTTAAGTCACTGGTTAGGTCAGTGATGAACTATAATGCGATAGAATGTCCTCTGACTCATAGGGAGACATTTTTCTCCCTCTCTCAAAATACTAGAACCAAATGGGGTCATCCCATGAAGCTGATTGGTGGGAGATCCAGGACAAATAAAAGGAAGGACTTCTTCACACAGCACATAGTTAAATTATGGAACTTACTACCACAAAATGTCGTGAGGACCACCCATTTGGATGGCTTTAAAAGGGAGGTGGATAAATTCCTGGAGGCAAAGGCTATCAATGGCTACTAGCCCTGATGGTTGTGTGCTATCTCCAGTATTCAAGGCAATAAGCCTGTGTGCACCAGTTGCTGGGGAACATGAATGGGAGGGTGTTGTTGCACCATGTCCTGTTTGTCCATCCCTGACCAATGGCTGGTTGGCTACTGTGTGAACAGAGTGCTAGACTAGATGGATCCTTGGTCTGATCCAGCATGGCGCTTCTTATGTTCTCATCTTTTCCCCACCCCTGAAAATTTCAATGTGGTGTAGTGGCTAAAGTGTTGGACTGGGAGTCAGGAGATCCGGGTTCTAGTCCCCGCTCAGCCATGGAAATCCACTGGGTGACTTTGGTCACAGTCACAGTCACAGTCTCTCAGCCCAACAGGGTTGTTGTTGTGAGGATAAAATGGAGAGGAGGTGGCTTATGTACGCCGCCTTGGGTTCCTTGGAGGAAAAAAGGGCAGGATATAAATGCAACAACAACAACAACAACAACGATGTTGCGGTTTTGTTTAAAGAAATATATTATGTAGAACAACGTAGAAGAAAACAAAACTGACAGATGTGTCTATCTATGACCAGAGCTTTGATTGCTGAGGGGTTCAGCCACATTGCAGTGCTGAATCAAAGTTTCCTTTTCTCTCTCTCTCTCTCTTTTTCTCTCTTCTAAACAGCTAACAGATCTTTAACATCTACATGTCAGGCAGGTGGAATATGATCTTCTCCATGCTGGCCATATAGCTGCATCTATTGAATTTGACTGGAATAATGGGTAACATAGCAACTTCACCTTGACATGAGTCACCAAGGCAGCTCAAGGATGATGGACTGCAAATGCTTTTGGTTTTTTGGGGGGAACCAATCAGTCTCCGGCAGAGAGGATGTGAGATGGTCCCATTTGTATACACTGAACGTTCTCATTATGCTCTGAAATGATGGCAAGATATTGCAGACAATTACCTCTTCTTCACCCCTTTTGACCTAGGAAAAGAAGATGTAGGGTGCAATCCTATGTGTGTTTAGCCAGAAAAAGTCCTAAAACTGATCAAGCTCTGAATTTACACAGGAATGCCCCTTACAGAGTGTATAAGAAACAAATGCATGAAAAGGAGAAAAGGTACATTGTTGCAGGTAGCTTGAGCTTCCCCAGTGGTGGGGAATCATGCCCAAATAACATCAACTGCTCCTTGGCCTTCTTCCAAGGGGTAATATTGTAATAAAGTGCAAACCTGGTAGAGATTTGTTTCACTCGTCGAAGGCTCTTTTGTGTTCTAACTTACACGTATAATTGTTTTGAAGTCATAAAAAAATCAACCACTCGCAGCTTGTGAAGATTCCCCTGCGAGAAGGTTATGCAGCAGAGTTATTGCTTCAGCGTAGCACAGGAACTTCCTCTGTATCTGCAAAATTTGATTTCGACTCGAACACGAGCAATTGGAATGAGTGTCTAAAAGGTCTCTGAGGTAAATTTACCCAGGAACAAGATTAATATTAAGAGCTGCCTATGGCTTTCAGATAGAAGGCTGTTTGAGGAGCAGCTAAAGAAGACTGGTACCTCAGCTGGTTAAGGAAATTCGCTTCGTACTGTTCTGAGATTTTGTGAGTTATCTTGAAAAAAACACAACCTAGAGGCCTGCAAGTAAAAATCTGGCTGGGCTTTTGTGTTCCCCAAAGACAAATTTCAGCCTTTGTCGTGTTCCTTAAAAAAACCTCCTACCTTCTTAGGAGACAAAAAATGAGGCCTGCTAAGTAATCCACAAAGCTTTATTTAAGCAATAAACATCTCTTCCCACCTGAAGAGGGTCTAATCTCTTGGAAACTTCTCCCTAGGCAAAAACTATGCAAACTAAGCGAGACAATTATCCTATCAAGGAGAACAGAAAGACTTTCCCCAAAGTGCGTTACTTCAGAGAGGCTGTTTCTGGTGCCATGCGAGCCCGGCTGATTTCCTCACGCCCTCCTTTCGCTCCGTGCGTTTTAGCCTGCACCGGACCCTTAGGCTGTCGGTGGACTCTCCTTCAGAAGAATGTCAGCTTCCCATTGCCTCTGTATGATTTGCCCTTGATGAGATAAGCTGCTCTGGACAGAGATCAGGAACAGCTGGAGGAGAAAGCATGAGAGCTGTGTCCCCCACTGGTACAGGCTGGCCTGCATCTTGGGCTGACTCCTCTATTTCAGAGCCTTATTATGATTGAATACCTGAAAGACCTTCTTCCAAAACAGGGGGAGCAGGGCTAGACATGACAGTCTTCCTCTGTACTGCAAGGCCTGGAGAAGTGCACCTCTTTTTTTTCCTCCCAGTTTTCCTTTCCTCACCCACTGACTCCAGCCTTCTTCCTCTCACTGCTCTGGGCCATTCCATTTTTCTAACCCCTTCCCTTCCACCTTGACTGCCTCAGGCAAAGGACAAGATGGCACTAGAGATGGATGGAGCTTTCAGTTTTGCTCATTTCCACATCCATATTTTTAAAACCTCAAGTCCTTTCTGTCCCATATATGAAGAAATTTGTGAACACTGATAAATTCTTACATATATATATATATATATATACATACTAGCTGTACCCTGCCACACGTTGCTGTGGCTCAGTCTGGTTAAATTGAAAAGAAAGAAAAGACAAAGCGGATGTTTCTAATATGTTTAATTTCACAATGCTTGTTTCACTGACAACTGTTGGGACCCATCACACATACCATATACCGCTTTCATACCACTTTCATAGTGTTATATCCTGCTTGGTATAGATGTGTCATGGGCCCCAACAGATGTCAGTGCACTTCTTTACCACTATAAAGCAGTAGTGTAGATCCTGCAGTGCACTTCAATACTGCTATAAAGCACTAGTGTAGCTCCTGCCTTTTATATACCACTTTCATACCGCTTTCATAGTGGAGTATCCTGGTTGGTGTAGATGAGCCCTGGCTCTCCACACCACAGTGTTACTCACTGATAAGTTCACCCAAATAATCCCTATCCTTAGCTGCAGATTTCCCAAACTGGACAGTACATTTGTCTATGAATTTTTCCTGAAACCAAATTCAAGGCATATTGGAAAGTACCTTCCTAGAAATGAATTTTGAGGTAATTAAAATGTAATATTCATTAAGGCTATTGAATTAGTGAGGTTTCTCTCATCCTTAAATTCCTTCCAATGTTAACCTCAAAGTGACATTTAAATACAGACCTCAAATGCTCAGTTGGACGGATGAAATTTCTCCAGGGAGTTTCACCCATCCCTAAGTGGGTTTTGCCATTTCCCCCAAGGGAATGGGCCAATTAAACAGGAGCTCTGTAATTTCTATTTGCCCAGAACTGCTCCAACTTTAGTATACGGATGGCTAACTTCAGGGATTCCCGCCAGTGTGCCGAAAGGCATGATTGGCAGAGTATCTCTGCATCTGTATAAATGGGAATGTTGTAGAAAATGAAAACGCACTGTCGGTAATGACTGACAATTCTGCTAAATGATACGGTAACACAAAAATCCAATCAAGGAACCTTGCAGGTGATGTACAATTCCTATAACTTATAACGAGCCACAGGAGAGCCAACAGCAGAGAAGAGATTCGTGTAGATGTTAAAGAAGGGAATTACTAATGTGCTGATTTGGGAGCACATCAGGAATGTAATCAGCTTTTTCTGATACACTTTAAAACATTTCCAAGAATCTCACTCTCTCTCTCTCTCTCTCTCTCTCTCTTTGGATATCATCCTCATGAGTGAACAAACAAACAAGGAGCCCAATTCCTTACAACAAATGACCAAATAACCATTTTTAACAAACCCTCATGCAGTCGCTTATCTAAACTGACACATAAGAACATAAGAAGCACCATGCTGGATCAGACCAAGGGTCTATCTAGTCCAGCACTCTGTTCACACAGTGGCCAGCCAGCCATTGGCCAGGGATGGACAAATAGGACATGGTGCAACAGCACCCTCCCATCCATGTTCCCCAGCAACTGGTGCACACAGACTCACTGCTTCGAATACTGGAGATAGCACACAACCATCAGGGCTAGTAGCCCTTGATAGCCTTCACCTGTGTTGGATTTCCAGGGCAATTTTCCACTTAAGTATATATTAAATCTGATAGCATTGTGGTCACTGTTACCAACTGGCTCAACAATATTTACATCTCGTATTAGGTCCTGGGCAGCACCACTTAGGATTAAGTCCAGGGTTGCCTCCCCTTCGGTCAGTTCCATGACCAACTATTCCAGGGCACAGTCATTTAGGACATTAAGAAATTTAACCTCTTTGTCATGACTGGAATATTGATTCATCCAGTCAATGTGAGGATAACTGAAATCACCCATTATTACAACACTTCCTCGTTTGGAGGTCTCCCTGATTTCATTCTCCATCTCAAGGTCATTCTGAGCATTTTGGTCTGAGGGACGATAGCATGTTCCTAGCACTACATTAGTTTTGGGGCCCTGCATTGTCACCCGCAGCACTTCTGTGGAAGAGTCTTCCCCATTTAGGTGCTCTAGTCTACTTGACAATGCCCTATTTGACGTAGAGCGCAACACCACCCCCAGTATGCCCTTCCCTGTCCTTCCTGTAAAGTTTGTATCCAGGGATGACCGTATCCCACTGGTTCTCTCCATTCCACCAGGTTTCTGTAACACCCACTATGTCCAGGTTCTCCTTTGAAACCAAGCACTGCAATTCTCTCATTTTGGCTTGGAGACACCTGTACACGGTGTCCCTCCCCAGATGTCTCTGCCGGGTCCCTTTTTCCTGTTGCACTTTAGCCTCTTTGATTGGCTATCATGTTCTACTCATGGCCTATTTGCTCCCCTACTGCATTGGGACAATCAAAAAAATGTTCAGATTCATCTTCTTCAGATGATTTAACCCGAACAGGATGCTTCCCAGCTGCTGTCGGCTTTCCCCCAGGATTTAGTTTAAAAGCTGCTCTGCCACCTTTTTTATGTTTAGCGCCAGCAGTCTGGTTCCATCTTGGTTTAAGTGCAGCCTGTCCCTCTTGTACAGGCCCGGCTTGTCCCAAAATGTTCCTCAGTGCCTAACAAATCTGAACCCCTCCTCTCTGCACGATCGTCTAATCCACACATTGAGACTTCTCAGCTGTGCCTGTCTAGCTGGCCCTGCACGTGGAACTGGTAGCATTTCAGAGAAAGCTACCTTGGTGGTCCTTGTAGCGTTACACCCCACAAGACAATTCCAAATGTATGTCTGCAGTTTATAAGTCTGTGGTTTTTAGAATGTTGGCCTGAGTGGGCGGAGTTAGAATGTCTTGGGATGGGGGAGGAGTGATATATAAGGGAAGGACTGAGGGGATGGAGAGTTCTTTCCAGGGAGACTTGTTAGGGACTCTTAGAGCCTGTAGTGCTCTCTGTGTTTATGGTACTTAAATTCTGGGAAATTTGAGAGTCAGTGTAGTGAGTGGTGTCTTTAGAGTGTGGTGTGCACGTAGTGGAAGTATATTAATCAATACTGATAATAAAGAAAGTTCAAGAGTGATTGTGTGAGAAAAAGGAAAGCGCGAATGTGAATGAGTGACCGGATTGTATGAAAGGTTTCAAAAAGGTTTTTAAATGTTGTTATTTGAAACAAAGCTTATGAACTTTTAAAAATAAATTTTGATTGTTTTGTTTTTAAACTACCACAAAAGTCCCACGTGTCTGTTTGGCATTTATCATCTTAAGTTTACACATTTAACACCCACTCTGACAATCATTCACCTAAGCAGATATAACTCACAGCGCATTATTATATATATTAAAATCCATTCTCCATTTTAAACCCCTTTCTCCACATAGTTTGGAGGAAGGTGGGCTTTATCCCTTGCCTCAGACGTATCAAGCGGTGGTGCTTGGCTTGAGCAGGGAGTAGCCTCGGCTGGGTCTGGTGTTCAGAGCCTGTGTCGCCCCATAATAAGTGGTGGCAGCTGTGAGGTCTGGTGTTCAGAGCCTGTGTCGTGGCAGTCCTGGATTTCCGCCTCCTGCCTAGCAACCTAAATTTGGCTTCCAGGACCTCATGACTACATTTCCCCACATCGCTGGTACCAACATGGCCCACAACAACTGACTCCACCCCAGCACTGTCTACTATGCTATCTAGATATCTGCAACCTTAGCCTCAGGCAGGCAATTTACCATGCGGTCTATACGCCCATCACAAACCCAGCTGTCTATGTATCTAATGATCGAATCTCGCACTACCACAAGCCCCCTCCCCCCAGAGGCATATCCTTGGTGCCAGATATTTGCATGTCCCCTGAGGAATGGGTCCCTTCTAAGGTATCATTTCCCTCTTCCTCAGAGTGATGCCCACCTTCCTCGAGACCCTCATTCTCTGTGACTGCAGAGGAGCTGTCACCAAAGGAATGGGGCGTCACTGTTTGGCCCCTGAAGGTCTCATCTAACACCCTCTCTGCCTCTCTTTTCTTCTCCAGGTCAGCAACCTTGGCCTCAAGGGAACGAACCTGTTCCCTGAGAGCCAGGTGCTCATTACACCGAGCACACACCCATGATTTCTGTCCAGCAGGCAGTTAATCATACATGTGGCACTCAGTGCAATACATTGGGAAGCCCCCACACCCCTGCTGGCATTCTACCTTCATAACTGGGTTTTTTATATCATTGTTGTTATTACTGCTGTTGCAGGATTTGTTTACTGGAACTCTGTTACTGGGAGAAGGTGGGGAGTTTATTTAGAGCTTAGTGTTTGTTGGTTGGTTTTAATTTAAACTTACTTACTCTGAGTAGGGAAGGGAAGAGTTCACTGCCCTGGCTTCCTCACCCTGCTGAGCCTAAAATGAAGCTAGCAAAGAGTGGGTCTTATTTCCATATGAGTACGGGGTTTTCTTTAAACCAAAGATGAAAACCAAGGGATAAGTTGATTTTTTAATTTACTTAAACTTCCTAAACTCAATGGGTTGTTCTCTCTTGGGTCTAAGAACTGAGCCTAAACTGAAACTAGCAAGGAGTGGGTCTTTTTTATTCTATTTCCCCCCCATGTGTATATGTTGTTTTTTAGCTAAGTGATAAGCTGAATTTTACACTTGGTCTATATAGAGTGCTCTTTAAGGCCCAAAACCTGGGCCTAAACTGAAGTTAGTGTACACTTTTTCCTGTTTCTAAGCAGATACCACCAATACTTGCACCGGTTGAATCTGGGAGTTACGATCTCAACGTTACTCAAAAAATTAAAGAATTCTGCCTAGCAGAAAAATGGAGCCTCCCAACATTGAAGACCGGGGGTTACAATTTGCACGTATTGGGGCCCAATGAAGGACCTTGCTGCCAGGGGAAAAGGCACCCAGATATTGTGGCACTTGGCTAACAGTTGTCAATCTGGATACTGTTTTATATTGTTTTTATATTTTGGATGGTTTAAAATTTTGTATACTTTTTTTAATGTTCATTGTTTTTAACTTTTGTAAACTGCCCAGAGAGCTTCGGCTATGGGGCGGTATATAAATTTAATAAATAAATAAATAAATAAATAAATAAATAAATATTTGGTCCTGTACAGTGGCTTCTATCAATATAGAGCTATGAATTGCTTCCCCCTCCCTTATAGCTTGGGATTAGTTAAAATACATAGAAGGGATTCTTTTCAACTACTCTGTAATCTTACAGCAAGAGCAGTAAGTTCTTTCTGGATTCCCCCCCTGTTCTTTAGCTCTCTACTGTAAGTTTGATAGTGGTTACTCCTCTGCCATTTAGCTCCCTTTGCTGTGGCCTTGTTTTGGCTTCAGGAGCTTTCACATCACATTTCACTGAATCTGTATGACTTCCTTCAGCATCCTGATTAGAAATGCAAAAAGAAGGGTTGTCAGGGGCTTCAAACACAAGCCGTGCTTCGCGTACGTGCGTGCCCGTGTGTTCTTCCCTTGTCTTTCTCCATTTTATTTGCACTTTAGAAACCAAACTCTGCCTCTTGTCCTTGTTATTATGAGAGACATCCCATCTCACATTTGTTTCCATTGTTAAATGCTTTCTCAGCTGCTCTCATTTATTCAGCAGGGTTTCATCTGTTCAAACACCTCCCAACCTCTCCCTCCAAGACTTCAATGGCTGAAGAGCAAATAAAACTTTGTAATGACTGTAATTACGGGGAAGTTAGCCCCACTGAAGAGAATGGGGCTTACTTCTGAGTAGGCATACATAGGCATAATGTCTCTCTAAACTGCTCAGAAAGCATTGGCTGTTGGGCAGTAAAGAAATGCAATAAATAGATGATGATGATGATGAAGAAGAAGAAAAGGTACTTGATCAGTGTGCTTGTTACGTAACTTAGAATGGCCAGCACTAAGTTCCTTTGAAATATGATAGTGCTTCCTCCATATAACATAAACAAAGGGTCAGGATGGACAGTGTCTTGCCTTCCCTCACCACCTGCACCACCACCACAGGGAGGGCATGATTGGGCAAAATTAGGCTGACAGGTATTACCCAGAGGACCTTCTCTTCTGCTGCTCCCAGACTGTGGAATGGCCTGCTGGAGGAGACTCATCAACTTAACAACCTATCAGCATTTAAGAAAGCTATAAAGACTGATCTCTTCCGGCAGACCTATCCAGTGCAATTTTAGGATGCTTTTAAAATGATGCTATGATGTTTTAACAATGTATATTATGTTTTCATTCAGTTTGATGTATTTTATATTTCTTGTTGTTCCCCACCTCGATCAGAATGGAGAGGCGGGTAAGAAATAAATGATGATGATGATCTATGTGCATAAAATCCAATGAGCACCTTCCAAAATTGAGAATTTGATCCCTGAGGGATGGAGTCTGGCAATGGTATGTGTGATTTTGGCTCTCCCCCTGGTATGCATTCAGAGTGCATGTGTTGTTGTCAGTAAAGCTGCCACAGAGGGACACGGCACTAACTCCATCGCTTGGCTGATGGACCATCTGCCATTTGGCTTCTCTTCTCCCTGAACTGTTTCCATTCCAGCTGAACATCATAAGAACTATGTAACTAAGAACCAACCTGAGATCAGTTGTTCTCCTCTTCCCTCTCCATCACTTTCCCCTTTTGTGTTGTGTCTATTAGACACTGGGTCTGTTCAGGCAATACGATAAGCATGGTTAGGGCCATTAACCCTTTTGCAGCAAGTGGTTAGTGAGTATGGTTAAACCGTGGTTATGTAGCCACCATGGTTACATACGACACTGTAAGCCATCATCTTCAGCTCAAAACATTTAACCATCATGGCTTAGTGTGTTGTCTGAACAGGGCCTGAAGTCTGTGGGCATAAACTTATTTTTAATCTGTATATAGCACTTAAATTGTAGATGCTTTAGAAATAAAAAAAAATTAGGAGGAGGAGGAGGAGTTGTTGTTTCAGAATTCAGTGAATGTTTGTCAAGACAACTCCAACCACACTTTATAACTGATGTCTTTTTAACCCTTTCTCTGTTTTAATGCAGTCAGAGAGAATACATCTTTTTTTTATCCTGATTCTCGAAATGTAAAGCCATTTCCTCCAACCTCAATGTACTGCCTGCCAAGCTGATTTTTTTTCTTGATTTACCAGGAGAAAAACAAACACAATCCAAAGTATGTCTAAACATCCCCCCCTTCCCTTGGGAAAAGAATAGTCCAAGAGGAAAATAATTCATAATCCAGCGGTAGCCTAAACCGGGATTTCCTTCATTTTATTAAGAGCTTTATAACGATAAGATTCCCATCAAATCTCTTTCTAATAAGCACACATTCTTTTAATCCCCCTTGGGTTGTCTGTGGGGCTGATATGAGGGGGAGGGGGCACACTCTCCTTCCCTCCCCCCCCCCCTTCTCTCCGTCTGGCTGTTCAATCTTCCAGATTATTTTGCTGTGTCTGCCTCTGTCGGTTTTTGGGTTTTTGTGCAAGCTCTGCCTTGAAATGTGCTTTCATTCCTAACTTGTCAAACTTAGCAACTATATATAGAACCACAGAGTCTATATTTTATCTATATATCAATTGATGAAGTCAACTCCATCGTTGGATAACCTTTTAGAGCAGTTGCTATGGTTGCAGAAAGATTAATGAGGTATCAAATTAAGCTACAGAACACATAGATTGGTAAATAGTAGTGGTTTGGGCCGATTTATTGCTAAAATCAGATAAACTAGACAAAAGGTGATACGACGTAGAGAGAATCAGCAAGGTTTGATGATGAGGTTTGGTGAGAAGCATCTATTTTTTTTTACCTCTGAGCTGTCTTGTTCTCATACTCAAATGCAAACTTTCTTTTGATTTTCAAACCAAAAAAGAGTGCATTTTAGTGTACATTTTTCAAGTGCTTATTCAAAATGCACACTTTCCCCCCAGTGTAGGTGTGCATTTTTTTTCTTAAAACAAGAGCACTTTTAAGAGTGCACTTTTTTTTTAATGCTCACTTTTCAAACACTATAACAATTTTGGGAAGTTGCAGACTTTTCTGGAAAATAGTGCTCCTGTTCACGTTTGTGAGTTGCAAATAGGGCAAATTCAAAGTAAAAATGAACCTGAATGAAATTTGTATACATCCTTAATGGGAAGCTAATAATATTAAATATGAAATCCCAGCTTCAATCTTTGAAAACTGTAGTGATTGGTTGTGAGAGTTCTAAATTCAGTTGACTTCCATGGGCCCTGCAAATCCATTGGCCCTGTTCAGAAGACACAAGCCACAGCTTTAGCCACAGTGGTTAAGCCAGAAAGTCGGGCCGTGTTCAGAAGACACCATAAACCAAGGCTTTAACCATGGTGAATAAGGCTTTTATTCACCATGGTTAAAGCCATGGTTTAAGGTGTCTTCTGAACAGGGCCCAGCTTTCTGGCTTAACCACCGTGGTTAAAGCTGTGGTTTAAGCTATCTTCTAAATGGGGCCACAGTCTCAGCAACTGAGGTGGTATGGAATGTTAATGAACATTCCAATCATGATTATTATTTTTAAAAAGCTGTCAGCATACAAAGGCTAGAGACAAATGTGGTGTTGTTGGGAGGTGGTGGCGGTATGTGTGTGCAGTAGAGAAGAGGATAGGCAATACTATTGCACTTCGGTCACTTGTCAGACTGAGTTCTCTGTGTGCAAGACATTGCTGTGTGAATTGCATGACTGAGTAGTGTGTAAACATGAGCACTGCATGTGAATGGAGAAGTGTGTGAGAAACTGAAGGGAAAATGGTCACAAAAATATAATAATGTTTATACTAATATGTTTTCTCAAATGCAACATTTAGCTGGGATGCAACCATGGGAGAAAAAACACGGTAGCAGTGTATCTTCCAGGCACCTTCCTAAAATGTCCTTTTTCAAATATTTTTTTCAAAGAAAGGTGGACTTTATCCAGCCTACCTTATGAATGGTTTTAACTGTGGCTAGGATTCAAGCTTCCCAGTAGACACCTCAATACAGTTGACTGAACCCAAGACATATGGTAATTTCTCTTCTGCTTCCTCTGGCAGACCTTCAGCCAGCCTCTAAGCTTTTTTGTGGCATCAATTAATCCAAATCCTAATTATTACCCAAAACCAATAAGCTCCAGATAAGACTAGTAGAAAGGCATGCAGAAACCATCTGTTGATATGGCTGGCCTTTGAAGCCTTTTAGTCTAATGGCTACATTCTTGCTTGCCCCTGTCACCAAACCTGGATGGAAAATGACTGATAATGAACTGTTGAGTCTGCAGGTATCTGGGCTACAGCAAAGTAATCACGAGACAGAAGAAACATTGCACAAATTAAATTAGCCTGGCCAGGCTGGACCTGGGTTCTGGGTTCCTCACCACATTGGGGTCCCAAAGTCAGTGCTTTAAACTAGGACCTAATCAGGGGTGTCAGAGAAATCCACAATGGAATCCAAGAAGTTCAGAATTTTACAAATCTGATTTGAGGATTCCACAGCAGATCAACTTTTCCCCAGTCAGGCAGATTCTGTGGACTTCCAGACTGTTCTTCTAATTTTCTGGAATTTTGTGCATATTTACTAATAGAAAAATACACAAAATAAAATAAAGAAGGTAATATATATATATATATACCTTTCTCACATAAGCTAATGTGTGAAAATGCATATTTGTTTTTAGGTTTTTTTTTTGTTTTTTTTTTGCATTTTGGCATGATCTGCGTAATTTCTCAAGCACCAATTTGTGCAAGTGAGAATTTGCGCTAATGCAAATTCACGCAAATTCAGAAATTCAAGAAAAAAGTCCAATTCTATTGATAACTGGACAATGGAATGAAATCATTTGACAATCCACAAAATGCATACAGAAATGCATTTTACACAGTCTGCACACCCTTGGCCTGAAAAAAAAAATGCATACATTTCAACACAAAACACTTTAATCTGCTTTCGGTAAAGATCCAAGTAAATGGCAGAAAGGCACTAACCAATACTCTAGAAATTTTGTGCATAACTGAGAAGAAGGCATGCAGATCCACAAGAAGCTGGCAAAGTATTATACTTGGTGGTGATGGTGGTGATATGATGATAATAGGAAGAGAAAAAAAGAGAAACCTATACACCACTGGCTATGGAAGTTAAAGAAATATGGCAGCAGGAAAAGGTCACAATTATTCCATTTGTCACATCAGTCAACAGCATCTTATCAAAAAACTATACAGAAAGCCTTCCGAAACTGCCCCTACCAAAATATATCCTCACCAACATCCAGAAAGTAGTCATATGTAAAACATGCCCAATAGTCAGGAAATTCCAGAATCAGAAAAACCGCCACAAGTGAGAAACAAGAGATAATAATAATAAAACCTTGGTGGGCAGGGAGGAAAAATAAAGATCATCCACATAATGAGGTTTATGCCTTGTTACCCTCAAGATCCGATTAAGATCCATGGGGATCTTAATCCGATTAAGATCAAGATCCATGGGGATCCAAAGCCTGGAGCAGGCTTCTCTGTTGCATGTAGCTTCCAGAGGTCTTGGCATTCTGAGCCCCACCCAGAAATCTAAAGCTTGGAAGCTCCACTGCCTTGTAAAAAAGAATCCCTCCCCATGTGTGCAAACACACCCAGCTTTTCCCTGTTTGGTTCATATCGGACTCTAGATGCAGCTGTGAGTTGAGATATCTCACTGAGAGGATTGACAAGATGGCTTCCAGTCCACCTCCAGAAAAAGAGAGAAGGAACTCGGAGACCTAACCCCAGGCCCCATGACACAAAGGCAACATTTCATGAAAGGTGATGTAAAATAATGTTGAGAGGAAGGGATACTTCTGAGCATAAGGAGGCTGCCTCGTCCCAACGCAACAGAGTCACTGCTGCCACTGAATCATTCGAACAAATGCAGACCCTCCACATCCTTTGAGAACAGGAGTGATTTCTTGATAGCTGTGAACCACAGATCTTTTATATTTGAGACCATGTGCCTTGTTCCTATAGCAGGTGCGGCATTTTTTCAATATGAAGGTGCTGTGGTGGGGAATCTCTGCCTGTTGAATTTCTGCCTGTTAGGCTGTTGATAAAATCATAGTGCCTCTTTAAGGGAGTGGGGAGGGAAAAATGGGAAGGCTATTAAGGTGGGTCTGGAGAGGCTTATATGGAGAAGGAACAGCCCATCGCATCAAGCATATTGGTTCTGTTTTAAAGGTCTCCCAAAATGCCACATATCCTCAAGGCATGCTGCTAATAATAATGCATATTCCCCAGCACTCAGCCGAAATCCATTCAAGGAGGAAAGACTTGCTTCTATCAGCAACTAAGCCAGTTGTTCAGCTGCCCTGAGGGCCATCCAAGGGGTGTCAATAGCCAAGTGATAAAGTTGTCACTTCTCATGGGAACTAAATACTTCAATGAGGTTCCTCTTCTAAAAGTCAAACGCTGCTGCAGAAGCAAACGGACTTCTAAAAGTCAAACGCTGCTGCAGAAGCAAAGGTAGGGAGATTTGATGGCCACTTTCTTCAAACTGTCTAAACCTCTCGCAGACAAAATAATGTGTTGGAAAAAATAACAAAGGCAAGATCTACACTACTGCTTTAAAATGGTTTATAATAGTAGTGACAACTGTTGGGGATGAAGACATACCCCATATACAGCTTTCAAAGTGTCATATCTGTTATGTTTCTCAGAAAGCTATTGCTTTCGATGGGAGGCAAATGACGAGGCTTGCTAAGTAATCCACAAACCTTTTATTAAGCTACAAACATCTCTTCTACCTGAAGAGAGTCTAATCTCTTGGAAACTTGCCCCTAGGCAAAACTATGCAAACTAAACAAGACAATTGTTTGCTCAAGAAGACTAGGAAGCCTCTTCCCAAACGCCCATAACTTCAGGGAGCCTGGTGTGGAGGCAGGTTCTGGTGCAATCCTAGTCAGAATGACTTTCTCACACCTTCCTTCCACTCTGTGTGTTTGAGCTTCTGGCGGACCCTAGCATCAGCTAGCTTGTCGGGACGCTCTCCTCCGGAAGAAAGCTCACTTCCCACTGAGTGTGTAGGATTTGGCCTTGAGGAGATAAGCTCTGGAGAGGGCTGACTTGCCCATGAGAGCTTCCTCCCCCACTGGTACAGGTTGGCTGGTGTCTGGCACCTCCTCCTCTACTTCCGAATCTGATTCTGATTGATTACCTGAAACACCTTCTCCCAAAACAGTAGGGTTAGATGTGACAATATCCTACTTGGTGCAGATCTGGCCAAAGGGAATGTTTGGATCAGCTCTAGAACAGTCAACAGCTTGTTGGCATAGTGTGAAAAGAATGCTGAACTAGATGGACCCTTGGAGGGGATCTACACTAGTCAAGTTAGAATGTGTCTTACCGTCTTTAAGTGTGTGTTTGGTAGTATTTCACCACATGACATTCAGTTTGTGACATTTTATTGTTGTCTGTTGTCTGCTTTTTATTTTGAACTTCTCTGAAATAAGTCATTCTATTTGGTATGATGTGGCCAATTTCATTGTATTAAATGAGTTTCCTGTAGTTCTTAATCAGCCAATTGCATTCCCGGGGGGGGGGGCATGTTTATGTAATTTCCACGCCCAAAGTTGGAGCCGTTTTTTTCTTTCAAGCCTCTTTTTTGCAGACACTTTTAGTTTCACTTTTGGGAGGCTGCCGGCTGGATCGTTTGTAAGTGGAGGATTCTCGGAGAGAAGAGAAAGTGGGAGGGGAAATTGGCAGACAGAGAAAAAAGAACAAACAGATTTCTTTTCTTAGTGTGGCCAAAAGGAATGCATTCCCACAGAATGAGGAAAGCAAGTAAACGTTTTAAAAACTGCTACATTTTAAATCGTTCAAAAACAAAACATTCAATGACTGTAAAAACAACGTCTCATATATTACTGTACATCCCCTCCTGGACGTTCCCATTGCAGAATTTGGGATACCAGGGAAGATGTCAGGCATGCAGGTATGCTCAGAAACTCAGTTTTAAATGCAAGGCAGAAAATAACTTTTGGAGGACATGGCACTTGATCCATAAGGCCGCCACACATGCTGAGTTGGACACATTTGTATTATGAGGAAGGTAAAAACAGTTGCCAGTGATAGCTCTAATCCTTTCCCACAGGTGTCTTCAGTATTGTGGTGAGAGGGCTGTAGTCTAGAGACCAGCAAAAAGGGGGGGGGGAACAGGTAATATTGCAGATTGCAAAAGCTCATGCTTGTCCTTTCATAACAACTTCATCATTTCATGCACATAGGTTGCCATTTTAATGGCCCATAATCTAGCAATGACTGTAAGAGGTCACTGGCTACTAATGTAATTAGTGCTGATGTTTCTGCTGAGTTGGAATCTCAACTTCCCATATGCTCATTTGTCTGTAAGCTTTTTCATTAAATTCAGAAAGTGGCCCATGACTTGGCCTTGACACACCAGAGGTCACAAAATGGTTGTCAATTATTTTTAATCAGATCCAGCAGCACAAACGCCCTGATAGGAATCTTAAGGAAAACGGCATAAAACTTTATTGCAATATTTCCCCCCATAAATCAGATACACCAGTATGATATCTCTGATTTGGAGGAAGAAAGAGTATAAATGTCTATCCTTTAGCCAAGAAGAATGATGTATCTATGGGGCAGGGATTCATAAAATGTACATTGATTTTATTGTGTTACAGTAGCATACTGAGTTATAGGATTTTTCTTTTTAAAAGGATTTATCTTAGGCTTGGGGATGGAAAGGGAAAAATTGGGGGTGGAGGAAAAGGGTTACAAAGGCTGGACTTAGAATGGGGACTGAACAAATGCACATGAAGTCCAACCTTACAACAGTGAGTGGTGGATATTTCATTATTCCAGGCAAGCGTGGAAGCAGAATTCTAAAATTCATCTTCCTGGGGATCTTGTTTCCAGAATCCAACTTCCTGGAAATTTTAGAATTTCCATGAAAAATGTGCTTATTAGTGAAAAGAAATGTGTTAAATTAGGAAAATAGCCAGGTCGTGCAAGATAGCTTAGGTGATACCTGGGACTAATCTACACTAAGCAGGATATTGCACTATGAAAGTGGTATGAAAGCAGTATATAAAAGGCAGGAGCCACACTACTACTTTATAGTGGAATTGAAGTGCACTGACAATTGTTGGGGCCCATTGACACATACCATGTATCACTTTCATACCACATTCATAGTGCAATATCCTGCCTGGTGTAGATTAGGCCCTGGTGAAATCATAGAAGTCAAGAATCACAGAATCATAGAATAGCAGAGTTGGAAGGGGCCTACAAGGCCATCGAGTCCAACCCCCTGCTCAATGCAGGAATCCACCCTAAAGCATCCCTGACAGATGGTTGTCCAGTTGCCTCTTGAAGGCCTCTAGTGTGGGAGAGGCCACAACCTCACCAGGCAACTGATTCCATTGTCGTACTGCTCTAACAGTCAGGAAGTTTTTCCTGATGTCCAGCTGGAATCTGGCTTCCTTTAACTTGAGCCTGTTATTCCGTGTTCTGCACTCTGGGAGGATCGAGAAGAGTTCCTGGCCCTCCTCTGTGTGACAACCTTTTAAGTATTTGAAGAGTGCTATCATGTCTCCCCTCAATCTTCTCTTCTCCAGGCTAAACATGCCCAGTTCTTTCAGTCTCTCTTCATAGGGCTTTATTCCCAGACCCCTGATCATCCTGGTTGCCCTCCTCTGAACACGCTCCAGCTTGTCTGCATCCTTCTTGAATTGTGGAGCCCAGAACTGAACACAATACTCTAGATGAGGCCTAACCAGGGCCGAATAGAGAGGAACCAGCACCTCACGTGATTTGGAAGCTATACTTCTATTAATGCAACCCAAAACAGAATAAAATCCAATAGAAGTCCTACTTAGGGTAGACCTATTGAAATAAATGGGGCTTGAGTTAATCATGATTCACTTTATTGTGAATTGCCAGTAGCCCAATAAGTGTTTTCATCCATGCACTAGAGAAAACTTTATATTCATTAGAGGACTGCCTCCTCAGGCTGAGTTATTCTTGTCCCTGGTGTAAGGTGTAGAATTACTTACTCACCACCCAGATTGCTTCCAACATGTTATGAGGCTTTACATCTCCATTTCATTTTGCTAAAGCTACAGTCAGAGCATGGGGGCTCTAAAGAGATAGGTTCATAGAAACATCTGATGCTGCCTTCCATTGTTGCACCTTGCCTAGTATTTTCAACACTGACTGGCAGCAGCTGTTCAAGGTTTCAGGCAGGAGTTTTTCCAGCTGTATCTGGAGATTGAACCTTGGACCTTCTGCGTGCAAAACATGTGCTCTATGGCTGAGCTATGGTCCTTCCCAATGCTGGAATCCATGCAAGAAGTAATTATTCCTGGCAATCACCAGTTCGGGAATCAGCCACCAGGGGGCATCTCTCTCAGTAAATGTGGCATGTGTTCTCTAGAGCTATGGCCAGTTCAAGGGTGAAGAGGAAGTTATTCTAACTGCCACAGATTTTCCAGAAGGACAAATCACCTTCTCCACCAGCAATGAGACATCTAAGCAATAATAAGACTCCCAAATGATGAGTCTGTTTATATAATGGCCATAATTCAGACTAGACTCTGAAGAGCTGTTTTGCTGTAACGAGACACAAAATCGCTCAGATAATATTCTTATGTCAGGTGGGAAGTGGGTTATTGAGAGGAAAATGTAGCCCATTAGGATCTCCAAACAACAGGAATAATGAGGTAAGATAGATAAAATGGATAGAATACATTTCTCTACACAAAGAGGCAAAAAGCTGAAGTTATTTCTTCTTCTAAGATATCTGAGAAGTGCAAGCAGACTTGATGAATAAAATCTGCATGTTTCTGGAGTGGAGTTCTTCATACTTTGCCCAATTCCATTCCAGACAGGCTCAGTATGCGGTACAATAAACAGGAGAGTAGAAGCCACCACCTTTATCTGCAGCTAGGGACCATAGAATAGTTGAATTGGAAGGGGTCTATAAGGCCATCGAATCCAACCCCGTGCTCAATGCAGGAATCCACCACAAACCATACTTCACAGATGGTTGCCCAGCTGCCTCCTGAATGCTTCTAGCATGGGAGAGCCCACAACCTCCGTAGGTAACTGGTTCCATTGTCGTATTGCTCTAACAGTCAAGAAGTTTTTCCTGATGTCCACCCGGAATCTGGCTTCCTGTAACTTGAGCCCATTATTCCATGTCCTGCACTCTGGGATGATAGAGAAGATATCCTGGCCCTCCTATGTGTGACAATCTTTCATGTTCTTGAAGAGTGTTATCATGTCTCCCTTCAGCCTTTTTTTCTCAAGGCTAAACATGCCCAGTTCTTTCAGTCTCTCCTCATAGGGCTTTGTTTCTAGACCCCTGATCATCCTCATTGCCCTCCTCTGAACACACTCCAGCTTGTCTGCATTCTTCTTGAAGTGTGGCGCCCAGAACTGGACGCAATACTCAAGATGAGGCCTAACCAGGGCCGAATAGAGGGGAACCAGTACCTTGCGCGATTTGGGCGCGATTTATGCAGCCCAAAATAGCATTTGCTTTTTTTGCAGCCACGTCACACTGTTGGCTCATTTTCAGCTTGTGATCTACAACAATTCCAAGATCCTTCTCACTTGTAGTATTGCTGAGCCAAGTATCCCCCATCTTGTAACTGTGTATTTGGTTTCTTTTTCCTAGCTGTAGAACTTGGCATTTATTATTATTATTATTATTATTATTATTATTATTATTATTATTATTATCCCTATTACATTTAATTCTGTTGTTTTCAGCCCAGTGCTCCAGCCTATCAAGATTTGTTTGATTCACTTTGAAGTTTGTTTCTGTCTTCCAGGGTATTAGCCATCCCATCCAATTTTGTGTCATCTCCAAGGGTGAACCCATCAGATTTGCCTTCTCCCACATTTGCATTTTTTAAATCTCAAGTTCTTTTTCTCCTGAATATGAAGAACTTTGTGAATTTTGGCAAATCCTGATCAAAAACGAACTGAGACAAAATGCTCACCCATCTCCATCAGCCAAGCTCAATAGGTGTAGCGATTCCCAGCATGGAAATGACCATGTTCTACCTGCCTGCCATCTAGAGCCATCAAAGATCAGCAGCTTATCAGAGACAAAAGAAGCGGCATCTAGTTTTCATCAATAGGCTATCATCCTTTCATACAAGTCGACTTGAGTCCTATTGGTACCTTTCAAATCTGCTTAATGTGGGTCCTGTCTGGATCAGGACCCAAGTTTAAGGCACTGATGCTAGGGATGGGCAAACTCACCTGCATCCAATTTGTTGGACGTTTGCCCTGCTGCCACCCACCCATGTTTGTCAGGCTGTGTGAGCTTCTTTTGGGTCTCAGCAAGGTATGATGAGTGCTTGGCCACTATTCGCCCTTGCTCTGGAAATTACCTATTTCTCCCTGTCACATAAATGGTGGTCATAAAGGGCCCTTTTATGCAAGAGTAAAGGTGTGAATGATCCGTTTGTGCCTTTACTCTCGTGGAGGCTCCGAAAATTGTGCATGTCCTGCCCCCTTGCATAAATAGTGGCTGTAAAGACCCCATTTACGCAACGGGGGAAAGATGTAATTTCTGGAACCTCCATTGTGGCACATAATGGAGGCTCCAGATGAGGGTGGACAGTGTCCTATCACTCACCAGTCCTCGGGGGCACTCAGAGGGTGGGTCTACAGCCACCCGACTGGATCCAGAGGGGTAGGGTGACCATATGAAAAGGAGGACAGGGCTCCGGTATCTTTAACAGTTGCATAGAAAAGGGAATTTCAGCAGGTGTCATTTGTATATATGGAGAACCTGGTGAAATTCTCTCTTCAGTATCATAGTTAAAGCTGCAGGAGCTATACTAGAGCGACCAGATTTAAAAGAGGGCAGGGCACGTGCAGCTTTAACTGTGGTGATGAAGAGAGAATTTCACCAGGTTCCCCATATATACAAACGACACCTGCTGAAATTCCCTTTTCTATGCAACTGTTAAAGATACAGGAGCCCTGTCCTCCTTTTCATATGGTCAGCCTACAGAGGGGTGGATGCTGAGGAGACAGTTGGGTTCCTGGACTCAGTCGCACACCCGTGACATCCATCAGACTCATGTTCTATTTCTCCCAAATATGGAAAGCATTGTAAATTTGGGGAAATTCTTATCAAGACTGAACTGAAATAAATTTCTCAACCATCACTATCTGCAAGCCTTTCTATATCTGTTGCATGTGTGCATGGTGTGACTCTCCCCCTGGAGGAGAAGGCTATAGGTTGGAAAAATTCCTGGAGGAGAAGACTATCCATAGCTACTAGCCCTGATGGTTATGTGCTACCTTCAGTATCAGAGGCAGTATGCCTGTGTGCCCCAATTGCTGGGGAACATGGGTGGGAGGGTGCTGTTGCATCATGCCCTGCTTTGTTGGTCTCTGGCCAACGGCTGGTTGGGCACTGTGTGAACAGAGTGCTGGATTAGATGGACCGTCGGTCTGATCCAGCCTGGCACTTATGTTCTTATGTTCTTGTATTACATCTTTTTAAACCATTTTTAATCAAATTTGCATGAGGCTCTGAAGAAATGCAGAGATGTGTCTTCAACACTCTGCCTACCGACATTTCACCCGTAAGGGCTCCTGTTTTTTCTAAAAGCAACTTAACTATTGTTGCTTTTTTAGAGAGCTGAAATGAGCCGATGTTCAGCAAATACATGTACTGACTTCTTGGGATGGATCTCAGAATACTCTCATGGAATTTCTCCCTTGTTCAGATCCCCTAAGGAATACAAGACCTGATGGTTCAGGACTTCAGATTTGATCCTCTAGCAACCTTTGCGGGAGTTTGAACAAATACATGAAGCTGCCTTACGTGAAGTCAGACTATCAATCAATTAACTGATTTATGTAATGCTTACTATATTAATTAAAAACAATCTAAAAAAATAGCAGTGGACAAAATCAAACAATGGAGGCGGGTGGCTCTGATATTGGTCGGGCTGTGAATCCATTCTGGGTTTTAGTGAGAAGCAGCTGGTACCCTAAGAGCTATATAAAGTGCTGCACCTATTTTGGTGATAGGGTCAGCACTTTGGGCAGCTCCGTTAGAGTTATGGCTTGTTCTGACTAAAACCCAGAATGGATATACAGCCTCATCAAAATCGGCGCCTCCAGACATAATAAATGGCAATACTCATCAACTGAAACATTTAAAACCAAAAACCCTACAACAAAATGATTGACAAACTGGGCAGCCCAAACAATCAGGGATGGTCTGGGTAAAGAGATGTGCCTTTAACAGGTGCCTATAATAAGGCACAGTTGGTGCCTCCCAAATACCAGGATGAAAGCACTGGATAAGATGCCACAATGGAGAAGGCCCACTTCCATGTTGCTGCCAGATGGTGATCTGCACATCATGGTCCAACCAGCAAGGGCTCCTTGCATGATCTTAGCAATTACACCAGTGTGTATGGGAGGTGACGTAGCTTGGTGGTAGAGCAAATGCTTTGCTATATTCCTATATTGGGGAAGGCATTCTGCCAGGTAAACTAGTTATTGAGGGCTTTGTGACACAAGCAAGGCCTGGAATGTGGCTTGGAAGCGAATAGGTAGTTAGAGCAGTTGCTTAAACAAGTATGTAATATATGCACGACCAGCTGCCCCACTCATCATTTTGGCTGCTGCATTCTGGTCCAACTGCAGCATCTGGACCAAGCACATAATGCACATTACAGTAAGCTAAATGCGAGGTTACCAATGCATAGGCAACAGGGGGCAGGGTGTACACCTGAATATTCACTGGCAGCTTCTCTCCCCACTTTCCTGCTGTCATGTTTCTCCAAACCTCCTGCCTTCTTGGGAGACAATAATGAGGCCTGCTAAGTAATCCACAAAGCTTTATTCAAGCAATAAACATCGCTTCCCACCTGAAGAGAGTCTAATCTCTCGGAACTTTCCCGTAGGCAAAAACTATGCAAACTAAGCTAGACAATTGTCCTTTCAAGAAGCATGGAAAGCCCTTTCCCAAGACGTGTTAACTTCAGAGAGACTAGTTCTGAGGCAATTTCTGATGGGATGCAAGCCGGGCCAACTTTCTCTCGCCTTCCTTTAGCTCCGCCCATTTTAGTCTGCGGCGTACTCTAGGATTGACTAACCTGTCCATGCTCTCCCCCCTCGGAAGAATCTTGGCTTCCCACTGACTGTGTATTGTTTGCCCTTGAAGAGATAAGCTCTGCAGAGGGTTCACTCCCAGCTGGTGAAGAGCCCATGAGAGCTTTCTTCCCCACTGGTACAGGCTGGCCTGTTTCTGGCACCGACTCCTCTACTTCAGAGTCTGATTCTGATTGATCACCTGAAACAACTTCTTCCAACCCAGGGGGAGCAGGGCTAGACATGACACCTACTTTCTCAACCCTACCTGGGGATATTGGGGTTTGAACTTGGGATGTTTGCATGCAAAGTGTGCTGCTGTGCCACAGAGGTACAGTCCTCCTCCAAACATCGAGGTGAAAGGGCTGTAGGAACTTTTTGAACCGCTAATGAGACAATGCCCCGGCGGTATGATTCTTCTTGGCCTGAGATGTAAATGGCATAGATATGTCTGCTCTTGCTTGCAGACTGGAGCAGAAAAGCCCCAAGTAGCTGCATGAATGACTGTGATTAAGGGGGTTGTTTACTCTCTGCCTTGAGTACAACTTTATTATCTCAATGAAATATCACTCCTTTATCCTTCAGACTTGACCCGCCGCAAGTGATAGCTCTGCAGAAAGCCAGGACATCAAGAACAAAACAGCAAGAGCAAATTCTCGCTCTTGGATTTCTAAATGTGCTCTAGACTATCCACTACTGAGACTTTGCTAGAATGTCTTAGCATGCAACACGTGTTTGCATCACTGTATGTTAGTGTGGTTCATTGGTTAGAGCATCGGGTTAGAACCCAGGAGACCCAAAGTTCACATCCCTGTTCAGCCACGGAGCTGACAAGCCTGTTAGACGATTTGCAGATTTAATAAATCTGCCCAGAACCGTTGCAGAGGGCTTTGATTTGCACACAGGTCTGCAACCAAGACCTACCCCATTTATAAGGGAGAGGCAATAGCTCAGTGGTATAGGCCACAATTTGCAAGCAGAAGGTCCCAGGTTCAATTCCCAGCATCTCCAAGTAGGGCTGAAAAATATTCCTGCCCAAAAGCCAGGAGAAACACTGTCCGTCAATGTTGACAATATTGGGCTAGACGGACCAGGGGTCTGCCTGGGTTCACACAACAAGATAACCCATGATGGTTTCTTTTCCAGACCAACTCACAATGGGTTTTCAGGTTTATTAATTTATTTAGAGTATTTTTATCCCGCACCTCGGCCAAAAAGGCTCCTGGAGCGGCTTACAATAAATCACTAAAGAAGACAGCCCTTGCCTTCAGGCTTACATTCTAAAAAAAAAAAAGACATGATGCATGAGGAAAGGGGGATGGTGAGGGAAGAGGGGGGAAAGAGAAAGAAATTAAGGAGACTGTTTAGCAGGACTAATAGTAAGGTCCTGCTCCCCGCTCTCATCACCCACTGGAAAGCAGCCCAACAGCTCCTTCTTCTTCCCCGCAGGGTCAAGATGACTGTTAGCCCTGTGTGTAGGGGGTGGGCAGTCCAACAGAAGCAGGCCCTGATGTTCTCCGCCTGCTCCCGTCTTCCTCACTGCTGCTGCTTCCCACAGGGACAAGATGACCATTAGCCCTGGGGTGTGTGTGTCCAAATGAAGCAGGCTCTGACGTTGTCTGTGGGATGTTCCTTTTCACGCCATGGTGGGTCATTTCCCCCAAATAAGCTACCCTGAGAACCCACGGTCTGCAGTAAGAGTTATTTTACCTGTGGTGGGTTAGCGTGGTGTCTGTCGTGCAGCGTGGGTTATGGAGATCGCCTACAGAGCTGCTTGGCAAGAGTGGCCAAAAACACTGCTGCCACTCTGGTCCTCTCAAGTACTCTCTATTCCCACCACAAAATAAGCTGGGATACAGACTGGCTTGGTGGGAGAACTACAGGAGAAGGAAGGGTGAGAAATACTCTGAGAGTACTCTGTGTAGCTTGGGTGCCTATTCGTCTGATGGGAGCGCAGTAGGGATGGATGAGAACCCATTTTGGGCTCAAAGCTCAGCAAGAAATCACCAATCTGGGCAAGCATGGGGGTGCCTGCCCCCTTACCAAGCGCCATTTTCCACAAAAATGGCTGCTCGTTCTTTTCCGTAACCATCTCTTTTGCGTAAATGGTGGTCTGAAAGGGTCATTTCCACAACATTACCGCCCCACAGCTTGTCCTGCGCCAGGTAAGCGGTGGAGGTTCAGTGAGTGCCACATGGGATAGGTGTGGGGTGGTCCGTCCATCCCTAGAGTAGTTATTTGCATAACCACCTACCTAGCATAGCTTGCCACCCACCATGGGTTAGCATGATGTGTGAACCCAGCCTCTGACTCAGTATGTAACAGCTTTCTGGAGATAATAAATGAACCGCTTCAGTGATGGGACAGGGCACATACAAACCAAAGTCAGCCAACAATGGCCATCATTCTCCTTTTTCTTCTTCTTCACATTTAGCCATATGATTTCACAGTTCCAACCAGCTCCCCATCTCAAAGACCTTTTCAGGACCACGGGCGCATTGAACAATTCCCCAACCTGCTCTCACGCAAGGAGGATCTGCCCGAGCCTCTGAGTGTGCCTGGATCGCCTTGAGTGAGTTATTTTAACGCATTTAGTTAAACTGATTACATGGCCATATGGCACTTCACTCGGCTTCCTAACCTGTGCATTAAAGTGAATGAAACATTGTGCAAACCTCAGCAGAAGGTGATGGGCTGAACTGAGCAAATGCCAGACACTGGGCTAGTTTCAGTGAGGGTGCACTCAAGACACCTTGCAAGGAAGGGCCCATAGATCAGTGGCAGAGAGCACATGCTTTGCACAGTGTGCAAGCAGATCCAGGTTTTATTCCTGGCATCTGCAGTTTAAAATGACCTCAGGTTGGAAGGCTGGGAAACAAAAACTTGAGCCTGGGACCTTGGACAACCATTTGGTAGAAGGACCAATGATCTAGCTCAGCCTTCACTGGTGCCCTCCAGGTGTTGTATACATTCTGGGAGGCTGATGGGTGTTTAAGTCCAACACAGCTTGACAACACCAGATGTCTTAGGGAACTAGAATGGAGCTGATCTAGCTCCAAATAAGGCAGGATAATACTGTTGGTCAACTTTTGGGAGTCATTTAAATATAGTAGTAAACACCTGCAAGCGTACACACACACATATGCAAGCATGCGTACACACACACATTTTCAGAAATGAATGAAATGTCACCCTGAAGAATGCCGATGACAAGCCTTCTCTGTAGTGGCATCCACCCTCTGGAAAAAAACACCCTCGTGTGATTCGGGAGGTGGAAAATGTAACATCCTTTAAAAGGGCCTTGCTAGACGTGCCGGGATAAGCTGGCAGGGAGGCGGGGTGACGGCGCGCTAACTTTAGCACGCGCCGCCCAGCCTCCTAGACGGCCGACGCGCAGGGACGATGGAAGCCCGGCCTTTTGTTTTGTTTTAAAGGGGCCATGTGGGGCCCGAAGCCGCCAGAGAAGGTAAGGTTTTTTTTTATTTAAGCCCCCCCCATCCGCCCTCCCTCGCCATCCCCGTCGTCGCCCTCCGCCCCCCCTCGCCGTCTCCCGTGTGTCGCCCTCCGCCATCCCCCTCTCCTGCCGGTCCGGCCTTCGCTCCCCCATCTCCCCCCCCGGGATCAACCCCCCCGGCGCGATGGGCACAGCGCTCGTATGAGCGCTGTGCCAAGTCCGTGGCTTTTCGTGGCTACTCGCGAGTAAGTGAGTAGCCACAAAAAGCCACAGACCTTCCTAGACGTTCCACAGTCCCGGCCTCAGGCCGGGGCTGTGGAAAAGGCACACCATAAGCGACTTCACTTATGGCGCATTAGAGGAGGCCTCAGTGCGGCCTGGGGCCGGATTCCCCTGTGCGTCATGTGGATGCACAGCAGGGAAACTGGCTCTCAAAGCGTGCTAAGGCCTCGTCTAGCAAGGCCCAAAGTCTCCTGAAAAGATGTCTTTTCAGACAGGCTTTCCCTGCTGGGTTTGCTTTGGTTTTATATGGTATTTTCAAACTTTTAAAGTTATATATTATTATGTTTTAATGTGCTGTATTTTATGGTTTTGATTGTGAACTGCCCAGAGAGCCCTAGCTATTGGGTAGTATAAAATGTAATAAATAAATAAAATATGCACAAAACACTGGGACTTGGGACATATGGTTAAAGCAACGATGTTATATGTATATATGCATTTTCTTCTGCAGGTTGGGAGGGTTTTTTCAAGGGGGGGTACTGTTTATTGAAATGTTGATGTTTTAACTGAAATGAGACAGAATTGAAATGTATATTGAAATGCTGATATATCAACTCAAATGAGAAGTTTCTGAAATGTTTATTGAAATAATATGGTGTTTATTGAAATGGTATGGTGTTTATTGAAATGAAATGCTATTTATGTTTATTGAGATATAATATTATCTTTTTTTTTTTGGCACAAATCATTATGCTGTTGCTTGTTTCTTGCTTTGGGTACACATTTGCAGGGAAACAAGGGAAGCATATTTAATAGCTGAGGACGGCAAGAATAATCACACTTCTCAATTCATGGCATGCCCAGTTTCAGCCCACGTATCATAAACCCACAATTCAGTTCACTTCCAGGGCCCCGGGAAAACAGCAATCAGACCGTTGCTTTTCTTAGGGATAGGGGAGGCTTCACATTTTAATAAGAACTTACCAAATCTGCATCCTTCAGCATTTGCACTTTTCAGAATTTTGGGAGGGGGGCAGTGTGGCGTTACACCCCACAAGTCAATTCCCAAATGTATGTCTGAAGTTTGTAAGTCTGTGGTTTTTAGAATGTTGGCCTGAGTGGGTGGAGTTAGAATGTCTTGGGAGGGGGGAGGAGGGATATATAAGGGAAGGACTGAGGGGATTGAGAGGAGACTTTTTAGGTACTCTTAGAGCAGCCTTCCTCAACCTGGGGCGCTCCAGATGTGTTGGACTACAACTCCCAGAATGGCTGGGGCATTCTGGGAGATGCAGTCCAACACATCTGGAGCGCCCCAGGTTGAGGAAGGCTGTCTTAGAGTCTTTAGTGCTCTCTGTGTTTAGAGTACTTAAGTTCTGAGAAATTTGAGGTTCAGGGTAGAGAGTGGTGTTTTTGGAGTGTGGTGTGCACATAGTTGATGTATATTAAACAATACTGATAATAAAGAAAGCTCAAGTGCGATTGTGTGAGAGAAAGGAAAACACGTATGTGAATGAGTGAAAGGATTGGATGAAAGGTTTCAAAAAGGTTTTTAAACGTTTTATTTGAAACAAAGCTTGTGAACTTTTAAAATAAATTTTAATTATTTTGTTTTAACTACCACAAAAATCCCACGTGTCTGTTTGGCATTTTTCATCTGAAGTTTATACATTTAGCACCCACTCTGGCAATAATTCACCTCAGCACATATAATTCACAGTGCTTTAATTTATTATTGAAATCCTTCTCCATTTAACCCCTTTCTCCACATAGTTTGGAGGAAGGTGGTTTTTATCCCTCGCCTCAGGCGTATCAAGCGGTGGGGCTTGGCTTGAGCAAGGAGTAGCTGCGGCCGGGTCTGTTGTTCAGAGCCTGTGTCGTGGCAGGCACTTCTCCAAACAAAAAAATGCATACACAAATACATATACTTGGGAAAAGTGAGTGAAAAAAAACAAAAAAACACTCACACAAAAATCTCTATGCAAATAGCTTTATACCCTGTGGGGAAGAAGAAGCAAGGGAGACTGGAGCAGGCAAAGGCCATCGGAGCCTGCTTCAGTTGGACACCTCCCCCCCAGGGCTAACTGTCATCTTCACCCTGTGGGGAAGAAGAAGCTGTTGATCTGCCCCTCCATTGGAAGATGAGAGGGAGGAGCAGGGCCTTCCCACCAGCCTGAATAGTCTCCTTAATTTCTTTTTATTTTCTCCCTCTTCCCTCCCCATCGCCTTTTCCTTGTGTGTCATGTCTTTTTTAGAATGTGAGCCTGAGGGCAGGGACTGTCTTCATTACTGATCAATTGTAAGCCGCTCTGGGAGCCTTTTTGGCTGAGGTGTGGGATAAAAATACTCTAAATAAATAAATACAAAGAAAAACTGCTTGAAACAATTGCATATATTCAGCAATATACATTAGGAAAAATGTGCACGAAAATGAACACAAATGTTCATGCTGACTTTTTGTTTGGGGTGGGGAATGTCACAAACTGATGTGGAAACAGGATGGAATGAACTGAGGATGGGAAAAATAATAAACGGAGAGAAATAAACCAAGGCCACAGCTAGACCTAAGGTTTATCTTGGGATCATCCAGGGTTCGCCCCTGCCTGACCACTGGATCCCCTGTGTGTCTCCTAGATGAACAGATTTGACCCCTGGATGATCCAGGGATAAACCTTAGATCTAGCTATGGCCCAAACGATACTGGATACTGAAGCCATGGAAGCTACTGGGTGACTTTGGGCTGGTCACAGACTCTCAGCCCAACCTCCCTCACAGGGTTGTTGTGAGGATAAAATGGAGAGGAGGTTTATATAGGCCACCTTGGGTTCCTTGGAGAGAAAAGGGCGGGATTTAGATGCAATAAATAAATAAGGTACCCCATTAAAAGCAGCACTTGGTAATGCCTAGAGCAAGACAATATAAGACATGTATATACAGGTATAACAAATTACCATGTGTTTCTTCAGGTATTGCTATCCATTTATTTATTTATTTCTTCATCTCTCTGTCTGTCTCTCTCTTTCTCCATGTATGTGTTCCTTGCTGTTGTTGTTGCTGTCATGGTTGGAGATTCAGATTATTCATCCGCTGAACTAAATGATTGCTTTGGACATGTGGACACTCAAGTAGGTTTATTATCAGTGGGTCCCCTTCAGTAATAGCTACACAGAGTCAACAGGAGTTAATTACACCAACAGTGTAATTTACTTCCTGATGGCCAGGGATTGCAATCTCTAAGGCTGAATCTGGCACTGAATTCAATAAAAAGATGCAATTTGCCTTCTTCCCTTCCACTGATGCTATCTCAAAACTCTCCAGTGAACTGATAACCCTTGCTTACCCAGCGAGGAAGAGAGAGAGAGAGAGGATATCTCTCACAGCTGTATAAAGACAATGTAGAGATGACCTTTAAAATCAGCTTGAAGTATGTGTGCAGTAACATGAAAATTATTTATTTTCCAAAATTCTCTGGATGGTTTCTATAACACACTTGCAAATTTCCCTTGTTTGCTTACCTGGGGTGAAGTGCACTTGTTCCCAAGTCAACACTCAGCCATCCTTGCTGCACCAATACAGCTGACCGTGATCTCTCCATGTTGATGCATTTAACACAGAGCTCAGGTTGTGGAGGCTGATCCATCAGGAGGTCTGCAGGCACCCAGGGAGCAGCACCTGGCTGTCCCATCCCTTGCTGAGCAGCCATTTTGCATAAAAATGGCAGCTCGGCCTTTTCATATATGGCTGCAAAGTGGCCATTTGCATGAGAGAATTGGTATAAATGGTCCATTTATGCCTGTAATCTTGTGAAAATAGCCCCTTTACATAGGGTGACCATATGAAATGGAGGACAGGGCTCCTATATCTTTAACAGTTGCATAGAAAAGGGAATTTCAGCAGGTGTCATTTGTATATATGGAGAACCTGGTGAAATCCCCTCTTCATCACAACAGTTAAAGCTGCAGGAGCTATACTAGAGTGACCAGATTTAAAAGAGGGCAGGGCTCCTTCAGCTTTAACTGTTGTGATGAAGAGGAAATTTCACCACATTCCCCATATATACAAATGACACCCACTGAAATTCCCTTTTCAATACAACTGTTAAAGATACAGGAGCCCTGTCCTCTTTTTCATATGGTCACCCTACTTTACAATCACTATTTGCATAAATGGGCATTTATGAAAAGTCAGAGCCACCATTTTATGAAAAATTGCAGCTCAATGGACTAGCAGGGATCATTGCAACTGACCAACTTAGCCTGCACTGAGTTGGGGAAGCAGGTCAGTCTATGGACTAGAGTCCAGGAGGCCAAGCATGGGGCAGGGAGAGTCCTGGACACCACACACCCCTTGGACTCCCACAACATCCCTAATAAGACCTGGAGTGGCTAGCTGGTGAACACTTGTCAAGTGCCATCTAGATGGAAAACAAATGCTTATATTAAGAACTAACTTTATTGGATGTAGGAATGGGTGAATGAGTGATGTTTGAGCTTGCCCCAAATTGTCTAAACATCAGCTCACTGCTCCTTGCTCCTCGATTTGTGCTTGCACTTGCGAATGCTGATCGTTTTGCACTAGTGGGGAAATCGCGCAAAATGAACAGCTATCCACCAGGAAAGTTGCATAACACACACACCCCACACACAAATTTGCACAATTTCCCCAAATTCTGCAAATTTTCTCCAATAGACTAAAGCACGGGTGGTTCAAAATTGTGCATTTTGAGAAAGTTGTTCATTTTTCAAGTGCACATTCTGCGAACGCAAATGCAAGTTTAGGAATTTCTGAGCATTTCCAGAGAAAATGTGCTCCTATTCACGTTCGTGTTCAGGGTTGTGAAGGGGGATGTTTTTGAGTGATTTGAAAATGGAAACAAAACTCCAATACATCCCTAATTGAAAGGAAACGTGTGTGTCTTTTAGGGATGGGCAAGTCTGTCAAGTTTTGAAAATGTACTAAATGTTGAGTGAGCAGTAAATAACTGGGCTATTGCTATGTTGTAGGTCTCTCACACCTGTACTGTTTGTATTGATATTACACTCACGCACACTCACACTTACTAGATAGATAGATAGATAGATAGTGTGTGAGTATGTGTGTGTGTGTGTGCGTGTGCATGTGTGTAATATCAATACAAACAGTACAGGTGTGAGAGACCTACAACACAGCAATAGGCCTAATAATAATAATAGGTACAGTTGTAACAATTGGTTTAAAATTATAAACAGTCATTTAGGATTTCAAAACAACTATATCAGTATAGCAAATGCCTTGGTCTATTGTGCCATAATATCTATCTAAACAAATTGTCCACTTACATCTGCGGTGCTTGAATTGATATTGTTATTGGGGACCTCGCCTTTTTTGTTTTGTGTGTTTATAAATACGCACACACACATCCTTTGCACAATTTTTTAATGTATTCATTTCGTTCACTTTCACATTTCCTTATATTTTTGCGAAATGCGTCGTCACCTTCAGAAATGTCTGCATTTTGGTGGCAAAGTGCATGTATTCCAGTTTTGTGTTTCGTTTGAGAAGTGCAAATTTGAAGACTTTGCCCTGAAATGCAAACCAAATGACTTTCTCGTCCAACCTCTAGTATCTTCTTGCTTGTGTCTACTTTCTTAGGAATGTTTATGGGCAGCTGGATTATGCTGGGAGGAGGGATGTTTGAATGTGTGATACTGTTCACACAGAAATATTTCAATATGTTATGATAATAAGGCTTGTTAGCTCACTACTACTTGTAGCTCATTGCAATGTACCTTGCAGCTGCCCTGCTTAAACAGAGCTGGATGAGAGACCCTAGATAAAAGCCATTCTATTGACCTTCTAAGATTCCTAAATGCTGCAACTATAAACTCATAGCACTAACAAAGTAAATGCGTACATACATAACAGGATAAGTGGCTTGATGAGCCTGGTATTCATCCTGCATGTAACAATGTTAATCACTGAAGCAAGGCCAAGGGTGATCTGCCAATAGGGTTTGGATGGCTTTGCAGGATGATAGTTTATTACAAATTTAATGGGGGGGGCTAGTTTTAAGACAGGGAAGCAAAATGCATTGTGACAGGCTGGTCGATGTCTCGACTCTGCTACAATATATCACCTCTTTTTCCATCAGGAGAATTCAGCAAACACAGAAGTCACACCGTGATGTTCCCCCCGTGCATTGGTGACATCTGGTTCTTCTATGCCACATAACTGTCATGTTGTATCCCCTGGCCATGCTCCTGATGGGCATCAACTCTAACCACGAGGAATCAATTCAGGAGCAAATATCAAAGGCAGAGTGTCCAGAAATAGGCTGCCTGTCCCCCACCCCCACCTCAGTACTCCCTGCTATTCCCTTCTTCTTCTTCTTCTTCTTCTTCTTCTTCTTCTTCTTCTTCTTCTTCTTCTTCTTCTTCTTCTTCTTCTTCTTCTTCTTCTTCTTCGCAGAAGTCAATAATTCATGAGTAATTTGTTCTAGTTAAATATTAGGTAAGCCCTGAGGATGCTCCCTGCACCATGCAGAACATACATCTAAATCTTATCCTACACATTTAGTTCAAGGAGCATTTGTTAAGCAAGTAGGCAGCTCTCTCGTCGGTGAAACCCTATGCATGCCTTCTTATAAACTAGTGTTAAAACCCATGTTGCTAGTAGTCCTGCTCCTTACCTGCTTTTTTTGACCTTAATCTCCTCACCACAGAGGGATGCATGAATAAAACGTGGCTCAAGCAGTGTGAATCACCCCTCTGAATGTACATGTTCTGCAGCCCCAGCCCCTCCCTCGCACACCCAATTGACCACCTCTGACTCCTTCCTCATCCTCATGGGTGGCAACAGCCTAAACTCCTCACTGTGCCCACAGCCCACCTTTGCACTGCACTGATTGGCTGAACAGAGCTGTCCATCAGCCTTCCGACCGAGCGGCTGCCCACCCCTGATTGGTGCGGAGGAAATAAATTGCTACTAAAGCTCAAGCTTTGACCATCCTCAAACTTTCAAAACTTTCGGCACAACTACACTGCTCAAGCTTAAAACAAAAACTGAAAATCGGTCCTGTAGATCTCGAGCAATAAACCTTACACTACTGTATTATTATACAAAATAAGTCCCACTGAGTTCAATGGGATTTAGGCCATAGCTAGACCTAAGGTTTATCCCTGGATCGTCCAGGGGTCAAACCTGTTCATCTTGGTAACACACAGGGGATCCAGTGCTCAGGCAGGGGCGAACCCTGGATGATCCCAGGATAAACCTTAGGTCTAGCTGTGGCCTTACTTTCTGGTAATTGATTAGCACTGCACACACATACCTGCAACATAATTTTGGCGTGTGAAGTGCTCCCGTTCGACGTTCCAAGCAACCAGCAAGCTCTGCCCTCTTCCAAAGTACTCCATTCCGTTCCCCCTTCCGTGCTCCCACACTTCAACAATTAGCCAGTGATGGAGCGTGCTCAGACTTCATAGGACTGCTTTTGCCCCATGCCCCACCCCTTAGAGGTGGTTTTTTTAAAAAAGTTTTGTAGACTTCTTCAAACCTTGGAGTTTCCCCTAGCCTCTTGTGCATGTTTGGTGCTGCTTTTGGTTATGTAAAAACTGCTCTGCCCCCGTTAAATGAAGTGAGGTGAGGTGGGCAGCTACTAAGCAGAGGACCTTTTCAATGGTGGTATCCTGATGGTGGTAT
Organism: Elgaria multicarinata webbii; assembly: GCF_023053635.1. Taxonomy (NCBI): domain Eukaryota; kingdom Metazoa; phylum Chordata; class Lepidosauria; order Squamata; family Anguidae; genus Elgaria; species Elgaria multicarinata. The sequence goes on from NC_086176.1 coordinate 106,167,781, forward strand.
GCCCTGCCCAGAAAAGCTTGCCTCTGGGCTTTTCTGGGCTCAGTTAAGGCCTTCTTATTCTCCCAGGCATTTTAGTTCTCTTTATTTATTCATTTATTTCTTTATTGTACTTCATTTCTATGAGTTTTATACTGTAGTTTTACATTTTGTTTTATTGTGCTGTATTTTATGGTTTTAATGGTTGCGAACCGCCTAAAGAGCTTCAGAAGTGTAATAAATAATCCAATGCATGTTTAAATAGAAAAATAGTCCTACCACTCCCATGTCCATGGAATGCTAAGAGGTGCTGGATTTTTCTCTCTCTAAAAATGCATAGGATTGTGATGTAAGCAAGTAAGTCTAAGGGTCACTGCTTGGAGAATTGGGACTCTTCTGTAAATGTGTGTGTGTGTCAGAGGAAGAGGGAGAGAAGATTATATTTCCTTATGTCTGCTATTCTTGCTACTGTTATTTAACACAACCATTCCACACATTTGTGTATGCTTCCTCCCACCACAGGAATTTAGTAAAATTTTGTTTTGTTTATAACTTTGTATCTTAGCGCATGCCCCCACTCCTAAACAACTGGCAATAGAAACAATACAAAAGTATACAAAACTTTTCTGTTCCCTATAGCTTTTAAATATTGAGTTTGTTCTGACTCTATACTGTTTAGCTTCACCCTACCCAGTGCCTGTTTACACTTCCCTGTGCCTGTTTGCATTCTCTTTCCCTCCTTATTGTTTACTACAACTCTATTAGATTGTAAGCCTATGCGGCAGGGTCTTGCTATTTACTGTGTAATCTGTACAGCACCATGTACATTGATGGTGCTATATAAATAAATAATAATAATAATAATAATAATAATAATAATAATAGCCTGTTTTAACACTGAATTTAAGAAGGTGGCAGGAATACGCTATGTCCTGGCCGACAAAGCAGTATGATGTCAAAACTCCCTGCAAATGGAAAAGTAGAACAACAACAAACGGGGGGAAATGTGTAGGGCATACCTTTTCTCCTTGATGTGCTAGTTTTCTATTTGCAGGGAGTTTTTGTTTGTTAAGGGAGAGGAGCATTCAGATCTATATTCTTGCCTTCTCAAAATTCTCCTTTCCCCTACATGTGAAGACCAGGCCAAAGTGGATCCAAGTGTGGCAAGCAGATCAGATCTTCTGAGCTTAAATCAGTAGCCTGTTCCTGTGGCTTTTGGGCATGTAGTAGCCAAAAGACCTTGAAAATTCAGCAGGACAGCAAATCCAAAATGGTGTCCTTCCTCATTATAATCCAAGTACAAACTCTCTTTGCCACACGTAAGTGCTTGAAGTTATTTTTTTGCACCCTGGCCTGTGATTATATGAAAAATTTTATTCCACACATTTATGTTACCATTTCTCTTTGGGATACAGGACTCTTTGGATTCCTTGCCCATAGCAAACCAATAACTAATGCCTGCCGCTATTCCATGCCACTCTACTCAGAACTAAGCCTTGTTGCATTCAACAGGGGTTACTTCCGAGTAAGTGCGCATCAGACTGTAACCTTGGTTAATTAGCAAATCATATGTGTAGAAGTCAGCATGTTCCACCATGAAATCGTAGATAATTTTAATTGGTGGCCCAATTTATGAGTCCTTGGGTTCATAAAGTGACCCAGTTCCTCTCATTAGAATGAAAAAAAGAATTCTGAAACATTTTTGCAGTGCAAAGGGACCCCTTTGTAAGTAACAGCCGGTCTGTTTAAAAACAGAATAGAAAAACCATCAACTTAAACGCAAGTGTGCCGCCAGTGGAAATTTCAGCCGCTCTGTCAAAGGAATCACAGTCATGTTCGAAAGGGTTTTGATCTCTGACAAGCTTCTTCTCTTTTTCTTTGCTCACTCTCTGGTCCCTATGAGAGGGGAGCAAATCTCCTTGTCTTTTACACAGGAGGAAGAGAGATGTGAAGGATTTCACATAGAAGCGCTCCCTGGAGGGTAATGTACCCAATTTGGTACAAATCAACTTTTTAAGGTAGTTTAAAAAAAAAAAAGTTTATGCCTTTCCGTGGGCGATTCAGCCTGCCAAGTCGCAGTCTGAAGAAATGCTATTCTTTTGCTGCCACTCCTTGTCTTATTCATCCAAACCATTTCCAATACTGCCTGAAAAGGTGATAAAACACGTTTCTACTACTTTCCAACATGTGCCAAGGGAAATGTGTCATTCCCTTCTCTCAGAGCTGAAGTTGACTCCTCACCACCACCGCGACTGGCGGTCGAACCAAATGGAAATAAGAATGGCTAATTCTAGCTTTTTGAAGGAATTGTTAGGACAATGTTAGTGAATTAAGCAGCTGAACGGGGGGGGGGGGGGCACCTACCTGAGATCTCTGCACTAAAGATGGACAAATCTGCCAAATTTATTTTCTCTCATTCTCATTTTTCCAAGCTTAAGTTCAGTTTATCCTGAACTTTGAGGGTTTTTTTCCCCATTTTAAGTTTGGTCTATCCCAAACTTTGAGTGGTTTTTTTTTTTTTTTAAGTTTGCACAAAAATTAATATGCATTTGTGTGCACATTTGTCCTAAGACAAGCAATTTCCCCCAATAATGCATGTTTGGTGTCCTTTTCACCAACATATGCATTTTTGTTTGCACTTTTATTTATTATTTATTCATTACACTTATATCCCACCTTTTTTTCTCCTTAAGAAATCCATTGCAAAATTCAGAGAAGTACAACTTTCAAAGGATCATCGAGTTACGGCTCCCGCATTGCTTCAAAATTGAACGTTATGAAAGTTCACGTTATAATGCAAACCCAATGAATTTCTCCCTCATCCTTACTCTGTTTTAGGATTCTCACCTTTCCTCCGTGCTTGCTCCCCCTGGTGGCTGCTGGTGGCATAGTCCTAGTCACCAGTCAAATCTGGAGAAACACCACCAGGCCATGGGCCTGTTCAGACAACACACTAAGCCATGGTTAGGCCACTAACCCTTCTGCAGCCAATGGTATGTGGGTGCATTTACAGCATGGTTATGTAGCCATCATAGTTAGGAATGGTTCACCCAGTCATGGTTCACATGACACACTAAGCCATAATGTTTAGCTCAAAATTCCTAACTACTGTGGCTTAGCATGTCATCTGAACAGGTTCATTAGTAGTTGGAGAAAGGGGTTTGGATCAAGGGATGAGGGTGTGGCCCTCTGGGGAATCCCACAGGGCTGTATTGGAGCCCCAGGTGGGCCTCAGATTCAACATCGTAATTCTAACAAGTCAGACTCAGTATTGTCTGCACTGACTGGCAGCATCTCTCCAGGGTTTCAGAAGGGTCTTTCCCAACCTAGTGGAGGCTGGTGCCTCTGATTTCAGTGAGGCTGTAAATCCATTCAGGGTTTCAGTCAGAACTCTTATCCCTGAAATAGCTTCAGCACCTTGGATAGCTCCAGCCATATGTAGGACCTTATGGATGCAGAGTAACTGCTTTGCTACTGAGTGACAGCCCTTTTCCCTGCTCTTGACTGGGACTGAGACAGAGCAGGTGAGGTGAGTGTAATAAAGAGGGGCTGGTGAAGGGTGTTTCTGAACCCAGGTTGCTGATAGCCTAGCAAGGGGTTTGGGGATAGAGAGGCACTAATTTGGAACTTAAGACATCACCTTATATTAAGTTAAGACTGTTGGGTCCATCTAGCCCAGTACTGTCTACAACGGGTCTGTTCAGACAACACACTAAGCCATGGTTAGGCTGCTAAACTTTTTGCAGCAAATGGTTAGTGAGTGTGGTTATACAGCCACCATGGTTAGGAATGGTTCACATGACATGCTAAGTCATGGTTCATATGACACGCTAAGCCATAATGCTAACCCCTGTGGCTAAGTGTGATGTTTGAATAGGGTCAATATGGTGTAGTGGTTGGACTGTCAAGGTAGGACTGCGGAGACAAAGGTTCAAGTCCCCATGGGGGTTGTTGGGTGGGGAAAAACCACTCCATGCTCCCCTGGGCTCCTTGAAGGAACAGTGGGTTATAAATTTAATGAATGCATGCTTGAATAAAACAATTAAACCACATGGTCTGAAAGGTTGGATGTATGCATGTGGTTGGTTGGCTGGCCTCTGCCCAATCCAAGTAGTAGCCCCACTGAGCAGATAGTTGGATTGTATACTTTTCTTGTGCTGAAGTTCTAAGAAGCAAAGGTCAGGTGCTGGATCTCAAAGTCTGACAATTTTGAGTGCATTCTTGGCCTATAATGTAGGAGACAAATGAATGCACAGAATACCATGACTGTGATCAGTAGCACAGCTCCGTAGCCGTGCAGCCAAAGACAACACAAGCTGCGCTGAACTCTGGGGAGAAGAGATCCAGACATCTAAAATCAAGTAAAACAACTTTAGTAAAGGTCTGCAGAAAAGACCCCCAGCACCCAGCAGGAAGTGTTGTCAACATTAAGAACATGAACTGAGAATATTTCTTCATTACCACTAGAGAGAAGGGAGAAAAATCCATAACTTCTGTGACTGTGCATCATGAATGATGTCTCGCAGCATTTCAATTTATGAAGATTTCTTTCCTTTCTTTCTTTTTTTCCCCTTTAAAAAAAATGTTTTAAAAGATAAGGGCTGTGCAGCCTCGTCTCTGTGTCTACAAACATATGCTCAGCAAGCTGAAATGTGTTGCAGTGCGATGGGGAAAGCATTATGTAAGAGGCTTTTTGATTGATTGTCTTTGCCACTCATAAATAAATCAGTTGTAAGATGTGAACATCCCTCATCATCTCCAGATGAAAAAGAGGAGTTCAAACAAGGTGCCTATATTGGTAAGCAGACGCTCATTTTTGCATACATGCTTTTTTGTTGTTGTTAAATTAATATTCTCAACAGAAAGTCTTTATCCCATTTGCACCGAGATGTTTGAAAATACAGCAGTGGGTTTTCCTTTTCTTTCTAAAGGCACATTTTGCATAGGCTGAGGAAAGTGTTTTACCCTAGGACATGAGCCTACAATGCAGGGATCTTGAAACAGTGACATCAGGGACAGTGGAGAGACTATGGGGCACCTTCCAGCCCTAATAAGTAGAACAGCCAAAAAAGTCTTCTTTCAGAAGGCCTGAAGCTGGTGACGTGATGCCTGCTGACACCTATGGGCTAAGATTCCTATTGGCGGAAGCAATTACACCTGTTGGCTATACAGACCTCCTTGTCTTTGCTTTGCCTGCCCTGGAGCTGAGTTTGATGAGTAGCAATACACAGCTCTTAATTGTAAAGAAGTGGCAGATTGCCCAAATCCAGTGGAGGCTGGTGGCTGCCATGTCATGAGTAGGGTTGTCACAAGCATCCAATTGCGTGGGCAGTGAATGCAGACCACTGCCAAATACTCGTGAGGCCTTGGCAGCAGCCTGCAGCCACTGCCACAATTGCACATTTCCCCTTCCACGTTAATGCCACTAGTATGGAAGGGGGAAATACACAATTTCCAGGGACTCTGGAATCCATGCACCACCACCCCCTATGCCAATGGGGGCCTTAAAGGCCCCATTCCAGAAATTGGTACAAAAGTGCACAATTTCCAGAAGCTCCAGAAATCATGCATTTCCCCCTTTAACTTTAATGGTATATATGTATGTATGTATGTATGTATGTATTATTATTATTTTGTGAACCGCCCAGAGAGCTCCGGCTATTGGGCGGTATAGAAATGTAATAAATAAATAAATAAATAAATAAATTATTGCATTTATATCCCACGTTTTTTCATAATCCTCCTCCTCTCCACTTTATCCTCACAACAACAACCCTGTGAGTTAGGTTGGACTGAGAGTCTGCGACTGGCCCAAAGTCACCCAGTGGGTTTCCATGTCCAAGTGGGGACTAGAACCCGGATCTCCCAACTCCCAGTCCAACACTTTAGCCACTACACCACACTGGCTCTCAATGGCTGCCATTAGAGTAGGAGGGGGAAATATGGTCTAATCCAGCATGGCTCTTCTTATGTTCTTAGGCCTTTTCTACACCTGCATTTTTCCACGGGATTGTCCTGGGATCGTCCAAGTGCATGCAGATGACACACAGGGGATCCCGGGAGCAGGCAGGGACGATCCCTCCATTTTCCTGGGGTAATCCTTAGGTGTAGAAAGGGCCTTGGCCTACTTCTTATTTGCTGCCACACTGTTGAATTTTGGCAGCAACCCTCCGCTAGTTTTCTTTTAACTTTTAAAGGAAACATCAGGGGGGAATCATCCCTTTCTGGCTGCAATGCTGCCAAATTTTGGTTGCAAATTCAGCAGCAATGGGGGCTGCAGAAAAGGACAGACCCAACCACATGCAGCATGTAGGCTATGGGTTGCCCACTCCTTGTCTATTGTAATGAAGGTAATGTCCCAACAGACCAGCAGGGATGGGATGGCTCAGCACCACTATGTCTAGGGCCACCCAAGGCATTTTGGTGTCTGAAGCAGAACAGGAAATCGTCCCCCTCCCACTGGAAAGTCAAAATGTATAGCTGTGCCATGACACAGGCTCTTTACGACAGGCCTATCCACAGAACTCCCTCCTCAAGCTAAGCGCCACCCCTTTATGAGCCTGAGGTGAGGGACAAACACCACCTTTCTACAAACTATGTGGTAAAACAGGAATAATTTCAGGAATAAAATAATGCGCTTTTAATTATATGTGCTGATGGTGAATTAATGTCAGAACGGGTGTTATATGTATATAACTGCAGGTGATAAATGCCAAAGAGACACGTGGGATTTTTGTGGTAGTAAAACAAACTGAATAAAAAAATAATTCAATGTTCACAAACTTTGTTTCATAATAAAACTTTTCAGGCCCTTGTTAAAACCTCTCATCCAATCCTTTCTCTCTTCTCATACATGCTTTCCTTTCTCTCACACCTTCACTCTTGAACTTTCTTTATTATCAGGATTGTTTAATATACACCAACTGACTATCCGCATAGTACGCTCAACAGACAATCCTCTTTACCCTTTAAAAACACCCTCCTTATCACCTCAATCTTTCCCTTATATATCCTCCTCCCGCCTCCTAAGATATTCAGTCTTCACCCACTCAGGTCAACATTCTAAACACAACAGACTTACAAATCCTAGACATATATTAGGGAACTGACTTGTGGGGTGTAATGCCACAATGGCCACCAAGGTCGGCCTGCTTATTTCTGCAGCTGAGGCAGAAAATCCCACAAGCACCTCACTGGCAGTAAAATCATCATCATCATCATCATCATCTGGCAGGAATGGGCTATACGGACAGACGCAATACAGCTGCAACAATAATCCACCAAAAACTGGCCTCATCAAACAACCTACACCATAGTATACATACACACCTGAAACAATCTTGAAAAATGCAGATTGTAAAATATACTGGGACAGAACAATTCATACGGACAAAACAATACCTTGAAACCATCCAGACATAACAGTTATAGACAAAAAAGAAAAACACACATACCTCATTGATATAGCAATACTTAATGACAAAAATGTTTTAGAAAAGGAAGAAGAGAAGAGAGAAAAACATACACCACTGGCCATGGAAGTTAAAGAACTATGGCAACTGGAAAAGGTCATAATTATCCCATTAGTCACATCAGTCACCAGGATCACATCAAAAGACTGCACAGAAAACCTTCAGAATCTGGGCCTACTAAAATACATCCGCACCAACATCCAGAAAGCAGTCATACTTAAAACATGCTCAGTTGTCAGGAAGTTCCTGAATCAGTTAAAGGCAGCATGACCTGGCAAAACCCGTCATGTCCATTTAGAAAAAAATGCCATGAGCGAGAAAAGAGATATTAATAATAAAATAACAACAACAACTAAATGTTTGCTGCCCCTCCATGACATCCAAAAGCAGCTGGCAGAGGTGACTGCCTCTTTCTGACTAATGATAGGCCAGCTCTGAGTAGATTTGCCTGAGAAGGTCATGCTCTGACTGCACAATACTGGGCTGGTGTGTGTGTGAGAGAGAAAGAGTGTGTACCCCCCATTTATCCCACTAGTATCCAAAGCCTCTACTTCACTCTCAAGTGACCCATTTGCCACTGTAGAGTTTTGGTATAATGAGGGGACATTCTCCAGTCCCACACACACTGCAGTGGTGAACTGTGGACTAGAACGATTACTCCAGTTTGATTAGAGCTTCTTTGAAGAGCCAGAAAGCGCAGAAAGCAGCTAATGAGTTTCATGATTTGCTTGAGAAAAGGCAACTTTTTTGCTTTCTCTTCCCCCCCCCCCCACCTTACCCTCCCTTCCCAGGAGGACGCTTCCTTTCAGGGCTTCCGCCACACAAATCTGCTGCTTTATGGGTGACAAGGAATCCTTTAATGTCTGTGCCAGAAAGCTAGTATTATCTTATAAATTCCATATTGCAACATCAAGTGTGCCACGAGAGCAAGGCCTCATTAAAAGCAGCGGAAAGAGCTGTTCTCTGTTTCCTTGAGTCAGCAACTGCCTTGCAGAGTCTTGTTTGCCAGCAATTAACGTACCCACATCTGCCCAAGTTTTAGCAAAGTAGAGTGGTTTCCTTAATTAAACTGGCTCTTTGGTACCTGTGACACCTTGGCCTATGCAATGAGAAAAATCCAGAATGCCTCCCCAGCTGCCTTTCTAGTGCAAACAAGGACAGGCACCTGGGTTGGGCAATGCCGCTAATGAGGGAGGTTAAATAATAAACATTGAACAAAAATAGCTACGAGGCACATTTAGAATAATTATTTGCTCTATTTCCAAAATGATCTGCTTATGACAAGATACATGTATTGGTCTTTACTAGTGCTGAGTAGAACGCATTCATACAAGAAGTTTCAAGTGACCTTTTAGGGGTTCAAAGGGAGCATGGGGATGAATCACCCCAACGTTTGTGGGGGGCAGGCTAGCAAAATTGAAGGGAAACTCGCTGCTGCTATTTGGTTTTTTAAAATAATATTAATAAATGTATTTCTTACCGCCTCTACCTCTGGATTGAGGGCGGGGTACGACACAAATACAAAACACCATAAAATAAATATAATTGATTAAAAACATATAAAACTGATACATTATTAAAAGGCAGCTCATTATTAAAAGGTATCTTAAAATTCAACTGGGTAGGCCTGCTGGAAGAGAACAGTCTTTTTAAATTCCGGAAAACTGTTAAGTTGGAGAATCTCTCCCAGCAGGCCATTCCATAGTCTGGGAGCAGCAGAAGAGAAGGTCCTCTGGGTAACGGATGTCAGCCTAGTTTTTTCTGACTTGAGTAATTTCTTCCCAGAGGACGTGAGTTTGTGGGGCGGCTTGTAGAGGAGAAGGCGATCCCACAGGTAACCTGAACCCAAACCATGTAGGGCTTTAAAGGTAATAACCAACACTTTGTACTTCACCTGGAAACTAACTGGCAGCCAGTGTAGTGATTTTAAAGTTGGTGTAATATGGTCACCCCCATAGATGTACCTGTGACCAAGCTGTCATTTCCCTGTCTCAAGGTACATGGAAGCAAATCTATGTCATCACATAGAGTCTCTTCAGGCAACTTTTAGGAAAGAAAAATAGTGGATGCTATCTGGGATTCACCAAGCATTGCTATGAGTCTCTCCATACCCCACCATAAACACACAATTTGCCATTTCCAAATGAAGTGGTGAATTTGCTCAGCTAGGAAGGTGTGAGATCAGCAGACTTGCACACACTGAGGTTCTCCGAATTCAGTAGCTCAACCCAATTTATATCAGGATGGAAGCATTTGTTATTGCTATTCACATGTACATGTGTGCGTCTTTCAGTGCATTTTCCAAAGGTAAGCATCAATTGTGCACTTTAAAAAAAAAAAAAAAGTACACATTTTCTGCCATTGATTAAAGGAAGTTTGGGTGAATTTTTCAAAAGCTTAACTTTTTCCTGTAGACTTTCCAAATGTACACATTTTTGAATGCAGTTCTTTTTTGTTCGCAAATTGCAGCACAGACTCAGGGATGTGACTGTAGAGTCGAGGCGCCCAGTTGGGCATCGAAGCCCAGCGAGAAATGGCTGAGAACATCTGCAGTGTTGCAGAAATAGGCTGCCGTTTGTGCAAATGGGATAGTTATGGAAAAGAACCATAGTTGTGGAAAATGGTGACTTGCTAATGAAGTGGGGGTCTAGCAGCTCTCCCTGGCATTGCTCACTAGGGTTGGGTGGTGGTTCCACAAGCAGTGTGCAGGGTGGATGATGGATAGTCTGTCTATCCCTACTGTAGAGTGCATTCAAGGCTGCATTCAACTCCAGGACGTGAGAACTGAGTAACTTCTGGCCTAAAGCAGACTGAAATGAATTTTCATACATCCCTATAGTAAGCTGTAGCACTTACTAACTCGATGGAAAAAGAGGAAGCAAACTCCGGTGCTCAGGACAGAAACAAATTTATTATGCTCTATGCGTTTCGGAGGGATTACCTCCTTCTTCAGGAGTTGGTCTCCAAGAACAAAAATATTTCCTTCTTTTTCGAGTGCTGTAAATGCTGCTTTTTGAGCTTTTCTAACTCATGAGTTGCAAAGCACCGGAGTTTGCCTCCTCCTTTGCCAACGGTCTACGGTGCCTTGCCCTCCACATTACTGGCACTTACTAGCTCAGCAAGCACTCAGGATACTTCACACATGATCTACATAAACCAAATTTGGTACATGCATATCAAATAGACACTGAATAATATAAAATGGAGCATTTTTCTGTCAAAACAGAGTAAGCAACGTATTCACCGAAGTGATAGTGCTACCCACATAATAGTTAGAAAGCTGCAATCTGTTATGCAGGTAGCCCAAGACATTTGAATTACATAAGATGTCTGAAAGCATATTATTCATATATCTCCCCCTCAAAACATGAGACTCAGAAACTTGAAGTATATTAAATAAATGTATGGAATTTATTGAATAGCTTGAAACATATGTAGCCCATGGAATCTTGATTACTAGAAAAACCTCAGTTGGAGACTTTTGCCCATCTCTCTCCCACACCAAGATACATGAAACACTAAAATTGGTTATGTTAAGCTAGAAAGCTAGAATGTGGAAAACATATAGGACAAAACACAATGATTACAAGAGAGGTCCAAAGAGAGAGCATTTTGTGTATTGCTCATTTAAAACTGAGGTCATGCAGCATGCCCCACACTAGTCAATGCACGTCCACAACACAGTACCATTTGAAATTTTGGTACACATATAACCCAAAACACCCTGCTAATAGACAAAGTATGAAAATGGGACATTTTTCTATCTACTAGAGTAACATCCCAAGAATACCACACTTGGGAAAGAATGCAGGGCTATGGGGATATTCCTCCTTCAGTGTCACGTGTGTTACAATAACATCTAGCATTGTGCAATTTATACTAGTAAATATACATAGAGACACAAACATGGGCAATTTCACACAAAGAGGTTGGGCCTTGACTTACCTTTGAGTTCACCACTTCTAAGGAGACATTCTGAGGCATAGCACTCGGCACTGAAATGTAAGGGTGGGAGAAGAAGGATGAAAGTGGAAAAGCTGTGATAAGAGTAATTAAAATCACTGATAAATCTTCTATAGTTTCTTAAAACACACACACACAAACCATCTGTGTTGCTCCCCCTCAGTTTATGATGGGACAGCAACTGTGAAAACCATCCAGCTGGCACCTGAGAGCTCTCCCACAGAGGTGAAAACTAAACACATCTGCCCCATTTCCCTCCATTTTCACTACATTTCTCTGCCAGCCAATTTAAGAGCTGACTAATTACTTATCATTTGTGTGGTAAGTAATTAAAAAAGCTTTAATATGGGGTGGTCCTACATTGACAACTGATTTTATATTAAACGTTTTCTTTGTTTGTTTTTATGATGGACTCTCTCCTTACAAAAGGATCTCATAGGCTATGATCTTACTTTTCCATGGGTGCCTGCGACATTGGAAGTTAGGCAGGTGAAGACTGGAGAGAGGACCTTTCTGGTAGTGGCACCCTGGTCAAATATCACAGGACAGCATTGTCAGGCAGTTGCTGATGGTCTGAGACATCAGGAGGGCCTATTACCTTCCCTACTACTGATCCAAAATACCAGCTATAGACCCTCAGGCCTGGCACCTCTCAGCACTGGAGCCTAGACAGCAGTGCTGCCACCCACAATTTTAGTTTTCCCACAATGCCCCTGGGGCCCTGACACAGCATTGCCCTAGAGCAACACTGTGTTGGGACCCTAGAAGCATTGTTGGGGAATTGAAATGGTGGGCACCAGATGCAACACCTGGCAAAAATGGCTTTGGTTGTGCTCAACTGCCACCACCAAGGGTGCTGCCATTACAAAGGGCTCCACCCATGGGAGGCTGCCATTGAGGGGGGCACAGGAAGGAGCTACCAAGCCCCCCACTAATGTTGACACCACCAGCCTCATTGGCACCCTAATTATTGAATGCTGAGGGTCATTGAGCAGGTGCCTACATGACTGGCTTTTAGGTGCCAGGTGAATAAAATGTTATACTTCAAAGCTTTTATTATTATTATTTATTATTTATTTATATAGCACCATCAGTGTACATGGTGCTGTACAGAGTAAAACAGTAAATAGCAAGACCCTGCCGCATAGGCTTACAATCTAATAAAATCATAGTAAAACAATAAGGAGGGGAAGAGAATGCAAACAGGTACAGGGTAGGGTAAGCAGGCACAGGGTAGGGTAAAACTAACAGTAGAAAGTAACAGTAGAAGTCTGCACAACATCAAGTTTTAAAAGCTTTAGGAAAAAGAAAAGTTTTTAGTTGAGCTTTAAAAGCTGCGGTTGAACTTGTAGTTCTCAAATGTTCTGGAAGAGCGTTCCAGGCGTAAGGGGCAGCAGAAGAGAATGGACGAAGCCGAGCAAGGGAAGTAGAGGCCCTTGGGCAGGCGAGAAAATGGTGCACCTGCTGTTTCATTACCGATGGTTACTTTTATGGCTGTTGATTATTATATGGCGGATCTTTGAATTACTGCTTCTTAGTTTTTTGTTCTTCATTTTCACTGATAGCTTTACAGCAAACTCTAGGAACACAAGGGAAGAGGTGTGTGAAGCAACTAACCTCATCTAGATGGTTTTGTTGAAATATGTAGTTTTTAATGCATTGGCTGTATTTTGTAAATGTGGGCTGCTTTAAGGTCTCTGGTCAAAAAGAAGGGTGAAAATTGAAATATAATATAATATAATATGATAATACAATAAGCCTAGGCTTTCATCTTGAAAGCTCTAAGACACATGAGCCGCTATCAGACATAATGCAGGTTCGTAACTTTTATCATGGAGATGCAGCAAACTCAAAAGCCGCTTTAAGTGCATATTATGAAATCAGCTGTTTTATTTCTGAATGATCAAGCTGTTGGTTATTAGCAAGTTCGGTAGTTTAATTAAAGATCAGAGTGATTAGGGGTATTATAAATACAAACGTGATGCACCTGTTTTCTTGAAGGAAATGTTCTATTGTCAGACGTTGATCTCACACATTTGACAGCCAGCATATTTCAATTTCAAAGGCGTTTGTTTCCTGCTTCACATAGCTTGGCCCAGGGTTCAAATCAGGGATGTGCAAATCACTGAAATGTAACCCATTGAGGTTCTTCAAATTCCACTTCAAAGCTCATTCTGACTTCTGCCCATTTCAGTTTACAGCCTTTCCCCTTTTTTTGCCATGCAAATTTTCATGCATATTTTTCCAAAAGTACACATCAAGAGTGTGCATCTTTGAAATGAATGCATTTTCTCCCATTAGTTAAAGTGTGTATGTGTGTGTACATTCTTCACAAGTATGCATTTTTATGCTCATTTTTCAAATGTACGCATTTTTCAGACACACACACATTGCAAGCTTGGAAAGGGACAGATGCTGACTGGATTCCGTTCTGGGAGGTGGAAACTGGGTAAATTCTGATGAAAGCCAAACTGAAATAAATTTATCACGTATCCCTACCTAAAAAACACATGTTTTCACTATGAAGTGATCAGCCATCCCAGCAGTGATGGCCAATTGGGGGAGCTCTCTCAAGCAGTAATCCCAAATTACTATCTTTTGAGGCAGCTGTGGTGTTCCCCCACAATTTAGTATCTTGTGTATGTGTAGATTAGTATGTCTGGTAAGTATGGAATGTTAGAGCTGAGTGGGTGTGGTTTATGATGTAATAGGTGGGTGGAGGAGTATATAAGGAGTGTGGTGGGAGTTCGTGAGGTGTGTGAGTTTGGGGGATGAGAGTGAGAGATGTTTATTGAAAAGTTTGGATTCTAGGGATTTAGGATTGGTGTGAAGTGATTGAGGTGGTTGGTGTGTGGAGAGTTTAGATCAGGCAGGATTGAAAGTATTATATTTTTATTTAAAGCTTTTAAATAACAATAAACTTCTTCTTCTTCTTCTTCTTCTGCTGCTGCTGCTGCTGCTGCTGCTGCTGCTGCTGCTGCTGCTGCTGTTAGCTACCAAATACCACATGTCAGCTTGGCATTATTTACCTGCCTCACAGTTATTAAACACCTACACCAGATTATACCCCCACAGTATATTCAGAGAGATCCAATATTAAACCTGTTTCCCTCAAATCTAGGGAAAAGGTTTTATTTAAGCCTCCCTCAGGTTTTCAAGTGGTGGTGCTTGGCCTGAGAAGGGTTTATGCGACAGGCCTAGTGTAAAGGTCGGTGACGTCGCAGGAACTCCACCCAAATATTAAAATTCAGCTCAGCGGCCACCATCCTTCTTAAATACAATTGCTAATGGCTTGTATACAGATGCCAATTACTCTGCTCCAGCAGATCTGTAGCATCAGGAATTGGGACTAGCTATTTTCATAGACCACAAACTAACCATATAGCATTATGGAGCAGTATATCAATATCTGTGGTGAATTGCCAACTTTTTGGCTTGTACAACAAGTATGACCATTGTTCCACGTAGGTCAATACTGTCTATGCTGACTGGCAGGAGTAACTGCCTGAAAACTAAAGTGGAAATCCCACCCCAAAAGTGGAAGGCCTCCTCCCATATGTACCTGCCCAGACCCCTAAGGTCATCCTCAGGGGTCCTTCTCCATTAGCCCCTGCCAAAGGACGCAGGTGGCTACCAGGAGGAGGGCCTTCTCTGCTGTAGCACCCTAACTGTGGAACGAGCTCCCTGAGGAGGTTTGCCTGGCACCTACACTATATTCTTTCAGACGCCAGGTGAAGATCTTTTTATTCTCTCAGTATTTTAACAGTTTATAAATTAACTTTGCTGTTTTAAATTTGTATTTTAAAATTGTATTTCTGCACTGCTGTTGATTTTATCCTGGTTGTGTTTTTATATTGTATTTTATAGCATGTTTTTATACTGTTTGTTTTATATTTTGAATGGTTTTTAATTTGTGTGAACTGCCTAGAGATCTTCGGCTATCGGACGGTATAAAATTGAAATAAATAAATAAAATAAATACCCTGGAGTTGCCATGGATTAAACTAGGGTGGCCTCTTACAAATCTCCCAAAAAAGAGGAAATACACACCCAAAAAAGTAGGACATAGTCATATACAGCAAAAGTACTGACTTATTATTATTATTATTATTATTATTATTATTATTATTATTATTATTTATATAGCACCATCAATGTACATGGTGCTGTACAGAGTAAAACAGTAAATAGCAAGACCCTGCCGCATAGGCTTACATTCTAATAAAATCATAATAAAACAATAAGGAGGGGAAGAGAATGCACCAAACAGGCACAGGGTAGGGTAAACAGGCACTGGGTAGGGCAAAACTAACAGTATAAAGCTCATTTATATGTATAGGTGCAAATTCAAAAATCATTATTATAATTTAAACAGAAATACAGTACATCTCAGCATAGTGGGGATGACTGTGACCACGTGTTCAGGTGACCTCTTCAGCCTGCTGTCCAGGTGCTACCTGTTCTTATGGTTCATTATCTTTAAACTGGAATTGAAAAGGACAGCCCTTAAAAAGGAAGACACCTTGAAAGAGACAATGGACCTTGTGGCATTACACCCCACAACTCAGTTCCCAAATGTATGTCTGAAGTTTGTAAGTCTGCGGTTTTTAGAATGTTGACCTGAGTGGGTGGAGTTAGAATGTCTGGGGAGTGGGAGGAGTGATATATAAGGGAAGGACTGAGGGGATTGAGAGGAGACTTTTTAGGTACTCTTAGAGTCTTTAGTTCTCTGTGTTAGCTCTTGGGGTTTAGAGCACTTGGGTTCTGGAGAGTTTGAGATTCAGGGTAGAGAGTGGTGTCTTTGGAGTGTGGTGTGCACATAGTTGATGTATATTAAACAATACTGATAATAAAGAAAGCTCAAGAGTGATTGTGTGAGAGAAAGGAAAGCGCGTATGTGAATGAGTGAAAGGATTGGATGAAAGGTTTCAAAAAGGTGTTTTGAGGGTTTTATTTTGAAACAAAGCTTGTGAACTTTTAAAATAAATTTTAATTATTTTGTTTTTAACTACCACAAAAATCCCACGTGTCTGTTTGGCATTTATCATCTGAAGTTTATACATTTAGCACCCACTCTGACAATAATTCACCTCAGCACATATAACTCACAGTGTATTATTTTATATTTTGAAATCCTTCTCCATTTAACCCCTTTCTCCACATAGTTTAGAGGAAGGTGGTTTTTATCCTTCGCCTCAGGCATATCAAGCGGTGGAGTTGGCTTGAGCAGGGAGTAGCCGCGGCCAGGCCTGGTGTTCAGGGCCTGTGTCATGGCATACCTCTGTAAAACAGGACACCTAGCCCCCCTAGAGTAAACTTGTGGCCTTTTGTATGAAAATCATGTACTGTACCCCTGGGGTACAGTTCTGAGCATCTCCCCAGGGAGTTTATCAACAGGGGGAGTAGGATGAGTAATCCACTACTACCCGCTGGGGATCTCTCTGGCTTCCTGGTTCCCCCCAGAGCCCTCAATCTGCAAGCCTCCACAGTGTTCATCTCTCCTGCCATCAAGCTTTCAGTCCAGAACTTTAAAGCCATCTATCCTGGATACCTTTTTGAGTAGTAAAGAGAGCAGTTAACTAGCACCCAGAATGTGTGATACTGATTACATTGTGACATTAAAAAAGCAATTAAGTTTTCTCAGGATGGCTATTGATGTTCAGTTACTTGGTTAAATCCATCAACTCTCTGTGGAGCTATTACTTCGTTTTAAAAGAGGGAATGCCCTGAAGGAGGAGGTTACAAGGTAAAAACCTTGCAACAACTATTTAGAGTAAAACCAATATAATAATTGACAGGAACTGTCCTAGTGGACAAGACATATTGATCACATTAGGGCTGAATACATATGCCCATCATAAGTGATTTGCACTGTTAATATTTCCCCTGATCTAGTTATTTCACAAAATCTGGTTTTACAATTCCTGGAACTGGGAGAGGAACAGTAATTCCATGTGATTTGGTCTGTGAGCTTACTGGATAATTCCTTCTTATTGATCTTTCAAGGTAATAGGATTGACCCATTCATGAATCTGTACACTGTGCAGCAAAGTCTACCCAGAAAGAAAGAAAGAAAGAAAGAAAGAAAGAAAGAAAGAAAGAAAGAGAAATAAGAAATGAAAGAGGCCACCATATACAATGGTTGGAATACAAAGCAGTGTGAGACAAATCGATAACTGTACTGAAGAAAGTTCTTTAATCATATTAGGACATATAATTTATCTTTGCCAAGTTGCAAATGTGAGCAAAATATACTGTGAGGAGAATGGGCATTTCCAATGGAGTTGCTTAGTGAAGAGTTTATCCCATTTTCTGCCCTTTTTAAATAATATTAGAATGTCAATAGCCATCACCAGCTCTATGGAGCCACCTCAAATGCACGATAGAGTAAGCCCTGCACTATATGAGAGTTATTTGTGGCTGGGAAAAGGTTTTCCCCTTCATTATACCTTCCTTTCCAAGGAATGCAGTGATTGGGAGAAATTAGGGAACGTTCATGAGGCAGGTAAATTGACTTTGAGGCAGTGGGATTTATTTATTTCATTTATATCTCACCTTATTTCCCCCAAGGAACCCAAGGTGGCAAACATAATTCTCCTCCTCTCCATTTTATCCCCACAACAACAATCCTGTGAGGTAGGTTCAGTACACAACTTTTAAAAGTTTGCATGAGAAGAATGTGCGTATTTGCATGCAGATTCTCCCAGGTACATGCATCTTGAATACAATTTTCCAATTACGACTATTTTTGCCGGCATATTTCTCTAAGATAAAATTTTCTTATGTGCATTTCTCTGCAATATACACATCTTTCCATGAATTTTTGTCAATTGATTTTGCATTCTGCTTTGAACACAAACTTGGGGAAAAAAATGAAGATATTGACATTTAAGGATGGTGTTAATTTGACAAGTCTGTAAAAAATCGGATAGGTTTTATTTATTATTTATTTATATTTGCATTTATATCCCACCATTTTTTCCTTCAAGGAACCCAAAGCGGCATACATAATCCTCCTCTCCATTTTATCCTCACAACAACAACCCTGTGAGGTAGGGTGGACTGAGAGGCTATGACTGGCCCAAAGTCACCCACTGGGTTTCCATGGCTAAGTGGGGACTAGAACTAGGATCTCCCAACTCCCAGTCCAACACTCTAGCCACTACACCACACCAGTTCTCAATGGCTGCCATTAGTTTAGATAGCAACACTCTAGCCACTACACCACACTGGCACTATATATAGGGCCAATATATAGGGATTGTCCCCAATCCCTATGTATTGCAGCTATCTGGATCGTTGGCAGGCCTTAATATTAAATTGAAGGTGTTTTCAAGTTTGGTCTGATGCTTGGCTTCTTTAAATGCTACAGCAGTTGCTTCTTGACCCTTTTTTGCTCAAGGGAAAGTAAAACATTTGGAAATACTTTCAGCCGATAACTATCTAAATTCCTGCATGAATATCAATTCCCTCCTTTTTCACACAATGATGATCTTAGAAAGCCAAAGTTCAGTGCTTGGGTCATTGTCCTGCTCTTGAGAATCTGTATTCAATCTCCATACATGATGTACAATATTAATTTATTCACATTATTTCTTCTCTCTTTTTTTTTGTTTTCATAATTATACGCATGAGATACTTTATTCTACCAATGTCTGTTTCATATTATAAAAGGTATCTCAATTAGATGGATATGTGCAAAGTGGCACTCGTAAATATATTAGAGAAATGTCAACTGTAGAAATAATAGAATGGAAGTCCCCAAATAAACCAGCAAGGTAATAACAAGGTAATAAGCCCTGCCACTTACAATAACATCTGCACAGGGGTTTGAACCATTTGACTTTATAAGGGTTATTTGTACCCTTATGAAATTAAAGACCACCTCACACAACCAGCAGTGTCTGATGAAGTAGTTTGCTAGGAATAATGAACACTGGCCACCAGTTCAAGGCAATAAAGGGAGGGACGGGAATACCAGCCTCAACCAAAATAGGAGGCAGGGATGGAGGCAGAGGTGTCTTATCCACTGCTGTGCAAGTGTGTGGTTAGCCACACCCCAGGCCCATGGACACAGATCACTGACATCAGAGAAGCTGCTTAGCCAATCAGCAACCACACATTGCCTTGATGGCTCCACTTCCTTTCTCCGACTACCAATCACTGGGTGGTATCCTTGCTTTTTCACAGTTTCCTTCCTTCATTACTGGTAGTAAAGAGAATTAGGCTGAAATATGGTGGTATTTTTAGCCCCACCCATTTTGCCTTTGGCCCATCCCCATTTTCCTGTGGCCCCCGAGAACTTTTCTGAAAATGAATTTGGCCCTTGGGATTAAAGAGGTTTTATATCCCTGGTGGACACATCAGGAAGGTGGATCCCTGCATTGAGCAGGGGGGTTGGACTCGATGGCCTTATAGGTCTCTTCCAACTCTATGATTCTATGATTCTAGTCAGAATGGGAAGACAAGAACTCCTCCCATTCTGGCTACTGCTGTGACAGTGGTGCTGGCAGGGCAGGAGGAGAACAAGAAGGGCTATTCCTGGCCTCAGCTCTGATTCCCTTTTGGATATGTTGCTCATTGTGAATGACTTCAATGGCTCCTGACCTTGTCCCTTGTCTACGACTGTTGGCTCTCATCCGAAGGCAACCTTGAATACACTCGTTTGTTTTTCCAAGTTTACCCACGCAGATCCCTAACCTTAACCCTACAAAGGCTTTTCTGGGGCTTATACCTCAGAGCTCTTTTAAACGATCCACACACCCCTATGGGGTGTTGGATGCCTAAATGACAACACTAAATGGCATAAGAAGAGATTAAATGAGGAGTAAACAGAAGCCATGTCCATTCTCTCTCCCTCTCTTGTGAGGAGGCATTGTTAGCTCTGTCTTACCATCTGAAAGGGTCCTGACTGTCAGGTCATCAGTGGATACTCCAGGTCCATAACGATTGTAAGCCAGAAACCGTAGGGTGTATTCTGTGAATTTCTTCAGCCCTTCCAGCTTGTAGGATAGATTGTCAACTTCTATATTCTGGGCACAAAAAAATAAATAAAATGACAATTTATCACTGCCCCAAATTATTATATAGATCGGAACATAATACTAGGGTCAAGTTTGTTTTATGCATTCAGAGATACCTACAATTTACTGATTGGCTGATTTGATTTGACTTGAAAAATGGCACTCAAGGAGGCTTGTGGGCACAATTAAAATCGATTAAAACAATAAAACAATATATTGAAATACAATAAAAAAACATAATATTTACAGAAAGAGCAAGATTAAAAAAATGAGATTTAGAAACAAGACCCAATGCAACAGACCCACTTACAGGTCGAAGGCATTCTTGAATAAAGCATACTTTGCCTGTCAGTGGAAGGACAGCAGAGACGCAGAGAACCTGGGCCCAATCTACACCAAGCAGGATACGAAAGCGGTATGAAAGTGGTATATAAAAGGCAGGAGCCACACTAAGGAGGATATTGCACTACGAAAGCGGTATATGGTATATGGGCCACAACAGTCGTCAGTGCACTTCAGTACCACGATAAAGCAGTAGTGGGGCTCCTGCCTTTTATATACTGCTTTCATACTGCTTTCATAGTGCAATAATTAACACAGGGCACAATTTCTGAAGCTTCTAGAAATCACTTGCTTCACACCACAGTGTCTATGGTGGCTGTAAAGGCGCCATGAATTCAAGGGTAAAACAGGGTGGGCTTGCGCGGCCCAGCAAGTGGACAGTGGAGGTGAAGGGCAAGCATTTGCCCACCCCTGGGTCCATCTAGTCTAGCATTCTGTTTCCAGTTGTGGCCATCTGGATGTTTCTTAGGCCTTAGCTAGATGGGGTGATCCCGGGGATTGTCCCTGTGTGTCCACATGATGCACAGCGGATCCTGGGATCAGAGAGGGATGATCCCTCCCTTTCCCTGGGATCTCGCCCTACACTTTAGGCCCGGTTTTTCCATGGTCTCCATAGAATGTGTGGCTGGGCATTGCGGTTTGTCCCAGTTCTTCGCAGTTACTTGTGAGAAGCCGGGACCTGCGCATGGAGTGCAGAGCTCCTCAGGAGCACTGAACCCATGGGGGGGGGAGCTTTCTTTTGCACACGAGCGCTTGTGCGCATCTTCTTCTTTAAGAAAAATAAAATGGCGAGCACATGCCTCTCCCTCTGAGGTCGTCATGCGCTGCGTGTGAACAGAGGGGAAGATCGCATGATAAAAATATCACGAGACCTTCACCCATCTGTCCCACTAGACTGGTAGGTCTAGCTAAGGCGTTAGAGTCACACAACCAGGGGATGAAGGCTTTGCCACTCCCTTTCTCATGCCTTTCCTTGACAACTGGCTTGCTGCTTCTGAGGGAGGTTTTATTTAGCTATGCTGTCTAGTGCTGATGGGATAAGAACATTTGGAGGGTCAGATGTTGCCTCCCCCCCTGCACTAGGAAGATGAGAAACTCCACTGAAATCTTGCAGAAAATTCGGACATATGTGTTTATTAATTCCTTCCCCACCCTTCCCTTCATGAGTGTAAGTTCTTTCATTTGCTCACCTGTTCTTTCCCAGTAGCTACTTCTGTACAGTACAGTCTATAACCTTGGACTGGACCATTTGCATAGGCAGGGGGTTCCCAGGTAATCAGAACTGAGGTAGGTGAGGTAGATACAGCCCTCAGGTTTTCTACTGGTCCTGGAACTTGTACTGTTTTGAAAGAAACAGAAACAAAAAGTTATACAAAATTAAGCTTGCCATTGTGATTGTGATTGTTGTTATTATTTAACCTACCAAACCACCACTGTTCATGGTGCTTTATAGAGCAGCACAGGCAATATAGACAACCCCTGCTCACAAGGAACTTACAGTCTAAAACAGAGAGTAGAGAAACCACAGAGGATGTAAGGGAAGGAATGCCTATAAAACAAAAGTACTAATGTATTACTATAATGTCTTCAAATTTATAAAACCATGTTTGGCCTGTCCTCTGAGAATAAAACATGGTTTAAATCACAGGATATGCCTTAAGTAAAATAGCCCATCAAATCAGCAGCACACTCACAAAACGTGTGTGCTAATAGTAGGGCTATGCAGAAATCCCCGAGGCCATTTGCACAGGAGCAAAAGACGACAGAGAAGGGGGTCATAAACCTTCACTTCTCCTGCTCCAAAACTTTCCACCTCAGTGTGCAAACATATGGTATGGAACCCTAGGTGGAGAAATAAAATAAATAAATAAATAAATAAATAAATAAATAGATAGATATAAACCCCAGCCAAGTTTCCCAAAGTTCTCCGAATTCCATCTCAAAACTCATTCCAAATTGAGTCTGTACCAGATGGCAAGCTTTTTTCCCCCTCTTTTTGCATGAAAACCCATGCATGCTTTCATGGATATTTCCCCAAATTCACACACATCTCTGAAATGTACGCATTGTTCTCCCATTGATTACAGAACACAGTTTTCTGTGCACATTTTTTTCAACAACTATGCTGTCAAATTCATAGAATCAGAACAGCAGAGTTGGAAGGGGCCTACAAGGTAGGGGTGTGCACGGACCCCCCACTCCGCTTCACTTCCAGATCCGCCATTTTCGGATCGGGCCGCTCCGCCCCGCCCCCACTCCACCTATGCCCACTCTGCTCCGCTCCATAGGGGAGGTTACCGGGCCCTGCCGCCATCGCCGCCCATGCGGCGGCGACGGCAGAGCCCGGTAAGGGACCAAGGGAGAGGGGGACCTTACCTGCCTCCGTCCGCGGTCCGTTGACGTCTTCAATTGAGCCCGCGGTTCCACCAGGAAGTCTGGGCCGCAAGCGGCCCAGACTTCCTGCTGGAACCACGGGCTCAATTGAAGATGCTGACGGACTGCGGACGGAGGCAGGTAAGGGAGAGGAGGGCGGGGGGGGGGGTTACCGGGCCCTGCCGCCATCGCCGCCCATGCGGTGACGGCAGCAGAGCCCGGTAAGGGACCAACGGGGAGGGGGGCCTTACCTGCCTCCGTCCGCGGTCCGTCAGCTTCTTCAAGTGCGGCCTAGACTTCCTGGTTGAACCGTGGGCTCAATTGAAGAAGCCGAGGGACCGTGGACGGAGGCAGGTAAGGGAGAGGAGGGGGGGTTTACCGGGCCCTGCCGCTGTCGCCGCATGGGCGACAGCGGCAGGGCCCGGTAAACCCCACTTACCTTTCCAGCGGAGCTCCGGATCGAGGCGAAGGATCCGCCTTCACCTCGATCCTCTTCGCCATGCTCCGCCGGCCCCCCAATCCTCTTCGCCTGCGCCTTAAGGGGAGGCGAAGCACCCCGCTCCGCTTCTAATTCGCTGGTCCGATTAGAAGCGGAGCACATCCCTACTACAAGGCCATCGAGTCCAACCCCCTGCTCAATGCAGGAATCCACCCTAAAGCATCCCCGACAGATGGTTGTCCAGCTGCCTCTTGAAGGCCTCTAGTGTGGGAGAGCCCACAACCTCCCTAGGTAACTGATTTCATTGTCACACTGCTCTAACAGTCAGGAAGTTTTTCCTGATGTCCAGCCGGAATCTGGCTTTCTTTAACTTGATCCCGTTATTCCGTGTCCTGCACTCTGGGAGGATCGAGAAGAGATCCTGGCCTTCCTCTGTGTGACAACCTTTTAAGTATTTGAAGAGTGCTATCATGTCTCCCCTCAATCTTCTCTTCTCCAGGCTAAACATGCCCAGTTCTTTCCGTCTCTCTTCATAGGGCTTTGTTTCCAGACCCCTGATCATCCTGGTTGCCCTCCTCTGAACACGCTCCAGCTTGTCTGCATCCTTCTTGAATTGTGGAGCCCAGAACTGGACGCAATACTCTAGATGAGGCCTAACCAGGGCCGAATAGAGAGGAACCAGTACCACACATGATTTGGAAGCTGTACTTCTATTAATGCAGCCCAAAATAGCATTTGCCTTTCTTGCAGCCATATCGCACTGTTGGCTCATATTCAGCTTGCGATCTACAACAATTCCAAAATCCTTCTCGTTTGTAGTATTGCTGAGCCAAGTGTCCCCCATCTTGTAACTGTGCCTTTGGTTTCTATTTCCTAAATGTAGAACTTGGCATTTATCCCTATTAAATTACATTCTGTTGTTTTCAGCCCAGCACTCCAGCCTTTCAAGATTCATGCATTTTGGGTCTGCCAATCACACTGCAACGTCAGCGATGGACTGCAACTTCAGATTGAGTTTTGTCCAGATGGTGCAAACTGACCTAATCTACACTAAGCAGGATATTACACCATGAAAGCGGTATGAAAGTGGCATATAAAAGGCAGGAGCCACACTACTGCTTTATATTGGCATTGAAGCACACTGACAACTGTTCAGGCCCATTGACACATATAATATTCTACTTTCATAGTGCTATATCCTGCTTGGTGTGGCTTCTGCCTTTTATATACCACTTTCATGCTTGGTGTAGATTAGGCCTGGGTAAACACTGATCAAAAAAGAACTGAAATGAATTTCTCATTACATCACTTTTCTCCTACAAATTGCACTCTCTCCCCATAAGTCACTTGCATTCCTTCGGAAGGACTTGGCAGTCCCATACCTTTACCATCTACATTGACCCCACACCTGAACATCTTTCAGAAGTTACAGAAGGGGAAGGGTTATTTTATTTTCACTTGACTGTGAGCAAATACTATATTCCTTCAATGTAATTCTTAGACTTTTTGATTATCCACCCTTCGGGGATGAGGAAGTACAAATCTAAATAAATACACAACTATGTAAATAAATGGGAGGAATCAGTGCTGGAAATCCCACCAGAGAATTTTGTGTAGTTAAATGCCCATTAGCCACTAACCACTTATTCCGTAGCGAGGGAGACACACAAAGCCCGGCATGGCGCATTACAGACTTGCTTCCTGCACAGCCTCTAAATGCAAAAAGTAGATATCGATGGAACGCTGACAACCCCCATCATATATATAGACCTTAAAAGCCATTTAATATTAATACTCAGTGAAATCAATACAGTTAGCATGATGTTGTTGGTTTTTATTTCCCCAAGCTTTATATTCCATTACAAGACGGACAGTTGAACTAACGTGCTTTACGCTTCAGCATGCAGAAGGTCTTCAATAAACCCACAGATTCCCACAATTAAATAACAATTCTCTGAAAATTAACATTTATGGTTGTCTTTTCTCCCCCTTTAAAAGTTCCTTTTGATCCGAGGCCTGTGCCATTCAGGCACGCATGACACAGAAGCATGCGGTTGCCTTGTATCATTATCAGACCACTGGTCTAACTAACCTAGGCCTCAGCTAGACCTACGGGTTTAGCGTGATGGAGGGGTGAGGATCTCATGATATTGTTTAACTCTCCTGTTGGTTAGAAACTCATACTAGTTGTTTACAGGAGGGATGGGTTATCAAGTGAACTTTGCATTCACCCAGATTCTCTGAGCATCAGTTTGATATCTGTCTGTCTTTTCATTATTGTGAGCATTTGTGATTGCCCTTCAATTTCCATGAATGGAAAAAAAATGCAAATCAAATGTGACTGAATGGGGAAATTGTGTAAAAATGCAAGCATTTTTGCAACATGATGCAACTTTACCCCATAAATTAAAATGTGAAATAGCACATTTCGTTAAAATTGTTCGAGTTTAAATTGCTTTTTCTTTTAAACTTGAGCAATTTTCAAATCATAGCTCATGTTTGAGAATTGGCAAACAATTTTGGAGAACAGTTTCTCTTCCTTGTGTTTACATTTGAGGTTGCAATTGGGGCATTCTCGACTGTTTTGCAAGCACAAATGAAATTCTTGTACACACCTAGTTTATGGTATCATACATGTGTGTCCCTAACCTAAGAGGTGATGAGAACCACATGTATGCATTAGAAGTTACTGGTGCTGGACAGGGAAAGACAGAAGAGGGTAGCTATGTGGCAGAAGCGTTCTGCGTCAAAGTCTGGGGACATGGTGGTCCATTCAAAACCAGTAGAACCCCCACCCCACTGATTGTAGGGTGATTGTAGTGATGGTTTAATCTGCCCATGTTGATTTCCATCAGTTTCTCTTTCCCCCCATCTTAAATTCATTTCATCTTGAATCCTGCTAAGTTAGAGTCATCCCAACACTTCAGATTTTTTTTTTTTTTTAAAAAAGTGTTCATGAACCTTCATAAGTATTTTTCGCCATGGTTCTCATAATACACACATTTTATGTATTTTTCCTTGATATACGCTTCAGTCAGCAAGCAATTGTCCTAATATATTGTATGTTTGAATCTATGCATTTTTGCACACGTTGTTTTGATTGGAGAGCTGCATTGCAAAATTTGGTGAATTTCAAAGGATAATTGAATTTCGGTTCACATAGCGGTTCAGACATATGAAATTAAGTGAACAAATTTCCCCCACATCCCTAGCTGATAGTCACGAAAAGTAGCAAGAGGTTATAATATGTTCATTAGAAATAGCTTGAGAAGGTGTACAAGGGTGCAGAAGCATACTAATTGCCATTTTGGTGAGGGCTGGAACTGGAAGACCAAAGGTAAAAATGGAAGTTAAGTTGCAAGAACTACCAATGACTGAAACTTTTGCAAAGAAAGCATGCCTTACTCTGCTGAGCTCCTTGATAAAAGCCAATGGCTGTTATGCTTTGAAATAACCAAAGTGTCCCCTCTAACAGCTATAGAAAGGAAAACCACTCATCATCCTGTTGCAAGGATTGTTTCCAATAACCAATCAGGGGAACATTGCACATGTCTGATGGGTTCTAATGTGTTGATGCATTACTTGCAAGAGTAAAAGCTCAGTAAATGGCATGCACTCATGGAGCTGTTAAAAAAACTGAAGCTGAATTGGTAATAATAATAATAATAATAATAATAATAATAATATGAAAAATTGGAGGAATCCCAATTCCTGACCTATAAATGACTGTCTCCTTCCTGTGTGGCACATGAAAGGTGCTGTCAAATTACCACAAGATGTAGAGATGGCCACCAATTTGGATGGCTTTAAAGGGTGTGTGTGGATAAATTCCTGTTGTTGAAGACTATCAATGGCTACTAGCTCTGATGGCTATATGCTACCTCCAGTATCCAAGGCAGTAACCCTACATGCACCAGTTGCTGGGGAACATGGGTGGGAGGGTGCTGTTGCATCATGCCCTGCTTTGTTGGGCCCTAGTTGACAGCCAGTTGGCCACTGTGTGACCAGAGTGCTGGACTAGATGGACACTTGGTTTGATCCAGCATAGAACTTCTTATGTTCTTAACTCTCTTAAAGTTCAGAGATGATCCAGGACAATTAGTTGTTGCAGTGTGAGAACAATAGAGTTCACTGTGCCCAGGAGACATCATAGGGTAGTCATAAGGTCATAAAACTGGACCTCTGGAGACTGTCTCATAAGATAAGACCTGGTTTCTTTTTCTCCCCAAGGTCTACTTTTCCCTTTGATGTTCCTTGTATCCAACATGGCTGACAATGTATAATTAACAGGTTTGTTTCTTCAAAAGGTACCATTTCTAATTTAACTTCACTCTGTGCTGGTTTGTTCTGCTCTGGCTGCAAGGGTGGGGTGAGGAGACGGGGAGTGTGATTCCCCGGCTCCCAGCTCAGAGCAATGTCTATGAGATCCTGCAATCTTCTCTCCTGCCTTAAAATATATATTTCACTCCCCCTTTGAACAGCTGATCATCATTCTGATCCTCTACACAGAAACACATTTCTAGTGTAAGGCATTTATTTGTTCTTATTGATAAATAAAGAGCAGGCTTTGATTGTGTATGATTCTCCTTCTTCTCCTTCTCCTGCCCCCCCCCCTTTCCTGTCTCCTTGCAATTAAGAGCTTTAATTACATTTCTATAAAATCTGCTGCTGGTCTGTGTGGTGATGTGACTTCAAAAGATGTGTAGGCAATTTCATTATCATAATGAAATCCCTTCTCCCCTGCTCTAAACATGTTCAGAAGACAAATAGCTATTTGGCAAAGCACACCAGCACCACGTTTGGTTTCTGTCCATAGAGATTGAGATCCCATTTGGTCAAAGTGCAGTGTAAAATCCACCATGTTTGTCCACATGTGTGAATAAGGACATTCAGTAACAGTGGAGTCAGTTAAAAAAGAAGACTTGGGATCTCTGCTGTCAACCTTTAATTTAATTGTTCCTTTCTCAGGAAGGGTCTCTACTTCCCTTGCTCGGCTTCGTCCATTTTCTTCTGCTGTCCCTTATGCCTGGAATGCTCTTCCAGAACATTTGAGAACTACAAGTTCAACCGCAGCTTTTAAAGCTCAGCTAAAAACTTTTCTTTTTCCTAAAGCTTTTAAAACTTGATTTTGTTCTGACTTTATACTGTTGATTTTGTTCTGACTTTATACTGTTAGTTTTACCCTACCCAGTGCCTGTTTACCCTACCCTGTGCCTGTTTGCATTCTCTTCCCCTCCTTATTGTTTTATTATGATCTTATTAGAATGTAAGCCTATGCGGCAGGGTCTTGCTATTTACTGTTTTACTCTGTACACACCATGTACATTGATGGTGCTATATAAATAATAATAATAATAATAATAATAATAATAATAATAATAATAATAATGAAGAACCAGAAACCATCAATGAATTCTGAAAGAAAGAGGACCCCATTTAGGATTTCCCCCCCACCCCCTTCCTTCAAAACCAAAAGAAGAAAAAGTTTCAAGTACTTTGGCCTTCCTTCATGGAGGAATAACATAGAACAAAAAATATTTATTGCCAAGTAGATCCCATGCATAGTTTGACCATGCACACACTTCTTTAGGGAACAATAACTATATTTATATAAAGTTTACATCCAGCCTGACCTAATCTAAAGTCCTCCAGATGTTTTGGACTACAACCCCCAGATGTGCAGACCATTGGCCATGCTAGCTAGCACTGATGAGTATGGAAGTCCAAAACCTCTGGAGGACCGAGGTTGGGGAAGACTGTTTTAGTCAGATATTATCTCTTCCAGACCACAGGTGATTTTATTAATCATGGAAGAGAATACTGTCATGCTCTGGTTGCTGGTTAGGGAGAAGTTGCTACTTCTAAGCATGGCTAGATTGTTATACCCCCAAAGAGGCATTACAAATAGCACATCATATTGTACAAATAGGTATTTCATGTCTTGGATTTTCTTGGGCTGATGTTTTGATTGCTGCTAATAAGTCTAGTCCATGGAGATGAGTGCAGGGGAATGAAGGCTGATTTCAGGCTCTCCTGAAAAGAATGAGCAACTTATGTGAATCATGTGCACTGCAACACTGTAATTAATTTGAGAAATTACAAATTCTCTTGAGAGAATGGTAGTTACTTTTGAATCATCTCATTGAATTCTGGAAGCAATGATTTCAGAAAAGCCCACTCAAAACCAAATAAAACTCTACATGCACAACACCAGCCAACAGTTAGGCTGCCACACACACACACACACACAACCTACAAAACAACAACAACAACTCGTTAAAGCAAATTTGAAAGTGAATTTGGGAGGGAAAGTTTCCTCTGCAGACTGAAGATCTGAACAGTTTGAAGGAAAGCAGCATAGTTTCAATGAAACAAGTGACCTTTCTCAAAGGTATTTCTTGTTTCCCTACGGTGACACCAGATTTTTCCTGAAAGGTTTTTGAAATTAATTAGGGGGTTCTTCCTCAATTAAAAACACCTCAGAAAGCTTGAGTGAGGATGAAAGAGTTGCTCAAAGACTAGCAGATTTATCAAGACATCCTCATGCATGCTTATTGAGAATGCTTTTTTCTTGATTCCCCATAAGGGCAAACAAGATCTCTACTACTGATGAAGGAGATGTGATAGAAGATCACAAAGATAGAGATTGCAGTGCAGGTACTTTTAAGTACCAGAGTTCTAATATTTTAAACTCGAACATTTTTTTTATAATAATTGTATGGAGGGAGGGAGGGTGGAAGCCCTCTGACACAACCACTACACAGCAAAAAGATTGATAATACCATTATGGAAAGAAAAGGTGGTTGTGCTATATCTACCTGTAACATCAGAGACTCCTTGTACACTGACTAAACCACAACAGGATGATTACACTGATTTTAGCTCTGGTTTTCAAAAGATAAGAAGTTCATTACCCTGTTGGCAGATTTAGGCTAGTACAAAGAAAACTGGAAGGAGACAAATAGATTTCATAGTAGGCCATCAAACAGGAGTTTTGGAATAATCCCCAAAGCATCTAAAATTGTTTGTGTTCTCTCATGAAGGAAGAGATTAGATCTGTTTTGCTTTACAGTAATTGCCAAATCCTGTCCGATTATGTCAGGCCCAAAGTGAACAAAACGCACAGCCAAGTTACTCAAGGTCTGCTTAATCACAACCATCCTTTGATGGGACTAAAGAT
Source organism: Elgaria multicarinata webbii (assembly GCF_023053635.1). NCBI lineage: Eukaryota > Metazoa > Chordata > Lepidosauria > Squamata > Anguidae > Elgaria > Elgaria multicarinata. Next base: position 106,198,549 of record NC_086176.1, read on the forward strand.
GAACAGAGGAAATTGACCGTGTCCTTTCAACAATTTTGAAGCATGAAATATTTCATATCGAGAAGATGATTTGTCCTTTGGTTTAAAACAACAAAACGAAGCAAAATCCCTGTGGAACGTGTTCAAAAACTAGAAGCATTTTCCCCCTCCAGTTATTACAGCACATTCATTCAGACAACTAGCATCCCCGCCCCCACAACCCCATGGTGATTTTTGAAATCCAAGTCCAACTAGGGTATGCAAATCAGCTTCCTGAGTTTCTCCAAATTCCACTTTGAAGCTCATTCTGATTTGTATCCATATCAGATTATGAGCTTTTTGCTTTTCGTTTTGCACAGAAATTCATTTATATGTGCCCCAATGTGCACACATCAACTATGCGCATTTTTTTTGAAATGTATGCATTTTTCTCCCATTAAAGTGTTTGTATGAGCATTTTCAAAAGCACACTTCTGTTCATGCCCTTTTATTCAAAGTATGCATTTTTCGAACACTCTCCCAATTGATTTACAATATCACATCACAAGTTTGGAAATGTATGAACTTCAACTGCAGATTGCATTCAAATCCATGTTTAGTTCTGGATAGTGTCATGTCAGCTGAAAAACAGTTTTAAAAATCTGATATGAATTTCTCATACATCACTAGTCCAAACTGTTTTTTGTTACAATGGGGTCCAAATATCAGAAACATCCTGCAGTAGCTTGAGTGTTCTTAAGAAGAACATAAGAACATAAGAACATTAGAAGAGCCCTGCTGGATCAGACCAAGGGTCCATCTAGCCCAGGACTCTGTTCCCGCAGTGGCCAAACAGCCATCGGCCAGGGATGAACAAGCAGGACATGGTGCAACAGCACCCTCCCACCCACGTTCTCCAACAACTGGTGCACACAGTTCTTCAATATTTAGGTCACAATCCTATGCATATTTAGACAGAAAAAAGGCCTACAACTTGTAGTTGCAAGCTCTTTTCCTTTCTAAACATGCACATGAGTGCAACTTTTGTCATGACCACATTGCAACAGAAGGTAGGATTTGGGGCCCAATCAGCTCTATCCTCTTTGTTTTGACCCCTGCCACAAGCTCTGATTGGTTAACTTCCAACTTTGCCTTCAGTTATCTGCCTCTTTCAATTATCAACACACTTGAATGTTGCACCTGGAATCTTTGTGCCTTGTTTTAGCAGTGGAGAGAAACTTTAGATGCTCCTCTTGTTCTTGTGCGTTTTTACCAGTCTGACCTGGAACAATGCAGCTCCCTAAATTTCTAAGGGTACAATCCTATGCAGATCCAGAAAAAGTCCTACAACTCCTAGTATTCCCCAGTCAGCCATGGCTGGCTGGGGTATGCTGGGAGTTGTAGGATTTCCCCCCTGTCTTAACATGCATAGGAGTGCACCTTAAATCATCTTTAGATTCAGGTAGCTGGAGACTCTGCAGAGTTGCTGCCACTGAGAGTAGACACTACTGGCAAAGAATGAATAATAGGCCAGATCTACACCAAGCAGGATATAACACTTTGAAAACAGTATATGGAATGTGTTATGAGCCCCAACAGTTGTCAATACCATTATAAACCATTATAAACCAGTAGTTAACACAGCTCTGTATGTGCTTGGTAATGGACTCTGTGAAGTCCAATCAGAAGAGCCTCCTATTCTGTTCTTGTCTGTAGCCACCCACTTCTGGTTCCTACACTGGCCCTGTTCAGAAAACACCTTAAACCACAGCTTTAACCACAGGGAATAAGGCAAAAAGGTTTAAGGTGTCTTCTGAACAAGGCCATTATCTTTCTGGCTGCAGAATGGCCAGATCTTCACCAAGCAGGATATAGCACTATGAAAGCGGTATGAAAGCGGTATATGGTATTTGTCAATGGGCCCCAACAGTTGTCAGTGCACTTCAATACCACTATAAAACAGTAGTGTGGCTCCTGCCTCTTATATACTGCTTTCATACTGCTTTCATGGTGCTATATCCTGCTTGGTGTAGATCTGGCTAATCTTGCTTGGATATAGGTGAGGAGATCAACTCATAAAGGCAGAGCTGGATGCTCGTCTTGCACATCTCAGGTTCTGCTGAACAACCGAATAGATCCATGCAGTTGGTAGGTGGCATGGATATCTCATGAAATGGACTGCCAGCAAATGTCTTTCAAAGTGTACGGAGTCCTGGGATTTCTTAGGCCATAGCTAGACCTAAGGTTTATCCCAGGATCATCCCGGGTTCATCCCTGCCTGAGCACTGGATGCCCTGTGACTGTGTGGCACTTAGATGAACATGTTTGACCCCAGGACAATCCTGGGATAAACCTTAGGTCTAGCTACGGCCCTAGTGAAATAACAGCATTTTAGGGGATCAACTTCTCTTTACATACTGGGTCCCCTTTCTGCATAAATTGTGTTGTCCTTCATACACTTCATTCAACCGATGAAGTGATGGATTTCCACATCAGCCAGTCTATGAATCAGACTGTAAGCTCAGTTACAGCAGAGCATTGCCTAACAAAATGGAGGAAGTAAATGACAAATGATGATGGCTAAAGTTAAGTGGATAATTTATAATCAAGTGGCAGAAGCCAAGTCCCTTTCTCCATGTTTGTTTTGCTTAATTTTCAGAAATACTATCTTGTTGGTAGCTATTTTCAGTACAAGGGAATCCTTGTATATAATTGCCCTGAATACCCCTGTTCTAATTATTGATGCAATTATGATTAGATGTTGTTTTGCTCACTGTTTACCTGGAAAGGACATCACAAAAATATACGCTCCAGTTCATTAGGCCTTGCAGCAATTCTTCCAGGCAATGGGATACAATTAAAATAAATGACTTCCCCAATAAGCAATGGGTTTTGCCAAGGAGAAAACATGCCCTTCGTACAGACCGGCCTCAGCTGATGCAGAGGGAAGCAGAACAGGCACTGGAAGCAGAACATGCACTGGGGAAAAAATAACACTGGCTATTCTCTTGTGAAGTGCATGATCGTAAATAAACTGACTCCTGGAAAGCCTGCCTGCCTGCCTGCCTGCCTTCCTTCCTTTCTTTTTCATGTTTACCCTGTGATTTCTGTAAGCAGTTCAGCAGAACAAGTATGGCCCCCTTCTTTTATGCTAACAACAGCACTATAAGGTAGGTTAGACTGAGATAGAGGGGCTAGCTCATAGTATAGGGTGGCCATATGGAAAGGAGGACAGGGCTCCTGCATCTTTAACAGTTGCATAGAAATGGGAATTTCAGCAGGTGTCATTGGTATGCATGCAGCACCTGGTGAAATTCCCTCTTCATCACAACAGTTAAAGCTGCAGGAGCCCTGTGCTCTTGACCAGTTCCAAAAGAGGGCAGAAATTCCCTTTTCAATACAACTGTTAAAGATATAGAAGCCCTGTCCTCCTTTTCATATGGCCACCCTAGCGTCATCCACTCAGTAAGCTTTGTGAATGAAGCCATTATTTCAAGGTGTGCTTTCCAATCTAAGCACAGCATCCTTGCCAATACACCATACTAGTTCTGAGTTACCAGATTTTGGGGGTTTGCTTTTTGAAATTATTATTATTATTATTATTATTATTACATTTATATCCCACTTTTTTCCCCTCTTAAGGAACCCAAGATGATGTAGATAATCCTCCTCCTCTCCATTTTATCCTCAGAACAACAACCCTGTGAGGTAGGTTGGGCTGAGAGTTTGTGACTGGCCCAAAGTCACCCAGTGGGTTTCCATGGCCGAGTGGGGACTAGAACCTGGATCTCCCGACTCCCAGTCCAACACCTTAGCCACTACACCACACTGGCTCTCCAGTGTGTCTATGTCCATTAGTATACAAGAATGAGCTCCCCAGAGAGGTTCACCTGGCACCTACACTGCATTCCTTCCATCGCAAGCTGAAGACCTTTTTGTTTTCTCAGTATTTTAACACCTAATTTAGCTTAAATTTAAACTTTGCTGTTTTAATTCCGTATTTTAACCTATATCAATTTCTCCTGTGTGGTTTTATCCTGGTAATTGTGTTTTTAGACTGTTGCTTGATTCATTATGCTTTTCATGGTTTTAATTTTTGTGAACCGCCCAGAGAGCTTCGGCTATTGGGTGGTATAAAAATGAAATAAATAAATAAATAAGGATATTTTTTTAAAAAAAGAACCAATTCTTGTACAACACAACACAGGTAGGACTAGACTCCCCCTCCTTATACCCATCACATTCTCATGTCTTCATGGGGATGCATGTTCCATTTGGATTTTCAAAAAGACTCATACATTTTACAGAAGTGCATTTAGCAACACATGTAGTTTGGCCCTAGGGAGAAGGGAGTAGTGCAACAACGGGTTGGTAGACAGCAGTGAAGGTCAATTTCCTTTGTTAGGGTTGAGAATCATAGAATCTTAGAATCATAGAATAGCAGAGTTGGAAGGGGCCTACAAGGCCATCGAGTCCAACCCCCTGCTCAATGCAGGAATTAGGGGTGTGCATGGACCCCCCGCTCCGCTTCACTTCCAGATCCGTTTTTTCCCCCCATAGGGTTGCATTGAAAGCTAAAAAATTAAACAACTTTTTTTGGTTCAAGTTAGAAACCTCACGTTTGGCACCATGACACCTCATGGATGTATACACACGCATGCCAAGTTTCAAGGCAATCCCATCATCCCCTGATTTTTGGGGAATTTATGAAAATCGGGCACCCCATTCAGACCCCTTGGGATAGCTCCATCAATTTACACGTTAGAAACCTCAAACTCGCCACCATGACAGCTTATCCATGTGTCCACATGGATGCCCAGACTCAAGGCAGTCCCATCATCCCCTGATTTTTGGCGGGGCTCTAACCTCTAACGCACCACCCATAACCCTAAGTCACACCCTGTTTGATAGCTCCGTCAATTTGCACGTTAGAATCCTCAAACTCGGCACCATGATAGCTTATCCATGTGTCCACATAGACGCCAAGTTTCAAGGCAATCCCATCATCCCCTGATTTTTTGGGGATTTTTGAAAATCGGGCACCCCATTCACACCCCTTTCCATAGCTCCGTCAATTTGCACGTTAGAAACCTCAAACTCGCCACCATGAAAGCTTATCCAGGGATACATACGCATGCCGAGACTCAAGGCAGTCCCATCATCCCCTGATTTTTGGGGAATTTATGAAAATCCAACATCCATTCACACCCCTTTCCAATAGCTCCGTCAATTTGCACGTTAAAAAAACCCCTCAAACTCACCACCATGACAGCTTATCTAGGGATACATATGCCGCATGCCAAGACTCAAGGCAGTCCCATCATCCCCTGTTTTTTGGCGGGGCTTAAACCTGCAGATTTCTCAATGGGGCCATTTCAAAGAAAATCCCAACATGCCATGAATTGGGGAGTAGAGATCAACCTATATGAATCTTCTTCCACACTTGAAAAATGGATTTGGAACTTCCAAAACTCCAAGTGAGCGCAGGAAGGACTTCTCCCCTGAGTCAAAGCCAGACACACACAACATCCCTGCAAGGCGGGCAGGGGAGGAGAGAGGGAAGGCAGGCAGGCAGGCAGCAGACATTTCTGGGGGCATAAGGAAGTGAGCCAAGGATAAGCCAGTAATGCATATAAAATGGAATAAATAAATAAATAAATAAACGAAGGAGGGGTGGAATTAAAAGCAGCAGTGTTGCTGAATAAACAGCAAGAAGAACTTTTTTAAAAAGGCTATATCTGTCTTTTACCAGCAACAGGGGGACGTGCCCAGGGGAGGGGGAAGCAGCAGCTGCCAATTTGACTGGTGGTCAACCAGTCTTTTAAGAAGCAAGGCTGTCAGTTCAACTCATGAAAGCCACTGCTCCACCGCTAAGAAGTGGAACTGTCACTTCAACTCATGATAGGCATCGCTCCACCACTAAGAGAAGTAGACCGCTCACTTCAACTCATGATAGGCATTGCTCCACCGGGTTACTCTCTTTGGAAGGCTCTGATGGCCTTCCAAGTACAGGAGAGAGTGGGGGCACGTCCACAATGAGATGCCCTAGGGGAGCTCATCCCCTTGCACCACATCTTTTCAGTTGTTCCCCAAAGTTAGGGTGGGTAGCAGTGCTGTGTTTCTATCTCTTATTATTGGCTTAGTATATGATTTCACAGGTTGTGTTTGTGCATTTGGTGGGGCTACTGTTTTAAAAAACACTGGGAAAAGTCTGTTCAGACTAAGAAAGAGAAGTTCCCCAGAATCCCAAGTTACCTGTTTTGCCTATCCCCTCCTCCAACTTTGGGAACATGTGATCATGACCGGAAGTTGACTCTGCCCCTCAGCAATCGAAAAGGTAATCTTTTTCCTGTCTTTACCCTACTTTTTAAAAAATTCTAGCGCGCGACCCGCATGACGCAGAGAGGTGATAGTAGTCTCAAAATGACCCCCATCCACGACTGTCTAAGCACAAGAATTTTCAGAACGATAGCTTAAAAAACAACCCAGTTATCCCCGATTCTTTTCCGCAATGCAATCCTATGGGCGAAAACCGCCGTTTGACCCGCACTGTCCCTGTTTGTTGACCCGATTTTTAAAAAAATATAGCATGTGACCTGCACGACGCAGAGAGGTGAGAGTAGTCTCAAAATGACCCCCATCCACAACTGTCTAAGCACAAGAATTTTCAGAACGATAGCTTCAAAAACAACCCAGTTATCTATGGGCGAAATGTTTCAAGATGGCGATCGGAGCGCTCTGCGGAGAGAGAAGCGCTCCGAAAATGGGTGCTTCTTTTCGCCTTGCTTCTAGGGGTCCGCGGTACGCTTCTACTCCGCCTCTGGGCAAGGCAGAGCAGGCCAATTCGCTCCTGCTTCTGCGCTTCTAATAGGAGCGGAGCACATGCCTAGCAGGAATCCACCCTAAAGCATCCCTGACAGATGGTTGAGGAACTACTTTGGGTTGGGGGTGGGGGCATGGCACCGCCAGCCCTCCATGGGCAGAATAATATCATTGGGAATGGCTACACCCTTGACAGAACATAAGAAGAGCCATGCTGGATCAGACCAAGGGTCCACCTAATCCAGCACTCTGTTCACTAGGCCAGATCTACACCAAGCAAGCTATGACACTTTGGAAACAGTTTGAAAACTGTCTATGCAGTGTGTCCTGGGCCCCAACAGTTCTCACTACCGTTATAAACTGTTTTAAAGTAGTAGTGTAGATCCTGCCATAGTTGCCAACTAGTTGTTGACCAGGAACCCACAAGCAGGACATTGTACAACACCTATCTTCCCCAGCAAGTGGTGTATATAGAGATACTCCCTCTGATATTGGAGGTAGCATGTAGCCAACCCCCTTTTAAAGCCATCCAAATACATCTTGTGGTAGTGAATTTAGCTATCATTAAACGGTGGACTGCAGACATCATTCTGGACCCAGCCAAAATGCTATCTGGAGCTACTCCATCTACCGCGTCAGCTGGGGACCTGGTTTGCTGCATTCTTCTAGGTGATGCTTGGATTGGGGCTTTGCTTTGCTGATCAAGCACCACAGTGACTGATAAGCCAGCTGCAGGAGCAGTCCTTCAGCCAGCACCTAGATCAGGGCAGCTTCACCTGAAGAGTACATGCTAGTGGGGAGAGGAATCCTTGCTGTTATCATTGATTGGAGGTAACAGCAGGGATTCCCTTGTTTTCCAGACAACTCCCAACTGGGAGGATGCATGGCCCACTAAGGGAAACCCATGCTGTTATCTCCAGTCAATGATCAGAGATAAGGATTAGGGGAATCCCTTTAGAGATTCAGGCTTCAAAGAGGAACCTCACCTGAAGGTAGGGATATATAGATTATATTAAGTCTCTTCTGTGCCAGATCTACACTACTGCTTTAATGCGCTTTATAACAGTTTTGACAACTGTATATAGAGTGTGTCCTGGGCCCCAACAGTTGTCAAAACTGTTATAAAGCGCTTTAAAGCAGTAGTGTAGATCCTGCCCAGGTTTTTCAGGTTGTCAGGTATCATTTGTTCCCTTTTCTACTTATCGATGGAATCATATATATTTTTAAGGGATTTACGGAAATTTTGTTGCACTTCTACTAATGTGCACTTCTGCTATTGCGCGTGGTACAAGAGTGAATTTGCACAAATCCCCTCCGTATTTTTTTAAGTGGTCTGCAGAATCCAGAATCGGTAAAAGGAATCCACAGGTCAGATTCATAGAAATCTGAATTCATTTGAATCAGCTGCAGATCTCTTTGACATCTCTCCTTGCAGGCCTGTCTGTTGGCCAAACTGGGCCCACGGAGATCCAGATTGCTGCTCCATGCTGCAGCCAGGTCTGCAGCCTATAGTCCAGAAAGACTACAAACTCTTTACTGCCTTGTATGTATGTATATATATATATATGTATTATTGCATTTATATCCTGCCTTTTTTTCCTCCAAGGAACCCAAGGAACCATAAAAATTATGGTTTTAATTTTTGTGAACCGCCCAGAGAGCTTCGGCTATTGGGCGGTATAAAAATGTAATAATAATAATAATAATAATAATAATAATAATAATAATGTAATAAATAAATAAATAAATAATCCTCCTCTTCTCCATTTTTATCCTCACAACAACAACCCTGTGAGGTGGGTTGGGCTGAGAGTCTGTGAGTGGCCCAAAGTCACCCAGTGGGTTTCCATGGCCGAGCGGGGACTAGAACCCAGATCTCCCAACCCCCAGTCCGACACTTTAGCCACTACACCCCACTATCTCCCCACCATTGAAACTGTCTGATTGAGTCACCAGAGATTTGAGGTTTGATCATGTTAATGCTCTTTTGTTAGACTGTTAACTTTAGCATGTTTTTTGAAACTTTGGCAAGATCTACACCAAGCAAGATATGACACTTTGGAAACAGTTTGAAAACTCTATATGGAGTGTGGCCTGGGCCCTAAGAGTTGTCAAAGCTGTTATAAACTAGGGATGTGCTCCGCTCCGATTAGGAGCGTAGAAGCAGTAGCGGATTGGCCTGCTCCGCCTTACCCAGAGGCGGAGTAGGAGCGGACCGCGGACCCCCTAGAAGCAAGGCGAAGAGAAGCGACCATTTTTCGGAGCTCCGAGTTCAGTCGGAGCGCTCCGGTCGCCATCTTGAAAACATTTCGCCATAGGATTGCATTGCGGCAAATAATCGCGCATAACTACGTTGTTTTTGAAGCTATCGTTCTGGAAATTCTTGTGCACAGAGAGTCGTGGATGGGGGTCATTTTGAGACCACTCTCACCTCTCTGCGTGCTGTGGTTCACGTGCAATATTTTTTTAAAAATCGGGTCAACCGCGGGGCTCAAACTGCGTTTCGGCTTTTCGCCCATAGGATTGCATTGAGGGAAAGAATCGGGGATAACTGGGGGGGGGTTTAAGCTATCGTTCTGAAAATTCTTGTGCACAGAGAGTCGTGGATGGGGGTCATTTTGAGACCACTCTCAACTTTCTGCATCGTACGGGTCGCGGGCTAGAAGTTTTTTAAAAATAGGGTCAACCGCGGGGCTCCGTTTCGGCTTTTCGCCCATAGGATTGCATTGAGGGAAAGAATCGGGGATAACTGGGGGGGGGTTTAAGCTATCGTTCTGAAAATTCTTGTGCACAGAGAGTCGTGGATGGGGGTCATTTTGAGACCACTCTCAACTTTCTGCGTGCTGTGGTTCACGTGCAATATTTTTTTAAAAATCGGGGTTTGGGTTTTTTTTTTTTATTATTATTATTATTTTGGAAGCGATGACAGGCACATTCAACTCCCAATCCTGATGAGAATTCATCTCCTCAGAAAGCATCCTCCTCCAATCCCAGCGTTGGAGGGGGGACTAAGGCAGACCCACCCTGAGAACTTTCTGTTTTGTGTCTCTTTGTGGGTTGGCGTTCGTGGAGGGAACACTTACTTAGCTAGTGCTCCTGCTTTGGAGATAGATTAATTTAATATAGGTTTAGTTTGGCGCGTGTGTGTGTTTGTTTGCTTCTTTCTGACTTGTAGCTTAGTTTGCCCTGTGTTTTCCCCTTACTTTGATTTAATATAAACTTTATTTTTGAATTTTGGAGTGTGTGGTTGGGTTGGTTGCCCCCCCCTTCCCTGTATTAAAGCCTGACTGTTCTGCTTTTGTGAAAGCTTTCTTTTGAAAGCATACACACACTTTTTGTCCCATTTCCCTACATTTATATTCTTAAACATATTTTATTATATTCTTTCACATAGTCCATTAGTATATATTCTCATACATATTATATTAGTATTCATATTTTGTTCTTCTTATAGTAGTGGTTGGTTCTTTTTCCCCCTCCCCTCTCTTAAATCCTGATTGTGTTTCCTTCTATCTTCTATATACCAAATATACCAAAAAAATTGGATTCTCTTTTTCTTCTCTGTGTAACTTCGACGGAGTGGGCTGCTTTTGTCAAGTTCAACAGGCAGCCACAGATTGAGCATTTTGGGGAAAGCATACGCACACCATTTCCCTATTCTTAAACATATTATTATTATATTCTTTGACATAGTCTTAGTAGTCTATTAGTATACATTCTCATACATATTAGTAGTAGTATTCATATTTTGTTCTTCTTATAGTAGTGGTTGTCCCATTTCTTGTCCCATTTCCCTACATTTATTAGTAATATTCTAAAACATATTATTATATTCTTGTAGATATTCTTAGTAGTATATTCTCATACATATTAGTAGTAGTATATTTTATTGTTCTTGTCCCATTTCCCTACATTTAAACATATTATATTCTTCTTATACATATTCTTAGTAGTACCTTATACATAGTATTAGTAGTATTAATATTTTGTTAGTCATCATGAAAAGAGAAAGCAGGCGTGCTGAAAGCAGCAAGGCTCAGTCTGCCAGCAGGGCTTCCTCTCCTCCTGTGAAACTCAAACGGGCAACTCCTTGGCTGACTGCTCCAAAACAGAAGCAGGACAAGCAGCAGGCAGAGCCACTCTCTTCTGCAACTTGTGCCCGGCGTTCTCTTTTTGAGGGTGGGAATGGGAAAAGTGCCCGTTTGCAAGAGGCACGTGGCAGCAGTGCCATTAGAGGAGGAGGAGTATCCCCAACTCCTTCATTCTCCTTTCAGCCCACGAGCCCGCTGATGGACCTAGACGAGGTCCTCAGCACAGTGGAGGGGGGGGAGGAGGAGGAGGCGGTGGGCCTCCAGGATGTGGGGGCTGAGGAGGAGCAGCAGCAGGCCGAGGCTCTCTCCCCAGTCTCATCCCACACCCCTGTTTCTGTGGCAACACCAGAGAGCTCAGGCGGGCAATTGGTGGTGTCACCACAGAAACGAAAGACAAGCATCGTGTGGGACCACTTTGAGTTGGGAGCGGATCCCCGCTTTGCTGTCTGTCGCCACTGCAAACTCAGCCTAAGCAGGGGTTCATCGACAGGGCATTATGGAACCAGCAGCATGAAGATGCATCTTCATAGGCAGCACCAGGCGATCTTGCTGGGGAAAGAGGCGGGCAAGGCGACTGGTTCCAGGGGAAAGCCGAAGGCTGCTGCTGGCACTGCCACTCTAAGCTCTCCATCTCCCATCCCCACAAGGGTTAGGCAGGCAACCCTGCAGGACATGGGGTGGGGGAAGTATTGACCCACAAGATGGCGTTTTCCAATGCCCACCCAGGGTGCTACTGTGTTGGGGCATCTGCCGGGACTGACTCCTCCCCAATACTAGATCTATGACATGTCACTCTGCCTGCCCCTCTGCTAGCCTGTCCTCCTCGGTGACCGACTCGCTGGGATGGTTTGCGTTTGCAATGCGTGACTAACTGCAATGCTGGCTTAGAAACCAGCCATCACTTCCTTGTGCCCCCAGAAATGCCCGCAGCCTGCCTGCCTGCCTGCCCGCCTCCCCCGGGGTGCTGCTGTGGTGGGGCATCTGCCAGGACTGACTCCTCGCCTACTCTGCCTGCCTCTCTGCCCGCCTGGTGCCTGGTTTGCTCCCAATCGTCCTCCTCTGTGCCCCTCAAGGCGTAACTGCTGGCTTAGAAAGAAACAACCAGCCATCTTTGCCTCACTTTGCGCCCACTTATGGGTTGGTTTGCTATGCGTTAGTGCTCAAGCCATCCTTGCGGCACTACAATGCATGCTGCCTGCCTGCTTTCCATTGATGGTGCTATATAAATAAATAATAATAATAATAATAATTCTCCCCTTCCCGCCTTGCAGCGATGGTGTATGTGTCTTGCTTTGACTCAGGGGAGAAGTCCTTCCTGCGCTCACTTAGACTTTATCAAATTCAATAATCCCTTTTTCAAATGTGCCAGAAGATTTAGGGTTATCTCGTGGCATGTTGGGATTGCCTTGGAACTGGCCCCATTGAGCTGTCTGCAATTGCAACTTTAAATCCCTGACATACTGGAGTGTTCAAATTTCAAAAGTTCCCCTAACATCAGGGGATGATGGGATTGCCTTGAAACTTGGTGTCCATGGGGACACATGGGTAAGCTGTCATGGGACCAAAGGATAGGTTTCTAACGTGCAAATTGACGTAGTTGTAGAATGGGACTTGATTTGGGGTGAGTTAAAAAGTTTAAGCCGCGCCAAAAATCAGGGGATGATGGGATTTGCTTGCAACTTGGCGTGCATGTGGACACATGGATAAGCTCTCCTGGTGCCGAGTTTGAGGTTTCTAACATGCAAATTGACGGAGCTATCCCAAGGGGTGTGAATGGGGTGCCCGATTTTCATAAATTCCCCAAAAATCAGGGGATGATGGGATTGCCTTGAAACTTGGCGTGCATGTGGACACGTGGATAAGCTATCATGGTGCTGAGTTTGAGGTTTCTAACGTGCAAATTGACGTAGTTGTAGAATGGGACAATTTGGGGTGAGTTAAGCCATGCCAAAAATCAGGGGATGATGGGATTTGCTTGCAACTTGGCGTGCATGTGGACACATGGATAAGCTCTCCTGGTGCCGAGTTTGAGGTTTCTAACATGCAAATTGACGGAGCTATCCCAAGGGGTGTGAATGGGGTGCCCGATTTTCATAAATTCCCCAAAAATCAGGGGATGATGGGATTGCCTTGAAACTTGGCGTGCATGTGGACACGTGGATAAGCTATCATGGTGCTGAGTTTGAGGTTTCTAACGTGCAAATTGACGGAGCTATCTAAAGGGGTGTGAATTAGGGTTATGGGAGGTGCGTTAGAGGGTAGAGCCGCGCCAAAAATCAGGGGATGATGGGATTTGCTTGCAACTTGGCGTGCATGTGGACACATGGATAAGCTGCCCTGGTGCCGAGTTTGAGGTTTGTAACATGCAAATTGACGGAGCTATCCCAAGGGGTGTGAATGGGGTGCCCGATTTTCAAAAATTCGCCAAAAATCAGGGGATGATGGGATTGCCTTGAAACTTGGCGTGTGTGTGTATACGCCCATGAGGTGTCATGGTGCCAAACGTGAGGTTTCTAACTTCAACGGAAAAAAAGTTGTTTACTTTTTTAGCTTTCAATGCAAGCCTATGGGGGGGCAAAAACGGAGCTCCGGATCCGATCCGGAGCTCCGAGCGGAGCGGAGCGGAAGTGGGCGGAGCGGGGGCGGGGCGGAGCGACCCGCTCCGAAAAATGGCGGATCTGCAAGTGAAGCGGAGCGGGGGGTCCGTGCACACCCCTATTATAAACCATTATAAAGCTGCCTTTGTATTTTTTTTCTCAGCCAACTTCCTTCAGGGGGAATTAATAAGATATTACTGGGTCAGAGAGACTGCCTAAGTGTTCAACTTACCTTTACTCCCACAGTGTTGCTATTTAGTGTCAGTGAGTCCTAAGAGAAATGTTTTCAGCTTTATTTTATGCTATTTGCATATAATTGTGTAACCTCACTGTGTATGTACTATATGTTTTTCAGTTCTACCCAGTCGAATTTGAATATGTCTGGCTGTTACTTTAATAATGTATTTGTTTTATATGTTTTATATGTTTTAATCAGTTTTATGTGTTTTACAGTATTTTTGTATTTGATGTTGTTCCTTGATCCAGAGGCAGAGGCAGGTAAGAAATAACTAAAATTATTATTGTTGTTGTTGTTATTATTTCTTCTTACCTTTGGGCACTCCATAGCAGTGACAGAGTGCCCAAAGGGCCAATTTTACCCTTGTAGATGCATTGGACTACAACTCCCATGGGAGTAGTAGTCCAACACCTCTGGATAACACCAAGTTGGGAAGGCTACCATATACAATATTAAGCAACTCTTGGCACCATGTAATACCCTTATGTGCATATATGCAAAGGCACATTTAATTGACATGTTTCATGGTCACCTTTCCACCACTCTCTTCATTGTAGCCTTATCCCAAAATAATTCCAATGGGATAAATCAAGAAGAAAGTACAAATTTTCAAGCTTGACTCCAAACGACCAACACCTCTGTTTGGAATTAGAAGTTATGTTCATTTCCTTTTCATCCATACAATAGTTCGGAGCCAAAAGCAGTTTGATTGTACTGAATTGATCTATCCAATACAGTCTTCCAGAGTGTAAATCCCTAACTCTTCCCCGCACTCACAGAATTGTACAGCATGATTAACTGCCATATTCAATTCCTGGTGACTGGCAACTATGTATTGACAAAGCGCAGGTGATAGGATCATCTTGCTGGCATCTGTCTATCACAGGAAGATGGGTTTATTTAGTTTAGTAATGCACAGTGTGCTGATAAATCTAACAATAACCTGCAAATTCAAAGAGTGAATTAAAAGGCTGTCAGTTTTACTTAGTCCCTTTGATTTATTTGATCCCCTAAGTGAAGGGCTTTTTTTTTTTGGGGGGGGGGGTTACAATATGCGGCTGACCTTAAGGTCATCTCTGGAATTGCAGCAGAGACGGAAGGCCTTCAGGTTAAGCCTCCTTTTGCAATTCCTATGCCAACACCTGAAATCCCTCCCCTTCCTCAGATCCTGGCTACACATTGCATTCAACATGGAAAAAGGAGTCAAGGGTAAGCCAAGTTGTGATGGAGACAGGCAGAGAAAGCGGCAGAAAATCACAGAGCTTCTGTCTGCCTTTTCTGCTCACTGTTTATGCATGCTGATCTGGTTTTTCTCCTTAGCTACCCGTTGTCCTTGCTCCATTCTTCCGAACCCAAGGGAAAATCGGCCTTTGCAGCAGAGATAAGATAAGCAGAAATAAACCCTGGCTTGAGAAAGGTGGTCAGGGGGCTACAAACTCCTTTGGCTTTACAGTTCTTAGAAGTGATGCAGGAGCGTCCCAATGCTCACAGCAAAAGAGCATTTGCAAGCATTCCAACTGGATATGGACAAAAATCCAACAGGGTGCTCTCAAAGTACTCTGCACTGTTGCTCTGTTTGCCCTCAATCCTGTTGAAGGATGGGAGAATCTGTCAATTTCAATTTCTCATTTTTCCCCATCTTTTGCCCTAAATTTTGAGGATATTTCTAATCTTACAGTCAGTTCAGTCTGAATTCCAATAATTTGGTTTGCGTGCATTTTTCTATGCATTTTTCTAATTCACGGACTTTTGTACACAATTTTGCACAACCTACACACTTTTTTTTTTGCAAGTGATTTTCCTAATATAATGTAGTTGGATGTGATTTTCCATGAATAGGTGCATCTTTGTATGCACTTTCCCCAAATATACATTTTTTGTACACCTATTTTGATTGGGGAACACTGCAAAATTAGAAGTGCAAATTTCGAAGGATAACTGACTTCTGCTTTGTATATTGGTTTGAAAGTGGGGAATTAAGTGAGGTTACTTTAAAAATGTGAATTGAATAATTCTCTCCCAATCCCTAATCCTGCTCCCAAGCATTTTAGTGGTGTTTCTTGTTGTTGAGACCACCCCCCTCTTGAATGCTCATAGAATCAGTAATTCTTAGATGTCGTTACCTGGTTTACACAAGGCTTCTTTTCATATGGTGAGTTCAATGTGCAGTCAGGTTCTCAAAGAATCTTTCTCCCCAGATGCCTCACCCACTTCTCCCAGTTATTGAAATAATCATATACTGCCCCCACCCCCCGGCTGCTCAAAATGTCCCTATCCAAGATCAGGACTACAACAGAGAGAAGCACAGACTCTTCATCAATACCCGCAAGGCTACGGAATGACCTCATAGAGGACGTATGACAATATCATGTCTTTGGGTTAGGATCACCACTTACACATCTCCGAAAAAGAAGAAATGCTTCATTCAAAAAAGAGGACAAAAGAAGAAGCCACTTAGCATACCATTTGCATATGCAGATTGATGGGGCTAAGTGTTGATGGGGAATTTCAAGGCCCCTCCTGGTCTCCCTCCTTATGGCTCTTTGACTTTAAACTAGTGCTGTGCCGAATATTTCGATTCTTCCTTTTTCAGCAAATTCATGGAGGGTGTGTGCAAAATGAAAAAAAAATATGTTAAAAGAGACTGGGGAAATGAGAATTTTGAATAATTTCCTCCTTGTGGGAGGAGGACAGGATTTCCGCTCACGTTTTCAAATGTAGGTGTTGGCTGATGAACCTTCCATGTGTTTTGGTTTTTTACTTTAAAAATGCCCCCTGAACGGACTCTTAATAGAGAGGTTTCTCCAGCCCATCAGCTCTTCCTGAACTCTCATGAGATAGGAAGCCCTCCTGGACTTAACAAGCCTTGCCACAAAATGAGAACAAATGGGACTTTTAGAGCTTTAGAAAAACTCTGTTCTTGCTTGCACCAGCTCTTTGCAGAGTGGCTGTCTGCAGAGAATCATTCAGGAACTCCCACTAGGCTGCCAGCCTCTCTGCAAAGAGCTCTGTCCTGTAAAGAGCTTTGCAAGTTCAGAGTTCTTCTGAAGCTCTAAAAATTCCATTTGTTCTTGCTGGCAGAAGCCTGGGATTCTTTGCAGAGAGGATTCTGCAGCCCAAGAGCACTTCCTGACTGCCTATGAGAGAAGGGAACCTCCTGTGGTCTCAAGGGAGTTCAGGAAGTGCTGCTGGATTGCAGAAGCCTCTCTGTAAAGAGTCTTGCACAAGTGCCACCAATATTTCCCAACAACTGGCGTATATAGTTCCACCCATGAATTTAGCCCACTCCCTTTTAAAGTCATCCAACTGGGTGTCCATCACTCCAACTTGTGATTTCCAAAATGCACTGTGTACTTCCTTTTATCTGTCCTGAATTTCCCACCAAACAGTTTCATGGGATGACCCTGTTGGATTCTAGTATTTAGAGAGAGGGAGGGGGAACCTCTCTAACCACATTCTCCACGTCATGAATAATTTTGTACACCTCTTTCATGTCTCCCCTCAGCCTCCCCCCCCCCAGCTAAATAATCCCAGCTGTTGTAAACTTCCCTCATAGGGGAGATATTTCAGCTCCTTGATCATTTTAGTTGCCATTTTCTGCACGTTTTCCAGCTGTACAATATCTGTAGAGGCAGGCGAAAACTTACTTATTCCGGCAGGCATTTGCTGAGTAATGTGGACCTCCATCTTTATTTTAGACTTTTAAAATTTAATATGTATTTTAAACATTGAAATGTTTTAATATTGAAACTTATTTAATTTTTTTTAAACTTTTGTATATTTTCACTTATAGCTTTTACCTGCAAATGTTCTAATTTTTTAAAGCCACCTTGAGGCCCAGCATTGGGCAAAAAGCGGGATACAAATAAAGATTTTATATATATGGTGACCAGAGCTGTGCACAGTATTCCAAGTATAGTCACACCATAGATGTGAATAAAGGCAGTATGATATTGGCAATTGAATTCTCAACCTCTGTGATTTACTCAAATTGTATATGTATGCATTTTTATATATTTTATATATTATTTGCTATGCACACACACACACAACATAAATGCTACTGTACTGTGCCAGTTGAAGGGCTGAGTGCGCTTTTCTTCATTTGTTTGTTTTTATTTCTCTTCAGCTTGATTGCTAACTAATGAGCACGTATGCCGAGTTCGTGTTCCCAGAGCTATCTGTACATGTTGTGTAAATGGTGGGAATGGTTCAATGAGCATTGGTGTGTGCTGGCTACTGTAGCCTATGTGTTCAGGTGCAGCTGAAGTCTGGTGAAGAAAGTTGACATATTGCCAACAACAGTGTGGTGTAGTGGCTAATGTATTCGACTGGGAGTCAGGAAATCTGGGTCTTAGTCCCCACTTGGCCATGAAAACCCACTGGGTGACTTTGGGCCAGTCTCAGCCCAGACACAGAGTCTCAGCCCAGCGTACCTCACAGGTTTGTTGTTGTGACGATAACATGGAGAGGAGGAGGATTACATACGCTGCCTTAGGTTCCTTGGAGGAAAAAAGGCGGGATAGAAATGTAATAAATAAATAAATAAATAAATAAATGAAATTTTATTTTATTTATTTATTATTTATTTATTACATTTTTATATTTATTTATTTATTTATTTATTTATTTATTTATTACATTTTTATACCACCCAATAGCCGAAGCTCTCTGGGCGGTTCACAAAAATTAAAACCATCATAAAACAACCAGCAAGTTAAAAACACAAATACAAAATACAATATAAAAAGCACAACCAGGATAAAACCGCGCAGCAAAATTGATATAAGGTTAAAATACAGAGTTAAAACAGTATAATTTAAATTTAAGTTAAAATTAAGTGTTAAAATACTGAGTGAATAAAAAGGTCTTCAGCTGGCGACGAAAGGAGTACAATGTAGGCACCAGGCGGACCTCTCTGGGAGCTCATTCCACAGCTGGGGTGCCACAGCGGAGAAAGCCCTCCTCCTAGTAGCCACCTGCCTCACTTCCTTTGGCAGGGGCTCACGGAGAAGGGCCCCTGTAGATGATCTTAAGGTCCAGGTAGGTACATATGGGAGGAGGCGTTCCTTCAAATAACCTGGCCCCAAACCGTTTAGGGCTTTAAATGTCAATACCAGCACTTTGAATCGGGCCCGGACCTGGACTGGCAGCCAATGAAGTTGTAAAAGGACTGGCGTAATATGATCTCGCCAGCCAGTTCCTGTTAGTAGGCAGGCTGCCCTGTTTTGTACCAGCTGAAGTTTCCGGACCGTTTTCAAAGGCAGCCCCACGTATAATGCATTGCAGTAATCCAAACGAGAGGTTATCAGAGCATGGATAACTGTAGCTAGGCTATCACTGTCCAGATAAGGGTGCAGTTGGTATATCAGCCTAAGCTGATAAAAGGTGCTCTTTGCCCCTGAGTTCACCTTATACCGCCCAATAGCTGAAGTTCTCTGGGCGGTTAATAAATGGGTCCAAGTTTTATAGCTATCTAGGAGGAGAAAGCAGGGGGGAACTCTTGACTGGTCCCCAGGACTAGCATCAAAGGTAGGCATGGTTGGGTACCAGCAAAGGGCCCACCCACCCCAGCAGGGTCTCAATGGCAAGAACCCCCTGGAGTTGCTCCTCCTCTTCACCATTGCAACCTGCTTGCTCACCTCCTTTTCATTCTGGCTCAGGCCATGGTAGAGGTGGTGAGGAGGAGCAGTAGATGCTCAATAAGCAAGCGATGGCAATGATGAAAGAGTGGGTGAGGACCAATAGGGGAGAGGCCATAGTTCAGTGGTAGAGGATCTGCTTTGCTTGCGGAAGTTCCCAGGTTCAATCCCTGACATCACCAAGTAGGGCTGGAAAAAGACTCCTGCCTGGATGCTGGGGAGCTCCTGCCAGTCAGTGTTGACAATACTGGGCTAGATGGACTAATAGTCTGAGACTCAGTTTAAGGCAGCTTCCTGTCTTCCTCTGCTAAAGGAAGTGAGGCAGGTGGCTACCAGGAGGAGAGCCTTCTCTGCTGTGGCACACCGGCTGTGGATTGAGCTCCCTAAGGAGGTTTGCCTGGCACCTACACTATATTCATTCAGACTCCAGGTGAAGACCTTTTCATTCTCTCAGTATTTTAACAGTCTACAAATTCAATTTCAACTTTGCTGTTTTAAATGTGCATTTTATATTTTGTATTTCTGCACCGCTGCTGATTTTATCCTGGTTGTGCTTTTATATTGTATTTTATATGGTGGTTTTATACTGTTTGTTTTATACTTCGAATGGTTTTAATTTTTGTGATCTGCCCAGGGAGCTTCGGCTATTGGGTGGCATAAAAATGCAATAAATTAATTAATAAAAAATAAAATTCTTCCTATGTTCCAACAGCAACTCGTGAGATTGGCTGTGAGACGGTAGACTCAGTGAGGCTGGATGCTCGTTGAGAGTGCTTTGCCCAAGGGCCCTCCAACACCTGAAGCTGGCACTGCAACTCCCTCACCCATGCTCAGTGTGTATATCTGCAAATAAATAGATGCTACCTACTGCTTATGGGTGACTGTTTGCATCACAACAACAACAGCAGCAGCAGCATACCCTAACTGGAAAAAAACTTTTGGTATTCCATGTTTGTTTTCTCATGCAGTGATAATCTAGGATGGCAATTTGGGCCAAGTGCATTCCCCGCTCTCGCCCCCCCCATGACGATCCCCCCCCTCTCCCCTTGAGAGTTGGTGTTAGAAAATGACAGATGAGAAGCTCTGGAGGGTGAATCTCTCTCTTTATCATCAGGACGTGCACAAGGCAGACTGCGGCAAGGCAAGTTGCAATATCATGCTTCCACCTTTGCCCTTGAACACATGCGATTAACTTGTTAGCATGCATCATAAACTGAGACTGAATCCTGGCAAGACGGAAGCCCTGTGGGTGAGTGGTTCCCGAGTCCGGGAGACAGGCTCATTGCCTGTTCTGGATGGGGTTGCTCTGCCTCTGAAAGAACAGATTCGTAGTTTGGGGGTACTCTTAGACCCATTTCTGTCATTGGAGGCTCAAATAGCTGCCACGGCTCAGAGTGCCTTTTACCATCTTCGGTTGGTTCGCCAACTACGGCCTCTCCTGGACAGGGATAGCTTGACCACGGTGGTACAGGCATTGGTAACCTCAAGATTGGATTACTGCAACATGCTCTATGTGGGGCTGCCCTTGAAGCTGCTCCGGAAGCTGGAGCTAGTGCAGAATGCTGCAGCTCGGCTGTTGTCTGGAGCTGCCCCTTTCCAGCATGTAACTCCTCTGCTGAGGGAACTGCACTGGCTGCCTATTCACTACCGGGCCAGGTTTAAGGTTCTTGTACTTGTGTACAAAGCCCTAAACAACTTGGGACCAGGATACCTGAGAGAGCGCCTTCTCCCTTACCAACCTGCCCGGTCACTGAGGTCATCCGAGGGCCTGCTCCTGGTGGTTCCACCTAGATCCGTCCTCCGATTGGAATCCACCAGGGGAAGAGCCTTCAGCATGGTGGCGCCCCTCCTGTGGAATTCCCGGCCTCTGGAGGTCAGGCAGGCGCCAACCTTGTACTCCTTTCGGCGCCTCCTGAAAACATCTTTATTCCAAGAAGCCTTTCTTTAACATGCAGCCTTGGATTTCTGTGTTGTTGTTTTTTGCTTCTTTTTAAATTTTGTTTTAACTGTTTTATTCTGTTTTTATTTTCATTTTACCTTGTACACCGCTCCGAAATTTTTTCAATGAGGAGCGGTATATAAATATTCTAAATAAATAAATAAATAAATAAATAAAGGCAACATCTCACGGTGCCCAAGCGGAATTGCCGTACTGCTATATTAGAAGGCACTATGGAAAAGGGAAAAAAGGGGGTGGCTTTTAGATACCCCGCACTTGAGCCTCCCTGCAATGCTGGAGTAGTAGGTTTTCCAGGGGAGGCTCGTGGATCTAATGCCAGTGGGGCTCTGAATCCGCTCCGGGTTTTAACCCAAACCAATGAACTGTCCAAGGTGCTGAAAATAATGAGTTATCTCAAGGAGCTATCCAAAGTGCTGAAACTATTGCGGGGACTGGATTCAGCACCTTGGATAGCTCATTTAGTCTCACAGCTTTTTCTGAGTGAAAGAGGATTTCAGTCCCACCAGCCTCCACGGACGCTTTCTCCCATCTTCCAGAGAATGAGGTATTGGGGAAGATAGAGGAAGCCCTTCATCTATTCCCTGCCTATATAGTGGGTTTGTAAAATCAGAAGCGGTATATAAATGTTTTAAAATAAATAACTGAGGAGCACACCTGTAGCTCAGGAAGGCAATATCTGAAACCTGAGGGCTGTATGTGTCCTCTAATGAATTAGATGCAGCTTCCACAGGTACCCTGAACCTTCCTACTGCAGGAAAACACACACCCAAATTCTCCTGCCTCTGCTGAATGTCTCCCAACCCAAATGTATCTACTGCCACTGTTTCTCTCCCAAACCTCACTGATCCTGCTTCCAAGGGATATAGAATCTAAGAATAGTAGAGTTGGAAGGGACCTATAAGGCCATCAAGTCCAACCCCCTGCTCAGTGCAGGAATCCACCCTGAAGCATCCCTGACAGATGCTTGTCCAGCTGCCTCTTGAAGACCTCTAGTGTGAGAGAGCCCACAAACTGGTTCCATTGTTGTACTGCTCTAACAGTCAGGAAGTTTTTTCTGATGTCCAGCCGGAATCTGGCTTTCTGTAACTTGAGCCCGTTATTCCGTGTCCTGCACTCTGGGAGGATCGAGAAGAGATCCTGGCCCTCCTCTGTGTGACAACCTTTTAAGTATTTGAAGAGTGCTATCATGTCTCCCCTCAATCTTCTCTTCTCCGGGCTAAACAGGCCCTGTTCTTTCAGTCTCTCTTCATAGGGCTTTGTTTCCAGACCCCTGATCATCCTGGTTGCCCTCCTCTGAACATGCTCCAGCTTGTCTGCATCCTTCTTGAATTGTGGTGCCCATAACTGGCCACACCTTGATGGATGTTTAGGGAGGCCTCCCTGGGCCCCTGCCTGCCCAACCCTAAGATTGAGCTAGAGTCGCCCCAAATGGGTCTTTTCCCTGGCCTGGGTTCCAAAGTCTGGTGGAGGATGTCAAATCCCCTTCACCTGCTTGTTCACCTGTCTCACCCATATCTGCAACTTTTTCTCACAGTCTGTTTCTTTGACCAGACTACTCAATGACCTTATAGGCTCCTTCCAGCTCTATTATTCTATGATTCTATGATACCCTCCAGGACTAATTGTCATTTAAAAACAAACAAACCCTACAGTGCTCAGTAGGGAAAAATAGAGGAGAGTATGGGAGATTAGAGAGGACATAAATAAAAAATAAAAAATAGATTGGCCCCATCTACTGAGGCCACTCTCATTGAGGAGGAACAAATCTCTACTCCTCCCTTACACAAGTGGCTGCTTCTACACTGCAACACGGATTAGAGAACGGGTCAATGGATGACTCGGTGGGAATTTGAACCTCTGTCTCCCTCATTTAAATCCATCATTTTGCTAATAGACAGAATGTGAGGTCATTATTTCCTATTAAGAACACTTAAGGACATGCTTGTCAAAGTGCCAGAATCTTTCATGAATAGGAAAGGACGCTCTTCTCCTTCGGAGTGTTCCTTTGTCCATTCTAAAGTGCTATATAAATGTTTAGCACTGTTATTGATACTCGTTACTCTATCAAAGTGTATCTCAATGAATTCGCTCTTTGCTCTTGTCCAACAGCCTTCCTTATGAATTCATTGGACTGGGTTGTCCTCTTTTGAATGAATAGTCTAAAACCAAGCATGTGGCAATCAAGTATTGTAATGTAAAGCAACATGTCAGTGATGGTTTAATAAGGCTGGTATATTGTGAGTCAAGTAAAAATATTGCTGATTTATTTACAAAGCCTTTGGTCTTTCAGAGGCACATGGAGTTGGTTACAAGATTAGGTTTTACAGTTGCGTGAAAACCTGGATATATATTCTTGTACAAATGTCTTTAATCTGTTGTTTAAATTTGAAGGGGTGTTGAGGTCCAAAATTTATCCACAGATTAGTTACAGCCCTGGTGGACTTAGACTTGGCATAATGTCATAACAGGTGCTGGTGACTCATGAAGAATCTGGAAAGGTCACAGATAAGAAGTGAAGATTCTACTAATTGAATAATTGGACAATTGCATGAGTCATGTAGATATGAAAGTGTATATAAAGAGTTGTATTATAAATCATGTCAGAACTCGGAGATGTACATGTCCTGATATGTTGTGTTGTGTATGGAGAAACTGAATGTACTGAAAACGCTGTCTTTATGCCTCAGTAAAGTTCTGTACTGAAGAGAGACTCTTGTGTGAGTATTTTGTGAACAAAGTCTTTCTAACCTCTGCTACGTTGAAGTATTTCCAACAGAACCACCTTTACATGCTTGAAATAATTTGAGCATCACACTGGCTAGATCAAGGGAATAGTGGATGTACCATCATGTGATGGTGGGACATTTAGCCTAGATCATCGGTCCACATATTATCTTCTAAATAAGCTGTAGTTATCCCTGCACCCCTTCTTGATACATACATGCTTCCATCCAGCCATTGCTTAGAGGTAGACTTGCAGGTACCTAGCTGTGTATATTTATTTAGCTGTGTATATTTATTGTTTTATATTGTATGGTTTTATCTGTACGCCGCCCTGACATCCTAGTGATATAAGGCGGGATAAAAATGTTTTAAATAAAATAAATAAATACCTAGCATCTTGGAAGAGCCACAGAAAAGTTTGAGGAAGTAGCCACGTACAGTATGAAAATGATTAGACAACCTTAAGCAGAGAAAGATTTATTTCCAGATTGATATTTCAGTAGTGAAATTATCCAGCGCAAGAGTGAGAAGGGGGAAGAGGGGACAGATAAAAAGAGTGAGCGAGAGAAAGAGTGAGAAAGAAAGAGAAAAAATGAGATTTAATCTAGGAGCAAATAAAATAAAATAAATGCCACCCTTCGTATAAATTCAGGCTTTATATTCAGAACAATTATTCAAAGAGCTGGAACTTGTACTGATCTCTTAAACTGATTGCAGAGAGAGAAAATGTAGACACTTTCCTTTTAGAAAGAGCAAATGGGGGAAGAACATGTTGGTTGCCCTTTGCTGTCCAGTTATTATTCCTCAGCTGTGCTAGACTGCAAATTACATTTGGTATTTTCAGATAAAAATAACGTATTACTATTCAGTTCGAAATGCAGAATTATTACAGCATGCACTGATTTTTTACTTAAAATTCAGGGTGTTCAATAGGAAATAATCTTGTCCCAAGGAGGAGGTGAAAACAATACAAAAAGAAAGACCCACAACAAAGAGCAGGGGAATTGTGTGCCCTAGAACTAGGACCTTAAAAGAACCTTTGCAACTAGGGAATGCATTTTGCATTTGGCAAGCAAATGCAATGGCCCTTCCTCTATCTGTCCTGGAGGGGCAACTCAGAGCAATAATGTATAACCTCCTCACTCAGGTCTTGCTAAGTGGTCTTAGTGATACATACAGTGATGGGCACAGTGACTCATTGATATTTTCTTTCGATGAAAATTGAATATCTGTCTCGAGTGCTGGATGGTTCAGGGTGAAGATCTTAATCATAATGGATTTATTTTTTTACTAGCTGTCTGTCATCCATAAAACACCCTTGTGACTTTGTCATGTGCAATACCAGGCTAGTCACAGTAATTCAAAGCCCCTCCACTGTTCCCTAGTCCACGCTGAAGATTTTCCCACCCGGGGTAGTAGGGAGTGAGTACAATGACCAAGACTGGTTTTTAACCTCTATCTTTTCGATCATTAAGTGCAACACACTTACTACAGGAGCTGCTATAACCCAATGGAACTATTCACAATGGGGTCATTTTTATTGATTTTTAAGCAGGACAGTCCTCTGGCGAGAGCTGAAATCTGAAGGAAGGAATAATAAATGGCCCAGTTGAGAAATTTGCTCTGGCCATGGGTACTGCGGTATGTGAATAGGAGGTACTCTGCCTTATAAGGGTTCATTTATATGGAAGGAGACAATCCATGTATGCATTGCGTTGGACGTGCAGATTTAATCCCTGTAATGAAATGAAGAGGTGGGATGCTTCCGTGTATGCAAGAAAGCGTCTACGTGTACACACACGCTTGGATCTGTGGACTGGAGTGGTCCTCTAGGAGAATGTTTTAGGACAGTAATGATAAATGGCAAAAGAAGAAGAAGAAGAAGAAGTAGTAGTAGTAGTAGTAGTAGTGTTTATGAAGAAAACTTAAGAAGAAAAAGTAGTGTTTATGTTTCTTTATGAGTTGCACAGTCAACCTGTTTGGGCCAGAGCACACATTGGGCAATTTGACAAACGGTTGTGGGCACCACCACAAAATGGCTGCTATGAGAGGCATGGCTAGTTTAAAAGGACATGTAGCCTGCTGAAATGACTGTGTACAAGATAGTCCCAACACACTAAACAATACCTTTGGACCCACAGTTTTCAGCACCAATAGAAACCTATTCACAGAAGCAGGGCCGGTGCCAGACTATTTTGCGCCATAAGCAAGGCGAGCTATTTTCACTCACGCACCTCAAAAAAATTGCCAACTTTGATTTTTAAGAACAGATGTTTTGTAGAAAAAAAGAAAAAAGAAACACAAAACTTGGAACTGCTAAATTTAACGGCTAAAATAGTCTGGCACCGGCCCTGTCCTTAAGGATGTCTAAGTCACAGCTTCTGTGAGGACTGCTCTGCCGGACTTCCAGATATGGTTCTGATCCATTCTCCTAGCGCTAACCAGGACCCAGGCATTTGTTTCTTCTCAAGATGTTCACAGCTAATGAGGCCAAGTATTAAGCAAAAGGCAGGATACAAATAATAATAATAATAATAATAATAATAATAATAATAATAATAATAATAATGTGGTTTTTTCCCAAAAAAAAAATTCTTCCTGTTCCTGCTTGTTTTTCAAGAGAAACTAGTCCAGAGTACGGGCTGCTTCCTTTGTGAGTTTAAAGTGGGGTGTGTGTGTAGGTCAGAAGGGGCCCTGGAAGCCCTTAGCTATTTTTAAATGTAATTTGTTCAACATTCCTTAAAAAAAACAAAAAACAAGGAGGCTTGGGGGCACGTTACTGACCATGGGGTGGGTGGGTGTCCGTGGAGTTAGCAAGCCCTTGCTATTTCCACCCTATTTTCTTTATATTTTTTCATTTTAAAAATCTCTTATGCTGTACTTGTGGTTTGAATTTTTGTGAGCCACCCAGAGAGCTTTGGAAATTGAACACTATAGAAATATAATAAATAAATGAATATAATTTTTTTAAAAAAATAGCATGGGGCGCATATGGGAACAACTGTGTGTGTGTGTGTGTGTGTGAAGGTGCCATAAGCATCCCCAACAACTTGATACTTCCCTCTCCCCCCCCCCCCGCAATCTATTTACATTCCCCCCAGTCTACCTTCCTACACATGGGCTCAAAGTTACTCACCTCAGTTTGCCTTTTTCTGTGCAATGGGGTTCCCCCCTCCCCCGTAGAGACCAAAGTGTGGATTCAAAGGAGTACTTTACTGCACGGCTGTGTGGATCTCTTCCCCGCAACCCCCACCCCATTTTGCAAGGAAGGATGATCTTGAAATGACAAGCCTCAATTTGTCTTCTTAATGGGTCTCTGCTGCATCCCCCCTCCCCGCGCCCCAAACCAGCTCCTGTCCTTTCCCCACCCCGAAATAAGAGTGGTGCTCTGCTCTTCCCCGCTGCCTCCTTCCCACCCAAGGCAGGCCGCATCACGCTTGCTCACCCACCCAGTCCCGCCCCCGGAGTTCTGCCTGGCCTCTTGCAGCCAGGATGGGTGCACGGGCATGGCGGCGGCAGCAAGAGCAGCGTGGGCAGCAGCTCGGCCAGCTATACGTTCAGGGAAGGGAAGCAGCCTGGCGACGCAGCTGAATGCATGGTGACCGGCAGCTGTGCCGGGCGCTGGAGGGCGGGGTCACCACCGCTGCATGCAAGACATGCTGCCTGCGCCCCTCTGGCTCGGCGCTCTAGGCCACTGCCTTGTTCGCCTAGCTGTAGCGCCGGTCCTGCACAGAAGACAGACTCTTTCTCTCCCCACCGTCTTCTCTGCTGGCTCTGGATCTAGTTGCTTCCTCTCCCTCTCTTGCTCTCTCTCTCTCTCACACACACACATCCACCCCCCCATTTTCATTTCCTAAGAATGTCCGATATGTAGCTCAGAGGCACTCATGGGAAATTAAGATGGCGGCAGCTGGAGGGCCTCACTTTGCTTTGAAGCAATCCTAGCTGCCAGCAAAGCAAATCATTTATATTTATTTATTTATATCAGTTCTGTACTGCCCAAGAGCCGCAGCTCTCTGAGCGATTCACACTTTTTATTTTTTTAAAAAAAATGGGAGCGGTAGAGTACCTTAATGGGTGGCAAGAGAGGTATCTGGAGCACATTGGCAGAGTGCCTCTCCATGCTCTATAAAGTATCATGTATGCTGATGGCACGTACTGCTAGTACTTTTAATACCACTACTGGTAGTAGTTATGGCATGTCTTTGAAATGTAACTACAATGTCTGTTCAGCTTCCAGTGATAAAGATAGGGGGACCCTCTGGTTTCTGTACATTTCACATCTTCTCCATATCATCAGCTCAGCAATGTTTCATGAATCTTACCCCAATGTTTCCTTAAGAAAGATCTTTAGAACCCTGATTAGTCCCTAGTTTAATTCTTAATCCACAATTTAAATAATTGGAAAAGTAATTCGTATTCTCTTATAAATGATACATTTCATGAACTCATACAAATGAGATCTAATTATGTACCCTTGTCTAATTAGCACAAATCAAGTTCTTTGTTATCCTGATCCGAAGTGTATGGGTGGAATTACAAAATATGTGCAAAGTTCAAAGTACAGAATATCAAGTCCAAAGTTCTAACACCTCTCCTTCCATCCACTTTATTCCCCACGCATTCCCTCAATGAGTAACGATTTTATAAAGTTCAGAGTATGCATAACAAAAAGCAGCTGCAGAAATGTGAAAGCCCGATTAACAAACAGCTAAATCTTTGTACTTACATTCTGGTTGTGTTGCCACTTTGATGGGCTGCGAGCTTTCTCCTGGTCCCCATTCGTTATACGCCACCACTCGGAAGGTGTAGGTTTCTTCCGGTTTCAGATTCCCCACCGTGAGCTGAAGCACCCCAGACTGCGATGTGTTCAGAGCCCGCTCCCTAACCAAAAACAGCAGCACAAGGAGCGGAAAATGTCAAGATGGAATGCTTCCAGAGAACTGTTCTCAGCAGATTCAAACATCTGCTCAATAATGTGAAAACAACAATAACAAGAACAACAACGGGACAATGATACTGGATTGGATTGATGCTGCTATAAGCAGCCAAAAGTAAAATGATAAGGTAGCAGGTTTTGACACATTATTTGAATGTCCTTTTCTAAGAACCTTTGGATGAACAGATGAAAATGGATGGCTTTAAAAGAGGGATGGATAAATTCCTGGAGGAGAAGGCTATCAATGGCTGCTACTACTGATAGCAATATGCCACCTCCAGCATCAGAGGCAGTAAGCCTATATATACAGCTGTTGCTGGGGAACATGGGCAGGAGGGTGCTGTTGCATCTGTGGGCTCATCTACACAAAGCAGGATATTCCATTATGAAACCAGTATATAAAAGGCAGGAGCCACACTACTGCTTTATAGCGGTATTGAAGTCCACTGCAGGATCTACACTACTGCTTTATACTGGTACTGAAGTGCACTGACAACTGTTGGGGCCCATGACACATCTACACCAAGCAGGATATAGCACTATGAAAGTGGTATGAAAGCGGTATATGGTATGTGTCATGGGCCCCAACAGTTGTCAGTGCACTTCAATACTGCTATAAAGTAGTAGTGTGACTCCTGCCTTTTATATACCACTTTCATACTGGTTTCATAGTGGAATATCCTGCTTGGTGTAGATGAGCCCTGCGTTTTGCTTGTGGATTCTTGGTTGACAGCTGGTTGGCCACTGTGTGAACAGAGTATTGGACTAGATGGACCCATGTTCATCCAGCATGAATCTTCTCAAAGGAAGATGGATTATTATTGTTGTTTATTATTTATCATCATCATCATCATCATCATCATCATCATCATCATCATCATCATCTCTTTTCTCACTCCTGGTGGTTTTTCAGATGGACATGATGGGCTTTGCCAGGTCATGCTGTCTTTTACTGATTTAGGAATCAGTAAGCTGCTTTCAGGAACTGTTTTCTGGATATTGATGTGGATGTATTTTGGTAGGCCCAGTTTCTGAAGGTTTTCTGTATAGATTTTTGATGTGATGCTGGTGACTGATGTGACTAATGGATTATTATTATTATTATTATTATTATTATTATTTCTACAAGATAGGAAATAAACTATTGTCTGTTACTGTTCTCCCCTGTTTGATAATAAGTCAGCTTACATTTGTAAAATCATAACACAGGGGTGGGGAACCTTAGGCCTGGGGCGAAATCTTGCCCTCCTGAAATTCCTATCCCATCCTGCAGGGTTCCCCAGATGGACACACACTCCATGCCCTAGCTGCATCCCCAATGATCAACCATTGAGTTGTTTCCTGGCTTTTATGCAGTTTTCCCCCATTCTAAAAAGTTGGCATTCTTCTTCTAAGGCTACTTACTGGCAGTAAGTGCTTTAAGCTACAATATGCTGGTCATTTTGGGTTTTTTTACATGCACACTTTTCCTTTGGCCCTGCCACTACTGCAATGCAGCCTCTCAGAAATTGAATTCAGTCCTCGGGCTGAAAGAGCTTTCCCACCCCTGCAATAACATCTTACTCCCTGCAAGGAAATCAAAAGTAAAAATAAAACACCAATATCACCTGAAACAGGCTCAATAATGGATTAAAAGGCCAGATTAAACCAACTCCAGTGAGTAATACCAAGAGCTAAGCATTCCAAAATTCTAGAAAGAACTGCTGAAATAAAGATGGAAATTAAAGTAAAACAAAACACTGTAACCTTCTATAGTTACACAGAAGAAGAAATTATTGTTGTTTTCTATCCCTGTGTGACACTGACCAAATGTTATCTTCTACTTAAGTATTCATGTGGTCCGGGCAAGATGAAACCAAGATGGGAAATTGAGGCCAGATTGACAGGAAGGCCTGTCTGTTGGTACAGATGGGCAAATCTGCCAAACTCATTTTCACTCAGGTCCTCAGATTGTCAATGCTAAGTTTCTTCCAGCCTATGACATTTTCCCCCATTAAAAACACTCTCCAAACATTCGAAAGCTTGTGGAGGGGGAAAATGTTGTCTGGGAAACAGTTACACTAGATGCTGGCAGATTAACAAAACAAAACAAGAAATAGGAAGAAACTCTCCTCCCAATAGTGTTCAAACATGTCTTTGACATCACATCACATATTTCATCACATAAGAACATAAGAAGAGCCATACTGGATTATACCAAGGGTCCATCTAGTTCAGCAATCTGTTCACACAGTGGCCAGTCATTGGCCAGGGACCCACAAGGCAGGACATGGTGCCACAGCCCCCTCCCACCCATGTTCCCCAGCCACTGGTGCACACAGGCTTATTGCCTCGAATACTGGAGATAGCACACAACCATCAGGGCTAGTAGCCATTGATAGCCTTCTCCTGCAGGAATTTATCCAACCCCCTTTTAAACATGGATGGACAGTCATCATTGTTGGTGTTTCTATTGAGTCAGAAAAGTTTGTCTAAGCCAAGCAATTATGTCTTTATTTTAATTATTTCTCAGAGGGAATATTCTTCCATGCCATGCAACACCAATTAATGGCCCGAGTCTAGCAGATCTGTTGTTTTGGGAAGGGGAAATAGCATTGGGGTTGTTGTTTTTCATTCACTCCCATCTTCCACCACTTCTCTTGAAACTTCTCTTCAGTGGTGCTGTTTGAAGTATTTTCTGACATAAACAAAATTAAATAAGAAATGTACCATAGCAAAAATTAAATGTTTCAAGTTTGCCCGAGGAAAGACTGGGTAATGGTCCCAGAGCTCAAACTATCACAGGCTATTAAATAATATATCTGGATGGGAATTTTCAAAAACAAAGGGCCCATTATTCAGCACTAGTTCTGTCTACAACATACTTCCTGTTTTAATAGGAAACTGGAGGCAGCTCTATTAATGTCAAAAGGGTTCAGATAATCTCCACTTATGGCTTTCGCTAGGTGGTATTTTGTTTACTTGTTTC
The DNA here is from genome assembly GCF_023053635.1 of Elgaria multicarinata webbii. NCBI lineage: Eukaryota > Metazoa > Chordata > Lepidosauria > Squamata > Anguidae > Elgaria > Elgaria multicarinata. Next base: position 106,230,488 of record NC_086176.1, read on the forward strand.
AGTAACCCTTCATTGGCATAGTCTGACTCTGAAGAGAGGAGAGTGAACTCCTAAGAGCACTTTTAAAAAAATAACCATCAGCTTGTTTCATTTCTCTTCCACTCTTCCTTCATACTCAAGGTGGGATGCAGAGTTTTTAGGGAATCTCCTATCCAGGAAGTGACGAGATGGAGATCTACACCAAGCAGGATACAACACTTTGAAAATGGTTTGAAAACTGTATATGGGGTGTGTCCTGGACCCCAGCAGTTGTCACTACTGTTATAAACATTTTAAAGCAGTAGGGTAGATCCTGCCCTGCCAAACCTCAGCAACGTTACTGCATCATATGCCCTCAGACCACACATTGGTTTACGGCAGAGGACTTGCCTTTTCCTGTTATTGTGTACAGTTCCCTACATTTCTTTTTGCTTTAGACATTATTGATGCAGCAGGGATGGGCAACTTCCTGGTCAACAAATGGTTGGCTGCTCTGTGAACCGAATGCTGGACTAGATGGAACCTTCGTCTGATACCGCATGGCTGTTCCTATGTTCTTATATGTTTTGGTTCAAGGTTCACTTTTGATGTTGGGTGATAGCCTAGGGTTCAGAAGTGTTGGATCTGTTTCTTCCACCTCATTTATTTATTTATTTATTTATTTATTTATATAGCACCATCAATGTACATGATGCTGTACAGAGTAAAACAGTAAATAGCAAGACCCTGCCGCATAGGCTTACATTCTAATAAAACCATAATAAAACAATAAGGAGGGGAAGAGAATGCAAACAGGCACAGGGTAGGGTAAACAGGCACTGGGTAGGGTAAAACTAACAGTATAAAGTCAGAACAAAATCAAGATTTGAAAGCTTTAGGAAAAATAAAAGTTTTTAGCTGAGCTTTAAAAGCTGCGGTTGAACTTGTAGTTCTCAAATGTTCTGGAAGAGCGTTCCAGGCATAAGGGGCAGCAGAAGAAAATGGACGAAGCTGGGCAAGGGAAGTAGAGACCATTGGGCAGGCGAGAAACATGGCATCAGAGGAGCGAAGAGCACGAGTGGGGCAATAGTGTGAGATGAGAGAGGAGAGATAGGAAGGAGCTAGATAGTGAAAAGCTTTGTAGGTCAACAGGAGAAGTTTATATTGGATTCTGAAGTGAATTGGAAGCCAATGAAGAGATTTCAGAAGTGGAGTTACATGGTCAGAGCGGCGAGCCAAGAAGATGATCTTAGCAGCAGAGTGGTGAACAGAAACCAACGGACTGATGTGAGAAGAAGGAAGGCCAGTGAGAAGAAGGTTGCAGTAGTCCAACCAAGAAATAACCAATGCATGAACAAGAGTCTTGGCAGAAGAGACAGACAAAAATGATCGAATCCTGGCAATATTATACAGGAAAAAACGACAGGATATCTGCAGGAGATTTGTGGCCATCCTAGTAAGTCAGCATTGGTCAGCCGGCAAAGCCTTACAGGGGCAGGCAGGGACGACCCCTCCATTTTCCCATTTTCGCTGCAGCCCCAGGACCATCCCAAGGACCACAGTTGGTGTGAGTGCCCGTCCCGCCTTCTCCCTTCTTCCTCGTGAGTAATGGGACTGGGCACAGAGCTGTTCAAGGGGGCTCCATGCCCTTTGGGGGTGGGGACAGCAATTTTGCCATCCCAAGGATGGCGGGGGGAGGTGGTTGGGCATGGTTATTTTTTTTTTAAAAAAAAACGTACTTTGTGCTAGAACACAATTGTGCTCCATCTCCTTTGAAAGAAAAAATGGCGGCCGCGATGTCCATTCTTAATTCTGGGATGTCACACTGTCGTTTGGACACTGGGGAATGACCGTGGAAGCAGGTAAGCCTGTGATCCTCCCCCTTCCTCCCTCTACACCCTTAAGATGTAGACATGCCCTGTATCTTCTCTTTCTGCATCTGGGCGTTCTGGCTTCGCTCACCTGCTGTGGCCACAACAGCGCCAGGCCACACCTTCTGCCACCCCTGAAAGATGTCGTTGCTGTTCATGACCACCACCACAGCCACTGCAGCTATTGCCATCTGCATCCAGGGAGGGAGCTGCTTCTGGCCTGTCTTCACCAGACAGCCATTTTGAGAGAAGCAGGAGGAAGAGAGGAGGAATGGAAAAGCAGCCACCGACCTACTTGGTGCTGCAGATGAAGGAAGGAAATTCCATGGGATGCTGGTGATTGGCCACGGGGCTATGGCAGGCCACAAGAAAGGCCTCGGAGCCACTGCAACCCATGACTGCATGCTGACCCTTCTGATCTACAGTATCCGTACCGTATTGCCGCTTTTGTGAGCTGATCAGCGTGAGAGCATCTGACTGCGCCGAAAAATCGTGATGAATGGATATTTTAAATCTGGGCTGGCAATTAGGGGCTCATAGGAAACCATTAATTAAAAAAGGGGAAAAGAAACAAAAATTGCTCAGAACGCAGAAATGTAAAATAAAAGATAGCTTCAAATATGATTCATCTACTTAAAAATATGGAACCCTCCCGTGGTAATTTGCAAAATGAATTCCCAGCAACTTATGTAAGTGCATCAGGGTGTTAAAAATGTAATTGCACCATTTTTGCACACCTAGTAGGTGGGCCACAAATACTGCTATAATCTATTAAACACCTAATTAGTTGCTTCAAGGTGGAAGAGTCATGATGATGTTTCTGACTGTGCAGTACTTAATAATGTGAAAGTGGACCAGCATTTGGCATGGTTATTTCTCTCCTCTTGCCTCAGACCACCTCGACAAGCAATGAGTAAAAGGGTAGTTAAATCATTAGGTTACTTTGCAATGACCTAGAGAGATGAAATTTAGTACGCATGCAAACTAAAGAGCACTGAATAGTGGGGGGGGGGGAATGGAAATATGACATTTCTGCATCTGTCCCTCAAATGGTGCCCCCCAAATGTTTAAGATAATCCCCCATCAACCACAAATGTGAAAGCTCACACACACATACAGTAGTCCAAGACACCCAAATTTCTGGAAGGGTATGAAAGGGATTTGTTTTTGTTTGTTTGATTGTTTTTTAAATAATAATAATAATAATAATAATAATAATAATAATAATAATAATTTATTTATTTATTTGTTACCCACCTCTCCCTCTGGATCAAGGCAGGGTACAACACAAATGCAAACACCATAAAATACATATATAATTAAAACATTTAAAATATTATTATTATTATTATTATTATTATTATTATTATTATTATCGTCATCGTCATCATTATTATTCCTCAAAATAAAAGATATAGAATGCACCTCCAAATGGTTAAAGTAAATCCACACCACCCAGAAAGCAGAAAGCAGAACTTATACACAGAGGCCAGTGTTATATCCTGCCCCAAGCAGGATATAACACTCTGAAAGCAGTTTGAAAATGGTATATGGAATGTGTCATAGGCCTTAACAGTTGTCAATTCCATTATAAACCATTATAAAGCAGTAGTGTAGATCCTGCCAGACACACTATGATTATTGGAAAAACCCTGGAAGGAAAAATTCTTGTCTAGTATTCAAAACTCCAGTGCAAGACAATGAACAAGCATCCTATCTCTCAACCTAACCTAATTCACTGATTTGTTGCAATTATATATATTGTAGAACATTCTGTACACTGTAATACACAGTTACTGTAGGTATTGACTCCCAGGGTGCAGAATGCCCTTTCCTGTTCTCACAATATCGATAGGAGCAGGCAGGGTAATTTATATCTTTAAAAAAGGGAAAATCCCACAAAAAAATCCCCCCAAAGGCAAAGAAAAAAGGATGTTTTAAATACAATAAAAGAACTCTGATGCATTTCGGACCCTTAGGTCCTTCCTTGGGTTAATCAAAGAAGACAATACATAATATGTATACACTCACATGAGCCTCTCATTCTTGAAGAGTTACTCTTTTATCATTTTATATAATGGTGCACATTTGTATGATACATGTGATACACAATGGTCACATGAGTGCATAAATATTATATATAGTCTTTTTAGATTACCCTGAGGAAGATGTAAGGGTCCGAAATGCATTTTTCTACCCTTTTGCCTTTGGCTTTTTTTGGCAAAAAATTTATATCTTTGACAACTCTGGAAATGACCTGTCTTTGTCTTTCCAGTTTATTCCCACTTTCTAGCCCAAATACCTCGGCGTTTCTATTCACTCAATGGTATCCCTAAGATAGGGTGACCATCTGAAAAGGAGGACAGGGCTCCTGTATCTTTAACAGTTGCATAGAAAAGGGAATTTCAGCAGGTGTCATTTGTATATATGGAGAACCTGGTGAAATTCCCTCTTCATCAGAACAGTTAAAGCTGCAGGAGCTATATTATACTAGAGTGACAGGATTTAAAAGAGGGCAGGGCACCTGCAGCTTTAACTGCTGTGATGAAGAGGAAATTTCACCAGGTTCTCCATATATACAAATGACACCTGCTGAAATTCCCTTTTCTATGCAACTGTTAAAGATGCAGGAGCCCTGTCCTCCTTTTCAGATGGTCACCCTACCTATGACCACTGTCAGCATTTAATTGGAGACACCCTAAGGCTCTTTGGATCCTTGGGCTCTACTTCATTTTAAATTTTAATTCTCACTTTGAATTGTAATAATGATGATAACAACAACGATGGCATTTTAAATGTGATATTAGCCCTAAGAACAAAGAAAAATGCTTAATAGATGCTCCCCGCCACCAGATACATCTGGACCGTATCTGCAATGGCTCTCCAGGGCCTCTAGCTACAGTATCCTTTTAACTGAAGATGCCATGGACTGAGCACACAAATAAAACTTGGGCTCTACCAGTGAACACACAAATACAACTTGGCCACTACACAATGTAATACATCATAATTTAATTAGACGTTGAAAAGATGTAATCTGTATTGACGTTGCTGAAATATCTTCTTTACAATATCAGGGATTAGGGATGGATGAGGAATTTGTTGGGCTCACATTTTAATGTGAACGCATCAGTGGAAGCTGGGGGCTCCGATTTCAGTGGAGTTGTGATTCCATTCTGGGTTTTAGTTAGAACCAGCCAGAACTCTTAACGGAGCAATCTAAGGTGTTGAACCCCACCCCACCCACCCCAAATGGGGTTAGAACCTTGGATAGCTCATTTAGAGTTCTGGCTAAAAGCCTGAATGGAATCACAGCCCCACTGAAAACAGAGCTACCAATCTCCACTGGTATGTTTGCATTAAAATGTGACCCCAACAAATTCCTCACCCATCCCTAAAGGAATGGAATCACAGCCCCATCAAAATTGGAGGCACCAGCTTCCACTACAACATACCGAATTCACACTTGCTAAACCTACATGCAAACCGGAATGCAGTTACATGGTGATAGCCACACTTTCACAATTTTTGCCATGTAGTTCACACACAAGCATGTGCACATAACGTGCCTATAATATTATTTATTATTATTAGTTATTACATTTGTATACCACCCCATAGCCGAAGATCTCTGGGTGGTTTACAAAGGTTATATTAGGAAACAGTACACACAAATATATTAGGAAAGTGGGCACAAATCTATACTATTAGGGCAAATGGCTCGGAATTTAATAGTGCGTACAAAAATGTGTGTGTTTGAAAAGTGCATCCAAAAGTATGTATATCAATGCCCATAAAAATACATACAAATATTTCTGCAGACGTTTAAGGGGAGGGGGGAAATTGCAAAGTGAGAATCATAGAATCATAGAATAGCAGAGTTGGAAGGGGCCTACAAGGCCATTGAGTCCAACCCCCTGCTCAATGCAGGAATCCACCCTAAAGCATACCTCACAGATGGTTGTCCAGCTGCCTCTTGAAGGCCTCTAGTGTGGGAGAGCCCACAATCTCCCTAGGGAACTGATTCCATTGTCGTACTGCTCTAACAGTCAGGAAGTTTTTCCTGACGACCAGCTGGAATCTGGCTTCCTGTAACTTGAGCCCGTTATTCCGTGTCTTGCACTGTGGGAGGATTGAGAAGAGATCCTGGCCCTCCTCTGTGTGACAACCTTTCAAGTATTTGAAGAGTGCTATCATGTCTCCCCCCCAGAGAGACAGAAGCAGGACAAAATAAATGTAATTTTGGGGAAAAGAGCAACTGAGCAGAATCAAATTCGACTGATTCATCCCTCCCTCTCAGAGATATAGAAGATCGAGGATATGATTCATGTTTGTTGCACTGGAATCATTCAGTCATCATCATACGACTTATGCAACATGATAGACAAACATTCTTGCCCTTTGACTCAGCCTTCTGAGTATCCTGACATGGCATGGCCTAGGGTTGTCATGAGCACCCAGCTGGGTCCACAAGGGCAGTGGACCCCCTTGCATCTGGCCCTAACAGACCCAGATGGACGCTCCTGGCATGAGGGCAGACTCATGTCCCAACACTCATGAGCATCCGCAAGCACTAGGTTGCAGTTGCAGCATGGGAAAGCACACTTTCAGGCACTCCCAGAAAGTGTGCAATTCCCCTGGGTATGCTAATGACTTTCTTCTCCTGGCTTTCCCTCCACTGCTCCAATGGGGACCTTAAAGGCCCTATTAACACAAGGTAGCCTTACATTAAGAGGGCCTTTAAGGCCCTAATTGGAGCAGTGGGGGGGCAGGAAACCCTGCTTTCCAGAGGCTCTGGAAACACGCATCCCCTCCAAGACAATGAGGGCCTTAAAGGCCCTCCATACATTAACAGGGCCTTTAAGGCATCCTTGGGCACAGGGGAGAGGGAAACACACAATTTCTGGAGTTTCTGGAAATTGTGGTGTGTGTCCCCCATGCTAATGGTAGCCATTAGCATGGAGAGGGGAAAGGGGCAGTTGTGGAGGGCTTGGGGGGGGGCAATTACACAGCCCAGGTTGTTGGAGCAGACCACTTGAGCAGGGGGTTCGAGCACTCATGGGGTGGCCATCGGCCATCACTAGCTTTGCCATATGAAAATTTGGGTTCTGCTCAAGCAATGGAGAGTTGGGGCCTCTTGACTTCAGTGCATGGCTAATTAGACCTATCTTGTAGGAGTTAAGGTTTACTTTGCAAAGAACATACTGGATAAATTGTGATGAAATAGGTTAGATTTGTGGTGTAAATAGAATGTATCTCTTTTCACAGGGAGTGACAATATGACATCTCCAGCCGAAGACTAGAATAAATGCCTGCATATTAGGGGTGTGCATGGACCCCCCAATCCGCTTCATGGCCCAATCCGGAAAATCCAGATCGGGCCCGATCCTCTTCGCGCCGCTCCGCCCGTCTCCCCCTCCGCTCCGCGGAGCGAGATCCGGCTTCGCCACCATCACTATATGGGCGGCGGCGGCACAAGAGAAACCACCCACCCACCCTGCCCCCTTACCTTCCTCTGTCGCGGGATTCAATTGAGGCCCCGCTTGAAGCCGGAAGAGGCCTCGGCCTTCACTTCCAGCTTCAACCGGGGCCTCAATTGAAGCCGGCGACGGAGGAAGGTAAGCGTCCCTCCTCTCTGCTCCCTTACCTGGCACCGGCGCCGCTGCATGGATGGTGGCACCAGGTAGGCCAGACCCCGGCCCCCAGCCCAGCCCCCGCCCCCTTACCTTCCTCTGTCGCGGGATTCAATTGAGGCCCCGGTTGAAGCCGGAAATGGCATCGGCCTTCACTTCCAGCTTCAACCGGGGCCTCAATTGAAGCCGGCGACAGAGGAAGGTAAGCGTCCCTCCTCCCTGCTCCCTTACCTGGTGCTGCTGCTGCCGCCACCACATGGATGGCGGCGCCGGCAGTGCCAGATTAGTCCCCCTCCCCCCCACTTACCTTCAGGCGAAGCTCCGGATTGAGGCGATCCTCTTCGCCTCGATCCGCTGGCCCCCCAATCCTCTTCGCCTCCGCCTTAAGGGTAGGCGAAGCCCCCCGCTCCGCTCCTGCTTCTCCGGTTCGAGGAGAAGCGGAGCACATCCCTACTGTATATGAATGAATACTCCAACTCCTCTAAGGATGAAATGACAAAGACAAGGACAGGGGAAGAGATTAGAGATGAAAAGAGGAATGGATGTAAACATTCCAGATGAGGCAGACGGAGAGAGAAGAATATGTGTGTGGCTAACTGAGATAAGTAAGAAAACTGAGCATAGCAAGGGCAAACAAAAGGGCAGGGTTTCAATAGATACCAACAGGCATAATGCAAGGAACCTTGATATTGATGGGAGGGTGAGCAATTGGAATTTGGACATATATTTCACAACGCCCTCTCATTAGGGTCTTAATAAGAACATGAACAGAACTTTCACGAGGCTTATCCATTTTTGTGTGTGTTTTTGTTTGGTTAGTTTCCTTCAAAATCTTTTGGGAAGTTCCACCAGGAGAATGTCCACCTAGCAGAACGTGCACATTTGTCTCAATGTTTCAATTACGGTGAAATTCAGGTACAACTCTAGTCTATTGTCATAATCATCTGGCAGGGTCGCTGCTTTTTCACCAAGTTATGGATAGGGATGGACGGACTCACCTGCACCCACTGAGTGTGGGCGCTCACACGGTTGTCGCTGCTATCCATCCCTGGTCTCCAAGACACATCAACCCTGGAGGGCACGGTGAGTGGTCTGGGAGCACCCCACAGCCACACACTCGTCCCTGTGACCCAACGTTTTTACAGAAGGTTGGAGCTCTGGGAGTTGTGTATATATAATGTCATTCGACATGGTGGCTGTAAAAGGTTGTCTCCACAATTTTAGGGATGTGTTACAGAGGTAGCCCTGTATGGCTGCCATTTTGTGCAATAACAGATCTGCAACTTCCAGAGTCCCAATCTTCCATAAAAATACCAAGTTGCAGGGAGAAGCGTGCAGAGTCTTGCTATTTACTGTTTTACTCTGTACAGCACCATGTACATTGATGGTGCTATATAAATAAATAATAATAATAATAATAATAATAATGTGGGGTGCTCTCGGACAGCACAGTGTCTGAAGAGTGCATATGTGAGCACCATGTAGCGTGGCAAACAGAGTCCAGGTGGCTGGGAGAAGGGGAGCCCGATGGACTCCCAGACCCAGTTGGGTGCTGGTGCCATCCCTAGTTAGGGAACAAACCCCTCTGGAGATTTCTTGAAGCCTCAGTATCTTCTGGTGTTGAGGAATTTGGTTTAGCATAACGATAAAGAGAATGACTTGTGAAGTGCAGAACTGTGGCTTATAGCCCATTAATTGTCTGCTGGGAAAGCTGTGTATGGTAGAAACTTCTGGGGCATGTTCTCCTAATGTAAGGTGCACTCTCAGGCCATAGCTAGACCTAAGGTTTATCCCTGGATCATCCAGGGGTCAGACCTGTTCATCTAGGTGACACACAGGGGATCCAGTGCTCAGGCAGGGGCGAACCCTGGATGATCCCAGGATAAACCGTAGGTCTAGCTGTGGCCTCAGTTTATGCAAGCACTGGCCAAACCTATGGGGCCTTGTCATTGTGCCTTGCATGCACAGAGTCTGCACATACAACAGACCCAATAGTTTGCTGCCATGATATGCGGCAGGCAAATATCAGGAGTTTTAAATAGGGATGTTTGAGAATTGAATTCCTCGCCACAAATCATGCAACATGTCCAGTTCATACACCCAACAGCAACACAATTGGGAATACTATTCTTGGGAACATTTGTGCAATTTCCTGAACATACACAACCCCCTCCTTTTTTTTTCAAATGCTTATTATGCTTTAGTCTATTGGAAGAAAATGTAAATCCCCCCCAAAAAAATTATGATTGAAAAATTCAAAGTGCTGTTTTGGACCTTTAAAGTCCTAAACGGTTTGGGACCATGTTATCTGAAGGACAGTCTTCACCCATATCAGCCTGCTCGCACTTTAAGATCAGAAAGAGAGGGCCTTCTCGTTTGCCCACCTGTGAGAGAAATTAGGTGGTTGTCCACTTGGGAGAGGGCCTTCTCTACAGTGGCCCCACACCTGTCGAACAAACTCTCATAAGAGGTCCGCCATGCACCATCCTTTCAGGCTTTTAAGAAGGCCTTAAAATGTTTTATTTTACCATGGCCTCCTCATGGTGAGTACTGTTTTGCTGTTTTTGCCCTTGCTGTTCTTAATGATTTTAATGTTTTTTTTAATTCTTTTAACTGCAATTTTACTGTTTAGGTTGTTATTGCTTTTTATGTTTTAAACTGTTTTTATGTATTTTATTGTTGTAACCCACCTTGTGAAGGCCTTCTGCCCTGAAAGGCAGCCAGAGATGTTTTAAATAAAAGAAAAAGAAATATTTTCCCGACCAGGTTGTGTGGGAACAACGTTCACATTTGGGAATGCAAAAGAAGTGAAACAAGCTTTAAGAAAGAATTCAGAGAACCTCTACAAACTTGAACACTGCAGGTTTGCCCATCCCTAGCTTTAAAAGAAAACTTGTCCACCATTACTGGTCTTTGCATTGAAGAAACCCTGGAGGTCTCCCAAGGAATCACACATTTCCCTAGAACACAGTTAGAAAACAATTGGTCTAATCTTTGAGAGAAATGTTGCAGGACAGTCACAACACAGGTATGCGCAGGAGTTAAAGATGTGTCATGGAATAGTTCTATATCTAGTGCTAAACATTACAAAGACTGTCAATTGTCAAGCAAAATTACTGTTATTTTCCAACACCAGGAATCGCTCAGTACTCTGGAGTTACAGTAATTTGTCTGACAATTTCTGTGCATGCCTCAGGTTAATGTCAGATCCGCTATTACTGTTAAGAGAAAAAATAGTTCTTTTGTAAAAATAATGTATAAACAATAAATGACTTGGTATTCTACCCGAGCACTTAAAGGAAACTGCATTTATTTTGTTCACACTGAAAGCCTGAAAGTTCACAGGTCTGGAGGCAGTTTTTGAAATAATAGAAGTCTTAAAACAGCTTTTCAAAGTTTTCTCTCTTCTTCTTCTTTTAATTAAAAGTGGCATTTTAAGCCCAGTGTTAAGAGTCATCCCTCTAGCTAAACAGGAGATGATATTCCTTACGGTTCCAGACTCTATAAGGGATGAATACTGTGCTTTTTATCTTCAATTTCATGACAGTTGATACCTATACAAATATTTGCAAATAGCTGGACTGTGAAAAATGTTACTTAAAACATGTACACAGCCCAGAGATAAGTGTCTGCGAAAGGCCACTGCGTCTCAGTCAATTCAGAATGAAATAATACGTTTGTCAAAGGGATTGTGGTGGCCCTGTGGTCCAGGTAGGCTAATCACAAGTTGAATGGGGTCCTGTTGTGCCCCCCTGATGTCGTTGCATCTGTGGTGGGATCTGATCTCTCACCATGGCAACTTCCTCAGCCCCCACATGCCCAGCCTCTAATCTGCTAATTTTGCTCAAATTGCACCTGCTCCCTAAACGGCTTGGGACCTCGATGCTTGAGGGAGCGCCTCTCCTTATATATGCCTGCTCGAGACTTGAGATTTCCTGGAGGAGCCCTTCTCTGCATCCCACCAGCACAACACATATTTATTTATTTATTTTATTACACTTATATACTGCTCCCATAGCCAGGGCTCTCTGGGCAGTTTACAGAAATTCTAAAATTGAGATAAAAACACGTATACAAAATTTAAAATTCTAAAACACAGAACATACACACATAAAGCATTAAAAACCGTTAAAAAACTAAACATGTGGGTGATTAAGATGTGCCGCCATATGCCTGGGCAAAGAGGAAAATCTTAACCTGGCGCTGGAAAGATAGCAGCGTTGGCGCCAGGCGAGCCTCATCAGGGGGATCATTCCACAGTCTGGGGGCCACCACCGAAAAGGTCCTATCCCTCGTTGCCACACTCCAAGCCTCTCTCGGAGTAGGCACCCGAAGGAGGACCTTAGATGTTGAATGTAGTGACCGGGTGTATTCACGTCGGGAGAGGCGTTCCGTCAGGTATTGTGGTCCCAAGCCGTGTAAGGCTTTATAGGACAAAACCAGCACCATATGCTATGGTGGGACATGGGAGAGGGCTTTCTCTGTTGTGGCACCCCGACTGTGGAATGCCCTCCCCTTGGAGGTCCGACTGGCACCAACCCTGATTTTATTCTGGTGCTTTTTAAAAACATCGCTTTCTAACAAAGCCTTTAATGGTTAAATTAACCAAGTTTGTACATTGTTTAAACTGTTTTAATAGTTTTTACTGCTTTTAAATTATATACTGGTTTTAACTTGATTCATGGTTTGTTTTTAGCTGTGTATATTCATTGTTTTATATTGTATGATTTTATCTGTACGCTGCCCCGAGAGCCTAGTGATATAGGGCAGGATACAAATGTTTTAAATAAATAATAAATAATAAACTTTCTAGTGGGAAGGAGAAAAAAAATCTGCAAAAAGTTCCCAGATTTTAAGGAACGCCTGCAGCCTAGCTGGCGAATGCAAGCTGACCCAAGTGGGCAGTGGGAACACATCGGGCCCAAAAAAGGTCAGTTTACAAATGATGGAGACCCCTGTCCTTATGGCACCTGACACATAGAATCATAGAATAGCAGGGTTGGAAGTGGCCTACAAGGCCATCGAGTCCAACCCCCTGTTCAATGCAGGAATCCATCCTAAAACATACCTGACAGATGGTTGTCCAGCTGCCTCTTGAAGGCCTCTAGTGTGGGAGAGCCCACAACCTCCCTAGGTAACTGGTTCCATTGTCGTTCTGCTCTAACAGTCAGGACGTTTTTCCTGATATCCAGCCAGAATCTAGCTTCCTGTAACTTGAGCCAGTTATTCCGTGTCCTGCACTCTGGGAGGATCGAGAAGAGATCCTGGCCCTCCTCTGTGTGACAACCTTTTAAGTATTTGAAGAGTGCTATCATGTCTCCCCTCAATCTTCTCTTCTCCAGGCTAAACATGCCCAGTTCTTTCAGTCTCTCCTCATAGGGCTTTGTTTCCAGTCCCCTGATCATCCTGGTTGCTCTCCTCTGAACACGCTCCAGCTTGTCTGTGTCCTTCTTGAATTGTGGAGCCCAGAACTGGACACAATACTCTAGATGAGGCCTAACCAGGGCCGAAGAGAGAGGAACCAGTACATCACGTGATTTGGAAGCTATATTTCTATTAATGCAGCCCAAAATAGCATTTGCCTTTCTTGACTACACTTGATTACACTTGACTACACTACACATGACTACACTTGTGAGCAAGACCTGGGAAATGTAGTTTTTACTGCACTACTGATGCTCTTTGGCAGGGCATAAAGAATTCTCTCCTTCTTTGCTTCAGAACCAATCTGAGCAAGAGAAGAATTCCACCGCGTGCTGTCCTGACCTCCTATTTGAAACAGAGGCTCTCAACATTCAAGGACCTCTGCAGGAGAAGTGCAATTCATCGTCTTTGGGGGTTCTGCAGACAGACAGAATGCACCCCATGGGGTCCCTTATGGTGGAAGAGATCCCAGTGTCGGGAGGGAATCATACTATGTCACACTATGTTGGTGCCCCTCAAATGTAGTGTGTTACTTTCCCCTTGGCTATAGTGACCTTAAGTCGCTGGGGAGAGCTGGTTTTACCAACTAACCAACGGAATTCCCAATTGCAGACCATTTGATTTGTTTGAACAAATTTGGTAGTTGCCCTTGGTAACCGAGCCAGGTCTGATCTTACAGCCCCACCCCTTCATTGAGATAGCAATAGATAGATGTGTTGATACCATAGTATTAGGTCAGGGGCAGTGGAGGCTGACAGCTCCGCTGCCAGTGGGGTGGCGAATCTGTTCCAGGTTTCAGTCAGAACTCTAAAGGAGCTATCCAAGGTTGAATGGCTTCTTTTAGAATTGCCTGACTAAGGCCCTTTCTACACCTAAGGATTATCCCAGGCAAATGGAGGGATCATCCCTGCCTGCTCCCAGGATCCCCAGTGTGTCACTTGGATGCACAGGGATGATCCCGGGACGATCCCGGGGGCAAGAGGCAGGTGGAGAAACAGCCTAAATGTTGAGCCAGGCGAGCTCAAGTGTTCACAGACTGGCCAAGCTGGTAAGAAATCACTGGGCCTTGAGCCCCAGCCAGAAGCTCACAAAATCCCTACCATAGAATGGTATCCATTATCATGAAAGGGGAGGGATATCCGGGAGTTCTTTAGACTTCCTCGCCTTTGCTCCTTGCAGTGGGCACCTGCAGTGCATTTCTAGACCCACGGCTTGAGCGCTCAGTCAACCCGACAAGCGCCTGGCAGCCGTCTGCCCCTGTCCAGATCCTCCATTGTGTGCAATGGAGGCTCCAGAAATTGCACATTTCCCCCATTGTGCAAAGGCCCCATTTTATGCAAGGGTAAAGGCGCAACCCGTCTGTTCACCCCTGCATAAATGGGGCCTTTACAAGCCATTTACACGGGGGTAGGGGAGGAATTTTGAAGTTTCTGGAGACTCCATTGTGTGCAACTACGGGGGCTCTGGACAGGGGCAGATGGCTGCTGGGTGCTCATTGGATGTTCGCCAAGCCACCAAAGAAACTCACACGGTGCGCAAGTAGGGCAAACGGCAGAGGCACAAACTTCAGCTGAGTCAGACCTGGGTAAGTTCACCCATCCCAGAGAAGGGGAAAGGAAAGGAAAGGAACCTCTCGTGCAAGCACTTGAGTCATTGCTGACTCCTAGAGGGACGCCTGCTTTCGCTGATGTTTTCTTGGCAGACTTTGTAGCGGGGTAGTTTGCCATTGCCTTCCCCTGTCGCAGTTACCTTTCCCCCAGCTAGCTGGGTACTCATTTTACCGACCTCGGAAGGATGGAAGGCTGAGTCAACCTGAGCTGGCTGCCTGAGAACCAGCTTCTGCTGGGATCGAACTCAGGCCGTGGGGAGAGTTTTGGTTGCAGTAACTGCCGCTTACCACTCTGCCACACAAGAAGGGGAACAGTAGCAAACATCGGGCCAAGTGTTCCAACTCAACACTAAAAAAACAAAAACATAAACCCTTGAGACTTTGAGCAGAGTGTTGTTGTTATTTGTTTGTTTGTTTTCTTTACTTGGTAACCTTGAAAAGTCCAATTTATTTGGGGGCTTGCTGATGACCTCTCACAGTTCCCGCATTCTCGTCAGGGTTTGAATACCAACCTTTTGTGCTTCCAAGCTACTCAACGTTTTGGAAACCCACAAAATGCCACCACATTTAAAAAGATGTCCTTTCTTCTCCAACAGCTTCATCCCTCTTTTTCACTACGGTCATTCAGGACCCAAAATAGCATCTTTTCTGTAGGATGCCCCCCACCCCCACCCCCAGGACTTGTCTCAGAAATGCCAACTTTAATTAAACTGTAGTTGTTGGAGGGAACTATGTGCTTTTCACACTTTAGCAACAAAGAAAAGCACTTTGGGCGTTGTGTTCTTTCAGAATATTTTGGGAAGCAAAAGATGCTTCATGTTGAAGAGATAAGGGAATAAATATAATAGCCCGAATGATTGAGATATTCAGAAATATGATTAAACAGCAATGCTTGGCCATCCTGTATAATAACAGCAGCCCATGTTTTCCCTGTTAAATAGCCAACCGGCCAAGGCGTTATGGTTTCCAGCCTACGTTATTTTGGAAGCACTTCATTAAAACCTGTTATAAAACTGTTTCTGAATTTTCATCTTTGCCTCCTTGCTTTGCAGGTTTATGATGTAGTTTACTTGTGATAATCAGCTTCCAACTATATTTCCCAGTTAGTGGTCTGCTTAATGCACTTGTTGATTAACCCGTTGTGAATGGGTAAACATCAGACAAATGCTTATGGTTGACTGGGTCATAAGGAAGAAGTCTCATGTAGTCTCTGTGAGCACAGATGTGCACCTATACATACACATGGATTTGTATGTTTTACTGAAGTATCCTTTTCATTAGCGGTGTGCGCTCTGCACCAAAAATCCAGGGGTCCGCCAGACCTCCAACAAACCTCCAAAATCGTATTGTGGTTAGGGGGAAGTTCTAAAACTGTCAGAAACCTGCGGTGTAGTTAGAAGAGCCCCGAATGGATCAGTAGGTCGAAAGGTTTTTTAGGTGATGTGACAGCACATTTCATGTTGATGGATGGCTAACTGAACACCCTTCCATATTAGGAAGACGCCGAGGGGTGAAGAAGGAAAGTTTTGAGATTGACATCTGTGGCTAACCAATAGCCACAGTCTCCTCCCTGTCGCCCTCTCCAATCACAGGGTTTAGGGGGAGGGATTGCAAATGATATAACCCCTTTACCCCTCCTCTGGAACTCATTCATTTGCTAGTTCATGGAGTGAGAAAGAGTCCAAGTTCCACTCCCCATAAGCTCTATTAATGTTGTCTGAAAGGAAGGATTTAGGAAAAATGGCTCACATTATGAAAACAATGAAAACCACTCCGTGTAAATAAGTTGTCCCAGGAAGTGATGATGACTGGCAGGCAATGTAGATCCATACAAGCTGATTTTAGGATATGAAAAAGAAACTTATTCCAAAGGGTGATCTGTGTACTGCAAGTATGGATGCAGCTCAGCTGGGTATAAAGTCAAGAGAAGAAGGAACGGTGAGAGAAAAGTTTGCTAGTAGTAGTATATCTCCTGTTTTGAAGACAGGACTCAAGTTTATATACTTTGAATATATATATATATATATATATATATATATATATATATGTTTGTTCTTGTCTGACATTTCATAAGGAGAGCACACACACACACATTTCACCCCATTAGAGCAAAAGGTCAGGGAACAGATCTCTATTTTTATAAACTGAAGCAGATCTCTACTTTTATAAACTAAAGATGCACAACTGTGCATCAGCAAAGTAAAGGACAGTTTCATGCCTGGGTGGGTGTATAGGGGTGTGTGAGGGGGCTGTTTTAAGAAAAAAATATCCTAAAAATCAAGGGATGAAGGATCTGCTTTAAACTTGGAAAGGCTAAAGCCCTAAGTAAGAGCTACCAGGGTGCCAAGTTTCGTCTCTTTCGCTTTAAAAATGACAGAGATATATGCGTTTTTGTTAATTCCCATTAACGATAACAGTGCAATTCTTCAAAAATGGAGCGATTTTCCTGCAAGTAATCCAGTAGCGCAGTGGGACAGAGCCGCCCTGAAAATCTGGGTGGGAAATTGCCCCAAATTTCAGGGATGAGCAGACCCCTACTTTTCATGGATACCAGTTGCATGCCTCCACACCATGTCTGCACTCTAAAGTTGAGAAGAAACACGACTACCTTTAGTTATAATCTGGGAATGTTATAGATTTCAAACTTTTGAAACATCTGAAGGACGCAAAATAATTCTAAAAAGTAAAATAGCTGATCCTCACGTCTGCAGAACCCATAGTACTCTGGAAAAACCAGCCCACTGCAGAATCTGTGGGTCAGATTCATAGAAATTCAAATTCATTTGATTCTGTTGCAGATTTCTCCAGCATCCCTAGCTTGTCATGACCTCAACAGGGTTGTGCTACAGACAAAAGCGTTGGCCTGGAGTCCCCTGCCATCTTCATCCTAAGAATGCCTCTGAGTCCCACGTATATTCATGGGAAATTAATATGACAGCAGCTGGAGGCCCTCATTTTGCTTTGATGCAATCCCAGCTGTCAGAAAGAAACTTCATTATTGAAAATCAAAGTCGGGAGTGGTAGGACACTTCCACGGGCCTCAAGAGAGGTCTTCACAGATGCACTGTTGCCCATGGGCACCATATTACTTTTAGGTATAGGAGTTCTGCAAGGCCTCCCAGCTTGCAGAACTCCTATACCTGACAGTTACCTACACCTGGGCTACCTGGATGAATGTTTTGATTCAATCTAAAGCAGGAGATGTGGAAAATATGCCCATTAGTTCAGCTTTTCTAATTGATGCAGGTCACAGAGCTTGGATTTTCTGGGTACAGAAGTTTGATTCATAGAATCATAGGATAGTAGAGTTGGTCAATGCAGGATTCCCTGTTCAATGCAGAATCCCCTGCTCAATGCAGGATTCCACCCTAAAGCATCCCTGACAGATGGTTGTCCAGCTGCCTCTTGAAGGCCTCTAGTGTGGGAGAGCCCACAACCTCCTTAGGTAACTGATTCCATTGTCGTACTGCTCTAACGGTCAGAAAGTTTTTCCTGATGTCCAGCCAGAATCTGGCTTCCTGTAACTTCAGTCCGTTATTCCTTAGTGACGCAGAACGCACGGCCGTAATAAGCACACATGCTACCTGAGAGATGGCATCCATTATCTGGACCTACCTGTTGGTGCTCTCTCTGGAGAAGTAGACAGCGTAGGTCTGAATGTTCCCTTTCGCCTCTGCAGGAGGGCGCCAGCTGAGACGGACAAATCGACTGGAGACCAAAACAGGGACCACATCTCGGGGAGCAGAGGGGAGGACACTGGAACTTGGGATAGCTAAAGAAGGGGAAGGAGAGGAATCCATCAGAGAGGTTGGTGGTGCAGGGGTTTCAGGGCTAGTGGGAAGAACTGTTGTAGGTACAACTAACATTTTAGAAAACAAAGGACCAAGTGGATCAGGTGTGAATAAGATGTACGGAAGAAAAGAAAAGAGGGAGAAGGGAAAAAGAAGAGAGAGAACTAACAGTAAAACCACTCTTTAAATTGTAGTGTATCTTTTTTAAAAAAAAGAAATAATTTTGTAACAGAACCAGAATGACTTCTATTGTCTTCATCCTTTTCATACATGTCACATTCCAGCAGAATTAAACACATTTATCCATGGGTGAACTGAACTCTCTAATAGATTTTGGCTAAAATCTATGGACTGCTTTTAATTATGGGCTTGAAAATCATGGGCTTATGATGTAAGTACTGGATTACTGAGAATCCTAATATCATTATGGACTCATACTGGGAATTTCTTAGACCATACTCATATTACCCTGATTTTACCATTAACTACATGAGAAATTAGATTTCATAAATATTTCAAAGCTCAGTGCCCAAAGAAAATAGGTGTTATGAGTTGCACGGAGAAATAACTTCTCCTAGCAAGAAACAGAAAACAAGGACAAGTAACAATGCAAAGAACCATTTATTAAAACATTTGTCTCTTGAGCTATGTATTATTGTGATCTCCGTGTCCAGGATAATGTACAGATAAAATAAAACAGTATCAAATAATAAATAATGTACACAGCTAAAACATATTAAACCATTAATAAGCTAAAACCAGAAGAAAATTTAAAAGCAATGAAAACAAGTAGAACTATGGGCAGATTTAGCCCCCAAAGGCTTTGATAAAAAGCCATGTTTTAACTTGGCATAAAAATGAAGCCAGAGTTAGCACTAGTCAAGCCTCCAAGGGGAAAACATTCCACAACTGGGGTGCCACAACAGAGGAGCCCTCTCCCATGTCCCACTATAATGTATGTCTCGTGTTGGTGGGACACAGAGGAGGGCTTCTCCAACAGATCTCTCAAATCTCTGGCAGGCATATATATGGAGAGGCACTCTCTCAAGTATCAAGGTCCCAAGCTGTTTAGGGCTTTAAAAGTCACTGCCAACACCTTGAATTCTGACCTGAAGCATATAGACAGCCAGTGTAATTCCTCTAAGACTGACGCTATATGGTCAGCAGTCTAGCTCCTGCATTTTGCACTAGCTACAACTTCTGAGTCATCTTCAAGGGGAGCCCTATACAGAGTGCCTTGTATAGTCCAATTGGGGAGTTAGCAGTGCATGCACTACTATGGCTAGGTTGTCGCTGTCCAGAATTACAATCAGAGCTGTTCCCGCCCCCACACAAAAGGGACTAAGGGATAAGAAATTGATTCTAATAAGACAATAACTGGATGACAAATAAAGTTTGAGAAATCAGTTTCATTGTACCAGACGGAGGGCTGTTATAGAGAGCTGCAGCAAATATTCACCCTCACCAATCTCCCACCTGCTTGGGGTGGTGATGGTGTTTGGGTGTGAGGGATTGGTTGAGACTACTGATAATTCCCTGCTCCCAGGCACAATGGGAGGAAAGCAGCTAAGTCAATCTTTCTTCTAGCCACCTCAGGGCATGGAGAGAGGTCATGCAGCAAGCTGGGCCCATCTTTCGGGTTGGCATTACACTTAATTGCTGCTACTGGTGCTAGCTGGTGTCCACAGAATCAGACACATATTCCCCCTTCTCAATTGCAGGGGAGGGGAGAAATGGCATTGATGCTGGTTGATGCTGACACAAAGGACAGGATCCAACTGTGTCATTCCATTAGTGCGAATGACATGGCACTCGTGGAAACTAGGTTCTGAACTTTGCGCAAGGAAAGAAACCAACTCAAGTTATGTGTTTGCGCAAGGGTGATTGCGCAAGGGGTTTGCAAAACGCTTGTGCAATGTGATGTGCATGCCGACGTGGAACCGGTCGCACAGCTGCTCACACAATTGTTGTGCAAGTGTAATGGGCAACAATTTGCACAGCAGAAAGATGGGAATTTTAGGATGTTTTTAGAATGTTTTTAGGATGTTTTAACAATGTATATTATGTTTTAATTCAGTTTTATGTATTTTATATTTACTGTTGTTCCCCGCCTCGATCAAAATGGAGAGGCGGGTAAGAAATATTATTATTATTATTATTATTATTATTATTATTATTATTATTATTATTATTATTCAGCAGAGGTCTGCTTGCGTTGTATGAGTTTATGGACTGTCACCATTGGATCCTGCCATCATGTCTCTTCCAAATGCCCTGGGCTGGAGAGGCAGGAGGTGCCTAAGCCAGCTACTCAGCCAGGTGACATGACTGTCATAGCCCACCATCAAGACAGCAACTTCCCTCTGAGGACTATTTGGCTTAGAAAAATGGTGGGTAAGGGGAGACATGACAGAGGTATACAAAATTAGGAGAAAGTGGATAGGGAGTTATTTTTCTGCCTCTCTCACTAGAAACCAGGGTCATCAAGCTGATTGGTTTGAGATTTAGGACAGATAAAATGAAGGACTTCTTCACATAGTGAATAGTTAAACTATGGAATCCACTACCACAAGATGCAGTGATGGCCACCAATTTGGAAGGCTTTGAAAGAGGGTGAGGCAAATTCCTGGAGGAGAAGGCTGTGAATAATGACCAGTCCTGATGGCTATATGCTAACTTCAGTATCACAGGCAGTGTGCCCACATACACCAGTTGCTGGAGAACATGGGCAGGAGGGTGCTGTTGCACATGTCCTTCTGTTGCACTCATGTCCACAAGCAGCTGATTGGCCACTTTCTGAACAGAATGCTTCATAATATGTACCCTTGGTGTGATCCAGCAGGGTTCTTCTTATATTCTCATGACCAACAGAGCCCTTGCATCAATAACAGGCACTGACATTAGCCCTGGATTTGACTTTCCCACTCAGCCATCTCCCCAGGCTTGGATTTATTTCTTTTATTGGTTATACATTGTTACTTTCCAATAACTTGGGTTCTCTGGGCAACATATAGTTGAACCATGTAAAATGATTAAAACACAGAATCTTTAAAATATAATCCCGAGGTGCATTAAAATCAAATAATTCAGAAGCCAAAACCAGAACAGAAAAAAATAACCAGATCACAAAAAGCTCAAATAATACTGAGTGTCAGCAGCAGACACCTGGGAAGGTGAACTCTTGATGTCTTCATAGAGCCTTGGAGAAGAGGCATTGCTAGGTAGTTAAAAGATGTTGGCCTCCAACCCCACACTTCTACCTGGCCAGGTACTCCATGGTGGTCCCCAGCAAAGTGAAGACAGGCCAGATGGGAGAGGCCTTGCGTGGTCCCCAAATTTCATCAGATTTTGTTAAAACCTGACAATAATTGGTGAAATCTTGAAAGATTTGGAGATATGGCTTGACTGGTGCCCAATCAGATGCTGGCTGTGGAGTCTCAGGATGGGCAAAGTGGCTACTGGGTATTCCCCCTCCCCTTTTGATTGAAATGTAGATGGACTGGGAAGGTCCATGCATGCCCCAGAAGGGCACTAAGAATTAGATCTGGAGCCCACGGGCCCACTGTTAATGACACCTCTTCTGTGGAGGTGATAGCCCATTGGGGATTGTTGGAACAGCAAAATGGTGAGTGGCATACAGACACCACCCAAAGATTGCTTGCTGCCACAATATTCACCACCACATTGGCAAGTCCTCTGAGTGGTGGTGAGACCCCAATGGAGGACACATTATCATGATGGATCTCACATGCACTGCTGACCGTGGTTTCAGTCCAACAACATCTGGGATAAAAATCCAGCAAATGTATTTTGCGTTGCCCTTTCCAATGTATGTCTGAATAACAACAACAACAGATGACGATAATGACGATGACAAAAACAAACCCTCATCTGTGCCAGGTAGGGGGTGGTGAGCCCCCCGGGACCTCACCTCCCACGCTTGCTGAGCTCTGCTTGCTTGGCCCTCTTTCGGTCGAGCCAGCCTGGCAAGCATTCAGTGTTGCGTACATCTGAGGCTTCTGGAAAGTTTGTCATTCCCATGGTACACTATTAGCGTGCGGGGGGAATTGCACAATTTCCAGAGGCCTCAGACATGCGCTGTCTCTCCCTTCCACCCCCCCTGTTATCGGAGCCTGAAAGGGCCTCTTAATGCAAGCGTGAAGAGTCCCGTTCCACCCCAATGGGAAGGGAGGAGGAAGAGGTGCAGGAAAGTGCATTTTCTGGGCTTTGGGAAAGTGCGCAGATTCCACCGGCCTCACTAATGGTGTGGCTGGGGGAATCTGCGCACTTTCCGGAGGCCAGAGAAGTGTGGTTTCCCATGCCTCTCCCCCTCCCTCACCCTTTCAGGCCCTAATGGGTGCATGTGGGGATGGGGGTGGGAAAGCGCACTAGGGCCTAAGACCCCCATCAGCAGGGCAGGGAAGACTAGTGCAATTTCCCCAGGGTTGGGAAAACTGCGCATTTTCCCCTGTGCCTGACAGAAGAAGTGGCCCCATTGTCCCCCAAGGGACCATGGGGGGAAAATGCATCAGGTGGGCTCACCAGGGCTTGAGAGGGCCAAGCCCTGGGAATCCATTGAGCTGGCCTGTCCCGGCGGATTTTCACCCCACCTCTACTGCCAGGTTGATGACATTCTAATGCAACACCACCCCACAGGATGCAATGTACAGTCATACGCATATCTCACTGAGTTCAATAGGACTTACTCTCAGGTAAGCCTGCAAAGGATTGCAGCCTAAGACAGGCCAAAGGATTTGAATCGGCTCTTTTGGAATCAGGCTGAATTTCTATCGGCTGACGGAATTGTTCCAGACATCGGTCCTGAATCTGAGTTCAGATGCCATTTCATGCCTGCCTGCCCCTGTCATTCTGTAAACAGTGATGGGCGCAATACATAACATTTTCTGCTATTACTAGGGAAACACCAATGTACACACCTATTTCACATTTGCAAGCTGCTTGCTAGCTGCCAGTGAATAGTAAACATCTTACACTCTGAGTACAATGCAGAAAAGACAAGCACATCATCCTTTGTGTGTGTGTGTGGTTGTTGTTAGATTTCTCTACAGTAGGAATGTATGAGAAATTCGATTCAGTTCAGTTTTGAACAGAACTAACTGAGTTTACAATTCCTGGAACTGAACACAGGTCCAAATGCAATATGTGCTCCAAGTCCATTGATTTTTGAGCTTGCAAAGCTATTTGTGGGGGAGGGTTCAAAAATGTGTAGATTTGAAAAAAAGCGCATTAAAATCTGTACTTCTGACCAATGTACACCCACACACTGTAATGGAAAAAAATGTATATTCCCCCCCCCCCAAAAAATGCACAATTGATGCATACTTTGGGGGGAAATGTACAAAAAAATGCACCTGAGAATACCAAAGGTCGCAATCTGATGCAGGCGTGAGTCGGAATGTGTTTTTAGCTCAGTTTTGCTGATCCATCCCTCTCTACTCAACAGGTTATTTCTTAAATCATGGGAAGGTTTGTTTGTTTCCTAATTGTTGAGCCTGCTCAATCATTTCATTTGTGGTCAAGGTATTTGATGGGGGTGGGGATTATATTTGTTTCCCAAGAGTTTGTACCGCTCTGCAGACAATGGGGACGTCTTCAATGCTTTGGTTTTGCGTATTCATTTAACCGTGTGCCAAGCTACTTCCCTTGTGCATTTCTTTGTGCGGAGCAATGAATTCCTGACCAAGGTGGACAGGAATTTAATCGCCTGCTATATTGCCGTTAACTATCTCTCTAACTATTTTGAATATACAGTACAACACACTTTACATAAGAACATAAGAAGAGCCATGCTGGATCAGACCAAGGTCCATCTAGTCCAGCACTATGTTTACACAGTGGCTGTCAAGTGTAGGTACAAGGCCAGGATTGTACCTAGTGGTTAGATTTATTAGGAAATAGTTTGACAATGCCAGATGTTCTCTTGCAAGCTTATCTCTGTAGGAAGTTCCCATAGAAGTAGCTGCTTCAAGGCTGAGATAAAGGAGTGAACAAGAGGCAGCTGGACAACCATCTGTCAGGGATGCTTTAGGGTGGATTCCTGCATTGAGCCGGGGGTTGGACTCAATGGCCTTGTAGGCCCCTTCCACCTCTGCTATTCTATGATTCTATGACAAAACCACTGTTGCCTTTGTAGCGAAGTTGCTCCAGCCCCTTGAGCATTTTAGTTGGGTGCAGTCGTTGCAAATACAGACCCAAGCTTGAACACTTGCAAGGCCCCTATGAGCGGTCAGCAGCCACCCTCCCTCTCAGCCCAAAATGGCACACACTCCTCCTGCTATATCAATGGCATTGACACAGTGGAGGGACGTGAGCAATTTCAGCAGCAGGAGCAGGTGGCTGTCGAGCACTTGCCAGCCCAAGCTGAGTTTGCGTGCCCTGGTGAGTGGGAGCAGGCAGCAGGGCAATGGGGCAAGCATCCACCAAGTCAGATGCGCACCTGGCATTTGACACCCCTGACCTAGGGCTTCAGCTTGCAATCCAACTTCAATCACACATCCCTAAGCAGTGCTAGGGATGTGTGAGAAGTTAATTTCAGTTTAGTTTTGACCAGGATTTAACCCAATCCTCACCTTACGGACCTTACACAGACTCGGATACAATCTGCAGCTAAAGTCTGTACATTTCTGAGCTAAAAAAAATCAAGGGATGAAGGGAACTGCATCAGACTTGGCACATCTATATCCCTCCTTAAGAGCTATCATGCTGCCACATTTCATCTCCTTTTCAGTAAGCATTTTGATTAATTGCCATAGCTTATAATGAGGTGGTTTTCCAAAACTGGGACAGAGCTCCAAATGACCTTCGCTCTGCATCGCAGGTATCTGATGGCTTTGAAAACATCCCCTAACCACACCAAAAGTTTAGAGCTCCATCAGAGCACTACTGGACCCTCGGATTTTTGGTGTGGAGCACCCCCCCCAATAGAATCTACCACCTCACCTCACTCACATTAACTACCTACTTCCCAACTGACAAATCTCAACTGCCCAGCCCAGCTGTCATTGAGGCTGCGGCCTCTCCCTCTTCCATTCCTGATTCTATCATGGAGGAGGGGCCTCCCTCTTGACAGACAGCTCTTCAGACCCAGCTGCCAAGCCCGAAAGATTACTTTGTTCCACCAGTTGACCTTTTTCCTGACCCCTTTTCTGGACTCAAGCTAAAAAGAGGGAGAGAGAAAGGGAGAGGATGATTTGTGCTCCAAGTTCCTCTCTCTAACCTAGCTAGGAACATAGGAAGCTGCCCTATACTGAGGGGATGAAATCATTGCTCCATCTATCTCAGTATTCTTGACACTGACTGGCAGGGGTTCTCCAAGGGTTTTCCAGACCTCCCTGGAGAAGCAAGGGATTGAACTGGGACCTTCTGCATGCAAAGCAAGTGTTCTGCCATTGAGTCATGGCCCCATATAAAATATTCTGGAGAGCACTGTCTATCCCAAGGCAATCAGAAGTGGATGTGGCACAACTGCTTCTTTATGGTTACTTTTCAAATATATATGTGTGTAATTGTGGACACTTTTTGAAATTTTCATGTTTTGCAACTTTGCATGCTTATAGAAAATTTTCTGTTTCACGAAATTCAAATGTTTATATATAAATTGAAACAGAATTCAATGCTGAATTCAATACAAAACCAGAATGCAAATATCTGCAGTCCAAAAAAAAGTTATGCTTACTTTAGTCTAAAAACAAACAGGTGTGATTGAGTGAAGAAGCAGATTGGAACTGCAAACCCTACTGGCCAATCACAGTCCTTGTTCTGGGGACCAATCACATGGCAGTAGCTGCGATACATCATGTTTCAAGTTGGGGAAAGTCAGTTTTGCTGCTTGTTCTGTAACTGAAGCGCAATTGGAGATTGTGTGAATATTTGAAGTATTTCTCGAATTAAAAGTGTGCGTACGTACATCATAAATAGAGCAATGGCACCTAAGAAAAGAGTTGATTGGACACCCAGAAAAAGAAGCAGGATTGTTGTATTACGTGATTCGGGTCTTTCAATTGATATATAAACATTTAATTTCGTGAAACAGAACATTTTCTATAAGCATGCAAAGTTGCAAAACATGAAAAATTCAAGAAGTGTCCACAACTTTGGCCACCACTGTAAATATGCACAAGTTATTCTGACTTGTATTGCATCCTTCAACTGATCTGATCTGCTAGCGCAAGAACAGAACATTCAACAGCAAGTATTTGATACTCTGAGACAGAAGAAAAGCATTGCTCATCAGGTCATAACAGGGGCATCACTGCCTCCCATAAAATCTGTTATTAGGGGGTAAGAGGAACTGGCATGTCACACTGATAGAACAAGATAAATGAATTGAGAGCGTGACCCAATGCTTCTAAATAGTACATGCGTACACACACATTTGCACATGGCTTGGCGTAATAAGCCATTGCCACGGCTAAGAGAGCATTATAATAACTGACATTAGCTTCACCACCCCCTCTGAGACCCGAGAATGCTGCATATCAGAATGACGCTAAAGTAGGACTGGAGATTGCCCTTATGGACATTTTTCTGCATCACTTCAAAACAGCGTAATTTGCAGTTCAAGTATACTAAGAAAAAAAGAACTCATGCTGGTGTCAAGTTAGAGAATCTCCTTAAACAACAACAACAGCAACAATAAGTCTTTATTGGGACTTGCTTGCCTGAGAAATTATCCAGGAGGAGGAGGAGGAGGAGGAGGAGGAGGAGGAGGAGGAGGAGGAGGAGAATAATAATAGTAATAATAATAATAATAAGGAGGAGGAGGAGGAGGAGGAGGAGGAGGAGAAGGAGAAGAAGAAGAAGAAGAAGAAGAAGAAGAAGAAGAAGAAGAAGAAGAAGAAGAAGAAGAAGAAAGTTATCTATGTTAGTGCAGCCTTAACAAATATACAGGGGGAAATATGAACACATAACTACTGATACATGACCACTACCATATTCATATTATCACCATCATCTGGCCATGCTCCATCTTTCACTGAGTGAAAAGGTATCAACAGAAGGGTATCCAGGTGCAAATGGAGCCTTTTTTTCCTTCCTCCATGTCTTAGGCCTGGCCTACAGGATACTCCTGCTGTCAGACTCTGTCCCGGAGTAGAGAAGGATGAGTTGGTGATTTATTTATTTATTTACAATATTAATAAATTGCTCCATATCTAAAATAGATTCCAGAGTGATGAACATAGGAATCCGACATTAAAAAGTTAAAGGCTCTTCTTCTGGTGGACTCCAATTGGGTCGTAGGTCCATGTGGAACCACCAGAAGCATGCCCTCTAATGACCTCAGTGGCCAGGAAGGTTGGGGTAGAAGAACCACAGTAGAAGCCCTGAGAGGTCACGTACAACAATCTCCTGTTCTAGGTAATGAAGGGTGTGCATGGCTAAGGAAGAGACTCCATTGACTTGAAATACAGTACCTTAAGATGAGTATATGTTGTCCATGTCCGCTGCTAGGTGATATGCAGTTTTATTTATATTTAGTTGCTTTTTATTTCCTTTTGATGCAGTGAAATTATGTCAGTCTAATTTATAAAACTGAAGGCATACTTGTATGAATATATTTTCCTTCAGTACAATTGAGGATTTTTTTTAATTGCATGTTTTATGATTTTACTATGATTGATGTGATAAGGAGAAGCATGTCCCATGGCTGTCTGGGTTGTTCTCAGTGTTTATGATGATTTCGTTTCTATATTTTTGCTCAGGACTAAATATTTCAGGGAAATGTATTCAATTGGTCCAAAGCCAGATGATTAATCCAATGGCAGAGCAGATATTTTGCATGTGGAGGGTCCCAGATTCCAGCATCTCCAATTCAAAGGATCAGGTAGCAGGTGATAAGAAAGCCCTTACTCTGCCTGAAACTCTGGAACTCCTAAACTCTTGCTAACATTTCCCCCCATAGTCCCATTTTTCCTTTCTTGCTCCCCACCCTCATTGCTAACATACTGGCCTTAGCTAGACCTACCTGTTAGCCCGCGACGAAGGAGGGAAGTTCTCGTGTTGTGTTTAATGCGAGATCCCTCCTCTGTTTACACGCAACGCGCAATGACCTCAGAAGGAAAGGCGTCACACCCGCCATTTCTTTTTTTGGATTAAAGGGCCAGCAGCGTATGAACGCTCATGCGCAAAAGGTAAGTACTTTTTAAAATTTAAATTACTTTCCCCACTCCCCCAACCCTACCCCCAATGGGCGCAGCACTCGTAAGGAATCACGTGGAGCTGGGTCAACTCCCAGAACCTGGCCACACATTCCATGGTCTCAGGGTCAGCCCAGGACCACGGAAAAACCAGGGCCAAAGGGGAGGGCTAGATCTCGGAGCAAGGGAGGGATCATCCCTCCCTGATCCCGGGATCCCCTGTGCATCATGTGGATGCACAGGGACGATCCCAGGGATCACCCTGGGATCAAGCCCCATCTAGCTATGGCTGCCGTCATGGGGTCGCAGAAGTGATGGGGGTGGGTGGGAGCCCTCTACCTCTTAATATTTTATTTATTTACTAGTATAAAGCATATGTTGCCATGGGCGCTAGCAGTCTGAGAGCAAAACATACTGTAGTGCTCTTTGACTTTCGCTAGGTCACTCCTCCAGAAGATGTATGGAGATTACTTTCCTTCAAAGCAACTGAGGACATTTGACCCTCTCTTCCTCACACCTGTCATTGGTGAAAAACATTCGCACCTTCCCCCAAAAGCTCAAGCCCATCCCGTTCCCTCTTCCCCCACATTTTAAAACCTGGCTTTTCCTAATGCCATTTCTTTTCCTCCGTCTCCTGGCCCGATCCAGAGCATCTCTGACACCAATATCATCGCTTGGAGAGCGGACTCAACTCACAAAGCCTAAGGCCCTGCCTGCCTTTGTGTTTTTCTCCCTGGTTCCTGGCCAGGGTGAGGAAACATACTGTTTGGCTATTAAAGCTCAAGCTTGGAACTTTTTCAAACTTCCAACATTCTCTGCACAACTACGCTGCTCAAGCTTCAGTTTAAAACAAAGAAACAAAAATGAGCAAAAATAGTCTGGTAGATCTCTAGTAATAATTCTCATATTCTAATATAATATGAGAATCTCATATTCTAATATAAGATTTATTAACTATTCTCACTCTGCCTTTGTGTGAAATGGGTTTCTGATGGATCAGGAATCAAAAAGTGATTTAGTTATTTGATTTCCAGAAACATGGCACTCAAGGCTGCTATGTGGGTCCAAAGGAATGGTTTAGTGTTGAGTTGCTCAGATCCCACCTCTGCTAATACCCCAGGCTCCACTTATCATTGGCTCCCCCCAAGGCACTGCCTAACCTGCTCCACCAACCCATAACTGCCCTGCCATGTACCCCATCAGACACAATGGGCACCAGCTGCTACTGCTGAACGTGAGTTAGTAATAAAGCAGGTGGCATTATCCTGGCCCAGATTTCTGGAGTTTTCCTGTATTTCTGTTGATTGGTTCTGCATTTTGCTAAACCCACCCCATCTTTCCACTTACATTATTTGGGAACAGTGGGAAAAGGGGCCCTATGGCTTTTTTAAAACAAAAAATACTTTGAGCAAGTGTGAAAATGGGCTACAGAGAAATGTAACAACATTTGGGGCAGGTTCGTATTTAAAGAGGAGTTAATTACTGCAATGCATTATACGTGGGGCTGCCTTTGAAAACGGTCCGGAAACTTCAGCTGGTACAAAACAGGGCAGCCCGTTTTCTAACAGGGACTGGCCAGCGAGATCACATTACGCCAGTCCTTTTACAACTTCATTGGCTGCCAGTCCAGGTCTGGGCCCGAATCAAAGTGCTGGTATTGGCATTTAAAGCCCTAAACGGTTTGGGGCCAGGTTATTTGAAGGAACGCCTCCTCCCATATGTACCTGCCCGGACCTTAAGATCATCTACAGGGGCCCTTCTCTGTGAGCCCCTGCCAAAGGAAGTGAGGCAGGTGGTTACTAGGGGAGGGCTTTCTCCGCTTTGGCACCCCGGTTGTGGAATGAGCTCCCCAGAGAGGTCCGCCTGGCACCTACACTGTACTCCTTTTGTCGCCAGCTGAAGACCTTTTTATTCTCTCAGTATTTTAACACTTAATTTTAACTTAAATTTAAATTTTACTGTTTTAACTCTGTATTTTAATCTTATATCAATTTTGCTGCGTGGTTTTTATCCTGGTTGTGCTTTTTATACTGTATTGTGTATTTGTGCTTTTAACCTGTTGGTTGTTTTATTATGGTTTTAATTTTTGTGAACCGCCCAGAGAGCTCCGGCTATTGGGCGGTATAGAAATAAATAAATAAATGGGAACAATAATACTAAACTGACTGAGCTGATGTGTAAAGGATTGGAAATTGATATGTGACTCCCCCTCTCTTCAGTTTCCCAACCTGAACCATGTAGAGACTATACTTTTGCTGGATTCTGGACTAACAAAAATGTTCTCTGTCTTCTCAGCACTGCAGACTTCTGTGCTTATTGGTTTTAGGATGGGAATGCTCTAGAAGAAAATCCTCAGAGCTGTGAGCTCTGCTCTGAAATAAGAACCTAAGAAAAGCCCTGCTGGATCAGACCACGGGTCCATCTAGTCCAGCACTCTGTTCACACAGTGGCCAACCAGCCATCAGCCAGGGATGAACAAGCAGGACATGGTGCAACAGCACAGCACCCTCCCACCCATGTTCCCCAGCAACTGGTGCACACAGGCTTACTGCCTCGAATACTGGAGATAGCACACAACCATCAGGGCTAGTAGCCATTGATTGCCTTTGCCTCCAGGAATTTATCCAACCCCTTTTTACAGCCATCCAAATTGGTGGCCATCACTCATCCCGTGGTAGTGAGTTCCATAATTTAACTATGTGCTGTGTGAAGAAGTCCTTCCTTTTATTTGTCCTGGGTCTCCCACCAATCCGCTTCATGGGATGACCCCATTGGGTTCTAGTATTTTGAGAGAGGGAGAAAAATATCTCCCTATCCACATTCTCCATACCGTGCATAATTTTGTACACCTCTATCATGTCTCCCTTCAGCCTCCTTCTTTCCAAGATAAACAATCCCAGTTGATGTAACCTTCCCTCCTAGGGGAGATGCTCCAGCCCCTTAATCATTTTAGTTGCCCTTTTCTGCCCTTTTCCCATCTCTATCTCCACAGCTTGCTTGGGTCAAGGAGAGAAACCTAAAATCCTAGCTCCTGTTCTAGCCTGCAATATCTATTCCATACACATGGATCACAGGGAGAAGAAAGAAATGTGGGAACATTTCTGCGAGGCCACGAGATCAACCTCGCGAAAGAAGTGCCTACAAACAAAGCCTGGAGCCCAGGCTGATACAAGATAAGCACGCAAGAAAAACCTCCTTAATTCTGACCCGTCCCCCTGGTATAGTGAAAGCTTTCGAAACACCTGCAGGGGAAACGTAGTGTATGCATTTGATACGCCGTGCCTGGAAAAGGCAGCCTTCTCCATCCAAGGAGCGGAAACTGAACTCATCTTTGCCCGTGAGCGTTTTGCCAAGTCCTATTAGCAATCGCCGCAGACGCAAGAGGCTCAGCGGCATAATGGCAGGAGGGGTGGCAGGTGAGGATTAGGAAGAGCTGGCGGAACTGAGCTGGGGAAGATGGCAAAGCATCTGGACACACTATATATCTGGCTCTAGCCCCAAGCGAATGGTCTCGCACTTTTATGAACACAGACAAATTACAGCGGAATGGAGGGTGGTATCAGTGCCATGGACTAATTAGCTTTGTACAAACTGGGCCCGACCAAAGTGCCTGCTAATAACATGCACACACTAAAATTTATGTACACACGCATGCACGCAGCAAGCATCAGCCTGCAAAGGGGGGGGGGAATTCACAGATTCTGCCCCTGCTCCATCTCACAGCATCTATTAGCTATTACGTTTGGCAGTTGTAGTCTGAGAAAGCACAGCAAGCCTGAATGCTGAAGCTCAAATTAAGCTATCCCCTTCTTCCACACCAAGCCCGACGCATAACATCTGTCGCATGCTGAGACCGTTAGCCTATCTTAGGCACTTTTATGCATTTACATGTGCATTTAAGCAAATGTGCAAATCCCCCCATTGCATTTTCTTTTGGGTTTTTTTTCTAAATAGTTTTCATATTTTGCATGTCTGCATTAGTATACAATTCCAGAAAGCAAAATAGTAATAATAATTGGGGGGGTGTACGGACCCCCCCGCTCCGCTTCTCTTCCAGATCCGCAATTTGCGGATCGGGCCACTTCGCTCCACCCCCGCTCTACCTATGTCCGCTCCGCTCTGCTGCGGAGCTCCAGATCCGGATCGGAGCTCCGTTTCCCCCCATAGGCTTGCATTGAAAGCTAAAAAAGTATACAACTTTTTTCTGTTAAAGTTAGAAACCTCAAGTTTGAAACCATGACACCTCATGGAGGTATACACAAGCACGCCAAGTTTCAAGCCAATCCCATCATCCCCTGATTTTTGAGGAATTTTTGAAAATCGGGCACTCCCTTTCGATAGCTCCGTCAATTTGCACGTTAGAAACCTCAAACTCGGCACCATGATAGCTTATCCAGGGATACACATGCACGCCAAGACTCAAGGCAATCCCATCATCCCCTGATTTTTGGCAGGGCTCTAACCTTTTAACTCACCCCAAATCAAGTCCCATTTTACAACTACGTCATGTTGCATGTCAGAAACCTCACCTTCGGTCCCATGACAGCTTACCCATGTGTCCACATCGATGCCAAGTTTCAAGCCAATCCCATCATCCCCAGATTTTTGGGGAATTTATGAAAGTCGGACACCCCAGTATCTGCAGACAGCTCAATGGGCCCATTTCAAAGGAAATCCCAACATGCCATGAATTGGGGAATAGAGATAAACCTAAATATGAATCTTCTTCCACACTTGAAAAATTGATTTGGAACTGGAGCACAGGAAGGACTTCTCCCCTGAGTCAAAGCAAGATACACAAAAACCATCCCTGTGAGGTGGGCAGGGGAGGAGGGAGGGAAGGCAGGCAGGCAGCAGACATTTCTGGGGGCACAAGGAAGTGAGCCAAGGATAGTTTCAAAGCCAGTAATGCATATAAAATGGAATAAATAAATAAATAAATAAATAAATAAATAAATAAACAAAGGAGGGGTGGAATTAAAAGCAGCAGTGTTGCTGAATAAACAACAAGAAGATTTTTTTTAAAAAAAGGCTATATCTGTCTTTTACCAGTAAGAGGGGAGTGGACGTGCCCAAGTGGAGGGGGAATCATCTGCCAATTTGACTGGTCCTGTCTAGGTACCAGTCTTTAAGAAGCAAACGATCACTTCAACTCATGATAGGCATTCTCTCCAGTGATTTACCTTTGGAGGGCTCTGATGGCCCTCCAAGGACAGGAGAGTGCACTGGGCACGTCCACATGCCCTAGGGAAGCTCATCCCCTTGCACCACATCTATTCAGTTGTTCCCCAAAGTTAGGGTGGGTAGCAGTGCTGTGCTTTTTCTATCTCTTATTATTGGCTTAGTATATGGTTTCAGGTTGTGTTTGTGCATTTGGTGGGGCTACTGTTTTAAAAAAACACTGGGAAAAGTCCGTTCAGACTAAGAAAGAGAAGTTCCCAGAATCCCAAGTTACCCGTTTTGCCTATCCCCTCCTCCAACTTTGGGATCATGTGATCATGACCGGGAGTTGACTCTGCCCCTCAGCCCTTCGGAAAAGGTACATTTTCCCGCTGTTTTACCTGATTTTTCCAAAAATTCTAGCACACAAACCACAGCACGCAGAGAGCTGAGAATAGGCTCAAAATGACCCCCAGCCACGACTCTCTAAGCACAAGAAGTTTCAGAAAGATAGCTTAAAAAACAACACAGTTATCCCCTATTCTTTTCCGCAATGCAATCCTATGGGCGAAATTTTTCAAAATGGTGACCGGATCGTGCCGCGAAAAGAGAAGTGCTCTGCGTATGGGCGCTTCTCTTTGCCGTGCTTCTACGGGTCCCCGGTCCGCTTCTACTCCGCCTCTGGGCAAGGCGGAGCAGGCCAATTCGCTTCTGATTCTCCGCTTCTAATCGGAGCGGAGCACATCCCTAATAATAATAATAATAATAATAATAATAATAATAATAATAAAGTCCATAAATCCGCAGAATGCATGTGACCCAGAAAAAGCTGATCTGTTTCAAAAACTGCAAGTTGGATTCATAAAAATCCAAACTCATTTGAATCCGTTTCGGATTTCTCCAACATCCTAGCTGGAGAATACCTTTTGAATTTGGCCAGTACAGGTGGGTGGGAAGTTGGTTTCAGTCCAGTTTTGATAAGGATTTACCAAAGTTTGTAGATGTATGTATATTTGTATTTGGGATGGAAAAAAACTTGAAATTTTTGGGGAAAAAATGATAGTGGGGGAGAAATGGAAAATGACTTATTCGTTCATCCTTACCCAACACACAGGCACATGGCAATGAGCCGCTGAGCAACTGGTGGCAAGGAATGGGCATTAAAGGGCCTTTGAATTTAGCTAGATCTAGGCCTAATATACACCAAGCAGGATATTGCACTATGAAAGCTGTAGAAAAGTGGTATATAAAAGGTAGGACCCACACCAAGCAGGATAAAGCGGTATCAAAGCAGTATACGGCATGTGTCAATGGCCCCCAACAGTTGTCATTGCACTTCAATACTGCTATAAAGCAGTAGTGTGGCTCCTGCCTTTTATATACCGCTTTAATACTGCTTTCATATTGCAATAACAATAACAATAACAATAATAATAATAATAATTTTATTTATTTTTTACCCACCTCTCCCTCTGGATCGAGGCGGGGAGCAACTTCCTGCTTGGTGTAGATTAGACCCTACACTACTGTTTTATAGAGGTATTGAGGTAGGGAGACTGGAGCGGGCAGGCACCATCGGAGCCTGCTTCAGTTGGACCCCCCCCCCACAGGGCTAACATCTTCACCCTGTGGGGAAGAAGAAGGAGCTGTTGGTTTGCCCCTCCATTGGGAGATGAGAGGACGGAGCAGGGCCTTCCCACCAGCCTAAGCAGTCTCCTTAATTTCTTTTTATTTTCTCCCTCTTCCCTCCATACACTTTTCCTTGTGTGTCATGTCTTTTTTTAGAATGTAAGCCTGAGGGTAGGGACTGTCTTCTTTATTGATACATTGTAAGCCGCTCCGAGAGCCTTTTGGCTGAGGTGCGGGATAAAAATACTCTAAATAAATAAATAAATAAATAAATTGATATGCACTGATAACTGTTGGGGTACCATCCACATTCCATATACCGCTTTCATAGTCTTATTTCCTGCTCTTTATTCCACATTTATATGATTTTACACAAGGTGCAGATCTGGCCTTAGGAATGTATGAGAAATTCATTTCAGTTCATTTTTTATCAAGAATTACTCAACCCGCACCTTCCGGACTATACAAAGACTCGGACACAACCTGCGATTGAAGTCTGTACATTTCTGAGTGTGCGGATAACCACCCAAAACATCTTCAACATCATGTACACATTTGACAAAAATGTACGCATTTGAAAAATGCTCCCAAATATGCTTTCACAAATATGCTTCAATCAGGGGGAGAAGAGTGCACAGATTTCAAAATTGAACACAACTGATAGACACATTTGGGAAAATATCCACAAAGGTACACATGGATTTTCATGTAAAAAAATAATAATTTGCAAACTGATACAGACTTGAGTTGGAATAAGCTTCGAGCTGGAATCTGGAGTATTTTAGTGGGCTTGAGCTTTTCTGATTTGCACATCCCTAGCTTACCCAGTCCAGAACCCAGCACTGTCTACTCAAGCAAGCATCCCACTCCCTACTATCCCGGCTCCCTGAGATTAGGGTACATACTGCTCAGGTCCCCCCAAAAACCGGGTGGAAGCAAACAGAGGTTTCCATAAAATGTACATGTGCTAAACTATATATGTATACAGGCAAATTTAGAAACAATAATTTAAATATAAGAAAAATCCCAATACATCTCACGTTAGCGGAAGGTGACAGGCAATTTCAAGGCTCCTCTGCTCTCTCTTCTCAGGGTTCTTTATATTTAAACTGGACCTGGACTGGTCATCCTTCAAACAGAGCAGTGTCCTCTGCAAAGTATCACATATGACCACTCTACACAGGGTAGAAACCCCAACAAGGACCTCTTTTCTTTCCCGGCCATAAAAATTACTGATGGGCAAGTTTACCTAACAGAAATCATAATCAGCTCACCGGGACCTGAATTCCTCTGCCTAACCATAGATGAAAGTTCTCCATCTTCCTGAGTTCTTGCTTTTTTATTAATTTTTTAATCGTTTTGAATTGTAAGCGTCAACAAAACAAAACAAAACCCAAAAAGAAATAAAAATGGAAGTGTAACTACATACTTTAAAGGCCTCAGTTTCAAATATT
The DNA here is from genome assembly GCF_023053635.1 of Elgaria multicarinata webbii. Lineage (NCBI taxonomy): Eukaryota > Metazoa > Chordata > Lepidosauria > Squamata > Anguidae > Elgaria > Elgaria multicarinata. The sequence continues at coordinate 106,267,174 of NC_086176.1, forward strand.
ACAACTTTCGAAAGAAAGAAAGAAAAGAAAAGAAAAGAAAAAGGGTTAAATTACAGATAAACTTCAGTAAAGACAGACCAAATATAAATCAATTCATGAATGGTGCCTATATACCACTCTTTCAAAGGTTGCTAGAGTCGTTAGGACTTCAACCCATTGCATTATAGGCGGTCAGCTTTTTATCTTTCCATTGCTGTAGTATCAGTCTTTTAGTAGTCAAGAATTCTTATATTTTTTATATATAAATCACTACAGAAGCACAAATCTCGCCCTTGTCCACCAGCTAGGCCCCTGCTCCCAGCCTGCGTACCTCCTCTCTTTCTCAACCTCATCTCACTTGACCTGCCATACTATGTGCTCCTAGCAAACTCATCTGCTTTCAGAGATAGCGTTTCAGCCAGGCAGGGCTTCCTGGTATGCCCATGTGACTAGGGTGACCATCTGCAAAGGAGGACAGGGCTCCTGTATCTTTAACAGTTGCATAGAAAAGGGAATTTCAGCAGGTGTCATTTGTAGATATGGAGAACCTGGGGAAATTCCCTCTTCATCACAACAGTTAAAGCTGCAGGAGCTACATTATACTAGAGTGACCGGATTTAAAAGAGGGCAGCTTTAACTGCTGTGATGAAGAGGAAATTTCCCCAGATTCCCCATATATACAAATGACACCTGCTGAAATTCCCTTTTCTATGCAACTGTTAAAGATACAGGAGCCCTGTCCTCCTTTGCAGATGGTCACCCTACATGTGACCATCCTATGTGTTGCACCCTGAGGTGGTCACCTGACCGCTCCGGGTAGTGCCTGCTGGGCTGAAATGCAACCTCTGAACATAACCATACTGCAGTGACCACAAAAGGAGGTTTTCTAAGAGCTTTAGAAAAGCTCCTTTTGCACTTGTAGCGCTGTGGCTGGCTTCAGAGATAGCATTTCAGCCTGACAGGCACTTCCTAGAATGGCAATGGGCCCACACTAGGGCACATCACATGGGCATTACCGAATTTCCAGCAAGTTTAGGCACTTGTAATCCATCTCAAGTTGAATACTAAAGTTCATTGGATAGCAATCCAAGTTCGGTCCCCATACAAGAAGTATGAACGTAGCAGATTCAACTTACAAGACACCTTATAGACTGGACATCAGGAAAAAAAATCCTGTCTGTTAGAGCAGCACGACAATGGAACCAGTTACCTAGGGAGTTGGTGGGCTCTCCCACACTAGAGGCATTCAAGAGGCAGCTGGACAACCATCTGTCAGGGATGCTTTAGGGTGGATTCCGGCACTGAGCAGGGGGTTGGACTTGATGGCCTTATAAGCCCCTTCCAACTCTACTATTCTATGATTCTAATTACAAATTTCATGGGAATCACTAGCAAAAATCTTAACCTAGAAAGTTAAAGAATTATCAGCTGGCTGCCCTGTCATGACACCCAAAATCAGCCTAAAGGTGGGTCCAGCCCTGCACAGTACTTAGCAAAACCAACGTGCTTGGGCATTCTAGCATATGCACCTACTGTTCTTATTCACCAGACCAATGCTTTGGTGCTCCTGTGCCCTCATTGGCTGGGTCCCCCAAAGGCAGCATCTGATTGGTTCATCTCACTGCTAATACTCAAAGTCAAGAAGGGGGAAAAATCCTTTCATTTAAAATGGTGGGCCAGGGGGCTACAGCTTCTATTGGTGGCTGGCACGCCATTTCTTTTTACAAGCATGTTGGCTAGGAAGAGGGAGAACCACTCTACTCTCACCCCCCAGGTACAAAAAAAGGGGGGGTCTGGTAGGGCTCATGGGGAAGCAACTATCTGGGGTGGGGTCAAACCTAGCAGTGCCTCTGGCAAGCCCATTCCTGAGGCACAGACCTCAACAGGTGCCCAACAATGTCAACATTCATGATGCCAGCCCTGGTCCAATTTCTCACTGCTGACAGGTGAAATACTGCCACGAGGCATTATTTACTGCTCTACAGACTAGCCTGAGGTCTGCTTCACATGAGACAAATGATTGACATTGGCACTCTAGGCCTGTGTTATATTCATTTGTGTTTTATCCCAGCAGTGAAGACTCCCAACAGATTCAGAAGCAGGCATGTTCAGAATAGTCCGCTTCTAGTCTGTGACAGTTTTGAATGTGTCCATGTACAAGTCATCTCCAGTTTATTTCCCCATCAATCTGCAAATGTATATATTTTAAAATGCATTTGTAAATACATTCTTTTTGTAGGAATATCCCCACAAAATGTGCATTTGTGTAAGTCCTTTTACCCTAACATATGCATTTTTTGCTAATAATTTTACCCTAAAACATGTATTTTGTATGCATTTTACTAA